>NC_060250.1:110928628-112161106 GCF_921293095.1 Ischnura elegans | reverse complement strand
ACTCCCTTTATTCAGATATTATTTGACAACTTGGCATAATTTTGAAAGCCTTCACTGTATATATACTTGGGAAATCATTGATTTCTGCAACCATTACGTGAATTTTACCCATTTTTCGTCATATTTGTCGAAACAAGAATTCTGAGCAAAAAGAAAAAGAAATCTTATTTGTTTGCCTTAAAACTGCCTTTTTTCATTTTTAAACATTCTTGCTTGTAGTTTCTGGTATCTCAATGAAAGTTATCAGGTTACCAGCTTCATATATTAATCCGTAAGCTTTGCATGAAAACAGTGTGCCTTGGTGAATAAATTGATTTTTTTAAACCGCAATATTGAATAGGCGATATAGTGTTTCGATGATTTTCCACATTGATTTCACGGAATCATGGGAAGTGCAAAACATGTTGCCATTCATTCTTAAAATTTTTTTTTACTCTAACGGTAGGTTTTATTAATTTTTACAAGTAAAGATAGAAGCTGAATTTATGCTATTCATTTCCTAACAATTGGCTTTAAGCGTATGGATATTCGATATTCCAATAGGTTTTAGTAATAATGGGGACGGAGAGGGCTTAAATATTTCATCATTTCACAAAAATTATAACTCTACCGACATTGGCCATCTTTGTATTTGAATTCTGGATGAGATGAAACACGAGAATGATGCTTTCTTAAGATGGAAACGAAATAAGTTGTCCCCTGTCAAAAATCTTGGAACCGTCTCTGGCTTATCACCTCGGAGGTATGGTCCTCATTGTAATGGATAATAAGGGAGACTAATTGGTCGAAGTCGTGGAAAACAAGTCAAGGAACTTATCACTTGGAATGGTTTGCCTGTCGAGTTAAATGAAGACTTAATGAGTTGGTTTGAGGAAAGAATTCGGCCATGTGGACGATTTCCACTTGGTTCGAGATAAATGGACCCAACTCAGATGTGAAATCAATTTCCACGTCATGATTACTCATTAATGAAGCTTTTCAAAATCGCGGAAAGGTTTCGTTCAGGTAACGGGAGAAGTAAATGTTTTTTTCCTATAGGAAGGAAAATAATATTTCATTTGATCAATTGCACCTTTGATTTTGGTCGCGTTTTTTTTCTCCCTTAGGGATAATCATTTAGGATCGATTTTTACACCACTTTGCCTTGGTCATATTGATGCTACATCATACTTTTTCTCCAATTTTTAATGACTCTCTGCAGGATATATTAAAGAGGTAATATTGTAGTCTGTGAAGATATCTACAACTATAACTTTATCAGTAATAATGATTTCGTCTTTATTTCAATTTAATTTAGAAACATCAAATCCTCCTTTATGTTGAACTTGTACGAACACTTTCATTCATATCCTGGGCTGTGGGAATATCCCGCAGGCGGGTATCTAAACTGCGACCATGTGGTTGGTGGTCGAGAAGTTTACCCGCCACCACCGCGGCCGAATTGCGATTAAATTGATATTGAATAGATACGTTACAAATTTATGAGTTTACACGACTAATTGATTTAATTCATTACGGCATATTTGAAAATAAATATGATTATTTCCATAATTTTATAAAGTAGAAATTGGTATTAAAATATTTTTCCTTGAGTCTCTTAATTCTCTCTGATAGCTCTTTTACGAGATCATTTTTTTCGTAGAATACGTCCCGTTTTATGCTTTGAATTTTCAGTCGCCATGTTAAAATATGCAAGTTTTACGACCCCATTTTTTAGTAATTGCTAGGAATCGTGTAGCTGACAACCAAGACCTTGAACCGTGGATATTTTACTGACTCGCTTTACAGTCAAATACGTTTGAAGATTTTTTCAATAACGTGTTTCTCGCGCCCCCTTCTGAACGGGCGTTTTTTAGAGGAGCGGGACAGGGCCGAGTGGTTAACTCTTTTGGGATAATTAGCCGCGCCGACCTGTGTACAGGTCAAGAAGGTGGTGTTAAGCCTTTGAGGAGGACGGAAAGATAACGAACGTTTTTTGTTTAAAGGGGTGCGAGACTTGGAGAGGGATGGAGGGGAATGTATTTTTAAGTGCATACCCCACCCCAGCCATTGTGTTCCCACTCCACTTTTCCGTTCTGTATCCCCTTCCCTCTTTTATAAACTTCCCCATTATACCCTCACCTCCGTTTTTACCCTTATATCCGCTCCCTCTTCTCCCGTTTCTCTAATTAGCGGCAAATGAAACGGGAACATGCCCCTCGTGAAAGCCACCCTAAGACTCCACCCTGTCTGTTTACTACCCTGTCTATTCAACCTACCCGGTCATCAACACCACCACCTTCATCCCTCTACCCTGTGCGCGTTTATGGAATATTCCCACCGGTTACTTAACCAAAATTAGCCCTTCCCCTCGTCCAAACTACTTTGGCTGGCCATATTAATATGATGAAATGGTACAGGTTTCCGTTAGCTCAAGAAGCACAATATAAATTTATTTTTATAGATAAAATAATTGTTGGTACGACGAAACTTTTCCACGGTAGGAAAGAAGTAAAACATATTTGCTTTCAAGTTAATTTGGTTAATTACTTTTCGACCGGGTTAGAGTAGGTAATCTTCTAAATGGTTATTAATGTGTTGAGATAAGCGATGAGTTGCTGAAACAGCCTGAGGACGATTAAACCGATTAGAAATATGCTTTGTTATGACTCATACCTTGTCCTCTTTTTTATTTATGAAGTTAAACTTCTAATAGTCTGTGAACAAATGAAATTGGGGATTGAAAAATTGAGGAAATACAATTGAAGATGATTCAGAATAGATTTTGTACGACACTACCATTTTCTTCAGCGATTCTATGAAGTTCTTGGTTCATCCCTCAAAGTTACCTATACGTTTGTGAAAACATTTTCTGCTCTTACTAACATGAATGGTCATACGAAACTTATTTATTGTGTTATATTTTTTTCACTCAAAGGCACAGGTTTCTTGGTTCCGTCATTTCAGGGAATTAGTCAGAGAGAATAAACGTAGATAAAGATGTAGATACTGCACTTCATTGCTGAGTTTTTTTTTTCTTTCCGGCAAAGTGGTGAATATATTGCATGAATTGTTCAATCAAAAAGGTAGGACTCTATTTGTACAAAACTTCGCATGGGATACATCATTTCCCATTACCGGAATTTTACAATTACGTTTTATTTTCAGCGCTTGAGAAACGAATATTTTCAAGGGAAACGAGAACTTAGGGCTGAAAGGTTTTTCAAGGTAAACTTTTTCGCGGTGGAATTTTTGCTAATTTTTATTTGGAATTAAAAAAATTAAATTTGGTATTTTCAATGGAAAATCGGATTACAGGGCGAACTCGCAAGCTGGCTTGTCCTTAGTTAAGTTTCCATTAACAATGGCTTGATATAAGTTTTTTGTTGTACCTGTATTTGAACTCATGCCTTAATCAATTAATTTGTGATATGGTTCTTGTCTCAAACTAAATATTTAGTATAGCATTAATTTTTTATGCTCTTTTCAAGTATTGAATAGTTACAAATAACGCGTACGAACTTACAAATAAAACGTATCCAACCGGTATAGAAGCATAGAATTAGCAAATTAATAAGTTCTCATGATCAAATAGTCTACCTTCGTATCATTATACATGAATTTAGTATTAAGGTGGGTCTTAATAAATACTGAAGGTAACCAAGCATTGCTACACAGCCCCTATTTGTGTGTGTCGTTGAGTACAGAGGTAAACAGCTCAGAAGCTTTTATTCGGACATAACGGAAATTAGTATTTATGCGAGGGTACTACTTGACTGCAAACATTCATAATTGCTGACTCTAGTGACATTTCTACCTCTACATTGCATCTATATGTGGTAGAGGAATAGATTTGCAATTCAATCTTTTCACACATTTATTAGGGCCATTATATAAACATGTATTCATTAATTCCTTATCGTCTGTTTCTATTTTATACCTTTGCCATTCCCATTTCTCATTATCTCCTCTAGCGCAATGGATGTATAAACCCATGCTAATGTGACGTTATCATGGATACTCCGACTTGAATTTAATTATAAAATTCATCCCACAATTTGATTTGAGCTATTTTTAAAATTCAAATTAGTAGATGTGGATTAGTAGATGATCGTGGTATAATTTCCACCTTTTCCAAGCCTGTCAGTTATATATGCTCCATTTTTGTTAAAAAGACCTAGTTTTTTGTCTTTTAGATAAATTATCGCTCATTATTATCTCTAAAAAGAGTTCTTAATTTTATATATCCGACCTTTCTATAATTTTGTGATAGTGTCAATCTCACAAACATTATCTCTTAAACGTCATTGATGCATGTCAAAAAATAATATTTCCACGGATATAGAATAATATCTGATTTCATGGCTCTAATCGGACGTAATTTAAATTTAACCTCATTTTATAATCTTTCCTGAAGATATTAGCCGCCATATAGCCTACTCAGTGAAAGACCTTGTATTAACTCATCCAAAAAATGAATCATACCCATAAGAACTATTTGACTGCATGGTGAATAAAAACTGTTCAGTTGCGACAAAGTTACGTTGCTCTGCCACAAAATTCTCTGCAAATGTCCTGGTCATCGCGGGCATTATTATCTTGTCGTTTGAATTTTTTACCTCTTCAAGAATTTATGCGACTGTCAGAAATGTGATTAGCAAAGCAATCGGTCCTGAGATTCCCAGAATTAAGAATAAACGCGAAGGATATACACTTTGACCTATAAGAAACGGCGTTGGTTATCACCCTTAAAATAGAGTGACGTTATGTAGAACATGTAAATCGGGAAGTCCCACGCCTTTGACTCAGGAAGTCACTTTAAGACGTGGAAAATTGGGAGTTAAGCCGACGTTAATGTTTTTTAATCTATCCAAATGGATTTGAAAATTATTTATGTAGACAGCAAATTTTTAATGCATCTGACCTAAGCAAAACAGGATGTATGCTGGCATTCCAGTAAAATTACTGGTAGCTCTCAAAAGCTTTATGTGATTTTAAATACTTGCGGGAATCAAATATCACGCTTTCCCACTTGTAGATTAGTAAATAACTATTAATATTACTTTTTTACACCTTATCTGATTTAAATTTTTATTCCTTACACCAGTGCGGATGGATGCAAACATTTCACGGAGGCTTTTGCCTTTCCAACCTATTGAAGCCTTGCCTCCTTTATTGTTGGTGTTATGATTTCTGACTGGAAATTTCTGATTCATTGACTGGAAAATATGTTCTTACATCAATAATTTACTAGTTTTAAATACCTTTAGCCACTTAAGATTTGAATTTTTTTAGGTTTTCCTTTAAAAGAGACCTTTCCATGCTCCGTAGAACATAAAATATTATATATCATGTGCATATGATGCATCAGTGTCAAGAAAATTCGAAAAATAATTATTCATTTGTTGTTTATTTTATTTTTGTTTTTTTAAATACCTGCACATACTATTATTAAGAGAGAAAACTGCGGCACTTTTTCCATAAGACTTTGCTGAGAATTTAATCCAGGTGGTGAGTTACCTGCTCCACGTTAGGGTATTGTTGCGTGATGTAATCAATCCTTCTAAAATACGCAGCCTGCGCATAATGACCTCAGTCATGCGACTCCCTCAAATCCACTCATTAGAGTTGAAATCATCATTAGGGGTCGTAATAATGAATCTTTACGCGCTCGTATATTTGATGATGAAACCCAATTGCGCCAACAAGCAAATAGATGAAAATCCTGCTAATCATACTAGAAGAATTAATGAGGGTAGAACAATGATTTACCTTAATCTCTATATCTCGGGAGTGAAGTGTTTTTTTTAATTTAACGATTACATTTTCAAGAATTTTTTAGTAGTATTACCCATCCTCTTGTTTTGTACGACTTAAGCTTGCCGTGATTAATGAATTATAAGAATTATCTTGATTGTCAGTTAAGAGATCGATGGTCTCGTTTTTTTTACCGTGAAAATGCCAAGGGAATATTTACTTTTTCGTTGTTTTCATTGGAATAGAGTTTATCTTGAAATGGGTGACAATCTCATGTTATCAACGTCCATTTTTTAATTACAGCAAATGTGCATAGCGTCATGCTAATTTAAATGCGAGAGCTATTGCTTTCTTTGGAGAAAGAGGTGTACTTTGAGTAAATACATAATTTGATTGTATATTCGATAGATATTTTATGCTTTCTTCGTAATAAAAATATTTTGTCATTCTTTTCCGATCTATTTCATACTCTTTAAACATTCCCTGTCAATTTAATTAATTGTTTCGATAGGTGAATGGACTAATGAATCATAAAAATTGCTAGTTATTTAAAAATTTCATTTTAGTTAATGCGTCATGAAAGTTAGTCACGGTTAAGGATAATTACCTCTTAATTTATCGGGGGGGGGGGGGGGGAGGGGAGTTTTGTGTGCTAAGGAAGGCTTCAGCAACAAGCTGTAGGCAGGGAGTGTAGTGGTAAAAAGAGGTGGCTTGAACAGTTATCGGCGTGAAGTTAGAATGAATATTGGATATGGAGAGATAAAGAGGGAAATTGGGTGTAATTGGATCTCAAAGTTATTCCATTAATGCCGTAAGATGTTTTTATTGTGATATTATAAAATTCACTCTCAAGTTCTGTCCTGAGGTATCTTTTGGTAGTGGTTGCTTCATCGAAAAATAACGTTCTTATTATTTAGCAAAGAATCTAATGCATATAAAGAACGTAGGTTTTCCCATTTTTGTGCTTGATGGAGCGGAGTGTTGATTTTCTATGCTTCTTAACGCATCCAATTTTGCGTTGAACTTAAAATTTTTAGATGTTTTGATCTAGATCACATACCTTTCCATCAACCATTCATTACCACAGCTTTAACGATTGTCCATTGTTCATAAAGTAAAATTAAGAAGTTTTTAGATGATATTTTTGCTGCCTTTATTGCGCATGGCAGCAGGACTTTTCTTTGAGACAACTCAGGAAAATCCTAGTTTTTTTAACTATTAAATTTTAACTTGCTAAGTAAACATTTTTGATGATTTTTCTCGGATACTCTCCAGATAAATATATTTGTAGTTGTACGGGTTAGTTTCAAAATAAAAGTCGCGAAGCATGTCCAGTAAAATTATTTCTCCCAATCCTGTGACTGCCTTTCTTTATATTTTATCAGACTCATATTTGAGGTGAGAGATTGCCATTGGTAATATCACGTAAATAAGTGAGGTCATTCATATTTGGAGAGAAAGATTATTCACATAAGCTATGGAGGTACAAAATTAGATTACAGATAATTTTTTGGAAATCCGCATGCTACAAATATACAACTGAAATGTCAAGGAAAATGTTTCTAGGCTAGACTCAGAAGCCGGGAGCTCAAAGTAAGCGACGGCATTTCACATGTTAAACGCTGACTGTAAATCCCTAGACAAGATGAAAGCTGCGTTGGGATCGCGGGTTTCCCGAATGGGTGGGAAGAGATAAAGGTCTTGCTAAGATTTATGTCAAAATTGTTCTTGGGATACATGGTGCGGTATTATTAAAATCCCAAATATATCTTCAGGCAAGGGCAATAACAATAGTTGGAGTTTTTCCGTTGTCAAGGCCTTATACTTGAAAACAGATTGATTAAAAAAACATATGAGAATGGAACTGATTTGAGACTGTCATGCATATCTTCCAGGCGTGTAAAGGTTGAAAAAAATTCTGGATGGTGCTAAAGGATTTTCATAAGCAGAGAAATGTAACCTTAGCACACAAAATCGAAAGAATTTTCTCAGCGATGGTTTCTAATTAAAATTCTACCGACCCTTCTGAAATTCTATCCATGATTTTTTTACCAGCCCCAGTCTCACCTCGAAATAGAATTAAACTTTTTATTTTATATTAAGTTTTAGGGTGTTCAAATCTTTTCGCTAAGCGTAAATTTATAATTCCCTAGTTCGCTAAAAAATATACACAAATCAATGCCTACATCCATTGACTGGAGTATTGAATAGGAAATTTTATGTTAGGTATCAAATTTAGTAGGTAAATGAGAACATAACAACTTGAATGAATTTTCCCATCTAAAATAAATTTCCTTATGCAACGACTAAGAATTTTATTGGTCAATCTGTATTAGAAAATCCATGTGCCTTTAATAAAAAAATTGACTCCCCAGATTCATTCCCGAGTACAAATTTTTATATTTCGCTCCCCAGTAAGCACTGGAGATATACCTGAAGTTAGGTATTTGCGATTTTAAATGCCGTTCACCATTAAAGATTAATCGGTATAGTTCAACCGGTGGATGGAATTGATATGTATCGAAAGGCCTTCAGGTCTCGAATTTAATGCGCTCAGTCCGCGATGCTAATGCTACCAATCAGCAAATTCCATAGTTAAAGATGATTTTAACGCTACTGGCCGGAAATTTATGCCTGTTTTATCGCTTTTTCCCACGTTACTTCGTTCTTTCACCCACCTGCGCACGGAGATATGATATCCCTCGAGCGTACACTATTCCTGGGTCGCACGTTAGTTCACCGTGGAAATAGGAGATGTGCTCTGAGTTGCGCTGGCAAGGAGAGCGGTGTTTAGGATACACTACAGCCAGCAGTAATTGGAATATCTTGAAATCTCACTGATGATCGATAGTCCTTTATTCGATCCATATAATTTGAAAAGAATTACTTCACATACCTATCAAACATTCAATACATCTGCTTCTCCTCATGGTCTCCATTGCTGCAGTTACTGGTCGACTTATTGCTGCTTTTCGTTGCTAATGCAGTGCTTATGGCATGATTTCATTTTTCTCTGAAGAAAAATGCAAAATCTCAGTAATCACCGACGTTTTCTTTTAATCGCCTCATGTAGTTTGGTGTTAAGTAATTCACAAAGGAGGTTTAAATGACTGGAAAACTTAAGATTAAAATAAATAAGTATGAAAATTGCTCGAAGAAGAATAAGCTTGCTCTTTGAACGGATTTCTTTTACTTGTCGGAGAATTTCTGGAGAAGTGTCACGAAAACATTTTTATGCATCTGCGTCTGTAATGTGGCCAGTATGGCCTCATATGCTGAAATTACTGATCGACTAATGGCTTGCTTTATATTCTTCATGTTCGTAGTATGAATTTCATTCTTCCCTAAAGATAATACAAAATCTGTGATGATCAATGTATTCCTTTTTTCGCCTCATGTTCTTTTATATGGAGTAGTTCACAAAATTATGAAAAATACTCTGCACAAAAATGTATACACGAAACTTTACCATAAAACCCCAACTATTTAAGATGCAAAGTAGTTTGTAAAACTCTTTGCAATCTAAAAAATTGAATTTTATAGCACAAATCATCTTTAAAAGAACATACAACTCTGTGCACCAGTTAGCTATGCTATCAATAAAAATCACACTTTGTATTTTGATAGCAAAAAAATAGATACAGAATTTAATTTATCAAAAAGATTATTTAGATAATTGGTTCATTTATCCTAGCATACAAAAAAGTTTGATTAGAGAACTGACATAAGTAGTTTAAGCAGGAAAATATTTATCTAATTATTTAGAATTGATATAAATATTTACATTAGATTGAAACATAGAAAATGAAAAAATAAATGACTACATAAAAGCCAATTTGCATAAATTCTCTGAAAATAATTTTAAATCTGTATGCTTTAATGTTTTATTGAATATTTTTTTAGCTGTGATTTTTTTGATACTTGACCAACTATTTTATTTACTTTACCTCTCATATATTTATTTCATAAATCTTGAGGATGGACAATAAATCTCCAAGGTTTGTGAACATGTTTTTATAAAAGACCTTTTCTCCAAGATTTTCATATTTTCACAAGGGAAGAGATCACGGAGAAACTGATTTTTACCAATGACAGTAATTTTGTTCGTAATGAGATATCTGTCGGTTTCCTCTTTCAAAGGAAGGACTCATTAGTATTGCACATCCACAGAAGGAAGTCAAATTGTATGAAATGAGGAATCAAATACTCCACGTTCATTACAACTGGCCAGTAGAAATTAATATGAAGCCTCAAGAGACGAGCTCTATAATGAATTGGCCACATTGCTCAATACTAAAGTCATTGGCCCTTCTGAGCCCTCTTTTCACTCATAAGTCCTCGTAATCTGCCTTACTATGTCCCGAGCCATTTTGACCACTGAGTTCTGGAAACTCGATGTAATAATGAAAACAATGCTTCGGGAAAAATTATCATATGATTGCTAAAGGCATATTAAAATGGTTTTCTCATTCAACTCTACGGATCAATTTTCTTAAAGAAAGCCAGAGAACACTTTGGAATGGAATTACACCAGGTATGTTTATAATACCTAACTTGTAATCAACTTTAATCTTACACTTTTCCTCAATCGCGCGTACGGCAGCCCCACTTTATACCCTATCGTATGTTAGTTTATTCACGTGGCAGCCATTTCAATTCAGCGCGTACTACAGCCCCACTTTATACCCTATCGTACCATGCCAGTTATTTGCATTCATATTCCATTTTTACTTGTGTATTTACGTGAATTAGCCTACGGGTTATGTTTCCTGGTAGTTGACTTCTAGCTTTTATTTTTCACGGTAAGGGGAAACTGACAAAAGGACATGCTGCATCGAATGTTATACTGCAGTAAAATTGTAAGCTTTATTAACTCGGTTTTAACATGATTTTAATTATTTTTACTCTACGTTTATCAGGTAGCATAGCGAGTGTCACCTCTCCATACGTAATAATCTACCATACACGCTCTTAGTTTTTGGGTCTTTTTAACTTAGGTTATGGGTCATTTTTTAATCCAATTCAGGTAATGTACAGTTAAATAAGCATCATGAAGGATATTATTATTATTCTCGAGGTACTACTAAAGCGAAGAACCTATTCAATTAGTAATAAATGTAAAATTTGAAGTACTAGTACAGTATTTCCGCTCAATTTTTTTCCCCTACAAATCAATTCATATTTGAAAATTAAGATAAAGGAGCAAAATATGGCGTACAGAAAAATAAGTTGATATGATACATTTAACACCGTAGAAGAAGAATTCCATAGATGATGCATAGTTATTTTGCACAGAATAATGCACCAAAGACTTTGATTATTATAATCATTGATATTATTTCCTGAAGCAATTTGCTTTTAAAATTCAAATCTGAACTCGGTATTGCGTTAAAGAGTGGAGATTCCCATTCATTCCATGGGAAATTATCGAAGCAGCCGTTGTGCAGTTGACATTAGGGAAGCTTTCCTCCTATAGGAATGCATATGAATGTGTTTACATGCTTATTAATCAAACTCCAAAGAAAAAATTAGAGGCGTATGTCGTAGCAGTGTGTCGTAGCTTTTGGCTGTGGCTGATAGTGGATATTATTATTATTCTCGAGGTGCTACTAAAGCGAAGAACCTATTCAATTAGTTATAAATGTAAAAGTTGAAGTACAAGTACAATATTTCCGCTGAATTTTTTTCCCTAAAAATCAATTCATTTTAACAATAGTGTAAAATATTTGAAAATTAAGTTAAAGAAGCAAAATATGGCGTATAGAAAAATACGTTGATATGATACATTTAACACCGTAGAAGTGCAAATAGTCCACGAAAAATTCATTGATCGTAATTTGTCAGCCTTAAGATCGAGAAGTCAGTTATCGTCCAAATGATGTCAGAATCACGTTAACCGGGGAAATAAATTCTTGTTGATTGGAATGAAAGTTTTTCTTAATACATAAAGGAAATGGTCTCAGAATACTTATACCTGAATTACAGAGTCATAAAAGAGCGGTAAATGTTTTGCAAATGTTAATGAAAATATCAATGGTTACCTTACATGGAAGTGATTAGAGCAGGTTACATTGGGGAATTCTGAATAAAAGTTAATGCTATGTTTCTGCAAACCTTCTCATGGATACTAAAATCATGGAGACAGATTTGTTGTCCCTGTTACCGCGAGCAAGAATATCCTCTATTCTTTTGTGTAGCCTTATTCTGAAGCTTTCATTCCCACTAACATTTTTCTCAGTGATCAACTTTCATCCTAAAAATATTTCACTTATAGGGCTTAATTTAAGGGTACTTACTCGTATTTCAATTCGTAACAAGAATTCCATCGAATAATCAGAAAATATTATTACACCCTATCACGATATCCTAGTATCAAAGCAGAAAAACAGATGATGTTGCTCTTCGTGGAAGAGATTTTTATACAGAACCATAGGCCTATAGTTCTTCCTATTAATGGCACTGAAGCTGCCACTCGGCATAGAATGCCTTAAGCCGAGGGTATTCACAGGATATTCAAAGTTGGCTCAGGAATGTAAACTATGTTTAGTGTAGGTGGAAACTTCAGCCATAAGTCATATGTAGTTAAATAGTCGCTTTTCACCAGACCTCAGACGAAGTCTCCTGTAAAAGGATTACTTTACCCATATTATTTATGGCATCTCCCTACTATTATACCGTTACCTTACCGTTAGCCATTACCCAATAGTACAGAATTCAAGACGTTCCCGAGGTGAATTTTTTGCCGGGAATATTGACGAGTACGGCATAATCGGCAATTTTTGGCGCATCTTCAAGAGTGCTGATCAGCTTTCTAGCCCGAGTTTTTGTACTGGTTTTTAATAATGTTTTTTTCAGTTGGCTGTGTTTTTAACTATTATTTGATGAGTGTTGTTGGTTAATAACGGTAAGCAAACCTTTAAAATCCATATTTCTATCCTCCCTCGAGGATTTGTCTTGCACAAAGACGTATTGAAACATTTTCATGGGCTTTTTGAGTCTTCAAGTATAACATATTACATTTATTCTACATCATTCTTCCATCTGAAAACGTTTTCTTTATTTGAAGGAAATCAGTGGCTACTGCACTTAGTTACTCGATTGTTTCGGATATTATTTTGTGTTGCTGTGGATTTTCATTCATTTATGCCCATTGATAGCCAATGCTTATGGGAAAAATTGGTGAGATCATAAGGTTAACATATTGGTTATGTTAAGAGTTAAGAAGAAGTGTCCAAGGAATGTAGAATTTAAAAAATGAAAAGAAAAAATCAACTTATATACATTTATTGTAGTTGTGATCGTTAATTCGTTAAAAATCATATATCATTGCGGAGATCTCATAGTCAAAACCACCTTATTCTAAAAATGAGGAAATAATTTTATTTGAGCTTCCTTACAGGGTCCACCGTTATTTTGTAATTCTCTCCGGGATTTTTATCACCTGTTTGTTATTAAAATATGATCAGACTTCCAGATTATTTTGCAGTTCAATATGAAAACCAATCACTCTTGTCACCTTTAGTCTCAGAGGATGTCTAGCTCATAGCAGCCTCATCGGGTAAGAATTTATGACAGCGTTTGGAAGCGACATTCCTTCACGAAACCTTAGTCTTTCATTTAATCTAGAGGTTATATACCATACCTTTGGGAAGAATAACTCTGCGACTTTTATGCCACTTCCTCCCGAGAGGATGCATTACCTTATGCGTATGGTTGTCTCCTAATACGAGTCGTTACTTCATTGCATTTTCCTCGGGTGGAGTTCTATAATCCTCTAGAGAAATTGTTGAAGGTTTTTGAATTTGGAGAAGTAGGAAATTACACAAAACTTGAGTCACATTACTGTCGTCAGCTAGAGATTCAAGAGCTAATTTTTGACCGAAATTTCCTGTTAAGAAGTCACCAGCCGAGGTGAGCAAAAGCGGACACATGACTCCTTTATAAATCATTCAAATATCATGTTTGTCAGCAAACATTTCGTTGGCGATTCTTGTAATAATATCACAAACGTGGTTTTTGTAGTTTATCCAAAAATTTTGTTCCATAATTATCGAAATGTATTATACTTTTTTAAGTACGTTGAATTAAAGGGTGACGTGACTTAGGAGAATTAATTCTATCACGATTTTACGACTCACAAGGAAACTTGTAGAAATAAATTAGGGTGAATGATAATAATAAATATGATTAAATATTGAAGAAACACTGTAAATTGTTTGGAAGCTTTCCAAAAATATTAATTGAATAGATTGCTCGAAATGTACCTTACTAAAACAAATAAGTTGCAATTTTTCACAATCATGAATTTAAAATCGGTTGATTGGAAAGAACGAAGTAACTGATTGTTATTTTCCATCAATTTTTCTTCATTTTCAAAGTAAAGTGATCTGAAATTAAAACTAATTTCGACTAGGGAGAAGAAGACACAATATTTCTCCCATTATTTGGCCTTCGATGCATCATAAGGTGTGCCTTTTGCGTAATGCAGTACACAGTTTTCCACCCTGTACGCAAAATGTTTTTGGAGGATGAGCTAAGTATATTTTTTTGGTGCCTAGACAAATATTTATTTGAAATCTACAAATTTTCAAAAAGAAACTGGAGCTGAAGTTAGTAAATAGCAGGGTATTTCCAGGGATTTAATCTCGATGTCAATTAATCTTTCATCGGATGTTCATGCCATCAAAATCTATCCATACGAATTTGAATCTGTAGTGCGGCTGAATGTTTTTACGCGGTAATTAACAGTCCGTTCCGCTTCGCTGCTCTTCCCGTAATCGCAAGCCGATGCACAAGTTTATGATGCATGGCTAATCAAGGAAATCAATAATCACCGTTCAATTAAAATTTTTCCCCACTTTCGATGATTGAATCAAATTCAGCTGTATATTTATAAGTACATATTTAAAGCAGATTCTGTTTACACTAATGGAAAAATATCGAATGAATATTTGATTTTCCTTCCGTGTTAATACTCTGATCATTGAATTTTATGATATTTCATGGTACTAAGAAGAACAAGTCATATAATTAAAGAATGTTATGTTGGTATAAACACTCGGTCGTCAATCAAATTTGCATTTCTGTCAATTGTGAAGGAATACGATTAAGATCAAAGCATTTAATTTATATTTTTCTAAATATTGTGTTTCTGTGTTTTTTAAATGATTACCTAGTAACTAAATTTCTTGCATCGAAACATCAAATTACCTTTTCCTCATTCTCCCTCAGTTATGTAACATAATGATGACGTTACGAACGTTTCAATTTGTTGGCAACTTTCCAGAGTTTTTAAAATCAGAAGCTTCAGAAATTTTTCTGCTCGATTAGAACCCTAATTTTCTCGTTTTTTTTGTTAATTTTTTATTACTAGAGCGGAATCGACTCGTCTATCGACTTTTCTAGTATGCTTAATAGAATAAAAAAGGTAATTGTCTGCTATTTATAGTCATAGAATTGTGGAAAAATTTAGGCTGTGGAAAAATATCGCCTCTAAAATCCAAATATCAAAATCAGGTAGTTTAATGTGTGAATTGAATTTTCATCGCTCAGAGGAGAATTTTCATGGTAAAATCGGGCGTTAATTTTGACGCGATATGACCGCATAACATTTCATCGTGCCTGCGTTAGCCTGGAAGCTGGTTATTAAAACAATGAACAATATCTTCCGCCTCAACTCACTCGCACACGTAGCATGAATCAGAAAATTTATCCAAATTTTAGCTGGAAATACCCGTACTATTTTGCCAAACACGCTCATTGGTGTCGGAAGCGGCTGTAAAGTCGACATGAAAAGCTATGGCACAATGGATTTTATAAGTAGAAATATGTATACTGAGGAATTTTTTTCGTAAACATTCTTGGAAGAGGTCAATTTTTCAGTATCCTTAAAGCAGGTAACCGACACAGGAGTCCCTCCACACCCTATGCATTCATAATATTATCTCATCGAACCTTTTAGCAAGAATACTCGCATCAATCAATAATTTATCCTTTTTCGATTAGTTATAATTTGAATTTTTACACGTGATACTTATTTTGTTGACCACCAGGATCCGAGATTCGGGGTCGGTGAGGTCAAATGATTTTCTCGGAGATTTCTCATTCCGTGGTTCCTTCATCCCTCTCTTTTTTTCGTTAACATCCGTGGTTGTCTTTCCGAGTCGTCTTCAGTGTGAGAATTCCCACTTCTATTGTATACAAGGTCCTGTCAAATGTTTCAATCTAAAAATACGCATATTCTCAGTTGTTGAGAGATACTTTTTTATCACATTCGCGCTTCTTAACTCTATAGTAATATAGAAAAGTATTACTAACTAAAGTACTAAATAAAGTATTACTATTATCAGTGGCGGCTTGTGAGTCAAATGCTGGGAGGAGCACACTCCTCCGGGGGGGTCAAAAATTTTTAATATTTTGTGTACTTAAGTGAGTTTTTCTGGCAATCTAGGGACCACAAATACACAAAACAATCACTAACACTGAAACACAAACAATCAATAACGCAATTAACTCAATTACAACTAGCCCTATTTACATTAAAGCAATTTACACATAATGAGTGAACTGGTCACAAAAACAAGATATTCTACAACATTGCAACACAAAGATTATACGGCCGCCGGGCGGCGCGGCAATGTCAACTCACTAGATAAGTCGTTCTCCGCATGCTCGGGCGGCGTCCCAAGACTCCCATAAGGCACAAGCTTAGACGCGACATAGCACCAGCAGCCCCCACTACTACCGCTCTTCATATAACAGCATGGCGATGGATTGGGACGTTCTGGCCAGCGCCCCGCGGCTACAAGAACTTCTCGCGCTATTTTTTTGTTTTTTTTTCCTAGATTTTCGATGTATGCGATTGAAAAAATCACTTTGGTTAACTAGATGCATAGGTAATTATAATTGCATGGGCATTTAATTTTTTTCCTTTTTCAAATCTTTGGGATGGGCGGCGTCCGAGAGTCCTTATGGGCAAGCCGCCACTGCTAACTATACTTCGTAAACAGGTGCATCTTTCATTCCTTTTGAAGGTCGCTTCTCGGTATCCTCGGGAGGGTTTTAGAGAGCATCAGTCTCCACCCTTTCCACCTTAGTTGCTAGAGCATGATTGACCTCGTGAGAAGCATTAGAATTACGAAAAAGATTGCATGAAGTGGAAGAGGAAAACTGTGATGTATATTTTTGTATACAGCTAAGATATATTTGGTGATGAGTTTCCTCCTCGACTTTTTGCCTTCTCAGAAGGAAGCCCAAGGAGTAGCCACTCCATCATCAGATGTTATCTCGGTCGGAAATTCATCATTGCGGAGGAAATGCGAGTCGGCAGAAACCTCTACGGCTTCATTCCCGTCATTGCCCGCTTCTCCTGCTACCTCCGGTGGTGGCCCTGCGTTGTGATTGGAGAGCAAGATCTTCCATTTTCATGCCTGCGAAATTCATTAAGCGCACTGGGCGGAAGCCAAGCAAAAGTTTGGCGCTCCCAACTGCTCGTGTTCATCCCACGACAACGGACACCCGGGCAACTGTCAGATACCAGAGGTCATGGAAACCGCATCATTTGCCAAGTTTCGATTGCGACTCATTCTGTGGTACACCCGCACTTGATCTGAAAATTTAGCTTGAAAAATGCTTGTAAGTGAGAAAAAACACCTGTGCTCGAAATTTAATTACAGGTCCTTAAGATTCTCTGTTAGGAGAGAAAATGTTTTCGAATTTTCTTTTACGCAAATCAATATTTTTATTTGATTATTTCGTAATAAAAAATGGTATCCTTAAGTAATTTCGAATAAATATTTCAAGGAAGACTTGTATAAATTGTGTTGTTGTGAGGAAATTCTAAACGATATAAGGTTATAGTTATGTCGTGTACGATGTTAATAAAAATTACGCTTTTTGTATAAATAGATGTATCATTGGACACAGCTATGAAGTTTCACTGGTTTCTATGTACTTGTAAAACGTTTACTATTAAGCGTTAAAAGCGAAATACATAGATACATTACACAGGTTAGACAATGCTATGCATTGTGAGTGCTCAAACTTAAAGACGATTGTTATGATTATTTTAAAAAATTATTTGCAATCCCATCTTTAAAAAAAAAACTGTGTGGAACGGGAATTGAAGTAAGCTAATTTTATTTATTCAGCCGAGTTTACAAATCCCAAACCAAATTTTTTTTGGCATGTTTACTTAACTTATGCGTAGTAAGAAGTAAATGATACTTTTTAATTTAAGTCGGTTGCTTTTTTAAGGCCAATAGGCTGTGTTTCTTTTTGGTTCCCATGATCAAATTGCGTGATAAGCAAATTTGAAATTGAATTTTGATGGGAAATGTAAAAAAAATAAATCATTCATGTTCATTAAGCTTACAGTGGACTCGTTAGCACTTTCTAATTTTATGTGTTTAATTCATTGAAACACAGCAGTTATACAGGCTGCATGGCAATGCTTCGTGGTTTGCATGTTTTCTGAAAAAATAACTCTGATAAATTTCGCCGCCAATCAATGAGGTATTTTGGTACATACATGAGCATGGGAGATGAGGTGGGCATGCAATTTTTATGGCCCGAAGGTTCAATCCAGTTAATCGCTCTATGCTTTACAGTGTATTGATTTTCGCGTAACCAAGGCTGATCATATCACCACTTTTGTCTCTTTGGGTAAATGCATTTACCCTGACATATGCATAATTTCTGACCGACTCTGACCAATTAATGGATGTGGGCTTAACAGGAAATGACTATAAAAGGAAGACTCACCTTCCAATTCTTATTTAAGAATTCTACCAGTTGCTCCACCAAGCCCTCATTAGTTTAAACAATTTTGTTTCATATACGGTCAAGTCAAATGAAATTTTGCTGCAAATGTTTTCCTTTGGTATTCAAATCTTTGCTTACGTTTCCATCACTACGCACAATGCTATTCGACCACGCACAGCTTTCGGAAATAATTACTATTGAAAATGAATGTAAAAAAATGCTAAGAGAATTTTTACCTCCAAGCAGGAAACAAGTTGTGTAAATAAAACCCAAAAATATCGAGGATCGAGGCTGGGAAAAATATCTGAAAGTATAATTTTAACAGACTATGTCACTACACATAGAACCTGGAATGCCGCAAGAGTCATCTAAAAATGTGTGTTAAAACGTGTATTAAATTATTCTCATCGATTCAATTCCCCGAGGAACTTAATTAAAATATTTTAATTTGATACCAAAAAGCGGGACTTAAAATATTCATCACTTGCCATGATTGTCAGGTCAATATCCTGCGTTGAAATTTTATTTCAAAAAGATTCCCAATCCTGCTTTATTTTTTCGGTTTACCTGGTCGTTTGGAGGTCAATTCACTCTGCTTCGTTGAAAACTCATAAGCAAAAAGGATTACGTTGATGCGAAATATCTCACGGGACCCAAGATCGTCGTTAAAAAAATTTCTTTGATTAATGAGCTGCATATTCACAATTTCTTTCATAAACATGGAGCGTAAACGAAGGCTAAAAAAAAATTTGGCTCCCATTTTCTCATTAGAGTCGGGAGTAATGGTACGAAATACCTGTTGAGAAAGATGCAGAGATATATTTAGATATTTGATTAATTTCTCACCTAGGTGAAACAAATACCTAGGGGTAAATGAGCTTTATAATTTAAAATTGCATATAAAAATAATTCTGCGGTAACCGAGATGTAAATTTTATTATGTTTTGATGATTTTCATGCATGATATGAGAGTATTATCTCGATTTTCACCCAGGTACGTGGGTTTCAAGAGATCTGAGCGTATAAGGGCATACTCGGCTAATAATACAGCCGTAAATGAATCAAAAATGCTATTTTTGATTTTTTTCATGTGCGGAACTGGCATTGAAAAAGGCCTAAAATGTGCATCGTTTTATTTTCACATATCATTCGTCTCACATGGTAAGGCAACGTCATGAATCACGATATACACAATTAGTATGTGTGCGTGAGGAGTTCTCGGGATCGCCACCGGGTCAAGAACTGCATTACTGCATACGTTTCGATGTCCGACTCGGCCGTCGTCCTGAGTGCATATGAGCCATCAAATCAGGGTCATAGTCTTCCTCATAGCGCTGAGGATGATGGAAGGGTCGGACGTCGAAACATCAGCAGAGATGCAGCTCCGGACCCGGTGGCGATTCCGAGTACTCTTCACGCAGTCTATTTTTCGGTAAAGCACCATATCTCTCTTCAGTATATCGTATATATTACGCAGTGGTAGTAGGTAAATATATTTTCCTTACTACACCGCACGGATTATCCATCAATTTGTGTCCAATAAGCGATCCTGGCAGAAAGTTTTTGGAGTGTGATTTCTTTCATTCTTAATTTTTTTAGCTAAATTCGTTTCTTGGTTAGAATCGCCATTCATTTCGAATTGCTTCATCCTCTGCACGTGATCATTTTTACCTTACTATGACGTACAGATAGTTCATCAATTCGTGCCCAATAGCGATCCTTGCAGAAAGGTTTTCAAGTGTGATTTCTTTCATTCTTAATTTTTTTTCTGGTGCTAAACTCGTTTCTTGGTATGAATGACCGTCATCTTGCATTACTCCATCCTCTGAACGCGATCATTTTTTTTCCCATCCCACTTCACTCCTGGATTTGTTACTTCCGCGGTGGGTACAAGTCCCGCGAGGATACCACCGGCTGCCGGACCTCAAATCCCCCGTGTTGTGTGCGCGAGGGCGGGAAAAGGGTGCTGCCAACATATAATCCCCCGTCAGTAGGGTAAAAAAAAGAATCCTGCAGCACCTGCCATTTTTAATTACCTCCCCCCTACAATTAATTACGCTCCGCCATCTTTAATTACGCTATCACGTGACTTTTTAATCGACCGTCACTTGTTTTATTGATCGTCATTTGTTTCCCTTTCATCTTCTTTATCGTTATTCACCTATTTCTATTTTCTCTGACGTAATTTACTTTTACGCTTCTCATTTGTTTTCTCTCGTCGTTTGTTTTACCAATAGCAAATGATTTTCGATCGTCATTTGTTTCCCTTTCATCTTCTTTATCGATATTCACCTATTTCTATTTTCTCTGACGTAATTTACTTTTACGCTTCTCATTTGTTTTCTCTCGTCGTTTGTTTTACCAATAGCAAATGATTTTCGATCGTCATTTGTTTCCCTTTCGTTTTCTTTATCGTTATTCACCTATTTCTATTTTCTCTGACGTAATTTACTTTTTACGCTTCTCATTTGTTTTCTCTCGTCGTTTGTTTTACCAATAGCAAATGATTTTCGATCGTCATTTGTTTCCCTTTCATCTTCTTTATCGTTATTCACCTATTTCTATTTTCTCTGACGTAATTTACTTTTACGCTTCTCATTTGTTTTCTCTCGTCGTTTGTTTTACCAATAGCAAATGATTTTCGATCGTCATTTGTTTCCCTTTCATCTTCTTTATCGATATTCACCTATTTCTATTTTCTCTGACGTAATTTACTTTTACGCTTCTCATTTGTTTTCTCTCGTCGTTTGTTTTACCAATAGCAAATGATTTTCGATCGTCATTTGTTTCCCTTTCGTTTTCTTTATCGTTATTCATCTATTTCTATTTTCTCTGACATAATTTACTTTTTACGCTTCTCATTTTGTTTTCTCTCGTCGTTTGTTTTTCCTAATATAAGATTTTCGATCGTCATCTTCTTTTCCCAAGCTGCTTCCCCCTCCAACCCCGCCACCCTCCTCCTCCCCTCCCCTTAACCGCTGGAGGTTCTGGGTTCGATAGGAAATAATTCGACAAATGAACGAGAAAGAGGTGGTAGATATTTTTTTAAATTTCATGTATGCATGTTTACAAACATTAATAATTTTCAATTATCGATAGTATTATCCATTCGGGAAACTATAGTTTTCAAGTCATTCGCTATGCTCGATAAACCTGATGGGTATTTCTTAGGACAGGGGATCACTTGTTTTATTGATCTTAATTTGATTCTCTTTTGTCTTCGTATCGTTATTCGTCTATTTTCGCTTATCATTTGCTATCTCTGACGTTATTTACTATTCCGCTTCACGTATATTTTCCCAATATCATAAGATTTTCGGTCGTCATTTTCTTTTCCCACGCTGCTTCCCCCTCCACCCCCCATCATCGTCCCCTCCCCTTAATCGATGGAGGTTCTGGGTTCGATAGGAAATAATTCGACAAATGAAAGAGGCATGGTGGTATATAATTTTTTTAAATTTCAGATATGCACGTTTGCAAACAGTGACATATACATAAATTAATTTTCAATCATCGATAATATTATCCATTCGAGAAACTATAGTTTTCAAGTCATTTGCTATCCTCGATAAATCTGATGGGTATTTCTTAGGACAGGGGATACCGAAGAGATTGATATCATTTTTACCAGCCTTTACCAGAGTGTTATTATATTCACTGTATTCGTAAACATAAAGTAATTCGTAAAAAAGTAGAGGATCCCATTAATATGTCTATATTCAGATTGTATACCTGTAGGTATCTGTGGCAGGATTTTCGTGTGACAAGCTTGACTCTTCGGTCTAAAAGTGCACTTATCCATTTCAATGATGAAATCTCCACTATGAAATCGAAAAACCCTTTTCAGGATATTTAAGGGTATTCAGGGTAAGGTAAAATCAATTTTGTCCTGACACCCCCTAGGTACCCCTTAAGGGGTCGATCAGGCCGGGGGGTACTCACTACTACGTAGTGAGTAAATTCCCTAAGTTTCAGACCGATTGGACCAACGGTTTTGGCCCTATGGTCAAAAAACCCGAATATTTCGGGAATTTTGCTCAATAACTTCTTTATTTGAAGAGATAAAAATATAGTTTAAATTGGAAAGTTGTTCAGTAAGTGACTGGTCACCCATTGCGTATAATTTTTAACACCTTACACTTCGGGTGTGACCCCTACACTCAGGGGGTAGGGCATGAGGATGAAACTTAAACCATAATATCTTTCTTATTTGAAGTGATAAATGAAAACTGTAAACGGCAAAGGTGATTAGGTTTAACTGTGCTTCAAGGACACTAATCAAAATTTCTCAGACTCCCAGGGATTCAGGGTCAGGGTAACCATGTACCCTAATTTGTAGAGTTATAATTTTGACAATAAGTACCAAACTTGTTCATCTTTCAACTTTATATACGATGTATTAATTAATTTTTTCATAATTCCCTCCCAAAGTGCCCAAAAATTGATTTCAAATGGATTTTGGACTTAAAAATTTTTTCTCGTTTGGGGGAAACTTATAAAACCTTAAATATCTTTCTTATTTGAAGTGATAAATGTAAACTGTAAACGGAATAGGTGATAAGATTTAACAATCCTTCGAATAAAACAATCAAAATTTCTCAGACCCTCATAGGGTCAGGGTCAGGGGTGCCTTGCACCCTTATTAAAGGAGTTAACCTTTTGAAGTTTCTGACAAATATTGTTGGTCCTTCAACGTTATACATAAATCAATGATTTGTTTTTTACAAATTTGCTCCGGAAACCCTTCAAAAATTAACCTAAAAATTAGATTTGGACTTAGAATTTTCTCTAGTCTGGTGAAGCATATTTATCCTTTAACATATTCCCTAATCGAAGAGGTAAAAATATGCTGTAAACGGTTTAGGTGACAACTGTTAAATATCCCTCGAATCCAGCCATCCAATTTTCTAAGACTCATTTAGGGTCCCTAGTAAGAGTACAAGGGTACTCCTATTCGACATTACATCGTTTTGACGTCTATTACAGAAAATGTTCATCCTTCAAGCTAATAAACGAAACCATACCTTGTATTAACATTTATGTTCTCTAACATTAATACTCTCTATTTTAATATTCCAAATTAGTGTTGAATTTTTCTCTGTTTTTAAAAATCGAAAGATCATCTCCAACATTCTAATGCAACTTCTAACATATCTAAGGGTTATTTAAATAATACATTTTTCATTCCATTTGTTATTTTTTATTAATTTACGTACATAAAACTTTTCATCCCTGTTCAAATTCTAAAAAAACATACTCTTTCTTCAGTTATCATGCACACCCGGGGATAGTTTATTTTCTTTCCCCATCATAATTAATTAGGGTCAACAACCCCTCTCAGTATCGGGTACTAATCCTTTCCATCCGATACTTCACCCCCTCCTTCAACTCTTACTTCTTGAGGAAGTGGAACTCCTCCAGTATATTTTGGAATCTTTTCCTTAACAAATGGATAGACAAAATATCAGATATTTGATAAATTAGATACATTATCATATATTTCATAACGAAAAAGAAAAGAAACTCCTTCAAATGAGTAGGAGGAGCTTGCAGTGTTGGTGAGGGTATGAGGTGGTAGTCGTGTAAGAGGTACCGGTCGTGGTAATGGAGGGGATTTCCATCCTTTCAAAACAAAAGGAAGAGAATAAATTAACATCATATTGAAGAATGCGATTTAAGAACTCCGACTCATTCTTTCATTATCTGTATTATTTTTTGTTGAAGGAGCAGATCTCATTAATTATTTCATTGATTATTAAAGCAATAAATTATAGTGATCTTCCTCTCAGCCCGTAAAATTCCGTATATTTCACTCATAATCAACTTAAGTCGAATCTCAACGTTTACAACACTCATAAATAACACTTTTCACCCATTTCCGCAAAACACCGCATGGAAACGGTAGAGTACATTTCTTCTTTATTTTAGGTATTCTAGTTGACATTTTTTCCATTTCCTTTCCTTTCTTAGTTCTGCAACTTTTTCTAGTGAGATTTAGGGGTAGGAGGTATCACAGGGGTCATGACTCCGTAACTATCTATGCAGTTATGCCTTTAATTGTTGAAATACAAGTGTCCTCCATATTAGATGAGTATTATTTTTTTATTAGACGAACCATTACTTCACAATATTGCGTCAAACTCGGGTGCTTATACTTATGACGTGGGAAGTCAATGAAGATGACAAATATGCGTCGAAAAGTCGGAAAAGATATTAAAAAATTGACCCAACCTCAAAATAAACCAGAAGCGTCACTAATAACTAGAGATACGTGTAAATAACCCTTTCATTTTATTTTATAGCACTAACAATTATAGTTTATAGCATTGTGCAGCGTCTTTATTTTCTTTTTTCATTATACATTATCAGTAGATGACGACAAAGTGCGGTGAACACACAGTTATTTGAAAAAATACGGAACAGTTTTAATTATGTGTTGAAAAAAATTAAGTAAGGAATAAGATATATACTAAACTATCTCACCCCCGGTGAACTTCGTACCTCGTGATAATCAATGAACGGTTTCAAAACACCATTTAGAAATCAAGAACGGTTGTACTGATTTCAATAATTTTTGAATTATTATAAAAATATTAGTAAAAATGTGCACTCAAGAAAACCACAAGAATAAGTATTACAATGACTTGTTGGAAAGAAATTTTTTTTTATTCTATCTACGTTGGGTAGACGGGAGACTTAACTTGCCCGTTCTTGGGACAAGCTTACATAACGCTAGACCGATGCTTGATTGACGTAACAATCTCGTGAATAGGCCCTAAGGAAGAGCATTAATATGTTATGGCTTATGGCGCGCTATAGTTTTAACTCGGTTAGGTAAAGTGCACCGCGTAAATTTACATCATGTGTAAACGTACTATGGGGAAAAAAGTATCACGACAAAGTTTGTGCCGCCACTATCGCTCCGCGGGTTAGTGGGTTTCCTTTCCTGTGGGTTGCTGTTCTTTGGTCAGTGAGGGAAATTCAAATAAGGAAAACCATTTCCTATCTTCGTCGTCCAAATACGCGGCCGACTACTGAGTCTCCCGCAACCCAAAGCATGACTAGCGATGAACTCCGTAGAATTGAGACGCATTCGACGGCATCATGTGCGCACATTGGGAACGCTCCTCTGAATTTTCCTTCGCCTATCTCAACGAAACGACAAAAATCACTACGGGCCATAGCAAGCTTTCTCTCAACGTAAACAAGGCAGTCAACGAGAATATTCGATGGGCCACGCATTTGAATGCAGTTGGTTTTGAATAAGTTTTAGCTTTTCCGGAAGGACTGTCGTGCACATTACCAGAACGCGTTTTTCTTTCGATCGAGAAGGATATTTTCCTATCTTGATTTAGGATACCTTTGCCAGCAGGCAAAAGAGGGAAAATTAGTCAGCGTGTTGGAGGCAGGCTTATCAGTAACGGAAACATTGCGAAGGATGAATAAAAATTGTAGTATCGTACACTACTCGGAGAAACGCAACAATGAGGATATAGTCCAGGAAATGAAGCATTTTGGCTTGCAATTTTTTCAAACTGAATCGATTTTCTTGAAATTTTCATAATAAGTAGGGAATATACCAAGAATCAAAATCTATATCATGCCGACGGGCGCTTTTACCCTTGGGGTGGTTTCCACCCCATCTCGGGGGTGGAAATTTTTAATTATATTTTGACCAAAGAAATCGATAGAAAAATACCTTCTAAGAATAAAATGTTCTTTCCATTTTTTGCGTAAAATTAATATTTTTCGAGTTATTTGCGATTGAAAGTAACAGTTTTTTGACGAAAAAATCAACGATTTTAATCGATTATAGGCAAATAACTTGAAAAGTATTAATTTTATTAGGAAATTGTGAATTACAAAACTGTAGCTTGTAAAAAATTAAATAAAAATCTTATTTTATATTTCCTTTATGACCAATTCGGACCGAACTACAACTTGTTGATGGTTATCTATTGTTTGTCATACGCTAAATTTGAAAGATTCAATACAAAATAGCGGGAAAAATGTAATTTTCGAGGAAAAATTATGTAATCTGTTTTAAAGTGTTTTTAAAAAACTTTCTTATAATGAGAAAAAATATTTTTTATCATGAAATTTGAGCGAGTTATGATTAAAAATAAGATCAGTCCCTACTTTTTTGTACGAAAAAATCAGTGAAAACAACTCCTTATTACCACACTAGACAAAATTGATCTATGCCCTTCGGTATTTCTCTTTATTTAAGTATTTTTAATTGATCCTAGAAGTTTTTTTAATTTACGACTCTGAATTTTGAAAAAATTGAAGGAAAAAGTGAAAAGTCATTTTTTACAATTTCGTTAAAAATGCTCTTTTTTTCAAAATAACTCCAAAAAAATTGGAGATATGAAAAAAATGCGAAGGTAATAAATTGTAGCTTCTTTATTTTCAAATATTTTGGCGTGTTTTAATTTTCTATACAATGAATATTTGGTGAGATATTGATAATTAAAACCTCTATTTCCAAGGGAGCTCCACCTTATTTAAACCCTGAAATCCCTCCCCTTTCAAAATTAATGACTCTAAAAACATTTAATTTACATGAACTTTTAGTCAGTAAACACCCTACAAAATACAATTTAAATGAACTTGCTATCATAAAAAATAAAGGAGCTATGTTTGAAAAACCAATCAAATTTATTTTCGAAAAATTCGAAATCCACAATTCAGAGCATAATATTCCTCATAATCAGCATATTATTCGTGTATTTTACGTTACAAGCTAACGATACACTCAAATATGCTACAAAATAAACACACATACCCATAAGATGTATGTATAAATACACATATGTGAGTATGTGTGCTCTCGCTCACAGTGACCTGTGAGCATGCATGTGGTGGGAAGACTGGAAGCCATACAGTCTCCGTTTGATTGTGTTTCATGTAATGTCTACATAAATGCACATTTATTTGTTTATGTTACCATAGAAAAAAGTGAATGCATAATGAAAGGAGTAAGAAAGTGAATAAGATACAATGTGATAATTAATTTTTATTTTTAGGGTAAATAATTTTTTTTACATTAACCCCCAATAAGAGTTGATGATTATGAGTTGAAACGCCTTAAAATTATTTTCCAAACATAAAAAAATAATTATACATATAATTTGAACTAAATTTTACACGATTTAGCTTTAAAAAATAATTTTTTAAGTTCCAGCTTTTAGGGGTAGTTTTCACCCCTAAAAAATAAAAAGCGCCCTTCGGCATAGTATAGATTTTGAAGTAGGGGCAATAATTAATCTAATCCCAAATTTTGGTGCAAATCGATTCAGTTTGAAAAAATTGCAAGGTTTTTCACTTTTATGAGCTTTATTTCCTGGACTAATAATGAGGCATTGAAAAATCGGAAAAGACCTCCACCTGAGAAGTGACCGATTAGGACCTAGGTGTACAACAGGAGATGTTGATGCTGACATATAATACATCAAACTGCTGCTGAGATTTCGAATTTAATAAAAGTAGAGAAATTGTCCCAAGTGAAGCGTGAATTCATTGGAGTATATTTTTCATCCTTCATTTTTTTGTCCACATTAATTAAGATATTTTATTTGACCCTTATATATTGTCAAAAGTAATTTGACACCAAAATATCATGCATTTTTTTAATTTTACAAAATTGATTTTCGAATAAATTCAAAAGAAAGTGAGATATCAAATTGCAGAAAATAAAGTTTTCTTTGCCACTGGCTAGGAAAAAATAAAATGTTACTTTTGTTTTGCGATTTATGAAATTTAACTCGAAAAATTGTGTGTCATCAATTAAATTTGTAGCAATCATGTGCATATCATTGAGGAAATTTTCAATCACAATCGACGCGCTAAAACCTTTTAAAGTCATAATTGTTTAGTTATCACTGGCCAACATAGATTTCGTTCTAGATACGTTGTAAAATGATTTTAATTAAGCGTATTTTACGCGCTTATTCCGAATCTATGCTTAGATTCTTTCTATCACATCTAGTTTCTTTAGGACAGCATAATGTAATTTTTTACGTTTACGAAAGTAGTAATTTAATTCATTTTTGTATCGTGATAGCATGAGAAAGTGAAAATAAAACTTTCCTGCCAAAACATGTTGTCCTACTATGTCATGCCTTCCTATTCTGTCAAAATATGTTTAAAATTGTGCTATCTTATCGTTTTGTTCAAAGCAATGTTGCCTCAGCTGCCACTTCAGAACAGCATGTGACCAGCTGTAGAAGCGAGAAGACGTTTGCTTTCTCTGAAGATAGTAGAAGATAGAGACCTTTGTTGCTCGCAGGAAATTACAACTTATTACAATGCAATTGCTGAGAAGTGGCTTAGCTTCAGGCCTAGTGCGTGAACCATCTTGATGAATTTTATTATGTATACGGTGAAACTACTTTTAAGGCTCAAAATTGGAAAATTACTCCCTTTTTCAAACAGGGTTACAAGCTTTATTTTGATGGCCTGTTGAGTGGCCAAGATAAAGGATGGGATCCTCATGTGTTATGTGGCACCAGTGTATAGCTTCTTACTGGTTAGACTAAAGGAAAACGTCATAAGGAATTTGCCGTCCCCATGATTTGGCAGATCATTTTTCAGACTGCTATTATTGTTGAAGAAATGAAAGGAATTACATCGAAGTCAAAACGCACTGTAAAATATCCAGAGAACTTTGAATAAGCGATACTACCGTTCCCTCACTCCGAAAATTTACAAGTGCCGAAACCAATTGGGTATGATAATCGTAGCAAAGATCCAGAAAGTAATCAACAACATGATAATGAAGGATTCGGAAACTCGAAGGGCCCAAACTTAGAACCGAGTAAATCTACTCTAATGGACCTCATTTTATAACGCAAGAGGATTTAAATGATCTACTGCACGATATAAATTTTATCCAGAAATCAGGGTAAAATCTTAGGATCACAATGGGGTAGTTTCCTTCATCAAAGAAATCAAAAGGCATTGATGGCGATTCGTTACCCACCATTAGTGTATTCATAATACACAAATTATTTGGTTTTTGAAATACCGGTTTAGACGAATGGCAAGGGTCAAATTTTATCCTCATTTGAAAAAGGCCAGATTGGCGCCCATGCGATTCCACTCCACGTGACGTCACAGGGACCTAGTTTCTACACGAGAGGATAGGAGTTATGCATCGTCAGAGGCTACCAATGCATGCATGAGTCACAGAGCTCAGGGAAACATGTCTTAATAATCACCTATTAAAACTGGCTAAGGTCGGAAAGTTTTCTTCGATTGATAAGGTATTAATAAACCTTTTTTAAGCCATGCGCTACCAGACAGGAAGGTACTCAGCTACCCGTTAGCATCCTGCGTCCTATCAGCGCTCAGAGCCTCGATCAAGGTCACCTACCAGGCGGGAGGGGGAACCAGAAATGCGTCGTACGGACTTTTTCCCTTCATTCCTACTTACGCGTCGCGTTTTCGCGCGCTTGAAATTTTTCACTTTTCATTTGATCGCGAAAAATAGATATCGTCATTTAAAAATCTAAAAGCGTAAAATACGAACTCCAGGAGTAATAATCTTTCGATTTAGGCAATAAAAAAATAATAGGAAACCACCCTATTAAAGGGTTGAAAATTGCTGCATCCGAAATCGAAACTTTTGATGTCCCGCTCTCGCCATGACGAATTTGACTTGGTTTCTTCTCCAAAAAACTATTTGCTTTTTGCTATAATGTTCTCTCTGTTATGGATACTCTTGATTTTGAATTAAACACAGATGATTAGCGTTTGTTCATTTATTCCTCCTAGGTTATTTTAAAGGCTAATCTCTTAAGTAATGGCAATGAGCTCCTATCAATACTGTTAAATCATGAAACTGAAATGAAAGAATCTTACGAGACTATGCAGTTACTTTTAGAAAAAAATCACTATCAAAAATATAAATGGAAAATTTATGGCCACTTAAAGTAATTTCTATGTTACTAGGATTACAGCTTGGCTATACGAAATGTTGTTGCTTCATCTGCGAATGGGATAGGACTTGGAAACCCGTTCTGAAAAAACTGACCGAATACAGGGAAAGGACGATACGACGGACAGACCAATCCGGAGTCAACCCCAAGTTGATCTAGATCTAAATCTCACTAGAAAAAGTTGCAGAACTAAGAAAGGAAAGGAAATGGAAAAAATGTCAACTAGAATACCTAAAATAAAGAAGAAATGTACTCTACCGTTTCCATGCGGTGTTTTGCGGAAATGGGTGAAAAGTGTTATTTATGAGTGTTGTAAACGTTGAGATTCGACTTAAGTTGATTATGAGTGAAATATACGGAATTTTACGGGCTGAGAGGAAGATCACTATAATTTATTGCTTTAATAATCAATGAAATAATTAATGAGATCTGCTCCTTCAACAAAAAATAATACAGATAATGAAAGAATGAGTCGGAGTTCTTAAATCGCATTCTTCAATATGATGTTAATTTATTCTCTTCCTTTTGTTTTGAAAGGATGGAAATCCCCTCCATTACCACGACCGGTACCTCTTACACGACTACCACCTCATACCCTCACCAACACTGCAAGCTCCTCCTACTCATTTGAAGGAGTTTCTTTTCTTTTTCGTTATGAAATATATGATAATGTATCTAATTTATCAAATATCTGATATTTTGTCTATCCATTTGTTAAGGAAAAGATTCCAAAATATACTGGAGGAGTTCCACTTCCTCAAGAAGTAAGAGTTGAAGGAGGGGGTGAAGTATCGGATGGAAAGGATTAGTACCCGATACTGAGAGGGGTTGTTGACCCTAATTAATTATGATGGGGAAAGAAAATAAACTATCCCCGGGTGTGCATGATAACTGAAGAAAGAGTATGTTTTTTTAGAATTTGAACAGGGATGAAAAGTTTTATGTACGTAAATTAATAAAAAATAACAAATGGAATGAAAAATGTATTATTTAAATAACCCTTAGATATGTTAGAAGTTGCATTAGAATGTTGGAGATGATCTTTCGATTTTTAAAAACAGAGAAAAATTCAACACTAATTTGGAATATTAAAATAGAGAGTATTAATGTTAGAGAACATAAATGTTAATACAAGGTATGGTTTCGTTTATTAGCTTGAAGGATGAACATTTTCTGTAATAGACGTCAAAACGATGTAATGTCGAATAGGAGTACCCTTGTACTCTTACTAGGGACCCTAAATGAGTCTTAGAAAATTGGATGGCTGGATTCGAGGGATATTTAACAGTTGTCACCTAAACCGTTTACAGCATATTTTTACCTCTTCGATTAGGGAATATGTTAAAGGATAAATATGCTTCACCAGACTAGAGAAAATTCTAAGTCCAAATCTAATTTTTAGGTTAATTTTTGAAGGGTTTCCGGAGCAAATTTGTAAAAAACAAATCATTGATTTATGTATAACGTTGAAGGACCAACAATATTTGTCAGAAACTTCAAAAGGTTAACTCCTTTAATAAGGGTGCAAGGCACCCCTGACCCTGACCCTATGAGGGTCTGAGAAATTTTGATTGTTTTATTCGAAGGATTGTTAAATCTTATCACCTATTCCGTTTACAGTTTACATTTATCACTTCAAATAAGAAAGATATTTAAGGTTTTATAAGTTTCCCCCAAACGAGAAAAAATTTTTAAGTCCAAAATCCATTTGAAATCAATTTTTGGGCACTTTGGGAGGGAATTATGAAAAAATTAATTAATACATCGTATATAAAGTTGAAAGATGAACAAGTTTGGTACTTATTGTCAAAATTATAACTCTACAAATTAGGGTACATGGTTACCCTGACCCTGAATCCCTGGGAGTCTGAGAAATTTTGATTAGTGTCCTTGAAGCACAGTTAAACCTAATCACCTTTGCCGTTTACAGTTTTCATTTATCACTTCAAATAAGAAAGATATTATGGTTTAAGTTTCATCCTCATGCCCTACCCCCTGAGTGTAGGGGTCACACCCGAAGTGTAAGGTGTTAAAAATTATACGCAATGGGTGACCAGTCACTTACTGAACAACTTTCCAATTTAAACTATATTTTTATCTCTTCAAATAAAGAAGTTATTGAGCAAAATTCCCGAAATATTCGGGTTTTTTGACCATAGGGCCAAAACCGTTGGTCCAATCGGTCTGAAACTTAGGGAATTTACTCACTACGTAGTAGTGAGTACCCCCCGGCCTGATCGACCCCTTAAGGGGTACCTAGGGGGTGTCAGGACAAAATTGATTTTACCTTACCCTGAATACCCTTAAATATCCTGAAAAGGGTTTTTCGATTTCATAGTGGAGATTTCATCATTGAAATGGATAAGTGCACTTTTAGACCGAAGAGTCAAGCTTGTCACACGAAAATCCTGCCACAGATACCTACAGGTATACAATCTGAATATAGACATATTAATGGGATCCTCTACTTTTTTACGAATTACTTTATGTTTACGAATACAGTGAATATAATAACACTCTGGTAAAGGCTGGTAAAAATGATATCAATCTCTTCGGTATCCCCTGTCCTAAGAAATACCCATCAGATTTATCGAGGATAGCAAATGACTTGAAAACTATAGTTTCTCGAATGGATAATATTATCGATGATTGAAAATTAATTTATGTATATGTCACTGTTTGCAAACGTGCATATCTGAAATTTAAAAAAATTATATACCACCATGCCTCTTTCATTTGTCGAATTATTTCCTATCGAACCCAGAACCTCCATCGATTAAGGGGAGGGGACGATGATGGGGGGTGGAGGGGGAAGCAGCGTGGGAAAAGAAAATGACGACCGAAAATCTTATGATATTGGGAAAATATACGTGAAGCGGAATAGTAAATAACGTCAGAGATAGCAAATGATAAGCGAAAATAGACGAATAACGATACGAAGACAAAAGAGAATCAAATTAAGATCAATAAAACAAGTGATCCCCTGTCCTAAGAAATACCCATCAGGTTTATCGAGCATAGCGAATGACTTGAAAACTATAGTTTCCCGAATGGATAATACTATCGATAATTGAAAATTATTAATGTTTGTAAACATGCATACATGAAATTTAAAAAAATATCTACCACCTCTTTCTCGTTCATTTGTCGAATTATTTCCTATCGAACCCAGAACCTCCAGCGGTTAAGGGGAGGGGAGGAGGAGGGTGGCGGGGTTGGAGGGGGAAGCAGCTTGGGAAAAGAAGATGACGATCGAAAATCTTATATTAGGAAAAACAAACGACGAGAGAAAACAAAATGAGAAGCGTAAAAAGTAAATTATGTCAGAGAAAATAGAAATAGATGAATAACGATAAAGAAAACGAAAGGGAAACAAATGACGATCGAAAATCATTTGCTATTGGTAAAACAAACGACGAGAGAAAACAAATGAGAAGCGTAAAAGTAAATTACGTCAGAGAAAATAGAAATAGGTGAATATCGATAAAGAAGATGAAAGGGAAACAAATGACGATCGAAAATCATTTGCTATTGGTAAAACAAACGACGAGAGAAAACAAATGAGAAGCGTAAAAGTAAATTACGTCAGAGAAAATAGAAATAGGTGAATAACGATAAAGAAGATGAAAGGGAAACAAATGACGATCGAAAATCATTTGCTATTGGTAAAACAAACGACGAGAGAAAACAAATGAGAAGCGTAAAAAGTAAATTACGTCAGAGAAAATAGAAATAGGTGAATAACGATAAAGAAAACGAAAGGGAAACAAATGACGATCGAAAATCATTTGCTATTGGTAAAACAAACGACGAGAGAAAACAAATGAGAAGCGTAAAAGTAAATTACGTCAGAGAAAATAGAAATAGGTGAATATCGATAAAGAAGATGAAAGGGAAACAAATGACGATCGAAAATCATTTGCTATTGGTAAAACAAACGACGAGAGAAAACAAATGAGAAGCGTAAAAGTAAATTACGTCAGAGAAAATAGAAATAGGTGAATAACGATAAAGAAGATGAAAGGGAAACAAATGACGATCAATAAAACAAGTGACGGTCGATTAAAAAGTCACGTGATAGCGTAATTAAAGATGGCGGAGCGTAATTAATTGTAGGGGGGAGGTAATTAAAAATGGCAGGTGCTGCAGGATTCTTTTTTTTACCCTACTCCCGTCTACCCACCTCCCTTATCCTTTCCTTTCACGTGGATTCCCAGACGTATCTCTCTCACTCTCGCCTCGGCTACTCTTCCCATCCACTAAACTCTCTTCTTCCCATCCTCCGCTCCGCTCCTCTACTGCATTATTCAGTGGGCTGTCTCTCCTCCATCTCCAACCACTCTCGAAAAAACCCTGAAAATGCAGCCGGACGGTGGGATCGGAGGAAAATGGATGCTTTTATATGGGTAGCTGTACTTCCAGTCACTCCTGTTCCCTGTTCTCCTAAATTATTCATCCACAGATGTTTTGGAGTGTCTTGATGAAACTATTCCTTGGGGTCGAGATCCAGATTGTCTAGACGTAACAGTATTTATCTGGCATCCATTTCTCCCCCACTCTGCCCCACTATGGTGTACCTAGGCATTTTTCTCGAGAGTATACCGCTGGAGATTTAATAATCAAAGGATAATTTTATTAAATCCGTAAAATTATTGGCAACGTAAAGAAGATGATGAATTGAATGATGGTTACTTAAAGCATCGACGAAGTCAATGTAATTGCGAAAAATAGTGTGCTGAGAATATTAAATCCAGGTTTAAGGATCAGTATTTGTAACAGTGTCAATGACTCTTACATTATATCATAACGAGTTTTTACAATCGTTCAAGTAATGAATACCATGACATTCTTGAATTTTGCGTGTTTACTTAAGTTAAATTGGGTATTCGCTCCAATTTATAAGATCTGTGTGGTTAACATTTCTCCTGCTGTTTCGCATTATTCTGCCAAACTTTAAAAGAATTTTCAATGCTCTCCTGTCCCCAAACCTGCAGTAATTTTGCCATCGGCAGAATATTTCCGCAGTGAAATGCTTGCGGGAAGAAAATATATATGACTCCTAAGTGTATAGGAGATTCATATACGGAATCATCGATGAGAGCAGCAAGGACTAAGGACAGGAGATTAGCCTTGCATGTTCCCTGTGTCAATTGATCGAGTTTAAGATCAATCAAGATTTTTCTAGTGAATAGCCACACCATTTTTAATTCCCCACTGAGCGTACCGCAATCCATGTAGTTATTCTCCCGTGAAATAAATATGAAAGGATCTGTCTAAATTACCTGGCTTTATTCATCGTGCTTTTCCAAGATGTTTGTCATCTATCAATTTTAATTACCCATGGCCTGGGTAAATCGGTATCTCAATTCATTGAATTTACTGATTTATGGGTTATTGGTTTTTTATGGTTTTGGCAATGCATTGGGAAAATCTTGAATAGAATATGGATTGAAATGCACTTTTTCTCTATTCCTTACGAATAAAAAATGTGACTCATGAATCAAATCAGCGTCTCTTACATTATACTTTCCAATTACTTTCACTGTTACATTATTCTATCACGCACTTTATCATTACGGGTTATTACTATGAGCTTTAATCATGATTATCTGGGTATTCATGAATTTTGCGTGTGTACCCCTGTTTAATCGGGTATTCATATCGGTTTATAGGATCCGAGTTGTTAGAATCTCTCCCGCTGTTTCGCTTAAAGATCTGTCATTCTTCCAACAGGTTGTCGGTTGATTCTGATCCGTTTTTCCTCCAAAAATGCTCGAAGGCAAAAATCAGGTACTTTTAACGTGCAAAATTTGTAAATGGTCGGGACGACGGTTAAAAGGTTTATGCTGGATCATCGTTCACTTTGAATCCATGTAGAAGACTACAAATTATTTGCCTTTTAGTGTTATTAAGCCCATATTTCATTTCCTTTGAGCTTGCCTGTCTAATATGTATTCTTGCAATGCATATTAAAAGACAGTTTCCGGTATAAATCGCCAGAAATCTTTGATATTTAACATAATGAAAGCACTTGCCTATTTCTACCCTTTCTTTATTTTTACCCACCCAAGTTTCGGTATATAATGCGCATTTTCTTGGTGGCACACAATGCCATTTTTCTTGAAAATTGAATTATGTGCCTAAATTTGGGTTGCTATAAATAAAGCAGTGTGAACATAGGCTAGTGCTTTCATTATGTCAAATTCAAATATCTATTCTCTCAAATTAATGCTTGAATAATATGTGAAAGCAGTGAAAGTACAAAGATAAGACAAGCAAAGAGTCTGATTCGGAGCTTTGTGGTATAGGGGTTGAGAAGGTGGACGCTGAGGAAGGATGCTGAGGAAAGGAGGTGCTGGAGATGACGGAAAGGCTAAAGGTGGAGTAATAAATATGGACGGACAGGAAAATGAACCAGGAAAGTTTTAGCAATAAAGGGTGGGAGGGGAAAATTGTTGAAGGGTATAGAGAGCAGGCCAATGGAATGAATAGAGCGAGTTAAGTGGGAAGGTCAGGCTGAAAATCGTGATGGAAGAAAGAAGATTGGATAGTCACGAGAATAGAGAATAGAACAAGGTACAATCAAATGGAGAATAAATGGCCTTTTGCAAATTTTATGGAAGAGATACATGTGGGTAGCCTTGGGTGATTGGAGAACTGTCCTACCTTATATAAACCTACCTTAATCTATCACTGTAAAGCGTACTAGCTGTGCCAACCTACCTGTTCCACAGCCAGGTTGACTTTGCTTTACTACCCGTCGTTTCCTTGTCGCCCATGGTTGTGGCGCTATTGTCTGTCATAGTTTTGCACCTGTTGCTGGATGCTAAAGGTTTGCAAGGGAGAACCGCTACAGTGGGGAGACAGGAATTAATTGTACCTTGCGACTGTTTGTCTCTCCCTTAGTGAGCAGGCTGTTTTTGTTCCCGTTTGCACAAATATTTACGCAATGTCAGCCTACAGCACTGGATCTCAACTATGGATTCAGAGAATCTGTGTTGAACGCATCAAACCCCATCCCTGTAGCCTTCATCAGTGATTTTGATGAAAAAGGATATTAAGTTTTGATGTACTCGTATCAATGAAGGAATATAACAATTTTTACAGTAATTTAAAGTATAATAAAAAAATAAAGAAGTCGGTTTTAAAATAATAAAAATGAAGAAAATAAAATTTTGAGGTCAAGGAAAGAAAATGATACTAGTTTCATTGATACTAATACTTAAATGATTGGATAATGAGCCTTGGACCTCTAAAAAGTATTCACTACGCATTCCACGCTCATTCCGTTCCTATTCCGTAATTATTAATGTCGAGCAATACACCTTATCTCTCTTGCTTGCATCGTGAGTTTGCGATGATAAAACTGAGGAAATATCGAATCGTTCATCCATTCATTGCGTTTTAATCTTATGATTGGTACGCATTTCTCAAGCTCAACATTTCTCCCTTTTCCAAGATGTTTCGTTCCGATCCCGATTGTTCTTCTTCCCTGTTTCCTATTTTATCTACCTCTAATACTCATTTCTTGTGCTTCCTCGGGGGACTTTTCCACCAGTTTTTCCTTATTTAATATTAATAATACTACGGTAATAAGAAAAGTTTTACTCCATACCACTTATTACATTTCAATAGTAATAGTTGAGTGATTTTGATGGAGAAACTGTTCAGGCTACCATCAAATGATAATAGAATATATACTTCATCATAAATATAAAAATAGCTCTTGTAGTGATACCATGACAATCTCTTAACAATGTAAGTGTGAACCTTAAAGTTACTTACAAACTGTTTATTTATTTACATTTACATCAATTGTTTACAATAATATTTTCTCTACACTTTCTTTGGCCAGAAACCAAGTATCTGCATTTTCCAAAAGTTTTTTCACGGACTGAAACAGTACATGACTGGGCTAAAAAAATGTATACCCTTAGTCCTACGTACAAATACCATCTTTTAAAAAACATCAAATTGGGTGTGGTAGGGGAATAATTTGTTTTCACTTATTTACTTTTTTAATATTCCGAGCGTGATTTTTATGCCTTATCACATGGTTTATCCAATGGACTAATCTCCAGTGTACGGTGCTGCACCAATCTCCTGATTAAAATTAAATTCACCAGCGATACAATTTTTCCTAGCGCGTCGAGTACTCTCATGCGTTTCTTTATTTTTTCTGTTCATTGATGAATCTGCTACAGAGTTATTTAATTTTTTCCGATGGAGGTCGAATGAAATAAGCTAACCTTTTCGAATGTACTACCTCTATGTCTTGTTTTCCCCTGCTTCAGCAATCTAGTGCCTCAAAGGAAACCTATCACGAAATGATGTGGTGTACGCACGCTTCCTTAAAGGTCAAAAGAAGAAATGGAAAGGCTATCTTCGTGTTTTCATGCCGAGGCTATAAAATGCCTAAATGAAGGATAGCATGCGAAAGATCTACCAAGCAAACAATATATCTCTTGCTCGAGTACAGATTTTGGCGGAAGACCTTTTTTATAATGATTACAACCGCAGTTTTTCGAAGCCTTTCTATCTACATTTTTACTCCGCACATGATTTTAGATTCTTTAAAAAGGGTTTTGGTTTTAAGTATACCGGGACAAGCCACGGTGATAACTTTAACTTGAGTCACCCGCAACGCACAAATTGTGCGAAAAATCCACAGAGAAAAAATCATTCGCCTTGACCAGGATCCGAACCTGGATCCCCAGTGCTTTTGCCAGTTAAGCTACATTCCTCCCTGTGGGTATTCGTTTAATCTGTATTACCTGTCATCCTGGTAATGGCGAATGATTTTTTTCTCTGTGGATTTTTCGCACATACATTTAAACAGTAAAATCACAAGTAAATCATGGACACTCAACTTTTGGAGTACCTATGCCAATAGTGGTATCATCATCAGGATATTTTTTCTGTTAATTTTTATTACTTGCATGAGGATGATTTAAGCGGATTTCATCAATTACATTCCGTGTATAAGATTTCCCGGCCGTTCCGAGCCATCAAAAACATGATTTCTCGAAAATGCTTTCCATCATTTATTATTTTTCGAGTTATAATATGTATTTAAGTCCTTAGTGAGAAACTGAAGGAATAATTTCTTTGATTTATTTCTTAAAAGGAATTTCCTCAAGCTTTACAAATAATTTTTAATAAATTTTTGGTCACCTGTTGGGTTTCAAATTTCCATCAAGAGTAAATTTACTGCTCCAAATGTGATATGGAACGGCACATGGAAGCAGGAAAGGAAAATTAACTGAAACTCTCGCAAAAATATCATTCTCTAATCAGCTTTGAGGACGATAGTATCCAATTCGTTTCATTTGTAACGCCTGTCATCTTTATTCACCTGAAATACCTATTACTCTTCCATTTATTAAACTCCGTGAATAAAATCTCGTATTCTGCAATACATTTAACCTGAACGTTTATTGTAGCTTTTTATCGTTAGCTTTCACTATCATGACCAGTGTACAGTACAAAGTTGCATTACACTTTTTAACTAGCTTTTTTTTCTACATTTGACTAAATTTCATTCAGCCATTTCCTCTAGCTAAGGGTCTTTCATTCCCTGCCGATTTTTTGTTTCATTTCCCAGTTAACTATTTTATTTATTCTCCGACGAGATAACAAATGAATACCTGTTTACACCCGAAAGTTTGTTAGAAGGCTGTGATAGGAAGTGATCAAAAATATCGAATTTCCTATTTGCAATTTTATGATAATTTATGCGTCAAATCAAACTTTCCCTAATGATGTGTGCTTATGTAATTAAATCATTTGTTGTGTAACGAAAATGGGAGTGGGAAGAGGGAAATAATTAAAACTTCCTTTTCAGCATCTCATTGTTGGTTTGTGTTTTGTGAAATATTTTTTAAATTTATCTCAAAATTTCCAATTCATTCCCGGTTTTGTAGATACTGAATACATTATGACCCATTTGAATCTTTTACTTGTGTAATTTACGCACCTTGATTAGAAGTATAAGCTGAGTGTATTGTGCCTATGCTTCTGCTCCCTGGTGGTATTCCCCTTTAATTATCCCCATGAGCTGAAACAATCACCATTTTTATGACTACGCCCCTTATCCTGATCATAGAGAATGTAGGGATGCATACGCTCCTTGTTCGCTTATTAACTAATTGTCAAGCTCAGTTTCGTAGCGCCGATGGGTTTGCGTGATAAGTAAATTCAACCTTTCTACGAACAAATTTCTTGTAATGTTCAATTGTTCTTTTTATCCACCCAGAAAGGTGTTAGCTGTGTTTTCCCACAGTTTTCATGTCGCCAGTGAGAGTTACATGTATTTACAGTTTATTTCTTTCTTTCTCGGATTTGGATTGAAAACTTGAAGATAGGAAACGTTTACGTCCCTAAATATTGGATGATAATAGTAATTCTGAAAGCAATTACGATAAAAGTCGTTTCTGAGTTTAGGAAAGTGTCTTAAAAAAAACTACGAATCGCAATCCCCGGTAGGATACATGCACGTGTGCACATTGTTCAATTACTTTCCGTGTATAAGAGATTTCCCGGCCGTGCCGAGCCGTCAAAAACATGATTTCTCGAAAATGCGTTCCATCATATCCGTTCCTATGCAAATATGCTTTAAACCGAAGTCCCAGCTCAATTGAATTCAATAGAGTAGATGGGTACTTAAGCTAATCATCAGTATGGAGCAGTCATTCTAGAAGATTGGCTGGCTGCAGTTTCTCTTAATAATTTTGATTCATCGAGTTTTTCACTCTGAAACTGCACTAGGCTGCAACATCAAGCTTTTAATGATATATTCCAAGCGTTTGATTGTTCACCACTGGGATCAGTACTAGTGGTTTTCTTCTCCTTGTGCAACCATCAGTTTTGCTGTGTTATTAAACTCTTGTTTTTGAAAACAGCTCTACATCTGCTACAAAGCTGGTATCTATTTATGAGCATAACTTAATAGTTAATATTTTAGTATAATTGGACGTTGAATTACTAATAACGTTTTCATGTAAAAATATCATAATAGCAACAGGTCTCCTAACCTAAAAATTAAGACCTACTTTGGCACAGTTTTTTTCTGAGTCAAAGCATTTTAGTTTTTTTTTATTATACCTGGCCTATTTTCGGCAGCAATTCCATAGCTGGCGAAGCAACCGAATACAATTAACGAAACCTTCACCAAAACATATAATTTCAAATATCATTATTTAAATATGTCGGTATATATTTATTTATTAAAATGAAACTAAACCAGGTATAAGAAACTTGTTGCAGCTGTTAGTATCACAGTTTATGCTTTTTGCTTGTATTATATTTTCAAAGATAAGGATTGAAAAATATAGATATTTTAATTCGATTATTTTAATAATAAATAGGAAAAATTAAAAATTAAACAAAACATATTTTAACAAATTTTTTACTTTCCTCTGGTAAGTATCTTTTCATGAGCATAACTTTATAGTTAAGATTTTAGAGTAGTTGAACGTTGAATTACTAATAAGGTTTTCATGTAAAAATATCATAAAAGCAACCTTAAAGTTAATATAAAAACTAATAGAAATAACGAAACGAAATAAAAAACGATTGTTTTTAACTTAAACCACCTCTAAATTTGTTTTTATATGAAATACATTAATTTCCCCTTGAATCCAAATTATTCTTTGGTCCTAGCTATTCCTACAATGATTTGAAGCAGGTAAAATCACCTTGGGCCAAAGTAACCTAAACTCAAGGGTAACATTGGCCCAAAAAAATTTTAATAAAAAATATTTAAATAAGGAGTGTAAAATATTCAGATTTCTGTACTAAATTAAGCTGTGCTAATGATAGTATATATGGGTCATAATTTTCTATAGACCAGAAAAAGTAAAATAGAATAAAATAAGAGAAGAATCTTTAAAAAAAAAGTTTGAAACTGGGCCAAAGTAACCCGTATCTACGGTAGTGAAATCGAATAGAATTCTTATTCCAAATCCCGGTTCTTGCAACAGATTTTCATCGGAATGTAATAGCAGTCATTCAATGGTAGCAGAAGTATGTGAAATTGATTTCCTTTTCAATTTATTGAATGTGCCAGCAAAGTATTTACGAAATCTTCTCACATTCTCAATAAATCAATGGAAACTCATATATGTTGACTCGATCACCTGGTTTAAACAAAAACCACCAATTCTCGTTAGGGTTCCCTTGGTTACCTCACCTAATCCAACCGGCATCTAAGGTAATTACCGTCTGGCTGACTTTTAATCGGCTAAATGATTCAATCCATTGGTGCGACTTTAGATTAACATGCATTAATATGCATACATTAATATCGATTTCACTTTAAAATTTAATATTTCAAATGCGATATTGAAAGCAATTCCTTTAGTTCATATTTTGAATTTCAAGATATTCTGCCAAGATATACCTTCTTTCCTAAAAGATAGGCGCCAAATTGGTACTTATGCTACATACTTACATCTTATAGCCTTTTCATTATGTACAAAAACTTCGCTTGTGCAATGTGGCATTTATCAAGTACAATTTATTAAGAAGCACGTTATTGCTATGAAAATGTGCCATTTTTTAAGTTCAGCACTATCCCGTGCACCAGTTCGTGCTGGGTTGATGTTGCATCAAGTATGAATAACATTATGAGCTTCCGTTGACCTTTATACTACCAAAACGTAAAAGAAAAAGAGAAAGTGGAAGGAAAAAATTGCCCTTTTATTCTCAAAGTTTACGGGTGGTGGTTATAGTGGAGTGATAGAGATGTCCATAATCTAGATATCCACCCGTATGGGAAAGCGGAGAAAAATCCCATCTCCAACCCTGGCCTCCGCTATTTATTTCCTCCTCCATAACGCTGGGTAGCTTCACTACATAATGGAAGCGTCGGTTTTTCCCCTGCGGGGCGCAGGTAAAACTCGTATATTCAGAGCTTGATCGGACGGCAGGAAGCGAGCGTGCATAAACCTCAAACGTGTGGATAAAACCCTCGTGCACTCATAACCAACGTTAAGTTTTACCTTCTCCCAGAATTGGTGAGCGCAGATCCCCTCGAGGTCTTCGTCTGGATATGACGGAGGCTAGATCAAGATAGGGTGCGCTAGACGAATGGCCAATCTATTGATTAACGCTCGCCACCCTCCGCGATCAGGCTGGCTACACCCGCCACCTCCCTTGCACAATCGCCTGCTCCCTTCCCTCACACCGTCTTTCGGTCCTTCCCATGGCGTGGTTACAACGCAAAATGCAGCCCTCCCTTCACCAAAGATGCTCCGCTCGGGAAGTGCTCCATTTGGGTGTAAACGCCAACTTTTTACGTATCTTTAATCGCTCGATTTTAATACTCTCAATGCTCAAGTAAACTGATGAAGCTGTACATAGCTTTTACCGTGACTGTGGTCAGAGAAGTAATTCCTGTCACGCCAGAGGCTTTCCTTTTGCTGATTGGTGGTTCTTATCTATGCTTGCTGCGATTTCATATGATTCGAACTTAAACTATCTCAAACCCACTTATTTTGCTTTGTTAATATGATCATAAATGATATGAATCAGGTTGACTGACTAGTGACTATGCCTCGTAAGGTCTTAAGTGGAATTGTTTTAATTTGGTTTTGTGTTTTTTAACTATAAGTTTATTTTCCGTTATAATCGTCACTACTCAACTCATTACTTCATTACTCTGCCTTGGTATGAGGTTGCTTAAATCCATTTATTGTCCTTCGTTAATATGAAAATTATTTGAATCAGGTTGATATAAATAGCCTCATGAGGTCTTTGATGGGAATTATTTTATTTGCTCTTGTGCTTTTTAACTGTATAATCAGTTCTCCATGTTAATCGTGATTGCCCACCGTTTAGTTATTCCATTATTATCCCGTGATATGAGATGATTCCCTTAGCTAGCGCTTGATATTCAAAACACTTCGACAGAATGTTCTAAAAGGTAAAGGAGGAGCCGCAACCGGAGGTGTTTACATGTGCGTGCAGCTGTACATATGTGATCAACTTCAATTGCAACTGCGTTCTTGAGTTTTCATATCAAAAATGGAGAATGAAACTCTCTCAACAGAGGAAAAAATTGAAAACGGTGATTTAATGAGGGAGTAAATATTCTTGTCATGCAGATACAAAAGACCTCCACCCGTGAAAGCTCGAGTATTTTATATTAGATCGAAGATGAAAAATATTTTTCGACCATAAACGCTGACTCAGCAGCATCACTCAGTGCTTTTCCGAGGGAGGTGACGATGAAGTGGAGGAGCAAGGAAATATCACCGTCGTATTTTGAGAGGATACACCACCCGCGGAGGAGAGAGCGAAATGGAATCTTGAAGAGGGTGGAGGAGGTCGAGAGTTTTGCACTGTTGGTGGCAGGAGTGGGTTTTGAGACGAATGAGGATCGCGGGGAGATATTGCGGCGGGGACGTGAGAACTCTTTCAGCGCTCGGCTACGACGAACGAAGTCGGATGAAGATATAATGGGACGTGTGTCGAGGGATGGAGTTTCTCTTTAGTTAGATGGTGGGAGGATGGCCCGATGGATGAAGTTTAAGGGTGGCTTTTTAAGTAACCATAATAATAATTTTAATACCTCATAATGCAATCTTACATGAAATAAAAATAAACAAAGACTTGGAATTAGACACCCTTTTGAGACTTTCCTCTAGCTTTGGGGTTGCCGACTCACTTTTTAACAAATTATCCCAATTTTTAAATTTTGATTTGGCCTGTGCTGCATACATATTTTCCTAGTTTACACACTTTCATCCAACTACTGAAGAGAAAAAAATACGAACAGATATATAAAATATATATAGAAATTATAGCACCCAAAAATGGAAATATAAAGGGAGAAAAGAAAAAAAATATGACAACACTTCACAACATCCCTGCATTGCTCCTTTTGTGTTGGCGATGGCTCCTATTTTATAGAAGTGAACAAAATCTCAACCAGTATAATATCGAGAAACCACTTTCTTAATGATTTCAAGAACTTCATTTTACTACTTATTATGGTCATATCCGGAGGTAATGAGCAAATTATTTTTGGTCCCAATTAATTAAGTATTGTCTGTATAATTCTTTGTTTAGTCTAGGGATCAGTTAATTGTAATTAGATCGAAATTCATTAGATCTAGGCATAATTAGTTCACCACTCCCTGTAAAAATTTCTCAAAACTTTGTAAATAAATAAATATCACATTGGTAGAGTATTAACATTCTTAAACAGGAAAGATATGAGCCATGTCAGACTCACGTCACGACTTTTCTGCTTTTATTTCATTTTACTGAGCTGTTACTTAAGGCTTTATATTTGTGCTATAAGAACCACCCCAACACAAAAGGCCATATTGTAATCGTGAATCAACAAAAGCATTGTAATCGGCTCTCAAAGGAGATGCTGGACACAAAAACTTTAAAAAGTAAAATTTTCTTATAAATGAAGTAGAATTTTACAATAAATGTAAATATATTGACTGTACTGCAATTTTTGGATAAGGTAAAACAACCAGCTCGCTATTCACAGAAAAATCGTGACGTGATACACCGAAACGCTGTAACACAATGCATGAGATCACCGTAACGTGATGTACACCGAATAATCTTAACGCGGTGTGCAGGGAAAGCGTTTTGAAACAACAGACCGCTCCAACGCGATTTGCAGATCAATAGCAAAGTGCGATGCGATGTGCAGAAATACTGCAACGCGATACTCTGACAAATTGGGATCAACTTCAATTGTAACTGCGTTACTGAGTATTTATGTCACAAATAGAGAATGAAATTCACTTGTTTTCTCTCATCAGAGGAAAATATTGGAAACGGTGCATTAATCAGGGAGAATCTATTCTTGCCATGCAGAGACAAAAGATCTCCTGTGAAAAAAAAAGCTGTGAAAACTGGAGTATTTTGTAGTAGATCGGAGATGAAAATATTTTTCGACTATGAATGCTAACTCAGCATCACTCAATGCCTTTCTGAGGATCAAAAAACTGAAACGATATGCACGAAAAAAAAACCGATTCGCGGAAAAATCGCAACTGGATACGCAGGAAAACAGTTACGTGTTGACAGTAAAACCTCGACGCTGTACCTTGCACAGCGCACAGTTCAAACTATTGGTAACCGAACGGTTTAATTTTGAAAATATAGGCATTCTATTGAGGTACGATTGCACCCAAAGAGAATTTGGGAAATAAAATTTTGCTGCTATTACACTCCTTATACTGTTCTCCATTTCACACATTTTCTTCAATAAGAGAAACATTTACTTTTATGGGAATATTTCAGTGGCGGATACATATGCGAGGTAACTTTTTTATATCATAATATGGCTTGTATATGTGTATAATCATTTTAAGTGAACCTTCCTTAAACTTTTCATTTGACATGAATATTTTTATTACGATAAAGGTAAAGGAAACTCAAGATTTCTTTTGCATCCACTCCCTTGAGTTTTTTCTGCATCCGCTACTGAAACGATAATTTTATGGCTTGTTCAAATTATTTCTTCCAAAAACAACCGATACAAATTTATGCGGTGGTTAACCTTAAATTTTGCAATTTTATTTATGCTTTAAGGTCAAACATAACCTTATTATCTTCTGTCAACTACTGATGTTGTCGTGGCATCATGTCAGACTCAAGATTTGTAAATGTAATTCAGTGGGTTTCAGAGGATTATTACCGTGCACTATTACTAGGCTCTTGATTGGCTCTACTATTCATAACTAGTTTTTACTACATTTACCTCTAATATAATTTTATTTTCGAAATGTAATTTTTAAGGAGCACCAATAAGTTTTCATTTTTATCAGTGACTGGTGTCCACAGCCCGCCACCTCCCGTAAAACGCCTTATGAGTTGGGGTGCGGGGCGGTATGTAGATTTCTCTGCAAAGGCAGGCATAGGAAACTAAAAAAATACTTCTACTAAAGTGACACTCCCGTGTAGATACACATGCCATATTCCCACTGCTTTAATTTCAGAGTGACCACGGCTGAAGTTTGTTTTGATGGTTTATTGCAGAGCACGGGTGTGCGATGAGAAATATGAGGGAGAATTCTTCCGGGAGATGTAGTTCCCACGACGTCCCTCGGGCGCAGTGATACGACACACGTATCTCGCTCGTCTCTTATTTCCTCCGATCTCATTTTTACTTATTTGGAACTTATTTCAGCAGCGGAAGAGTAAACGTGCTGAAATGCCATCGCCCCTTGACGGGAAATCTCGTCCTCTCGGTGAAACTAAAACATATCGTTGGCTGAAAGGTATAGAGTTTCGACCACCTAGATGACGAGTGTTGAAGAAAAAAGCCCACACCTTCCAGACCTGAGGAAAATCAAGCACAGGGACTTCGTGCGGGGAAAAAAGACAAAAATCATGATCAAATCAAGTTCAGAGCATTTTTGACGTTTTTTTGTCTCCTGGTGATGTGGAAACTACCTGCGTCAAATGAAAAGTGGACTCCAAGTACTTAAATCGATTGGAAAATTACAAATATTTAAGTATATCTATCGAAGTGTTCGTACGACGACAATAATTGACAATATTTTCAATAGTGCCGTAATGATTTCGAGGATTGGAAGGTATTTTGTACAGACTTTATGAAAAAAAAACCCTTCCTATATAGATGAATAAAGGAGTGGAACGACTTGCCTGAAAATTTAAGACCTTCCCTTTAAATGCTACAGTTAAAAAGATTTGGAATTGTAAAATTTTTAAGAGTGTGTGCTAATCGATTCTTGGTTGATTTTATTTTGACTTATTAGAGAGAAGTCAAAGTTGGGTTATTCTTGTTCAAACTTCATTTGTTGGTTGCATGGTATTCGAATTTATGTATTTTTTTACTTTAGCTGTATTTTCTCTCTTTCTCTTTTTTTGTACTTTAAGGTAGACATTTCAATCATTTACTTTAATCTCATGCTGCCACCAGGCAATAGCCTACTTGTGTCAATATGTAAAGATAATAATATTTCATTTTTTGTGATAATCGTGTTACTAATATTTTTTCATATTCAGAGTCCTCGAAAAAGTTTAGACTGATTAATATAAAGTTTTTATTATGCTTCAACAAATTTTATCGCCGTTTATTTAAAATTTTATATATGTTTAATTTTATAACTCGTGATTACATATTTTAATTAATGTCATCGGCTCAAAATGGAATTAGAAGCAAAATTTGCAAATTCCTTGAACGTACAAGCATCGATCAGGGATGGAAACCAGTTATTTACATTTTAAAATAAATTTCTACGAATTGCAATTAAGTTAGTAATCTCATAATTTGTTATCATAAAGCGCATGATTTCATTTACAAATACATATATCCTCTTTTCTGTATCAGGCGGGTATTATCTCCGTTAGCGACCGATATATTTTAATTCACGAGCAATCTAATTGTTTTTCGTGAAGTATTTCCTCGTTTTCTTTTGTCAGCCGTCATGGATAAATTTCTGAATATATTCACGCGTTACTCCATATGATTCAAAGCACTCATTGCGAAATTTTGTCTCGATTAAAGGTTGAGGCCATTTACTTTTCCATTCATTTATTATTTATTACGTCATCTGGCTATTCAAAGCATAAAAATGTATAGCATTCTTAATTCTGCTGATAATACATATGAAGTTGATAATGAACGCATGCAGAATACGAATGCCGTTATAGTAAAATGTGACTTCGAAACAGAATATTGTTAACTCCCAATATTTTTTATTAACATACATTCATATAAACGCCTAAGGTCATTCATTTTTAATTACAAACTTTGTTATTTTGTTGTAAAATCTCAGAAAATGATGGGTTACTCCAACTCTGTAGTTAGTGCTCATGCCAAACGAAGTCACAGGTGACTGAATTTCATTTCTTCGGTATGTGGGAGCAGTTTCTCTTGCCAGAACACCTCGCATCGCGAGTATCTTCATTAGAGGTTCTGAAAGGCTTCGCCCAGATTTGATCCTGGGACACTTTGATCTGTAGTCCACTGTCCGGCCTACGCCACGCTCTCGTCCACCACTCTCAGATTGAAATGAAAGGTAGTTTCACTTGTCCAGAATAATTTAACGCGTACCACGCGTTTCGGATCACAGATCCATCATCAGGTACAAGAGCAGTAGTCTGATACATGACCCTGGTCTTGTACCAGATGATGGCTCTGTGAGCCGAAACGCTAGGTACGCATTAAATTATGTTGGAAAAATACAACTACTTTTCATTTCAATATGTCAAACTTCCACCATATCACGCCTGAATCCATCGAACTTATTCACAAATCTCGGGATTAACGTATTTATATTTTTTGGAAAGCAGCTTTACGAACCTGAGAAAAAAAATATCCAGAGGAATTTCAGTCCTACAGTGCTCAAGAAAACCTACTCTAGGGTTTTTCATAATTTTCAGAAAAACTCTGGAAAGAGCATGGTGGCCATTTTCTTTAAAGTTACGTCTACGACGCCGTAGCCATTCTTTTGACCTGTCTCAACGCAGCGCAGGGCTCACCATTCGTATTTTATTCTACTTGATTTTTTAGGTAAACGCCCGTCTTGCCGAAAAACTCAAGTGTCGAGGGCCGTTTGAGAGTGCATATTTGAAAAAAAAAACAATTGGCGGAAACGAAATCGAATAAAATTGGAGTATCCAAACATTTATTCAGGAGACTCTGAAAACTTATTGTAAAAAGGACACATTGAGTAACGCCCGACACCTATATAGTGTTCTACCGTCTCCTGCCTCGCTCACTTAACCGTCTTCCCTGTGGATAGCGTAGCGCTTTACAGTGCGGAGACATTGGCATTTAGAAAAGAGAGAAAGATGGTATGCTATAATATTTATAGGACAAGACCGACAGCTACGGTCATTTGCACCATGAGGGAAGGGTAGGTAAGGAAGGGTTTAGAGAAACCCGGCGTCGGCATTAGCCTGCATTAAACACAAGGAGCCAAGGGGATCACGGCTTAACGTCCCATCCGACGGACGGAGTTTTGTGCGTGAAATGCCCTCCACTCAACATTTACGCTGGGATCTGGCAGTCCCTGAAAATTCTCTACCACTGCCGGGATTTGAACCCGAGTCCACGGAGTGGGAAGTCAACACTCCAGCCACCACATTAACCTGATCCTCTTCCTCCCTCTGGCATCAGCATCCTCTCTCCGATGAGTACTCGCTCCATCCTGACTCTTTGTCTCTTCCTAATTTCTCTGGAAGTTTCCTCCAATAAACCAGAATTTTTAGCATATACTACATTCATTTTCGCCTCACTTTAAACTTCACCTTCTTTGGTCTCCTTCTAACCCACATCTTGAACACATTTGGTCTTTCCTCGTCCTCTTTCCTCAGTGTCCACGTTTCAGCACCGAAAAGCGCTACCCCTCAGACCAAACCATGATTGACAGCGGATGAGGACCAAGGGTGGTTCCTTGGAAGGTTGCAACGTACGAAGGCCGGGAACCAAGTATCAGAACTTATTTGTCCAGTCATCCTCGGGAGGAGTGTGGAGAGGAAGTAGAAAAAGATATGGAAGCACCGCCGCGATGAGGAGGCCGCCGACGCCTCCAGGGTAAGGATAGGGTCGGATGGAATTGGATGGGGAAACCCCACGACATCATTAGGATGACATGGACCACTACTACTAGCAAAACCATGATTTTGTTTCCACAAAAATGGAAGAATATTCTAAAAATTAAATTTAACACTTTCCCGGCTAAGAGAATATATAAACTCTTCTCGGGATTCCGCGCGGGTAGGATTTTGTAAGAGCACCGGCGTTTCGGGTACCGACTCGTTACCCATTCTGTCGGCAGCAGTAGCCGTGAGAATGGGTAACGAGTCGGAACCCGAAACGTCGGCGCTCTTACAAAATCTTACCAGCGCGGATTCCGAGAAAAGTTTATATATAAATAAAATATTTCACGGATTTTTCCTTAAAAATGAATGATGAAATTGCCATGAAAGACAAGTAATTTAACTAACTTTCTACATTTTTTTATCTTAAAATGAGGCACCTCATGTGAAATTGGGATGTATTTTCATGGAGAGCTCGCGACGATAAAGAAGCGGTATTCGTTTAAAGCAGAGATATTCAACCCGCGAGCCGACGGCTTATTTTTTGCGGCTCATAGAGGCTTAAGAAAACATTGCATCGCGTCACGGAATATAAAATATACATCGACACACTCGTCAAAAATGAACAAATCGCATTGATTGATTGAACTTTTTAACCATTAAAAATTGTTGCACTTTGAAATTATGTTTTTTTTTATTTTATTGATGTGTTGGTAAAATGAAATTGATTGAAATGTGTGGATGCATGCAGCATGGAGACATGAAACCGATTTTTGGCCCATTCATTTAAAAAGGTTGGAGACCCTTGGTTTAAAGTGTTATTTTACCAATCCCGTTTCCCTATTAGAACTCACCATTGGAACGTCTTACTTTTGTTTTCTCTGATGACAGCTTTTATTTGTCTGAAAAAATTTCTGAGCGCACCATAGGGTTGGAAAGTGGTATTGTACGCGTCGAGGGTAGGTATGGGAATCGGGGGAATGGATTGTAGAGCTGCTGTTATTCCCCCAGTGAACACTACGACCGTTCAGTACCACTCCCGCACCCTGAACCGCCGACTGGACTGCGCCGCAGTCGCCTCCGCAGCTACGTGTCCGGGTTTACGGCCGCTGAAGTGCGTGACCCGGGTTCACAATGCGGGAGACGACGCCGGTGGCAAAATGCACCTGTCGGTCTAGCTTTACGTTTCCCAGCGCTTTCATCTGAGCGGGAAGAGGTCGTCAAACTGCAGTCCACGGGACACGTACGCCGAAAGAGATTCTGACACAGTGTTGGCCGAGTAAATTCCTTGAAGAAAATATAAGAAGTGTCATTCTTGAAACTTACGAGGCATTTTGATCACACCGCGATGTTTACGTGCTGTTAGTGAAATAGCTATCATTACTTAGCGGTGTCGAGGATCGTTTTCGTGTAGATATCCTCCAAAAGCCACAATAGATTTCACGAGGAAGGTCCATTGAGGAAAAATCAAAGTGATACGCCGATTTTTTTCATCGTGGGTTGTTCGCACTTTCAATGAACTTACAAGTGGCTATTTAAAGGCACGAAGTTTGCAAATCCACGATTATTTCTTGAAGAATCAGTATGTAATCGTAGGATTTTGTTACAGATTTTCGTTTCTGGTTTTGATTAAATTTAACTAATCGAGGTTATTACCACGGTTGAAATAATTTAACATATATTTTATGAATATTACCGATAAAATTACAGAGTAGTGATCGTAATGACAAAAACACTTCAAATATCCCTTCATGTTCGAGTGCTGGAAATGTTCACTATTATATCTAGGCATCTACATAATTCATAATCGCGTACATCCTTGATAGATCATCGAAAATCTAAACTTTAATAACGATGATTCGATACTTTAATGCAATAAGAAAGTTATCGTTAACCAATATCTATGCTCTTTCCAAATAATATTGCATAAAAATATTTTCTTTGATGGAAATTTTTTTTTCGAATCTTATCTGCGAATGTTATGATGTGCTGCCTTAGGGAGAATGATGGATGAAGGAATTGAAGGAAATAGGTATATTTATTTTACGTCATCAGATTATCCCTGAGAGGTAATTTGGAGACCCCATTTCTCATGAAATCACTTTCACAAGTTTTAAATCAGGAACGCCAACGCACGTACCCAATATCAATGCACTTGCTTACGTTGTAATGTTTCGGCTTTTTCTGAAAAAATCTTACTATCGCATTAATATGCGGAAGCTGGTTAGGCTCTCCGTTTGGATGGAAGACTTGGCCTTCAAATTGCCGCGATCCATTGCAAGTATGGCTCATTCCACCCAGACCAAAACCCTAACAGCCTTCATTGATAGTATACCCCAGGCAAGGAATTTCCATTGTGTAAATTGTATTAGATATGGTCTCGTTTTAAGAATTTGGAAATTGATGACCGTCAATTTACCGCAACTCCGTCGGCACTCAATGCGGAAAATTCTTCCGTTAATTTCCCTGATAACATATGGACATCAGGTAAAGACTTTATAGACATCTCTCAAGGTCTCATCAATGTTTGCAATCTACAGCAACCTTCTTACACTTTCTGTAATTCTCCAAAGCTTCGTTATGTTATTCGAAATAGGTAGTACTGAATTTCTTAGTTAAAATAGTAACGATTCATTAACGGCCGCACATTTCCTCGAGAATTCAAAATAATGTCATAAACAAACCAATTTAGCAGTTTAAAAGGTATATTACTTCATCTGTATTTTGTACATGACCGGCTATCTGCGAAAGGTATTTCAACTCTGTATGAGTTGAGTCATTTGGGAGAAGAGGAAATTTAGAGAAAATATTTTTAACTGTCTTTGTTAAATTTTAATCTTTAAAATATTTCAAAGCTTTTAATCTTTTGTAGCATATGTGTTTGTGAGAGTCAGAACACTGTAATCATGGAGTGGAGGATATTGCTACTAGTTACAAATAATTATAGTGGGTACCTGTATTAGGCTGAGTGTCATTGGTGAATAATTCTCATTAACGAGTATTTTATTGAATTATTCAGTGAATTTAGATATTCGTGAATGAATGTGTTTTTTTCTAAAAATTAGTATGTGCAAAGGTAAAATTATTCCAGAACTTCTTGCTTCGGAATAAAGAGAGCGAGTTGTAGGCAATGTGACCAAAATTACTGTATAATTTCATTAAGTTTTGTAAAACTAGGAAATTTATTCAATTTCAAGTTGAGTATGTGAAATAACAGCTAATATTCCGTTGGAACACATTGAATCTTGGTACTTTTGAAGAAAATTACAAATAACCACTTAGCATATTTCCAAGCCGTGACTCAAAGCCTTAAAATAAAGGGCAAAATAAGCGATCATCAGCTGTGATTCCCATGCCTTGGGAAATTTTATCTTTTAAAAGAAAGTTATCATATGAGAGAATTATAAATCTATAGTTCTTCCAGTAGTTAAATCCTTAACATATCTCTAAATATAATTATTTAAATACCGAAGTATTTTTTTTCTAAAGCGTACTATACAGGTATATTTTTGTCCCCCAAGGATTTTTACCTAAATTCTGATTTTTTTTATCACAGTTATAAGATTGTAATGACTTTTGTTAGATACCTGTACCTTATATTCTTCTAAGTTTGAAATGGTAGCCAACGAATGAAAAATAGTAAAATTCGACAATGTAAATGGTATTAATTTTGGACAATAAGTTAATGTAATATATTTAGAGCGTATATAGTTAGGGAAAAAGCGTTAAAAAAAAGCAACACATATTTAGGAAATTTGATCGTTTAAAAAAAATTATCATATGATAGGATTATAAAGTTATAGTTCTTCCAGTAGTTAAATACTTAACATATCTCTAAATGTAATTATTGAAACACCGAAGTATTTTTTAATCTAATGCTTACCATACAGGTATATCTGTGTCTCCTATGGATTTTTACCTAAATTCTGCCTTTTTATAACATTTATACGATAGTAATGACTTCTGTTAGATGCCTGTACCTTTTATTTTTCTAAGTTTTATATGGTAGTCGACGAATGAAAAATAGAAAAATAAATTTGACAATGTAAATTGTATTAATTTTGGACAATAAGTTCATATAATAGATATAGAGCTGAATTTTGATGTTAGGGAAAAAAGCGTTAAAAAAGCAATACATATTTATCATAAACGCAAGGAATCCGGTGTACTCTGTCCCCAGTCTTAAAATCACAGACAGTATGTGAACTTTGCGGTTGAAATCCCCAGACACAGATGACCTTTGAAAGTAGCAAAACTAGGTTGCATCCAGCCGAAGCGTAAAAGTCACGGGACAGTTCTAATTGCTCAGTTTGTTTTAGGTGACCCTAGAAATTGCATTCGAGTTCCACGCGTGGGGGCCATCCGCATTTATCGTTCCACTCACACAAATGAACTCGCTCATTCTGCACTTTGAACGTCCCGGCAATGGGACCATACGAAATTAAACTGTCTTTGCCGCCGCCGGCGGAGGACGATATCCAGGTGACCTACAACGGCAAATCTGCCATCCCACGCCGTATACCTACTGTCCTGTATCCACCTTTTACCTTTTGCCTTGATTTTCTCTGGAGCGCAATTTTATAAGCGGCGACTCCCGCAAAATGGCTGCTTTTGTTATATTCGGAGTAGTCCTTTGTATTCCTCATTTGTAACGCGCCACTGACTGATCGTACAGGTGGCAACCTAGCGTCTGAGACTGTTGAAAATGTTTTAATTGATAATATATTTAGATAATCATGATACACATAGATAATATTATGTGCCAGGTTGCAAGCGCATGAAATTGCGCAATTCCATGCGCTAAGTAGATGTTTTATTAGATTTTTGATGAGAAATAAAGTTCACATCATATTTGGAAGAGATTATTCTGATTAAAAATGGAACCTCTAAAGTTAGCTGTGATTGCTAAAATAAATCATATTTTTTAAGCCATGGTAACCGCAATCATTTATTTTATCTGGCCATACAAATTTTTTGATTTGAATAAAGTGCTTGTTTTAGAAAATTATTGAAAAAATGGACGCATTACTGCAAATTGATTCTTCAAATTCCATGCTTACTCAAGCATTCCTATCCACAAACTCTGATCGTTTTATTATCTCTTATGAACTGCAACTTTTAAGCCTTTGTAATTTTATGAAAATACCAGCATTTTAAATGATCGTTACATGTTACTTGGTTATTAGTTTTAAGTTTACCGTTTTTATGTTGGCTCAAAGATACAGATATTAAGAAAGGGGTGTAATGTTGCGTGTTGAACATAATAGAATTATAGTATATATCGGTCTAGGTTTACCGAACAAAAAGGGATGTAGAATATACAAAGTTTTTAATTAAGCATGGACGGATCCAGGATTTTTTTTCGGATCCGGATTCGGATCGGATCCTTGATTTTCGGAGCCGGATATTTCGGATCGGATATTTTCGGATCCAAATGAATTTTCAAATTCATGACCCTGTGATACCCCCGATGATTCTTCAATCTCTTGGGAAGAGTCACACTATGTGCTTGTCGCATTTTGTCTTTTTTATTTTCTACGGCTGAAATTCTCCTACGTAACCTCTGCGAGAGCTTTCGAACAGAACGTTCCATGATTAGGACAAGAATCGCATGCGAGGGTGCATTCCAAGATGGAATCGGGACTCTTTCCACCCTTATTCATGTTGCATTCACTTAAGCTATTTTTTAATATTTCGGATCCAGATGCGATGTCTTCCGCGACTTTGGATCCGATGTATCCGATGAAGGGCAATATCCGCGGATATTTGGATCCGAAGTATTCGATCCGACCATCCCTATTTTTAATCCATCCCGAGGGGTGCTGGGTTCAAATACTAAGTGAGGCCGTCGGACAACCTTACTCGCCGTGCGAGGTGGTTCCGGGAAGGAATTGCCCCAGAATGTGTGAAACTCACAATCCTGGCTGGCTTAGTAGGGGGTGAGCTTAGCTGGAAAACTAGTGTCTGATGTTTTTGAGAAATTTTTTATTGAAAACATTTATAATATATAATCATTGAACGCATAATTATTATTCTGTGCTAGTTGGGAAATAGGGCAATTTTACATTCTCAAATGATTTTTATTACATATTTATTGAGAAATAAAGTGTTAGTATCATATTTGGAAAAGATAATTCAGATTAAAAATGTAACCTCGGAAACATACTGGCTGCTAAAATAATTCATATTTTTTATTTGCAGAAATTATTTTTCTGCCTCACCAAACCAACCTTCAGGTGAATGAGTAAGTGTGTGGGTGCCTATTGTCAAATGATACAATTCTAAGGTCGGTTACCTTTAAAATTTTACTCCATTATTTGGATCTTCACTCTTTCATTCACGTTGCTTCCATGATAATTTCATAGGATTTTGAGTGATTGGGTGAAAATCTCAGCCAAAAGTTAGTATGATGTAGTATTTCAGTCAGGTATTCCCTCAGTTAGTAGAGAAAAGTTTTTAAAAATCAACAATTGGCCAAAGAGTGGTGCGGTTTGGAATTTTCCATACTCTTCGTACCTTTGCCATACAATTTTTTAATACTGAATAAAGGAAATTCCCTTTGTATCATTGAACCTAATTAACCTTTTCCTAACAATTAAATTTTTTCTTAAAATTTAAATTTTGTCTTAAAGAAGTGTTACTCCATGCTTCACTCCTTGCAGTAATTTTATCTCTTATTTATCCCTTCAAATTTTAAGCCTTCGCTTACAAGGTTACTAATTTACTCAATGCATTAAATCTTTCGCGTGTACTTCTAACTTGCTTCGTTCCGGAAATATTTAAGTACCAGCTTCATGCATTATAAAATCAAGAAGTTATTAAATAATTCACGATACTTTGCTTGTCTTTAGTTTTTTCGCTTAAAAATGATGTGATTCTCTACATTACTCCTATTACTATAATTATTATTTTTTTGTCTGTTATTGACAAGTGCACTATTTTGTGATATCAGTGGTTTTTGCTATTATTTCTTTTATTACAATTCCCAAAAATTGTTTTTTCATCTCAACTCCGCGTTGTAATTCTTCAAACACGATTCACTACATCCATTTCATTTTGGCCATTCCTTCATGATGCCACTATTTGCAATATGTTTTTTCTGCTCCATTACTTTCCTAAATGAAAAATTTAGTATGAACTTCCTCCCCATTCCCGAATTTCTTATTGTATTTTGAGATGCGATAAATCTATTCGTGGTCTTTAATTGAGAAAAATGTATCCCAGATTAGCTGCTCTGGTGAGGAAGTCCGTGGTTTGCATTTTTCGGCCCCCTGTAGCTGGTTAGATACTCCAAATCGGCCAACTTTTCGTCATGAAACTTCCTTATCATCTTCGGGGCGGCATGCAGTTTCTTTTCTTTTCGAGACCTCTTCCTTTACGATGCCTTTCCTACGCCTCCTATCTTGCGTTCATTATCGGGAATCGTGTGCCTCCCTTATTCAGCTCTGGGTATTATCCCCTGCTCACCTGCTGCACAATGGGATCGCGTACACCTTTCTTGCATGTAGCCTCCCCCGCCCAGGACGCTATCGACCGAGAGTTTCGTTGACTTACCGCCAAGCGACGCCACCGACTTCGTGCCCTCTTCTGAATCTCTCTCCAAAATCTCGACCGCAACGCTCCTGCGGGAATCTAGAGAATCTTAAAAGCAACTTCCTCGGCCCGGTTTGGATGGGGATTTCGATACTCAAAGTTTTTGTTGCGCTGTATGAACTTACTGTGATACTATAAGTGGTCAATACATCACCGATCTCGAGGAAATTTTTAGGAAATAATAACACACCTGAAACACTGCAAAAGTTTATGCTATTTTGTTAAAATGCAGAAAAACTCTAATTGAGTCAAAAAATAGATCTTGATGTTAGCTCATTTCTCCGATGGGCCACGCCTGTCCGATAAGGACACTGAGTGAGGGATGTTTATTCTCTTGTAAATCAGGGTGGCTAACCAGATATCCAACTTCTACTGTAACTTTCATAAAACTTATCCATACACTTATAGCCTATCATATTTCCTAACTTTTACAGACTTTTCAAACTATTTATATAAATTGAAAATTTATATAAATAGTCCAATTTAAAGGGGTACGGCTGAAATAGAACATAAAATTTTTTAACCAGTCGGAAGAAAGAAATAATTCTAAATTGAGAATATACTGCCAGAGACCTTGATGATCGTTTTGAACCTTGTTTTTATTCTTGCATTTTTGCCTTATGTCTAAGCGTCACACATCTCTGTTGGGGTTGCTTGCGGGGTAGCAAGGAGAAGCAGTTTGCGAGTGAATTACTTTATTTTTGATATGTGCAATACGCTGCTCCAATTTTTTACTGGTTTTAACAGTGAGTTAATTTTAAAATTAAATCACAGTGCCTCAGATGCTTCACAAATTATATGTTTTTCCGGTCAAGTAATGTTTCTTCATGGCTTGTTTGTCTTTTAATTAGGTATTCGTAAAAATACGTGGGGGATTAAAGGTCACACATTGGGTTGATACAAGGTTCGCTGTAAATTAAACTCTACAGCTAATATCTCTAAAATTCCATAAATAAATTTGCTAAAGAGTGATATCATAAATTATTGAGTGTCTAAAATGTGGAATAATATTTTGATGCAACGATATAATTGTACTCTGTTTGTACTCTGTGCATAAAGTTTTCCTTTTTGCGACAGAAACGATACTAAGCAGCGTAGCTTTATTTCCTTGTCCATTAATTCCATGGGGAGTAATGTTAATTAAGGCTTTCCTGAGGTTAAAAATCCGTTTCCAATTACTAATAATATTTTCATCGGTGCATTTGAAATATCATACCTCTAGCATTAATTAAATCCATCGTTGCGTTAATCCATTACATGAATGTAAGTAATCAACTGTTTTGGGAAATGGAGTTTAATTCTATTCACTAGTCTATTTTTATCAATTAACTAGCTGACCCGGCGAACTTCGTACCGCCCAACAATCAATGAACTTACAGTTTACTTACACCATTTATAAATCAAGAGCGGCTGCATCGTTTTTAATCATGTTTAATTTATTATAATAAAATAAGGATACAAATTCAATAAAACTACGTAAATGAGAACCAAAATTGCTTGTCAGAAAGACATTTTCTTTATCGAATCTACATAGGGTGAATCGGAGCACGTTTACGCGGATTTTTTTCAACAAATTTTCTTACGTTTTAGCTTAAGAAATTTTGGGCATTGTGGTTTAATAAAGCAGTTCATGAAATAAAAATTATACGCATTCAGTTGTTGGCTATTTGCGTTATTAGCTGCAAAAAAATGTTTTTAGGTCCAAGTCTGTTGCATACACTTGGCCCATTCAGGGGGCAGGTTGACACGACCCCAGACCGACGCTTGACTGATGCTCAAAATCGTGCAAGAAAAGCCCCTATGAAGCAGCATTCGCATTAAATGACTTAAGGCGCGCCAGTTTTAGTATCTCTGTTTGGAAAAAATGCACTGCGTAAACGTACTGCATGCGTAAACGTACTGCATGCGTAAACGCACCACGGTGAGCCCTACACATTCGGGTTTAATGTCTTGCGTCAAGCATCTTCTGAGAAACAACAGTTTTTGTTTTGTTATCAGGCGCAAGATGAAGCGGATGAAGCTAAATAAATATAGCGAAGCAAAGCAGTGACGCAGCGAGGGGAGGTTTTGGGGGATAAACCCCCCCCCCCCCAAGAGCTTAGAGAATTTTTTTATGAAAGATTATGTTATTAATATTAGGGGGACGGATGACTAACAAACAAAACATATTTAACTATTCACACAGCCACAAAACCCACTATTTTGAACCATTTATCTTAAAAAATGTCTGGGGGAAGTGCCCCCACACTTCCCGCTTACCTTAGCGAGTTTTCTATACCCTACAGACCCGTGGTATTAACTGCACCAAAAACCCCCTATCCTAGCTACGCACTTGAAGCGAAGGAAGAAATACAGAGGATGGTTTATCGACTCGTGAACATAGCACGCTAAATTGACCATGAGAAAATCATGGGTTTTCATTAGCACATGAGCACAAACAACCCAAAAACTGAAAAAATGACCATGTGATTTTTTAATCGTTATCACGAATGCAACACGAATTGTAAATTGAATACGTATAAGCTCAAAAGGGTATATGAGTTGAGATCATGGAATCTACGGAATGAGGACTACCTAACCTTTGAATTTTCCTTTGAGTAAAGTTGCGTGAATCACATTCATCACCAATTTTTTTAATGACCAAACACGTTCCTTTGGATAGTTATGGTTGGTTTAGGCTTCGAAAGATCATGAGCACAGAAACTACATTTTTCTGTAAATCGTGCCTTGGTAAGCCAGGTACGTCCAAGGACTTAAAATATTCAGATAGATAGTTGGTGATTTCGTCTTCGTTTGTTACACATTTAAAAGATTCGAATCCATGCAGAGTACGAACTATTTGAATTTACCTCGTTTTAGTCATCCACATCTTCGTTCTTGCTCGCTAAATCAACCATCTTTGATTCTTTTGGTGATCAATCATATTCTGGAACTCTTTGTTGATGAGCTCACCTCCCGCTGAAACTAATTTGCAATCATTGCAAGGAAATGAGTTAAAACTACTCGATTCCTCGACAGGAACACGGACATTACCGTTTGTCAACAATTGCTTGGAGATTTGTTTACAAACACGGTAGTGAAGTGTCAACTCGATCTGGGCCACGGCTGGGCTTACAATCAGCTCGAATTAAATTTTTAAAATGTAATTTCAATTTAATTAATATTTTGAATATATGTAGTAATTAAAATGTTATATTACACACCTACATTTCTTAGATAACAGTGAGTGCTTGTAATTTAATATGAACTTTATATAATAGCAATAAATCTCAAATTGATTCTACGTTTTAGTTTGAAAACGTTTGTGTGTGAAAAAGAAAAGGGCTGTTTTTAGGGTTTTCCCGGCAATTATTCGATTTTTTCTCGCCGTAAGAACCATCCTTGGACTTCAACGAACATTTTAAAAAAAGAATTGGCCAAATTGGTCCAGGCGTTGTTGAGTTATGCGCTTACCAACACATTTTGCGATTCATTTTTATATATAAGATTAATCGAAAAAGACTGTTGATAAAAATTGCTTTTATTTTATACACCTGGAAAACAATAACTTGGTGTATCCTTTACTAAGCTGAGTATGGAGAGTAAAACAAATATTTTCGACTTTTTAACAGTCATATTGCTTCTCCTACTCCGAACTGGTACAAGTATTTGACATACAGTTCATTTGCTTATTTATTGTCAGTTTAGTCTAGTTCTCGAAACTAACCATTGAATAACTGCGTATTAGTCCTTCGACTTTAACTTAGATGGTTTTATCAGGTTCTAGTTAAATACCTTAGCCCGTTTATTCAATGCTAATCTGTGAGGGATTGGCTCGCAAGAGCTTCCCTGAGTACAAACAGGAGAGTAGCTCCGACCCGTAAAGGTTCAGTCCGTAACATTTATCCTCTTAACCACTCCTTCACCCTTCCTTTTCCTTTCTGCTTGCGGCTCTCTGTGGTGGAATGAGATGTGAGAGTGAATAATGCACAAATATTACATTAGAGGAATCACCAGTCGGTCACTACCTATGATGTAAACCACCGCTAATTAGAAAGTGTTTATCCGAATTAAGCAGAAAATTTATCTACTATTAAGGCTGTTAACCATACTTCATGCATGTTCATACTGATATTATATATATTATTTACTCCAAGTTCGTGATACAAGATTATTTGAGTATTGAAGGGCACCAAATACACTCTCAGCTAATATCTCGAAAGTTTTGCGTTGAGAACTTTTTATACTTCAGCGTCAAGCTTCAGTAGAAGAATGCGAGCAATCTAGAAGAGAGAGTAAGGGACTACCGTTGTGTTTGCCCTCGAAACGGGCACTTTGTATAAGAAAATGATATTTGTGGTGAAATATATTTTGTTTTTATCGAATTTTCTTGCTGGACATGCCACCAAATATAAATGGTAGGAAGTGTGAATGGATGAGGATGAAAGGATGCTTTGAAACACATCATCATCATCATCATCACTGGTCAACAATCCTAGGATTGGTTTGACGCAGCTCTCCACTCAGTTCTCCTATCAGCTAATCTTTTCACTCCTACGTATTTCTTCTCTTTCACATCTCTCTTTACTTGTTCCATATATTTTGTTCGAGGTCTTCCTTTTCCATTCTTGCCTTCCACCTGTCCTTCGACGATTGTCTTCATCAGGCCATCATGTCTCAAGATGTGGCCTATAAGGTTGTTCCGTCTTCTTATTAAGGTTTTCATAAGGCTTCTCTTCTCTCCTACCCTTCTTAGGACTTACTCGTTACTAACTCGGTCGATCCATTTGATTTTCATCATTCTTCTGTAGCACCACATTTCAAAGGCCTCTATCCTTGCTTTCTCCGCTACGGTCATTGTCCATGCCTCACTTCCGTATAGGAGCATACTCCAGATGTAGGTTCTTATAAATTGTTTCTTTACATCCATATTTAAGTTTCCCGCTGTAAGCAGGTCTCTCTTTTGGTGGAATGCTCTCTTCGCCTGGGCTATTCTGCTGATAATTTCTTTCTTGCTTCTCCCGTCACTAGTTATCTTGCTTCCCAAATAACAGAATTCATCCACTTCTATCAGTTTTTGCCTCCCTATTTTAATGTTGGTCTTGACTTCTTCTCTTCTGCTGCGTACTAAGATCTTGGTTTTCTTCGTGCTTTTTTTCAGTTGATATCTACTCATTACCCTAACCATATTAACCAGAATATTTTTCAAATCCTTCTCTGTTTCTGCTATAATGGCTATGTCATCGGCAAATCTTAGCATGCTTATTTTTTCTCCATGGATATTCACTCCCAATGCCTTTTCTTTGATTTCCTTAATGGCTTTTTCAATGTAAACGTTGAAAATTACGGGTGACAATATACAGCCTTGTCGCACTCCTTTCTTAATTCTTGCTTCTTCACAGCTGGGCCCTGATTTTATCACGGCTACTTGGTTTTTGTATAAATTGTGGATGATTCTTCTGTCATTATAAAGAACCCCAATTTCCTTTAGGATTCCAAACATTGTGCTCCAATCCACGTTATCAAATGCTTTCTCTATGTCCACAAACGCAACGAATGTTGGCTTGTTCTTTTCCATTCTCTTTTCTATGAGCAGTCTTAGGGCCAATATTGCTTTCCTTGTGCCTTTGTTTTTTCTGAATCCAAATTGGTCCTCATCCAAATACTCTTCTGCTTTTCGTTCTATTCTTCTATAGATGATCCTTGTCAGTATATTTGATGCATGTGTAGTAAGGCTTATGGTCCTAAAATCTTCGCACTTCTCCGCTCGTTTCTTCTTAGGAATAGGGATTATATTGTTCCTCTCGAAATCCTTTGGTATCTCACCTGTCACTAATCTATCCTGTCACTATCATACTCACCTGTCACTCTCCTATACATTTCACTAATGATTTTGTAATTATTTTAAAATTGAAGGGGCAGTAAAGGTGTCTTAGAAAATAATAAAATGTAATAGATTCAACACTTTCATTGCATGCCCAAGATGGGAAGACCAACGTGCATGGGGCAATGCTAGTGTAATGGTGCGGCCCGCCACCTTGAAAAGCCGCGGGTCGCACGCTTTGAATTGCGTGTGGGTTCTTGCCCTTGGTGTCGGGAAGCGAATAATCACACACAAGTATTTAAATTTTTTATCCCAAAGTTTATTTCTCATTTAAAATCCCAGTTTCCAAATCAATTCAATGAATATACATAAAGTAATGATGAATCTAGAAAAGCCAAAATTTAGGATATTACCAATGTCTCGGGGAGGAGAGGAACTGCTGGTGATAACACGGGTGGATAGCGAGGCGCTTAGGTCGCACGGGCCATACGGCCCGCGCTTCGACTCCGATCGACGGCTACATTGTGACTGACCACTGGTGACGGAGTAACTGCGTCAAGTAAGTGAGTGTCTTACTGAGTGAGTCCTAATAGCATCTCCACCGTGCCATTATATAGGGAAGTGGAACCAGGATGTTTTCGTCCAAGAGGAAGGGGAAAGGAAGGGGAAGAGGAAGGTTAGGCGTTCTTGAAAGTGAAAAGTTGCAAATCCCGAGGCACAGTTTTCATAGCTGGCTATTCTGAGACGTCACACAACGTAAAGTTTGTGGAATAGTACTGAGTTTTGCTTCACCATGAATATTTCATCGTTCCACCAAGTAACGCCCAATTCAGTTGATTTTATGCGTCACACAACAACATATTTATGCATATTTTGGAAATCTTCCATTTCCGGATCACTACACTAGTAATGGTTTAACATTGATCGCAGCCTTTTCCTTAATTATTTCCGTTATTTTTTCACAGAGACGTCGTTCTGGCCACACAGATGAGCCTGGTACGGGCGAGGTGGGCTGCCAGAGGTGGAGACCGGGTCAACCTGACATCGGCTGATACGCTGCTGCCCATTCTCTTTGACCACGGCAAGGAGTGAGTACCCGATTTACTAGCTTAATTACTTTAGATTCTATTTTTTTCTAAGAGGCATATCCCAAATTCCCACAACAGTTAAATATTTATGCTTAGTCGTATAATCAAAATGTTTGCAACCATTCTCAGATTTCGTATCTGTATAATACTCATTGGATATCTTTGTGTGTCATTAATCATGATTTCCTGAAATTATTAACAATTGCTCTTTGTGAGTTTTATCGTTACCAAAAGTTTTCTGCATGCTATATTTCTTGAAATACCATTTTAATCCTCATTTATTATTGACTCTTATGACGAAATTTTTCTTACCAAAAAAGAAACAGTGTATACTATCACCTCCACGGTTTTTCTATGCGTAAGCAAATCTCGTAGTGTACGTTTTATAAATATTTGAATTTCTGGGAACAATTTTCTGTGAAAATACACAATTTTTATGTAAGCAGTGAAGCATTTCGAAATTTCTATCCTTGAATTTTAATCTTTTATCAACTATTTCAGATGTTCCCTTCCCGGATTTATTGCATGATTATATAAAAACGCGAAAATAAACTCCATACTTTTTATACAGCGTATATATATGGCACTTTGACAACGAAACCACGAACGTAATCTTTTATTAAATTTTCTTTGGAATTAACTTGCAATGTACTACCATTTCAATCATTGCAAAACCTTTCTATTTCTCGCTTACCACCACCGAATTCATTTTTTTGATAACTTCTTTTGAGGGCGTTTTACAGCCGCTTGAATAGCTGTATTTGTTTTGGCTGACGTATTATTTGTATAAAATTTACATAATCTTTCAATTTTTTGGGTTTTACAGGCTTAGTCAACTTCACCTGCAGATCATGCAGAAAATAATCCGTAGGGGAAATGCTGCGGTAAAATGTTTTCGGTATTTGAGGTAAAGGTGAATGTTGACAAAAGTTGACATATGTCCTGCATATGTCGAGGAAATAGTGTTAGTTCAATGGAGGTAATAATTCAGGAAAAGTGACAGGTCGAGTGGGCGTTTTTAATTTTTTTGGTGGTTCGTAAGTTCTTTAAAAAAATGCTATCATTTGAAAATTTTGAGGGTGTTTGGAGCTAAATCCTGCCAACACATTTCGAACATAAATTTTACTCCTGAGAAAATACTGAGGTGGAATTTCATAATTTGGTGTGCAAAAAACTGTTGATAAGGTCTATTCCACGCTCACCGAAAATTTCAAGTAGTTCGTATGAATAGAAAACGTGAGTGCCAGAACCAGATTATTACCAATGTTGAAGCTTCGAGAAAAAGTAGGAAAAAATGGCTCTTGCACTCCGAGAGTAGAACGTAAGCACTTACTAAAAAAAATCTGCTGAACTGATTCGGAAATTAATGTCGAAAGAAACAATGTGCGCTGGTAAAGGCGAGGAGGGACTTCTTATGTTTTTAGTCATTTCATTTTTGCTAATATTGGAGATTTTCTAGTTTTTGCACTCGGGTCCACAATTATATGCAAGACGTGCGTCACGTGTAAATTCGTCCTGGGATTTTCAGTGATGCAATCGATTAGAGAGACGATCTTTGGGCGAGGTACATACATCAGGTGACTGCTGTCAATCTCTCCGTGCTCTCATTTTCCCTCGTTCCTATTCTATTCGGCTCTCTTCATGTGCGCCATTGTCCCGCTCTTGCCCTCGCAATGCGTGACGAGAAAGGGATTCACATGCGTGCGTGACCCATGGCCGTGAGCTATCGTCTTGAAATTTCCAGAGTAGCTAAAGCAGAACCCTTCCGTGAATTTCTCAAACAAATATATTCCATCTGAGAGCAAAGTGAGGTAGAATTTTCAAATTAAGTGTTCATAAAAATTTGAACAAGGCTCTACTTTGTATGTACCCTTACAATTTCAAGATGATACAGTAAATTATAAACAATCCAGGAGTAACTAAATAGACTCGTAAATAGAGTAAAAATAAAGTCAAGTGAACTAATCAAAACAAAAAATCACTTTTGAATTTAAGACACAATATTTTTTATTACCTGTTAACTATGTCAAACCATTATTTTAGAAGCCAGTAATTCGTAATGTATTGGAAAACTACGTAGATCAATTGTTTTGCCCCACTCAAAGTATAGAATTTTTTCGGCGAATATATTGCAACGTCAGTAACCATATCCAATTACTCGACCACTTCCACAACTGTTAGGAATTCCTTCTAACAAAGCTAGAACAATCAACACTCCTTAGATGTATGACTTTAGAAAAGTACTTGAGCATAAATTACGTGAAAGAGCAGTATGTGGTGGTGGACTAATCTCTTATAATCCTTTAGTCACTAAAAACCTGTTGTTATCATGCCTGTCGAACAATAATTATCATTTATATCGTGCAGTTCCAAATGGTCTTATCTAAGGGCAAAATCAGCAACACTGCTTTGAATACACTAAGGGTTAGGTGGAAAAACCTCCAAAAGTAAGCTTTCAGCAGTCGAGGGGCTGCCACAGTCTAACAAATTCGCACACTAAGCGTTGCTTAAGTCCAACGTTCCCAATTGGGAACAGGGAATTTTACTGTGTTTTTGCCTTGAAAATTATAATACCAAAGGACTTATTCTATAGGCATAGAGATCATTGTACCGATGAGAGTTTATCTAAAGAATCTATGCAGAAAAATTGGGGGAAAAACAAGTTATCCTTACAGAGATGTTAAAATTATCAATTTAAAAAATTGCGTTTACGACTATTTGATTCAGACATCATGCGATTTATTTTCAAAATTATATTGACACTATACACTTGTTGAAAACAGCGATAAATTCAATAAGTTTTGTAAAATATAATTTTTACGAAAATGTTAAATTTTTTCCCGAATGGGGACAATGGGGGGGGTTAAGTCAGAGACCGCTAATAACAACTAGAATAGACGCTGGGGTGTCTCCTATCGCTCTATCTGTGCCCTCGTTTTTCCCTCTTTTCTACTCCACCACTCAGCCTCCTTGTCGCACGTGATTATCCCTCGCATTGCGTGAACAGAGAGAGAAGGCTGCGTGATCCACGGCCGTTCCCCGATTCCGTTCGCGCACGCCTCTGATGCGAATTGGCCCTGCGGACAGAGCCTCTTCCCTTTACGACGGCGTAAATGGCCTGCTTGGGGTTATTACTCACCAATTACCCACTAAAGTGCTGGGAAGTAATTTTTATCGCGCATCTCATACACGTGCATGATACTTCGGCTGAGGAACCTCATCTGCGAGCGAATTTGACCGTTAAATTAAGTTTCACGGCAATTTTTTAACTTATTGCGCAAAAATATTAGTATCACCTGATTGCTCGGAATTTTACCTGTCTCGTGGTTAAAACAGGGGTTTAAAATTTTAATTCCGTTAATTATCGATATTAAAGTGCAATGGATCTTTATCTCAGCGAATCTTTTCAGTTAATATACCTAATGTGGTTATTATTCCGTTAAAAGCGGAATTATTTTCGATAAATGTGTGTCGCAGTAATTAGTTAATATAAATTAGTATTTTTGAATGCATGTACCCTGACGAAAATCATGAACGAATCAGAAACTTTTGTTAGGTTTATAAGTGTTGTGCGAAAATTTTATTTTAAAATCCTCTTGAATGAAGTTGGCTATAAATGTTTTGTACAACATTTGGAACTCCCCATATAATGTTTAAATTGAAACCCTATGCAAAACACTTAAAAATCATAATGAAAATCTCTCCATAGCACCATTTGAGGAGGCACAATGTGAAACGTCAAGCAAATCTCTCATAAAGCTCAAGAAAACCCTTTTGTGATACAAATTGTTCTCATGTACTCTCTAAGGTTAGGTGCTTTGTTTTCAACCTGGTTGACCATTTTTCCAAAATATAGAAGATGATTAAGATGGAAGAAAAAAATATAAATTTGGAGAATAATCAGTCTATTGTAGGCACATCAAGAAGTTTCACAATTATTTCAACAATGATATTTTTTTGTCCATTTCAAATATTTCTATTCATATACAAATTATCATTACTTATAAAAAAAGTATATGCTATGAAATTAATGTAAACACCAACATTAATTTTTGGGAGATGGTTTTATACAATTTGTCCCCCCATTATATATGGATGCAATTTAAGAGCCTAGGCTTATACTGGAAACTGAGGAAAGTAAGCAAAGTAGAAATTCTCTTATACCCACGAAATCGCACACCTGGGAAGCCCTTGACCAAGGAAATCGGTACATTTTTTCCTCCACTTTGCAATCTCTAATATATTTAAACGTTGCACTTGGGGATAACATTGCCAGCTGTTAACTCCCACAGGTATGGTAGAATATGCAGTGTTGGTGATTCTCTCAAGATGTATGGTAGTTTTCGCCTAGTTACGAAATAAACTTGATCCCTCATGTGCCATCGTGGATTTTCCCCATTGACCTCAGTGTGTAGAAGACGGCGTTGGAAACGTAACGGCGACGGAAGTTGGAAAAAAATCCCATTTTTTCTCCGATGCAAGGGTTGGCACTATCTACGAGCACTTTTGCTGACGAGCTGTCCGCATGGGACACGCAAGGCTGCGACCGTGATACGATATAATACACGGGAGCCATTAATTACTCCCGTATGATCTTCTCGCTCTTCCAGAAAAGGTGAAATTGACCCAAAATGGAGGAAAAAGCATTGCTAAAAGCCTTTTGACCTGGAAATTTGGGTCTGAATATAAAGCGTCGGTCAAGGTGTGACCTCTGATCAGGTATTGCGATGCATCTCGTGCATCATAAATCTGCCTATTGAGGAAATTCCAAAATCTATGTCACTCCCGTAAAAAGTTGAAAGTAATCTCATTCCGTTATACTCTGACAATTGTCGTTCAAAATAATGACCTTTTCACGCTATTTTCTATCTTTTCTCTAATATGCATATATTTCGTCTAATTTCTCATTGGCCCCTTGATTATTCTTGTCTATGCATAATGTATGTAGATTATACGTATCCTGTTTAAAATCTGACGCAAGGGTCTGCATAGCTTAACATGACAAAAATGAAACTTAGGCGCATCTTCCTCACACTTAATGAGTTATTTATATAAAATCTGTTAATGAAGCCAAAATACGCTAGTGGAATGAATTGAAATACATATTCGTTGAATATTTTGCGTGTTTGCTAATGCAGCGCATATGTTTAACACATTGTTAATCTGCTTGTAGAAGCAATATATTTTTAGCTATATTTACGAATTTTTTGAAGTGATCTTTGTTTCCTATTATTACCACAAATGCCATCTTTAGAACTGCAAATGCGTACGAATGTTATTTGAAATTATTTTGGTGATTTTGCCTCAAAGCTTCCTTTGAAATAACTGGCAAGGCTTCATAACTATTCATTCAGTTTCAACAATGCATGGTACTTGATCGGCAAGAACGATCAAAGTTCTTCCCGTACGTTTTTGGTTTTCTTAAATAACTTAATGGGTCATCTACAGAATAGTGTTTATGCATTAATATTAGGGTACTGGATAATTTTCGTTTTTGTCCATTTTAGCATTTTTCCAAAATATGGGAGGAAGGGAAATATTCTTTCCTTTTCACCGTTTGCTTGCTTTAAATATGTATGTCATACATACTTAAAACAGGCAGATATGACAGTACTGCCCAATTTTGTATGGCCTATGGGGACATTTCAAACCATCTCTATTTTTTGTATTCCTAGCTATGCAATCGCCTATTCTCGATTCAGTGTGAATTTCCCCTTGAAAAAGGTTTCTGAGATGAAAAAGAGCTAATTATTTCTCCCCTTGACTCGTTAACAAATAGAAGTGGAATATGCTAGGAAAGTGCTCCAATCCAAATGAAAACCTAGTGAATACAATGCGAATAGAATTATCATTGGTAAAATAGTTCGCGTACTTGCTTACGTGCCGCATAAGTTTGAAATTTTTGGACACTCATTGTAAAATAAGCATTTATTTTAGCAAAATTTACAAATATTTGGGAATTACTTCCTGCATGAAGTTTTATATGCATAACATACGAATGACTTGCGAACCACATGGTTGACTTAGTTGACTACCGTCTCTTTTCTTTTAAGTTATAGGGAGTGTTTTCTTTCGTATTCTCCAAAGTGATACCCAGCTAATGATTTAATCGCTTATTACCGTAACCCCATAACCGTCAATTTTTTCGATTTTAACTTTTTGACATAATTAATCTACAATTTCAAGTACATCGTTTGGACCAGGAACGACACAACTTTGGTAATTCTAGAGACTTAGTATCAATTTATTCGTTTAGCTCAGAAACCAATAAATTACAGGATAATCACTGGAGAAAGTTAAACTTTTCTTAATTTCCCTAATATTTACTGATTGTTGTTTATGTGGTTATTTTAATAAACGATTCAATTTTTACTCGGTGTTTCGATTCCTCTTCTCTTTGTGAAGAACCGAGTGGATCAAATGCGATGAGAACTCAAGGAATTAAAGGTGGAATGACCAGCAAAATTCAGGGAATAAGTCCCTACCCCATTTGAGAACGTTATGGTCTGCATCCGCGGCGCATATTCATGCCTTCTCTGGCAATAACTTTGGTGGAACGTTCTCTTTCCTGACTTCCCAGAATTATGGCGGTACTTATTTTGCCCTTGTACATGCTCTTCGCCGCTGACCGAGCCGTCATTCATGGCAAAGTTTTTTGAAATTGCCGCGCCTGTAATCGTGATGTCTGTTTCGCCCCGAAAGCGATGCAGGGCGCCATTGTCTGTGCCTTGTCATTTTCCACGCCGGTGGAACGGGAGGAGCAGCTGAAACGCTCCGCTGGCTCTCAAAACGACGCAATTATGCAAAACCATTACGGAGATGGTGATGGCTCTTTAGGCACTGAGGAAAAGCGCAATTCAACCTCTATTTATCCTTTTTAATGAGGAAGGATTACGTTCCAATAACACGAAAGAAACTAATTTTTCTATTTTGATTAACTGTTTGTTTGACCCTTCCGCATAAGCGGTCGCTATGCGTTTTAGGAATCTACGCCTAAGTGGTAAAATGTATTTAAATTATTATATTCATAAAAAAATTGATTTTTATATTTTACGCAAAATTAAATTATTACCTCTACTTTAATTGATTGTGTTCAATATTTGTGATAATTATTTCATCCATCGAAGAATCTAAGGACTTTGCGCGCAAAATACGAAGGATTCTCGAAAATCTCAGGACATAAACGTGTCTATACTGTTGATGACTCTTAAGCCCTGATTACACATACATATAGGTAAAGGTTTTCAAATATAAAAATGATATCTGCCTGTAGAACCTGCTCTTTTCTCCCATGTTGAAGACGGAGGCTGTAGATAAACTTACCAAGGTGCTAGAAATCAATAATTAATAGCGGTAATTCAAACCATGCTTATTTGAGGTCATTAATCTATTTGTGAATATTTTAAGAAATATATCACCAGGCCATCAGAGGAAAGAGGGATAAATAACCTGTTGGAGACTTTTAACTAGCTTTTGAGCACGTTTACAGAATATTTATGTGAACTCAATGGTAAGAACGAATAGCCATTGGCCATTCCGAATATAACGATATAAATAATAAAGCCTTCCACTGTTGGGATCAATTTTTACGTTTGCAAAGGTACTATGCACGTTAACATTCACTTTTAATGTCTCTTATTACCGCTTGTTGATTGGTAAAAGATGGAATTTATGCTGCTGAAAATTTCTCCCATCTAAATGAACAGGATGAAGAAATCACCAGAATTTTATATCAGATTGTAATACGGTATCGTTTCATTTGAATTTTTTTGTTGCTGAAGAGCTATAGAGGTGCTCATTTTTTATTAGTTACCGATAATGGTATCGATATCAAGATATTATTTTCAAAGCAGAAAACTTCAAGCTTTTTTACAAATGGTGCCGTTAGAGAAACTGCATCTGAAAAGTGAGTAAAAATTATTATACCAAAGTAAAATAAAACCACAAATAGGTGAAGGACCTTCATGAATTTTAAAGCTTTTTTATCCGAAATACTAACTAAGGAAAAACATTTTTCAAGTTAACGTGGTATCATATAAAACTTGAAAATTGTTCGTTTGGATCTTACCTGGAAAATTTTCAAGAACTAGAGAACAAAATCATTTTACATATTTTTTCACTCTTTCAAGAATTTAAAAAATTATTGTTAAATTACCCGCTGATCTAACGATCGAATTTTTCAATAATCTAAGAAAATAACACTGCTGAAGGTTTGAAGGAAGTTGGCTCCCGGAAAGGGATCGAAAATATTCAGAATTCAAAAGCGTATTACTCGTGAGATCTGTGCACGAAAATAACACCCAAGAAACTTATTTTACTTAACTCATGCCGTAAGTATGAAGCTCACACTGTTGAGCAACCCATTTCCGACGTAAGGAGGCTCTAAATTTATCGTTTATCCCCGCATGAGGAGGTGAAATAAACTCGATATTTCGAAAATTTCGACATCACTGAAAAGATGGCCGAGTGTGGGAGTGCTCACTGGGTATCCTTCCTCCCTTTCCGAACTGACTAACGACCCTTTGGGTGTCTCGGCAAGAGGAGACACATTAATTACCGCGCCCATTCCACCGCAAGTGACCGCGATGGGTCGTCGCCCTCCCCACGCGGCACACCAAACCACCTAATGCTCCGACACCATTCCCCTTTTGTGGGGAATCCGGATTGGCAATAATTCTGCGCCCACAAGTCTAGCCTGTTAACTCACCTCCTGGTTAGCTGTGCAAAACTTTCGGAATCTAAGCCCTCAATTTTCCTTCTGGAGCTATTCATGTGTCGCGCCCAGGGCTAAATCGATTCAAAAGATTTCCATACGTCCGTGTTCCGCCCACCGTTGGGGTCGTTATGGAATTTCACCTTCGGTAGTTCAGTCAGTTAGATATTTCTAAATTTTCGACATCTCTCAAACGACAGCTAAGTCGGAGAGTACTCACTGAATATCCATCCCCGTTCCCGACAGGACTAAATTTTTTGCTTTTCCATCATAACTAGTTGTGGGTGTGAAATTCTGACTAAAAATATTTGTCGTTGTTATTGTTTCATTATTTTTTAACCTTTTATTTACATGTTTTATAACTTATACACTTTTTGTATCTCAGTAACCATTTATAATGCGCACAATAGTGCTGGAATCAGAATCAAATCTCGAGATCATGGTGTTTAATATCTTCTGCGCAAGATATAATACTGTAATCCATGAGAAATTATTGTGTTTGATTCTTTTTGATAAATTCCAGGAGGAGGGGAGATCTCCACATTGTCCCTTTGATAAGTCAAAAATGATTACCAATTTTCTTAAAGTCCAATATCGTGGGATTTATTCTGCTAAGATTATTCACGGAAAAATTCTTGTAAATTGATGAATATATGGTTTTCCGGCTTATAAATTGCAAGGAGAGCATCAGTGAAGCAAGGCACAAGATTAACTCGACCCTTCCGGTTGGAGAACGTTTTCCCCTCGAAACGTCTGTAATTCCATTCACAATCATGCACAATACAATTCCACTTAGAGTAAAATTGGAATTGTAACAGATCTCTTATTGTAAATCATAGACAAACGTGTGTATATAACTACCATGCTGCAAGTAAACGTACCTAAATATGAAATGTACTTCAGGTGGTTCCATCTTGTATAACTTTGAGGGCCTTCTGGAGAAATAAATCACTTCATAATTTGACATTATTAAATGCTTTATTATTTTTTCCACTGATTTGAGCGTACACATGACATTTTCAAAATTATACCTCTACAACTCGTCAAATTATTATTAAGGTTTTCTACCGATATACCTAAGTAAGTTTCCATAGAGTAATTAAGAAGCATTTTGGAAGCTTCAAGCCCTTTCCTCCCTTCATTCACTGTAAGGACTATTCCTTTCCATTTTATGTAAAAAATCTCTTCCTTTCTCTCCCCTTTTCGACATCCCCTCCGCGCTAAGAACTCGCTCCATCCATACCTTCTGTCTCCTCCGTATCTCATCTGGTAGCAGCTCCTCCTCACCCACCATCTCCAGCTCTTCATCGTTCTTCCACCTTTCCGCATACTTCCCCTTCTCCATTCTTCTCCACACCCACATCTCGAACGCCTCCTTAGTGTCTACGTTACCGCTCCGTAAAGCACTACGCTCCAGATGAAACTCTTCAATAACCTTTTCTTTGTCTTGAATTTGTCAAATACCATCTTTAAAGTAAATAACTATTTTAAAATATTCAGTATATTTAATCATTAAAAATTACCAAATGTGACGTTTTTGCGTTAAAACCAGTAACGTAACTATGGGGGCATGAGGGGGAGAGATACTCCCCCCTAAACCTCAGAGAAATAAGAAAGTATTTAAATCATTGCCTAATTTTGACGCATACTAATTGCATATGCTTAATGTTAAAGATCTATGATAAGAAGATTATTGATATAAAATCTATTTCCAGGCATGTTATTTTTTTTATTTTCCCCGAATGTTGCCTGGAGGGTTGCACGACCCCAGGCACCCTCATCCCCAAAGCATATTCCTAGTTACGCCACTGATGGAAACCGTTAGCGAAATATTAATACCTAAATAATCAAAATAGATTATGTTAAACATGATTGATTACGAGTTCATCGATTAATTTATTTTATTAATATTACAATCCATTCAAGGCTCATTCGAGTCCATACAACCTCTCGGGGTATATTTCAAGAATTTTGGCGAGCGAATGAAAGGTGGTCATTTTGGCCCGCCGGAGAATCCTTACTTAGTCCCGACCTCGCCCACAAACCATGCGAAAACACTCTCCTTCCTCACTAGCCCATATCTCAACTCTCCCAGACCTTTTATTCCGCCCCTGTTGAAGTTTTAATGCAGTTTTTCGCTCATGGTAGGCCTCTCCGCAGCCCTGCTAACCAACACATGCTCACGGTTACCTCAAGGATGCCGCAACGAAGGGTCCGCGCCACCGTTACAAAAACAAATGAGGAAATATGGTAGTAATTTCTCTTTCATAAGATTGTTAACGCCTTGAAGGACGATGCGGTGTTATAGCGATGCTCGGAAAATGATAGCCAAGAGAAAAGTGATCTCCATACCTTGCCGTCTCAAAATTTCGCCTGCTGTCGGCGTCAAAATGATGTGCCGTTGTACTTTGCAAATTTATATCTGGACTTCAGTGCATGCCACAATAATGAGTAGTACGCCATTTTAAAGGAAATTTTATTCTAAATACTGATTTATATTTTGTTTTATAAAAAATTCGAAAATTAAGACACGCGAGTGCAATAAATGACTCCCCGCAACATAAAATTAACCGTAATAAATCCGAAAATCCATGTTTTTTATGTAGTTCTTAAAACATAAGAAAATTTGTTGAAAAAATCCGCGTAAACGTGCTCCGATTCAGCCTATGTAGATTCAATAAAGAAAATGTCTTTCTGGCAAGCAATTTTGGTACTCATTTACGTAGTTTTATTGAATTTGTACCCTTATTTTATTATAATAAATTAAACATGATTAAAAACGATACAGCCGCTCCTGATTTATAAATGGTGTAAGTAAACTGTAAGTTCATTGATTGTTAGGCGGTACGAAGTTCGCCGGGTCAGCTAGTCAGTCAAGCGTCGGTCTGGGGTCGTGTCAACCTGCCCCCTGATTGGGCCAAGTGTATGCAACAGACTTGGACCTAAAAACATTTTTTTACAGCTAATAACGCAAATAGCCAACAACTGAATCCGTATAACTTTTATTTCATGAACTGCTTTATTAAACCACAATGCACAAAATCGTGCAAGAAAAGCCCCTATGAAGCAGCATTCGCATTAAATGACTTAAGGCGCGCCAGTTTTAGTATCTCTGTTTGAAAAAAATGCACTGCGTAAACGTACTGCATGCGTAAACGCACCACAGTGAGCCCTACACATTCGGGTTTAATGTCTTGCGTCAAGCACCTTCTGAGAAACAACAGTTTTTGTTTTGTTATCAGGCGCAAGATGAAGCGGATGAAGCTAAATAAATATAGCGAAGCAAAGCAGTGACGCAGCGAGGGGAGGTTTTGGGGGATAACCCCCCCCCCCCCAAGAGCTTAGAGAATTTTTTAATGAAAGATTTTGTTATTAATATTAGGGGGACGGATGACTAACAAACAAAACATATTTAACTATTCACACAGCCGCAAAACCCACTATTTTGAACCATTTATCTCAAAAAAATGTCTGAGGGAAGTGCCCCCACACTTCCCGCTTACCTTAGCGAGTTTTCTATACCCTACAGACCCGTGGTATTAGCTGCGCCCAAAACCCCCTATCCTAGCTACGCACTTGCAGCGAAGGATGAAATACAGAGGATGGTTTATCGACTCGTGAACATAGCACGCTAAATTGACCATGAGAAAATCATGGGTTTTCATTAGCACATGAGCACAAACAACACAAAAACTGAAATAATGACCATGCGATTTTTTTATCGTTATCACTAATGCAACACGAATTGTAAATTGAATACGTTTTAGCTCAAAAGGGCATATGAGTTGAGATCATGGAATCTACGGAATGAGGACTTCCTAACCTTTGAATTTTCCTTTGAGTAAAGTTGCGTGAATCACATTCATCACCAATTTTTTTAATGATCAAACACGTTCCGTTGGATAGTTATGGTTGGTTTAGGCTTCGAAAGATCATGAGCACAGAAACTACATTTTTCTGTAAATCGTGCCTTGGTAAGCCAGGTACGTCCAAGGACTTAAAATATTCAGATAGATAGTTGGTGATTTCGTCTTCGTTTGTTACACATTTAAAAGATTCGAATCCATGCAGAGTACGAACTATTTGAATTTACCTCGTTTTAGTCATCCACATCTTCGGTCTTGCTCGCTAAATCAACCATCTTTGATTCTTTTGGTGATCAATCATATTCTGGAACTCTTTGTTGATGAGCAAACTACTCGATTCCTCGACAGGAACACGGACATTACCGTTTGTCAACAATTGCTTGGAGATTTGTTTACAAACACGGTAGTTAAGTGTCAACTCGAGCTGGGCCACGGCTGGGCTTACAATCAGCTCGAATTAAATTTTAAAAATGTAATTTCAATTTAATTAATATTTTGAATCTATTTAGTAATTAAAATGTTATATTGTTACTAAATTCAGTTATTAAAGTGGTAAAAACAAAACTAATTATTTAATTTGTAGTTTTGACCGACTTGTCAATTGTTGTGTTACTATAACTCCTAAATGCATGTCCATAGGAAAGAGATGAATTTTTTTTGTGAAATTATCCTTTTTTTAATGGCCTATATGTTAACCCCGCCTGAGACGAATCCAAAGAACCAAATCTCATTGAAATCGGTGCAGCCGTTCTCGAGTTATAAGTGTTCTAACTAACACGATTTTCGACTTTCTTTTATATATATAGATAGGTTATAAATGGGCATTAAAAAATACGCCGGGGCGAACGAATGCTGCGTTGCCACGTCTTGCGCGCGAAACTTTGCTTCCTGGTAACCGGCACTGGCCCGGCGCGGCGCCGTTTGGCAACATGACATTAATAGTAGTTATTAACATTCTCAAATATCAATATTTATATAGATTATGGATCATAGAAAATTTTCAAATAAATTGAGGAGTGTTTATATAAGTTTTATTTTTTCTTTCGGGGACTAGATAGTGTGTAAACGTTTTTTTTTTTTATTTTACAAAAAAATATGCGTTTTAAAAATACGCAAAATTCATTTTATTTATCTAAATTAATGTTTGCAACTTAATGTGGAAGATGAATGCTGTGGACATAGTAGTTTTCCCTAGGTTGAATTAAAAAGTCCATGAAGTTGACAAGACGGCTAATGTTATGGTGCGCGGAGTCATTCATTGCACTCGCGTGTCTATATTTTTGAATTTTTCATAAAAGAAAATATAAGTCAGATTAAGAAAAAAAATTCTTTAAAACGGCGTATTATTCATTATGTGGCTTGTACTGAAGTCCAGATATAAATTTGCAAAGTACAGCGGCACATCATTTTGACGCCGACAGTAGTACCAACCTATATTTCATACGTTCATTTCTCTCGCAAAATATTGGTGCTCATTCCATATACGCATTTAATTAATAGGGTAAACAATAGCTCTATTCATAGTTACACGTATCACTTGGTCATCTGTTTATAATCAGGTGCGGATTTACATTTCGAAGAGTTTTCTTTTGTTATGTGACATGTGATAAGAAAGTTTTCTGCCTGTTTGGTTTGGAAATGTTTGCTTTTCATGGTAATTAATGATGAAAATTTCAATAAATAAATTAAATGTAATTTATTTACTAAATTTTTCATCATTTTCGTCAACAAACGTGTCTTATAATTTCCCACGTCTATTAATTTGTTTTTTTATTTAAAATATTAACCGATTAGTTGGTGCCAACTACTTCACAAATGAATTGTTAAACTTTCTATCTCATTTGGCTTTGCGATGCTATCAAAATAGTATTACTCCGTGAAAATGCTATTGATTACAATGAATAAAAATTAAATAAAATATACTATAATGTGATACATTGCATAATAAAGTGTTCTATTTTTTTAGAATGATTTTCATGTCACAGTTGTTAATTCCGAAAGTTCGGCCGTAATGCAATTAGTACGTGCTTGGATATAGTACTCTGCTTTGAAAAATAAATACCGGATATCTATTTCGTCCGCATTGTAACTGATTTACTCCTCGCGATATCTCTTCATTCCGCTCTTCAGTCTTGACCTTGTGTGTTAGAAAATATGTAATGTTTATGGCATATCAAATAGATAGGCAGGTATATTTCATTTTCAAATGTTCAAAGTGCTAAATTACTTCAGTATTGCCGCAGGATCGCACTGACACAAGTTGCAAAAAAACATGTCACTAGTAAAGGGTTCATACTCATACTCCATATTCTTAAATTGCGATTCAAGCCACTGCCCCAGAAAAATTCTAATAAAATATTTCTAAAATTTTGTGCGAGGTAAATTCACTACTTTTTAAAATCAGTCTCAGATTACGTTCGTTTCATTAGCAAACATGCATCATGTGCTAACACATGTTTTCATAGCTTGTTTCTAGCGCTCAGTCTCTTTCCGTATCAGCAAATCTGTTCTTATTTAGGGCAGATCTGTGTTTGCCTATTTCGACTCCAAGCGATCTACCCACGCGCAGCAATCGCGATAAATTTTAGTGGGGACCTACCTTTTTACGATGGATTGGGAAAATGCTCTGTATTTAGGAGGGAAAGCCGAATGGGTTTTTGTGTGGTGTTCTTCTGCTCTTTTTTTACCGTGGAGATGGGTGCGTGTTCGTGTTTTGAAGGCTGGCCGTAGGGTCGCGTCGTCTTTTAATGTGAAACTGTTGCGAGGGGGAGAGTGGCGCCCTCTTGTCGTGGACTCACAGGCGGCGAATGGCCACACAAAAGCATTCGTGAGTTTGGAGACGGACACGGTAATGGATCCTCACTCCCACGAATGTTTTTCGGCACTCCTGTCGACATTTTGGTCTCGTTAAATATGTGTACCTTTACCCCAAACCGCTACGCTCGCGGAAGACTTAAAGCCTCGTCCGAAAAAATACGGAAAAGTATCCATTGTTGTTGAAGAGAATGTTGTGGCGTTGTTTTCTTCACTTCGGTGTTTAGGCTGTTTGTGTTCCTTTTGCCAGGGAATATGAATTATCTTTCGAATAGAGTGTGGTAAAGGAAAAAAATATTTTTATAGAATTATTTGAAACCACTACCCCGTAAAATCCAGTTCCGCACTGTATTGGAGAAGTTAGAGAAAAGTTGTTGTTGAAGTAGACGCTCCGGCATTTTTTCCATAAAACTGCTTTTTAGACTGTTATTGTTTCTTTTTTCAGGGAGCGGGGGTGTTAATTTAAAAAAATTCATTCTCTGTGGTAGGCAAAGTATTTAAACATTACCCTGTAGGCTCCAATTCCACACTATATGCAGAAAAGACAGAAAAGTATCTTTTGTTGTTGAAGTAAAATATTCGGCGTTTTTTCGTCACTTTGATGATTGGGCTGTTTGTGTTTCTTTAGTCAGGGTCCATTATCTATCTTATAGAGTAGGGTAATGATTTAAAACTTTGCATTCCACTGTGGTATGCAAATTATTTTAACATTACGCTGTAAAATGCAGTTCCACACAGTATTGGAAAATATCTCTTGAACCGATATTGGACCGAGAAAATAATAAACGGCTTTATGCTCTTTCTGATCGATCCTACATCATCCTAAATTCGGATAACCATCCATTTACGGCCGCAAAAATAGTCTTTTCGTGATATCTTCTCTGGAAATTTTATTCTAAAACTCATTTTAATTCAAGATCTCAAAAGAATGCTTTTCCATCCGAAGGAAAAATGTTTATTGACGCTAGAATGTATTTTCCTTATGGGAAAAAACTGATACAAATGATGACGGATGACATAAGTGTCACATAAAAATGTGGTTTAAGGCGAGGGCTTTGGGCTTGAATGGGATGAATACAATTTTCGTAAGTAAAAGATACAAAATAAAACTACATTGTACTTGTCACACCCGATCGATTTCAACAACTATGTGTTATTTTCAAGGCTGGCTCTCCCCCGTGATAATGAAGCATTATTCATGTCTATAGTTTGGGGCAGTGAAATAGCTGTGTATAAAGTTCAAAGTAATTTCGTTAAACATATTTATAGCCAATTCCCTCGATTTACTGCCTCCTACAAATAAAGACATCGAACCTTACTGAACGACCGAATTGTTATGGGATTGAACATTGAATCGTCATATGGGAATATTTTTGTTGAACTGGAAAGTATAATCGACAAGTCATTCGACTAGCACTCCGATTTGGCCGAAGCTTCCTGTAAAAATAATGAGCGATTTGCATATTATTGCCCTGTCAAAAGAACCGACATCCCAAGACTGAAGTACGGAGTTTGAACGAGGACGGGTAGGTACTTGAAAACGGAAGCTTTCTGTCAAGAACACAAACCAATTAGTCTCCGAGTTCATGTGGGCGTAAAGTTGCTCTTGAGCACACGTAGTCAAACGAGATAATGCATTGAGGCCTTCATATAACTCAAGTCAATGTGAACTTTGTGCTTTGGGATCAAACGCTTGTTTGTATCCTTGCTGTTTACGGAGGCATTTAGACTCTCAGTGCTAACTTTGTTGCTGTCGACCTTCTCGTCATTTGCTCCTCCTGTCTCGTGATATTTGCTTCCGTACTTCTTATCTAATGGTATTTTCTACCTAAAATTTTTTAATAAAACGCATGAGTGCAAATATTTATAATTTTCGTCATTTGTTCAAGTAAGGAATATATTCCGAGAAAATCTGAAAAAAAAGTTTTTTTTAAACTGAGAAGTGGAAAATTTTTTAACTAAAAAAAACCAAAGTTACATTGTTTTTGCATCCGGTTCATATATTTTTTGTTTAATTATCAGCAAATGAATTTATTTTGAGGAAACACTAGAAGTACAAGTACAGGGCATATACGTATCTTTTATGGAAGCAGTTGAAAAGAGAGTTGGTCAAAAGCTTGAAACATTTTTATGTTCTTGGTATTGCTATTTTCTTCATTCTAAGATATTGAAGAAACAGTAACAAGAAATGGTAGCCACTGGATAAAGCCTTCGGTATTTGTTTATCTTTCTTAGGTGTTTTTTCATAGAAGTATTGAATATGTGTGCGTGTTACTAGACGCAGAAGTACATAAATCTGCTAAATAAATATAAACTTGCCGTGTATGGAAGATTGCCCATGCTTTCAAGGTTTTTACCGAGTCGGTTGTAGTCTAAAGATAACGGTGATGGTTGTGACATTTCCGGAAAACTGTTGCGGTCTTTTCTAGACTACAATCAGCGCAGTGAAAACCCGGAATAGAATGAAGATCGTTTTTACAATCTATAGAAATGTTGAAAAAGTTGCGAAAAAAATTATAATCCATTCATTTGACCTAGAGAACGATTAGTTGCAACAAGGAGACTACATAAAATATTACTTCAACGTCATTCAAGTATTGTTTATGTGATGTCTGGGCAATGATTTAAATGTACCGTCTTAGAAATCTGTCCCAGTTGCATTTTGGTTATTTTTTTTCCTAATCACCTTCGTAAAATCTTTCGCGACGGTACACGCCGCATTCTGATGACGTCAATGATTTAGCCAAATATGAGCATTGCTTGGAAGTTCAATAAGTGACCACCTACGGCGTGCGAGTTCTGTCTTTTCATTGTGTCATCGTTATTTCCTCGAGAGACCAGAAACGAGAAACTGCAGAGTATTAAATAAACCTTTAAATATGGCATAAGGAAGAAGTGCATATTTGACAATCCTACAAACATATTGCGCTGAGTAATAACCATTTTTCGAGCGATGGGCGTGAAAGCCGCTAGATAGCCGTGCCTGCGCGGAATCTCATCTAGGGATCCCCGTGTCATATCATCCCTTAACTCGGAATGGGTGATCACTACAAAAGCCTGAAACATGGAAAATTCAATAAATAATCATAATTTCATTCATGAGACATCTTGCACACAGATGTCTCTGGAATTTAATTATGTAATTTATAATCACTTATAATCACCCGATACCTTACTCAAGTACAAGGTTTGTGGTGGTTCGCATGAAACGTATGAGAATATTAAAACTTTTCATTTCCAAGGAAATAATATGTAAAAAAATGTAACTTATAACGTGCTCAGCAACACTTCAATAAATTCCTGCAGTGAAATTCCTGGTAATAATATTTTCACGCTATGTATCACAATAATTTCTCTGTATACGTACACACTAGTTATGTTCCATTTTAAGTAATAATTGCGTAAAATTAACATCTGCCATTTTGTAATTACATGATGCCCAGAAACTGCTCAAAAGCTTATAACAGAAGTAGAAATAAAGAAAAATGTATCTTTTAATAATTGATACCTTCAAATTACAAAAACTATCGCTCTCTATGTTCGTCAATGTAAATGGGAAAAACCCACGCAGAGATGTTTACATGCCAGCGTTTCCACCCTTTTGCCGGAGACCTCATCAAGACTAACGACCTCGTCGCCTTAAACGAGCATAAAATTAATAATTTTTTCGATTCATTATCACGAAGATATGACTCACTTCAGTAGAATGCTCGTCGTTTCCGTACGTTTCCATTCTCAGGTTCGATGTTCAGGGAAATTTTTGAAGCAATAGGATATGAAAATTTACGATTTTAACAGGAAGAATGCTTAACTAACATCTTGCACAAAGACGTCTCATGAATGAAATCATGTAATTTATAATATCTTATAATCACACGATATCTTACTTACGTAGAAGGCTTGCAGTGGTTCATATGAAACTTTTGAGAATATTAAAACTTTTGATTTCCAAGGAAAGAATATATAAACAAAATGTAACTTACAACGTGCTCAAGGATAAAATTGGGTAATTCATTGTCATTTACGGATACCTAACTTCAAAAGAAATTTCGTATTTTCCGTAAAGAGGATAAATATGCATAGAATATATAATGGCCAGAGGTTTTTAAAATTTTCACGGGAAGAATATTGATTAAGTCCTAATTTCCACCCCCTCATAAAAAAAGAATGTGTTCACTTATCTTTAACCCCTCAACGCCGTCATGCGTACCCAGTACGCTTCTTGACCTACTGTATATAATATTTTTTCTCCGCCAGATACTGTATTTTAGATTTGCTCCATCTTTTGAAGAAATGCTTTCCCTCTCCAATAAAATATTCATAACGACTTTATGCCTTCAGGATTTTTTTAAAATTATTCGATGAAATTCCGTTTTAAACCAGCACATTGACAACTTCGGTCGAAAAACTCAACGCCTATAGTTATTCAAATCGCTCGAAAAATTATCATATAGTAGCGCACTACATTATGCAAGTTTACAAAATTTTTTAACGATACTGATCGTATATTATGAAAGATATAAATTATTAAATGATAGTATGCCAATAAGGTGAAGTCATCTTAATCTCAGCCGGCCGCTGGGATGGGATTTAAATAAATGCCCGCCGCGCTTTTGGGGTTAAGCATATCATGCATAAAAACAAATATCCGATATTTTCCGCACAGTGGATTAATGCGATGCGAACAGTTTGAAGTGTAAAAAAAAAAATTATTTTAATGTTAAAACGAATAATATTTAAAAATCATCTAACCTTCGCTTCCATATTTTTTTATTAGCGATTTGATTCATCCATTAAAAATTCGTATTTACGCTAGTTTTTCTTCGATAAGAGGTGAAAATTTTTAAGTAAAGGGACCTTCTATAAAAGGTGAAAATGTTAAGCAAACTTTTTACATTTCCACCATAATAATTAATTTTTATTTCAATAATAATGAAATCCATAAAATAAATCCTTTGAGATAAAAGGTGTTAAACAATTCAATTACGTGATCAATTCTCAAATTTGATGGCCGATGAGCCCACAATATCAATGAATATAAATTTATAACAACACTGAGGAAATAATAAAAATATAAATTAACAAATTGAAATTAAATTTTTATTATAGAACAGAGATTTAGAGAGGAGAAGATAAAAATACGAGATCACACAGTGAAATTGAATTTTTATTACAGAACAGAATTTATTGCGGAGATGATAAAAATACGGTTTCACACATAGAAATTTATTTTCTATTTCAGAACACAGTTTAATTGCGGAGGTGATAAAAATACAAATTCATGTTTAGAAATTGAATTTTTAATACATAAGAGTTTTAGTGAGGAGATGGTAAAAATACGAATCCACGCATAAAATTAAGTTTTTGTTAAAGAACACACATTTAGTTCCGAGAAAATAAAAACCCTAATTCATACTTAAAAATTTAATTTTTATTACCAAGCAGTTTTATTGCGTAGATGACAAATTTAAAAATTCGCGCATACAAATTGAATTTCTATTACAGATAATAGCTTTTGGTGCGAAGATGTAGAAACACGAATTTACACAGAATAATAGAATTTTTATTACATAACACAGTTATGTGCGAAGATGACAAAACCACGAAATGGCACATAAACATTGAATTTAAATTACAGAGCACAGTTTTATTGCAAAGATATTTAAAATACGAATTCACAAATAGAATTTTCATTTCTATTACAGAACTGTGTTATAGCGGAGGATATAAAAATACGAATTCACGCATTGAATTTGAATTTTTATTTTGGAACACAGTTGTATTGAGGAAATAATGAAAATAAAAATAAGCACTTAGAAATTTAATTTTCATTACAGAATAAAGTTTAGGTGTGATGGCGATAAAAATACGAACTCAAAAATATAAATTGAATTTTTATTACCGAAAAAGTTTTAGTGCATAGATGATTAAAATATGGATTCGCGCATAGATATTGAATATTTTTTTACAGAAAACAGTTTTATTGCGGATATAATAAAAGTACGAATTCACGCACAGAAATTGAATTTTTATTACAGAACACAGTATTAGTGCGGAGATGGTAAAACAAGTATAGACACATAGACATTTAATATTCATTACGGAGCACAGTTCCTGTGTGGAGATATTATAAACATGAATTCATACAAAAAAATTGAATTTTTATTACAGAACAGTTTTATTGCGGAGATGATAAAAAACGAATTCACACGCAGATTCTCATTTCTATTACAATTTTTTTTTAATAGCACAGTTTTATTGCGGAGATGATAAAAATACGAATCCAGAAAAAGAAAATTAATTTCTATTACAGAACATATATTTAGTGCGTAGGTAATAAAAATACAAATTCACATGAAGAAATTGATTATTTATTACAGAACACAGTTTTGGAGCGGAGATAAAAAATAAGAATTCAAACTTATAATTTGAATTTTTTATTCGGAAGAAAGTTTTAGTTAGAAGATATTAAGCATAAAAATTCGCACATTGAAATTTAATTTTTCAATTCAAAACTAAGTTATAGTGCGGAGGTGATAAAAATACAAATTCACACAGAGAAATTGAATTTTTATTACAGAGCTCAGTTTTAGTGCGAAGCTGAAAAAAATACGATTTCGATCATAAAAATTGAATTTTTACTGAAGAACACAGTTTTGGAGCGGAGATGATAAAATACGAATTCAAGCATAAGAATTGAATTTTTATTTTGGAACACCGTTTCAGTGAGAAAAAATAAAAATTTGCAAATAGAAATGTAATGCTTATTACAGAACAAAGTTATTGTGTGACGGTATTAAAAATACGAATTCAAACATAGAAATTGAATTTTTAATGCAGAACAAAGTTTTTGTGCGTAGATGATAAAAATATGAACTCGCGCATAGATATTTTTTAACAGAAAACAGTTTCATTGTGAAGATAATAAGAATACGAATTCACACTTAGAAAAATATTTTTATTACAGAACACTGTATATGTGCGGAGATGGTAAAAACACGTATTGACATAGAAATTTAATTTTCATTACGGAGCACAGTTCCCGTGTTGAGATATTAAAAACATGAATTCCTGCAAACATATTGAATTTCTATTACAAAGCACAATTTCATTGTGGAGATGATAATAATACGAATGCACACACAGAAATTTAATTTCTGTTACAGAACACCATTTTAAATCTGAGGTATTAAAAAAACAAATTCAATCGTAGAAATTGAATTTTTATTAAATAACACAGTTTTAGTGCGGAAGTGAAAAAAACACGAATTGACACATAGAAATAAAATTGTTATTCCAGAAAATAGTTTTATTGCAAAAATGATAAAAATACGAATCCACACAGAGAAAATAAATTTCCATTACAGAACATATATCTATTGCGTGGGTGAAAAAAATACGAATTCACGTTAAGAATTTGAATTTTAATAAGAGAGCATAGTTTTGTAGCGAAGATATAAAAATAAGAATTCAACTATATAAAATGAATTTTTTATTCGGAAGAAAGTGTTAGTTAAGAGATATTAAATATAAACATTCGCACGTTGACATTTAATTTTTTTAAATCAAAACTAAGTTATAATGCGGAAATGGTAAAAATACTAATTTTACACATAGAAATGGAATTTTTATTACATAAAAGAGTATTAGTGCGAAGATGGTAAAGGCACAAATTCACTCATAAAATTAAATTTTTATTACAGAACAGAGTTTTAGTGCGGATATGATAAAAACCCGAATTGACACATAGAAATTTAATTTTTATGACCAATAGATTTTTATTGCGTGGATGATAAAATTACAAGTTCGCACATACAAATTGAATTTTTATTACATAACATAGTTTTATTGCGGATATGATAAATAACGATTTGGAACAAACAAATTGAATTTTTATAACAGAAAACAATTTTAAGGTACATATGATAAAAATACATATTGACACATTGAAATTAACTTTTAGTGCGGAGATGATATAAATACGAATTCGCGAATATAAGTTGTATTCTTATTACGGAATACAGTTATATTGCGGAGATAATAAAAATACGAGTTCACACATAAAATTTGAATTTATATTACAGAACACAATTTTAATGCGTTGATGATAAAATCAAGAATCGACACATGGAAATTGAATTTATATTACTGAACACAGCATTAATGAGGAGATGAAAAAAAATGTAATAACAACTGGAATTTAAATATTCATTGCAGAAAACAGTTGCCCTGCGGAGATTATTAAAATACAAATTCACACAAACAAATTGAATTTTTATTACAGAACACAATTTTATTGCGGAAGTCATAAAAATACGAATTAATGCGTAGAAATTGAATTTTCTATTACATAACACAGTTTTATTACGTAGATGATAAAATTACAAATCCGCAAATTGAATTTTTATTACAGAACATAGTTTTAGCACGGATATGATAAAAATACGAAATCACACATATAAATTGAATTTTAATTACAGAACTCAGTTTTAGTGCGAAGGTGAAAAAAATACGATTTCGAACATTTGAATTTCTATTACGGAACACAGTTTTAGTGCGGAGATTACATAAACATGAATTGACACATAGAATTTAATTTCTACTATAGAACACTGTTTTATAGCAGAGGATATAAAAATACGAATTCACAATTTTGAAATTGAATTTTATTGCAGAATACAGTTGTGGAGCGGAGATGATAAAAATACGAATTCCCGCATAGAATTTTTAAAATATTTATTTTAGAACACGGCATTAGTCAGGAGATAATAAAAATCATAAATCCTACGTCGAATCTTTTAAAACAGGAAAAAGTTTTAATGCGAAGGTGATAAAATTCGTATTCACACATAGAAATTAAATTTTCATCACATGGCACAGTTCCCGTGTGGGGATATTAAAAATACGAATTCATACAATACAAATTGAATTTTTATTACAGAACATAGTTTTAGCTCGGATATGATTAAAATACGATTTCACACATATAAATTGATTTTTAATTACAGAACTCAGTTTTAGTGCGAAGCTGAAAATAAGACGAGTTCGAACATAGAAATTGAATTTTTATAACAGAACACAGTATTAATGCAGAGATGGTAAAAACACGTATTGACATAGAAATTTAATTTTCATTACGGAGCACAGTTCCCGTGTTGAGATATTAAAAACATGAATTCCTGCAAACATATTGAATTTTTATTACAGAGCACATTTTCACTGCGGTGATGATTAAAATACGAATTCACACACTGAAATTTAATTTCTATTACAGAGCATCGTTTTAAATCTGAGGCATAAAAAAAACAAATTCAATCTTAGATATTCAATTTTATTAAATAGCTCAATTTCATTGCGAAGATGACAAGAAATCGAATTTACACAAAGAAATTAAATTGGTATTCCAGAACACAGTTTTATTGCGGAGATGATAAAAATACGATTCCAGAAAGAGAAAATTAATTTCTATTACAGAACATATTTTAGTGCGTAGGTGATAAAAATACAAATTCACAATAAGATATTGATTTTTTATTACACAACACAGTTTTGGAGCGGAGATTAAAAAAAAAAGAATTCAAACATATAATTTGAATTTTTTATTCGGAAGAAGGTTTTAGTTAGAAGATAATAAGCATAAAAATTCGCACATTGAAATTTAATTTTTCAATTCAAAACTAAGTTATAGTGCGGAGGTGATAAAAATACGAATTCACGCAGAGAAATAGAATTTTTAATACATAAAACAGTTTTAGTGCGAAGATGGTAAAGGCACGAATTCACACATAAATTTAAATTTTTATTACAGAGCACAGTTTTAGTGCGGATATGATAAAATCACGAATTGACACATGGAAACTTAATTGTTATTACAAAAAACAGTTTTATATCGTAGATGACAAAATTTACAAAATCGCACATACAAATTGAATTTTTATACAGATAACAGTTTTAGTGCGAAGATGATAGAAATACGAATTTACACAGAGAAATCGAATTTTTTTTACAGAACACAGTTTTAGCTCGGATATGATTATAAAACGAAATCACATATTTAAATTGAGTTTTAATTACAGAGCTCGGTTTTAGTGCGATGCTGAAAAAAATATGAATTCGATCATAGAAATTGAATTTTTATTGCAGAACACAGTTTTTGAGCGGAGATGATAAAATACGAATTCAAGCATAAGAATTGAATTTTTATTTTGGAACACCGTTTCAGTGAGAAAAAATAAAAATTTGCAAATAGAAATGTAATGCTTATTACAGAACAAAGTTATTGTGTGACGGTATTAAAAATACGAATTCAAACATATAAAATTGAATTTTTAATGCAGAACAAAGTTTTTGTGCGTAGATGATAAAAATATGAATTCGCGCATAGAAAGGGAATTTTTTAACAGAAAACAGTTTTATTGCGGAGATAATAAAAATACGAATTCACATCACACATAGAAATTGATTTTTATTACAGAACACTTTATTAGTGCGGAGATGGTAAAAACACGTATTGACATAGAAATTTAATTTTCATTACGGAGCACAGTTCCTGTGTTGAGATATTAAAAACATGAATTCCTGCAAACATATTGAATTTTTATTACAGAGCACATTTTCACTGCGGTGATGATTAAAATACGAATTCACACACTGAAATTTAATTTCTATTACAGAGCATCGTTTTAAATCTGAGGCATTAAAAAAACAAATTCAATCGTAGAAATTGAATTTTTATTAAATAACACAGTTTTAGTGCGGAGATGAAATAAACACGAATTGACACATAGAATTAAATTATTATTCCAGAAAATAGTTTTATTGCAAAAATGATAAAAATACGAATCCACACAGAGAAAATAAATTTCCATTACAGAACATATATCTATTGCGTGGGTGAAAAAAATACGAATTCACGTTAAGAATTTGAATTTTAATAAGAGAGCATAGTTTTGTAGCGAAGATATAAAAATAAGAATTCAACTATATAAAATGAATTTTTTATTCGGAAGAAAGTGTTAGTTAAGAGATATTAAATATAAACATTCGCACGTTGACATTTAATTTTTTTAAATCAAAACTAAGTTATAATGCGGAAGTGGTAAAAATACCAATTTTACACATAGAAATTGAATTTTTATCACATAAAAGAGTGTTAGTGCGAAGATGGTACAGACACAAATTCACTCATAAATTTAAATTTTTATTGCAGATCAGAGTTTTAGTGCGGATATGATAAAAACCCTAATTGACACATAGAAATTTAATTTTTATAACCAATAGATTTTTATTGCGTAGATGATAAAATTACAAGTTCGCACATACAAATTGAATTTTTATTACAGAACATAGTTTTATTGCGGATATGATAAATAACGATTTCAAACAAACAAATTGAATTTTTATTACAGAACACAGTTTTATTGCAGAGACGATATAAATACGAATTGACACATAAAAATTGAATTTTTATTACAGAACACAATTTTAGTGCGGAGAATATAAAAACACGAATTCACACATAGAAATTTAATTTTTAGCATTGAACAGTTTTATATCGTATATGAGAAATTTACAAATTCACACATGAATTGAATTTTTATATCAAATAATAGTTTTAGTGCGAAGATTATAGAAACTAGAATTTACACAGAAAATCGATTTTTTTTTACGGAACACATTTTTACTGCAGAGGTGATAAAAATATGGACTCGCACTTAGAAACTGAATTTTTATTACAGAACTCAGTTCTCTTGCGGAGATAATAAAATTACAAATCCACACATAGAAATTTATTTTTTTATGCAGAAAACATTGTTAGTGCGGAGATGATAAAAACACGAATTGACACACAGAAATTTCATTTTCATTAGAGAGCACAGTTTCCGTGTGGAAATGATAAAAATACGAAATCACACATACAAATTAAATTTTTATTACAGAACACAGTATTATTGCGGAGATGAATAAGATACGAATTCACACATAGAAATGAAATTTCTATTAAAAATTTTTGGTGTCGCCTCAATCCCCAAACGAAACGTTGTCGCCTCAATCTCCATACGGTATGGCAAACACACTTTTCGTAAACCCCTGAGCATTATTAGTGTAACCAAGCCGTCATCTGCAAGTTTCCCCATACTTGCTAACTTATTTGTTAGCTCCATGATGGAGGTAATGTACTCCTGAACGTTACCGTTATACTTCGTTAACCTTGCATCTAGCAAAGCATCCCATAAATTCATCCACCGCGTCGTTGTCTTTCCCTCGAACAGATCTTCCGGCGACTTCCAAGTTTCATTTGCCGTTGTGGTATTTTGCACGTATGGATAGAGGTATTTATCCACATGAAGGCAAATTAAGGACCAAGCATTAGTGTCCTTTTCCTTCACCGTTGCGTCAGCATCCGTAGTTAGGGGAGTCGTGGCGTAAGTGACAGCTTCTCTCTGATTAAAATGAGCTGCATACTTAACTTCCGGTTCATATATTCGTCCTTTTATTTCAGTTTCTCCACCAAAGTGGCTAAACGCGAACTATTAGTCGCCGACATAGTTAAACTGAAACATTCGCACCGATTAAAAAAAACTTTACCACGAGACAAAAAATATTACTATTTCTAACCGTATCTCTCTACGTTTCAATTTATCCAGGCATTTCGAAACGTTCTGGGCCCATAACCTGTTGGGATGTTTCATATAATGCCATAATGAGAGAGATAATCTTGGATTCGCATTATGCGTAACAACACGTTTATTGACACAACAGCCATTACTCAAGCACAGAACCAGAAGGTCAAAAAAAAAGCCATTCTCTGAAATCAAAAGAGGAACAAATAAAACCATTGAGAAAATCACACCTTGGCGGCAGTTTAAATTCACAACACTTTTATTTATTATCAATAACGTTTTAGTTTCAACCAATTTATCAGTGAGATGTTTTTTCAATTTTCCGCAAAAGGGAACAAAAAATTTTAATACCCTCATGATTTTAAATTTTTATATCTACTAAAGTAAGACAGAATGAAAGTTCACTATGAAAAAAAACGCAAATGTATACATTAGTAGTTTTTGAAACACTTTTTTCGTGATAAATGAAATAAAAATATCTTCTTGCTGAAAAGTTTTTTCTACCCATGCAAACAAAACACGCATTACAAGTTACTACCGTAGTAAGATTTCTTTAATTGCTGATCAAACACGAAATTCCACTACGGGATCATGGTAGTGGACAGAAAATTCTTTAACATATGGCCTGAGGGAAAAAATTCAATATAACTCGATACATGGATTAAAAAAATTTTCAACTGAATTAAATTTTCTTTGGTTCATAATAACTAACACCTTATTTTTAATGAACGTCTTAAAGGTATGAATTTTTTTAAGTTTTCGCGCATCGAAAAAATTGTTCATCCTCACGCCTTCCTCATCCTCACCCAAAGCACGGATAAATAAGAAATTTCTTGTAAAATAAAATAAATATCTTTTATTTATGATCAATCATGAAATTCATTTTCGACCATGTTATCGGTCAGAAGTTATTTCAACATTCCGCCATAAGGGAATAAAAAATTTTAATATCCTCACGATTTTAACTTTGCATATGTTCTGAAGTTTGAGAGATTGAAACTCCATTATGAAAAACATGCAAATGTTATACGTTAGGAATTTTTAAAAACACATTTCTCGTCATTTATAAAATATAAATATCTTCTCAATGAAAAGTTTTAATTCTAATGCAACCGAAAGGATTTATGGACACAAATTTATTACCAAAGTAAGATTATTTTATTATTGATTAATAACGAAATTTCACTTTGAATGATGTTATTGGTCAGAAGATTATGAAACATATGTCCTCTGAAAAAAAATTCAATACCCACTGGCTTAAAATTTTCCAATTCTAATAATTCAAATCATGGGTTAAAAAATTTATGAACTGATGTAAAATTTCTTTAGTTCACAAAATATAACACACCTTTATTATTCAATGTGCTATAAGTTTGAAGTTTATTTAGCTTTCGCTCACCGAAAAAACATTGTGATATACTCTCGCCTTTTTTTTTTAAATCAATATGATTAATGCTACTGACAAACACTAATTTTCTAGAGAAATAAAATATCTTTTATTTATGATCAATCACGAAATTGTCATATCCTCACGCCTTTATTTTTTCAATTCAAATGGTCAAGGCACCGATAAACATGAATTTTTTAGTGAAATAAAATATTCTTTTATTTATGGTTAATTATGTCGTATATTGAATTTTTTTCCACAGTACATATGTTAAAAAATCTTCTGTCCACTACATTCCAAAAGTGGAAATTCGTAGTTGATCAGCAATAAAAAATCTTACTTCGGTAGTAATTCGTTGTACATTCGTGTTTCGGTTACATGAGAATTTAAAACTTTTCAGCAAGAGGATTTATCACGAATACATTGTTTCAAAACTCTCCTTATGGATAAAATTTTCATTTTTTTTAATAATATTAATTTTTTTTAATGATTGTTTCTTACTTCAGCAGATATGATGATTTTTTTCGATGAGGGAAATATTAAAAAACTTCGTATCTTTAAAACTTTCAATAATGAAATAATGTAACTTGTTATCTGTTTATTTGTATAATGTCGTGTTTATCCATACTTTGAACGTATGAATTGAAAACTTAAAATCGTGTGGATATCACAATTTATTTTTTAATGAGAAAAATGTTTTTTTAAACTTCTTACCCATTACACGTTCAATAATATCTTTTTAATTTTGTTATAAACCAAAGAATTGTTACTTCAGTTGAAAATTTCTTCTTATCCATGATGTTAGTTATTAGATTTGGAAAATTCTGAGCGTGAGTACATTGATTTTTTTCACAGTACATAACTCTATTTAAAGTCTTCTGTACACTCCCATGATCCCATAGAGGAATTTCGTAGTTGATGAGCAAAAGAGACATCTTACTAGGGTAGTAATTTGTTGTACATCCATGTTTCAGTTTTCTGAGAATTATACAATCACGGAATTGTGTATCCTGTGCATTGATGAACACGAATTTTCTAGAGATATAAAATGTCTTTTATTTATGACCGGTCATGAAATTGTGATATCCTATTGTGATATTTATATTTCTAATTGTGATATTTATACCTATTTCTATTTGCGATATTTATATTTCATTTATCGGAAAAATTTTTGTTTCATAAACTACAAATGTATAACATTTGCGTTTTTTTCATAGTGAGCTTTCATTCTGTCTTGCTTCAGTAGATATAATTTTTTTAAATCGTGAGGATATTGCACATATTTATTCCCTAATGACGCAATGTTGAAAAAACATGGATAAAAAAATTTAAACTACTGACCGATAACATTGTCGATAGTGAAATTTCGTGATGATGATAAATAAAAGACATTTAATTTCAGTAGAATTTTCGTGTTTATCCTTGTTTTGAATTTATTTTTTTTATTTTGTATATTGTATTTATATACTGTATTTTGAATTTTTTTCACAGGAACTACGTTAAAAAATCTTCTGACCACTAACAAGATCCAAAGTGGAATTTCGTAGTACATCAGGATTAAAAGAAATCTTACTTCGGTTTTTATTTTGCATGCATCAGTGTTTCTGTTGTATCAGATTTTAAAACTTTTCCGTGAGAAGATATATTTATTTTATAAATCATGAAAAAGGTGTTTTAAAAAACTCCTGACAAATAAAATTTGGGTTTTTACATTATGAACTTACACTCTGCCCTACTTCAGTAGATATGACAATCAAAAATTGTGATGATTTAAAAAAGTTTTTTTTTTTCTTTTTGCAGAATATTAAAAAACGTCTGAGCGAAAGCAGTGTCGATATTAAAATTGGTTATTGTGCATAAATATATGGCATTTTATTACGCTATAACTTTCGTGTTTATCTAATCTTTCAATATATAAATTGAAATAATAAAGGAGTGAGGATATCACAATTTTTTTTAGATGAGAGAAAGCTAAAAAACTTAGCGTCAGTACATCACGCATACATATATAATAATAAAGATGTGTTATTAATTATGATCTAAAGAAGTTTTACTTTAGTTAAAAATTTGTTTTTATCCATGATTTGAACTATTAGTCATGGAAAATTTTAAGCGTGTGGATATTGAATTTTTTTTTGGAGGACATATGTAAAAAAAATCTACCGACGAATAACATAATTCATAGTAAAAGTGAGAAGGTCAATAAAAGAAATCTTACTTTGGTAGTAATTATCTATGCATCCGAGTTTTGGTTTTATGAGAATTGAAAACTTTTTATTAATTCGATATTTATATTTCATGTATCACGGAAAATGTCTCAAAAAACTCCTAACTTAAAAAATATGCATTTTTTTAATAATGAACTATCATATTGTCTTATATCAGTAGATATGAAAATTTAAAACCATGAGGATATTAAAATTTTTTATCCCTTATGAGATTTCTAATACTTTATAATAAACAATGTGTACTGTGATTAACTATCACAAAATATTACACAACTTATCACAAAATATACGGATCTAAATTCAGTAGTGGTTTGCGATGTGTCCATGCATTGCTTCTATCTGTAGTAATATATTTTATGCATGAGATTATTGGAATGTGTGATTTCCACAGAATGAAGATCGAAAAAAACTTCTTAACTTATAAAGTGCACATCAATATAATTTTGTGATTTATTGTAATTTTATGAGATCTTATGTTAAAAAAACTTCTGAAGACATATTTGTAACGAAAATGCCTTCAGTGCCTGCTTCAAACTTGTAACTTTTTTCAGTCATACGCTCACAATCAAAGTTATATACATCAAGGGTGAAATACTTTCCGATCATGGAAAGCGCGAATACTATGTAATAGCTAAATAATTACTGAAGTAGATAGTGGAATGAAAATTAGAATAAGTTCTTATATATAAGTAGTTCTTACTATTCTATATAAGTAGCTTATATAGAATAGTAACTTATGACCGCTCATCAATGAAATTTTTTAAATAATAATCTCTGCAAAAATACATTGCTGCAGCATAAATATCCTTAGTTTTTGTGTGGCGATCCTACATGAGGTGAAATTTTTTATGAGTGAAATTAGTAAATTTTTCCATAGGAAGAATGTTTGATCAGCCTATATTATATAATGTGTTCATAACAACAGAATATTTTGGTTTAAAATCATTTGTTTAGATTTTACTTAAGTACAAATTTCATATGTTTTCACGCGGTGGTGAAAATTTTGAAGAGCAATGTTTTTAGCTTCATTTCTCGATGCAACACTCAACTCTGTAATATGTTTTTTTCAGCTGGGACGAAGAAAATAACAGTGTTTCCATCTGCGTTGGATTGCCCACTCACCTGTCTATACACGTACTGCATGACGGAATATTACCTGAGGGGAGAAGCTCGCATTTCCCTGCTTCATATTTCCTGATGGGCGTGGCAGTCAGGTGAGCCAATTACCAATCAGCAGAAGACCTTAGTGAAATATTGTAAAACTGGCTCATGAATGACTGTGAATTCACATTTATTTCCATGAGAAAAATGTTCCATGAATGAGGAAAATAGAAAATATGTCCGGAAATTGAACATAATAAAAAGTATAGGCTTTTATGCACTCTACTATGCATTTTGGTTTCTCCAAGAGAGTGCAAACGCATCTAGAACACTCTAGAGAATTGTTACTCATATAAAATCATTCAATTCCTTCCAATGCGTTATTGTGCATGAAATATGAGTTACGTACACTACAGTTATTTTAACATTGTTGAACTTTCAAAATATTTATGTTGCTCCCCGAAATAGAGCTAAAATGATGAAAATCTGATGACAATCTACACTCATTGTTGTGTGATTTAGTACCAGGAGTTCATCACAAGCTAGACTTCTCATTTCAGCGCAAGGGGTTAATCAAACTAGTGTATACCTTTCCTCAACATTTCCCCATGAGTTTGAGTTTACCTTATTTTAGTTTATGGTGGTTATTTCCAGTAGAAATTTTTTAATCAAAATAAATTCTCCACCTACCTGACCATCTCTTTTAGTGTATCATTTTTACCAATTTTGGGTGGTTTTATTTCACTCAATATTACCATACAAAAATAAGGAAATACCCTTCCCAAGCTTGATAATCTAAATCAAATGCAATTATTTGTGATTTCGCTTTACTGAATATTTTTAATCATAATCATTTTTTCCCTTTCTGGCCATAATTCCATAACCTTACCGTTTTTGAGTTTTTTGTGTTTCTTCCTTCTTGCATATTTTAAAAAAATATCAGTTTCTACAATTCCAATATCAATAGTATTTGACCAAGTGTTGTGTCCTAACATTTTGCCATTTTTGGGTGTTTTATCCTCCCAGAATACTTTCTATCAAAATCATTTTCCCTCCCTTTCTAGCCACTATTCCAAGTATTTTTTTTAAACCATACGAGTTTCAACATTTTCTTAACATTTCTCCATGTGTTTTAACTTGAAATTTTTAAATTTTAGTTATTTATTTCTGTTTTAATATTTCCTATCAATTTTCTACCTTCTTTACCATATTTCCATGTTTTGCTGGTTCCACATCACTGAATATTTTCAGTCTAATTACGTTTACTACCCTTCCTGGCTATTTTTCCTATTCTGGTTGTTCTTTGCACTACAAATTTACAAATCAAAATGAGATTTCTACCCTTCGCAATCATTTCACCATGTCAGAAGCCTTTTCATTTCTCCACTAATTTCTGGGTGGTTTTTCCTTCCTGAGCATTATGAATTATAGCCAACTATCTAAATTTTCAGAGCTAACTTGCTTAATAATTATAAAATTAAAAATACTAAGCAATTATATTTAATAATTACATACATGGAGCAAGCCAAAATCGATTCAATTGATTCAGTTTAATCACAGCTAATTTTCCAGCCTATCCAACTCTGCCCTATTTCCACCCGGTCATATTCCAATGAAATATTAGTTTACATTGTCTTTTTCTGCCCAATAGTTATTCAAGCTGGATAGTGTGCAGTAGTTGTAGACATTTTTTCCACAGTCTGTGGTTGAAGTTCAGAAGTACAAATATGACTATTTAATATTTGTATTCATATAGGCAACCCTTGGTTGAAATAAGAAATTAATTACAGGTTTGAAAGTAGCAGTATGTACCTGAAATTAGAAAATCACTCCACGATTGCTGATGACATCATTCTCACGTCTTCAGTCACATTCACTGGAATACCAAGTGCAGAGGAAAGAAGTCAGAAGAGGTAAGTGTTACCTTAGGTTCATTATGAAATGCTGTCATAGTATAAATACAAGTGATTGACATGGCCATAGAGATTATATTACTATAGGAGGCTCCACTTGGGAGCAGTTTCCGCTGTGAAACCAGGCCCCGCACATTAAATCGCACTCCAACTTTAGTCACTAGTGGCGTAATCATTGGTTGGTGTCAATATATTTGGTTTTGAATTCCCTTCAGAACTCCATGTAAATATCCATAGTTCAGTGGCTCGAGTATTCCACAAACCCCCATTTTTGGGCCGGCTCGTGAGGAAAAAAAACGAACACTTTATAGGTGCGCTCTAATATAGGAACTCGTGCTTTGTTGCTAAAGCAATAAATTTACATTTGCATGATTAATTAGGTTAAACAATGTTTGAAATATTGGTTTTTAGTTTCAATGCTTACAACTCTGGAGAAATAAACGATTAGAATTTATGGAAAATGGAATGCGGTTTACATTAAAATTTGGAGGATTCGTGTAAGCCATGCAGCCCCATTTTTTCACCAGCATTTCTGGAAAAAAGGTGCGAAGCTTCTATGGGTAAATATGATATGTGGTGAGACCAAAAGTCACTGAACATTTTTGGGAGTTTTCAGTTGCATATATACTAATAATTTGTTGTCGATTCATATACATTGGAGAGCCATTCATTCCCTTTGAAAAGCAAAAAATATTTGTTTGCATTAGTCAAAAGCTTAAGTCACTATTTTTTGCTACCAAAATGGCAGTAAGTACCTATTATGTCTTTGCCCACACAGGTGTCTCTTTGCAAAATCCTCCTGATTTTTTTTATATTTAAAATTTTTTGCCCTAGCAGTTGCAGTAGTGTTCATATTGCCTGATTTTTTTTAAATCTGCATCTGAGACCCTGATATCTATTCACAATTTTGCTGCAAGGATAAATTTGATTCTAAAGAAAAGTCATAATCAGCCCACAGAGTCATATCTCAGCAGTCGGAGTCATTATATTAGACTCTCTCTCCAGAGCTCTAAAGTTGTGTTTATTTTCGAAAATTTTTAGGGGATTTCTCATGCATGCCTACCTATAAAGACAGCCATAACTAAGATAGGTAGTTTTGTGAATATTTATAAAATGATAAATTGTCAATTTAAGCAGTGTGCAAACAAAATTAAAGGCTTATTTAATGAGATGTATAGGTTTTGTGATGGGTGCAAGCTGAAAACATATTACCAGTACAGGCAACCCACACACGACTCATTCATCCCCTGAAGCAAATTCCTGGCTTTTGATTGAGTGTGACTAATATGATGCTAGTTTGAGTAAATTTGCAAAATTTCCTTCCTGATTGCCTTCAGTAGTCTTCCAAATCATGCTCATACAATAATTGTATTAGAATGTATACTTATGCATAGGAGAAAGTCAGTCACAATGAGACATGGGCCTCTTTGAGACAGTGAGCACATTTAGCTATGGAGTTTTGTGACAGGTGTTATTATCCTTTGGGAATAGCATAAAACTCATTATTAACCATGCTTCCACTTTGCATATGGCTGCCATCATTCAATTGCAGATTGATGTACTTTCATTATTTTTATTAGTGCCAATTACTGTCAATTACCACTTGGGTAAGATTTTTCATTTTTATTTTAGATAGAAGAGGAAGATATTGGAGGATATTTGATTAAAGAGCATTTAAGAGTATTTCAAATGTGACATTTCAATATATCGATGGCCTAGTTCTAACAACACGTATCTCAAATTCGGCCAGTTTGAGACAGGTATCTAAACAAAGTGTAATAGGATTTAAAAAATAAAATACAAGCAAAAACCAACTCTTTGTTTGAAAATGAATGCTTCTTTTTCAGTTTTATGAACTTTTGGTTTTTGATTTCAGTCTAAAATATTGATTGTTTTTTTGCTCTCTTGAAAATTTGCTATTTTGGAGATGCGTGTTGTTAGAACTTAGCCAATGATATGTATTTACATTAACTTTATCACTCTTGAAACAAGTTGTATGATCAAATCAATATTAGGCTGTACATTGGGACACAATGAGACAGATTTCAGGTGTCTCAATGAGGCCCATGGAGTTTTTCTGTATTTGAAATTCAAAACTTAAAGATAAAAGCTAATAAATAAAATTTAAAAAATTGCTAAACTTGAAAAATTCTTAGTGCCGACAAAATTTATAGGAGTTGTAAGTAACTAATAAATCTACCTGAAAATTTGCTAAAATTGATCGGTTTCTTAAAGGTACTTTTACACCATCCTGACAAACCAATAACCAATAATCAAGTTGCACTTTTTGTTGGAATTGTAATTGCAAGCATGGTAAGGTTAAGACTGACTTCAAAGAAATGAAGAATACAATAGAAATAAATGAATGTTATTTTTATTTTCCTCTTATCTTAGATGTTTCATTGATTAGACTTTTTGATGTAATGATTTTGCTAAAACCTTCACCTAAAGGTAATACAGTGAGGCTCCATTCCTTTTATAAGTTTTCTGTTAACTATATATTGATAACTTATAGCTAAAGTATTATAACCTTATTGCTAGTATTTTAAATGTGAAAAGAGGTTTATTTGTGAAATAAACTTCCTTTATAAGTAAAATTTACATTACATAGCTATCAGATTGTATTATTCTTGTGTTAATTAACATGTCTCTTTATAGCCTGACATTGGGCCACATTGAGATGCTTGCAAGTATGTATTTAAAAAAATAACTTTAGAGCCATTCAAATGTACATTGCATCATCATAAGCAGAGGATAAATTGTAGAAAACGGTAAATTTATCAGCTGACAAGATAGTAATACATTATATCATTTGAAAGAAATATGAAAAATGATTAAGTGATTTTTATGTCATTGTGGCCCACTCTCCCCTGCATTTTCAGTTAGGTGTATTCTTCCGTGTGAATGAGGCATTTCTGAAAAATAATTATCTTTGCAATATCTGTTTTATTGACATATTCAAGAGTATTTCTCCTCTTCTTCAGGTTTTGGGTGGAAAAGAAGAAGTCCTGGTTCAGCTCTATTGAAGTCTCAAAACTGAGTAACTCATCATTAGCAATTGTGACGTCGTCAATATTGCTGATAGCATTTCTGCTTTACCATTTTGCCACAAGAGGCTGTAACAGAATGATCTGAACCAAATGTGGGATATAAAGTTGAGAAATGGGAATGACATCTGGAATAAAATGTTAATTTTCTTGTAAAGATGTAATTTTTTCATCCAAATTGAGTTATTGTAAATTATCCAATTTGCAAACTTCCTCATTCTTATGATATTAATTTTTATGACTTGTACTTTACTTTTTGTTTCCTTATGTATCTCAAGGAAGTTTGCTTTTAATGGTGTACTGGACATAATATCCTGGGTGGGAAGGAATACAAAATTAGTTAATCAATACCAATTCAATTATGTGAAACCGAGGTTTCCAGAGATGTATTTAAGTTAAAACTTACTACATATTTAAAAGTTAGTTTAATGGGCTGCCATGAACTTTTTAAATGATGAATTGTGTTAGTGCTGCATTATTGCATTCATTTGATTCAGTCTTGACTAAACAGAATCGCCTGTTCTGTTTTTTTTGTTTAATTAACTCGCCAGAATCGTGAAATATATGGAGTATGATATTTTACATTTCTTAACTTGGATATGTTCAGCATTGGGTACTTAAAGTAGCATTCAGTTTTAATTATTGAAGAAATGGATCAAGAGTACATTTCTAGCATAATTTAGCCCTACAGTCATTAAAATTATTTTTAAAAGAAGTATTTTAAAACATTATTTATGTCTTTGTTACCTGTATCTTTTTTTCAATTCCAGAAGCTTTCATTTGTATGTATCGGAATTTGGCTAGTGATTATTAACTTGTGTCATGTGTTAACTACACCTATGAGTTCATCTGAACTGACAAAACAATCTAATTGAAGGTACTTTGTCTCGTGCTGTGGTATCAAGAAATTCACTTCTGTAGTTTGATGTCAGTTGTGGAATTTCTGATCTCAGCTTGTCTGTTGATTTTTTCATGAACCAAGTTTCTATATACATTATAGCATAATAATGGAAAAGCTTAGATGTTGATATTTCATGATGTAGATATGGTATCTTTCAGATGGTTTGAATACTATTCCTCCACTCTCCAAATATTATTATTATTCAGTTTTGTAGCTAAGGTTTGCTCACTTTACTTCAATTCGTAGGAAATAATTTTAAGTATCTTTGACAAATTTTACAAAATATCGGTGAAAGTGATAAAAAATTTGTAGTTAGCACCAAAAAAAGTTTATTTGTAATCATACCTTTCGCCAAAAATCCTATACACATGATTTACCTGGCACAAATTTTGATTGGCACACTTAAAATTGACTCAGCCTCTAATGGACCCAGTTAATGTTAATTAATACTAGCTTTATGTTTTGGTTTTTCTATCTTTTTAGTGGAGATATTAAGAGAATTGTATTCAACATGTCTGCTACTTTATATTTTGTGAAAAAAACTTAATGCTGTTGTGCAGTTATTATTCATCAAACTATCTATAATGTAGAAAAATATTACTTTATTGTGAGCACTTTATGTGGTAGTTGGTCATTTATAATTTTATTTTATTTACAGTACCTATGGTTTAATATTTTGGTATTTCATTTGCGACTTCACCTTTTTTTCATTTAAGAGCTTGATACGTAACTTTGAACAAATGAGAGAATGAGTATGTTTGCCCAATAAAACTTATGCGGCCAGTGAAGGTCTTTACATATCATCTGTACAGGAATGTGGAATTTGAATAAGTTGTTAATAATGTGTGTCTTGTATTGAATATATGAGTATTTTCATTTATAGTGAATAATTTTCCAAAAAAAAAGAAAATTTGTCTCACAGTGTGTAAACAAGAAATTCAAGTCCATGGTTTGATGTGTGTGTTGGCATTTTCACAGTTAGCTTGTCAACCCTCTGTTGGTTTTATCACATACGATGTTCATAGCTTAATACTGAAAGAGGTTAAATTTTTATTATTCTGTGAGAAATTCTTGTGACTATGAAAACACTCTATAGCCAAAATATGCATTGCTATCTATGAAAGCAGTAAATACTACCTATTTATTTATCATTTGAAATTAAAAATTGTTTTTTATAAAATATTGAATTTAACATTTTCAAGTGATTATTGATGCTACGAACAAATGATCATGAAAATCGGCAATGATGAAATTTTCTATCATGAAGTGGAGTTGGCATCAATAAATACTGAACATAATTTGAATAAAATCCAGTTCTTCTATCCTGAGAGGCAATTTATTAAAGAAATATTCAAACACAAGGATTTACTGTGAAACCTTGATAAGAAGTTCCCAAAAAGAAATTTTCCCATCTTATAAGTTTGATTTTCAAGTCCCAAATTGAAGCCCATAAGTTGTTCGCTAATTTTTCCTCAATAATGAGTGCCTGCTAATAACATTTTTCCTGGCTAAGAATTCTTAATTGACAGTACCTGAATGATATATTTCTATTACACTCTAAAGAAGTATTGGAAGATTTTTACATAAATATTGATTTCAGCTAGTCTAATATATTTGAAAGTTGATAGCAGTTCTATATTCGATTGGTATAGAAAGTGGCCAAAATTTCTTTTTCAGATCATTTCATATTGTGACAACTTTTTTGATTTTGCACTCAAATTGACTGTTTCTGGTGCACCACTGAATGTTTGAAAGAAGTGAATCATTTTCTCTTGGTTTAGGAAAAAGCTTATCAAACCACTCAACCTGAATTGCTTCTTCACGTTCAGCTTTGTTTAAATGAAATGAATTTTTGATTACTTCTGAAAATTTCACGTAACAGATAATATCCCATAAAATTTTACCTTCTTTCCCTCACAAGAAGTTTTCTGCCTAAGAAGTTTACAAACTTTAGTCCCTTGAAAAACATCTAAATATTCAGGACTAAACAGCATAAAAGCAGTGACTGTACTGAATATTTGATTACACTATCTGGATGAATGTGTTCTTTGTGATTTTTTAATATATTTCAGTTCTGAATGAAAAGAGAGAATATCTCATTCACCTGGACAATAATTATTTAAGTTCATTGGCGGATTTTGGGAGAGCACAGGGCAACGCCATCTAAGGTATAAGGCAGTAACTTCACCGTGATATCATCATGCGGCAACCAATATCGCCCCCAGAGGCATTGGTCGATAATTGGGGACAAAGACACTTCAGAGGCAAATCGTCTACAATATTGGATTATGTTCATTGGGTTCAAGGAAACTGTCATTCAAAAAGAACAATTGCAGTATAATATGCTAAAACTTTTAATACCAGTCCATCGGCAATCAAAATGCCCCTTCGCTTCCATATTATAAGTGCTTGCATACAACTCAAAAAACTAGCTTTTGAAATATATTCTGGTAGAAGTTCATTCAGGAGGGAGGTGTGTTATGTATTAAATAATTTTGTGAGTCAACGGTGATACATATTACAACATCCAGATGACCAAAAGCTAGCCAGATATGTATTGAGTACATACTACCACCAAATGTTGATGTGCAAGATGTTATTCTGGATTGATATTCAGTATTTACTCACTCCATTCTCTCTATCCTAGAATGAGCAAAATACCTTAATATGAATGACTAAATTAGCATTGGATGTAGACCTTACAAAATAAAAAGTTATAACTCTGATTAGTAATCGAGATTGAAACTTCATCATATCTCAGAAGGAATTGCACAATAGGGTGGTTTCCTTCATCAAAGAAAACGAAAGGCATTGATTGCGATTCGTTACCCACCATTAGTGTATTCATAATATACAAATTATTTTGTTTTAGAAATACCGGGTTAGACGAATGGCAATGGTCCATTTTTATCCTCATTTGAAAAGGTCCAGATTGGCGCCCATGCGATGCCACTCCACGTGACGTCACAGGGACCTAGTTTCTATGCGAGATATACGTCGTCTGAGGTTACCATTGCATGCATGAGGCGCAGAGCTCAGGGAAACATGTCTTAACAATCACTTATTAAAACTGGCTAAGGTCGGAAAGTTTTCCTCGTTTGATAAGTTATTAATAATCCTTATTTAAGCCAAGCGCTACCAGTCAGCAGGGTACTAGGCTAGCCGCTAGCAGCCTGCGTCGTATCAGCGCTAAGCCTCGCCTCAAGGTCACCTCGCAGGGCGGGAGGGGGAACCAGAAATACGTCACGCGGAGAGACTTCCCGACATTCATACTTAAGCGTCGCGTTTTCGCGCGCTTGAAAATTTTCACTTTTCATTTAATCGCGAAAAATAGATATCGTCATTTAAAAATCTAAAAGCGCAAAATACGTACTCCAGGAGTAATAATCTTTCGATTTAGGCAATAAAAAAATAATAGGAAACCACCCTATTGGCAGAATCCTATTTCCAGATTCCTTTATCACTGACCTGACTGGAGGATGAAGTAGAATGCTTCAGTAGACCAATGGCAATATATGTAAACTAGTAAACTTGTCCTAGAAGTAATTAACAGGATAGAACCTTCCGTGCCTTACTCTCTCGACCTCTTTAAAATTCTCATCCAATGCAATAAAACACATTTTTAAAGCTTCAAAATGATTTAATCATAAATTTTTTCACTTCATCGGGGTAACAGTTTTCCTGCTACATCCATGTCTAATACAGGCATCACTAAATTTACGGCTGTATTTCTTTAATAATTTGTTACATGCCACATAAACAATTTTTCAAATACCATTTGACATGGGATGGGCATTAGTACAGACTGCATCACTAAAAAGTCTCTCAGTATCAAATGATTCATAGATACACTGAATAGAATAGTTCTTTGATATTCTCTCCCATATAATTTCTCTTCCCAATGGCAACTGACTGTTTACCTGAACACAACAAGACAAAACAGCATTTAAAGAAACTTCATGAAGAAGAAAAAGTCCACCATGGGTCAATCATTTAATAAAATCATCATTGTTATTATCCTCCGCCATTGAGTCTTTTGCAAAAATGCACTAAACGGATGAGCACTTTACCTTACCAAGGTAAGACCGTACACAATAACCCACAATGTGTAATAGCACAGGTGGGATAACATATAAGCTAACATCATCAATGTAATGTGAATACACAAAAATTTTGAAATGCATGAAAGACCCTGATTTTGGGCAATTCATATCCATGAGATCATAATCATCCACCAAATCAATCAAAAAACTCTCACATACCTGTCACTATAATTGTAACAAGAGGCACATTTGTAATCTTAGCTTGGAAGTATCTTTGAAAGGAGACATGAACTGGGTACCATGAATACGTAAGACGTTTTGGCAATACAAGGAGGCTTTTGACTTATGCATTCAATATCACCTCCATTAAAGGCAACATAAGGTTTAGCATGAATTTCCTCCATAGTGAGTGCCCCATGTGTTTCATAAATCATAAAAGTAGAAAAAATAATGTTGGAAAATGCCAATTTGCCATGTGTTCAATTTTTGTGCGAAAGAAAAAAAGGAAAAATGAAATTTGAGAGGCAAAAAATCAAAATAAAGACTCAATAATAGTGCTAATCAACACATAGAAAATGTATTTTTATTACAGATCACAGTTTTAAGGCGAAGATGAAAAAAATAGAAAAAAACACAGAAATTTAATTTTTATTACGGAACACAGTATTAGGGCAAAGATGATAAAAATTGCAATATTTTTATACAAAAATAGAAATTTTTACTGTAAAATCGATGTTATTCTTATTATTAAATCAATTTTAGTACGAAGAAAGAAAAAAGCAGAATGACACTCAAGAGGTGAGAATAATAGTTAAAAACTTACACTACGCAGCTTACACAGTTTTAGTGCGGAGATGATAAAAATACGAATTCACACATAGAAATTGAATTTTTATTACAGAACACAGTTTTAAGGCGGATATGAAAAAAATACAATTGGAGACATAGAAATTTATTTTTATTAATGACCACAGTATTACGGTAGAGATGATAAAAATGCAAATTGACACATAGAAATTTAATTTTTATTACAGAACACAGTTTAAGTGCGGCGATAAAAAAAATACGAATACACAGTAAATTAAATTTTATAAAACAACACTGCTTTAAGGCGGAGATGATAAAAATATGAATTGAATTATAGAAATTACTTTTTATTACATAACAGTTTTAGTGCGGAGATGTTAAAAATACGAATTGACACATAGAAATTGAATTTATATTACAGAATACAGTTTTATGGCAGAGATAAAAAAAATACGAATTAACTCATAGAAATTTAATTTTTACTACTGAAATCAGAATTAGGGCAGAGATGATAAAAATTGGAATTCACATATATAGAATTTTAATTTTTATCACACAACACAGTTTTACTGTGGAGCTGATAACAATGCAAATTCATGAAGAAAAGTCGAAATTTTTTTACAAAACACAGTTGAAGCGCGGAGATGATAAAATATAATTTTGAACATAGACATTTAATTTTTATTACAGAACGCAGTTATAGTAAGGAGGTGATAAAAAATAAAAATTGAAACATAGAAATTGAACTGTAATTCCAGAACACAGTATAAATGAAGAGGTGATACATATACGAATTGACGCTAAGAAATTTATTTTCTATTACACAACATAGTTTTGGTGCAAAGATGACAAAAATACCAATTCACAGAGACAAATCGAATATTTATATTGAAACACAGTTTTAGTGCTAAGATGATAAAAATACGAATTCAAGCATAGAAATATAATTTCTATTAGAGATCACATTTTTGTTGAAGAGATGATAAAAAAAAACGAATTCGCAAAAAGAAATTTAATTTTTATTACAGAACAAAGATTTAGTGCAAACGTAAAAAAAATAAGAATTCATACATAAAAATTGAATTTTTATAACAGAACCCAGATTTAAGGCGGAGATGATAAAAACACAAATTCGCACATGGATTTTAATTTTTATTACAGAGCACAGTTTTAAAGCGTATATGATAAAAATGCAAATTCAAACAGAAATTGAAATTTTATTACTGAGCACAGTTTTAGTGCGGAGATGATAGAAATACGAATTCGCACATAGAAATTTAATTTTTATTAAAGAACACAGTTTTAGTGTGAAGATGATAAAATACGAATTGACAATTAGAAAATGAAATTTTATTACAAAACAGTTTTAAGGCAGTGATGAAAAAAATACGAATTGACACAGAAATTGATTTTTTTACGGAACACAGTTTTTTGGCAAACATGAATTGAAATACGAACTGACACAAAAAAACTTAATTTTTATTCCTGAACACAGATAAAGTAACAAGATGATAAAATTTATAATATAAAGCGTTTTTATACAGGAAATTTAATTTTTATTACAGAACACAGTTTTAGTGCGGAGATAATAAAAATACGAATTCCCTCAGAGTAATCAAAATTTTATTACTAAAGACCGTTTTAGTGCAGAGATGATAAAAACATGAATTCGTACATAGAACTTTAATTTCTATTACAGAACACATTAATAGTTCAGTGATGATAAAAAATAAATTCTCACATAGAAATTTAATTTTTATTACAGAACACACTTTTAGTGCAAAAGGTGATAAAAATACGAAATCACACATAGAAATTGGATTTCCTTGCAGAACCCAGTTTTAACGTGGAGATGATAAAAATACGAATTCGTACATGGAAATTTAATTTTACTGCAGAGCACAGTTTTCTTGCGGAGATGATAAAAATACGAATTCACATTATTATATTGAATTTTCATTACAGAACACAGTTCATATGCAAAGATGAAAATAATACGAATTGGCACATAAAAATTTAATTTTTATTCCTTACCAGAGTATAATTGTGAAGGTGATAAAAAATACGAATTTACGCAGAGAACTTTTATTTTTATTTCAGAGCACAGTTTTACTGCGGAGGCAATAAAAATTCGAATTCAAAAAAAGAATTCGAATTTTTATTGCTAAACAGTGTTTTAGTGCGAAGATAATAAAAAAACGAAATCGCACATAGATATTTAATTTTTGTTACAGAACGCATTTTTAGTGTGGAGGTGATAAAAAATAAGAATTCAAACATAAAAATTTTTATTACAGGACACATTTACGGTGCCGAAATGATAAAAAAAAACAAATTCGCACATAGAAATTTAAGTTGTATTACAGGACACGGTTTTAGTGTAAAGGTGATAAAAATACGCAATCACACATAGAAATTAAAAATTCTTACAGAACCAAGTTTTAAGGCGGAGATGATAAAAATACGAATTCGTACATGGAAATTTAATTTTATTACAGAGCACAGTTTTATTGCGTAGATGATAAAAATACGAATCCACCTATATAAATTAAATTTTTATTACAAACACAGTCTATTGGCAAAGATGAAAATAATACGAATTGGCACAAAAAAATTTAATTTTTATTCCATACCAGACTATAATTGCTAAGGTGATAAAAAAATACGTATTTACGCAGACAATTTTTATTTTTATTTCAGAACACAGTTATAGCGCGGAGTCAATAAAAATTAGAATTCACAAAGAGAAGTCGAATTTCTATTGCGAAACACAGATTTAGTGCGAAGATAATAAAAATACGAAATCGAACATAGAAATTTAATTTTGTTAGTGAACGCATTTTTAGTGCGGAGGAGATAAAAAATACGAATTCAAACATAGACATTTTAATTTTTATTACAGAACACAGTTTTAGTGCGGGGGTAATAAAAATACGAATTCACTCAAAGAAATCAAATTTTTATTACTAAAGACCATTTTAGTGCTGGGATGATAAAAACACGAATTGGAACCTAGAATTTTAATTTCTATTACAGAACACATTCTTGGTGCAGAGATGATAAAAAACAAATTCGAACATAGAAATGTAATTTTCTTACAGAACCCAGTTTTAAGGCGGAGATGAAAAAAATACGAATAGGTACATGGATATTTAATTTCGTTACAGAGCACAGTTTTATTGCGGAAATGATAAAAATACGAATTCACATATATAAAGTAAATTTTCATTACAGAACACAGTTTATTGGCGAAGATGAAAACAATACGATTTGGCCCATAAAAATTTAATTTTTATTCCTTACCAGACTATAATTGCGAAGGTGATAAAAAATACGTATTTACGCAGAGAATTTTTATTTTTATTTCAGAAAAAATAAAAATTCGAATTCACAAAGAGAAATCGAATTTTTATTGCGAAACTCAGTTTTAGTGCGAAGATAATAAATATACGAAATCGAACATTGAATTTTAATTTTTGTTACAGAGCGCATTTTTAGTGCGAATGAGATAAAAATACGAATACAAACATAGATGTTTTAATTTTTATTACAGAACACATTTTCGGTGCAGAGATGATAAAAAAACAAATTCGCACATAAAAATTTAAGTTTTATTACAGAACCCGGTTTTAGTGCAAAGGTAATAAAAATACGAAATCACACATAGAAATTGAAAATTCTTTCAGAACCCTTTTTTAAGATGGAGAGGATAAAAATACGAATTCACCAATATAAATTAAACTTTTATTACAGAACAAAGGGTTACAGGCAAAGATAACACGAATTGGCACATGAAAATTTAATTTTTATTCCTTAACAGAGTATAATTGCGAAATTGATAAATAAATACGTATTTTCACAGAGATTTTTTTTTTCAATTTTAGAAGTCATTTTTAGAGCGGAGGCAAAGAAATTCGATTTCACAAAGAGAAATGGAATTTATATTGCGAAACTCAGTTTAAGTGCGAAAATAATAAAAATACGAAATCGAACATAGAAATTTAATTATTTGACAGAACGCATTTTTAGTGCGGAAGACATAAAAAATACGAATTCAAAAATAGAAATTTTTATTTTTATTAGAAACACAGTTTTATTGCGGAGATAAGAAAAATACGAATAATCTCATAGGAATCAAATTTTTATTACTTACGACCATTTTAGTGCTAGGATGATAAAACACGAATTGGAACATAGAATTTAAATTTCTTTTATAGACTCAATTTTGGTGCAGAGATGATAAAAAACAAATTCGCACAGTTAAATTAAACTTTAACACGGAAATATTTTTGGTGCAGAGATGATGAAAAAATGAATTCGCACATAGAAATGTAATTTTCTTACAGAACCCAGTTTTTATTCGGAGATGATAAAAATACGAATTCACGTATATAAATTGAATTCTTATTACAGAACACAGTTTATTGGCAAAGATGAAAATAATACGAATTGGCACATAAAAATTAATTTTTAATCCTTACCATAGTATAATTGCGAAGATGATAAAAAAAAGAATTTTCACAGATAATTTTAATTTATATTTCAGAACACAGTTTTAAGGCGGAAAAAATAAAAATTCGAATTCACAAAGAGAAATCGAATTTTTATTGCTAAACGCAGTTTAGTGCGAAGATAATAGAGATACGAAATCGAACATAAAAAATTAATTTTTGTTAAAGAAGGCATTTTTAGTGCGCAGGAGATAAAAAATACGAATTCAATCAAAGAAATTTTTATTTTTATTACAGAACACAGTTTTGGTGCGGAGCTGATAAAAAAACAAATTCGTACATAGAAATGTAAGTTTTATTGCAGAACACGGTTTAAGAGGAAAGGTGATAAAAATACAAAATCACACATAGAATTTGAATTTCCTTGAAGAACCCATTTTTATTGCGTAGATGATAAAAATACGAATTCACATATATACATTGAATTTTTATTACGAAACTGTGTTTATTGTCAAAGATGAAAATAATACGAATTGGCACATAAAAAATCTAATTATTACTCCTTACCAGATTATAATTGCGAAGGTGATAAAAAATACGAATTTACGCAGAATTTTTTTTTTAATATTTCATAACACAGTTCTAATGCGGAGGAATTAAAATTCGAATTCAAAAAGAGTAATCGAATTTTTATTATTAAACACAGTTTTATTGCGAATATAATAAAAATACGAAATCGAACATAGAAATTTAATTTCTGTGACAGAACGCATTTTTAATGCGCAGGAGATAATAAACACGAATTCAAATATAAAAATTTTTATTTTCATTCCAGAACACATTTTCTGTGCAGAGGTGATAAAAAAGCAAATTCGCACATAGAAATTTAAGTTGTGTTACAGGACGCGGTTTAAGTGCAAAAGTGATAAAAATACGAGATAACACATAGAAATTGAAAATTCTTAAAGAACCTTATTTCAAGGCGGAGATGATAAAAATACGAATTCGTACATGGAAATTTAATTTTATTACAGAGCACAGTCTTATTGCGGAGATGATAAAAATACGAATTCACATGTATACATTGAATTTTTATTAGAGAACAGTTTATTTACAAAGATGAAAATGATACGAATTGGCACATAAAAATTTAATTATTATTCCTTATCAGAGCATAAGTGCGAAGATGATAAAAAATACGAATTTACACAGAGAATTTTAATTTTCATTTCAGAACACAATTTTAGTGCGGAGGCTATAAAAATTAGGATTCACAAAGAGAAATCGAATTTTTATTGCAAAACACAGTTTTAGTGCAAAGATAATATAAATACGAAATTAAACATAGAAATTTAATTTTTTCAGAACGCATTTTAGGTGCGGAGGAGATAAAAAATTCGACTTCTAACAAGGAAATTTTAATTTTTATACAGAACACAATTTTAGTGCGGAGGTAATAAAAATACGAATCCACTCAGAGAAATCAAATTTTTATTGCTAAAGACCATTTTAGTGTAGGGATATTTAATTTTTATTACGGAACACAGTTATAGCGCGGAGTCAGTAAAAATTATAATTCACAAAGAGAAATCGAATTTTAATTGCTAAACACTGTTTATGTGCAAAGATAATATAGATACGAAATGAAACATAGAAATTTATTTTTTGTTACTGAACGCTATTTAAGTGCGGAGGAGATAAAAAATCGAATTCAAAAATAGAAATTTTAATTTTTATTACAGAACACATTTTCGGTGCAGAGGTGATAAAAAAAACAAATTCGCACATAGAAATTTAAGTTTTATTACAGAACACGGTTTTATTGCAAAGGTGATAAAAATACGAAATCACACATAGAAATTGAATTTCCTTGCAGAACCCATTTTTAAGGGAGAGATGATAAAAATATGAATTCGTACATGGAAATTTTATTTCATTACAGAGCATAGTTTTATTGCGGAGATGAAAATATTACGAATTGGAACATAAAAATTTAATTTTTATTCCTTATCAGAGAGTAAGCGCGAAGATGATAAAAAATACGAATTTGCACATACAATTTTAATTCTTATTTCAGAGCACAGTTTTATTACGTAAAAAAAAATTCGAATTCACAAAGAGAAATCGAAATTTTATTGATAAACCCCGTTTTAGTTCGAAGATAATAAAGATTTGAAATCGAACATAGAAATTTAATTTTTTTTATTGAACGCATTTTTGGTGCGAGGAGATAAAAAATACGAATTCAAACATAGAAATTTTAATTTTTATTACAGAACACAGTTTTAGAGCGGAGGTAATAAAAATACGAATTCACGCAGAGAAATAAAATTTTTATTGCTAAAGACCATTTTAGTGCTGGGATGAAATAAACACTAATTCCAGCATAGAATTTTCATTCCTATTACAGAACACAATCTTGGTGCAGAGATGACAAAAAACAAATTTGCACAGAGAAATTTAAACTTTACTACGGAACACATTTTTGGTGCAGAGATGATAAAAAAACGAATTCGCACATAGAAGTGTAATTTTCTTACAGAAACCAGTTTTAAGGCGGAGATGATAAAATACGAAATCGAACATAGAAACTTAATTTCTGTGACAAAACGCATTTTTAGTGCGCAGGAGATAATAAACACGAATCCAAACATAAAAATTTTAATTTCTATTTCAGAACACATTTTCTGTGCAGAGATGATAAATAAACAAATTCGCACATAGAAATTTAAGTTGTATTACAGGACACGGTTTTAGTGCAAAGGTGATAAAAATACGAAATCACACATAGAAATTGAAAATTCTTACAGAACCCAGTTTTAAGGCGGAGATGATAAAATACGAATTCGTACATGGAAATTTAATTTTATTACATAGCACAGTTTTTATTCGGAGATGATAAAAATACGAATTCACGTATTTAAATTGAATTCTTATTACAGAACACAGTTTATTGGCAAAGATGAAAATAATACGAATTGGCACATAAAAATTAATTTTTAATCCTTACCAGAGTATAATTGCGAATATGATAAAAAAAAGAATTTTCACAGATAATTTTAATTTATATTTCAGAACACAGTTTTAATGCGGAAAAAATAAAAATTCGAATTCGCAAAGAGAAATCGAATTGTTATCGCTAAACGCAGTTTAGTGCGAAGATAATAGAGATACGAAATCGAACATAGAAAATTAATTTTTGTTAAAGAACGCATTTTTAGTGCGAAGGAGATAAAAAATACGAATTCAATCAAAGAAATTTTTATTTTTATTACAGAACACTGTTTTGGTGCGGAGGTAATAAAAATACGATTCACTCAGGGAAATCAAATTTTAATTGTTGAAGACCATTTTAGTGCAGGGATGAAAAAAACACGAATTCGAACATAGAATTTTAATTTCTATTACAGAACACATTTTCGGTGCAGGGATGATAAAAAAAAAATTCGCACATAGAAATTTAATTTTTATTACGGAACACATTTTTGGTGCAGAGATAATAAAAAACGAATTCGCACCTATATTTCTTACAGAACCAAGTTTTAAGGCGGGGATGATAAAATACGAATTCACGTATATAAATTGAATTTTTATTACAGAACACAGTTTATTGGCAAAGATGAAAATAATACGAATTGGCACATAAAAATTAATTTTTAATCCTTACCAGAGTATTATTGCGAAGATGATAAAAAAATACGAATTTACACACATAATTTTAATTTTTATTTCAGAACACAGTTTTAATGCGGAAAAAATAAAAATTCGATTTCACAAAGAAAAATCGAATTTTTATTGCTAAACACAGTTTAGTGCGAAGATAATAAAGATACAAAATCGAACATAGAAATATAATTTTTGTTACAGAAGGCATTTTTAGTGCGCAGGAGATAAAAAGTACGAAGTCAAGCATAGAAATTTTAATTTTTATTACGGAACACGTTTTCTGTGCAGAGATGATAAAAAAAACAAATTCGAACATAGAAATTTAAGTTTTATTACAGAACACTGTTTTTTGGAGGAAATGTGTTAAAAGTACAAAATTACACATTGAAATTGAATTATCTTTTAGAACCAGTTTAAGGCGGAGATGATAAAAATTGCAAAATCGTATATGGAAATTTATTTTATTAAAGAGCAAAGTTTTATTGCGGAGATGATGAAAATACGAATTCACACATAGAAATTCAATTTTTATTGCAGAACACAGCTTTAGTGGGTGATGAAAAAATATGATTTCGCAGATAGGAATTGAATAATTTTTAAAGAACACATTTTTGAAGCCAAGATGATAAAATACGAATTTACACACTGAACTTGAATTTTTCTTAAAGAACGCTGTTTTTTGTCGGAGATGTAAAAAATACGAATTGACACAAAAAAAATTTAATTTTTCTTCCTGAACATAGTAAATGTGCGAAGATGATAAAATACTAATTTATACAGAGAAATTGAATTTTTATCACAGAACACAGTTTTAAAGCGGAGATGATAAAAATTCAAATTCACACAGAAATTGAATTTTCATTACAGAGCACAGTTGTAGTGCGGAGATGATAAAATACGAATTTGAGCATAAAAAAGTTTTTATTACATGAACATAGTTTGTAGGCAGTGATGAAAAAATATACGAATTGACACATGGAAATTAATTCTTTATTACAGAACATAGTTTTTTGCCAAGATGAAAATAAAACGAATTGACAAAAAAAAGATTATTTTTTATTCCTGAACACAGTAATAGTGCCAGGATGATAAGAATACGAATTTATACAGGAAATTTAAATTTTTATTACAGAACTCAGTTTTAGTGCGGAGGTAATGAAAATACGAATTCACTCAGTTAAATCAATTTTTTTTAGTAAAGACCATTTTAGTGCAGGGATGATAAAAACACGAATTCGAACATAGAAATATAATTTCTACGACATAACACGTTTTTGGTGCGAATATGATAAAAAACAAGAATTTAGACAGAGAATTTTTATTTTAATTTCAGAACACAGCTTTTTGCGGAAAAAATAAAACTTCGAATTCACAAAGAGAAATTGAATTTTTACTGCTAAACAAAGTTGTTGTTATAAGTTGAATATGTTATTTTAAAAATAAAACATTTCAATATCTCAATTTTTATTTTTATTTTCTCCCACTAAAACTGTCTTCTGAAATAAAATTAAATTCGTATGTTTATATAATTCGCAAAAAAATTATTTTCTGTCATAAATATTCAATTTCTATGTTTGAATTCGTATTTTTAGCACCCTCACTAAAATCTGAATTCTGTAATAAAAATTCAATTTCTACGTGTGTTTTCGTAATTTTATTTTCTCCGCAAAAAACTGTTTTCTTTAATAAAAATTAAATTTCTATGTGTCAATTCGTGTTTATGACATCTCCTCACTAAAACTGTGTTCTGTAAAAAAATTCGATTTCTATGTTTGAATTACAAATTTTTATCACCTCCGCACTAAATCTTTATTCTGTATTTTAAAAATTAAATTTTAATGCGCGAATTTTTATTTTTATTTTCCCCCCACTAAATCCGGTCCTCTGAAATAAATATTCAATATTAAATTCAAATATTTTAATATCAAATAATTAATAATGCGTGAATTCGTATTTTTATCATCTACGCAATAAAACTGTGTTCGGTGATATAAAATTCCTTTTCTATGTATGAGTTCGTATTTTTATCACCTCCGTAATGTAACTGTAATACGTAATAGGAATTAAATTTCTATGTGCGAATTCGTATTTTTATTACTCCGCAATATAACTGTGATCTATAATAAAAATTCAAATTCACTGTGTCAATTAGGTTTTTTTTCATCTCCGCACTAAAGTTGTGTTATGTAATAAAAATTCAATTTCTATGTTTCAATTCATGTTTTTATCACCTCCCCACTAAAACAGTGTTTTGTAATAAAAATTCAATTTCTGAAGTATGAATTTGTGTTTTAATAACATCCGCAATAAAACTGTGTTCTCTACTAGTATTTTAATTTTCATTTCCGAATTCATATATTTATCATCTCCGCAAAAAAACTGACTTTTGTTATGAAAATTCAATTTTGTTTGAATGAATTCGGATTTTTTTTATCTCCACACGAAATCTTTGCTCTGTAATGAAAATTAAATGTCTATGTGTCAATTCGTGTTCATATAATCTCCGCACTTATACTGTATTCTGTAATAAAAATTCAATTTCTATTTATGATTTCGTATTTTTATTTTCTCCGCAAAAAACTGTTTTCTTTAATAATAATTAAATTTCTATGTGTCAATTCGTGTTTATGACCTCTCCGCACTAAAACTGTGCTCTGTAAAAAAATTCGATTTCTATGTGTGAATTACTTATATTTATCACCTTCGCACTAAAACTTTTTTTGTATTAAAAAAATTAAATTTTAATGCGCGAATTTTTATTTTTATTTTCTCCCCACTAAAACCTGTCCTCTGAAATAAATATTCAATTTCTATGTCTGAATTCGTATTTTTATCATATCCACCGTAAAACTGTGTTCAGTAATAAAAATTCCTTTTCTATTTGTGATTTCGTATTTTTATCACTTCCGCAATAAAACTGTGTTCTGTAATAGAAATTAAATTTCTATGTGCAAATTCGTGTTTTTTTCATCTCCGCACTAAAAGTGTGTTCTGTAATTAAAATTGGGTATTTCTGTGCGAATTCGTATTTTTATCATATCCGCACTATAACTATATTCTGTAAGAAAAATTTAATTTCTATATTTCAATTCGTGTTTTTATCACATCCACACTAAAACTGTGATTTGTAATAAAAATTCAACTTCTGAAGTATGAATTCGTAGTTTTATAACATCCGCAATAAAACTGTGTTCTCTAATAGAATTAAAAATTTTATGTGCGAATTCATATATTTATCATCTCCGCAATAAAACTATGTTCGGTGATATAAAATTAAACTTCAAAGTGTCATTTCTTGTTTTTCTCTTCACCGCACTGAAACAGTATTCTGTAATTGAAAATTAATTTTATGTTTGAATTCGTATTTTTAAAATTCACCGCACTTATTTACGTGACAGTGTAATGCAAGAAAAATTCAATTTTTATGTATGACTTCGTGTTTTTAAAATATTCGCAATGAAACTGTATTCGCTAGTAGAAATTAAATTTCTATTTGTTTAATTCGTATTCTTATCACTTCTACACTAAAGCTATGTTTTGTGATGAAAATTAAATTTCTTTGTGCGGAATACGGAATTTTCTCATCTCCGCACTTAACCGGTGTTCTATAATAAAAATTCATTTTCGATGTGTGGATTTCTATTTTTTTGATCTCCGCACTGAAATTGTGCTCTGTAATAAAAATTAAATTTTTATGTGTGATATCGTATTTTGATCACCTCCGGACTGTGATTTGTAATAAAAATTCGATTACTCTGTGTGAATTCGTATTTTTCACCTCTGCACGAAAACTGTGTTCTGTAGTAAAAAATCCATTTCAATGTTCGAATGTGATTGTTTTCTGAAATAATATTCAATTACTTTGTGTAAATTCGTATTTTTATCATCTCCGCTCCAAAACTGCGTCCTTTGATAATGAATCAACTTCTATGATTCAATTCGTGTTTTTATCATCTCAGCACCAAAACTGTGTTCCGTAATAAAAATTTGATTACTCTGTGTGAATTAGTATTTTTATTATATCCGTACTAAAGCTGTATTCGGTAATAAAATTTCAATTTGAATGTGCGAATTCGCTATTTTATCTTCTACGCAAACAACTGTTTTCGGTAGTAAAAATTAAATTTCTAAGTGTCAATTCGTGTTTTTATCTTCACAGCACCGAAACTGTATTCTGTAATAGAAATTTAATTTTATGTTTAGTATTTTTAATCTCAGCACCAAAACTGTGTTCCATAATAAAAATTTGATTACTCTGTGTGAATTTGTATTTTTATTATATCCGTACTAAAGCTGTATTCGGTAATAAAATTTCAATTTGAATGTGCGAATTCGCTATTTTATCTTCTACGCAAACAACTGTTTTCGGTAGTAAAAATTAAATTTCTAAGTGTCAATTCGTGTTTTTATCTTCACAGCACCGAAACTGTATTCTGTAATAGAAATTTAATTTTATGTTTAGTATTTTTAATCTCCGCACTAAAACTGTGTTATGTAATTTAAATTCAATTTCTACGTATTAATTCGAAATTTTATCAGAGTTTTGTTAGGAAAATTCAATTTGTTTGTGTGAATTCGTATATTTATCATCTCCACCCGGAATCTGAACTCCGCATTGAAAATTAAATTTCTAAGTGTCAATTCGTGTTTTTATCTTCACAGCACCGAAACTGTATTCTGTAATAGAAATTTAATTTTATGTTTAGTATTTTTAATCTCAGCACCAAAACTGTGTTCCATAATAAAAATTTGATTACTCTGTGTGAATTTGTATTTTTATTATATCCGTACTAAAGCTGTATTCGGTAATAAAATTTCAATTTGAATGTGCGAATTCGCTATTTTATCTTCTACGCAAACAACTGTTTTCGGTAGTAAAAATTAAATTTCTAAGTGTCAATTCGTGTTTTTATCTTCACAGCACCGAAACTGTATTCTGTAATAGAAATTTAATTTTATGTTTAGTATTTTTAATCTCCGCACTAAAACTGTGTTATGTAATTTAAATTCAATTTCTACGTATTAATTCGAAATTTTATCAGAGTTTTGTTAGGAAAATTCAATTTGTTTGTGTGAATTCGTATATTTATCATCTCCACCCGGAATCTGAACTCCGCATTGAAAATTACATTTCTATGTGTCTAAAAGTATTTATATCATCTCCTCGCTAAAACTGTGTTCTAAAATAAGAATTAAATTGCCATGTGTGAAATCGTATTATTATCACCTGCGCCATAAAACTTTGTTCTGAAATAAAAAATACATCTCAATGTGCATTTCATAAAATCTAAATATCTATGTGTCAATTAGCAATTTTCTCTTCTCCACACTAAAACTTGTTTTGTAATAAAAAGTCAAATTGAATTTGTGAGTTCGTATTTTTATCACCTCCGCAACAAAAATGGTTTCTGTAAAAAATATTGAATGTCTACGTGTGAAATCGTATATATATCGTCTCCGCACTAAAATTGTGTACTGTATTTAAAATTTAATTTTTATTTTAGAATTCGTATTTTTATCGCCTCGGCACTAAAACTGTGCTCTGTAATAAAAATTAAATTTCTGTATGTGATTTCGTATTTTTTTCATCTACGCATTAAAACTGAATTCTGTATGAAAAATGCAATTTCTATGTGTCAATTCGTATTGTTATCATCTCCCACTGAAACTGCGCTCTGTAATAAAAATTTAATTTCTATGTGTGACTACGTATTTTTATCACCCCCGCACAAAAAGTGTGTTCTGTAGTAATAATTCAATATCTATATGCGAAATCGTATTTTTATCATCTCTAAACTAAAACTGTGTTTTGCAATACAAATTCAAGTTCTATGATTGAATTCGTATTTTTATCACCGCCGCACTAAAACTGTGTTCTGTAGTAAAAACTCAATTTCTATGCGTTATTTCGTATTTCTATGGACTCCGCAATAAAACTTGTTATGTAATTCAATTTCTCTGTGTGAAATCGTACTTTTATTATTACCGCACTAAACTGTGTTCTGTAATAAAAATTATTTTTCCCGCGTGAATTAGTATTTTTATCATCTCCGCGATAAAACTGTGTTCTACATAAAACCTTAATTTCTATGTGTCACTTCGTATTTTTATCACCTCAGCACTAAAATGTGTTCTGTAATAAAAATTTAATTTACATGTGTGAATTCGCATTCCTTTCCTCTTTGCCTTTTAAACATTTTCCGTTATAAATTTTCATTTCCTACGAGTCAATTAGTATTTTTATTATCTCCGTACTAAAACTGTGTTAGTAATAAAAATATAATTTCCATGTGTCAATTCGTATTTTTTTCCTTGCACTAAAACTGTGTTCTGTAATGAAAATTCAATTTCTATGGATGAATTTGTATTTTATCACCTACACACCATAACAGTTTTCTGTTATAAAAGTTAAATTTCTATGTGTCAATTCAATTTTTTTGTCATTTCCTTACTAAAACTGTGTTCTGTGATAAAAATTCAATGTCTACGCATGAATTCGTATTTTTATCACCTCTGCAATAAAACTGTCTTCTGTGATAAAAATTCTATTTCCATGTGCGAATTCGTATTTTTATTATCACCGCAACAGAACTGTGTGCTGTAATAAAAATTCAATTTGTATGTGTGAATTCGTATTTTTATCAACTCCGCACTAATACTGTGTTCCGTAACAGAAATTAAATATATATGTGTGAATTCGTATTTTTATCACCCCCCGCAATAAAACTGTTACCTGTTATAAAAATTCATGTGTCAATTCATGTTTATATCATCTACGCACTAAAACTATGTTCTGTAATAAAAATTCGATTTCTATGAGTGGATTCGTGTTTTTACCATCTCCGCAATAAAACTCTGTTCGGCAATAAATATTTAATTTCACGATTAACATCACATAATACGATTTCACACATGAAATTAAATATTTATTGCCGAACAGAGTTTTATTGCGGAGATGGTAAAAACACGAATCCACTCATAGAAATCGAATTTTTATTACAGAACATAGTTTTAGTGCGTAGATGATATAAACATGAATTGACACATGAATTTTTATAACAGGTAACAGTTTTATTGCGGGGGTGATAAAAATACGAATTCACACATATATATTTAATTTCTGTTACGGAACACAGTATTAGTGCGGAGTTGATAAAAATACGAATTCACACATACAAATTGAATTTTTATTACAGCACACAGTTCTGTTGCGGTGATAATAAAAATACGAATTCGCACATGGAAATAGAATTTTTATCACAGAAGACAGTTTTATTGCAGAGGTGATAAAAATACGAATTCATGCGTAGACATTGAATTTTTATCACAGAACACAGTTTTAGTAAGGAAATGACAAAAAAATTGAATTGACACATAGAAATTTAACTTTTATAACAGAAAACTGTTATGGTGTGTAGGTGATAAAATACAAATTCATCCATAGAAATTGAATTTTCATTACAGAACACAGTTTTAGTGCAAGGAAAAAAATACGAATTGACACATGGAAATTATATTTTTATTACTAACACAGTTTTAGTACGGAGATAATAAAAATACTAATTGACTCGTAGGAAATGAAAATTTATAACGGAAAATGTTTAAAAGGCAAAGAGGAAAGGAATGCGAATTCACACATGTAAATTAAATTTTTATTACAGAACACATTTTAGTGCTGAGGTGATAAAAATACGAAGTGACACATAGAAATTAAGGTTTTATGTAGAACACAGTTTTATCGCGGAGACAGTTTTATCGCGAAAAATCGAATTGCCAACAGATAAGTGGGAATACTTATGATGAACTCAATTTTTGTACGAAGAAATTGAGAAATTACACTCAGGAGGTGAGTACAATAGTTAAAACTAGACGATTGTCTGCAAAATGAAAATTTCATTGTGTGTGTACAAAATTAATATTGTTATGGTAACCTCGAATTTATTTCGTAGAGGAAAATAAGCGAAATGACAACTAGAAATGAAAATTTTTGTTTCAAATTCAATTTTATTGCTAAGGGGGAAAATGCGAGAAGACACTTTCAATGTGAACATTTTTGTTGAAATATTAATTTTAGCTCGAATGTAAAAAAATTGAAATATCAACAAAGGAGTTGAAATCAAATTAAAATTCTATTTTATGACGAAAAAACTGCGAAATGACATTCAATTCAATGGGATTCTAGTAAAATTTAGTTTTAGTGCTATTTATGAAAACTGTGAAATGTTGTTACCAAAAGTAGAAATTGTTGTTGTTAACTCGATTTTCGTCCATAGAGAAAAAATGCGAAACGACAATTTAAATAAGAAAATTTATGTTTAAAACTCGATTATAATGAGATAGTGATCACTAACTGATCTGACAATAAAGAATTGAAAATTTTTATTACAAACTTAATTTATGTACGAAAGAAGTGAAATTCTAAATGACACTTAGAGATAAAATTCTAGCTATAAAATTATTTTAGTGCTAAGGATGAAGAAAAGAATCTTACTGCCAACAAAGAAGTGGAAATTCTTATTACAAACTCAATTCTCTGATGAAGAAGTAAAATGCGAAATGACACTACAGGGGTTAAATACTAGTTAAAAACATTATTTTAGTTCTAAGGATGAAAATTGTGAAATGTTAATGCAAAAAATGAAATTTTTATTGTATATTCGTTCTTAGTCCAAATGAAAATATGCAAATCACACTTAATAATGAAAATTTTCTGGTATAAATTGCATTGTATTGCTAAGGAATAAAAATGTGAAATGAAACATAAAAATGAAAATTTTGCTTATAAATTCAATCATACTTTTTCGGAAAGCAATTCAAGATGACTGGAAAATTTTGAAAACAAATGTTGAGATCTCAATTTTCGTGCGAAGAAAAAATATCTTACTGTCAACACAGAAGTGATTATTCCTATTATAAACTCAATTTTATGACGAAAGAAGTAAAATGCGAAATGACATTCAAGACGTGAAAATCCTAGTAAAAAAACTTGATGCGAATGCTTTGAATGAAAATCGTGAAATGTTTATAAAGAAATAGCAACTGTAATTGTGAACTAGATTTTAGTCCAAAGAGAAAATATACGAATTGATACTAAAAAATGAAAATTTTGGCTAAAAATTACATTTTATTAATCAGGAAGAAAATGTGGGAAGACCCAATAAATATGAAAATTAATGTTGAAATCCTAATTTTGGTGCGAATGTGCATAAAAACAAAATTTCATCAAAGACGTGGAAATTCTTATTATAAACTCATTTTTATAACGACGGAAGAAAAAAGAGAAATGACACTTAAGACGTGAGAATTCTAGTTAAAAACTGATTTTAGTGCTGAGGATTCGAGTTATTCACAAAAAATAAATTGGTATTTAAACGTAGATTTTAGTCCAATGAGAAGAATGGGGAATTGATTCTTAAGAAATTAAAATTATGGTTATTAATGCCATTTTAAAGCTAAGGAAAAAAATTCGAATTTCTGTTAAATGCGATTGTCGAGCTAAGGAATAAAATTGCGAAAAGTTATTTCAAAAATGAAATTGTTATTGTGAACTCGATTTAAATCCATAGCGAAAATATACGTAGTGATACTTAAAAAGGAAAATTTTGGTTATAAATTACATTTTATTGCTAAGAAGGATAAATTTGGGAAGACAAAATAAATATGAAAAATTTTGTTGTAATCCTAGTTTTAGTGCAAATGTTATAAAAATTGATATGTCAACAAAGAAGTGGAAATTTTTAATTTAAACTCATTTTTATACCAAAAAAAGGAAAATGTGTACAGACATTCAACATGTTGGAATTCTAGTAAGAAAGACTGTTTTCGTGCCAAGGATGAAATTTGCATAATCTAATTGGAGAAATAGAAATATTTAATGTCAACACGATTTTTATCTAATGACAAATAATGCGAAATGACACTTTAAAAAGAAAATTTGATTAAGTATTCGATGTTAGTGCTAAAGAATAAAAACGCGATATGACACTTTAAATATGAAAATATTTGTTAAAATATCGATTTAAGGTCGAGAGGTGAAAAAACACCAATTTTGATATACCAACAAAGAAGCATAAATTTTTATTAGAAACTCAATGTTAGTACGAAAGCAGTAAATGTGAAAAGACACTAAGAGGTGTCAATTCTAGTTAAAACTTGTTTTTAGTGCTGAGGATTAAAATTGCGAAATGTTTTTTCAAAATTTGGAGTCGTTACTGTAAACTCGATCTTATTCCATTAGAAAAAATGCCCTATAACACTTAAAATGTACTGTACTGTAAAAAAAACTGTAACAAACTATGTACGGTTGATCTTTTGAAATAACCAGTTCTTATTGAGCATATGTACTTAGAAAAGGTAGGGAACATGAACCTTGTGAATCAAAAAGATTCCTAAATATAAATCCTAATCATTTTTTGCCTTTGTTTTTGAAGGCTTAATTGACAATTTGTTTACTTTCGTTCCACCAATTGAAATGGTCCCAAACCACATCGGCATCGACCACATATTATGGATGTCTGTATGATATCCATAGACCCAAAATCCGATAGCCGCGTGATATTCATAAAATGTACAGATTAGATATTGTGACCTCTTGTCACGGGTCAAGGGGAAAGTGGGAGGGATTGGGGGTGGACAAGGAAAGAGGAAGGGATTTTTCTTTTTTCGGGAGAGAAAGGGGACGGGGTGCACGAGAAGGGAAAGGAACATATGAGTGATCTCTTGGTGCGCTTGAAAGAACGAGAGCTTTCTACAAATCCTTTGTTTAACACAAATTTCATGAAAATAGCTGATAATCGTAAATACATAATCATCAGATTGCCGCTTCCTTTCGGGCATATGCGAGAATAGACTGAATATAACATCAAAAGAAAGCTGAGTAAACACAAGTGAAACAACTAATTATCGCCCGATTGATTTCATCACTTAATCTTGCACCATCTGATCACAAAGTTAAATGACAATATAATCAAAAGAAAAACATACCCTGAACTTACAAATTAATACACTCATACACACTCCCACACTGGGTGGGGGAAGGGGGAATAGGAACACAATAAAGATCGGGGGGAGGGGGAAACGGCTCTTCTGCACTGAATGGGGGGGGACAATTTTGGGATTCAGTTTTGGGTTCGTAGACAACACTGGTCCGGAATCTTCTTAACTTGGGGGAAAATGTCTTAGTTCGTGGTTTGGGGCAAGGGCAGTGGTACTTATCAGATCCGGGTCGTGTCAACGCTGAGGGCTGAGTTTCTACTTTTTGCGGCTCCTGGTGAGGGCTGTTGCCTTCTGCCATATCTCCTTGTTGGGGTAGCACGGGACAGCTTTCCTTTGGCGACAGAAAATTAGCGGTCAGTCTCCTTTCTCCTGTCGTGCTTCAATTTAGCCTGTCCACCCACGCCACGTCCTGATAAACCTCCTCTGGCTACGTGTCTCACCAGCAGCACTTAAAAAAAAAAAGGCCGACTTCCTTTAGTTTGGCAATCTCATGCCCAGAGTGACCGCGTGACCCGACTTGTTCTCCTCTCGGTGGCCAAAATCGCAGGGTTTTTATCCCCAAAAGTCAGGGTGGTGTACCTGGGTTGGGGGCAGTGGGAGGGCCAGTAAATGGATGCTTTCTCGAGTTATATCTCCGCGGAGGGAGAGGAGGGGGGGATGTCTTCGTTCACTTCACAACACGGGGACTCGGGAAAGCAGGAATTGAAGGTCGGGGGGGGGGAATGAATCACGCTCACATCGTTTGCTCACACACAGGAATAATCCACACACTCACACATACAAAAAAAATAAACATCTGCTTGACCATGATCCGTCCATACAACCCGTGATGTCACCGGCCAAACTGCAACCGTTACAATGTAAATATCATTTTGTGCATATTTTTGCAAAATATTCTGACGAACAACAAGCAAGTCTTTTGACCATGTAAAGCTGTGCCTTTTCAACCACCTAACCCTAGAGGCCAGGGACTGTTGTAATGCGTAAAGTGCGTCCGGGAAGGTTGGAGGTCGAAGAGCAGGTGGGAGAAGTTAATGTATTAAAAAAAATATATATATTATGTATTGAAATAATGTAAAGAGATTATTAATTGAAACTATGTATATGTATGTTCTTTTTGGGACTTCAATCCACCAACTTTGTTTCTTTTGTTCTTCGGTATCGTCTCGCGTGTCCCAAAATGGGGGAGCATTGAGGCCAGATAGCCACTTACGTTACGTGTGTGTGTTAATGTGTTTTCTTTGTTTTCTTTTATGTGTTTGTGGAGCATGAATGTTGAGAGGAGAGGGAGATGAATTGGAAGTTTACAGGCATGCCGCAGGACTGCAGCGAAGAGATTGGTCCTCTCTGAGGGCAGTCTTGAAGAAGATCGCCACTTTACTTCCGCGGCTGACCACGGCGGAGTAACTTGGACGACGGGCGGCCAGCGGTCCAACTGCGATGCCAGTTTAAAGACCCGCGCGTATGGAGAAGAGCGCGCGCGGGCCGAGCAGACGACAAATTGTGTCGTCTGCTACGCGGTGTTGAGAAAAACGGCAACACTGTGGGTGCTAGGTAGTCGGCGAGGCGAAGGAGACCGCTCTCTCGGTCTGCAACCTTCCCGCTGGACGCACCTAACTTGAACTCTCCTGACGTGAATTAATTCTCAGTGTTGAAGCATGGACTTCGGAGTATGTGGGTTGTATGATTGTGTGTGTGTTAGCGTAAGGTATGTGGCTGTTGGTTTTATTTTGGTTTAAAGGGGAAAGATCAATTTATTGTTGTAATTTTGGGGCACCCATATTTGGGACTATTCAGTGGACATTTGTCTCCAATTTATTTATTCATGTGTGTGAGGTTCGTCGAGTGCGGGGGTATTTGTGATGTTTTGGGGGTCAGTGGATTGGAGTCGTTAGTGTGGATCAGGGAAAATCTTATTTTGTTTAATGGAATTGTCATTTTGTAGAAAACCCAAAAGGTGCAATTATCAAATAAATGCCCAAGTTGTGGTACGATTTGTTTATAGAAATGATTCTCTTTTTTTTTTTTTTTTTGGTTTATTGATCGCTTGCGTGAGGTGTCCCGGACGAGTCCTCGTGGTTCTTTTAGTTTTAATTAAATGATTTCTCCACTGCTAGCTAGTCGCGAGCAAATTTATGTAACGCGGAACTACCCTCGTCTTTTGGGTTCTGAGATTTAGCATGGGTAGTTGTAGAGGGGTACAAATGGCGTTACACTGTTCATTACCCAAGTTTAAGCATTGTCTCCACCTATGGATATGTAGCCAAGCTTTCTACTCTATGAATGAATTTCTTGAATGCAGTACTCAGAATTGTATTATTTAGCTCAAGAATTTCATTGACTTTGACGAAGACTATTGCATTGCATTGCGTTTAACGTCGAATAAATCATCATTATTATTATTATTAACATGTAAAGATTTCGCACACCATGACTTCCCTTGAGTAATCGCTCCCTCTCTACTAGTGAGGTGGTGGAGTGGTCTAGGGCACTCGACCAGTGACTCTTGCCATGTACGTCCCTGGTTGGAGGCTAGCTTTTTTTCCTAAATTATAAATTTAGAAATCCATGTTACAAGTCACCCCCATTTGTTTAATTTAGCTGCTTCCCGAGTTTTTATTTTCATATTAGTTTATGGATCTTAAATGGAACTCTGAATCGTGCCTTATGATGCTAATTCATACACAAGGATATATATTACTACTTACTTGCGAGTTTCTGGGTAATGTGCTCATCTTCACTGGGGTGGTTTAATTTTTATTTTGCAATTTTTATCACCTTCATTCGCGTCATTTGTAAACAAATCGTCACACATTGTACCACTTGTCTGCCGCTATTGGAATCTAATTGAAGTAAAAAAAAATATTCTTGCCCACATAAGGTTTTAGAAACATTGACAGGAAAACTCCATTCAGTTGAGTTGAAAGATTTCCAGATTTAGAACACCACAGTCTCATTTTGATACTCTTGCTCCAGTGTTCTCACAGTGTCCTTCACATGAGGGCCAAATTTACTCGCTGGCTCTCTCATACACAAAAACACCCTTGGCAGTATTTTACTAAATTCAATTATTGCTTACTGCACCGTGTAGGTGTGGGTGAGTTTTTGCATACTCCCAACTACCATATGCACAGAATATTGCCCTTTTGAGGTTAGTGTTCTCTTCATGTCTACTCTATATGAGCATCTAGTTCGATCAATGATGATGAAATCGCTATTATATTTCATCATAAAATTTTTTGCCTTCATTTAAAAAACTCCGCAGATTTTAATACCTCCACTAATAAACAATGCCTTTTCTTCATATCATAATTTTTCTTAGCACAATTCGAAATTTCTTTATCAAAGAAGTCACCCATGTAGAACTTGCTGTGAATGAAAAAGCCGGGGAAATATTCTGATTGGCCACCAAGAGTGCCCACTCCTGCAAAGTCCTCATCGGCACTGATTCACACCCCTGCCTCGCATCGATTAACCAATCTTACATCCATTCATCAATGATTCACAGTTTTTTGAGGCGTGTGCCTCCACTTTCAATGTCTTTCTTCCATTTCTGAAGCACCAGTATTTTTCGAATTCAACGTTTTTTACTCATAATATCATTTCCTCTGAGCTTTCCCTCCATTAGATTTCCTTCACAGCCCACCCACTGTCTTCCAAACAAATCTTCATCCTTGCTACAGAATATCCTTCCATTCACCATTTCTCCCTTATGTCTCCTTATTGCCTCCTAGTGTTCTTCAAAGAACTCCGTCCCAACAAACCTCCCTCCACAGCTGACTCTTGCTAGTCCCTGAATGAGGTGCAGAGACCCAACTGTGAGAAAAAGGGTGAAAAAGATAGACAAAGAAGACTTCGAGAACAGCTTGAGCAAGCTGTCAGAACACAGCGTCATTGTACTTGAAGAGCCATAAAAGGTAGGATGGGAAACTGGCCAGGGTCAGTAACTGAATGTGAGGATAGACAATGGTGTTTATTTGGTGAGAAGAAAGAGTTGAGATGACAAATATAGGAAGAGGCTGTGGGAGCAATGTCTGGGGTGAGGATGAGCACATTACCCAGAAATTCACGTGTAGGTAATTTTGTATATACGTCCTCATATTCGCGAGGCAAGGCACAATTCAGAATTCCATTTAAAATCCATTAACTATAATGAAAATAATAAAAAAATCATGGAGCAACTAAATTAATGTGAGAACACTGGAGCAAGAGTATCAAAATGTGACTGTGGTGTGCTCTAAATCTGGAAAACTCTCAACTCAATTGTATGGAGTTTTCCTGCAAATGTCTCTAAAACCTTATCTGGACGAGAATTTTTTTTACTTCTATTAGATTCCTGGGAGGGTAGACAAGTGGTGGTCATGTGCGATGATTTGTTCACAAATGATGCAGGTGATACATATTGCAAAATAAAAACTATACCAACCCAGCGAAGATGAGCACATTACCCAGAAACTCATGTGTAAGTAGTTATATACATCCTCAAATTTGTGTGGTAAGGCACAATTCAGAGTTCCATTTAAAATCCATTAACTAACATGAAAATTTAAAAAATCATGAAATAATGATATTAAACGTATGAGGATGAGTTGTAACAGTGATTTCTAAAATTATAAGATAGGAAAAAAAGCTGTCCTCCAACCTGGGACACACATGGCAAGACTCACTGGACGAGTGCCCTAGACCACTCCACCACCTCATTATTTGAGTGGGAGCGATTACTCAAGGGAAGTCATGGTGTGCGAAATCTTTACATGTTAATATCTCTCCAACCCGGGCCTATGTGGAAGAAATGCGTGACACTTTATCTACCTTACTTATAAAGTTTAAAAAAATAACAGTAGCATTCACATCCCAAACACCACTCTCGCAATGTCTCCTTGTAAGTGGAGGGTTTTAAACTTTTATATTCGAAAAAAATTCATTTGTCAAAGAAATTTTCTTTTAATTCATGATTTTTCAAAATTTTGTTTTCTTTTATTAAGGAAAGAAATTGCATTTTTATATTCTGGTATCTCCCCCCCCCCCCCCCTCGCTATTTCACTACCTTTTAGGATACATGGAATTCATATTTTTACAAGAAACTTTTTATTTCCTCTATAAAATGAACAAGGTACCTATATTATAAATTTATTTGCATGCTTGAAAACATTTATTCTTAAAAACTGGTCCCATAACTTGGATTTAATGCCAGTGGATTTTTGTTCCATAATACATATTTTGTGAGAAGTTGAGATATGATCTGACTTATGTCATGAATAATAGAAACAGTGCTACTCATGCAAGTCATTGCAACAGGTTAACCCTTTTAGTGGCATGGTAATTATAACATGTATATCATCAGCTCATCTCAATGGCATTAGGCCACAAGTTGAACAAAAAAGGCCTTCAACGTTTCAGCCTTCTCCTTTTCAAAGTGTAATTATTAATTTACACCTTCAACCATTTGCTTTTGATACCTTTTATCCTGAATATTTAAATTTTATAACATTTGAATAATAATTCATACATGCTCTGGCATTCTTTCCACCATACACTCCACAAACTACCTCATTGTGTTCATACCTTTTGCCCATGTTTGCTTAGTATAAAAAAGTTTTTTATTTTTTTTATTTATTTCCATACCACCGAAAACAGTTCCATAAGACCTTTTACATAAGGGTTTTTAGCAAGTTAACAATTTTACGTATCCAAACAACCATGCCCTAGATAGGGGTAACTTACCCAGGCGGGACTCGAACCCACGACCTTATGTTTGGCAAGCGAGGACTTAAACCCGCCGCCACCGAGACCGGCAAGTTGCCCACTTATACAATGGTCTTCATTCAGATTATTAGATAATTTTACATTAATAACTATAAATGATGCATTCAAAATTTTCCAATAATATCTAAAAATGCAATAAAATTAAATACATAATATACTAATAACTCACCTTACATTCATCATGAGCCAGATTACTAGCTGAAGATTTATGAAAGCCAAAATTCGTGGAAAATGATAAAAAAAGTAGTTAATAGATGTAAAAAGAACTTACCAGTTTTTCTTCCCATTAAATCTTTCTGGGTCATGTCTTAGCCAGTTTTTTATAGTCAGCTCTCTATCTCTTTCAGAGGCATCCTTGAAGGGTGGTTACCTTCATACAGCCTCTGCAATGAATGCATTCTAAAATTAGCAATAACTCTCAATCAACACCTTAAGCTCAGCAGAGGTGGCTCTGCTACAGCTGTATATTGGTGGCTCCATGGTTAGAATAATGAGATTTGGAACAGGGTTAACAGGTAAAATTCTAGACCGAGGCCAAAAGATAGGAATGTTTAATAATTTTATACCAAATGTGGAAAGTTATGTCCCTAAAAAATGAAAATTAACATTTAATATGCTTTTGGACCTGCTCAAGGGTGAGATTTATGCTCATCAGCAGGCATCCATTAATTGCATGAGAAGATTTTGGTGATTTTTGAACTCCCCTTAGTGATACATATATGGTGAGATTTAATCCCTCCCTCTGAACTCATGTGAGGTTGTTCAAAATGTGTATTTTCAGTGTAAATACGCTAGCAGCTAACACATGCTTCGTTGCATTTAGTCTATTAAAAAAAACATTTTCTTAATTATGTATTTTTATTTAAGATTAATTAAGACTAGTACTTAAGATTACAGTTGAGGACTTCAAATCCGGAATCTAGAAACCCGGAAAACCAGAAATCTGGAGCATTGGAAAATTCCTCTGAGTAGTGTTTCAACTTGTCACCTTGTGGCACCACTCTCCAAACCTTGTTCTGGGACAAGTAGGAAGTTAGCTCACGCTATGAACATACGCTAACAACCTAGGCAGGGATCTCAAATATCGAGCACATGAGCCTGAACGCATTTATAAATTAATTAATTAACAAAATGTAGAAGCATTTGCACAAATTTACTGTCTCACTAAGGAAGGTTTCAATATACATGGCAACGTCTGCTAGTGAATGCTATCAACAAAAGCTATTGAGCTTGAAGAAAAAGATGCATTTATTGCTGCTTCTGATCCAGTAGTAAGCATGAATAGTTTATGCTGCGGAAGCTACGGTCGTGATTTGACGACCTATTCCGCAAGTTTTTTGCTTCCTCCAATTTTGTGTTCTTGAATCCATCTGAGGCAACAAATGTTCTTCTAGAGGTTGTTCGACAAACCATCCACACATTCACATGTAGCTAGACCTCTGCTCCTTCTACACAGCAGAGAGGATTGAGACTGTTATTATTATTTGCTATCCATCGGTTGCGTACTTTAGTTGCGAAGAGTACAGTGTCAAAAAAAGTGTACCACTTTTTCCGCATGCCGGAAACCAGAAATCCAGAAAAAAACCAGAAATCCAGAAACCTTTCCGTCCCAAGCTTCCCGGAATTGAGCTCCTCAACTGTACTAAGATCGCAATTCTGCACTGGTTCTTGCAAGAAAAAATATTACGTAATACTTGCAGGACCTCCCCAACCCTTTAATGTGAGATTGGGTGAGAATCAGCTGGACACCCTCATCCCCTAAACACATCACATTATTAATGGATGCATGACCCTTATATACCAATGCAAGGTTTCCATGCAAGTGGTAAAAAAAAAGTTACCTCACCACCGCTAAAGATGAGTTTCACTCATTGGTGCATTATGCCATATAATTTTGCAAAGAAATTGCATATGATTGGGCTGGGTAGGATCGTGCATTGAGTGGCAAAACTGGCGGAATGGGCACATGGCTATCTAATTAACTGTAAGAGTGGAGGAACATATGAACAGTTGAGTCAAGCACTGCGCTGAGCCAAGCATAAGGATGTCAAGAGTGCTTTTTGACCTCGAGTTAATTGGCTGCCATACAATTTCCAGGGTTTTCAGAAAAATACAAAAAATCCCTGAGTCTCCCAGGTCTTAAAATTTCCCTGAGAATTCCTGGTTTTCTAGGTTACCAGATACCGTATTATACATACATACTTAGAATAATATCTGCCAAGACTAGACTGGACTAAAATGGTTTCTTTTTTTCTGCACCTATCCAACTAAATTGGGCAGCCAAGCTGTCTAGCATTATTCTTGCCATTGCATATTCACTTTGTCGCATCAGCAAGGTTGACACCCCCAATGTGACCGAAATAAGTTACCTATAAAATAAATCAACAACATGATAAAGGGTAATCCATAAATGAGATAGACAAAACTACCGTATTCATCAATAGAAGCCACACACCTTTTTTCCATAAATGCTGGTGAAAAAAAGGGGGTGCATGGCTTACACGAATCCTCCTAACTTTAATGTAACCTGCGTACCATTTCCCCTCAAATTCTTTTTGTTTATTTCTCCAGAGTTTAGCACTGAAAATAAGAAACTGTCGCAGGAATTTCATTTCTAAAATTATTTAACCTTATTAGTCATGGTAATGTAAATTTATCGATTTTGCAACAAATCACAAGTTCCTATATTAGACCGGACCCAAAAAGCGCTGGGAAGAATTTTGTTTTCACGAGCCAGCCCAAAACTGGGGTGCGTGAGAAATACGAGGGTGCGGCTTACATGAGTAAATACGGTATACATACTTTCATACAAAGAATTCCATTATATTTGTTTCAAGATATTTTGGCCAGGTTTAGCCAAAACTTGATGCCAAAAAAATAGTATGCATGAACTTCATATTAAACTATAAATGTAATTATAACATCTCAGGAACATGAATATTAAATGAAACATAATAAACTAGGATATAAAAACAGGCATACCACACTATCTCATCAACTAGAGCTCACTCCAATTCCTCCAAATCTTACGTACACTGCAGTGGTAGTTTTCTGCTATGGGTGTTGTGGCACTTACATCCACACACTTGCTTCATGATTTATTGTTGCAGACTAAATCAAGAATAGCTAGAATTGAATCATGTTTTTTTTATTTTCAGCGGCTTGAAACACTGCCAATTCTTGTAATACTTGTCTCCTGTAATCTAGAGAAGGGAGAAATTGGAAATTTCACATATCAATGAAATAAATCATTTCAGACTTTAATCTGAGATACGTCCCAATCAATAGAAGAACCCTTCTATGCCAAAAACTTTGGGCACTACATATCCTATTATCTTACATTTACTAGACCAAATTAACAGTAGTTATTATGAAACTAGTTAGCAGCAACAAACTAAGTACTTAGTAGCATTTAAGTAAGTGAAACCCAACTAACCAATCTCACTTGCTTCCAACATGTAGGGTCCTTATGAGATGATTATTGCAAGAAAGATTCATTCACTCTTTTTGATGGAAAGTGAGATTATATGTATTTATCTGGAGCTTTTGTTATTTTATTATTTACCAGCCAGCCACCCACCATTGCTCGAGATGGATGGTACCCAGAAAAAAGGGAAACCTAGAAAATGGAATTCATATTCATATTGACCTCTCAACAGGGAAATATGTAGGAACGTAAGAGGATAAACATTTTGTCGGGAAGCATGGTTAAAAGGAGAGCAAGGTTATTCATGGGCAATTCGCTGTGAAGGTTAAAGTTGCGAGAAAAGACTGTATTGGAACTGGAAGTCCCCAAATTGGCCTTCACCTCACACACAGTGCGCACAAAGATATACAAATTAGGCAGAGTGAATGGAGATGTTATCGGAAAGTGAGAAAGTAATCAGAGAGTAGGGAATGGGTACTAGGCGGCACTGAGCTCACTTGCAGGGTTTGTTAATGAGAAAACGATGCAAACAATACGTCAGATGCAAGCGAAAGTAGCACCACGGGTTTTGGAAGCAGGAGATGCTCCTATGTACTGACTTCGGTCACAATCCATGCAGCCATATGGAAATGCATAGCAAACAGACAAACAGAAATCCTCTTTCATAGACATATATACCTAGATAAATATCCTTTTCTCAGATCTTAAACCATGAGTTGTTTCCTTAGATTCTTGTGCATTGCTCTTTTGCTTTTTGTGTTGGATTATTTATTCAACACACTTTAGATTTCTTCCTTTTATGACCATTTGTTCGCAACATCTATTGAACCAAATATTTTTGGGGGTTTTCTTTCTGAAAAATGGAGCTGCTTCATTTTCTGCTGTTTTAATAATTCAATGACAATAAACATTGCTTTGTCTCTTGATTACAGAATATGAATTTTAATTACTTCACCAATCCCGCCATCACACAGTTTTACCACCCTATCATTTCTCTTGTGAGGTTTTCTATATTCCACACATTCCTCTAATACACTCTTGAGCCAAGCGTCACCCTTGAATTTTCTTTCATAGCACGCATGTTTAACCCCATCCCTTCAATTGCAAACACTATATTTGAATTTAAATTATCACTGTGCCAACTACATCCCAAATACTTAATATGTATCCCTCCCTCCACCAGCTATGAGCAATGGTGACCTCTCCAATACATAGCCTATTATTAAATATCAATTCCTCACTATTGAAATCATGTCCTGTTGGTGGATTTCCAGTTTAAACCTCTTTGCCAATATCCTCAATTCACAAATTGGTCAGCCCACCGACCACCCCACGGCATAAAAAATGCATAAAATCAGGGAAAAAACCCCTATTTTAAATTCAGGCATATTTAGGAGAGGAGACTTTTGATACCTTTCATAATACTTTTTAAACCTACTGCTTTCTGCATTTAGGGTCTTTAAGGGTTATCTTGAGCAAAATAACTACACCCTATGTAACTGGAACAATGTAACCCTTTATTGAGGCACTAATACAAGTGTGTCTTACTCAGAAGATAGGCAAACCGCGATGGCCACGGATTCAATCACAGGTTCGTGCTATGCCTAGCAAGTCTAACTCACGTGGGCTCCGGGACACTACTCTCCTCATAAGGGTGCCAAATCCCTAGGGTCCCATTACCCTGCCGGCACCAAGGGTCCTCCACCTGTCTCCCTCCAGGTGGTGCTGCCTCTCAGCGGTAGTGCTCACTGATTTGAATGCTATACTGCACATGTCTCTCCAACTGTCTTTCAGTCCTGGATTTAAGACTCTCAAACTGGGTATTTGACCCGCCACTTCACCCTATCCCCACTCTGGTAGCACCAACTGCTCCCAAAGTAACCATTGAATTGATTAGTGCATTGAACTAATGGTCTCGAAACAGAATCCGCACAACAACATAGACATACAAATCTGCTGTGCACTGATACCCCATTTCTTACTTGATTCACTCCATGATTAAACAGTTTTTCTCCCTGATTAACAAATTCCAAAAGGAATATGTTCACATATGTTTCCACAATCCCAACCCAAACACCACACTAGAGAAGATTTTTGTTTCTCTCCGCAGGTGGAATTTCATACAATTGTTTGTGCAAAATAGCTAAATGCACATTTTGAACTCTTTAATAGAGGATATCCATCTTTATTGAAAGAAGATGAAATACATACTTCCATAAATTCTCCTGGCTCTTGGAATTTCTGAAACAAAGATCTTCTGTGCAGAGAAAGTAACGAACTATGCCTCTGTTTCTCTGACCCTAATTTTAAATGGTATATATGCCATGAAAATCTATCCAATACCATAGGTTTTAGGATCTTACCTTCACTGACTTGTGAATGATGCATTGATCATAAAATATTGCTCATGTAAATACACAGCATAATAAATAGTAATGCTTCGCTGTCTTTTATATTCATGCACTTCCCTATCAACGAATTGCATTCAAAGGTGCAGCAATATAAGCAAGAAAAAAGTGTTCTAGGGGAATTTGTGGGGGGATCTAGGAGTTCAAATCCCTCCAAATGTTTTGAACATAAGCACTTATTACTCACAACCCTTGAAAAGTCTTGCTGAGTATTAACTTAACGCTTTCGTGCCAAACATCATGTGGAGCCAAAGAGCATTTTCATAAGCAGACCTAACATCGGGTATAGATGTCATGAATTCTCCAATGCAAATGAGTAGACATTGACTCTAGCTAACGTGAGGGAAGGGAAGTGGCTGCTGAGGCAGCAATTATCGGATGTATTCAGGTCCAGCCTCAGATCCAGCTTAGCGCTCACTTGAATAAAGAATCAAAAGCGATGAGTTATATGTATAAACTTCAAATCATAAAGACCTTTGGGCCACTCCTCAGTAATTAAGCCCGACCCTCCCACTCATTTATGATCATCCTCACCACATAAACCCTTTGCTAAGTGATTATATTATCAATGGGTCAAATGTCAATTTTGCTGCATACTACAATTTTTTTACACTTTGAAATGAATTCTACCTTTTGTTCTCTGTTTAAGCAATATTAAAAGCAAATTTATGGTTTGAGGTGTAACTTTGTGAAAGCAATTCATAATGAAAAATGAAAAAGGAGAAACTTCGTGCTTTCACATGAATATCTTGAAACATGAAATTTAAGCATTAAAAATAACAGAATTCTGGAATTATAGCCTTAGTATCTTGTTTGAAAGCTCTGCAGGAACAAGTGACTTAGTGCGCTGTCACGCGCACGGGTGCAAAGTTAAATACACCAACCGATGAAGTTCGCCATGAAAAAATATTTGACTTAGCCAGGATTCGAACCCGGATCTACTGATTGCCGGTCATGTGTGTTAACCAGTTCCACCACCAAGCCATTTTCTCAAAGTGAACTTTGGGATGGTTTTTACCGAACAAGACGTTGACGTCACAAGTCCACACTGTGGCACATGTGGCGAGGGTCGTGCTTGCAAAGCCACTATCGAGGTGAAAAACCCTTATTTTGTCGTCCACTATCGACCTATATACAGCCGCTAATTCCACGGATTCATCACGATCCAGACTGGACACCGACAATCTTTGGCAGAATCAACGGCTGACGACGTGATAGGGACAGGGATTTGGAACGATTGAGAGGCCCGACTGGGTCTAACCCACGGTAGCCAAGCACCATCATTCACACGCACTTTCCGAAAGAGTCTCCTCACCCGGGGAAACAAGACTCGCTGTTCCGGCCTGGAGAGAATGACTTCTGATCTGGAGATCGGATGACAAGAAGCCTTCGGCTGGTATGCAAAGACCCCCTCAGTCGCCGCCGACCAGTGGTTCGGTCTGGCTGAGGGCCCCAAAAGCACACACCCCTGACCATTGCACGCCTTTTGCACTCTTAAGGCAGGTCAAGGCTTCGACTTCAGAACACCGTCCCACACAGACAATGGCGTGGCCTGGCTAACTGAGAACCTGGCTCTCACACACTGGGGAAAATGGATTGCTGTTCTGCATTCTCTTACAGGGGAGTGCTCCAATAGGCACATAGTAATTTTTAAACCTTATGTTTAAGTCTGTTTTCGTCAACTCTTTGAAAAACCATACAGCATTTTCAGCCTGATTCACGTGTCATCGATAGAATCTTTTCCTAGGTGTAACAAAAACTTCTGAAAAAATTGTTTATAACGATCAAACCGTATGTCCGAATTTGTATGCAATCAATGCATACTAATTGCATCTCGAAAAATAACTAGCTATTAATCCTTGAAATATTGACTTTTCACCTCACTTAGTGTTAAATTTATTTATCACTCGAATAAAGAATCAAAAGCGATGAGTTATATGTATAAACTTCAAATCATAAAACCCAGTAAAATAAAACGCAGGCATGTTGTCTCACTATACATAATAAGTTTTTACCCAATCAATATTGCTAACGAATGAAAAACGTTAGTCACATTCAACTTGCTCTCTGACCGGCTTTTAAAGATTTGCAAACGTACTCGTTTTAAAATACACACTTAATATATAACTAAGAAGGACTTGGAGACAGAAAAAAACTCAAGGGGGGCGCATGAGATACCTTGAGTTACCTTTACTTTTATCGTAATAAAAAATAATCAACTCACATGCAAATTTTAAGAAGGTTTTAATCAAAGTGATTATGTAAAAATACAAGACAATACCATCTTATGATATAAAAAAGTTACAATTGTGGTTCTGCAATGTTTAGCAATAAGGGCGGCCCCACTGGGGGGGGGGGCATGCATCCCCTGCACCCCCATCTGTATCCACTACTTCTTCCAACCCCTGCGCCTGAGAGAAAGAGACATGCCTCAAAGCACAAAATCGCCTTCAACCCTTTAACTGTGCAAATAAGCTGAAAAAGAGCTCCCCAGAGGCGCATAAAGATAACAATAATATTTTTTATTTTTGCATAATTTTATTAATTATAACTTTTTACTTAAGAAAAAAAAATTTCAAAAATATTTAGGGCAATAAAATTAAAAGAGATCTAAAAGATGTCCGCATGACATCTACTTGTCAAAGGAAGAACTTCTAAGCACACATGGACTTGGAGAGTAGGAGAATAGTTCAAATCGGCAACAGACGATGGGAGCAGGTTAAGGGTTAACTGTAATTTTTAAGTATTCCTTATGTGTCTTGACAGATACGATTGCCTCTCCTCACTGCGGTTACGTTTTGCATTGCGGCCTAGCGAATGTTTAAGGTGGATAAAGGCGGTAGTCCCCTCAGAGGAGAGAGTGTTAGAAAAGTCTGTTTCCCTCCGAAATGAAGGCCTCCGCCGCACGCAGTAGCCTTTCGAACTGTCGCGTGAGGTTCGAGAGTTTAAAATTTCAAATTACAGTCACATTAAAAATTACCCGAGATTAGAGAAAAATGCCAAAATTAAATGCATTTCCCATCCCTTCACATGGAGCACAAAGCTTGAGTCATTCCTAAAGGCCTGTGAGAAACAAGTGACTGGAGGTAAAATTTCTTGGGTTGAGAAAATAAAACAAATCTCACCTTTTTTGAAATAGAATCTATATTTTGTTTAGGTCTAATGACTTTAAAAAATAAGTAAATTAAAATGATATTATGACTGCATATCACTGCATAAGCCGCGGCAATGCCTTCGCGCTCATGATTCATTTAACTAATTCAGCTATATGTGTAAAGCTTATCTATTCTGTTTACTGTTGCATGAGTGCCTCCTAAGAAAGAAAGGTTGCACTTAAGGATTCCTCAAATGATGTTGGAGTAACGGAGCCTGAAACTTTTCTATAGAATTGCATTGTGTTTCTGAAGAATCAGTGAAGTCCAATTGTTAGCACCTGGTGCACCCAATGAGGTCAGGGGTATCAGGGAAGATTTCTCAGGATTTGCACCGGGTAAGGTCCTCCATTTCTCCTTCCAATGTTTCCACCAGCAACTCACCCATCATCTTCAGGGATTCTGGAATCCAAGGTTGGATTCCTAAATCGTGTGATTCCTGAATCCCTGAAGACAATGGGTAAGTTGCTCATCAAAACATTTGAATGAGATATGGAGAACCTTATCCAGTGCAAATCATGAGAAATCTTCACTGCTATTGTTTGCTGGGAAAGAACCTGAAAGAAAAGTACATATTTGGTTGGTATTTCATTTAAATTGTCAACTGTTTGACTTCATAGCCACGTAAGTGTTAATATGCTCATGGTACTGTATATAGATTATCACTTTTAGTCTTTAAACTTAAGTTAAGGTACCATCATTACTCCCTTGTTGATATTTAATTTTATGATAACTTTAGGATGTACTTAGAAATTTAAACATACTGTGCCACTATGCTCAATGGTACTCAGCAATTACCATGGATAATTAACCCAGTCAACTCAACAATTGTGGCCACAATGTGGCCGTACTGTAGTCATAATGGGTTGCCATTATGGCCCCATTGTGGTTTTGACAACCGGCCATAGTGTGGCTCGCCATAATGTGGCTTAAGTGTGGATAATACACTTTCTTTATATCAATTGAATCAATCAACTTCCATTTAAATTACTCACCAACTAACCTGTTTCAATAGCAATGGTAATATACTTATGTTTACAAATGTATGGTTTGCCAATCTGTGGCATTCCTGAGACGATCCACAGTGTGGCCATAGTTTGGCGTGTTTGATAAGCCAAACTATGGCTTGCCGCATGGCAACCACAGTCTGGCCATAATATGGCAAGCTGTGGCTTGCCATAGCCATAGTTGCCACAGGTAAATCACAATTCAGCCACAGTGTGGCCATAATTGTTGTGTTGACTGGGAATTGTGTGGTCATCTCATTTTTCAGATTTTATTTCAAACATCATGTTTAAGAGCAGTCAGAACAATCAAATGAGGACTGGGCTTAACAAAAGTCAATGACAAGAGTTCTACCCTAATATAGAATGAGTTAGCTGTGTCTTTCTGTTTGAAGGGCCACTAAAGATAGCCTTTGAAGTGCATTTTAGCTCCATTGTAAATGTTACATATGGTAAGTATTTTATAATCATTGGTGCTTTTGATTTACCCTTCCCTTTTCTTGGAATACAGTGGAATGAAAAGAGCTTTTCAGCATATGTGCATACTTCATTTTCAGCATAATATCTAATCCAATTATGACTACTTTGCAGGGAGTGTAAAAGCCAAAATAAGCCTGATTTGATACTATCAGTGTGAAAAGAAGCATCAGGGAATAATTCCAGGCCTCAAAATACAGAACAGAGGAAGGGAATAAGAAATGAGAAAGTGTTCTGAAAGGCAGCTCGAAGGGGGTCTCGAAGAAACATGATTCTTCCAATTTGCCTATCTCAGAGCCTGCCTATAGTGTGGAAGGGCAGCTTTGCTTGTTACCTCATAACATGATTGTGGGATAAGGTGAGGTCAGCAACTGATCACTGTTATGACAGACACAGCTAGAAATGTCATTAATGCTCCTTGATTTTTGTCTCACAAGGGAGTAGGAATGTTTCTTTGCCTTCTTAAATGACCTATTTTTTATGATTTTCAGATGCCAAATGCTGCTAGGAATAGGTCCAAGTTTGGTTTAATAGCCTTTCGCATAGCTGAAATAAATTAATTTTGGTTCATTTTTTTCCTGTGAACCTAACTCAAATGCTATAGAATGGCCTACCCTTAAACATTGGTGAAGTGGGGAAGGTTAGGTCTTATTCCATACATGGAGGCATAAAATGCTGCAGCAATGCTAGGGTGTGTTTGCTTGCGGTGATCAGCTTCCTTATCGTAATAGAATCCAGCGATTTCATATTAGGGCAGTCATAATCATGCTTGCTATGGCAGTGAACAACTGAATGTGTAAATTATATGAATAAAACTTCTTTAAAAAATACATTACCTAATTACCATATGCTGATGTTCCCTGTCACCACAAGCTTGAATGTGTATGTCCTCATATGAAATCACTGTGTTCCAAGGCAATTAAGGAGTTGACCACTAAAAGGAGAGGCCACATCAAATAGTGAACCCTAGGGTTGCTATTGAATTTCATGACTCCGTTTTCAGAATAAGACTTCAATATATTATGTCAAATATAACTCAAAATAATATTCCCCTTCCCGTTAGCTTCTGCTGCAACAGAAAATTTGAAAATGAATGAAATCTAAACTCCAAAAAATTGAAAGCAAGTTTCTGTTCTGATTACAAAATCAGTTGCTCTGTGGTGTGTTTGGTGCTTGTGATATCATTGCTGTTGTGACATCTTAATACGGTTTGCTTGAATAAATCATCGATTTTAATGTTTGCTACGAAAATAAAAGTTTATTTTCAAAATTACCCTTTTAACCTTACTATATAATTAATGATTTAAAACTATAAATTGTTGATTCTCCTATTTTGATATTGGAGTCATGTGTGAGACTGATATTTTTCGTACTGCTCCTTGAGAGGGATCTATTGTGCTCGAGGCTTATACATAGGTATTGTTGTAATTCTATAATTTCCACTTGAAAATGATCATGTTATCTTCTGGTTAGCAATATCTTTTGTTTTATATTGATGGAGACCTATCTATTTCTTTCCATTTTGGGTTATGTGCTACCCCAGTAGCTCATTGCTTTTTCCAACAGTCATTTCCCCAAGTGGGGCAGTTCTGATTACAAAATCAGTTGCTCTGTGGTGTGTTTGGTGCTTGCTATATCATTGCTGTTGTGACACCTTAATACCGTTTGCTTGAATACATCGTCGATTTTAATGTTTGCTACGAAAATAAAAGTTTATTTTCAAAATTCTGTTAATGATTGATTTCTCTATTAAACCCAGACCTAGCAATTATTATTTGAATTTAATGGAATAGCCCGCCATGGAAGCAGTAGCAGTGACAACGTAGTATTGGAAAATCCCGCTAGATAGCATTACTATCGCGATGCTGCTCAGTTTGTTCTCGAAAGTGCCGGTAGGTGTCCCTTGTGCCTGTGACGTCACTGAAAAGAAACTGTTGCCTTATCGTTGGCGACATTTAACGGTATTTTTGCCCCTTCGTAGCTGCTTCGTTGCCGTCATGTTAATAGCCACGTATTCGGCCGTTTCTTTATCGTAAATGGAAAGTTGCCGTAATTTACGGGTCCTGTCCTGTTCTGTGCTAGCTGGGAGTCTATATAGACTATATATAGTAATCAATCTTTTCATCATTTCCCTATCCTTACTGGGAATTACTCGTGAGTTCATGTCTACCCCTATAACAATATGATGTAAGGGAGTAAGACCGACTCTTCTGCGAACAGTGGTGAAATACGAGAAATCTACTGTTACATATGAAAGGTATTGTTCGCAAAAACTATTAGATAGAATGCATTCAATTTCACCATAGGTACATAGCGAAAAGAAATTAATATGCACTCGATTTAATTTACAACGACGATATGCCGGTTTTCTCATAAACAAGTGCTCATATGCATTGAAAAATACGTTTTAAAATGCGGCAACTATAATAAATACTAGTGTTACCTTTGATATGGGGCGATTTTCTCACTTTTCAAGGGAATGAAGGCATATTAGTCGACCGTTGAGTAGATTATTCCTCTTCTATAACTCTCAGAGTAACGAAAAACATGTTATCGCACCATTCCCACACTAATATTCCACACGCACACCATCGAACGCGCTTTCAACACTGTTATCATGCACTGATTAAGTGAAATCACTAGAATCACTTGTTAAAAATTGTTGGAAGTAAGCAGTAACTTAACAGGGCAGGAAAGGAAAGCATTTCACAGGTAACAAATCATCACTCTCCTAGCATGGTCATCGAGCAACTGAGCGAACTTCAGTTCCTTAGCGCTAATTCAAACTTTAACCCACCATCGGCTCTGAATTGCGTCACGCCGCAGGGCAAAGACACGACTCTTCCGGTTCTCTTCCGGTTAGATCGTGACATCGGTTAACAATTGTTCCTTCTTTAACATAATATATTCGCTTGGTATTCTTTCCACGCTCTTTTATTTCGACGGACTAGGTTTTAGAGCATAATGCTATTTTCAAGGTACTACCGTGTTCAATATTATGTAGACAAGAGCCGACGAGGGCAGAAGTCGACGCGACTGAGCTAACGAAGCTGGAGTCAAACTCCAGAAGGAAGAGCCCAATCAGAATTCAGATTAGCGAATGGAATGCACTAGGGAAACTCACGTCCGCAAACACGTTGGGCCGTCGGAGTTTTTTCTTTCGGGCTCTTAACATCTTCCCGGTTTTTCCATTAATTATAAGACGTCTTCGGGTTTGCTGCGTGGTTTCTCAGCGGCGTGCTATCGCCTGCTATTTAGCTGGCTAGCAGTCGTCTTCTCCTCTACTGGCGATCGGCCACTTGTATTTTTTTTGGACTTCCAGTTTATCCTCACTACTGTCGGCGTCAAAATGATATGCCGCAGTACTTTACAAATTTATATCTGGGCTTGTGCGCATACAAAAATAATAAATAATACGCCATTTTAAAGAATATTTTATTTTTAATTCCGATGTATATTTTGTTTTATGAAAAAATAAAAAAATGTAGACACACCAGGGCAATAAGTGACTCCGCGCACCGTAAAATTTGCCGTTTTGTCAGCTTCATGAACTTTGTAACTCAACCTAGAGAAAATTACGAAGTTTACAGTATTCACCTTCCACAATAAGGGCCAGTTTCACCAACGAGGATAATTGAATTAACTCGTATAATATTCTCCAAAAACCGATATATTACAACAATCGCGTTTCACCAGATACATTAACTCGGTTTTGGGTTCTCATCTCGGTTTATGCTTTTACAGACGATATTCCTCCGTTCAAAGCTTTTATCCGAGCTAATCTGAGGGCAGTACATGACATGGCGCGCATGCAGCTTCATCAGCTCTCGAAAAATACGAATGACAGCGATGAAGGATATCGACATTATATTCGGAGACCACGTTCATTATGGATAAATGAGCAAGCATATTATTTTAATATACATGGTAACGTACATTTCTTTGCTCACCCCAAAACGGTGAAGTAAACTACAAAGGCAGTTCTCGCTCTCATTGAAGAAGACGAATTTTCAATGCCGTATTTTTTATGGCATTCGGAATGACGAACATATCTCTAAACTGGTAGTGGTTTCATTGAATGAGCCTTAGTTTGGCTTTAATTAATTAATTTTCATGTGATATTTTTAACAAACCATATATAATTTCAAAATAGTGCGGAATCTTTACATCGGGCAGTTGGTAAAGTGGTTTCGTCGTCAACTCTCACCCATGGGGATAGAGTTCGAGCCTTCGACGTAGTAGTATATTTTGTCGTCTTCATTTTGATCGTACGGCAACAAGTGTATGAATAATTTTAATTGAGGCCAGCATAGACACGAGGAAAATTTTTTTATCATTATAAAGAGGTGCATGCTCTCCTCTTGTCAAAGCAATTTCACGTTTCTTTCTCTTTAACTTTAGCTTTTCCATGCCTATGCTCCTCTTGAGCCAATGATTCCGACAGCTCTTACCAAAATATGTTCGTATTCATAAACGTTACTTGCGTTTCTTAGAATTTTCTTACATATATATATACAAAATCTTTAATCTCTGGCCTCTTCCTGAATTAATACCTAAGTCAAAGCATAGTTATCTTCGAAATCGCAATTTTACCAAAGTGAGACGTAATTAATTATTGTAGCACAAAATAACCAAGAACTGTGTTTATTTAAATCTGGGAGTCTCGTTAAATTAAAAGTTTTCATTTTTAAATCACGATGCATTTAACTAAGGTGCTTACAAGTTTTTTACCGCATTATTCACGCATTCCTTGCTCTTGCCAAACGCGGTTCGCCTAGTTATTTTGTATTGCCCGTGCGTGGTATTCGGCAAGGTAAATTAATAAATACTTCCACAAAAACGTCGTACTTGAGCTTTTCTGACTCTCATTGTCAATATTAACGCTGTTACTGTTCATTTTCTCACTCTGTACTTGATTGTACACTTACCCGCCCATTAAAGCTGACTGCATGTCATATGGTTGGTTACCGTCATTTATTTTTTCCATGTCACAGTTATGAAAAACGTACGGGCCAAATCATTTATTCTGATTATCTCGGTTTTTGAAAACTAATAGAAAACATCGTTGGTGAAACACGATCCTCACATTTCTGAGATAATAATTTTAACCGAGTCTTTTAAAACTGATATAATAGATAATATTATCCGTGTTGGTGAAACTGGCCCTAATTGTCGTACTTAATTGCCGTAGCGTTAAAAACAAGAGCGCTAAAATCGAGCATAATTTTCAAGACGCAGAAGTGTTCATAGGAACAGAGAGTTGGCTTACGGAGGAAATGAGCGACAGAGATGTTATTCATCCAGGATACAAAATCTAGAGATGCGGTGTACACAGCACCGCCCATGAAATAACTGACAATAAAATAGAAAGTGTACGTTAATGAAAGAATTCAGGTTGCTTCATGTGCCAACCTTCCAAGTTTTCACCGACCCGGTCCATCAGTTAAGTGGGACTCGTGGGTGTCCACATATTCTGAAAAGGATAGTGCATGATTCTTGGATGACAGCCTATTTACACACTTCAATGGATGAAGGCAGAGTTTCGGGGAAGGGGTTTAATAGATTTGTGAGATAAAGAAATGGGGAGGGGCTTTTTTTACTGCGGAGGGTTCCGTAGATATACTAGAAATGAGTAAAGTGATTCATGATGACGTATACTAGCCACGGTTGGGAGGCAGGAAGGTTTCAAGCCAAATGGGAAAATAGAATCGTTTCGCAATTTAAAATGAACGGGGTAATTTACAATTTCAAACGGTTCGAAGAAATAAGTTTCCATTCATGTACTGGGGTGGAAATAATTAACGCAAAGCTCATTGGCGTCTGAAAGCGGCCAGTTCAGGAACTACTGAAAGATATTCGTCGTCCAAACTTTTGTCCTCGTAATGCTCTCATACAAATGGGAATTTTGAAATATATATGCCACTTATACCGGGGAAATGATCATATCCCTCGCATTATGACAGCGTGCAAAAGATCCAGTTACGAAATCTTCCCCATATTCTCCTTATTATCCCTCGCACAAGACTCACCTAGAATGGAGTTTACTTCAGTCGGGATATACGTGAACACAGTCGAAATATTGGGCATTGAAACTGCTTTGGGGCTCAATCGTTCGGGTGGTGTAGTGGGTAAAGTATCAAGCAACGAATCAAGCGTTTCACGGATCAAGCCTCAGTGACATACGATTTGATGCACGAATGTTACAATAGAGGATCCTCAAGCCGGCCTCTTAATGTGTTTTCAACCACTCCTCATTTAATTGGGCTTGAAAAAGTCGTCGCTGATGGACAAATTGATCCGAGTTTCACTGGGAAATAAGATAAAATTAGCGGTTTGAGCCAAAATTTATGTACACGACGATGTGATCTATCAAATCCGTAAAAGCTCAATGCTATTCCTCATATTTACAAAAATTGTACTGCAAAATATTGGAAAAATGTGGATCGGATTGCACTCATCATCACGCCGCGGACATTTTTCAAAACCGATTAAAATACGATCCAAGCGGCAACAGCAGTCAGCCTTCTATGGGATGAAATCGAGCCTCCTCTATGCAGTCCCCTTGATTAGGTGCTGCTCACACACTGGACATTTTTCCGATCTTAAAGCTTCGCAAAACAACACGACATCCGGAGGATGTTGTGTGGCTATTGAATTCTTACGCGCTTATTTATTTGCCGAAATTCAAATCGTACCTTGCACAGCCATTAGGGCAGTTGACTGTGGAGTGAATATTGACTGCAATTTCCGCGATTTCCAGCCCCTCTTCCCTTACGTTAGCTGCATGTGCGATGTGTCACATTCTACGCTATCTCCCTCATTTCAAAGGAAAATTCCTCGGATGTTCCGCAGAGCTGAGTGAAGACAGATATCGAGCCACCCAAACTCAATAGTTTTCAATCGGGTAATTTTGGGTGTCTGCGTATGTATTTCATCAGAAACATGAGAAATGACTGAGCTAACAGAATTTTAGGGTTGCCCTTAAATTTTACGAGTAAATGTGCATTACAAATACATTATTTCAAATATTTCATCATCATCATGGAGCTAATGTTACTTCAAAGTCTCAGAAATATTTTATTGTTCGCGTGGTAATATTAAAGGACCATTCTAATTTTACTAATTTTAAAATATATTTCTCTCCCCAAAACTTTAGCATTGGTCAGGTCGATATCATGACCTTTGGCAGCATGTTCCAAAATGGCTGAATTCTTTAAGTGTCCCGGCCGCACCATATACATCTATGGTATTGTACCACATTCCAAATAATGTTAGGTGAGGAGAGGCAGCTTCTAGATGAGATACGGAGGGGACAGAAGGTTTGGATGGTACTCATTCACCTCATGACACTCATCAGGGAGGGAATGATAAAAACAATATTAGAGGGAAGAATGTTAGGTAAGGAAGGAAGAGAGAACGATTTACAGGCAAAATTAGAGAGAGAGGAGGAATACAAGTTGGAAAGAGATACTTGGGAGGGGCCGGGCTAACTCGCTGAAATGTTCCTCGTAAACCCGCCTTATGCGATATAATATTTAGTACATATTCACGTGGAATATCCTAAAGTATATGCAACAATAAATTCTGAAATGTGCGTCGGGAAGCAGAAATTCAGTGGATTCCATTCTCAGAGTCAAGGGGACTGCATAGAGAAGGCCCAATTGCATCCCATAGAAGGGTGATTTTTGTTGCCACTTCGGTCGCATTTTAATCGGTTTTCACAAATGTCCGCGGCGCTGTGATGAGTAAAATATGATCCCCTTTTTCCCATATTATGCAGTATAATGTTTGTAATAGCGAAGAATAGCATTGAAAAGTTATGAATTTGATAGATCTCATCTTTGTGCATATAAATTTCGGTTAACACCCCTAATTATATTTTATTTCCCAGTCAAACTAGGATCAATTTGTCCGTCAACGACGCAAGTGGTGACTTTTGTAAGCCCATTAAAATGCGTGGTTACTGATAACACGTTCAGAGGCCAACTTAAGGATCCTTCTTTTAATATTCGTGCTCAAAGTCGATACTATTAGCAAGAGGGATTATTGGCTATTACATAGATAACCAAATTTGAAGTCAAATACTCCCTATTCACCTGATTAGTCCGATTTGTTGATAGAGTTTGCTGAGATACTTTTAATTTGGATTTGGGATTTCAATTACACTAAATTAGCTTTTTCGAAGGAAAGCGTCAAGGATTCATCAAAATCAAGCTTAAAATATTAACTCCGTTAAATTTTTTCATTTCCCATAAATACACTGAGGCTGGGGGTCTAAATTTTGTCATCCTAATTTGGTTACTGCGTATCCACCATGAGCATCCTTTTTTATATTTACTCTGAAGCTCCATCCAGTGAAGCTAAAACAGTAATGAAGACCATTTTTACATTATTTCATATTCAAAAACATTGAAATGCGTGTATTAGGGCCGTTCAATAAGTCTTTATGAAAAGCTAGAAAATAAAATAAACTAGGTTGTTATTTCTTTTCAACACTGCTTCCTTTCATCTTTAAAATTTTTTTCAAGCATTTTAAGCCGTTTAAAAAGTAGCATTTCGTGATTGCCATAAAATAAGCCATTTCTTCTATTGGGGAAATAATAAAAGTCACTGGAGGCCAAATCTGGTGAATGCAGTGATTTGTTTTACTAATTGGAACTTTAATTCCTTAATTTTGGCTATCGAAACTGAACAGGTGATCAAATGTGCTTTATCTTGTTGAAATATCAACTTTTTTTTGTTTCGAATGAGGACGCTTTTCTTAATTTTTACCATCAACCAATCCAATAGCCATGCATAATCCGCTCCTCTCATCGCTTTTCCCCTTCCCACGTAATCACTGTAGATTAATTCCAATTCATCCCAAAATAAAGTTGCCAAGACCTGACAAGCCCATTTTACACCTTCGCCTGCTTTGGAGCCCATCCGCCTTAAAATTCCATTGTTTTGAATGCCTCTTTTTCTCTGCAGTGCAGTGATGAATCCATATTTGATCAACAGTTATGCATCGACACGAAAAATCCTCAGGGTTGTAACGGAAAAGCGCCAAAACAGCCTCAAATTTGCCATACGATCGCGTTTACTCTCCACTATGAGCAAACGCGGGACACATCTTGCCGGGATATTATTCACAACCAATTTTTCACACAACATTAAAGAAATTGCGCATTGGGATATGCGCGTGGCCTCAACTATATCGTGCACTTTAATCCGTTTATCTCATAAAACTGTATCGTGGATTATGTCTATAATTTCGGTGGGAGACACTTGCACAAGGCGTTCGGGATAGTATTCATTATTTTGGATGCGCGACCGTGTTTTAATTCATTTACCCAATGGTAAATAGTTGAAAACACAGGAAAAGGTGTGCCGTGGCCTTAATACAATTTACATCTGATTTACTTCGGCGTTAGCTATTTTGAAAACAATAGTTCTATCACCGCACGGAACTCACTCTTATTAATTTTTATAAACAGGTGAAAGTTGTTTACTGTAATTGACAATAACAATTAAACTATGGGATGGAGACAGCTAAAACTCTAACAGCTGACTAGTCACGAAAGCAACTTTCTGGAAAAAAAACAATTTTTGATATAAATTAAGCAATCTCTCACAGTTTAGAAGGACTTTACCGATGATTTTCGCAACGATGAAGAGTTTTCGGTTAGTTATTTATTAATTAATTAACGTGTCATGTAAAACTTGAGAAGTTGCACGCACACTGGATACCCTCCGAGTTCCATCGATCGGTTTATCCCTGTCTCCACTTCCCACATAGGCACTCCATCTTTCTCACTCTTTGCGGAAAAATGAAGAGTAAATGCAATTCCCTTGTCGTGCATCGATGGAGCGCTGGAAGCTAGGGCTATTGTCATGACGCACATGCGCTTTACTCGACTGTCTTTTTTTTCATCGCTCACACACGCATTTCTTCTATTTTTTTCTCCTTTCTTCCTCGCTGGACGGGAGATGGAAGGAAATAAGTGACGCTCGACCCAACACACCGCCGCCGCCCGTGTTTCTCAAAGGCCCGGGTTGAGGCTTGAAGAGGGAAAAACTGGAGGAAGTTGACCGTTTGGAGGAAGTGGCCACGTCATTTTTTCCCTGGACTTCATCCTTGTTTCGTCTCCTGTGTTTGGCCTCGTCCGCGCAGGGGGTTGAGACTTTGTTTTCCCACCACGGTTCCACCTGCGGCTCCGGTATCTCGCGCTGCTTCTCCCGCGTGGCAAGGCGCAATCATTGTCCCAATGAATTAGTGATGATTCCGCAGAAAGTTGACAGCGTGAGAGTAGATTTTTCTGCGAGCAGTTGAATCCGAAGACGTTGAAATTTGTGTTTTCTTATAACATTAATCTTCGAACCACATTAATTCTCCTTAACTATAATCTCAAATTACGACATTTTTAAATTCACGTACAAGAATTCACACACTCATTTCGATAGATTTTTCTGCGAGTAGTTCGATCCAGAGTTTTTAAAACTTGTGTTTTCTGACAACTTAATTTTTTGCGACATTAGCTCATTCCTATTTACGGTGCAATAATTCACACATTTATGTTTACGTCACAATAACTTGAATATATAAAACATGATTATTCATACTTCCTTCTTTCGCGTATGAGAAATTTCTCAGTCTTACAGAAGTGACTTAGACGCACACTAATATATGGGAACGTACTCACAAAATAATTGCGCTCTGTATTCTAAAAATATATAACCTAATAATTTCATTTCAAGTTAAATTCCCATTTAATGGAGTATATTAGCTAATTTTTCTGCTAAGGTTTTACTAAAGATTATCGAGATTACCTAAAACTTTGCTAACTTGAGCTTAGATGCAAAATTGGCCAAGTACTATAAATAATTGTATTTTGAAAAATATAAGTTGATACTTTCGATGCGAGTTAACTCAAATATTATGACGAATAACAATGTATTTTTTCTACGGGAAATTCAGTCCCAACTCACAGAACTATGCTATAACTTGAGGCATACTAGATGCATAATTGGCCAGAGTCACTACCTAATCACCACTTCGATAAAAAATTAATGATATCTTAAATTCAAATTAAACAAACTATTACGGAGAAGAGCAGTAAATATTTTGCATGAAGTTGACAGCAAAATTATTTTAAACCATGGATGACGTAAAATATGAGTAACGAACTGCATAATTTCTCCATGTTTTCGTAAAATTATTGAAACTAATATTTTCAATTCAATTAAAATGAAATTTTACGTGGAAGATTAATGGGTAACCAGGGGAAGGGACTGGGAGGATCTTCTATCAATCATCACTGTTTCTTGAATAAAAATACGAAAAAAATGTGATAATTATGTACATAACCTCCCATAGCATGCGAATAATTTTCATTAATCAGAATGTGAATGCACGATTATAAAGTTGTATTTTTAATCGATCATCTAGGAAATAAGGCGTAAAGAGCCGCTCCTGTTGCATTAGGTTAATCCATTTAAAGTTAAAATGTTCATATTTAAATTTTAATTTGCGGAACCCCCGTGCCATAAAGGAATCAACATCTTAGTATAGTCCACGGTGAGCTTTTTTTTTGTCTACAGCCGAAATTAGACCTAAACATTTTTTGACGACCTGGAGAAGAGATGGGAAAACTGAGGTTGGTAATTTAAAACGTGATTTAGTAATTTACCAAGTTGCAGAGATTAAAAGAATATTTATATAATAATGCAATTTCAATAACCTAATTACAGTTCTTCATCTACATCTTGCTTGAAAGGATAAAAAGTCTAGTTAGGCTAGATGATGAAAGATTCCGTTGCAAACTGAAAGTAACTTAAAATAATTATGTACCAAAATAAATTTGATATTCATATTTCTGCAACGGTTTAGGAGGCATCTATTAAAGTGAAATGCTGGTTTAGCAAAATGAACTTAGTTTCCTGAAAGCATGATAAAATCGTCGTTGATTACTTCAATGACAGACATGCCGAGTGAAATGAATTATAAATGAGTTTTTCAAATATATTACGTATAAAGTCTAGACTTCCCGAAACTTTAATCGCACTTATTTATGTAGCTATTTTTTTACATAATAGCGCAAAAAAAATTTCAAATACATTTCATCAGGTTTCCCAAAAATGACAAATGACATTTTCAAATGCAGATATGGTAAAAATTATCACTACCGGTTTCATTAATGACATTGATTCATTAAATCCATTAAAAACACTGACTGAAGGCTTAGAGTAAAAATAACAAAATGATAATGATTAAAAATTGATGATTAAATCCAATTAGAAAATAATGAATTTCTTTGAAATAGTTGTGAAAATACCACTTAATGGTTACGACCAAGAGTTCAAACTCTTCCCTACAAAGCGGTTTTAATGCAGCCATGAAAGGCAAGGGGTCACGCGCACTGCGCTTACGCACTTCGGTGTGCCCATGATTTTGATCTCGACAAGGACCCAGCCCAGGTCACCTCGACTGAAGATTGGTTGAAAATTGGGTAATGTTAGACGACCTTGCCCAACTCCGAGGGGAACCCGACTGTCGTCGGGGGCGCGAGGGCAATGGACATATGCCGCGGTTACGGCCGGGTGCTTACGGAAAAAAAGTTTTTTTTTTATAGGGCATGGGGAGAGTGTTGGAATGAGGTTTCCACCCCCTCCCCACCAAGGAGCCCCCTCCCTCCACCCTCCTGAGAACTGACCGCAGGTCCGTGGTGTCCTCGAACCTTCCCACGAAGTGTAAAGCTCGCTTATTATCAGGGCTGCCAATCCCCGGAAAGAACAATCGTGAAAGCTACTCCGCCGGCATTCTACAAATACAACGGCATTTCTCGGTCGAGACAAGAAATAAACGCAAAAATGTGAACAGGAAATTTCCCTGGAGTAAAGCAGCGGTGACCTTGAAAACTTACCTGAAAACAGTCAGTATGCAATTTATTTTTTACTCTACAAACGTACTAAATATTTCAAAAGAGCTATGAATTTAAGAACTCCATAGGTCTACGAAGTATTTAAAGCATTTCTCCTGTTTTCTATCATTGGTTGATATTAGATATCTCCGAAGATGTGTTCTCATGATGAATGCTGTACTATTCTCAGTGGACGACTTTAAATTTATTATTTTCCAAATGTTCATAACTTTGTCGTTGATACAATGCTTGTAATACCTCATAACAATGCCTCATTATTAGTACATATTTCATTGCTTCATCATAATTGAAACGTACACTCTCAGTGGCCAAGTACCTGCTATCGTTTTGGGAAAAAATATTCCAATCGATTGTAAATATACAAAACAATTTTATTATAATAATCGCTAAAAAATCATTTGTTTAAAATGATAAAAATATATGAGATTTGGCGCAAAATGAAATTCGAAAAAGTCAAGATGTGATAAAATCATTTTAACCTAATGGCCGACTTTTTTGAAGAGGACATTGCTCTAATATCGTTGCTACTCATTCCTTCAAGAAATAGGGAAACTGATTTCCCCGAGGCCAATGCTGGTTATTTCCACTTCAGACAGCTCAAGAACACAATTGCATCTCTGCATTCTCTTGTTCATGTTTCGCGGAAATTACCCATTTGGTGTTTTTCCTCATCATTTTAAATTACGGTAATCGTTTTGAAATGATATTACTAAGTTCTAACTATGGTCAAAAAATGGAAACGTTTTTCTTTGTTCCACAACAACTTTGCTTCCATAAAAATGAACGTACAATTTTTCTGCGAGAAGTTCACTCTAAAATTATATGAAGCATGCTAAAACTAGGGACACGCAAAATGCAAAATTGGCCAGACTCACTAAATAATCGCCAGCTAAAAAATATGAAATCAAAATCTTAAATTTAAATTAAATTTAAATTTTGTAGTGAATAACATTGATGAATAAGTTGAAATGACTCAATTGCAGTGGCACGACGTAGCAAAACCAGAGTGGGTGAATAATTAAAGTGTCAGGGTGCACTAGCGTTCTCCACTAACGTTGGACATCATTACTATTTCAAACTAACCACCTCATTTTTTACGATTTAAAAGTTAATTTACTTTAGAGCCTCCATTTAGCCATTTGAAACACCTCTCTATAGAACTTTTATGCTTCCTGTTAGTTATTTATTTCTTAATTTGCTCATGCTTTAATATTATTTCCATATTTATAATCATATCCTCTAATTTACTATTCCAAGTGAATTATTAATTTTATTTTTTGTTAGATAATAATGTTTGAAAAATATCATTAATCTCTAATGGCATCGCTAATATCGTATATTTGAGCTTCCAAAATCGAGCATATGTGAAAAAGAAATATTTCCATCCTAAAACATTTTATAGCCACCAAATTTTTCCCAGGTATGTTTTAGGAATTGATTTTTCCATTTAATGAGAAATAAAAATAGTACATATTCCCATAATTTCTTACGTCTAATCCCTTTCTGAGTGAAGAGTAAAAAGTTTGTAGACTTGTAGACCCTGATTCTAAAGGGCAACACTGACACGTATTCCCCGCGAGAAACACACACAATTCCTCTGCCCAAACAGTAAAGATCCATCTGATCAAGTTGGTGTATATCTGGTTTCATATTGGAAGGAGCCTCAAGGCCAGTGATGTTTATTGTTTTTTTGAGACTCGCTAAAAACTTATGCTATCATCTTCAAGCCCAATATTAACTTCAACCCTCTTCCATTCCTTTCGTAGGTAAATCAGGGAAGTTCAAGGAATAGACAACATAAGTTGATGCTGTGAATTCTGTTGCACAAAATCACCATATCTAGGTATCCCAAGTCAAGTAATGAAATATTTTGACGAAGAAAACATAAAATTGGTTGACTAGCACACGTGGGATAATTTACAGAAATGAAAGCACATACACTTTGACCATTTTCTTGTTTCTCAAATATAAAAAAATGCTTCCTATGAGAATAATACTGAGGTTTTTTTTTAATTTGAGGGTAGTTAAGTTGACTAGGGTAAGCAATATACACTCTGACAATTCCAAGATGATAGCATTAATTTTAAGCGACTAATCTGGTCGTGAGAAAGGTATGTTTCTCTTTAAGTGGAATCATCATTTCCAAACTACCTGGTCCTATTTTGTCTTTGCTTCTGGCAGATTGCTGGATCTAATCTTTTCCCATAACATTATCCCATTATACTATCATACTATCAGGGAGTATATAGAGTACACCCTTGCCAGCTATCACCTCCGTTCCAAATAAATTTTAATAAAACTTTACGCTAGATTTAAGGTATAGGTTTTGTATTCAAGATACAAGTACATGTTAAGAAGGGTTCACTCATAGCCAGGGCCGGTCATAGAATTTTTTCTTGTGTAAGCGAACAACATTCCGGCGCCCCCCCCTCCCCCCTCAAAAATAACCTGAGAGGTAGTAGGAATTCTCTCTGGATGTTTTTTATAATAAGTAGAAATGCTTTAGGAATAAGGGTGAAGACTTAAATATAAGCGCGAACTTGTAACGCCCTTGCTCTTATATATTGAATGTGATATTTTAGTGCTTAAAAACCATTTATTTATAAATTCAGAGTACTGTTAAGAATAAGTCTGTAGATGATGGAGCGACGGACGGCTGGACGAGTCCGTTTGGGAATAACAATAACCAGAGAAGTGGGGAATGGGTGTCCACTTTACGATATATCCTTATGTCTACAATAATTTGGGGAAGTTAACCAACCCTCAACATTTAATCTCCTTGTTTGATAAGTACTGAACATTGGACTGAGCGCTTAAGTGCCCATTTTGCTTGGCACTCTACGCGGCCGCGTACTTTTCTTACCGCATAAACCGGCCCTGCTCAAAGTAGTACACTGAAATTTTCCAAGGGATAGCTCAAATTTGAAACAAATAATACGCCAAGAAATCGAGAGAAAATACACCAGGTCGAGCGGAAGAGATGCGTCGTTTCGACCATCGAGCTGAATGCTTGCTTCAATTGCATGTTTTCCTGTATTCAATTTTTTTGGTATTTTCAATTATACTATAGCCTCTGAAATTCTTAGAATCTTAATAATCATTTGACTGGTCCAGTACTATATCAGTTAGGATGAAAATAAAACTCCAGAATTTCACTCTTTGGGTAATTAACGCAGTAAATGTCGAGTGTTGACCCTTTTCCTCATTTTCCTGCTTCTCAAAGCCAACTTACGTCGGAGAAAATTCACATCGAGGGTGAAATATTGAGGTGAAAATTTTGGTGAGTGAAATTCGGGCCGATTTTAACAAGAGACACGCTAGAAACCCTAATATTTCAGGGCGATAGCAGATATTTTAAGCAACTAATCATCATCATCGGTCAACAGTCGTAAGATTGGTTTGACGCAGCTCTCCACTCAATTCGCCTACCAGCTAATCATTTCACATCTATGTATTTCTTCTCTTTCACATCCTTCTTTATCTATTCTTAATTATTCATTCCAGGTCCTCCTTTTCCATTATGGCCATATATTTGTCCCTCGACGATTCTCTTCATCAGGCCATCATGTCTCAATATGGCCCATATGGTTGTTTCGTTTCTTGTCAAAGGTTTCATGAGGCCTCTCTTCTTTCATACTCTTCTCAGGACTTCTACATTGCTTACTCCGGCGATCCATTGGGTCCTCGTTATTCTTCTGTGGCACCACATATCAAAAGCCTCTACCTTTGATTCCTCCGCGGCTGCCATTGTGCATGCCTCACTTCATTTCAGTAAAAATCACAGGTTTACCGGGAGTGATCCGTTCTCACAAAAGTGCTCCACCTGGTGACCATCTGCCTTCACGTTGAGTCTCACGTTCTTCAACCTTTCACCCCGCTTTATTAGCACACGGTCCAGACCTCAAAATCGTCGTCCTCGCACAGAAATCTCGTCGAAAGTTTCCGCTACTCCTTCTCTCACCCACGCAGCCATGTGGCGGCGGCCACATCGCCGCGAACCACACCGCGCCGGCGGTAGTGCTGAGGGCTTTCCGGTGTTCGCATCGGCGGGGGGGCCACCCGCTTCCCTCCTTCCCCCACCCCCGCCACACCACATACGTCTGCCACTTTCACAGCGTCATGAACCAAACGCCCTCGCATCTTAGCCTCCCAATTCCATCCATCTTAACCCCCCTTTCCAAAGGGCCAAGCGTTTTCCCATTGATGCGGGATATAGTGAGTGCCTCAAGATTTCCCTTGGGTTCCAGGCCACTGAGAGTCAAAACAAAGTAGGATACGCGCGATTTTAAATCATGCTGGTGGTAATATAAACTCGTTATTTAGCACACTCGACTAGTCAGCTGTCTTGATTGGCCCTACAGCAGGATATCTTCCTCTAAAATTGCTGGTTAGAGTAAACCTCATACGAAAATATGCATGTAAGCGTATTCGAGTGAAAGGGAGAACTACATGGTGTGTAGTGGCCAAAGAATGATAAAAATTATGTGATTATCAGATATTCAAGGGGTAAGTTTTCCTGGATATACACAATTACTGATACCACTTATTTTTATCAGAGCGCGACCCGGGTTTCAATGAGTTATCATAATCTTCAGGCGCAAATTATGATTTGTTTATCTTATTATTGTTACCTAGTTAAAAATAAGTGGTATAAGTAATAGCATACATCCAGGAAAACTTAAAATGGAATACCGCAAAGTAAAGCAAGAGTTAGTGAATTTTATTCAAGGGGTACCTAATAATTACAAAAAACCTTTATTGGGCTTCGCAGTGGTTGATGTTTCCCGTTGCTGCAAACGTTTCAATATAATATTCGAAAATCTAATCAAAAGGCTCAAGGTGCGAACCCCAAAAATCATTTTACGCCATGGAAATTTCTTAAGTGATTAATTTTTGAATTCAGAATGGTAAAATTGCCAGCTTAAAACGTATAGGTTTAGCCACGATGCGTAGCGATTGCTGGCAGTTGTGGACGACAACACCTGCCAAAATCAATTGAGCGATATTTCAAAGATTAGCAGCCCGATAGTAGGTCTTGGTAAGCAAAGCGTAATACAAAGCCCACATTCGTGACAACTTTGAAGTTACGCACGAAAACGTAATTTTTGATCTTTTTAAATCGTTTTCGTTTGTTTATTAAAAAGTAAGAAATATTTAAACATATAATGAAAAGACATCATCCTGGGCGTAATGATACATATTTTATAATTTAATTTGGTTTCATTTATAATATTTAAAAGAGCTTTGAAATTTTCAAAAAAAAATTCACATACAGTTATATCTGGCCCAACATATATGGTTGCAAGGCATTTTGTTCCACACACCATCGGTAAAAGCTAAGCTATAAAATATGTAAGAATACGTAGATTTTTTTCATTGGTTAACAATATAATTTAAACCTAACTTAGCTTGCATTTGTCCAATGAAGTTCGGTTGACATTAGTTTTTTGAATACACGTCGTAATAATAATAGCAGGGGAAAAGTTCTCATTGATGAAGTATACTATTTTATAGAAAGACACAATACTAGTAATATATACTTTAATAGTACATGCAGTAATATGTACGCTAATCTATAAATATTTGGATGGATTAACAAATAGCATTTTTTTCTTTTGAAACAGAAACAAATAACAAAGTCATTATTCTTGCTTTATGGCAACTTATCTTTCCTAGCTGACTATGCAATAATATCCGTTGTGATTTTATTTCGTGATTTCAAACGAATATGTCAATGTAATATTGAATCAGTCATTCCGTCTTACTCAGTAATTGAAGCATGTTAAGGATGGATGAGGGTTGAGCTCTTACTAATCAATGCCAGTGGAATGCGAATGACTATCCCATTCAGGGTTATTGGGTCGAATTCTCCGTTTTGGTCATGACGCTCTTCGAGGGTTTTTGACCAGGGTAGTCCTACGACTTCGAACGGAATTAAATACCAGAACCCTCTATAATCAGCAGACAAACGCTCGGCCCACTAGGCTACCAAGCACCACTGGCACTTTAAGATTACCGGGACTGGCTATCTTTACGGAGTCACCCGAAATGCACAAATTGTGCGCAAAATCAACAGAGAAAAAATCATTCGCATTGACCAGGATTCGAACCCGGGTCCCCCAAATTTTAACAAAACAAGTTAAACGATTCATTAAAAAAATGACGCACCTATATTTTATTACTCACTAAAATGCTTACCTCTCTCTCATTTTCGTTCTTATGATAATTGGCTGTAAGCGCAGAAATAGAGGGATCCACAACTTTGCTACTTCCACATAGAAATTTATTGATACCGACCATGGTTTTGTTCCAGAGCAGCATTATCAAGGTGAAAAATGCAGGTAAATTGACGGTATATGTAGCAGAAGGTTGGGTGATGAAATTTCCGGGAGCCGTTGGTTAATCTTGGCAGATTCATTCTATGAAACCATGGTCGGTGTCAATAAATTACTATGTGGAAATAGCTAAGTTGTTGATCCCTCTATTCCTGCGATTATGGATTTCCACCAAGTTACGCCCGCTACTTTTAATTATAATTAGCTGTAACGAGAAATTACTTCAATTCATTGCAATATTCTGTGATTTTCTTATAAATTGGCCTTAATTTTTATATCGATCTAACAAACCAGGGTTAAATATGTTGGTACATATTAAAGAAAAAAAATTTTTAATCGGAAGTATGTACTTCTTGTCATGTGAGACCAATTTTCCTACTTTTATTATTACATTGCATATTCTACAAATCAATTTTAACCGAAACTCTAATCAAATACTAGTCGAGTTAAAGTGAAGTAATATTGGTAACCAAGAAACTTAAAACACCTAAACATTCATATACGTTCTACAGATCAGTATTTATTAATTGCGATTGCAGAAAAATGCTTAGCAAACGTGCACGTGTAATTCAGTGCATTCTTGGACGACACCATTTTTGTGGACAATGTAATGGGATTACAGTTATTTTTTATTTTGAAACTATGCTTTTTTCTAATTTAATTCATCTGATTGCAATATGCAATCTAGTTAAATAAGAAAAAGACTAGTTTTGCTAGAAAAATAAAGTAAAGCTAGTCTTCAATCTTAACTAAATTAGACATAACCAGCTATCAGTATAGTCAGTAGCCAATATTTAGAAAAATGGCCCCCACTAACATCAACTACCATTTTTATTTTGCAATGTACTAAAAAATAAGCGGTTAGAATTTTTATTGGATAGGAAATAAGTTACTTGTGATAGTCTAATGAGTGGAGCGCTAAGCCATTATCCGAAGAGTGCTGAGCTTATATCACAAGTGAAACCTATTGACACCATAAAAAATCTCTCGCGGTGAGAATTGGCCTACGGAAGATAACTGGCCCTCCAGCCGCAATATGCACATACCTTTGAGCTGAGCTGTAACCGCTTAGAAAAGAAACTAGACTCAAAGGCTGATTAAAAGCGCTGTTGGAGAAAAAAATTGGAAAGTAGAATGTCAGCTGTAACAGTCAAGACAGTTAAGACGATTTATGCTGCAATATAATTTGATTTGATAGCTGTTATATCGTAAGAGCACATTTATATATAGTTTAAAAGACTCTCTTCAAGAGTATTACATCCAGCCGGTTAAGTGGGACACCTGTGAGCCATGCATATTTTCATTGATAATTAGTGATTGACGAGCACGTAAATTCTACATTCCATCGCCAAAACTACGGTTAAATTATGTATGCGATGAATTTTTAAACGAAGCATATTAGAGACAGGGTAATTGATATTTAATATTAGTAATTAAAAATTCACAGAATTAGACACATGCTGATGAGTCAATGGCGTCTAAAGCAGTACTTTAATTCATGAATCAGAATATTATTAAAGAATTGGCAAAGAGTATCATGTTCTCCATAAATTTCGCTTCATCTGCTTGAGTGGCGACTCTAACAATGAGGTATATAATCATTGAAATTCTATTAGTAATAGAATAGCATTTTTCTTAATCAGATCAAATATTTTGAGAAAAGTAGTGTTAATAAATGACAACTATGTTCTCACCTTTAAAATATGGACTCAGCTCGCGTGATTTATCAAGTTTTATACACTACAAATCACAGGTCACCACAATTCTCCTGGCGGAATCTCATATGTGTTATCACCAACCGCGCATTTAAATAGGTTACCAAAGGTCACCATTTACGTTAATAATTGGCAGAGTGATCCAAATTTCACTTGCAAATAAGTTATAATTAGAAAATTTATTTCCGTGATGATGAAATCTACAAACTCATTGCTTTTCATTGCTCTTCCCCATGATCGTAAGTATTATGCGGTAAATATTTAGAATAAATTAATCGCTTTGCACTCAGCGCCGCAATGAGGATATTATTGAAAACCGATTCAAATTCACCTTTGTTTAATTAAGTGGCAACCGAAATCAAGTTTTTTTCGGGACGGACTGTGACCTACTCTATATAGTCCCTTGGTTTCATATTCCCCAAGCAGAAGAGAAGTAATGCATGAAAAAAGTGACCTTGTACGCCGTCACGCGCACGGGTGCAAAGTTAAATACACCGAGGAATTAAGCCGGCCATTAAAAAAGTGGAAATCATCTAAAGAAGTCATCTCGGCTAAGTTTTGGTGTATGTAAGTACTTGGTGTATTTTCCAAAAAGTGATGCGGAGTCCCTATACAAAGTCTCAACCAGTGACATGATGAAGTGGAGGCAAGTATTTCAGATAATCATTTTTCATTTTTTCCGTTCACCATTTTTAGTACTGTCTGTGCAATTATTTTTGTCACTCTCACTATAACTTACTGATTGCAAAACAATAATTCCTTGTAAGATTTAACACTTTCCCGGCGAACAATATGTATAAACTCTTCTCGGGGTTCAGTGTTAATACACTAATATACTAAAGCAAGGTAATGCTTTGAAAATCTATGATATTCCTTTAACTAGAAGTAATATGAGTAGTTTGAAAAGTCAGAGCATAGACAACTAGTAAAATTCTGAAAAATTAATAATGGGAAAATAAATATGGTGAAAATAGTTTTGTGATGATCGTTTATGGCTATACTAAAATACTTTTAACTGTTTTTGCGGACCTTTCTCCCGGCTTCTACTGCCTTTGATGAAAAATGTTGTGACGTAAATTAAGTGCGCAGATAAATATGCTGACTTCATCATTTTGAGAAATAAATCGATTTCATTTAAGGGAGTTACCAGAGAAAAAGGTAAGTTAATTTAAAACATGATTTCGAATACATGTCTAAAGAAATTATATCATAAATTTTTACAAACGTGGAATTTGGAATAAGGGCCTAACGTTAATTTCCAAAAGCAAATAGCTCACGTCATAACTGGAAAAATAGCACAAAGATAAGATATTATCCACCTGATTAAGTTTAAAATACATTAATAATTACTAAACCTACACAGAAAACTCACAAAAATGCTTATTAGAGAGCACGCCAGAAAGAGAAGATTAAGTTAAAGGGAACTATATCAATCCAGCTACTAACGAACAAGTTAGTTTGCTTTGAATTACTTTTGGATGTGTAGCTTGCGATGCAATTTGTGAGCGAACAAAATCTCAGTTCCACAGGATTTTCTGTGAAATTATTAGCGTTGACGGGTGCGTGAAATATGTGTGATCCAAATCAATGAGTTTTATGAGAGTGTGTTTCATTAGAAGAATTCCCATCCACAATCGTAATTTCTTTATATAACCGATTAAATAATGACTACCTGAATAAATATATAATATAGCATTAGGATAAATTAAATGAGAAGCATTCTAAATGCGATGAATTGAAAGAGGTAAGCGTACATTTAGGATGGTAACTACGTTAGCAATATGGTCTTACCGTGAAAGGTGCGCTTTATAAAGTATCACTTAATTTAACATTATTCATACGCATAAAATTCCGCGGATAGTTGGTATAGGAGCAATGTAAGTATATCAATCAATAGCACGCTAGGATAAATTACATAAACATAGCACGAGTTGTAGCTGTTCAAGGCACTACGTCAAGGAATGTCGATCAGGTTTACATGAAATGTAGAGATAATTTGATTCTCTTTTTGCTGGCTTTAAAATTTGCTCATTTAAATGCTTGCCTAAAAAAGTGAAGTCGTTGTCAGTTTCGCGCACAGATAAAGGTTTAGAAAGGTAGGTACACATATAGAAAAAGGTTGAAAAATTACTTGAAAATGACGGGTTATCGGAAGAAAGACATTGGTGATGAAATCACTCGGTTAATAAGAGTACGCTGAAATTACGCTCATTTAGGAGAAACCTAGAATTTTTTACATTCAAGGGATCATGTATTACTGAGATTTCATCGACAATTATGAATCTAGACATTTATTATAAAAGAAAAAATGAAAATCAGCTAAAATTACCGTGGTCAAGCGGAATTGAAATCCTACATCGTTGGTTCGTACAAACTCTATTTAGTTTTGAGCCCGAACATAGTCCTATATCTTTTGCCCGCTCCACGTCGATGTTTGCTAAAATGTTTCGGCGTCTGCTGAAGTAGAGTGCAGCAGAAGGCCACAGGAAACAAGTGCCGCTAAGAGCATCACCATATTTTATGACCTCACATGAAGGTCCATTTATGTTATTGGCCGCTTACAGTGGACGAGTTGACGGCGAGGCGGGCAGGGGTTTGCCGGCGCCACTGTACCTACTGGACTTACTCGTCTCGACTCAAGTAACGATTTGGGTCAAGCGGAGCAAGTATGCATCTTGCAATGGACCGAGGCGTGCGTGAAGCTATTAAAAAGCATTCAGTTCCCGCCGTTAATGGAATGAGGCTAAGCTAGGCGGTGGAACGGGCTTGGAACTTGATTCACTTGAGGAGAAAGACAAATGAAGACAAACAAACTTGACTACATCTAAACAGCAGACGCTCATGTCATGACGAAGTTTCGCATCCCTTAATGAAGCGAACCCTTAAGATTCGATTAGGTTCTGATTTTCTTTCATGGCGTGGCTGAGTCATAGCTTTAAATTGATTAAAAGTGATGAAATTTGATGAATAGTGACGGGAAATATGGATGGTCATAAATAAATTCTTATAAGGATTTATTTTGTTCACAAGTATAAGATTCGTACCAACTCGCGTTATGCCAAGGTATGTCGAAGGATACTTCTATTAATATTCGCAAAATTTACGTTACATTTTGTAAAATTATCCCTAAAAATGCGAAAATATACCTTTTTCATTTTTCAACTGATCTTTTAGAGAAAAGTCTCGTTATATCACTAAAGAAATTATGTAGGAAATATATAAATTGAAATTATTTATATTTTTAACACCACAAATGTAAAGTATTCCGTTGTTTTTGGGACAAATTGATGGTATTAGTGTCCACTAAAAAATTCAACATCCTCAGGCCTCCAAAGAAGCTTACAACAAAAAAGAAACATTAAACGTAATATAATTTTTTACCAAAAGAAGAGGTAACTCAATTTATCTGATGACAGAGGAAACACTGAAGGTAAGAGGGGTTATGGTGACATTATCGGCTGAAAGGTCGTGTTACATTATTGAAATTAATTATTCACAGTGCACTTCAAATACCTCAGGGGAGAATGTAATTTAACATCCAATAAATTGCATATTTATGTATGGTCATTCATAGCTGGAGCATGAATTACTACTGAGAGAAATGAATGACTGAGACAATGATAGACTTCTGTTGTTAAATTAGCTTATTAGAGAAAAATACTAATTCAAAGATATAGCAAAAAAAAATATCTTTTATCTTACCTTCTTACTAACTTTAACGCAGCCATTCAAGAATCTGAAATGAATATAATTCAGGTGTCATATCATTTAAAACTTTTAAATCGCATTTTCGCGGCTGAGCTTTAAGCCACCGAGTGCGTCCACCGGATTGCGGATGGTGGGTCAACCTCTAATTGTAGCGGCTAGCTGCGATATAAGAGAGCTTACTTGTCGAATAAGCAGTCGTGTACAAAAAGCGGCGGCATTCCGAGGTGGCATAGGTCTATCCCTGGGTAAGATTGGCCATCTAAATGATACATTAAACCTGTGAAGATGCCGTGACTTGGCGATGGGAGGCCATCAATAATTATTTATGTCTCTCATCACCCGGGGGAGAGGACAGCAGCTCCTCTTCATATGAGTGGAGACCACGGTGGTCAGTACAGCGACACTCATTTCTCTACAGGCGTGATAAAATTTACTTCAATGACTGTAGTACTGCGATGTAGAAGACAAGGGGAAACCACCACATTATTATCCCGAGGATTCGCAGCTACTCCAACTTTAAATAATCAGAAATGATGGAATTCTCTCAGGTAAAAAATTCCGGCGGTAAACTAGTTCCCTAATCAGATCTTCGGGGGGGGGGGGGGGGGGGGGGGGGGACTACCCGAGAGGGTGCTTCGGTTAAATGTGATAAAGTTATGAGGATATGTGCAGTCACTTTCAAAAGTCGGTCCACAGACACGGCGCAGCCGTCTTCGTTATTTTCCGAAGTCCACCTTCGCGTATGGCTTACGCGTTTCTTGTCCACTGGGGATCAATTTCAATTAATCGGGTTGTGCAACTGGTGCAACTTGATTACTTTAACCCTTGCTAAAAACCCCAAGCACGATTTCAGAAGTAGAAAGGCCCCGTGAACCTTCCCTTCCACAGCTAACAAATTCCACCTCCGAAGAAAGTGAAGAAACTGAGGTTTTACGGGCGAGTAATCCATCGCGCGAGGAACAGAGAGGAACATCTGAGTCATTATGTAAACTTATACAGCACATATAGTGCAAACAAAATTTTCGGAGCATTTGGAGCATAATACTACAATATTGTATTTCTCCACATCGCAGAGTGGGCTAGAATCGAAAAAAAAACTGGTCAAAACCTCAAAAACGATTTTTTTGAGCTAGGAAGTTGAAATTTCGCATGCATATTTCCAAATAAATTGCGCATAACTTTCCAGATTTTTTCCTATGCCTTCGCGTCAACAACATACTTGAGGTCAAAATTGAAGAAATTTTGCGAAAAACGACCACCAGAAATAATTTGGAAAGTTATGTACGATTTATTTGAAAATATGTATGCGAAATTTCAACTTCCTTGCTCAAAAAAGTCATTTTTGAGGTTTTAGCCAGCTTTTTTAGATTCTAACCCACTGTGCATCATCTTGTGAAAAAACTTTAATATATACGCTAATGTTTATATTGTCGTTTGCATCACCGCTACTATCCGTGCTCGCGTACACCGTGGCTGCGTAAAATATCGGCGGCGAAGAGTTTTCAGTCATTTTTCAATGTTTACAAGTGAAATAGCAGTAACGGCCCAAGTTTATTCGGAATACAAATAGTGCATACATTTTGAATACCGCAACTTATTCCCATCCTATAAAAAAATAAGAAGTATTTCAACTTTATACCTAGCAAAAACTATCAATAAGGCAATTTTTCATGAGGGAAGATAATTTTTGCGTTATATTTTGTTAGATGAGCAATCGGATTGCCTAAAATTTCTTTTAAGACATTTTTCACATAAATAAGTGGCAAGAAATATATGGGAATTGAGTAAAATGACAAGACTTTAAACTACAATGAGTCGTAGGAAGTGTTGTCCTTTTTTTCTGAGGAATACTCGCACATTAATACTTTTTATTGTTTAAAAAAAAAAAAATAGTGCGAGAAACATCAGCGTGGCATTATGATTGCGAGTCAAACATTTATGGTGGTCATGGGAAACATAACTCAACTGCCCTTTTGAAATGAAAAGGGGTTATATTTAATTATTATTAAATGTATCCTGATAATTTTAGATTACATGGAAGATTTTAGGAATCACCCCGCCTTCGCCCCTCCCAACTTGAAGTTACCACTTTAATTAACAGTAACGCCCAATCACATGACGACCTTCCACTCTATCCATATCTTTACTTCCATCCTTCCCCTCCCCCCTCAAATCAAATCTCTTCACTATGGATAGAACTTCATTTCTTTTTCCTCTCCGTCCATCTCACCTTTTCCGTTCTTTTTTATACTCAATCTGAGATGCCTTCATTCTTTTCTCGTCCCTCTTTCGTCGGGGTCTAAGTTTCCGCACCGTAAAGCGCTACATCCCAAGGAGTATATTTGGTAGCTAATAAATATTTTTTGTATTAATTGCGCAGAAATAATCATCAGGTACCCTATGCGGTATGTTTTTGGATGTATGGCATGGATCAAAATTATACATGCGTAGATTTGTGTTTTAGGAATATGATCAGCATTTGTTCACCCATAAGACTGACTCAAGGTAATTCATTACGTGAGAGTATGTTTGGTCATTTAGTATTTAGTATTTGGTATGTTTGGTTAAACAATGTTAATTGCATAATTATATGGAGGACAATGACATGCATGATATCACCAGGCGCCAATTATGACTGATTCTAGCAGAGGAAAAGAAACAAAAAAGGGGAAAGACTTAGTTTAACCTCAAAAATGAAAGGGGAAAAGATAAAAGATGTCCTAAACGCTCCTCAAAATGGTAAAAAGTAGGTAAAAAAAGTCATACAAGTAATGCTTCCTGTGGTTTTTTAACTATCGAAAATATATATTAATGATAACTATTCAGACATTCGAACTTTCAATGATCATGAAAATAAGGGTTAACTGATGCATGGAATATATCAAGCATCCTTTAAATATTTGCTTGGGGAAATGTTTGGAACGACTGGAATACATATCATACCGTAGAAAAACATAATTATTTAGCGCACATTAGTATTTTTGATTTCTCGTGAGATGAGACACGTAAAAAACTGTAGAATAAAATATACTTAGGAATATTGAATGCTCCTAGCAGAGTGCCATTAAAGAGAGTCTAAAATACTTTAAAATAGGGCAATATGCATTTATGGTGTTAATAATCATGTGTCACTGGTAAACATGTGTCAGACGTATATTCAGTTTTTCGTTCCTTCCTCATACGTGCGTTGCGACGCAGATACGTCTCGGCATTTTTAGTACAGACTACCCGGAATACTATCCGGGTGAGAGTCGCGTGACTGAGAACTTATGTTTCGCCTTGTGTTCTGGCCCCGGGAGTCGGGAAAGTCACGTTGGATTTAGGAAGAGTGAAAGATGCCTTGGTAAGACTTTCGCGGACGGTGAGAGTAATTCAAACTGGCCCTTTCAAGGCACAGAAGGCAATACCCGAAGTTCGAGCTCTGCGGGAAACGTAGTTGCTCGCGCTGGCTGTGGGGACCGACTTTTGAAAATGACTTTACATGGAACTTGAGATCACTAAGGACCTGAGGGAAGCTAGAAAATCTTAAGGTGGAAACGTAAAGGTTGAATATCAACGTGTTAGGAATCAGCGAAATGAAGTGCTCTGAGGAGGGAGACTTTTGGAGTGGTCTATGGAAGTTCTGGAGTGGTCTAAGCTCTGAGTGAATGCTATGCCATTACTCACACAGTATCTCCAAACGGAAATGCTGGGGTTGGGATAATGCTCAGAAAGAGCGCCGGAATGCGTGTGAAAAGCTTCCTAAAGTACAATGAAAGCATAGTTATGGTAAACTTAGAGACAAATCCGGTAGATACCGTAGTGGTACATGTTTATATGCCTACGATAGACTACGAGGATGAAAAAGTTTAAGACGTCTACGTTAATATCAGGGAAATAATCAAACATGTGAGGGGTGAAGAAAACCTTATTGTTTTAGGTAATTGGAACGCTGTCGTCGGCGAAGGTCAGGAGGGAAGGATAACCGGAAAATATGGATTAGGAAATCGAAATGAAAGAGGAGAAAGGCTCCTGGAATTCTGCTCAGATCACAAATTAGTGGTTGCCAATACTCTATTTAAGAATCACATGAGAAGAAGATATACATGGAAAATGCCGGGAGACAAAAGAAGATTTCAACTTGACTACATCTTATTAAAGCAGAGGTTTAGCAACCACATAAAGGGCTGAAAAAGCTACTCAGGGGAAGATAACGACAGAGATCATTATCTAGTGATGATGAAATTCAAGAAAATCTGAAATTCAAGAAATTAAAGAAATCAGCGAAGAACACATGGTCATTAACTAAACTAAAGAACCCAAAAAATCAACAGGCCTTTCAAAAAGTAGTGGAGAGCAAGATAGGATTAGATCAGACTGAGGAATCAGTAGATAATATGAAGACAAATATCAAAAGTGGGCTTCAGGAGGCCGCCAAAGAATATCTAGGGAGAACCATAAGGGACAAGTAAGGAAATATTTTAATTTAAAACGAAGAAAAAGCCGAGACATGGAATGAATACCTGGAAGAATTAAACGACGGAAGCTAATTTAGCTTAAAAATTATCGAAGAGGAAAGTGAAGATGAAAAGGAAGAGCGAGCATCTTGAGATCGGAATAAATAAGGACCCAGGAATAGATGACATTCCAGCAGAGCTAATCAAAAATGCGGGGGAAAAAGTCTTAAGTGTATAAAACTACCTGCGACATGTAGTCAACAGGAGATTTACCTAGTGACTTCGAGAAAAACATCATTATTCCTAATCCCAAAAAGAAGACAGCAGAGAAGTGCGAATATTTTAGGACCATAAGCCCGACGACACATGCGTCGAGGATTCTGACAAAAATCATGTACAAGAGAAAATAACAGAGAGCAGAAGAGTTCCTGGATGGGGACCAATTCGGATTTAGGAAAACTCAAGGGTACAAGAGAAGCAATTTTGGCTCTTAGGCTGCCCATGGAGAATAGAATGGAGAAGAACAAACCGACTATTATAGCATTTGTCGATTTAGAGAAGGCATTTGATAACATGGAATGGAATTCAACGCTTAGAATTCTGAAAAAAATCGAGAGAGTGCTCTACAATGATCGTAGAATTTTTCATACTTTGTATGAAAACCAAGTAGCTGTGATTGAATTTGGATCCAACTGTGTAGAAGCAAGAATAGGAAAAGGATAGACAATAGCACTTTTCCTCATAATTTTTAATGTTTACATCGAGAAAGCCATCCATGAAATCAAGGAGAAAGCTTTGTGTGTCAATATCCACGTGAAAAAATTACTGCTACGATTTGCTGACGGCTGAACACTCATATCCGAGACAAAGAAGGATTTGAAGAAGACTTTGACAAATATGCATAGGACAATAGGACATTAAAATCAACAAAAAGAAGACTAAGAAATTAGCATGCAGCAAAAGAGAGGAGGTGAAGACAGACACTAACCTACGAAAGCATAAGCTTGAAAAGGTGAAAGAGTTATCTTGCCTGGGAAACCGATTTACCAACAATGGACGAAGAAAGAAATAAATAATCAGTGGAATAGCGCAGGCGAAGATGGCTTTCTATTAAGAGAAGAATCTTCTGGCAGCTGAGAATACAAGCATAGAAGTAAGGAAAGAATTCAACAGATGCTACTCATGGAGTTTATTTCTCTATGGAAGCAAGGCTTGGACGTTGACAGCTGCTGAGAAGCCTAGAGTGGAAGCATTCGAAATGTGGTGCTACCGAATAATGATGAAGATAAAATGGATTGACCGTGTAAGTAATGAGGAAGTTCTAAGAAGAGTGGGAGAAAAGAGAAGTTTTTTAAAAACCTTAAGCAAAAGACGGGACAACGTAGTTGGCCACATTATGAAGCATGATAGCTTGATGAATACAATCGTATAGGGACAGGTGGAAGGGAAGAAGGGCAAGTGACGGCCCCGAATGAATTACATAGGATAGGTTATGAAGAATGTAAAAAAGAATATGTCGCTATGAAAAGGCTAGCGGATAGGAGAGAGGATATGTTAATCCAATCATAGGATTGTTGACTAATAATGATGAGGAAATCGCATTTGAAACATAATCATATAATAAGATTTAAATGAAGCCAATAGATAATTAAACAGATTAGTTAAATTTAGCATTCCTTTTTCCGAGCGGTGATATGAATTTCCGCTCGCACTTCCTTTGTGATCAAGTAACTTCAATATGCAAAAGAAAAGGGGTGTGCACCAAATTTAATATTTTTCTTCGGGGACCATTAATTGAAAGTTTACTCCATCTTGAAAATAACTCCATTAATGAGGTCACTGAATATGTTTGTTAGTACTCCATACCTGAAAGATGTGTTATATCCCCCTCCTATTTAACACACTCTTATTGATGCTATTTTTGGTGTAATATGTGAGTGTAGGAATACATAACAAAATAGTCGTTTACCAATGTTTATCCCTTAATAAACAGATGTTTTAATTTCATAAGAAGCAATTGGCAGACATTAGCTCCTGATTTACGATTTTTCTCTTTCAATCTGTTACATATAAAGTGTAAGAAGGGGGGAATGAAATCACAAAGATAAAAATCTCAAAAAGGGATAATATGAATATTTAAATGAAATATAATATAAATACAGTGGATTAGCACAGGTTATACAATCACGCTAACGACCATGGTTATGCTTGTAGCAGTGCCAGCAATTGATATTTCCTTTGGGCAGATGGAACACAAAAAGATAAGGAATAATCACACCAGAGACATCCCAGACATGGAGAAGAAAGAAGATGTCAAGAGAGAAGAACCGTTGCCAGAACTGGATCAAATGATAGCAAGAAACGATGAAAGAGGCTTTGAACTGCCATTTATCGACGGTGGATAACATAAGTATTGAACGCGAAAATTATCCGCGCGTTTAAATGCGGATATTGCCTAATGGCAGAGAATAATTTATATCATACACATGAGAAGATGGCGTTTTTCAATTAAAAAAATCAATTCAACCTGAATGTACACCTTTTTTTCCTCAGAAAATCAGTAAACCTCTTTTTTTGCGAGAGAAACTGGCCGCTTCAGACCAACAAATTGAAGGACCAAAGGACCACAGAAATTTTCAAGGGGAAAATAAATCATGAAAATTATTAAGTTCTACTTAACTGATTTCGCGAATTTTTCAAATTCCAATGAAGTAAAATTGTCTAACATACATGCGCTGTTAAAGATGCTCTCATTGTGTAGCTTGTGTATCGTCATCCTTGTTTAAGAAAATGCTATGAGAACACTTTCATTCCATTCTTCTATTGTGACATTGTGTGAGATTTGTGATTTGTGACATGTGTGAACCAGTGATCTTTGAAATTAAAGACATTTAAAAATAGGTCGAATAAATAATGAAAGACAACTTCACCGTGATTTTTTTAGGCTCTCTCCTACTGACAGACGAAAACAATTTCCACTCAATTACTATTTAATGTTGAGCAGTTCTTACGTATATCTTCATATCTGATAAAGTACAGGGCAGAAAATGAAATGGATAGAATGAATAGGAAGTAGTTATGGTAATGTAATGAATCGAAATGATATCTAACTCTTAAAAACTGTAGATAAAGCTACCTGTAATTCAGTGTTTATCGATAGTCATTATTGAATAGGCGAATAAATTAAGTCATAATAAAACAATATCCGTAAGGTTTCTTTGACTTTGTAGTCCCATGGCTCCGCAAGTGTTCAGAAAGCCTATTTCCAGAGTCATAATCAAACGGAAAAATCACAGTAAAGCTGTGAAATTGTTGTATTATGCTGGTGATTTTACCATAATGTAGATAAGTTAAATGCAGTAAAGGTGTAATGATTCCCTCGTGACATTGGAAAAGGCGCAAATGCATAATTAATGTGAGTACGGCTTTCCAACGACGACGGAATCTTGCGGACCTGCTGAGAGTTGAGGGAGGATTACTGAAACAAAAGCCATTATTTCCTCAATAAGGCAAATAATAATAAAAGTAGGACTCGTTAATGACCTAACATGTCGTTATGAATGCTTTGACTTAGAGGTGAAAATATCTGTTTCACATTATTTTCCCTTCAACGTGTGAGGGCTCAGGGGAGCCCTTCGAGTATACAACGCACCGGGGCCGGGAACCAAGCCAGTGGCTTATACGCCCGATCACCCGGGGAGGGGGAGGAGAGGAATGGAAAAGGAAAGAGGCGCCGCCACGATAGGAGCCCGACGACGCCTCTGGGAGAGGAAAGGTGCGGAAGGGACGGGACAAGGGAAAAACACCTCAACGCTATAGAAGCGAAGAGGGGCCTACTATTAGCGAAACCAGGCAAAGCCATTAATGTTCTAACGACCTTATTCTATTAGGAAGAATGATCCAACGATTAGATCGTTAGATAATTATTTTCCCTTCAATTAGTTAAAAAAATGAGCCGAAATGAGATTATGAAAACACTTGACTAAAGTTTCTAATGCCTATTTAGCGGAGGATTATTTTTTTAAAGTACCTTATAATGCCTTTTTCCATTTTCAAGTCCAACGATTAATATTTACCTCAAAATATTACACTTGTTTACAAATTACGACTGTCTTTACAACTTATAATCCTCTCGAAACCCAAAAACAAAATAGCTGTTCTCAATGATGTAATTCGTTGCATTTAACAAGTCTGGAAATAAGAGTAAAACGACGTAACTTTTCTATAAAATCGCAAGAAAATGTGACTCTTAGAAAACTCTCTTTGTTGGTTCTGTCACTGAATGCCTATCATAAGGCTGAATAATTCAAAGAGGAGCTCGTTTGTCTTTGCTCAGAAGATAATTTCATTAATGCACATGATTCCAATTCCTTCGACGAACTTATAAGAATCACCCAAGATCCATGAGTTTTCATGAAGGGTAAATACAACGGGAATCAACGACTTTTCACGACGTCTATGGGAATGAACAAATTTGGCCAGGGGTAATAAACTTTTCCGTTTAAGTAAGTAAGTTGGGATTTTATACACGAGTTTTTTTTGTATTTCACAAGAGTAAATAATATCCATTAGGTCGAAGCTATATTGGTGCAAAGGACTAACAAAAGGTTAACATGTGATGCATCCCAATCCCGGAAACCCAGAAAATGCAGCCTACATTACGAAGCTATATTGTTGTTCATGAAGCGTTCACATGTAATTTTCGGTCGCATCCGTTTACCGCACATTTTATCACCGTCAGAAAGTGCCGAAAAAAGGTCCGCTAATCTATACTTCAATCTTCCCCAAATGACCTGTAGGATACCTTCACTACACAAACGCTCAGCAATCGCCCACCGAATCAAATCCGCTCATCTAGTAGCCATAGTAGTACTAAATGGGTATCGTGTAGGTAATTGTTCCGAGCAGGTGTGCGGACTGTGCAGGTGTAAGCTCATGCCATGGCGTATGCGGGGCTATACTTAAGCTATTTCTTCAAAATAAACATGTATTTAAGATATTTGTTCAAAATTAAACAGTATTTTAGATATTTCTTCAAATTGGTTTTACATTTCTGAGTCCGATTCTGTGGTATAATATAACTTAAGACCTACTTAAGATCCGAGAGACGACCTTTTGCCGTTGGCATGGCAGCAATAAGCGAAGTTTGGACGCTCGCGGTCGGGAAAGCTGCTTTTGGGGTAATGTGCGGAACATGGAAAATCGCGGTCAAGGCATCTTTGAGCACTGCGTGGAAAACGGGTGTTCTGATCTACCGAGTCAGATGAAATGTGCGGAGAACGGATCAGCCGTAATTTTCTTACGAAATAATCGAAACATTTTCTAGTCTTTAGAAATATTTTGCAAATGAAAGGAATATAAATCTTACTGATTATGTTTTACTGTGATGAAGTTTTTATAAATATCGTTGCTTTGTTCTACTATAGAAAAGTAAGAAGTACAATTCAAAAGTCACCGTGCATCAATGAGTAGTTACCTTTACACAAAACAATCGTTTGGTACAAATGGAATTCACACGGCACTAGGTCGGCATGGTACGGTGGGCGATCGAAAATGTCCCATGAAATGGCTCAAGGAGCAGTTGCACTGCATCAGCGCTAAAATAACGGTCGTTGTCATGGATCAGAGCACTTCCAGAGGACAGCAGCCTCTCCTTTTGTTTTTAATGAGAATGGACGTAATATTTCACACTGCTTCACCCTCTAGCCACTATGCATTAAATAAATTCTCTTTTATCGGCATAAAGGTCAAGACATATCAATTCTGAGGCCATTTGGCGAGTTTTCTGGCTGTCACTCCGCAGTGCGCACATGGCGGGAGATTCAATTGAGGCAGTGTAGTTAATGAGATTGCTAGTAGCCTTAAACTAATAACTTACAGTCAGAAATGACTTGAGCATGTGGTGCGGAGGACGCGCAGTTGTCCTATCTATGAAGTACCCGCTTGTCGCTTGTAGGGCGTTTTTGCTGAGCTATCGGAGGTTGAAAAACATGGCCTCATACATAGGGTACCTATTTGTCAGGAAATTGAGTGTCCTTCGATTATTTACATGGCTCAAATAAACTTAAACTGGTAAAAGCCTCCTTAGCTAAAGCCTCTCTTAACCTAACCAAAGTTTATTCCGTGATTTTTTTCTTTCACTTCGCAATTTTTATTTTATGGTCAAATTTAATGTGAAACTATAATTTATTTTTCAATTAAGTTTTTAAGAGATAGAAATTTAAAGATATAGAAATTTCTTCGACTTGATTTTCTTCACCATTTTTCCAGCAATACTTTAAGAAACCCTTCATACTTCATATATACATGCTTTTGATTGGCTCCTTATATTTCTGCTCAAAAGGAGGCGAGTAATATTGTAGTGTTTAAAGTGAAAATTTTGCAAACCAATTATTTCATGAAAAACGCTAGGTACTTAATTGGAGAATCAAGAAAAATAAATTCACCCAAGAAATAAATTTTAAACTATCTATTATTCTTTCGAGAAGTCTATACATTCCCGGCCGTTTTGCTCCTCTGAATATGAAAAAGTATAAAATAGCAAACGAAAGCAAGATATAACCTGCTGGGAGTTCTTTCATATTAGTGAACAGGAATTTATATTATTAATTATCATACTGAATCAATTGATATAAACTTGATGAATCAAATGAATTTCAGTAAGATGGAACTTAATGTAATGAAATAAATATTGAAGAAAGTTTCCTTCGGCAGTTTACAACAAGGAACATATCAATGAAAGCTGGCTAATGCCTCCTGGTTCATACCTAACCTCGGTTTTTTCTAGCATTAATGGGTTAATGTTTTTACACTTTCATTCCCATTGCTAGAGGATGTACGCCGAAAGTTTTTCTTCCACACCTCAAATAAACAAGGTGTCCTTCGGCAGTTTACAACAAGGAACATATCAATGAAAACTGGCTAATACCTCCTGGTTCTTACCTAACCTCAGTTTTTTTCTGGCATTAATTTGTTAATGTTTTTACATTTTCATTCCCCTTGTTAGAGTATGTACGCCGAATTTTTTTTATTCCACACTTCAATGAAATTTAAATGTTGATCTAGAATTATTTTGCATTCGCTACTTCTTTAGCAATATTTCGGGGATAGGCAGTGGTTCAGGCGTCAAATATTTACTCGCAATGGGCTTAACCGGCAGTCACGGAAGTTATCTCTGCAGTCGGTATTTTAAAACGCGACGCCACCTGCGGCGTACGTGCGCCCCCTATTGCGTGCACTCATTTGCATTTTCCTTCTTCCTGTCACTCACCGTTCCCAGGGCATGTGCTTCCCCCTCAGCACTAATCCCTCCTCCGTACCATGAAAGTCAGCGGCACGTGAACTTCCCGCATTAACCTCTTCCCCATCCCGTGAAAGGAACCGTTTTTATCCTCTCATGGGATTTCTGGCGCTAATCCATATCAATTGTCGAATTCTAGCGTTGATTCAAATCAACTTTCGATGAGAACTCGTATTTTTTTATGGACACCGATGATTGTTCATGAATTACTGAATCGGAAAGGAGAGGGTCTGAAATGTTCCTTACTTGGAAGGATTTCGATTTAGAACCTTTATTTAGTCGGAAATATTTCATCTACCTTTACTGGAAATGTAATCTATTCTCATAAATATACTATTTATGCACTGATGCTGTAAACTTACATTAACTCTGACGCTTTCACGTTTTCACTTCGAAAAAGCTCAAGCCGACGTACGCTTATAACAGGGTAGTTTCCTTCATCAAAGAAAACGAAAGGCATCCACTGTGATTCGTTACCCAACCTTAATATAAAAATTATTTGGTTTTAGAAATCCCAGTTTAGACGGATATTAATGGTCAATTTTAACCTCATTTGAAAAATTTCAGATAGGCGCCCATGCGATGCCACTCCACGTGACGTCATAGGGACCTAGATGCTATACGAGTAGATAGGAGTTTTACATCGTCTGAGATTACCAATGCATGCATGAGGCACAGAGCTCAGGGAAACATCTCTTAATAATCACCTATTAAAATTGCCTGAGGTCGGAAAGTTTCCTTCGCTTGGTAGGGTAATAATAATCCTTATTCAACCCAAGGGCTACCTGCTAGCTGGGTACTTTGCTACTTTCTAGCAGCCTGCATCGTAGCGGCGCCTTGAAGTCTCGCCTCGGGGTCACCTCACACGGCGGCAGCGGGAACCCGAAATACGTCACAGGGGCTTTTCCAGCATTCATACTTAGCTGTCGCGTTTTCGCGCGCTTGAAAATTTTTTACTTTTCATTAAATCGCGGAAAATAGATATTGTCATTTAAAAATCTGCATGCGTGAAATACGTACTCTAGGAGTAATAATCTTTCGATCTATGCAAAAAAATAATAGGAAACCGCCCTATTGTGGTAATATAATGTTATATAATAATTTATTTATAGCATATATAAGTAATCTATGTCCCTATAAAATTGAAAGTAACTAAAAATATAATAAAAAAAACATTTTTACATTGGATTAAACAAGGGGCCGATATGTCAGCGCATTGAGTGTTTTAAGGCGAAAACTGAAAGTCAATATATCGGCACCTTGCGCGTCTAAGGGTTAATTCCGCAACAAAGATAAGTGCCATATCACCATAAAATAGAATTCCTCTGCCTAAAATATTTGTCTACGGTGGTGCTAATTTTAATTCAATACAGTACGTGTAATGCCAAAAGCAAATCAGAAGGATGAATAATGAAAAAGAAAATTGAAACTTAATAAAACATAAAAAATAAAGTTAAATAATGATTTCGTACTCGTGAGATGTTTCGTGCGCCATAATCTTATTAAGTTTGCAAGATTGAGGTTTTAATTAAAACCGACAATAATTACCACTCGCTCTGACTTAATACCAAAATATGCTCATCTTCTTAAAACAAAAACCGCCAGCCTAAATGCAAATATCTTTTCGAATCCATAGAATTTTTATCGGGTGAAAAAATATTTGTCTTCATTATTGTTTTTATCATTATCTTGACATAAAATCAAAAATAAATATGTATTCACGTACATTATAATTACATTGCCTTTTTACAACATCTGAGGCTACCTGTAAATCATATTATATGAATAGATACTCCATGCTAGTATTGTATTAATAACTATGAATGAATGTATCAAATATGAATACATTTTTTCCGGTATTCATTAGAGTGAATATTAATTTTCAAACTCTGATTTCTTGTTCAGGCTAGCTTAGTGAAACTTACGAAGCTAGGAGAGGGAAATAAAGCACTGTTTTAAGGAAATAAGAAAAAGATAGCACAAAATAAATCCCGTAAGAAGTACATTTCTTTGCGCATTCGCGGGATCCTTTCCGTAGGTAATCTTATCTCTTTTTTAAAATAATCCTGCTGGAAGAGTCATTACACTGAAGCTGAAGGAGACAAAGTCTATCCATACACTTTTTGAATTGAATTGAATTGAATGTGACTAATGTCATATATTACTTCAGCCGGAAATGATGGGTATCGGACCGTTTAGAACCACGAATACAATGAATATATTGATGTCTCGGTCAACCAGGGCTTTTTTCGTAAGCATGTGAATTTATTTCTTAAGCTAAATTATGAACCGATTTAACGGTGTAATATGAATGCTGAGTACCTGTTACAGCAGTTTATGACATGATGAAGTTATGACCTCCAAGGCATTTTCTCATCACGAAAAATAACATTGGGTGGGCGTGTTTTTATAATATAAAAAAAATTGGAGAGTAATTTAGAGGAGTTTCTTACATTATTAAACTCATAACTTTTTCAAGATGACCTTATTCTGGCATATTTTGGATGTAATATATTAACATTGAATAATAATTTTGCAAATAAAAAGTACTGGGTATATTTTATACCATCGTTTTATAAATAATTATTTGATAATAATACAAACACCCGTTTGGGTAAATCATTGAACCGTCGAAAAGTTTTAAATGTTCCGTTGTGTAATGGCGGAGTTTAAAGCCGTCTTCTTTGAATAATATTGCTTGAAATTAGTTCATTTATTTATAAGCACCTTCTGAAGATGAAGGTATTGGAATTCTTAACGGGCAAGCCAATTTGATTACACCAACTATATGTTTCAAAAGTTTTCTAGCTCTGGCAAAACCTTCCTTGCGGCAATTATTGCGTCACCTATATGGACTCATGGAGCGGGAGAGTGGATAAGGTAAATGAGCAAAGCGATGCATTGCCCAAGAATCTGCAAAGTGAACGATATAACTTCATCAGACTTTGAAGCAATTTTTTTCATTGCTATGGATTCTGATGAAGCTGACCCGCGAAATAAACGATTGACGTTTCGCGGAATAGGTACTTAATGGTTGACTTGATATGATGATGGTTCGTGGCCGCGGAAAAATCGTTTCTGAGAACTTCCATCCGCAATCTGTGTGGCGATGCGTGGATTAAAGCCCGTGAAAGCAGCTTACGGATAAAATTGTGAAAATGAACACGTTGAGACTATTGAGGCCAAGGTGTGAGTTCTGATTCGTATTGCCATCCTCACTTATATGGGACTGTGAGTGGATTCTGATTGAGAAAATTAAAGCCATAAAAAAGCAGTATTTTGAAGGTCTAAGAGTAGTAAAAACTTCTCCATTGTTTTACTTTAAGGGTCCAAAAAAGTGAAAAAAATGAAGAATGAATTACTGCTGCTGAAAAGCTTAACCGGTGGTATTCTGTCTCAATTTCGTAATGTATCACATGTATGATATTTCACTAGGTAGATATTTTCAGGGTAGTAGGTAGTAGGTATTTTCAGGGTATGCATAGGGTAGACCCAAGGTAGGTAGGGTTTACCTTTAGTCATATTTGAAAGTTAAACCTAAAAAAAAATCTTATGAAAAGTATGCTCACTTTAGGTACAAGTAAAAGTCGAAATATGTATACTCGGTAAATACCCTGAAATTTTCAAGATTAAAACAGAAGATCGGTAGGAAAATATTGTATCAGGAAATCATACCGGTTGAGCGACCCAAGTATCGATTTATATTACATGTTACTACATGTAATGTTACATTTACATAATCAAGGGATAATTTCACGCCAACTCAAAGGAAAATGTATAATATTTTACGACAGATCCGCTCCTATAGTGTTTCCTTTAAATTTGGCAATAAAAACCACTTTTAGTTATTTCTAATTCGTAGAGCTTTACAGTCTTAGCTTTACAATCAAATCAAATTAGAAACTTTTGACAAGTTTGAGCGGTTCGATTGATAGATAAAGTCAATAAATCTGTAAAACATTTACACATGAATTTTCGATACGGGACAAATAGCAGAAGCTCAAAAAATTTATGGAATATGTTTTTTTTGTATGAAGTAAAAAGGCCATTGGCTTTAAACGTTGATGTTCTTTGATGTGCCAAACACCTCATTAAATTAAAAAATATTTATGTTGATCCATATCCAATGTATGTGATGTCCAATGTATTAATATTTTCTGGTAAAATATCAGAAGGGTAATTTAGTGGTATCACCAAAGAGACATTCACAAGTAAACCATCAATATTACTTCAAGCACTACGGTTTGCCAAAAAGCTCACTAAGGTGGGCCTAAAATTAGATTTTTTCAAACTGAATCACATATTTCATCTGGGAAACAAATTACGAATAAAATGAAGTCAATTAAATTAAATTTAATGGTTAAATTATTAGAAAATTCACATTAAAAGCCACAATGACTATTTAATTTTCAGTGGCCCAATTTATTATATATTTATTCCCATACCACTGAATACAACATATGTCGGCCTGTTTACTTTGCGGTGTTCAAAAAATTTAACAATCATACGTTCACGAAACCCTATGCCTAGAACCTATAGGAGCAACCTACCCAGGCTAAACTCGAACCAGCGACCTTTTGTGTGGCAGGCGAGTACTTAAATTTTCAGTGGCAGTTTTTATTATTTATTTTTTATTTATTAATTCCCATACCACCGATACAGCACACATTGGCCTTTTTATATCGGGGTGTTCAACAAATTCAACGAACAAACAACAACGCCGCCGCCACCGAGGCAGGCTATTTCCAAATAATTAATCGATTAAAATCATTTTTATGAACTCGAGAATAGAAGGGAATTTAAGAGGGTGTTGTATAGTATGTTATGTTATATTATTATGTTCTTTTGTTTTTTGCTAATGTACGAACCACCCAAGAGAGGAAGTTATATATAGCTGTTCACGTGATCTCTGGGCTAGAGAGTAATGTATCACAAAGTCTGTTATGTATCTGTGAAAAAAGATAAGTAATAAAACATGGTGGCAGCGGTGGGATACGAACCCACTTCCTTTCGGACTGGTGGCTAAAACCAGAAAAAGAAAAAAGGGTGAAGGATGAATTTGAAGGAATGAAATATTTGAGAGTCCTGAGGTGCTCGTTCATTAGATAATACATTTTTATACCGAGGCTGAGTGGAGGCATCATGGAGGTGTTGTCTCCCTTATAACACGTTTTCACAAGCAATAGGACATTGATGGCTTCGTAGCACAAAATAGCATGTGAAGGAGGTACAAGTACCTTCTCTTGGCATTGAATGAAGCATAAATATTTGCACACGTGTGATTTATTCCGTCTCCACGAGATTGCTGTGGTTTTCTCATCATTGTGATCAAAGTTATAGAGAAAGTTCGCATATCATTTTTGATTAAATGACTACTGTTGATTTAGAATATCAACTGTAAAAAGCGACACCAAAACAAGAAAATAATAGAAGACAAGAATAAACGTCAAAATAAGCCACCGGGATCTATATTTTCCTGAGGAGCCATGTGAAAAAGATATGTGAATTTTAAATTATCAGATATTTTTTATCAGATTCATGATATTGGTGGAAATTGATAACATAAAGCAGGATGGGTGGCAAAATACATTAAATATAACTGAAGAGAGAATTGCCAACAGATCAAAAGGAAAGAAATGAAATGCAAAATGGGAAAATACGGAATGAAAGGACTTTTTAAACGTTTAAAACGCGGGACAAAAAGATAAATACCGATAAAACTATAAATATATCCACAGTATCGCTATCATCACAAAAGAGTCGAGGTAAAATCTATCATTGTCTCGTAGCAATGACTCCTGGTATTGAACGTATTATACAAATATAACTAGGGATGAGTCGATTCCACTTTTTTTCGATTCCGATTCCAATTCCGATTCCTTCAAATCGATTCCCGATTCTCGCTGTCTGCGCTGCGAATTCTGCGCTGGGGTAAGTTGGAGTGAGTCAAATATTCGCATTTTTTCCGTTGTTTAAAGGTCAGTCATTTCCATTTTTTCGGAATACGAATAAAAAATGCATAAAAGGATGATACATCTACAGACCGTTTGAAGAAATGTTTATTCTTAATAAATAATATTAAAAACTGATCAAGAATAGTTTCTCTCAACAATCAAATCAAATATCCTCCTGGAATATATAGATGCAAATGGCGCAAAGCAGTTATTCTTGTTTTTGACCCTGTTTCACCAATTTAAAAATCTGAAAAAAATTGGAATATACTTTAGAGCAGGCATAACAGCATATATTTTTTTCGGCGTGTCTATTGTTTTCTAATTTTTTTAAATTTAATTTTGAAGATCTCAAACTTACGTAAAAGTTTGGTTTTAAGTCAAAAAATTTTGAAAAAAATCAGGATGGTAGAACAAAACTGTATTTACATTTTAAAATCAAGAAAACGATTTTACAAAAATAAAAGCTGGAGATATGGTTAAAAAACTAAAAATCGTGTTTCAATTTTTTTTAGGGTTATTATTCATTGTTAAGGCCTGAAACTTTGGGGAAACACATAGTTTAGGATACACTTTAAGTGTATATTATTTATTTTTCAAAACATCGGGGGGCACTTTTCAACATCTTAACCTGCTAGACCCTTTCTCATTATGGCTAAGAATCACGCGAACGCACGAACGATATAAGGATAATGTCCATGTTGCCATCTCACGTCCATGCATTCCCGCTTGCGTTCCAGTAATTCACCTCTTTACAGGATGCAGTCTTGACTGCGCCGTCGCACGTATGTCAGTTTTCTGCAAGTATGTCCATGTCTACGTTCTACCATGTCAAGTTCTGCCATGTCAAGACCCCGTGTAACTGTTAAAGACCTTGCGTTAAAGACCGTCGGTCTTTAGAAAAGTTCGCAATTTTACATGACTGTTTTCAGGAAAAATAATATGCAAAAATCGAAGGGCATTTGATTTTTAATGCAATATGACCATCGTAGGAATTATTTTTCTCATGATACTACTCGCGTGCACTTCAAACGGGCAAGTTGAGGTATATATACCATATGAAATACTTCTATTTTGAAATGGTTAGTCGTAATTGGCGCCTGGTGATACCATGCATGTCAATGTCCTCTAAATTATTATGTACAAGTGTTTTTGCACCAATAATAGAAGGTAACTCACGTAATGACAACTGCGTCAACATAAAGTTTTATGATACGTAAAATATGAACCAACAAAGAAAACCAGGGATAGCACGAAATAAATGCACGCGAAATAATCATTAAATTTGGCATAAATCGAAACAGAATGATCATTTTGAAAGTAACATCTCCCTATGAGTGAATATATCTTCACCCCCAAACGAAATATTTTCAGTGAGTACCTAACCAAGAAAAACAAAAAGAGTAAGGGAAATTAAAATTCCTCGAGAAGCAGAAGTGGCACCGCAAACTTTATCCTTAAACTTATAAAAGTGACTGTAAATACAACACTAATTCCTGTGACTAAACAAAAAAAAAACTCCAAACGAAAATACTCGATCTCCAGCGATGATGGTACGGGTAAGCTGGACGTGATATGTGGAACCGTTTCTCAATCAAAGATTTCACGATCAGCACGGTACCGTGTCCATCCTTCACATCAACAAAATGTTGCCTCAATTCGTGAAAGAACTCAAATTTTCCTTGACCGCGACTCGTTCGCGTATCCAAAGAATTCGCGCAAGATACTCTCGCCGCACTTTCGTCTCGCAAAATATCATGCACTTCAGCGATTACTTTTTGCCCGTTCTATCTATTCAGCATTTTTTTCCTTATACCTGATGATGTATTTTGATCCGTTTATAATAATAGTTGTAAAATGACGGTCATAGACGCCCCCGTGCAGAAGAGGTGCCGTACAGCATTGCTGTATGCACGTCAATTCGGGCTGATGATTTGACCATATGGAGGGCTCGCGAATGGACACAGGAGACTTCGGACCGCCAGGGTATACGCGTGGGATTCATGCAGAATATACGCAACCAATGAGACCGTTCAAAGCGCACTCGAGAAGTATTCTGAGAAGTTGTGTTTGTTGAGCAGCCATGGCATGATTGTAAAAGGCGAGTCACTTGACGTTATTACAATAAATTATTCTGAAAACGGTCATAAAAATTTCGCGTTTATTCCCATGGCTGAAAAGTTAGTTTTATTTCCGAATAAGAATAAAACTTTATTTTGGGGAAGCTAATGTTCGTTGGGAGGGAGCACACCTTAGTATGTAGATTCCTAACGTTTCGGGGTTGAGGTTCTTATGTAGAGATGAGTCGATTCCACTTTTTTTCGATTCCAATTCCGATTCCTTCAAATCGACTCCCGATTCTCGATTCCGATTCTTATTCCTTCTAACAGGTGGGATTTTAATTTATCTGTAGCATTGCTATCATTAAAATTTAAGAATTGAATGGAATAAAATAACTAGGGATCGACGGATCCAGGATTTTTGGAGCCAGATCTTTCGAATCGGATATTTTTGAATCCAAAGCCATTTTCAAATTTCTGTCATTAAACAAAGTCATTATTCAAGTTTATTCTGGGTACATACAATCAATGGAATGATTTTTAGATTTTCATACACATTTTAATATTTTTATAAATTAAAAATAATTTTATGGGCTTTCAAGTTGTTTTTTAAAACCATCTTTACAACCTCAGGGCCTAAACTGTTACGCTTGGGTTTGGAAATGAAATAGGAAAAATCTTAGGATGAACCACTGGCCAGTGGCGTAGCGAGAGGACCCCCGAAAATATAAAAACACAATTACTTTCCTTCATAAAAGGAAACAAAATATTTAAAAATCATGAATTTACAAAAATGAAAAATGGAAGAAAAATGTATCTTTGCAAAATTATTTTTTTTCTTTTATGAAGGGTGTTAAAATTAGTTTGAAACCCTCTCCTTTGTACCCTGTTGTTTAAAAATTTTCCCCCCTGGTTTTGGACCCCCCCTTAACAAAATTCCTGGCTACTCCCCTGCCATCGACTGAATTCAAATTTTCCTCACGCACGTTACCCCCGAATTTTACTTTCTCATCGCATACGGACTTGTGTTTCAACCGAAAATACTTCAGTATAGTGAGGTGGATTTCGCACATCTTCGCGATAATTTACACCACAGTGCACACACACGGTTCGGAGTCAGATTTTGCTTCAGTGACGTCGTTGCCTTCAAAGCGAAGCCGGGCGCACTACGTGATATATGTAGTTGGCATTTCCAATCCGTCTCTAATTGTTTGAGGGGTTAATGCTGCGCTTGTTTCTTTGAAAATTGTGCTGTTTGGACAATGTTGCATATCAGTAAAGTCTAATTGTAGAATTTTAGATAGAAAACTGAGTGGCATTCAACTAGAGCTGAAAAATAAAGTGAGAAATCGTCAGGAATGCGTCTCGTTTGGTATAATTCTTTTTTAAATCTCGTGCATGTCATCTAAATGTCGAAGCTATCAAGATATCTTCGGGCCCAGAAGTCACTCTCCTAGCATTTTTCGTCTAGAAACGGAGAATTGAAGCAGGCAGGCCAAAAAAAAGTTGATGAGACGAGGTAGGGATGAAACACGCTTCAATTGTTTTCGTGTGATTTAATATTTTCATTAGAAGACAATGATTTATGATCCGTTTGATTTTGGATACGAAAAAACAACAATAGAGGCACGGGCTGATGGACGGCCGAAGGTGGTTTTCTGAAATCCGCGACGTAGTTACTTTTGACGTGGTTATTATCCTACGGCGCTGAGATTCCCCCGATGATTGTTCAATCTCTTGGGAAGAGTCACACTATGTGCCAGTCGTATTTTGCCTTTTTTATTTTCTGGCTGAAAATCCTGGCCACGGCTGAAATTCTACTCGTAACCTCTGCGAGAGTTTTCAAACAAAACGGTTCATGAGTAGGACAAGAATCGCATGCGACGGCGCATTCGAAGAGGGAATCGTCTTTCCACCCTGATGGGGCGTTGAATTCACTGAAGCTATTATTTAAAATTTCGGATCCAGATCCGATGTCTTCCGCGACTTTTGATCCGATGTATCCGATGAAGGGCAATATCCGCAGATATTTGGGTCCGAGGTATCCGATCCGATCATCCCTAAAAATAACAGTAGCCGCGGTGGCTAAACAATAATGTTGCGTTCATTGCGTCCATACATACCAGAGCAGCCTGGCGGGTGCGCGGTGGCGGCCGAAGGCAACCTGTCGAGCCCGCCCGGAGGCCGCGGCGGCTTATGCCAAGCAAGTATCAACTTTCTCAAGGGTTGCATTGATGAAACTGGGCTATGCAAACGCGAATGTGTCTAAATTTTTTATTATTGACGCAGACGCGTGTTAGTCTAAAAAAAGTTACATATATAAAAAAACCCGCTCTCAGCGCGTATTTATAAAAAATCGATGGAATCGGAATCAACTTTAGGCGATCGATTCTCGATTCCGATTCCGTTCCCGAGAATCGGTGGAATCGAGAATCGACATTTGGAATCGACTCATCCCTAAACATAACTATATAAATGCAAACACGATTGCATAGAATATAACAGATATTAAGTCTAAGATTTCAACATCGATATTTGAAGTGACCTAAAAAATTTTGTTGTTTGATAATGAATTTATTAAAAAGATGGAATAATAAATGTTTTAGTCATTCATCTTGAAATCAAACTACAATTTTTTCGGAGCTTGAAGAATGATCAGTATTCCTACCAGTGGAAGAATACATTTTTTGAAGAACTAGGGAATTACGAATACTTCACCACGGATATGTCACCATACGGATATGTGTGTGACGATGCAATGCATAGTATTAAATTGTTGATGAGTTTACAAATATTAAAAATTTGTAATTAAATATATTTTCAACATATTTTAAAAAGTAATGCGATACAACGGCAAAAATAATCCGCTAATTATTATCACGTCCTTATGTTAAAGAAAAGGGAGGATGGAAGATATACATTCCATTCGTTAATGATGTAGAAGTTGTTTAACTTCACTTGTATATAAAAATAAAATGGAATTGTTTTAGTTTATCTTTACGTTTGATCAATACATGTGCGTTCATAGTTCATTATAAGAATTTAGTTAACCTCTCCCTCTGCTTTATAGAGTTACGATTAAAACATTCTATTTTGCAAGGAATGTTCACAATATATATATCTGATAATGGTAAGAAATCGCACATTACATTACGTTTTAATTATAAAAATATCCAAACGTATTAACATATGTGTTATTCTTAAAGAAATGCAAAGAAAAACCTGAAGATATAAGGCAAAACTTTTCACACCATCTTCTCATCATAATTGGTGGTAGGAGCCTTTTTTGATTAATATAGTAGCGTTATCAAGAAAAAATTTAAAAAAATGATCAAAAATTAATTTCGGCCATTGCAAATAATATCTTCTTCCTTTTTAGGTCGAACATTTTATGAAAATAGATCATAAAGAATGGTTCTCCGCAAAGCGAGTTAATATTATGCGTCCTTTCTTAATGGAGACTTAGCTGCCGTATGGGACTAAGAGAAATATTTTGAGTGGTGGCTGCCGAAATTATTGGAGAAAGACATTTTAAGATGGAATTTGTGTAGGAAGTAGACTGTGACACATTTGTGGAAAAAACCTTCAAATCCTTGAATGAACTTGATGACTTACATTTGAAGTTTCCATTTACGCGCTTGTAATCCACTGAACGAATCGTGAAAATGAAAATGTCAAAAGTTGTTTATCTCATTTATTCTGCGATACATCCGAAAGGAATTAAGGAGTTCACGAAAGGTCAGAGTCTTAGGGCGATGGAAATAAGCGACGCACTGGATTTTGGAGTGTTTTTGAAAATTATGAAAGGGCACAACACAACCTGTATGCCGTATCAAATTCGTACTGACGTTTTGCATTCATGTATTTATCGTTCAAGTCCGTGCTCCTCAAAAACAATTATGTAGTCGATTAAAGTAAATGCGTATGAGCTTTGTATTAACTCAAGTTTCCATGTTCATTTCTTCCATACCTGTTCCCTATAGGGTGGAAGATTGTTTTCACTGGAAGATCGCAAATTCTGTAAAGTATTTAAATATTAAAACGAACTGTGAATTTATTTGTCTTAAAGGAATCAAAGGAATCCAAAGAAAGACTTGATGAAAGCAAAATGTACACTTCATAATTTTCTGTGCAAGGAGCCGTTGTAAACCAATTTAGTGAGCTCGAGAAAGCTGCATTGATGACATACAAAATGTTAATATATTAATTTGATGCATGAATAACCAATAAAACTAATGATTAGACTTGGATGAGAAAAAATATAATGGAAAATGTACAATAGGATTGAATGTATGTCGATCTATTGTTTAATATGAGCTAGTAACCAATTTTTATAACTGTAAAGTACCCATGCTGGAGGAAAGCATTCTCCAAAGCTAATGGCATAAGAAAGAGATAGCATTAGAAGAGGTGACGTCCCACTTTAGGATGGAGGGAGTAACGGACAGTAGTGTCAAAGCGTGGAGAGAAGACTTCGAAAGAGCTTAGGGAGTCGACTGGTATGGGACTGAAAATTTGACCCTGAGCAGAAAGAATAATGGATTCGGGGCGCTCGATAAATGGAAGATGGAGAATGAAGAAAAGGAAAATGAGGACCAGAAAGATAGCTCAGTGAAATCAATTTTAAATTCTCAATTGAAAATTGGACAGACATAAAATTTATAGGAATTTTTGTTTCCCAAAGGTTCCAAAAATCTTTATTTAGTTTCCTATAAATATGTTGTCCAAGCCTCTTCACAGCTTTGAACTACAAAACTCAGTATTTATTGAAGAAATTATTTTCTTGATTATTTCATGTGTACATTGGTGCATAATTATTCATCCACAAAATGAATACCTTGGTTAAAGAAAATTACAAATGAGTAGAATTCTTACGTCGGACTTTTACCTTCATTGGTGTGCGATATGAAGAAGTTTTCTCAGACACGCTACCGTCGAACAATTGAGTTGGTTAGGCATCGCCAATGTCCTCAGAGTTTTAAGGACAACAGAAACTAAATGCTCTGAATGAAATAGCAGATTTTACACGAAGCTGTAGCCATCAAAATATCGAACCAACTAACCTGGTGGTGTAATCGAGAAAATTGCAACCGAGTAGAAGGCTTGTTGGAAAGGAAAAGCTATAATATTTTTCCTCGATATCCAATTAGCCCAATTTTATACTTTTTCAAAATATTTATTTCGATTGTTTTGTAATAATAATTCTATTTATTACTAAATGAAGCGCGCAGATTTTCGTACCATTGTGGCATCTTTGCTTAAAAAAACGTCTCTTCAAAGTCTAACTTTAGTAGTTTAATCCCGAATCATGGTTTAGATATGGTTTCAATGCTTATAATCTTTTGTATTTTTATACCAAATATTTTCTATTTTCATTTTAACGCCATTGAATTTCTCTACTAAACTGACCTCGAAGCAACTAGGTTTCCAGCACCATGGATTATTGTTAATACCATGTCAAATGATATGGAAACAACTTAAAATAACGGCTTTAAAATAATCTCTTCGGTATGGTGCTAAATACCTACAAAAAATTGAATTCAACTTATTTCTAGTGACCAGCAATCGTAAAAATAGTGAATTCAATTTTCTGTAAGTGTAAAAAACATGAAGATGCTAAGAGGACTCTTTTCCGTAGAAGTAAAATTTCATAATTCCTCTGAAAAATCGAGGCTATTAACCTTATTTTCATTCAAATATACACATTCACCAGCTGATATTTTTGCGCTCTCAGTTTCCAGGGAAGGAAAATTGATGGATTAATCTCAACCAATTGTGATGTAATCTCAGTCAACTTTTTAGTGAAAATCACATGAAAATAGAAATAAAATACCTATATCATTAGTGAATGACATCTCAAGTTACGAATGGAAATTATGATTGACACATATTGGTCACTAAACCAAGCAGTGTCTGAGAATAAAATGTCAAAAAATTACTCTACTCTTATTAAATCATAATAGGTAAAAATTATTTATTCATTATACAACACTCACTCTGCAGCACCTAAGGATGCTTTCAAAATTAATATTTGAATGCAATTAATTTCAATGATCTTTTTGAGACTCGCTTTGCGTGAAAACAATAATAATGCTACGCAGAAATACGCGAGCGTTTGAGATTCACAGAAAAGACGGATTGATGCGAGTTTCGATGGATGGATATATTAATTAAAGAGCATTAAAATTGCATGATAACGATATTTATCTGCAATCACTGTCATTTGCCCTTCAAAAGACCGATACTGAATTCACACATTGTATCATATCACCACGGTATGAGGAGTAATTTTAATTAAGTACTACAAAATTTTAATAAAGAGATTACTAATATTTACATTATTTTTCAACCTACTCTTGAGTGGACTAAAATTTTTCACTGAAAGAAGATGAAGATAAAACTTAATGTGTCGTTTATAAAATAATTATTATAAATTATATACCATTTACGTAAGTAATTATTGCGGATGTCATCTGAAAAAATGAATTTGTTTAGCATTAATTATCTTGTCAACATAATTGTTATGAATTATCTTGTCCTAAGGGAAACATATTTTCATTGGTTTGTAATTATGGCTTTGTTTTAAAGTTAAGAGCTGAGCGCGAACTGGAAAAACCAGCAGATCGATATCCCACAGGATGTAAAATCTCCTTCTCAGAAGTCGTGATACGCAGAAAATCAACAGTAGGAGGCAAGGAAAAACAGAGTCATAAACAAGTCTGAGGATGTTTGCTCAGATGCTGTTGAGTAACTAAAATGTTCAAGCTATCGCCGTCATGACCATAATGATGAATCGGTCATTTCGGGATTTTACGCAGAAATTAGGTGTACGAGACACTCAGAAAAGACGGATTGGTGCGAGTTGTGATGGATGAGCCGGATGCCATGAGCACATTTAAGGCTCATATCGGTCTAAGGACGGAAACACAGTCTTTACCTCGAGTAAATTTTACAATAAAATGACTAAATTTAGGAACACCCCAACTTGGTTGCCATGATATTTCCATTCATCATCTAGGAAGTTTTAATTAGTATAATAACTCTCTAAGAAAATTTCAGAAAGATTAAACCTCTTTCAGCTATGGAAAATTCATTCGCACATTTTACCTTTTTGTCGACTATGAAAATAATCAGCTGTTTATGAAATCATGATATACCACAGCGACAGAGAATTTATTTCTGCAGTTAATTTGTAGCTAACACCGAATTCTACCAGTGTTATAATAATTAAAACTTATTTTTTTATTTTCTTTGCTACCTACATGGTTTTAAATACAAATGTTAACTTTCTAACTGGATTAGAAGCTCCTTTAAATTGATTATTTTTCTATTGTTGATAATTCAATTTATAAATTCGTTTACTTTAGACCCTTTATTGGCAATAACAAATAATCAACTAGCTATGAAATCATAATATACCACAGTTACAGAGTGGTGTGGTGTAAAGTTTCAGTTTTCAGAGAAAAAAATAATTGAGATAAGAGCCATTATCATTATCATCATTGGTCGGCAATGATAACTATGCTTTGAAAAAACTCTGTATTAAATTCTACTGCCAATGAATCTTTTCTTTTTTTCGCATTTTTGTTTTCTCATTTGCATCTTCATTGACTTGAACGATTTATATCTCACTCCTTTAAATAAATATCTGCGTTCAAGAAAAGGCAAATTAATATTAATGTTTATTCATCTGAAGATCAATTATCCCAAATCCCTGAACTAAACGATTCATGGCAGTTCCATCACTTTGCTCCTTATTTTTAAATTCTGATTCTCTGTTATATTAGAAGAGCATACGTATTAGCGGTCAATATGATAATTACAACAAATTTTATTCCAAAACTTGGAAATTTTTTCCTGATTATTACTCTGAAACTGCTCTACAGGACAATAATTGAAGAACAAATTGACGAGTACATCGACACAGGATGGCCTCGAACGAGATATAAATCGTTGAAGTCATTTAAGGCGTAAATGAAAAAAATATAAAAAAATCGCAAGAAAAAGAAGATAGGCTGGTGATGGAATTACATTCATAGATCTGCCAAGCCAATCTGCCAATGAGAATTAATATTGCTGACTAATAGTGGTGACGCCAATGACTATGTATCTCAATTATTTTTATATTAACATGAAAAAAATTAACACTATACCACTCGGTGACGATGGTATATTATGATTTCATAACTAGCGGATTATTTTTATAGTCGATAAAATGGTAGAACAAGCAAAAGAATTGAGTGAATTGTCCTTAGAGAAAAAGAAAATTAAACGTGGTTTTAAATCCGGTTAGAAAGTTAAAATTTTCATTTATTACCATGTGGGTATCAAAGAAAATTTAAGAATATTTTTTCGACATTTGAACAGTGGTACAGTTCGCTGTTAATAGCAAATCAACTGAGGAATTAAATGCGAGTTTTTGTGAAACTTTGGGATATGGAGAGGAATTTTTTAATATTTTCAAATAGGCACGGACTACCTTTAAATTTTTACAAAATTTTCAAATGTTTGGCCATTCTAGCTGATTTGGGGATTCCCTTATCAATTAGAGGCGAATGACCGCGTCAAAACGAATAAAATTTTCCAGTGCCTCTTTATCTCATATTTTATCTCTTAATCTATCACTTTTATCGCACTATAGTAAGTTTTACATATTTATTAGACAAAATATTAAATTAAGTTCCTTGGGAATGGAGCCGATCATGATGAAGAAATAGAAGTTGCGATTAGGACAGTGAGATACTGTGGAGAGGAGGGCAGCAAAAAATCTAATGTTGAGCCTAACACCGTGTATTGTGGAAATATAGTCGCTTAGAAATGTGGGTAAAAAATAAGGTTGAGGATATATCGAGAAGTGGTTGTGGAGGAGAATATGGGAGAGATGGGAGAAAAGGCAAGAGGAATGAGGACGCAGCTGTTTGGAAGGGCGAAGAGTGAAAACCTATAGGGTAGATAGGACTGTGGAGAATGCGGACTGAGGAGAATGTGGATGAAGGGTGAAAACTGCCGGAGAGAGGAGGTGAAACCAATGATAGAGAGAAGGATGCCAAGGTGAGTGAAAAATAAGAAATGATCAGTTGATAAAGTAAAATGATCTATGCTGAACTGAAGAAATAAACATTAAAATAAATAAAGAACAGGTGATGGTTGATAAAATAATATATTCTGATATGCTTTAAGCAGGAAAATGTTATTTGCATTAGGAAACTAATTGTAACTTCGACAGCAAAGTTATATATTCTGTTCTCCACACACAATCCTTTCTCTTCAGCACCTTCTTCATAAAAACGAAAGCAGGAGCTCGTGATGTCCCACAACCAGTAGAGAGGAAAGGTTTCTTGAGATTATTCCTTCTATTCCAACAGTCACAATTCTTATATTATAAAACACCCTATAAAATCGAATTTTCGATTGAATTCTCTTCCGATGAGTCCTAGAAAGTTAATAATGTTAATTTTTTTATAAACAAATGAAACAATTTACTTTTTAAGTTATAAATATGGTATTAATGAATTTTATGAACGAAATACCACAGTAAAATTAAATATATCGAGAAATATTTTTTTGTAATTTATTTGTCCACATAAAACTTGAAAAATCGATGATATTACTGGAATCGGATACATTATCTGGTCAGGGTTTTGATTGAAATTGACTAAATGCAAGTCCAATTGGAAAGAAATTATCTATGAAAATCTTAGTAAGATAATTTTTGCCAAACTACTTTCTAAAAATAACGTTTTTACGCTGAATTAAAATAAGACAAACGTATGACTTGAATGACATTTTCCATCAATTTATATCAATTTATATATCCTAAAAAAATATTGACGGTGCAAATATTTGTGCATAAATATGTTTCCTCGCGTAATTGCACCACTTTTTCTGTAATTACTGGCTTCTTAATAATTTTTATTCTATTTATGAATTCCTCTCTTTTATTTGGGTGAGATAGTTCATCTTTTTTTTTTACGCCTCGCAGGAAAATTATGTTGAAAGTCGTGCTCTAAAAATAAATAAAGACCAAATTCTCCGCATTCACGACCAATGTGATGAAATTAATAACATACGGATTGCTCAAATGAATGCCGATAGCAAACTGATAAATGCAGGTGAATGGTCCATGGAAATGGTAAATGTGTGGAGTCAGCATAACTAAATTGTACAATTATTTAAGAATATAATGAGATTGACTCGGGTGTACATTAGTCCTTGTGAGCGGTGCATCAGGGATAAAAAAATATCATTGAAGAGATAAGCTGTTTGATGCGTGAACCTGTAATTTTATTTCTCTTTGATGCATAATTTGAAAGTACAGATCATAATTGAATTGAAATGAAAAATTTGCGCTTACTGCTTTTGTGTAACATTTTAAAGTTATGGGCTTTAAATCAAAGTATCTCCTCATTAAATATTTAAAAATCAATGAAAGAAATTTTTAACCCATAAAAAGGAGAATAAAGGTTTTTGAACATATTTACACATCCTTTTACGGCACAAGTAATATTATAAAGCTTTAACCCACGATATTCCCTCAATAATGTAATGGTTCTCCTTTTTTTGAGACCTTAAATATGCTTTCGGTATATAATAATCTGAATTCAACTGTATTGGACGAGATTGGGACTAGAAAGCTGATTGATTCACATATTGGCAAAATTCGTGAATCATAGGTTTCATTATCGTGTCTAATTCCTATCGACTCAATTTTCATTAAAAAATATTCTGCCATTTTTTTTATTCACCCTATGCATCAAAACATTACATCACGAATGTAAATCAATAAATTTGACTAATAATATATTGTTAGAGGTCACAATCAAGATGAATTGTTAATCCTTGGAATTTGGAATGAAAAGGTAAACGAATTAGCTACATATAACGAGTTTTCCTAAACATGATAATTTAAATTACTCGACCATCTCTTCATATTCGGTGAGGTAGTTCATATTTTATTTTTTTCAAGTCTTGCAAGTAAATTATTTTGAAATTTTGAAAAAAAAACAGGATTAGCATTCGTGGTCAATATGCTGAAATTAATGACACACAGAATCAACACAACGGCAATTTATAATAATTCGTTGGCTCTTCGATATCGAAGCAACCTTGTCTCCCAGTGATTAGCCTACCAGCGTTACGGTTATACATGCCAAGTTGCATCGTGTAAACTACTTAGGGGCAATACAAGTGAGGACTCCGTACAACGAATTTAAAGGAGGACGAACATTGATTGAACTCATTTAAATTCGAGGTGAGAGATATTCACACAAATTGAAGGCAGACCCTCGCAGTTCCATTGCCTCCACAATGCCATTCTTCTTTCAGTATTTTGGCATTCGTTTAGTGATGTAGAATTGTTGAGACTTCGTAATTACTAATTACGCTGATGCAAAATGACAACTGTTTACAGTGGGGAATTCCATTGAAAATGGATGATTATGCGATAAAAAAATATCATTCGCGCTGATAATTACACTGAAAGCAGTCACCTTGCGTATTGTTCGTAAAATTCCAATTTGAAAATTGTATAGTAATCTTGCGCTCAAAACGACCCATCGCCATGTTGGCTGAGCGTGACGTCAGAGTCCAGTAAACAATAGGTTTACGTGGTGCCAGAAGACTATTTGTCCCAGTTTTAGAAAAACCTATGTACCTCTCTACATAATTAATTTTTTATATGTTAATTCCATCATCAGTTATGTGAAATATTTATCCTGAATAATTGACATAACCATAAGAGAAAAAAAATTAAGCTCACTTAAGGGTAATAGAAACATGGCTATTGCGAATATTTTTTCTCTTGTCCAAGGTATTTGAGCCACCCGCACTGTAACATTGGACTGCCAAATTATTCCTTACGAAAAGCAAATGAAAAATTTTAGTTTCTTAGAATTGCCTTACAAGCTGTGTATGGTAATAAAAGCCATGCATAGAGAAAAGGGGTGCGAAAAGTTTCGATAGGTGAAAATTATGTATTCTAGCGTCCAAATGCAAAAATTCCAATATTAAAACAACATTTCTTGAAACATTAAATATATTTTAATCTCGAGACCGAACATTTTGAACAGCATCCGTAATTTGAGGCAAAAACTAAAGATTGGAAACTCATGCAACTTTGTGGAAGAAATCAAACCCAATGGTTAAAAAATTTTGTAAAATTGTTACATTCATTCAACTTGATCATTTATAATGGCCAATAACTTATCAAGCAGAGAAGTCTGGTTTTCAATGCTTCTGCTGCGCCTTCTTCTGTTCCGGTGTATAAAAATATATATATATATATTAGAGGGGGCGTAAGTTAGGATTAATAACTGCAAAATAAAGCTAACTTAGTATCACCTTAACGCTAGTTTCACAATTTAACAATAGGGAAAAAGGAAACATGCGATAGGCTCGGCTCAAAACAGAGGCGCAGATGGGCATTTTGGAAATGACCTCATAGGGGTAATGCATACTCAGCTCAGGGAACGCCTGGCTTCAACAATGGGACTACAAGAAAATGGACTAAGTATGCCAAAGTTGGAAGGATATACATGAGTTGAACTGTCTTCAAAATAAAAAAAACAAAAAAGTGCTTTAAACTCAGTAGTTTCATCTCATAGACAAGCGGGTTCTACCCCGGTACGATTTAAATAGGGTCTCAAAGATTTCCGATAAATTGTCACGAAGTGACTCCAAAAAGTGCTATGACAAAACTTATCTTCTAAGTTTATGCTATCTTAGTTTCAATCATGTATCCAGAGCAACGAATGAGAATAGTCACTCACCATTGCCAATTTTTAAAACTACAGGATAAGATATGTATAGTTCCAGTCTTTCATCTCTCCATTTAAATACTTATTATTTAGTCTTAGCCTCTCTAATGTCGCACTTTTGAATCAAAAATGCTAAGTGGTAATTTTAAAAAATGTGAAAGTTGATTGATTCTTAAAATCCTTACTTCCATAGTCTTCTCTGCGATCAGATTATAAAATTGAGCAGAAAACTTATAAAGATTTTTACAGCTAAAATTGAATCACCGCGTTCTAAATTGTCATAATAAAGTATAATCTTAGCGATGTATTTTGTAATTTTCTGATTGAGCCCGAAAATAATTTCTCAAACACGCGCAACCAAACTTTTTTCTAATATTACGTCTCCTGTTTTCAGCTTAATCAGCTCTGCCGTAAGAAGACCAAAATTTATTTAAATTATTGGCCAAGTGATGGTAAAAATGTGTCACAATACTTAGCTCGAGATAAGAATGAAATTTTTGTCAGCAACATAGGATAGAGTGAAATACTTATAACAATTTACTAGTAGTATTAAATGGAAGTATCAATCTGTCCGTTTTATTACAAATTATTATAATACATTGAAAATTCTAATCTGGAGTCTAATCTAAGCTTAAAAATAAATCATAGACTTGAACTATGTAATTTATCGATACGTGCTATGTGGTGATATTTTGCTCAGAGTTAGTCATTATAAAAATTTGATTTCAAAAATGAATTGTAAAATTATAACTGCAATGAAAAAATACTCAAGAATTTAAAAATATACTTTCATTTACAAAATTAAGATAGGTAGCTTCTGTAACCACGCCTTCTCCGATTTTTAAAAACTGATAGTATTATCCTACTTCTAAGTGCAACGGTGACATTTAGTATTACATTTGACAAGAATACGCGGGTAACATACTGTCATTTCATGTCACTGTAAATTTTCTTGTTTCCAAACTGTTTGTCGCTGAAGAAAGAAAAGGAATTAATTTACGTATTTGGAAGTTATATTGTAGCGCACAACTCGTCTCCACCAAGTGGTTGTACAACTGTTTCGGTACAGAACATAATTTTTACCAGTTGGAAGAAAATTCACATGCGTTGATCAATAGTGTGCAAAATCTTCACTTATCTAGGTACTCATATTTCTATTATAGTTTTGGTTATTATTATCAGTTTTTATACCCATTAGCATTGTTATTTTCATATAATTCATTGTTTATGTCAAAATAATTATAACTCGGTAATGCCTGTGAGCGTCATATAAATCGTGTATACAGAAATTAATTCTTTCATGGGAAATCATAGCGTTGTGCAACAGCGTCTATTATGTGCTCTGAGAAGGATGGATAAGGCTTCCGTTGAAAGGTTGGCTGGGACAAAGATGGAAGCTGTAACCCGAACGCCCTCTTGAGGCTACTCAAGCTAAGTATATTTTGATCTAACTTTGGCATAAAAAGCATCAATATAAGCTAGGAAGCCGATATATGATTTACCAAATACGGTATAACCATAAACTAAAGGAATCAGTATGAAACATTTGCACGTTCCCATCAGCACCTAATGATTTTTCAGTAAATACTCAAATATAGATACCTAGAATATGCGATATTTTTTCACGCCATCTCCCCATGCTCCGGCACACTTTTATTTTAGAATTATATAATCGAGAATTTTTTCTGGATTATTCCTGCGATATTGGCTTTATGTGATGGAATATAAATGACTTTTTTTCCGAATGTTTAGGGTATTCATGTATGCCATGGCTTATTGGCAGGCATAGCTCCAATTTTTGCGGCTAAATATTTTTCGCCTGGCTGCGTTAGGAAATAAATATTTTTGAAATGTGTAATCTAAAAGTGACGTTTACTAATCATGCATGCATTAGTTTACTTGTAGTTCTAGTTTTTGCCCCTAAAGCGAAATGAAAGTGTGAAAAAGAGCATAGTAGTATTCATAATCTTCACGCATCATTAAGAAATTTAATACGGAAATTAGCATATTGATAAACTCATTGAGAGTCAATACTTGCCCAAAGAATGATTTCAACCTTAATTTCTGATTAAGCAAATTGAAAATATTCCATTCTTACTAAAAAAAAATACCAATCCAGGTTGCGTCAGATAAAATCAATACATCTTAAGTTCCAAATAAGTGTAGAGCTAATGTTTATTCCATTATTAATTAAAACCCGTCAACAAAGTGACCATTACCATTTTCCATATTATTTTTACCCATAAATCAGGAGTATAAAATTGATTGGCACTCAAATACTATTTTATTCTAAATTACTATAAAACCAGATGAAATCCTGAGAAATAAAAATCGTTTTTCAAGGCATATTAATCGAATATTTAATGCGTTAACGGATAGGATTAGAAGATTTTTGCCCCTTTAATAACTAATACATTTACATATTATAATAATACATTAATACAGGCCGTGAGTAACATTCCAAGTCTGATTCTAATACTCATTACAGTAAATTATTTTATCAATAATTGCATAGCGATCTCAAATTAAAACAATGAAAACGCTGGCGCCAATCATTTATGACGTCTGATGTGAAATAAATCACAATGCATGAAACAAAAAGAGCTAAATTTTCTTTTTGCCTTAATCTAAGCTGGATTTAGACCTTCATCTTTGAAGGATAAGTAATGTGATTATTACATTCTCCATTGATAAATATTGAAGAATATATCGTAACTTCGCATTTTAGAAGCCATTGGGGGTCAGTCATTAAAAACATATCGCCTAGCGTCACCATTCCAATCCTTGGCTATCTCTTGAAGCTACCGTATCCCACGGTAGCTTTAATTCCGCATTTAAGTCACGTTCCTCTCTCTAATGCTTGAACTGGCCGACCTGATGCGTTTTCAGTAATATTATTCCACTCATTCCTTCTGCTTTTCCATAATCCCTTTCCTTTCCGATATTGTCTCTTCTACCTTGACCGTGATATTTTTTATTTCTCACAGGTGAATCTTACGTTACTCTGTGCTTTATCATCCCATATTAGCTATTTGCTATTTGCAAATACACCTGCGATCCTAACAAGTTTTGAGAGAAAGCCACGTATATTTTCAAACCAAGATCCCAGATCCATTTTAAATCACTAGTTTTGAGGAATGTTTCAGGTGGCTAATTATTATAATGGTATTCTTCCAAATAAGGTAGGTTTCTATGGAGTACTAAAGAAGTTATCTGGGAGCCTTCCCTTTTCGAGGACTTCCCTCTTCAATTCACTGTAAGGCCTTCTACATTTCATTCTAAGTAAAAACCCAATTCTTTTCCTTCCTCTCCCTCGTTTACCTAACATTCTACCCTCAAACACCGTTTTCAACATCTCCTCCCCACCAAGTACTCGATCCATCCATATATTTTGTCTCCTCCGTATCTCATCTAAATACTGCATCTTCTCACCCACCATGTCCAGTACTTGATCGTTCCTCCTCGCTTCCGTCCAATTCACCTTCTCCATTCTTCGCCCCATCTCGATTGCCTCCAATTTTCTCTCTTCTTTCCTCAGTGTTCACGTTTCCGCACCGTAGAGACCTACACCCCAGATCAAACTCTTCACTAACCTTTTTTTAAACTCATGCATAACGATCCTCTCAAAAGCTCCTTCCTGTTCCTGAACGCCTCCTTTACTTATGCAATTCTTTTCCTGATGTCCTTACTGCTTTAAACGTTTTCCTTTAACGTGCTGCCTAAAAAGTTGAATTGCTCTGCCGGCTCAAGTATTTCCTCACCAACTGTCACCTTACGTCTCACATTCCTCGCTCGCGATACTTTACAAAACTGCATGACCTTGGTCTTCTTGTGATTAATCCTCATCCCACACTTTTCGCCAAGCTCGTGTAACGCATCCACTGGCGCCTGCAGCCTCCTCGCTGACTGAGGTTGCAGATAAGTTTAGGGAAATATTTTCTTAAACGGTCAGGATATTTGAAACTGCATTCGTTACTTACTTCCATTTGATCCTAATTTTTATCTGGAGTTGAAGGTCGGTTTCTCAAAAATGAGTACCGGTGACGGCTCATTCCAAGTTGCTGACTTCTATTAAATCTTGAAAACCCGTTACCTTCATTGTTTTTTACCTTACCACAACTTTGCTTCTGCCCCAAGGCTATTCTCACTACTCTCATATCAAGTGATCTTGATGGCTGGCATTTATTTTGGGCACAATACTTTCCTAGGCTCAACACTTATATGTATCCTTCTTTTCCAAAGTGGCAATATTTTAATTTATTATTCATTTTTAGAGGCATGTTGGCCGGTTACCCTTATCAATTCATCTTGAAGGAATCTGCTTAGAAGGATTAGGTTATGCTCTAAAGCTTTTCGTATTTTACAACAGTGGTGACTGGACACCATGATATGACATTAAGGGAAGGATATTAGAGTAGTTGGTAAGGATGAATGTAAAATATACAAATCAAATGTTTAATAACTTAAGCCTCTAAAAAAATAGTACGCGATTCTAGACCTTTATTATTGAGCACTCGCATTTAAACTATTCCGAAGCATATCCATTCCATCAGATTACATATGAATATAACTAGCCTATATTAATTTGAGAAACTAAGTAGTTTTACATGAGTTGATTAAGCATATTGCTCTCTAAATGGCACCTTACGCAGTTCCATTAAAAGAGGAATTTTTAGTTTGAGCAATTACTTACAACCGGTGCCACAGAAAATTGACCTACACATCATCAATTATTTTTGTCTCAAAGCCTTTTAATCTCAAAGTAATATCTAGATTAACTCAAAGAAAACATGTGTGAAAACGGCAGCCATTAAATGTTTTAACACACAAAACCGATAGAAAAGATTTCAATAAATACTTTTCCGTTGATAATAAGTTAAAGCATCTACAACATAAGAGACATTCACGAATATACCCCTGTGGGAGCTGATCAACTGATTCCACCCCTTTTCAATAACCCCGCGCCATTTGAGGAATAAGCGAACGCACCCATAACGTCAATTGTCAAGACATGAGACGCCCACCCAGCCAGAGAACCGACGGGATGCGTCCGAGCGTCGCGGCTAGATGCCCGCATCCATCGAGGCAAACTAACGAACTAAACACCGCCGCCGCCGGGCGCGGCCAATCAAATGCGACACTAATGAGTGTGGGGTGTGAGGGGAGGATGCGTGCTTATGTGGGTGGATGGGGAGAAGAAAGATGGGAAAAAGGAAGGCCCCCAATCCCCCACCACCACCCAACCAAAAGCAACGGGAGGGCAGAGATGAGTTCTTTTAGGGGAGCAGGAGGGTGGGGAGGTATATGGGGGCGGTAGGTGCGCAGGCTTGGGCAGGGAAAGGAGGAGACATTGAAAGGTCGTGGGGTGGGGAAGGGAGGAGAGGGGTAAACGCACTGGAGAGGCGAGGGAGGAGGAGTATGGAGGGGGGTGTAAGTGGCGTAAGTTGGACCGTGCGGGAATTCGGGGAGGCCCCTAGAGAGGGTACTGGGAGATGTGGTGGGGTCGAAAAGAGAACACAGAGAGAGAGACCAGGAGCGTACGAGTATGAGCGCGCGTATAGTTGCTACTATGACGCCCGAAGTGGAAGGAGACGGCTGAGGGATACACAGTGGGGGCGTGAGGGTAGCGAAGGGGGGAACGGGGGGGGGTAGAGAATGGGAAGAGAGAGGGTGTTTGAGGGTTGGATATGGTACGAGGTGGGGGTATAAGGGTAAGCCGGAGAGAGAGAGGGGATGGTCGGAGGAACAGAGGGTTGGTTTTGGGAGGAAGAGAGATGAAAAGAAAGTGGAGGGGTAGAATTCGCGAGGGGAGGGGTGGTTCGGACGTGTGGCGTTGGGGGAGGGGACGCGGAAGGGGTGGGTCGCAGTTTATAAGAGTAGAAATCCAGTGCGACGGCCGTGGAGTCCTTTACTCGTCTCACGAGCGACGCACGGTACACCTGCGGTCTTCTTTGGCTCTCCTCGCGGATTCTTCGGCGGTTCGGTTCGAGAGGTGCCGGCGGCAGCAGCTGAGGTAGAGCGCGGAAGGGTCTCCCCTGAGGGATTGACAGCATCGGAGGAAGAAAGTAAGGAGTGTGCCCGTCTGGAAAAGTGGAACCCTTCGGCCTTTTTCCATTTCATCTCGAAGGAAAGAGGGAATAAATAATAGATATCGGGATAAGAAGAAGGGTGCAGCTTGTTTGGGAGTTCTCTTCCTTCTTCTCCTCAAGGTAGATACGAACTTCTATACGCATGTTTGAATTTCCCTCGAAGTTTTACTTAATTCCGCTGACTTTGGCGAAACTTTGTCGAACCTCATTGTTATGTTCATACATCAAGGGTTGCGCTGTTTAAACCTTGTTGCGACTTCAAATACAATCTTTATGGTTAGGCACAAACGGCATAATATTCAGCAAAACATTTTGGCGTTGCGGATGATGCATTGGGATTGAAAAAATAAATGAAGTGGTTCTAAAAACTACTGTAATTCAAATAGAATGAAAGTATATGCGTTACACTTAAAATTCATGCAAATTTAAATCTTTTATAACTTTTTTCAGAGGTAGGAATGATTTCTTCAGAAGAAAGAGTAATTTTAATATCTTAGCAATTAAAGAATTCATTCGTATCTCAATTAGTCAAGGAGACAGCAAGGCCAGCCAATATTTTTACTTTTTTAAGCCTTCTTTTTCTCATTCTCAATGGGAAATATCATTAGTCCTCTTATTTGTTTTTAACTGCTGATACAATCTTTGGTTCAAAATAATTGCAGTCTTATACGAATCATTTAGTGGAAATAACTCGCTTTTTAATGTTCCACAAAACTTAAAGCCTCCAAAAGTTTTGTGGAACATTGTGAGTTATTTTCACTATCTATACATAGGTGGTTCCACTATGTGAAGCCTGACCACTTGAAATATATTTGTATAAATTTCGTCCATAATTTGTGTTAACTATTACCATGATGCTTTGGCTCTAAAATGCGGTGGTACATGCGGCCTGTATACTATGGAATATTTTCATTCTTATCACAGTTTTGATTGAACATTTTCGCAATCATCTGAAAGAGTCTGTATAATTTTACCCATCATTCCCAACTCTGGATCCGCGCCTTTTTTCAGAGAAATCCCAGGGGTACCAGCCGTGTGACTCCGGCCAATATGACGATGTCGCCCTGGGCCCGGAAGCCTCCGGCCGCTTTCTGCCGGACCGCCTCCTGGTTGCCCCCTGGAGGGCCTCTTCTGGTCCTCGCGGTGGCGGCCTTCGCGGTCCTATCGGCCGCGGGCACGGCCGACGCCGGCCCCTACGACTACACCCGCACGCAACTGACTTCCGCCTCCGACTACCCCGATTACCCGGCTGGCGTCCGCTACGACGAGTACCCGGTGAGTATTGCTGGCACATCGGCATAGGGGTTGCATATTTTGCTACCGTCAGAAGGGGTCGAAAAAAGTCCACAAGTGCGCAATTAGCTGTTGATCAGGAGAAAGTCTTTCCGAGCTGGTAAGCCAGATCTAGGTGGGGTAAAGCAATGAAAGATGATGAAAGTATTTATAGACAATTTGAAACCAAAATTCATTGCTTTATACGATTTATTACGTTCAAAATGCTTGTATGTTGCTCTTCACTAAAAAAACCGAATCTTGAGAAAGAAAAAGCTGTTAGTCCGGCTGGGATAGCAAGAGCATGCGAGGTTCCGCCGCTCGCAGTTAGGAAAGTTTGGATTAGGGTAATTTGCGCAGTACGGACAGTCGTGGTCAATATTTATGAGGTACTTTGCAAATAACGGACCAAGATTTTGCGCAGTATGGATGAGCAGCTGTCTTCAGGATGATGGAAATTCCATGGATAAACATCCATCCTAATATTGTATACATACTGAAAGAATGAGCACTCTTAATATCTAATTTAATCCATTTAATGAACAACAGATAGTAGACCGTTTCTTAGTGTTCTTTTTTTCGTAATCGAATACGATTGTATTTGGAGAGTGCTCCTTGGAATGTGTAAAACTCGAAACTGATTATTTAATCGTGATTAGAGTGCAAAGGGTGCCTGAAAAGATAAAAATTCTTAAAATAAAATGGAACTAATTAATTTAATAATTCTTAGAAGAAAAAAATTTTAAATTTTGTAATTATTCCCCTGTAGGCACCATTCAAATGTCAACCATGAACCACGAAATAAAACAGCGAGTCTTTCACATGCCAGCGAGCACTTCAAACAATCAAGCACCTTCAAATTCGAAAAAATTAAAAATCAGAAATAATCTTCCTAAACGGCTTCTTTGCATTTCCATCATTCTCAGGTTTTCATACAACACTCTTTCTTGAAATCAATTGACATATAATCAACTTATACTTTGTTAATTACGAGTGCTCATTCTCTCTCCTAGCATTCTCTCTCCGTCTACTGCAAGATATCACAACGCTGAGTCCGGAGCAATTTTATTGAAGGGTTAGTTTTAACATTATAACTTATAGATTTCTCCGCGTTATACTTTGTAATGACGACAGTTTCCCTGATATTTAAACCAGTAACATCAGGTCAACTACCATGTTTAGGTAGAAATCTTGCCCCATATAGTGGTACAAATTTTTCCTCAGGGTTTCTTGGGCCTTGAAATATATTAGATGAACCCTCTTCAATGAGCTCTGGAATGGATATCCATACTCTCTGCCCGCGTTATTGGTACTCTTTTTCGGCTATTACTATTACTTCGGTAGAATTTTCTTGCATTAGTAATGACTTTTGCTTATTTAAATAATTGATACGTCAGGGAATGTCAAGTATTACACCACATTCAAGGGCTTAGCGTTCTAAGCCCTCTATATTTTCGAGTACAATGTATCGTAACTTTGGCACTAGAATTACTTCTTTCTCCAACGGCCTACCATCAACATAACTAGGTACAAAAATTAATTCAATTTAATCCATAAAATTTTATTCGTATCAATCCAGATTTAGCTTATATTTGCCTTCATCAGGGCATGATAGCAACTAGATGTTTAAAATCGATTCATAATTTTTATATCTATGTACATTGAAACAAGTAATACTTGACATTTATTTATATTCGGTCCTTTAGCCAAATTCATCCGTAGATGAGTACTTATGTCCAAATTACATTATCATATGATTTTTGTAGATTGTAAATTTTTAAACAATTTAGGGCTTCAGATCACCAACAAAGCTATGGAATTTGACCGAGGTCAAAAACTCTCAACGTGGGTGAACCCAAGATTCTGTAGAGAAAATATCAACATGATCTAAAGGCAACTCCTGTATATATGTGCTTCTTTTTCTGTTCGTATGACGCAAGTCCAGTCTCACACTCCACGCTATTCGAGTAAGCCAATATTCGTTAGACTCAAGTTTTCCACAATTTTGTAATTGGGAATTTATTTGCCTTACAATGTTTCACACAGTCCATTTTGCATATCTTCCATTTAGGATTCTACAAGGTGCTATAGTTATTTAAGGCTAAGTTCCATACAAAATATGCCAGATAAAAATACACGCGGATCATTCGTACACCTGATTATATAAGGGGTCATGGAACAATTTTACATTATAAAACGCCGTGAAAGGAATATTACCTAATTTCACGCGGTTCTTAGGTTATCTGTATGATATTGCACGGTGTCTGTGTGAAGTACCATTATCATAGTTCATTAAAAAGGGAACAACTTTCATGAGAAGTTTTTTTGCTACGGTTTGTATTTAAAACTACGCTCTCCTGCCTATTTACGCATATTTTTTTGATTTGTTATTAAAATAAGCCAGCATTAAATCGTTAGAATTTTTTCACTAGCATTCAATTTAAAAAAAGGTGAATCGTTATGGTAAACAAAACTCTCAGCACCGCGATAAACCACAAATTGAGCACTATTAAAAAATCTACTTAGTTTTTATTGACAAATAAAAATTTATCAGGGAAAACTAACTTGACTAGTATTTTTATGACTCCATCGACTTCAAACGAAAAGAGAGACAAAGCATTAAAATCCAGGGAGTTTCATTTAGACGATATTCTCTACCTCCGGAGTACACAGTGAAAATTCATCTCGGTTAAATTCCCACCATGCCTTGCGACTCTCGTTCACGTCTGCGGAACTGACAGACGCGAGGAAATAAAGGCAATGCGCAGTCGATCAGATAGGTGTGAAATTTTTTCCGTCCCTCACACAATCCACGGTGGCATCAGACGTTGAGTGAGACACTCATAAGTACATTTCACTTCCCTCCTCCATTCCACAGTCCAGCTCCACCAATCGATTCTCTCTTTTTCGAAGCCATGATTTCCCAACTGCCCCTTTAAAATACTCTTACGGAAAATGAGACTATGACGGACAAGCGATATCGAACACTAAACGTTTTGCTAGTGCACGTTCTTCGAATAGTTCTCAAAATACCATTTGATCGTCCCAAATATTGGGTGCTTCTATTTTAAATAAAAATTGGTTAATTATTCCAATCTCTCAATATTCCTCAAAAATCATTTTTGCATGAATTTTCGTACCTAAATTTCCATTGTCATGCTACCTATCTCACTGAAGTGTAGATGTTAATTTCGCTGAATTGAAAATGGAGACACGGGTTATTCCCCAATAATCGTACAAAATTATGTCCATGGACTTCCATAAAAAATCCAAAACTGGTAAATCTATGTTAAACTGGTATATTATTATATATACCCTTTTACTAATTTTAGTGAAAAATAAGTAAAGAAAAAATTATATTTCCCAAATTTAATGCCCACAGACTCATTTGACTATGATTCGTCATTGCCGTGGACAGTCCCATATAGATTTTTGAAGAGGTATTTACTGTATTACCAAATTATTTATTTTAAAATCTATCATCAAACAAGTTATAAAAATATAAAAATTCCAAAATAGTCTTTTTAGGTTGCTTTAGTTTCATAATATTTATTAAAAAATAAAAAAAACAATTGTCCTACCCAAAAAAGCATTGTCCGTGGCCACTCAGGAAAAAGGGGGAATTATTCATAGATGATGGCATCCCTGAACAACCAGTGTGTAGAGAAGGAGATTGCCAGCTATGTTGGATTGATTGAGTTATAATTTGGTTTAGTGAATGTTTTAACGATGGAGGAATAATTTTAGTTCAGTTTTTTGCCAGAGCCAAGATCATCAGTCATGTCCGTGTACAAGTAAAAATTCGTAAAAGTAAAATCTTTTACTAATTACAATTGAATGTCTTTTACAGCTATAAGATGCTAATTCAATGTAGTAAGGACAGTGTCCTAACTTATTTTCAGTCCCAACTATAACTTAATTTAGAGGAAATCGTCCTGTCCGTGGACATTATCCGTGGACGTCATATCCGTGGACATCATCTTCATGAACTCTCCAGTTCAGTCCATGAACATTAGAGATGGTAACGGACATGATGAAACACTATGACTAGTTGCAGAGTGCCCAATGACAAATAAAACATCTTTTTCTCGTGAATAAACACAATATATCTCTTCTGTTGTGTCCGTGAACATATATATCGTGTGTGTAGACAGCATAAAAGTTAAAATTTAAAAAACAGTGTGAATATTACTTACGATTCCTACCACTTACGTCATTAGATTTTATGATTGATCACCTGTAATTACACAATTTTGGTTCTTACATAAACAAAATTTTATTTTTTAAATTTTGCGAGTTGAAATGTGCGTATTTTGGAGATTAGCCCACCTGTGATCAAAGGAAATGCTCACAAAATTTCCTGGCAAATTAACTAAACGAAATATCTCGGGATAGCAACCAAGTGAGAAGGGAAATTGTAAACTAGGTTTTAAGGCTCAGGTCATTCGTCGTCATCAGAGTTAATATGGGAAAAAAGTTGAGAGACCATCAACTGATATGACGAGTAACGAATCAGACCTCTAAGCCTCGATATTCGTGAAAGATCTGACCCAGATGATAGCCAGAGAAAAAGCCATTTATAGCCACGATTTTTGGTTTTAACTAATTTATTCATTGAAATATTGCGACGACTGTATTTGCAACAGCCTATCAGTGGCAATTTCCCGAGAGCAAGGGAAATATCCAAGCAAGAAAAGAGGTTAAAGCATACCAAACTTGACTGCAAGAACCATAAATTACCAACCGGGCTAAGATGGTAAATCGATTCCGTTGCACATTGAAACTCATTCAGAGTAAATTCTATGCATCTTCGATGAATACATTCTTTTCCTTGTATTTCATTAAATAAATTTTAAGTTCCTATGCATAAATTTGAGAAGTGGCACCGTAAATAGAGGGTTCTTTTTTAATTTTAATAATTTCTGCTTAACTTGGGCTGTTAACGAATCGATTGGACAGAGAAGAAGAGGTTTTTTCAGAGGATAATTTATCAAATAAGTAACAAAGGAGTTACTATAAAGTTTGAATCAAGAATAAAAGTTTGATGAACTACCTGATAGCGTAGTAATGCATTAGTTTCACTCATTATATTGCGTTTTGTTTTTGAAAAGTTTCAATTATTTCCCGTTTCTTTTCCTTAATCAAAACTTCGATACATTGTTGCTCGTATCAATTTCTTAAAAATATGTATATTGTTGACTATCAAATTTAATGAAGCCTAAGAGCTCGAAAAGCGATTTAAAGTTTTAACAATGAACTAGGCCGTACAAAAAAATGTCATCTCTCCGATATTGCACCCGCGCGAAAGGTTGGCGTCGCGTGAGGAATCAATTAATATTCCCTCACATCATGTCGACAGTTTTCAATTTTTGTGCGTCACATGCACAGCACAATGCACCAAACTGAAGTCACACTCTCATGCTCACGCTAGTGACGCAATATTTGCATAATGGCTCGTTTACGGATGCTGTGCTCTCTTTTCTAACTCGACATAGGATCCTGAATAATCAGATTCACGATGTCCCTGACTTCACGGATCACCGGTCGTGGCCATAAACGAAAAAAAAATATCACTCCATCGGCGAGTTAAAAAAATAAATAAATGCCATATTTAATCTGTTTAATATACATGACGAAACCAATCATTTTTTGTCAGGATTTGAAACGACTTAATGGAATCAATCCCATGAAATTCCGCATTAAAAATTAAAGCAGTGAACGCTCTCTACGCATTTAAAACGATCCTTTTATCCCAAAAAATTCGCGATACGCACGTTTAATTAAAGAATAAAAAAATGTTTCTACTAAATAATTTTACGACTCTGTAATACGATGAAATAGTTTATCTTCGCGCTTGATGACGCATTTCAGAGAATATGATTACCATAATTCTTATAATTACTCGTAATGTTTTTAAACATGCATTTTGTGATACCCTGGAAAATTATTTATTAATTCAGAGCGAGGATTTAAACAGAAATAAATATCTCCAACATCGTTTAAATCCAATGAATTCTGGTAAGAGCAAGTCCATCCGGCTAAGTTTTCCGGCCTCAGTGGCGGAGGGGTAAGGTCCTCATCTAGCAAGAAAGAGATCGCGGGTTCGAATTCCACCTGGGTAGATTTACCCGGTCCAGGGCATGGTAATTTTTTACGTATATTTGTTACATTTGTTGTATACCCCGGTATAAAATGGCCAATAAGAGCTGTATCAGGTGGTTTGGGAATAAAATAAAAATAAAATAAAATCGCTGAGTTCATTTATCAATCCACTATTCGACTTTATACGCGGAAGTAAAATTTAGAAAATACTTAGTATGGAATAAAGGAAATAGAAAAAATAGCATGGCAATTAGAAAGTTAGCTGACCAATAGCTTGAGGATGAACAATTTAGCACATATACATACATAGCAGATATTTACATAATTTAGCTGGATCTAATTATATTATTTTTACTGGTTCTTGGCTTTAAAAACTAACAAAAAACGAGGTTATGCGATAAGATATTTTTTAACTAAAGGAGTTGAAGTTTAACATTTTTAGGTTGAAAGAAATTATTCCCACCATTATTTTTCAGGATAAATTACCACTTCAATTTCAAACAAAGGTACACTTAAAAAATGAAACAGCGATCTCACATGCCAGAAGCACACACGAATGTTGTCACTCCCATAAATAAATGAATCATGTCAAATCCCCATCAATGTTGTGAAGGAATTATTACGCAGTCAACTGCATTCAGGAATGAAATGATTCTAACAGGGATAAAGGGCCGTAATTACTATTAGCATTCCATCACACAGTGCTTAATTTCTCAAAACAAGGTGTTTACCTGCTTAAATCGTCAGCTGTCATCTCTTTTCTTTCCAGGGAACTCGATTGAAAACTCACATCAATCGTATCTGTAGCTTTTGACCTATACAATATCCTCTTATTGGATTTATATGTTTCCCGGCGGACTAAAGAGATGAAATCTTCTCGGGTTTCCGACAGGGTAAGGTTTTCTGTTACCAGTGTTCCGATGGTTAACTCCACCAACGTACTCAGCGTTGATGCCGGGATGGATTTTCTCGCCTTTGAATACGGGGTGGAGAAAAAAATGTGTCACGAAATTTTAACCCTTGATTAGCCATGGCCGAGGACAGCCTAACACAATATCACCGTATCTGTTTTGGCAAGAAGGAATTAATCTGTAGAGCAGAGGGATATTGGCATACCTACCATTGGTCCCACTTTCCTCCCGTAGGAATTTTCATGATATTTCCTTCATTTACAATGCCTTTAATGGCAAGTTCCGATCCTCATAAATACTGCCTCTCTTTTCACTCCACATTCCCACCCGCTCCTTACGTAATAACCACCTACTACACCAACCTAAATTCCGTATTTCTCTCCCTCTCTCTCTCTCTCAGAGATCACTTTTTTACAGACTCCCTACCTCTTTTAATACCATTTCCACTACTCACCCTTCCCTGGATCTTTCAATGTCCATCAGATCATTCAAGAGGAAGCTTCGAAAAGCCATCTTATGAACACCTTCTTTCTTTTTTTTATCCTTTTAATAATTTTTTTATAGTCTATATTTGTTAACGCTGCAGATTTTAAGTTGTCTATTCAATGTAAAGGTCATTTTGACTGTTTTTGAATGATTCAACAAATAAATAAAAAATACATTGAAAAAAGAAGTCGTTGAGATCCAAATCCAAAAAGAAATTCAATGGAAACGCCGGATACGCATTACGTCAATTGTAGAGTCCCAACCTTCGGAAAATTAGGGAAGCAAAGAGAGAGAGGGACGATAGACAATCAGAAGCCAACTGACTCAGAACTGACAGTTTAGAATAATATAAAGGGTGGAGAAAAATTGTGTCACGAAATTTTTACCCCAGATAGTAAAAGATATTTAACCCTCAGAAAATTGTCATTACTGAAAATCTACAGCGGCCCTCCAGTAAGGACTCCATCGTCTCCAATTGAATAAACATTCGCACAAAGGTCAAGATAAATGTAGCTTAGTCGAAAAATTCTGTCATAGAGAGACAAATCTTCCTGTAAAAAATGAGTATTTTCATTTTAACCGGGAAGTTGCTTGCGGACTATTTATACGATGATCCTTAAAAAATGCTTGCAGGGTAGTTAACTAAAAAATAACGAAACAGTAGAACTTTTTGTTGTTGTTAAAGTGCAGATCTAGAGGAGAAGAAAAAATTATGCAGATTGATGGAAAATATTTTGCAAAATTAATTTTTCAGGCAAGAAATCGATTTTAAGTGAGGATATACCGAACAACATGTGTATGACCTAAAGCTCGCATTGTGACACAGGGTACGAGGTTGTCAATTATAAGCCAGTGTAGGAGGGAGTGAATTGGCTTTTAAAGAAGATAGTGGGATGGAGGAGCTGATAACAAGTTCGGCTACAACGAGTGAGGACTCGAGTTTGAAATATAATCAACTGAATTAGTTCTTTCGTCAGGAAATTTATTTGACGTTCATTTGTTAATAAATATTCGCGCGTAACAGCTATAATACCTAATTTACGGTCTAGGGAGTAACAGATACTAGTGATGTTCATTTGTTAATATATATGCGCGCGTAACAGCTAGTTTAGGGTTTAGGGAGTAATAGATACTAGTTGATACCAATAAGAACAAAAATTACTAATGATGTTTAGGTCCAAAACACAGCATTTTTAAGCTACAGAAATTTTTAACAATGCACTCCGATGGACCTCTATTTTTCCTTGTTGCCGGATGCTTTAGACATCTCATGACTTCGAATGCTTTTCCTGCAGGATATCGCGCAGATGTATCCATGGCAATTTATTTGAGTTTTGAGCCGTTAGTTCCGGGTCAGCTGGCTTCTGATTGGCTGGTGTCCCTCCCCCTCCTTGCTTCCCTAAATTTCCGATGGATGCTGGATATGCAAATATCCAGCATCTGTATTGAATTTCTTCTCCTCCATTTGGATCTCTATGACTTTTTTTGCCAATCTGTACCTATATCCCTCTGTTCTACTGAATCAATTACCTCTTGTCAAAGCAGAAACGGTTGTCCTGTGTTTGGCTGTGGTTGATTTTTCGGAGAATCCTACATAGGAGAAACAGGCCGAACCATCAAAACAAGATTAATAGATAATAGACGGCGTATTAAAAAAATCAGCCTTCGCCAATCATAGGTATGAGCATTGCAAATAGGATGAAAGTCGCTATTCTAGCTGTTACGCGCACATATGTATTCACAAATGGACATCAAATAAATTTCCCTACGAAAGAATTATTTCATTTGATTAGATTTCAAACCCGGGTCCTCACTCGTTGTAGCCTAACTTGTTATCAGCTCCTACATCCCACTATCTTCTTTAAAAGCCAATTCACTCCCTCCTACACTGGCTTATAATTGGCAACCTCGTACCCTGTGTCACAATGCGAGCTATAGGTCACACACATGTTGTTCGGTATATCCTCACTTAAAATCGATTTCTTGCCTGAAAAATTAATTTTGCAAAATATTTTTCATCAATCTGCATAATTTTTTCTTCTCCTCTAGATCTGCACTTTAACAACAACAAAAAGTTCTACTGTTTCGTTATTTTTTAGTTAACTACCCTGCAAGCATTTTTTAAGGATCATCGTATAAATAGTCCGCAAGCAACTTCCCGGTTAAAATGAAAATACTCATTTTTTACAGGAAGATTTGTCTCTCTATGACAGAATTTTTCGACTAAGCTACATTTATCTTGACCTTTGTGCGAATGTTTATTCAATTGGAGACGATGGAGTCCTTACTGGAGGGCCGCTGCAGATTTTCAGTCATGAACATTTTCTGAGGGTTAAATACTAAGTTTTAATATAAGTTCAAAAGATGCAGGCGTTAAATGATGGAAGTTCGACGTATTTAAATACAAGATGGTGGCTCAGAAAAAAAATATATTGTGGAAAAGTGCTACCATCTTTTATTTAATTTAATATTTATTTCATATAATATTACTAATTTATTTAATATAATATTACTAATTTATTTAATATAATATTACTAATTTATTTAATATAATATTACTAAATTATTATTGCATATAATGACTAATGATATATTACTTCACCGATTATAACTAACTAAACCCATTGACCACCTCCAAGTTATGATTAAGAGAGGAGAATCTAAATTTTGCCCATTATATGCTTTTAAGTTACGTTATCTCATAGTTTTAAGTAAAATCTGTTAGATAACATGCCAGCAACTAATTTAAAGCTCAGGACCATGTTCGGTTGACGATATACTCAGACATAAAAAGTAAGACCTATTTCCGGGAGTGGTTTTATGCTGTTACTTAAATTTCTCTCATTTGTTTCGAAATCAATATATTATCTGTCCCGTTTAAATGCTTCGGATAGAATTATTCTTCGGTAAATGAAAGTTAAAACTCATCTAAGTTTAAAGAAAGTTCATTTTTCACTATATTCAAGAAAAGGGATCATTTTGAAACGTTGAAAGTATATAACTCAATATAGTTAAGGTTTAGTTCTCCAGAGGATTTAGCAGAATCTGAAATGGGAGAATTCAGTCCGAAGGTGATCTTCATTAAATATTTTACGGCACTACGATGGATAAACTAGTGAGAGTAAGCCATTGCCTTATTAATGATAACTAAAAGATCGTACTGCTACGTATTTCCTAAAATCCTAGGATCAAAACGCAGGGGTATGGGTCAGGGGTCACTCGGAGGCAATCAATTGAAAAAAAAAGTTGGCTTCAATAGATGAGGATAGAACAAACACTAGAGTAGAGCACAGAGCAGTAAGTGAGTTTCAAGTATCCATAGTAGGAGGGGGCATTTCCTTTGCCTAAGCCATCATGCTCCGCGAAGTACTTATTGAGGATTCAAAGACTTCATAAGATATTTCTATCCAAGGCCCTTCGGTCTGGAGCCAATACGCCAACCACACGAAACCATAATTATCCCATGAAGGGAGTTTTAAGGTATTAATATAAGAGTGGTTAAAGGACCCAGAAAAATTATAAGAATAGCCCGAAACAAATGAAAAGTACGCACCCTATTAAACATGAATGATGGGATTTATACGAGCAAAAGGGGATTAGAAGAGTATATTGGGGTCTTTCCTTCCACCCTATTGAACTTGAACAATATTTAATATGTTGAAGGGAAAAACTTCGTTAACCAAATTAAAACTTGGCCACATTCTCTAATGTCCTTGATAATATCGGCCGTACATAAATATAATAATCTAGAAAGTTTTTCATTTCAACATTAAGCAATTTCACGAAGTCATACCGAAAAGTATTGACTTTAATATTTAGTACATAAAAAGCAAATGAGAAATATTTTTCAATGAAAGTTAAAATAATAACCCATAGTATGTTTTCAAAAATTATGGCCAATCAAGAAGAAAGCAAGGGACCCAAAAACTCACATAACGATGGGCACATCTTTTCAACTTAAAGATCGACATGCGTTGCCGGTAAATACGTACCGTAGTTAATAACAAATAACAAGCTTTCTTTCGAGTACTGCATTACTCGCATGCCTCCTTCCCACCCTGCTGTCCAATTAAGTGATTTCGACTTCACATCAGTCTATACCAACGTCTTGCTGTCTCCTTGGTGGGCTGCTGGGGAGAGTGTGATAAGCTTATTGTTGAGAAAAAATTTTTCTCGCTAGCATCGAGACGCGCGAAATCCCGGGTCTATTCAGCCGGCTGCTCCCTCTTTGCTGGCTTAATTCCGTCGCAGCCTGAAGGCAGGGATCCACGAGACATGTACCCAGTGCGCAGCGGGTGTATCGCCCGCTACCACATATTAGATTTGCCGAGCGCCGGCTTCCTCTCTGGAGAGGATATTACGCGCGTAAGTGCAGCACAGAGAGTGGCCTTGCGGAGAGGGTCACACAGGTTCTCAGAATTCCAAAGGTTGGCTAGCGTGAAATCTAAGCTGAAAGCGTCGATGGAAATTCACCTGTATTGAAAATCAGCTTCGATAAAAATAAGACCAGCCGGAATACATTGATTCGAAACAGATACGTGAGAAATATGGAACAATAATTAAACACGAGAAAAATAAGGCTTCATTGAGGTTCTCAGTTTTCAGATTGAGGAATTGGAGAACGCCAGTGGCCGCAAAACGAGCTGTTGGAACGATTTTATGTCTGAAATACTTCGTTGGGGGAAAACCATCAGAGAGAATATAGCTTTAACAAAGGAGGCTTTCAACCAGAAGGGGAAGTTAATAGGAAAAAAAACTGTTAACTGCTCTCTTCTTAACTACTTCAATCGGATTTTGATTGAGATTGAACCTCACCTAAACTACAGTAGTGTAAATTTAACGGGTTTGCGGGGCGAGCTCCTTCCCCTTGGTCACTGCGAGAAATTTAATGAGTGGGTCAAAATGTTTTTCCGGGATTTGAACCCAAGGCTATTTGATGTGAAGCCGAACGCAATATCCACTGGGCCATCATTCTCTCGTAGAGTCAGTGATAAATAACATATATATGACTCTTTAAAAACAGCGTACTACAGCTTACCGTTTATTCGCGCGGAAACGTTGGTCTCGAATAAGAGGATAGGAGAATAGAGCGTTTGTGATGTGGGAGGATAGGATAAGTGAGAAAGTAAGACGGACGGAGAGAAAAAGGAACGAGGAAGTTTTAGACACTGTTATTTTAAGGAAGAAAATTGATGGAGGAAATGTGGTGGGGGTAGAGTGAGTATTGACAGGCGAATAGGCACTGAAGAGAAGGTTGGATGCAAGGAAAATGGGGAAAAGGGATAAGATAATGTTACCGAGCGGTCATTTTTGGTGACGGATTACTCGATTAAAAGTTTTAAATTAAAACTTATGCTATAATTTTGAAATCAACAGGTCAGATAAAGAAAATTTACCACAACAATTTCTCATACGTAATTTGTTCTGTATTGAAAGTATAGGAAAATTTTGACATATATCTACTTTATTGCACCTGAAAATTTATATTAGATAGCATATATTTTAAGTGAGTAGGTAATACTCCACCAAAAAATGAATATTACGCCCGGTTGAGAGGGATGTGTGCTTACTCTTAATATAACGATGGAGGCTTTCTGTCGGTCGAACTGAAAAGAGAGTATTATAGTAGAAAATACGTACCCACTTAGGGAAATTTAGTAACATAGGCAGATTTTTCGACGCAGACAGCAAATTTAAAAACAGAACCGAAAATTTTTTCGAGGAAATAATTGCTGGATTGCTTGCGATATTCTCTACAAATGTCTACTGCGAACACATTGGTGGTAAGGGGCTTGAGCTTCAGGACTGTCAAACTGTGCTTGTGCATACTGCCTTGTGGCTTAGTTTGTCCGACATTATACACTGAGCAGCCATTGGTAACTAACTAGTTGTACTATTGCCTGCACGAGTACTAGTTAGCATCTCGGTCAAGGCTAATGATTTTCCCCATTATCGAAGGAACAAAATCATTATTCCTGAAGTTTAGGTACTTGGATAATATCTAATAAAAAACTGATCGCATAGTAGGGAAATGAGGAAAAGAATTTTGGTGGAGAAAATGGCGTTCTTGTGGATGAGGGTATTCATGACAGGATGGCTTATGTAAAGGTGCGAAGGCGATTTAAGGCCGGCTGAAGAATCTTATAGCGTGTTCTGAAGCAACGCCAACCACATATCGATGGCTAAGTTCTAACATCACGTATCTCAAATTCGGCCGGTTTGAGACATGTATCTTAAGTAAAGTGTAATAACATTAAAAAATAAAATACAAGCAAATAACAACTCTTCATTTGAAAATGAATGATTCTTTTCAGTTTTATGAACTTTTGGTTTTTAATTTCAGTGTGCAAGTAAAAGAAATTAATCTCTTTCTTTTGCTCTCCTGAAAAGTTACTATTTTTGAGATACCTGTTGTTAGAACTTAGCCATCGACATGCGTTTCAGGGCTGAGAGTAAGCTTTAGACGTTTAGGATGAGGCGGAGGACGAAAAAGTGCAAGGGACAGGGAGGAAGATAAATTAAGAGGTGCTTGACTTATTCAGTGAAGAGTAGAAGGTTTTTATAGGCGAGAGAGGGGGCATTAGCAGTCTAGAGGGCAATGATTACGTAACTTAATAATAGAAAGGAAGATGTTAGGATTGCGGGCAATATGAGAGTCTTAATTGAGTGAAAAAGAGTGTTGGGACATATTCCGACCAAAAAATCAACAGAACGCACGGAGTTAATGACGTATCATGTGATGCTTTTATGGCGTACTATTCATTAGAGCATTCTCCGGTTTCCAGGTAGGTTCCCAGCCTTTGAATTAATTCCCGCAACCGGTTATTATTTCACGCGAAAATAATTCCAGTTCATTATCCGTTAGAGGCGGGTTATCATACAGTCTAACTACAGTGCGCTTTGATCTAGCTTCTCTCGTGAGATAGTCCAGCTGGTATTGTAGGCAGTGCTTTGAAGCTGATGTAGGCGAAAATCAGTCCTATGCATCATCCGTTGGAGGAATCACTACTAGTAGGTTTTTTTCTAACTTTTCTAGTGAGACAGTCCAAATGAAGTAGTAGGCGGTGAATTGAAATTGAAGCAATCGACAGAAAGTTTAAAAAATAACTGCTGTCCGAGTACGAATGCATCAATGAAGAGAATAACTTATTCTAATTAAAAATTTTTATAACAGTAAATTATTAACGATGAGAACTCAATGAATCATTACAGAAATAAAGTAATCACAAAATTAAAAAAAATGAAATAAAATACAAATTTAAAATTTGGTGTGCAACACACAAAAATACTCATACTTAGTGTTCTTTCTGCTTTGCCAGCCGCAAAGCAGCAACTCTTTTGCAGGAACTTCTCTCGGATTTCTGGCCAGAAAAATCGGTCTATGCCTTACGGCGCTTCCACTCGCGACTACGGCACCGTCCTCAGGGATTGTTGAGATCGAATCCTGGCCTCATCATATATCGTTTCCTTCCGAGTGAGTGGGTGGTGTAGGCAGGTGGCAAAGATCTGACTTCTCCCCATTTTATTTGGAGTGGGGCCACCGTTCTTTATGCTAAGTGATAGAGGCGCCCTTCCAAGTGCCACTTAACTCGAGACCTAACAAGTACTTCGGTACTGGATTTATGGACCGCTTGTTCAAAGAGAAAACAAAAATATTAACTGATAAGAACAATTTCAACACAGTAGCACAGGCCGCTCGTTGAGTGACACTTAAAAACTCGCCTCAGGCAGTTTACGTAAACAACGGAAGGATGAGTAAAAGGAGGGAAACTCATAACTTTGTCAACTAATTTACCAAACTATCACTTAGTGCCAATCTTGGAAAGAAACGGTATTCATGCACGCCAGAGTTAGATCTCAATATTCCCAGTGATCGATGCATGGGTCGCTTGCCAAAACTTGAACTGCGGAACTAATATAATTCACAGTGTCCGGCGATATCTGGTGGAAATGTTTTATATCCATGAGATTAAACTAAAATTGTGTGGAAGGTAACCATTTTAGTTTATTCTCATGCGGAGCTAATAACCGGACTCGAAACTGGCGATAAGGTTTTGCGACGGAGCTAATAATTTTCAGCTGGTTAAATTATGAAATAATACCTCGTGAGGCCCTTCACGGGTTCATGAACTTGAACCTACAGTTTGGAGGAATAATCCTTGGATTTCCCATCGAGTGTGGTTTTGGGTAATACGAGGCAGCAACTTAGCAATGCGCGGAATATCATATTCTATCTCTATATACGAAAACAACAATCGAGAAAGAACCAATCAGGTTACTTAATGATATAATTAAGTCAATAAACGAAATACCGACTGGAAATTTACTTATTACCAGAATGATAATTTTTAAAAAATAATAGTAAAATAATCCAACAAAAAGGAAAAATCTTTTTATATTATTTCTGCTATCTGAGCTATATTGCATTATGTAAACAAAAATTCTAGTTTTAAGTTTCTAATTCACACAAACAACACTATACACCAACAACGATACGCTTGCGCAATTCTTAATTGTTTATTTCAAACTGGTTCGATGGGCTGACCCAAGGCTCACCGTTATAGCGGCGCGGTAATCACGTGAAAAAAAAGAAATGCCGACTACAATTTGTCTCCACAGTCTACCCCTGAAGACAATGACAGGCTCAGTCTTCGACCTTATTATTATTCCTTCGAACTATACGTTGGGAAAAACTAAGTTTCTACATTGAACTTGTAGTGTTTCCGTGTTGCGCACTGCGAATGTCTGTGTATATTCAGGCAACATTTTTCTCATGGTCTTCCTGCCAGCTACGTCAACCTGAAGACACTGACTACAATGTCAGTGGAAATGTCGCTCCAGAAAATATGGAACAAAGCTTAGCAGGAATTGCTACTCTTCGGTTAAATCCCACCTATAATGGATGATGGTTCGGACTGACTTTCACGCCGAAAAATTGACTTCAACTGGGAATCGAAAAATTTACTTCGCCAATGGGAATTGATGATATTTTTGGTTCTAGTGAAATATGTAAATATCATTGTACGTGATAATGACCTAACGGTTGAAACGCGTCTTACTTTAAATAAACCTGAGGAAAAGTGCCATATCTATTTTATTTTAAAACTTCTAGTGAAATTTTTCTTCACGAGAGTGCTGCGCCCGCTCCCAGCGGGCTTCCCCCGCTCTTTTCAATGCAGGTCCACAGAGGGATAGGCGCATTTCTAATTTTTAAATGTATAAAAAAAGGGTCTTATGTACAAATTTAATTGGAATGTTCATGAACAAATTGAGGTCAGAAGACCTCTTTAAACACAACATTGGAAGTAATTACACTATCCTCTGTTAAACGCACATGATGACTCATACTTACGTATCAACAGGACACTTGAATGTGGAATCAGCCGCATTTTGATAAAAGTAATTTAAAGAATGCGAAATATTGTTGCTAATGAACAAATGTATCAGTTTGTGCGCCGTTAACGTCAGGAATATTTACCGGTTTTTGTTTTTTATATCATTTAAAAACCAATTTTAGGAAACAATAGCAATATTTAGGAAGTAAGATATGCCATCGCATGTTCTCTGATAAATTCTGTGCATTTTGGTACCTCATTTCTAGAGTTTGGTTGCGTATTAGTTGAGAAAAAGGTATCTATACAGTAGAAATAATATAGAAGATTCCATCCGCTGGCACTACGTAACTCATAAATAAAATCCATCTGACTCCAAACTGATGAATTTTACATTATAATTTCATTTTATGGCGTAAGTATTTCCTTCACTAATCGTAATAACAATTGATTTTAAAATATTATATCATAATAGGTACTTAATGCCATTTAAGTGTAGCATTAAGAAGAAAAGGAGATATTTCCACGATATCAAGAGAATTATAGAGTTATGAAGGAAAGTGATGAGAGATAATTATATCTAGAGTACCTGTCATTCCAAACAACACAAGACGGAATTTCCAATATGCGATTTTACGACGAATCGTTCGACAATGGCCGATTTCCGTATGATTCATCTTGGGAAATATCGACAGCAGGTGAATTTCTATTTCCTTGAGAATTTTCTGATTACTTCTGACTCAATAAATCTTTTCATTTTTTAGAGGGTGTCCGTAGATAATAATAATTTCGGCCCTTTATGGCGAGATTAGTCTTTCGGTTCTTGGGCGAGACTAGTCTTTTGACCTTTTAACATCCTCATCATCGTTCTTGCGATACCAATGTCTGTTTCCACCAATGTTTCACCGTTTGAAAATCTATCCGCCTGTTTTTAGAATGTATTCCGATCGTCTTATACATTTAAAAATGTTAGGATTTTTTGTAAAGAATGTATTTTGTAATCATTTGTCTTAAGGTCGTCATTTTACCCATTGCTCATATCGTAAATGACTTTAAAAATATTTTCGTAGATCCAAAATCAAACTTGTGACTCATCTTTCTAGATAAATGTGTGCACTTAGTCAACTCTGAGTGGCTGTTTTACAAAGGTAATCGAATGAAACTGTGAAATAATACCGCTATAGAAGCATATAACCTTATCAGAAGATGCCGTTAATTGTATTGGTAACAACTTGAAATATCTCATGTGGTTTCACCCTATTTAAAATATGCAATGTAAATGAAGCTTATTCTAATTGAAACTTTTATAAAAGTATGAGAACTGAATGAATCATTACAGAAATAAACTAATCACAAAATTAAAAAAATAAAATAAAATACAAATTTCAAATATATTCAGCCAATGAAAAATCGAAATGTAATCACTTTCTTCACTTAATCTGGTCAAGGACCTTTACATTCATATACTTCAATTTTTATCTTAAAACCATACGCTACATCCATGGAATTTAAAGTCAGTGCTCCTTGCATAACTTCATACTATAGCTACGCTAATTTATATTTGATATGCTTGTTTCAATATTGAATGTCACGCAGAAAATTATATTTTTAAAAATTCATTTTCAAGCAGATTTTTGTAAACCACCACCTTCGTTCCAAAGCTTGCTACTTATAAGATTAATGCGTAAATAACAACAAAGTTAATTTAAAATATTACTCGATGTTATATGTAATGCTCGAAAAATAATTATATCAATTCCGATTCCGGTCTAAAACAAAACTATGCGGATGAATAGAATGAAGTGCACGGAAAGAGGCGATCGTAGCGGAGACCAACCGGGAAATCTCTGCGATATGAAATTCCGCGTTAATGATCCATTCGGCCATGAAATTTCAGTTATTACACTTTCATTTGCGACGAGAGACGTCATGAGTCGGCCACTCAGCCATCGATCCATCCATGCCGCGTTATCCCCGAATCCAAGGGTCCAAGACTGAGACACCACTTTTCCGTATTTGCTCCACCCACTCCTTCCCCTGCCCTTTCCAACCCCACTGCCCCTTGAGGGATAGTCCATGTACAGGAACGGCCGTTCTCTTGTCTTAATTCCGCCAGGGTTTCCCTTCCAACAAACCAAAGCGCTGGACTTGAACCTCTCCCTCTTAAACCTCGAAACGGCCACCACGTGAAGACGCGTAACTTTCCTATGTTGCCTGAATTCCTGCTTCATTGAGCATTTCATTCCTCAGCTGGCTGATTCTTTCAATTTCCGCGTACGTTTCGGTCTGTCTCAAACGTCCTTCTCTTTTTCCCCTCCCTCTCTCCATCGCAAGCGAAAACTTTTTCTTCTCCCTGCACTTTACCCTCTCCACTACCTTTCCTTAAAGATTCCAATTCTTCATTTGCTCGACGCAAGAATTCCCCCGGTGCGGATTTAATTCTTTTTATTTACCTTCGGGCACGTCAGGAATTCTTTCTCCCGAAAGACGGCTGATGAAAAAAATGAAGAACGTGAAAAAATGACGAGGAAAATAATCTGATCGGAAAAGGGTATAAAAAGTGAGTGCTTCGGGAGAATGACTCGGTTACTTTTTGAGCAAACTACACAGCGAATGAAACTCGAGCAAGGTGCTCTGATGACAATTTTCCCTTACATTGATTTATCCACAAAGTTCGCTCGGCATTTTTTAAGAAGATCATAAGGAATACTAAACCATCACTGGCTGTACCATGATCGCAGTTTTAAATACTTCTAATATGGATTCGATATGGATCCGTAGAGCTTGTATATAGTTGTAGCGATATGGAAGTGTGAAACTGAGCTCGACTCCGTCTTATTTAAATGTTTATGTTTTTCAACTTATTCCCTAAAAAATGCAGACTGTACGCGCAGATGTGTTGAAATTTTGGAGGCTATAGGAATATATAGAATAAATTTTAAACCTTCAATAATTTTGGGTGCGTACTTAATTCTGAAACTCTGCATTTACATAAAATAATGCGGGAAAAAGAGTTTACCATCGCAATGAACAATAAACAATAGTAATACGATAAACGTGTTGAACATATTTATTGAATGTATCAGGACTCCTAGCTAAGTCTCCATTAAATATAAATATGCTATGTCTAAAGACCAAATTGTAACATCTATTGATCTATCCCCTTTAATCATTCTTTGAAAAAAGAAAATACTTAACGGCTAGCGGTTATAGCTGTGAAAACAACACCCGACAAAGATATTTTCGTATATTGATATTTTATTTTAATGGGAAAAAAATGTAGGTAGTTAACATATCTATTGAATACAGCGAGCATGTGGATAATTAGATACTCCATGCATCTCAAAACATCCATCCGTGCTTAATGTTATTTATTTAAGGGAAGAATATGTATTCGAGTTTGAAATAAAATAGTAATGAGGAAAGAAAAATAAATAGCGTGTCATATGAAGGAATATACATTACAAAATCAACTAATGAGAACAAATATTAGTGTTTAAGGATCTAACTAACGCAGACTCTGTCCGCAAAGAAATAAATTCATGTCCTTCTACAATGCTGTCATTTTATCTTATTTACAAACTTTTGATTGGCACAATATAATGATTAAAATTATTAATTCTTAAGGATAATACTCGTATAATGTAAGTATAATACTAATAATAAAAATATCGAAAATTATTTCAAAGTGTAATTAGCTTTATTAACTATTGATTAGATATTTTAAGATAGGCATCAAAAGTCAGTAGAGAACTATCTACTATCGATCTTGAGACGCGTGAAAAGTAGTGATTCATTTTTCATCGGGTTTCTCGACAGCATAGCCACGTAAAAAAAATAAGAACCTGTGATATCTTATTCCCTCCTAAGTAAATAGTTTTTAATGTTTTCTTAATTGATTTAATTTTTGGTAAGAAGGTACTTGCAATCAATTAAATATCACTAAAAGAAGCGGCACTTAGGTTTAATTACCATTTTTGCGTAATCTTCCCATCATTTTATACGCGTAATAACTTTTTTCTCTGGGAAAGCCAACTCTTATACTCTAATCTAAATCTTAATCACTTGAGTACTTTAGGTATATGGGACTCCAACTCCAACGCTTAAGAGACCCATATCAAAGTTTATAACAACTTGGTCATTTCAGATAACTTGACATTAGCCTCTGCAACTTTTCATTGAGTTCTTTTGCAAACACATCAACGTTAAGTAAACCTTTTAGCTCTTACCCTGAATATCAGAATCCCAAAATAAGTATTTCCTGACGGTACTATCTGAGAAGTTGAAAGTTTATTTCTCCTGGGACAGAAACATTCTTGTTAGCATGGCCACCTAAGCTGCCATGGCACCAACCTAATATTTTATGCTGCAAGTGCATTAAGCTAGTGGACGGGTAAAAAATCATTCAGAGGAGTATGTTTTTGCAATAACTATAAAAACAGAAAACTAGAAAATTGGGAGATATCAATGAGAGACTTCAAATAACTGGATCTTTACTCTCTGAAAAAAATTACATGAAAGTCCCCACCTACAATCGTTTAAGGATATTTTATTACTATTACTCCTGAAGTATTTATTTTCATATTTTAATTAATTAACGGTCGTGGAAAATTAAAATGAAGCACCAACATTCCTAAGGACTAGGGATACCGTTGCAGATTGTGTACAGAAGTGTATCAGTATTAACAGTCTATTTCAAATTGTCATACTCAAGATATGGTCACAAAGATAAATACACGAGCAAGATAAAGAAGGAAATTAAATTCCATGAACCTAAATGGTTTATTTTTGGAAGTAGGTAATAGGGCCTTAATTCACAAATAAGCAAACGTTTTCGATGTATTCAAAACAGCCTCAGGTAAAATCATGGCAATTATAATCATGGCATGGCAATAGGTTATCCCTCTTGGAGGAAATTATAAATGCAGATTACAACAACTTGGAGTGATAAGAAAGAAATTATATAAATTTAAAAAGTAAAACGAGACATATTCAGATAACTATTAATCCTGTCGGTGTGTTCATTTCTATTTTGATTCAAAACTTGAGTGTTTTTTTTTTCTTTTCAATTTTCTCTACATTATTCCTCGCCTTCCAAGCATTCATGATGCCACAATAATTGAAATCAGTGTAGTATATAATCCATGAAAACAATTTCAAACTTGATTTGATGAAAATTTCAAAGATAGAAAATGCTGCACCACGATCAATTTTTGGTGAGAACCTCATCTCTGTAGCTTCTTGTTAGGCCGAGATTTTTAGGTAACTTATCTACCTATTAGTGAAAAATAATGCCATAGAGACAAATACATGCGTGGAAAAGCTGGAAATGCTTAAAAAAATCAGTCAATTTATTTCAGTATCTCAATTTACTGTTGATTGCTGGGACGATCACCAATATTCTGAGAAATGTTTTGTCCACTTGCGGAGATATATGTTACAGGCTGATTAAACAAGAGCGTTATTACTATTTTCCATGTTTTACCCCTTTAGCAATGGAAATCATTTCACAAGAATTACTAAATTTACGTTGATTGATTAGAAGGTACACGCATCATCATTAATGTATTAGGCATAAATTAGTGTTAAGCTTCAAAAAATAGTCTGTTTGGCCAATTAAGAATAAAATATACGGTACGAGCACTTCCATTTTCCACAGACTATCCTTCAGTCTATTCAAAATAATCCCACGCACAAACAGTTTTCCATGATCGAAGATTATTCACCAGAGTATTTTCTACTGTCGGCGTCAAAATGATGTGCCGCTGTACTTTGCAAATTTATATCTGGCTTCAGTACATGCCATAACAATGAATAATACGTCATTTTAAAGGAAATTTTATTGTCCATTCTAATTAATGTTTTGTTTTGTGAACATTTTAAAAATGTAGACATGCGAGTGCAATAAATGACTCCGCGCACCATAAAATTAGCCATTTTGTCAGCGTCATGAACTTTGTAACTCAACCCAGGGAAAACTACTACGTCTACCACATTCATCTTCCACAATAAGTTGCAAACATTGATGTAAATTAATAAAATGGCTTTTGCGTATTTTTAAAACGCATATTTTGCTGTAAAATAGCAAAAATGTTCAAACATTATCTATTCCTACAGTTTACCTCGAAAGAAAAAATAAAATTGATAGAAATACTTCCTAATTTATTTGCAATTTTTCTATGATCCATAATCTATAAAAATATTGATATTTTTGAATGTCAATAACTTCCTTTAATATCATGTTGCCAAACGGGGCCGCGCAAGGCCAGTGCCGGTTACCACGAAGCAAAGTTACGCGCGCAAGACGTGGCAACGCAGCATTCGTTCGCTTCGGCGTATTTTTTTAACGCCCATATATAATCTATACTACATGAAAATCATGTATTTTCGGATTTATTGTTATGGTATGCACTGAGGTCCAGATATAAATTTTCAAAGTACAGCGGCACCTCATTTTGATGCCGACAGTGGTATCGTGGCCGTCCGAATGAAAATGTAAAAAACGAGAAAAAGTTTTCTGTGAAGATATCCCGAAGACTATCCCTGAACGGTAATGAGGTTTTAAAAAATTTTCCAACACCCATCTGGTGTAAACCAACTCACCCTTATTCTACGAAAGATGTTCCAAATACCTATCACTAACGAATTCTTGGCAGGATGAAAAATAGATAAAATCATAAAATATGGAAAACATAACCAGTTCATTTGATTTAACATTAACCTTATGCACATAAGGAGCAACTTTGTACAATAGGGAATTATTTTTTAGGTTAAACATTTTTGGCTCAACGCTTGAGATAGTCAATTTATTCGATTACCTTGATAATTACGTGTGTTACCGGAAAGCTAATTACTGTTCTCAAAACAAACACACTATAATCCTCGATTGGATATTATCTAAATTGCAATTAAAAATTATCAAGTAAAAATTATCTAAACCGCAATGAGATATGACCTCTAGGAAATTCAGACAAGACATACTGGTCTAAAAAAGTTTATAGTTTTTGTCAGGTTTCCAGGTATTTCTATAAAATCTGAAGTGGGAAATATTATCGAATAACAAATAGCGCACAATGGCACCATCAGATTCAATTAGGAAAGGAAATGTGCCCAATAATGAATCACCAAAGCAACGGCATGCTCTAGAAAAAAAATGAAATTAAATCAGAATACATCCTAAAATAAATCGTAGCCCATCACGGCTAAATCGTTGAGTAAAGATTATGAAGTGAAAGTTGAAGTATACTAAGTTGGTGATTCCCCATAACGCTTCTGGGATCTAATTGGTAATTCAAACTAACTAATACAATTTAGAAGCAAACTCCACATACTTTTAATTACATACATTTTCCATCTAGGAGTAGCAGTGTTTCCAAAGCATTAATATAATTTACAGCGTTTAAGAATTAGTACTTTTATACGATAGAGTATATAGTATTCAGTAAGTGCTCTATGGTTTTTCACCAGTGTTACGTAATATTGAAAATTAAAAATTGTAATAACTGTCAATTATAAGGATCACTTCTGACCCACGCTCGAATTCAAAGCTCGTCAGTTCTATGCAAATCATGACATGTGGTTGAGCTTGCATATAATTTCTCAACAGCTGTATTTAGATGGTTGAAATTTCAAGAATTTGGTAGTAATTGTTACTCTGTAAGATTTTTCTGGACCGGGAATCGAACCATAGATCTCTCGCTTTCAGTGATACTGCGCGCACAAATGATCAAGCTAAATTTCTTTTAAAAAAACGTTGGAAATGATACTTAGGACTATGGTGCTGATTATTAGTTCTGATCTCCTTTTTAAGCTGCCAATAAATGTGAATATTTTTTATTTTCTCCGTGAAGAAACCAAATGCGTGTTATTTTATTAAAATAAAATCATGTGAAACGGCTTAAAACCATCTTTGGTAAGTAACAAGAATTTTAAAATAAACGTTGAGACGTTTCAATTCTATGTCATATACGCATCAACTAAGTAAATACTTATTTTAAAATTCTAAAACTCAGTTAAAGTTTATATACAAGAATTGCCATGAGAAAAAATTCCCCTGGACCACGGGAATGGAACCACGGACCTTTTTTGGCTTTCCGGGCCACTGCGCATACCACTACGCTATCCAGGTTCTTTAATTCTCATGGCAATTATACCGAGGCTCATGGTACTACCAAATGGCAATTCTTGTATATTTCACCGCCGTTCACGCGGCAAGGTTTGGAATATTACTCAGTTAAAGTTACCCAAATTCTCTCAATGAAAGATAAATTTTAATATTGAGATAGGTACTTAATTGATTTTCCTATTAATTGCCATTTACCTGAAAATTGTTTTTTAACCGAGTGAGAAATTGATTAAAAATACTGAAAATAGGCGTGCAATGTGGATTTAAAACTAATCAATTTCTTGTAAACTCAACTATTAGTATTTTGCCTCCATGGTCAATATCCCCACAAAGAATAATACCCGCAGCGGACATTTTTGATCACATCATGAGCTGAGTAAACTGACTGAAAGAAAGAGCTCCATCCAAATAATGGCATTTTTAGCTCGTGGAAAGTTCTCAGTCCACTTTCCTTTTTTCCTTCATCACCATCTCGCGTTATGAGTTTTCCACCGAGCCTCCATTATGTTCTATCATGACTTGGGAATTTATTAATTCCTTTCAAAGCCTCTTCAAAAAAAAACTTCTACCTGTAATCTATTCTTTCACCTACGCTTTCTAGCGTAAAAAAATTATTTTTCATGACCGGTGTGAAATGCTATCATCGTTTTATTGGAAATTCAGGAAAAATAATATTAAAAAAAACCACGTGTAAGAAAGTTAGTTATTGGCTCTCTCTCTCCTGTGGCCACCGCGATCGTAGCGTAGAACAAACATCCGGGTACAGAGACGAAAACTTCGATTGTGTTCGAAAACTTCCCACGCATAATCTTTGAGGTCCACCCCACGCCTTTTCTTTCTTTTTCTTTTTTTTTGGAGGGAGTGGGGGGGTGAGGTGACAGACATGTGGGCGACCGCAAATGCCCATGTAAATCCAATGAGACTTCAATGCTTCCCCCCCTCTTTGGATTCACGGATGCTGATGACGTCATGCCGATCTCAGCATAAAATCACCTAGCTTTATACCATGGTTTCTGCTAAGTTTAGAGTGATGTAACATGGGGATTAGGGCAATGTTGCCAACGCTTATTCCTAAATGACTCTTTCGTTTCCTCTCGCTCTGCTGTAAAAAAATTGCCGGAATTCCTAGTTTACACCTATTTTTACAAAATGTTTTATGTTAATCAACTAACTTTAAGGAAAATAAAACCGCTCTTTTACTGGCAACTTAGTATTCAACGGACGCATCACAATTTGAAGTCTATTGATGCAAAATACAGTCAAAATAATGACTTTTTACATTTTCCGCTTGCAACGTGCATTTCCAGGTATATCATATTATTTATAAATTTTGTAATATAAAAATAAGTCGAGTGCCACAGTTTTAACGTTGCTGAATTGCTATATATTTATATAAATAGAGCATTTTGTGAATATTTTTAAAATAAAAATTGTCGAAATATTTAAGATAAAATTATTCTTTATCATGTTTGACAAAGAATAATATTTATTTATCGCAGTTATGTTGATAAATTCTATTCGTTTTATTGGTATATAAAGAAATAGCCAGAAAATACAACTTTTTAAAAATAATAAAACTTTGGTTAAAGACTTCTCGAACAAAAGTCAACCATCTCGTAAAAATGCGTATTTCACTGCATTTTCTCTTTAAAAAATATGACATCACCGATTTTGAAAGATAAATGCACAAAATTCTAACACTGCTTACCATAGTATTATACCCTAATGTTCTGCACTCAATTTTTTATGCATCAAGAGTTCTTAAGACCTTTCCAACCCTGCGATGCATAAAATACATAATAATAATAAGAATATTTTTCACATATATTTTTAAATTTCCTCCATTTTTCTTTCATCAAGTATCAAAAAAGTCAATTTTAAAACACTTCTAAACAAATTTCTTTACTATGGCAATATATCTCAAATATTTTCTTTCATATCAATTATTATTGAATATTTTTTTTATTTTCCTGCAAAAAAGAAAACCATGTTTCTGCAACTGCAGATATGCATTGCGCATTAAATTGATTTTACTTAATCTAAAACGTGCAAATCTGAACACAAAAATTCTTTTAACCACTTCTTTCTCTTCAACCCACATAAGATCAATTGTATCGTCATTTAAATCAGATTTTATTAAATGAAATGAAAAAAATGAATCCTGTTAACTATCCGTGGATGAAATATATGTATTAGTTTGAGTGTCTAGGCAAGAAAATTAAGGGAAAAGCATTGGAAACTCTGAATTTTGAAGTTTTAAAAATGCCAACCTTAAAATCCAAAGGTAAGACGGTATCTATGTAGACAACATAATATCTATAAATATAAAAAATGATGCGTAAAATCTTATTAGGGATATTTTACTTGCAAAATAATAAAAGAAATAGCGTAGGCGTACACGAGGACCAAAAATTCATTTAGAAAATCAATTTCATTATTGATGAAGTAGCCTTCCGGTCTATTTATAATATTTATTTCCAACTTCCCCGTAAACAGCATATGACGTCCTTTAAAATGGAGTTCCAGCATTAACATTGCACAACGCAAACACCAAGGCCCTGAAAAGTGACCACCTACCCATACGGGTCTCAAACCCACGACCTTCAGTTTTGCAGGCAAGGACTTTACCCCACCGCCACCTCGGTTAGAGCAATTCAAATAAAACACTAGCCCAAGCACGTATAATTTTATTTTATTGCTTAATTCATGCCAAGTTACCTTTTCCTAACCTTTTTGCGACCATTAAATATCATGCATAATGGTCTATACCCTCTCGTTTTCTCCGAAGATTAATAATCCTTCAAAATGAGAGAATCTTACAACACTCATACTCATTATTCCCTCGGTCAATTAAGTTCTTCTGAACCATTTAATCAGTGCATAAATTTGTTGGTATTTAACACTAATCTATTCACCCTCATGACTAGACCAGTGAAGCACACTGTATCGTTTAACAACTCATTCATTCCACACTGTTGCACTATCCATTCCTGTCTCCTCAATCGTCGCTATTATTGCAAACACATCTCCATTATACCACACGCATCAATATTACGCCATTAGCAAGGAATTATTCTGTTATTTAGACTCTTCATTTCCATCTTACAAGGTAGCAAAGTATTTATTTTTTAATCAATGATTACATTGGAATATTATCGGTAGTTAATTTACAAATACTTTTCAAATATCAGGTAGATATGTTTTCATATAAATGCATTAACATAAAATAATCCATAAATAAGTATATCACAATAGCACACTCACCGATCTGAGAGATCATAAGCTATCGAAGAAAGATAAAACTTCAGTCGGATGTGTTTGGTGTATATGTAAGGAAAGTTCGTTGACTATTAATTACGTACCAGAGAATAGGCAAGTGGCATACCGACGCCGCGGCGCGCCGGTTTCAGTTGTCATGTATTTAATGTAGGAGCTGATCATGTGTAGGAATATCGCTGAGTAACAAATTGTAATTACCTCTATTGGATCATTTAATTCTTCAGCTCAAGCGATAATTCTAGCTCGGTCCAAGACAGAAAAATACAATAAGGTAATGTACGTGATTCACCTTTTTCTCGTGTAGACCATTCCATTTCTTACACGATTCCCGTTATCATAAATACTGTGAACTCGCTGGAATAAAAATTTTAAAAGCAAAAAGTTTATTATGCACCATCTTATTTTTGCATTCACCTACCAGGTAAAATGCTCTTCATTGACATTATAATAACCCTCATTTTCGTCAGGGAGATCAAAAATGAATTCAGAAATCCCTAGCTTCAGAGTGATCGATTGGAAAGGATCGGGCGAAGAGCTTATTCAACTTACAACGAGTTTGGAGTGACACCTAAGTGCATCGGCATTTCCTGGTGCATAATTTTCGACGGATTAGGGTGACAACGAACCAGCCCCAAATTAGGAATCACTCATTAAATCAGCAGTGAATACCCAGAAATACTTGCTAAGTACCGGGAGAAGAACAATCAATCACCAGATTTTTCATAGATAAATTGTTTATCTTGAGAAATTTGTTTCAATAATGCACAATATCAGCTGCAACTGGGGATTCACTTCAACTTCATTAAACGAAATAATTCATCTTCCAATTTGAGCATGCAGCAACTTGTTGCATGGAGGTTACAGACTTAAACTTCTCTTTTATTATTTATTTTAATCGAATGAAAATCCTGGGGCATATATTATTTTCTAATTAAATCAGTTTGAAAATAATAACTAAGTCCTTGCCGCAGAAGCATCACGCTCTTCTTTTAAAAAGCTAATTTGGCTTGTTATGATTTAACCCATTGAATATATAATGTAATGAATGATTTATTTTTGTAAGCCAAGGATATTAATGGAAAAGGCCTTACGTTACCAGACGTCATACGTGCAAATTCCCTCGGTCACAGTTAAAATTGAGTACTATTCCAAGCATAAGCAAGTTTAAATACTGGTCTAAGAAAGTGCATTGAGCATCTATTAGAGTTAATATCCTCGAGTGACTCCATTCACTAATCAGAATACTTCCTGCCTACCATGTTGTGGCGACATAAGACACTGAAGGGAATGCAAATACACGCCAGACAAGATTATCGTAAAGAAAATTAGTGAAATTCGACATTTAAATTATATGAAAGGGTTAAAAAACGCTGTTCACTGAAAGAAAGGTAGAACTCACATAATTTATACTGAGAATACAGAGATTTTTTTAATTTCTTCGTCCTTCAATTGTAAAATACCTTTTGGCTTCTGTGTCTTCATAACCGCTGTATTCATAGAAAGTATCAAAACCAGGTCTAACATGAGAATCAGAGGCTTTATTGTACCTTAAACACCATATATACCAAATCGTACAAGTATTTCAATAAATCGGTTGTCTTCATTTCCCTAATTTTATGAAAATTGGTCACAAATTACTGGACATGGTAATAATAATTTTCTTCTATCGAGGAAGTTGAAATGCTGAATTTCCGATTAAATAACTTACTTCACGTTTGTCTCTCATATTAGATTTGAGATAAAATTATGCACACATCTCGAGAAACTGTTAGGTCGCGGGTGGCACTAGCCGTGCGGGTCCTAATTTCACAACAGTCAACTGGGACAGAAACAAGGGAGTTTCCTTCTTCACATTCGGCGCTCATTTCGGGGAAGTAGACGGTACCAGCAATCTTCGCCAACGAAGTGGAAGGGGATGTTAGAGAGGAAATTACGAAATGGAAGGATATGGGTCCAAAGAAGATAGCATCTCAGCAAATTAAGACTGGGAAATCGAGTGAAAGAGAAGTTAAGAGATTGCTTGAAGCAAACCGAGTCACGCGTGATATAAACAAACATGTTTACAGGTGGAGATTATGTGAGTTAAGCCTTCCTCTATCAAAGAAAACCTAACAGTTAAGAGTATATTAATTATTTGAAAGAAATTCAAGAAAACGATCCCGGTAATAACATTATTGTAAGAATTATGCTAATAATTTTATTTTAAAATGTCCCTCTCAACATCTTTTTAGGTCTACATGATCTATTATGATACAGCTTTAGGCCTTCAGTATATTTTCTAGAAATTTACTTATTTGCTTTTGTTTCTAGGTTATGATCATACCCAAGCTGCTATGACCCTATTGATATTTATTTCCTTAACCTATTGATTGAGTTATGTTTAATGTAAATATACTTTCATAACTGAAAGCAATAAAGACCACTTTTTCTTTTGATAAGTAGCAAACCCCTGGATGAGAAAGAAAATCGAAGGTGACGAGTGATTTTAAAATATATATACTGAAAATTATTTTCTACTAAAAACAGCAATTATTTTTATTAAAAATTGCATAGTCAATAGCCTATTAATAAATTATTTTTTTAGCATTACAGCCTGAAATTATCAATTATGAACGCATATTAAATTCAATTATGAGAGTATTTCGTTATAATTCATAATCTTGACAATGGTACTGGATGCCATTGTTATCTTGCTCATAACGATTTGGCGGAATGTGTACAACTTTGAATGATGACGCCTCTTAATTTCTTAAGGCAGATTATTTATTTTTTACTGCTGACACAAAGAAACATTAATTGCAATGTAATCAATACTTCTAAAACATTTACGAAAGTGATCATTGGGGGTCGCCGTTCACAATTCTAATGGTAGGCAAAGTTTTGACCATTCTCTTGCGAAAATATTTCCTTCTCACACCTCCACAGCAGCTCAAAAGGCCCATAACGTGTTTTTTTCGGGGTGATAGCATCGTTTTCACCAGCACATTAAATTTAAAGTGATTCGAGATATGGCCAATCCCAAAATGGACCCAATTTGCGCAAAGTGCCGACAACAAAAGAGACCAAAGGGACGATTGCGACCTCCTAAAGTACCTACCAGGGCAGGCTGTAGGGCGACTTAAGGTAAGCATGCCAGAGAGCGTAAGCCTCAATGGAGAGGTATAGAGAAACAAGGGAAAAGTAGTAATCGCTTAGTGTGGGGGAGTAAATGAGTGGGTGGAGTAGAACGGGAAAAGGAGGAGGAAGTGACGATTTAAAAAGAAGTTCTTGCGCAGAGGGGTCTTCCTTAATTGCTTTTTTGTTTCATCCCTTCCCAAGATTCGTCGGGAGCATCCTGCCGGGAAGATAAGTGAGAAATAATTGTCTCAACCCAGGAGACGGTATGGGACGAATGAGGGTTTTTGGAACATGTCGAACTAAGCTGGGAATTTGAGGAAGGAAACACAGAGATGGAGGTTGGGATAAAGCTCACAAAAAAGGCTGATGGAAACATTCGGTTCGAGGAAGCTGAGTAGAGGCTTTTTGGAATGAGGAAGGACGTAGAAAACACCTGGAGACCTTTTTAATAGATAGAGAGTGGGTAATAATGAGAAATGAGATTGGTATTAGCATTATTTAAATAGGATAATTGGTTCAAAAGAAGTCAAAAAAGAACGGGAGGCCAAGGAGAATAGGGATGAAGATGTATTTAATGGATATGAATGAAGGTGAGTGCCAATACCTTGTTTCCAGAATGATTACGCTTGCTTCAATGACATGATTGCTGTTTCTAGTCATACACTTAATTATTATAGTATTCTACCGATTAAGGTAGGTTTCCATGGAGTACGCAAGAAGTGATCTGGGAGCCTCCCTTTCCTTCCAGCACTGCCTTCTTTAACTCACAGTAAGGCCTACTCTCTTTCAATCTATCTAAAAATCCTATTCTTCTCCTTCCCCTCCCTCGTTTCCCTAACATTCTACCCTCTAGCACCATTTTCAACATCCCCTCACCACTAAGCACTAACTCCATCCATACCTTCTGTCTCCTCCGTACCTCATCCAAAAGCTGCCTCTCCTCGCCAACCATATCCAGCACATCGTCGTTCCTTTTCCTCTCCGTCCATTTCACCCTCTCCATTCTTCTCCATACCCACATCTCGAATGCCTCCAATCTTCTCTCGTCTTCTCTCCTCCATACACTTAATGGGTGAACATATTTTAGAAAGATGACTTCAATTCTAATTTCTCTCAATTTTAACCAAATTCAAACAACTTGGATAAGACAAATATTTCTCGGGTTCTCAGCCAGGTTAATGCTTTTTTCTCTGCCACCACCTAAATTAAGGTACCGCTTGGTGAGGGTGAAAGATCCGATCGGCCTGAAGACACCGGGGGTTTATGGAATACCTTGTAAATGTGAAAAATATATGTGGGGGAGACAGGCCGAACGATTGAGACTAGGCAAAAGAACACCGAAGAGTTTTCAGATTAGCGCAACCAGAAAAGTCGGCCATGGCGGAACACAGCATTAATGAAGACCATGCTATTAGATGGGAAGATACAAAAATCCCTGCCACGCACAACGTTACTGGAACCGCATAATTAAGGAAGCAATAGAGATCCGCCTCAATCCCAAAAATTTCAATCGAGACATCGGCTTTCATTTAAGCAATACATGGAGACCTGTAATCAGCTGTATAAAAAACATAAGGGTTGAGCGTGAAGAATTTCAAAATACCCACAGCCAATCGGACGACACCTGAGCCGCATTGTTGTACTCGGTACACGGCCGTATCGGTTGAGTGTGAAATTGGACTTCCATAAAGTAACACCGCCTTGAGGATGGGAGACAAGTCGTATCCCGAAACGTCGGCTTAAAGCATTAACCTGGCTGAGAACCCGAGAAATATTCGTCAGAAGTATTAACCAGGAAAAATTAAAATCGTTTATCTTGGATAAGAAATTGCCACCAAGGATTGAATGCGGTGATAAAAATCGTTTATCGTCATCATTAGTCAACAAACCTCAGATTGGTTTGATACAGCACTTCAATCCTCTCTCCTATCCGCAACCTTTTCGTAGTGACGTATTTCTTCTCATATCCATCATTTATAACCTGTCCTATGTAAATCACTCAGGGCCGTTCATTGCCCTTCGCTCCCTCCCACTTGTCCTTCTGTAATTGTTTCCAACAGGCCGTCATGCCACACAATCTGGCCGACTAAGCTGGCCTTTTTTTTCTAAAGATTTTTCAAAACGCTTAGAAAGCAAAATGAACTCAAAATATGAGAACAACCTCCTTGAAATCATTCAAACCCATTAAATTTCACTAGTTTAGCTCAACTTAATGATCACATAGCGGTCATTGAGCAAATTTATAGATTTCCTACCGCAAATTTCTTGTGCATTCCTCTAACGTCGTGTTAATTCAACGTTTTCAGTTGCATATCATTGATGATCAGACGATCATGGGCGATACAACAACATGTCATTTCGAGTCCATTCGAGTTCATATCTCTTTACTGAATTAATAAAGAGTCATACCAGCCAAAAACATCGCAGCTAATAATTACACGTTGGTCGCTGGTATGGTCCGATGTGCTTTTTCCGTCGAAAGCGTGATCAAATACCTCGGTTATTGGAAAACTTTCTCCGCTTTAATATTTAGGGGATCAAATTAAGATTTTTCAGATTTTCGTATAATCACAGTCATGAAGTGAAAGTTTGAGGCTCATAACTTACTCTTATCCCATGAACTATTCTATTCGTCTCTTTCCTACCCTGAAATGGTATTTAAGCGGATGATCTAAGCTCGTAAAATAGGATTCTATAAAAACGAATCCATAAATAAATATTTCAGTCGAATAATCAAGTCACACATTTATGAAGATTAAAAAAAATACTTAAAATACTTCTTAACTGTGAATTGGTCGATAAACATGTCCTTTCATTTTAATTACCTCTATTTTATCATAAACTTTTTCAGGATTTTAAAAGATTTTTCCCGTTTCTGTTTGCATTCAACATTTCTTTTATAACAGTTTTCCAAGCCTTAATAATACTGTGGGAAAATTAAGGATGTGTAACACATAGACAAACTTTTTATCATAATTACGTGCTATTATTCTGTGCTTATTCACCATTTAGAGAATTAATTCTCAGATAAGTTGCCTACCGTATTTAGTTTATTATTTTTCCGTTATGGCTGTTAAGTTATAATTTTAAAACTTAAAATAACTATTTGAGCCAATGGGATATGCATTATGACAATAAAGAGATCTGGGATTAAAATTGAAAGTTCTTTGTTCCCCGTTGTTCAGTGGAACTCTGAGATATCTTAAAATGAAACTTAGTATTACGATGCTGGTGACCCTTCATGAGATGGAATTGCATTTCAGAGTTGGCAACACAGCATGCGGGACATTCACTTTGGAGATAATACTCTACCAAGAGGAGAACAGATAAGAACGTACGAAAAGTTCCTTCCTTGAGCACCATTCAAGGCGTTCCAGAGAAATGGACAGATAGCACACAACATGCATTCGCAGAACTCGCCAATTCAAGGAAACGATGTCCCATACAGTGATAAAAAGTAGCCTAAACTCTGCATAAGGATTCCGAAATGAAATGGATGAGATAATTAGCCCCACTTATTGCGGAAACGTTTGCATAGCTCTACGAAAAAGGTGCAAACTAGTCATTAATAGTTTAAAGTCTATTCAAAACAGGCAAGCAAGAACTGTTCAAAGGAGGCTACATACCGTTCCATAGAAGGTTAACTTGGGCTGCTTCTTTTCTCGCATTATAACCACTTTTCATGTATGTCCACAGCTGAGTGATGAATTCAACCCGATACATGCATTTTCAATTTTTGCAATAGAGAACTTGCAACCACGAGGAATAACATCGAAAGATATTGATAATAACATTGAATGAATAAAATAGAACTATTTAACATTTAATTTTATAGATTTTATTCTCACGAATATAGAAATCGATCATTAGCCCTAATTATAGCTTAACTCCCCGTGAAATGTGAATCGCTTTTCCCGCTAGCGAAGCGTGGGGTGACTTTTATCAAACCATTTAAATTTGCGATGCTTGACAGCACATTTTGTGGCCGACTGTATCCTATATAATCCTCGTCTGCAATATTAATGGCTGCTGATATAGCCTAATGCATGGTTAGAGCCACAAGAAAATTACATATTATGCTATTTTATGCGCTAACTGTTGATTGTTTCCTCTAATTGAGCCTTAGAATATATTTGCAGATGATTTGATGCACACCTTTGATGATTTCGACTATAACACAATATTTCTAGACATAAAATATGACTAAAACTGTAAACATATGGTGTACATAATAAACTTGTTTTAAAGTAACAAAATTTCTCAAACATTTTAGGAAAAATTCAAAAGGAGTAGATTTTATCAATAGGAATAAAAAAATGTTTCATTTTAGCCAGCATTATAATTATAATAATGGCCAAATTTCTGGCCTTAATAAAATAATCGTATGGAAACAAATTTGATTTCCACCTATGAATGAGCGTATTCCAATCACCAATAGTTCAGTCCAGGGTTAGCTTTACAATTTAAATCGGCTTTCTAAAAAATTGATCGAGGGATGGCTAAAACGTCATAATTTAGTAATTGATTAATTAGTAAAAATTGTACAATATATGTAAGTAATAAGCAAGACTCGTGAAAATATGATAGAACTGGTTATGAAAATTTTATAGATACATACAAGTTGATTTTAACATTGTTAAGGCAATGTTTGACGATATATTTTTCCGTGAAATTTTCCTGAAAGTTGTTTCCTAAAACTCCAACAAATTTTGAATATTTTAAGTGATATTAAATTTTTCAATTAAGGTACGTCGGCTCGCACGACGCGGAACGGTACTCAACTTCTTCTTTTCACTTAAATATCATTATCAAAAACTTAACAAAAAAATTAAAAATAAAACTTGACTTCAAGATTTCCCTATTTCTTGTTGCTTTCAGTATTTTTAACCGTCATAAACCAAGAAGCTCGGCAAAACCTCTGACTGTCTTAGGTAACAATTACAATAATCTATTACATATTCCTCAGACATTACTATAGCCATCTATTATATACTGTTAGCCATCCTAAGCCCCAATAGGCAGGTGGTTTAATAATGTTGAGAAAGACAGAGACTAAAAACATACGCTGATACTTGATTGATTTTGCACTCACCAAACGCTGTCTTGCGGATAACTCATATTTGAATGGCGGCATTAACCATATTTCACGGAGCTACACCAAACGAGCAACCTTGGGATTAATACCGCATCTATGCTGTAAATCACCATATCTTCTACGTTGATGGTTTAGGTAATGGTTGAGATTGTAATTTTGCCTGTAAAAATAGCGAAAAACAGAGGAATGAATATATGGTGAGGTACATGACGAACATATTTCGAAAACTATTTTAAAGGAGATGTTTGGCTTTCTAATGAAAATTTAAACAAATAAAAGGTACCTTGCATTTGATAACCAACTTAGTTCTTAGTAAAGTACTTAGGAGAACTCCTACAATATATAACGTAGACGAAATTAAGAGTCACAAATAAAGAAAAAACTTTTCAATGACAATAAATTTAATGACTATTGTAAGTGAAAGGATTCAATAGGAGCCTAAAAATATTAAACTGCGGTGAACTCGTCAACGGTTATTGGAAAAAACGTAAATATTGATAACAAACGTGCGATATTTAGTGATGGGTTGAAGATTCAACGCTAAAAGGTAAGAATTCTATAGACCGTGATAATCTATCGACCCAGGTTGAAGGAAAATACACAATTACCCGAACTGGAATCTAGAAGGGAAGTGGAGCGAGGGATCCACGAGATTTCTACCCAAAAATAAGTAAAGAAATAAAAATGACGCACGTCAACAAGCCAATGTTTGATGACTTTGAGAGGGACTACGACAGTGTTGAATGAAGCAGACTTTTAGGCTATTGACAAAAACTTATATCAGATTGGCAGGAAAATGATTTATCGTTCCATATTTCCAAGAAACACCAAGTTACAGATTTTGACGCCCAGAATAAAAGAATAAGGCTACTTACATCACTTGACGAGAAAAGAAGGTTGATTTCGGCTAAATTTTCGAGTCGGCTTATTTTTATTTCTGAGGATGACGCGTGGAACATAATGATGCGCATTTTTTTCATAATTCAGATAAAGTATTGAAATCTGTATGACTGGATATTCTATAGGATGTTGTTGAAGAACGTGAATAAACCAATGGCCACTTATTATTTATAAACATTGAGCAGGAAGAATTTAGTTTCTATGCGAGTTGAAAAAGATCTCTGTACAAATCTACCACCAATAAATCTAAGTATCACTCTACCACGTATAAACTGAAGAAATTCGTTCACCAAATTTACGTCACAAAAATTGAGCCTTCTTGACCAATCAAATTACTCAGCCGTAAAATAAATTGCATTTTTTTCCAGAAAAATTATTAAAAAATCGCAAATAAAGATGTATATACAATAACGGATGAATGTGAATGTATAGGACAGGATGATCGAATTTGGATTAAGAGCATTATTGCCTCTAAATAAAATATTTAAAGTTAGCAATGATTGCATCAATTAATTCCTTAATGTCTTAAATTTATGTTATTAAATTATATGTAAATTGCATAATTTTAAGTGTTATAAATTTATTTATGGCAAGTCTTTCTCCATTAACTCTTTCGTACCACAATATTAGCGAACATCCCCAAAGTAATATTAAATGAAGTGCATCTCACCTCAGGCAGATTCTCTATTGATTGTTTAATGGATAACCTCTCATTAATTATTAAACCCAATTGCAAAAAATAAAGCTTTTCTCATAAATAACAAATTTATATGTACATCTTGAATAAATAAAATTATATAATAAGCTACGTAGAGATAGGAGCTGTAGACGATTAAGGTATGGATGGACTGAGCTTTAACAGTCAGGAATGCACTTAATTTAATTGCTTGAAATTAGAAAGCTGAAAATTAGATGAATATTTATCAAGTATATCAACGGATAGTGAATTTTTTTATGTCTCAATGGCTGAATTTCAAAGATAGATTCAGAAGATACGGCGTGGCCTTTCAAAACTATTAGGCTGAAAGAAAAACAAAACATTTTGTAAATAGCTTTTGAAACCGGCCTTAGTGCGACTTAGGGTGCAACTTTACATCATAAGATGGTGCTAATAACACATCCTGGTGTAACTATGATACAATGCAAATATGTACTATCCAAGACCTAACTGAAAAACATAATTTTTTGAAGACTCCCTCGCTAATTACATTTCCGTAATTGCTCTAATATTACCAAGCTAAATATCTAAATTGCCTTTACGCATGTCGAGCAGTCTAAAGTTGAAAAAGAAATAGCATGAAATGGAAATTTTATTTTCAACCTTTTGTACTTGAAGTAGTAGTAGTGTAGAAGTAATAGAAGTCGTAGTAGTACTAGTAGTAGAAGTGTAGTGAACGCGTATATAAGATTATTGTTACTAATTCCTATTAGGAGGAAAGGAGAAGAGATGCACTAAGACAGAGGAGATGAAGTGGAAGGGTATCATTGCTTATAAATGAATAGATGGCAATTTACCAAAAATTTATTTACTAACGTGCAGCAGCAACAACATCGTGTACTTGAGTATGACCTATTAGTTGGAACGCATTGTGGGTACCTCAATAAATTTGTGGAAAAGCGCCATCTCTTTGTTATAAAGCCTAAATCACACGATCATTTTTTCCAGCCCTTTGGAGGGACTGCTCTCACGACCGCACCTGCGATGGCGGAAAAAATGACGGTTCTAGCGATCATTATCCGTGATAGTTCGGGGGAAGGGATTTACATCCTTATTTCCATCACTCGGCATTTTCCGTCGCTGGTGCCGTCTTCCAGCCAATCAGAACGCACGGCCCCTATCAGCGATTGTAACGTCACGCATGGCTTTTAATAGGGTGGTTTCCTATTATTTTTTTATTGCCTAAATCGAAAGATTATTACCCCTGGGGTACGCATTTCACGCTTTTATATTTTTAAATGACGATATCTATTTTTCGCGATTAAATGAAAAGTGAACATTTTCAAGCGTGCGAAAACCCGACGGCTAAGTATGAATGCTGGGAAAAGCCCGAGTGACGTATTTCTGGTTCCCGCTGCCGCCGTATGAGGAGACCTTGGGGCGAGACTTCGATGCAGACTGCTAGCAGGTAGCAAAGTACCCAGTTAGCAGGTGGCGCTTGGCTTAAATAAGGATTATTATTATCCTATCAAGCGAAGGAAGCTTTCCGACCTTAGGCAATTTTAATAGGTGATTATTTAGAGATGTTTCCCTGAGCTCTGTGCCTCATGCATGCATTGGTATTCTCAGACGATGTAAAACTCCTATCTACCCGTATAGAAACTAGGTCCCTGTGACGTCACGTGGAGTGGCATAGCATGGGTGCCAATCTGGTCTTTTTCAATCGAGGCTAAAATTGACCATTAAAATTCGTCTAAACTGGGATTTCTAAAACCAAATAATTTTTATATTATGAATACACTAATGGTGGGTAACAAATCGCAATCAATGCCTTTCGTTTTCTCTAATGAAGGAAACTACCCTATTCAACGGCATTTGTAAATACGGAAAATGACTGAATAATTGTTGGGAAAAAGGGACGGTGGGAATGACCGAGTGATTCAGAAAACGAGGGGTTGAGCGATCACCCTTTTGGTCTCCGAATACTTATCGCGTGAGCCATCATTCTCAGGGACGGAAAAAAATGAACGTGGGAGTTAGGCTTAAATTAAGAAAAGAAAAAGTAAATAATGAGAAAGTTCTTTTGCTTTTCGCGTCAGGACAACACGTATTCTAGCGCCGTATCCTTTCGTTGGTACGCCATTGAAAAAGTCCCTTTAGCGTCTCGCTTCCCGGAAGGAGAAGTAGCCTGCCACTGACAGGTGTCGCTTCCGAAACGCTGGACGATAGATCTCACCCCACACCCCTTCCCCATTGCTTCGTACAGAGCCGCCCCACCCCTCTTGGCTGACGAACGACCAGCGTCGAGTCGCTCATTCATTTTGTGACAATTGACCGACTCATTTGTCCTCCCAATTAGGGTCAACCAATCAGGGAAGGGAATGTGAGGGGTGTTTCATTCCTATTTGGAGGTTGAAAAGAGTCGTTGAGTGACGATTAAGGCTCACTAATCAGGTTCAAATGTGTAAAAACTACAATTTAAATGATTTATCCACTTAGGAACTTCGAGTTTACCTGCGAGTGATTCTTTAAATGATGCTCCCGCTGTTGATTCTCAAAATATAATGAATCAAGTTGAATTCAGGTTCATCAGCCAGCCATAAATATCATTAGGGGATATATCTAGGAAAAGGACAACAATATAGTACCCAATGTGTCGAGTGAGACGTTATTTGGTCTTCGTGATGCCCTCAGCAACAGAAATTGTCATCACCATAATAATTCAGCAAATCTAATATTGTTTTGACTTTGTGGTTAAGGCGAAGTATTAAGAAGGCGAAATGCACGGCGAGAAGAAGGAACGATGAAGTGCTGGACCAGGTGGGTGAGGATAGGATAGGGAGGAGATAGAAGGTTTGAATGGAGCAAGTGCTGAGCAAGAATGGGATGGAAACAGCTTTAAAGGGTAGAATGTTGGGTAAACGAGGGAAGAAAAAAGGATGTTTAGACAGAATGAAAGGGTGTAGGCCTTACTGCAACTTGACGTGGGAAGTCCATGAAGAGAAGGAACTCTGTCAGATTACTTTGCAAATACTCAATACAAGCCCATCTTAATCGGTAGAATGTCGTAATAAATAGAAATAACTGGTTTTATGTGCCTCGTCCGTCTTTCCGTCCACTGTCCCTTTGACGGCTCTCCTCATCAGGCTATCATGGCCTATGATGTGGCCGATTGAGTTATCCCGTTCTTAGCAATTCCTCATTACTCACTCGGGCGATCCAATTTATCCTCATCATTCTTCGCTAGCACCACATTTCGAATGCCCCCACTCTTCACTCCCCTATTGTTGCCAACACATCAACCTAATTCCGGTGGTAAGCGTCTCCATTCCCCATCACCACTTTTGGTTCACGTCAGCTTTCATTCCTACCTCCATACCTCAATTCCTGATTTAAGAAGCATAATAGTACCGGACGGACTTTACGGACGTTATTGGGATGTGTGTGTGAGTATGGTGGTCCAGTGGGCAGAGGGTTGGATTGCTGACGGAAGAGTCCCGGGCTCAATTCCAGGGTGGAGCCATCGGACACCTCAAACAAATGCTCAGAGTGCGAGATGGCCCCGGAAAGGAACTGGACCCCATTCCCTGATTATGTAAAAATTCTGACTTATGTGACTTTCTTACTATGTGTTGAGCAGTTGAAAGTGTTATCTGAAATCATAAGAAATGGAATGTCTTTTAACCTTTTTCAATCACTGAAATTTAATGAGTTTGTGAGATTATTATCTGCCCTCATAAATCATGACAAAATGTCTACATATAAGATGTCACTTATGATTAACAGGGTATTAAGGAAATTGAATTCAGAGATCGAGGACATTTTTAGTAAATGATTACAAAAATAGTTCACCCAGACCAGGAATCGAACCTCTATTCTTTTTTTCCGTTGGAATATAGACTGGAAAATGTGTGACAAAATATTCTCGAATATTCTGCACAGCTGCTTTGTGTTGAACACAAGCCACACGTATATTCAGTATCTCACATGTAGCTGTTTAATTTATATCGTAGATGTAGTTCCAATCGAACATTTTTTTGAATAAAATTATCATTAGTTTTTAAATTAGGTGGGAGAAGAGAGGAGGTTTGAACGGAGTGCGTATTGAGTATAAGGGAACGTTAAAAACAGTGTTAGATGGAAGGAACTTGTATAAGCGACGGAGAGGAAGAAAAAAAATGGAACTGGTTCGTTGAATGAAAGGGAATACTGCTTATTTTGATTTTAGAGAGAAATACAAGTTAGAAAAGGGACAATCCGGCATAATTTGATAAATGCTCCTCGAAAACCTGTCTTAATCGGTAGATTAGTTCAACAAGTATTCTTCATACAATATTTATTGGCTTAAATGCCAAAAAAATTGCTTTTTTCAGAATGAAAGCTCAGGGAAACTACTCTCATTTTTTCAACTTGCCTAAGTAAATTCCCTTTTTTTCTTTTTATTCAAATCATCGCAGTTAACACCGCAGCTTAGTTTCCGACGCTTTGTTTTCTTTTAGCAGAATCTCAATTCGTTGACAGAACCTTTTTAAGATTTCCTTACAAAGTTTGGTTTTCTTCCACTTAAAGTTGTTGTTCTTTCCTAGAAGTCACATCCCCTCAAATTAAAGCCATCCATTTGAGCTGTACTACGTTTTCCTCCAAATTTTGGATTTTATTTTTTTGCACAACACTAAATGAACCACAGAAGGTTGCAAAATTGAATTATTTCACTCGTTTTTTCCTGCCTGAACGCCGATTCTTAATAAATTTAAATGGAGATTTCTAAGCGAACTTAACTTAAAATTGCGCCATGAATTCATGTTGCATATGATCTCGGGTAATATATCGTAATTCAGGTAAATTTTATCGATAAGACAAAAGAGAGTAGGCATTATGTAGTAATTCCAGTCTTGACAACGCATTAATGGCTTTGTTCCAATTTTATGAAAATTTCTAGATCCAGCATTAGACGTCTACCAGGTACTCTAAAAAACAAATTTTGTTAAAAATACGAATAAACTATAAAGTAGCAATTCGGTGAATATGAAATTTAACAAGTATTTAATGTATAATTGGCATTTTATATTTTAAATAAAATTCCTAAAGATCATCGCAGGTGAGCAAAACCCGATGAGCTTTTTTGTTTTGAAAAGGAACGACTGACCTGACGATTATTGAATTGAGCGCTACGATAACTTGCTCGCGACAATTTTCCCCATAAATCGTCAAGTGAATCGGGGCATGCCTTCTACACTCGATGTCTCCAGCCAGCCGTAGACAACGGATAAGGGAGCAGCCATTGCACGTTATTACTGCAGAAGGTGGCCATCTGTTTTCTTTCAGCTCACACCTCCCCCCACTGCCGTTCATCATTCTCCACCTTACAACTTGCAACCCTTCACATGCTGAAATGAAACGGTCCCGGCCATTGCCACAGTAAAATTAACACATTCTTTGAATAACATTCATTGTAATAATTCAATTGATTCTGTTCCAGTGCCTGACTGATTTTTTCTCTTGTTTTCCTTTGCTTCAGGGATTGCTTGTGAAACGAAACGAAAATGTTTCTTTTCGGCTCGGAGGGAAACGAAAATACGAGACCTAGGCTTAGTTTCGTACCCTCACGAAATTAAAATCACCAAAGAGTTAAATTTCGACCCGGGACGAAACTTTACTCCCAGGAACGAAAGTAAATTAAACGAAACTCCGCTGCTCATAGCAGAGTTTCGATACGAGAAGTTGAGTGAAGGGGGATGAGAAGGAATAGTTTCGACCTATTTAATGACAGAACATAGGGAGGTTAAAAAAATTGAGCTTTAAATACAAATGGCCAGTTGGCGTTCACCGTTCCCTTTGTAGTGGTAAACACATGAGTGCCCTATGCATTTTATGGCGTTAGGCCGAACCTCTACTTCATTCAAACATACTTCGTACTCGGTGTGTGGGTCGAAACAAAACTGCTATAAGGTGAAGCAAGAGGTCCTACCGGTGCGAAACATGATGTGTGTTTCGTTTCGTCCCAGATTTTTGTTTACTCTCGACCCGAATTAGTTTTGACTTCGATTTCGTTTCGATCCTGAGTTTAGATCCGCGGGTTAAATTCTTTTTCGTATCGTTTCTACATTTCGTTCCCGGGATCGAAACTATTGAAATCTTACTGGTTTTGCCTCTCGTTAAGCTTCGATTGCCATACCTGATTTGCTATTTGCTTCACAGTAATGTATTGATTCTTGGTCAATATAGTTTTCGACGCCTATCATATCACGTGAAATTATAGACAAGTCCGTTTATATTGTATCATTGTCACTTATAAGCTTTTTAATCCCAAGGTAAAAAAGAAACAAACACTAAGTCTTGAACACTTTGGAAAGGATACAGCATTTTCAAACGTAATGGATACAGGTTACTCGGAAATAAATTTAACGCCAGTGACCTGTCTTGATCAGCAATGACCAATATTTTGCCCTGTACTGAGTTCAAATTAATTTATAGACTCAAATCGATTAGTGTCTGGCTCCATTCTTTAAATTCTTATCAACTTTGCACGAGACATTTTATTTAAATTTGCTGATGAAATGCGATACCAAATTATTTTTTTTTGTTCTGAGTATTTGTCCTACAAATGATATTAAAAACTGTGATTATCTCACTGCGATAGGTCTCAAGATCTTTTGGTACTTTTACAGGCTACAACTCGTTGAATTCTTTAAGAAATCAGAATTAATTTAATCTAAACTATCAAAGATTCGACTTAAATTTGTTTCCCGCCTCCGTTCCATTGTTTTAGTGGTGAAGAATGTTGAGAGCGTGATATTAAAAGGAGGCAAGCGTTGGATGAGTGGATTGAGATTCAGACGCATCGCAGCAGAAGAGACGGATCCCGTGGCAGAGGGATATTGGGGTGCAGCCAGTTTGTCTCTCCAGTACTCGGCCTTCTTCTTCCGACGCTTCGGCACGTTCTCGTCTTTTATTATCGATTTTCCTCTTACAGCTCAACTGTTTCAGACATTTTTTCGCATCCGCCGATTGGGTAGAGGACGCATTCCGCAGAGCTTTAGTTTCCGGAAGACTATAGCCCTCACAAAAAGATGAAAAATCGTCACTCAATACCCCATACCCGAGTGTCGCACACCGAATTCTAGATTTCACCAAGAAATGAGATTTGTGTAATATTCCCAATTATTTAAAAATATCCTTACTAATATTTATTGCTTTAATGCGCTATTCGATTACTCTTCTTATTTATCTCTTTCAACAACCGTTCAAATATTCTGTTTGCAGGCTGTCGCTTTCATACTCTTATCTTTTTAAATTTCTTTTCCATTGCCGACAATGAGTAATAGCTTTCCTGTGCTATACTTTTCCATATTTTCAAAACGTAGATTACTCCTTGAAGTTAATGAAATTTCGTGTGCATGAGAAGCTTATGTATTTCGCTGTTTATCATAACAATTATAAATACAGAAAACATAGGTATCTAATTGCAATGATTTGTTAGCTATTAACCAATCAATTCAGCGACTTAAGTCAAAAATCGCTATTTGACTATAAGCAGCGCTATAAGTGACTCACAGTTTCAAGTGTACATTAAAAAATAAAATTCTAATGAATAATCTGATTGCTGCACTACCTTATTTTTTGGCTCATAAGGATTGAACAGGCGAAAGACCGCAGTATATTTTTAATAGAGTTCAAGGAAATTTACAATTAATCAATTTTTTAGACTTACAACCTCATATAGAAAGTAATGCTGTCCTTGTTGCACTCCTGAACATGGCGATAGGGTGTTTTCAGATTGGGGCTAATGGAGAATAAAAAGTTATATTCGCTCAAAGTCTATAAATAGGTAGCTAATTTAATTGGTCAAAAATAATTATATTTAAGTGAAAGAGAGCACTAATATGTTACTGTCAAATTTATAAATAATAATATCTCATCTTGAAAAAATGAAATTTTAAATATTTCGTCGGTAAAATTTTTCATTTTTACCTTGATCAATCCACCCATACTCAATTTTGCTTATGGAAAACTCCACATTTCTTTTCCAATTTCTCGAGGTATATGGCTGATTGCCCAGATGACCCTTATGCCGTTTTTGAAAGTTCCAACAATTTAATCGTCATTTTCTACGCTGCATTGTCAAGGTAGCGCTCGAAAGAAAATTTGAAGGCAACGGCGAGACCTGATTTTTCAGGCGCTAAAAGTTGAGAATAGAATTGAAATACCCAATGGGACTGAATGGTATTTATATACAATGCCTAATTCATCATTTGCGCTATATTTATTGGCAATAAATTTTCACTTAAAGCAATCACTGCCTCAATTTAAACAATTCCATGCACAAAATCAATAAATCAGCTTTCTTTCCTTTAACAAAAATTTGGGAGGTAAATCACTGTGGGTTTTCGCTTCTCACCAAGAATCTTCACGAAGATCTACTCACCCATGCCATTCATGCATGGCAGATGTGTTGTCCAAAATGGAAAACTGAACCTTGTGAAATATCCCGTGCACTTGTATCCTAAAAGCCGCGTGCAAATTGCATTGTAACCCAGGCGGAACGGAGTCGCCTTGGTTACGGCCGCACCCTAGCTTAAGTGGACCTGTATTTAAAAATGAATTGCACACTTGGCCTACCATTAATTTTCGAGTTGCAACAACTCGGCTCTGATGAAATGACGACAGGGAGATATCACCTGGCTCAATTTTCCATTTAGGACGATACAGCTATAAAATATGAATGTAATGGATGAGTTGCACTTTGCGAAGATTCCTTGTCAGTCGCCTGACCAGGAGCTTGATATTTCCTACCATGCCTCTGAAGATTCAAACTTTACCTTCTTTTGGGAACGATTTAATCAATCTCTTCTCAGATTCTATTAACATTTATAAAGATTTTCCGACAATAATTGTTTGAATTACCACCTATTCACATATTAATTCCAAGTAACGAGGTTAAAATAAAAAAAATTGTGAAGTTGATTAACGGAAATTATAAATTTCTCAAGATGTGCTTAAAAAGATATGTAAGTACGCACGCGCGCCACAATTAATGGTCTTTAAAGTACATATTTTTAGTGCATATTTTAATTTTTATTATCATTTATGTGATTTCTGACTGCCCCAGATACAATTCGCGAGTTTCTTTCGCCTTTTCCATCTTCCAATACCAAAACACCTCCGTTGACATGGGGAGGAAGATCGTTGTGAACAGCCGTCAGTGTCGTAAAAATTTGATGGCGATAGACTTGGATTTTTTTCACCTTGACCTGGTGTCATACTTTACTCCCTATGTAACCGATGGTCAAAGAGAAATAAAGCAAAATCATGTTTTCCTCGAGACAAACTGTCGCTTTGCAGAACTTTAAAATGGCCAATACATCTGCGTGAACTCAAAAATATCATCGCTCGGAGATAGTAGCACCGTGATAGGTGGAGGCTAGATACGGATATTTTCAGATGATATGAGGTTAATGAAGTAGGAAGACTTAGCAGTACAAGAAGTTCATCAATAAATTAAGGCAAAACTCAGTGTAATGCATGGTTTCTACAATTATCATTCCGGTACAGAAGAAAAAACATTTTTATACTATTTGTTTTGGATTTCAAAATCAGTGCTAGAATGATTAAAATAGTTGAAAGAAGACTTATGTGGATAAGAGAAGATATTTTTCAGAGAAAACTTTGGGTTTCCATTGAGGAAGGAAAGCCAAAAGCTCGTTACAGAGATGAATTACGCAAATCTAAATGTGTGCGTTTCTCAATTTCTCAAAATGTAAATGATCAGCAATATTTATTTTTCATTGTTGCATTTGATAACGTATTTCAAATAACCTTCACTTACATTTCAGTAGTCAAGTATTTAAAATAAAAACTTTGAAAAATATTTATTTATTAATGTGTTCCTAATACCGATAAAATCGATGTGTCGCTTTCATCTATATTTGTTTCTCCAAACATCTCTCAATTTTACGCACCGGAACCAACCTCTGTACATCTAAGTGGTTTGCATATTATCAGATCTTGAGTAGACTCCGGATGGGATCCCAGCTCCAATTACCTTTTCATGGGCACAATGACACCCATATACAATTGTCAGATTTCATTGCTTTCCGTGCAAAACTGTGGGTGCGTAGTTCATTATTTGGAAAGCATGAGAGCTCATGGAATTCTGTCACTGAGAAGAAACCCAAATATTTCTCTACGCGCTCCTTTTAGACAGCTTATTCTTCCATTCAGCTTTGGTATTTAGTAAAACCTTCTGTGCTACCTGCTGTTTTGCATAACAAAATCTCCAATTCCTAGTACAAATAACAACAAAAAGGCTGGACGAACTAATCTGCTGCGATTATTTTCATCCAGTGAGATGCTAATTCATCCGGATTAATTGCGGCGGTAGAAATATCAATTACTGTTCATAATTGGGACCGCAATCGTCCTAATTGAACAGGTCTTTTAGGGTGATCTATGATAACCTCTTCCACCATATTTCTGGGAATTAAACTGATGTAGAGGAGTTTTAAAATTTGGGCATACTTTGGACTGACTATTCATTGAATGTTCGCTGCTTAATTAAATGAAAAATCTAAAGGGAATGAATATTCCGGTTAAACTCAAAGTTAAAAATATGAAGCAATTTTAAATTACTATTAGCGTAAAAACTTGAGTGCGGTAATTTAACGGAGCTAATTTTCCAGGATTAGGTCAGAGAAAATTCTCCGATGTGGCTTGTGAGAATATATCAGAATTAAAATAAAATAAACATTATGGGATTCAGATATCACTTCTTTCAGCAACGTCCATACCTATAGCTATAAAATAAGTTGATTATGACATTCGTAAATTGGTCGAATTTCTAGGAAGTAAATAAAATTGTTCTGCAACCCTTAAAATTGTGAGAGGAGTTGGTTGCACCCTCTTATTATAAGAAAAATGAATTGTTACTGTTTAATAGATTGGGAATTTTACACATTATTTATGTAATGAAACAATGGCAAACATTTCCGTTTAAAAATCCATTGCCCAACATGCCACTCGATACTAAAATTTATTCATTTATGCCACTAAACTAAATGATGATAAATGCTTAGAAGGGTAAAATTGGTAACTACAAATTTCAAAAATTCATTCAATCAGGAAAACCAAATCCGCTACAGAAAATGATTTTTTTACATTATTTGAGCAACACTATTTACCCTTGAAATAAATGTGCAATCCTCAAAATTTACCATAAACACTGATGAATATTTGCACGAAAGCCTTTTCCACACAGGACAGGAACTATTCAAGGCACACGTTTTATAGAAAAATTTTAGTAAACTCTGCCAAGCAAAGTTCAAGAGCAAAATCACTGAAGCAAAACAGAAAGCGACATGCATGAACACAGATATACCGCTTATTTTCCTGGAAAAATTGTAACTCTAGTCATAAATGTCATTATAATAGCATTTACATCACCTGAAGTGCCTCGTGTTAAATGCAGGCTGCGAGAAAAAAATTATAAAACCACGGGTTAACGTCAAATTATTCTTTTGTGGAAAACGTATGAATTGAAATATATATTTTTCGTTGAATGGAAAGGAGACCACTCAAAAGTAAATGCTTTTGCACTTTAGAACTGCTATTTTATTTATTTTTCATTTACATATCGTCATTTCATACAAGTGAAATATAGTGACTAATTCTTTCTACGTATAAAAACTAATTATGATGTTTTATCTTGGTTTTGCAGCATAAATATGTTTCTTTAAGAGCTTAAGGTATAATAGAATTTCAGTTGTTTTTACATATTGACAATCATAAATATTAATTAACATAACCCCCAGAATGTTAAAAATTCTCACTTTTAACAGGACCTTATCTGCACTCATAGGTGGATTTAGTGGGGACGGGGGCACGTTCCCCCCCTCTAACGCTTTAAAAATCGACAAGATATACGGTCTATTTTTAAAAAATTTGGCCCCGATATAATTAATTTCGTTTTGTTATGTGTTACGAAGCATGGAGAAGAATGGTGTATTCTGTACTGTAATTGTTGTATGTTTGTCTTAATCCCAAATATGAGAAGACCGTTTGTCTTGCAGACTCATTGCCCCCCCCCCCCTCCCAGAAAAAATCCTAGATCCGCCCTTTTCTGCACTAATCACATAGATGCAATTCAGACTCAAAGTCGCTTTGAATTATGAATAAATACGAAAATTACCGCTCAAATTTCATTTAATAATATTAAAAGCTGCTTACCACGCCACGGGAAGACGGAAGTTCATACAAAGTGGATTAAATATTACCAGTATGGCTCTGAAAGTATTGGATGCCAATTAAAATTGAAATTGAAGCCTTAAAACACCTGCGTGAAGTCTCCTTGGGATTTGGTTTTACACCACCAACGTTTCAATGGATGGCTCTTCCATCGTCATCAGCGTGAATGATTAAGTTTGACTGAACAAAAAACTTTGATATCTAACTATAGAGAGTTACAGCAATCAGGAAGCTTGCCAAGGAATTCATTGATATTGGGCCTAATAAAAAAACTTAGACGCGGAATATGAACTTAGCATAGAGAGTTTCTATTTTTTAAATAAATAATGATAGAATTCCTCCCATCGTGAATGAAAACAAAACCAATTTATATTCCACCAAATTACTTTCAGGTACAAGTAGGTAGCGGCGCCATCTTACCTGATGATGACGTCACCACGTTGAAAATAGTTGCTCCTGAAAAAAAAAATGGTGGAATAAAACAGATATAATATCTTTTTATTAAAGATAAAATTAACTTCCACAAGGCTGAGCCTCAGACGACAGAAATTATGAAAGAATTCCTTTTTATCCTAATTACTTTGATCATTCCAGCCGATCAGGAGTAACCTGTTTGTTGCAACTCTTTATAGCTACAACAATCATTAAGTTAATTATTTAAGTATACCGGGACTAGCCACGGTGACAACTTTACGGGAGTCACCCGCAATGCACAATTGTGCGAAAAATCCACAGAGAAAAAATCATTCGCCTTGACCGGGATTCGAACACGGATCCCTCGATTTCCGGCCGAGTGCTTTAGCCAGTTAAATCGAGGCCGGAAATCGAGGGATCCGGGTTCGAATCCCGGTCAAGGCGAATGATTTTTTTCTCTGTGGATTTTTCGCACAAGTTAATTATTGTTACATATCAACGGCTTTTGTTCATTCAAAATTGTCCATTCACCCTGATGACGATGAAGTCGTCCGTTGAAACTTTGGTGATGTGTAACAAAATAAACCAGCGGAAATTCCGAGAAGACCTCATGCAAATAATTCGCTGGAAAATATTTGCATCATATTATATCGTCAATAAAATTAAATAATGCCAAATTTTGGTTCAGAGTGAAGACCGTCGCATATAAACATCGCTTATCAATTTATCACTGGTTTCTACTTATACTCAATATTTGTCCGTCATGTGGATGTAATTTTTCAATAAAAAATGAAACATAACGTAGGGATTTAGAAAAACTGAATATGGCTTTCAGGGAGTTTTTACGGCTTGTGGTTTCTAAGTACATTCTGTGAAACGTACCAAAAATATTGTAATTTAATATAACAAAAGGTTAAGTAACGGAATAGATCCCGAGATTATATTGAACGTTGAGGTAGATAAATATACGATAATGTGATTGTTGGCCTCAAAATCTCTTATATACGTATTGTATTTCTTGAATGTAGTTTTGGTGGCCTTATTATGCTATTGCGCTCCATTGTGGACATATTCATCCTAGTACCAAGGACTTTATTTTCTTTTTATTTAGAGTATACTCATGAAACTTGTAACGTATAAAAAAATTAAGAATATATTCCAAGACGAACGATCCTGGAAACATAAACAATGAACGAAAAGAAAATACCTTGAATATAATACGCTGCCTCAGTATCGGAAAGAAAAAACAGCTTGCTGCCTTCAATTTTTTTTCCAATTAGGAATGGCTTGAAGAATTCATTTCTAAAGGTTATCATTAGTAGATAGATTATCAGTGGCGTAACTATGGGGGGGAATGAGGGGATATATGCTGCGTCTGCTTAAAGTTAAATTTTAAGTGCCAAAATAATGTACAATGCATTTTCCGGCATGTTATTTTTCAAAATTTTTCTTTAAATCCCCCTTTTCCAAGGGGGGTGCTCCTACTAATCCCATTCACCCCCCCCCCCCTCCCCGAAGCCTCCACATTTCCCCCAAAAAATATTCCCAGTTACGCCACTGTAGGTTATCATTAGTTGGTAGTTAGGTAGTATCATTTTGGGTAATAATTCAAATATTTGGAATTTATTCAGCATCTATTAATATTCAGGCTTAATTTATTTAAATTTAAAACATCCATGCTTCAAATGATAGTTTTGTCAATTACCTAATGAGTGTTTCCAAATGCTGTGAACTGCAAGGTGATATTGATTATTCTGTAATATTTTGCAGTTTAACAAAGAAATCTTCGAGCCCATGAAGCAAATCAAAGAGCCTCATTGAAATATCAGCAGAAATTATACAGCCTGCACTAAAAACACTTTAAGAGGATTCAAGAATGCTTAAAATACAGTTTTGTCAAATGTTTCTCCAAAAATTGAAGAAAATTACCAAATTTTACTCAATTTAGCACTGGTTTCTCCTAATTCTTAGTACTTGTCTTTTATATGATACAATTCATATATGCATTACTACCTTAACTCGAATGACCCACCCTGCTCTCGTGAAAATAATTTGCTTTTTAATGAATTTGACTTTTAAATTAACCTTTAAAGATCGAGGAAGCTTGCTAATACCCTCTGAAATGTGGTTGAAATGTTAAAAATACAATGACGCTGTAAAATGGACATATAAATATTTTATAGCGCTCATTACACTTAATTTATTGTGTGAAAGCATTATAATGCGAAATATTCTCATAATTTAATGATATTTTTGCATTATTTTGAATGGTTTTAATTAAATCGCTTTGATTTGCAAACATTTAAAATGATTCTCCAATTCTTTAATCTCTTCCATTAATCAATTTTAATAATTTCAAGTCATCAAACTGATTGATGATATTAAATATGAACTAGTCTGTGTTATTATGAGCACTTATATGAGCTTATATGCACTGTGATCTCCCATTAGCACTATTCTGTTAGCTGAAAAATGACCGGGAGGCATCTTTAATCTATGATAAGGGTTACAAACACCGTTTGACGAGATAAAAGGGTTCACGAATGAATAATAGTGACGGAATAAGCGCAGGTAATCCATGTTGGCCGGATCTTATGGCCTTCACATTTTAGCGAATGAGCACAGACGATAGGTGCGATTAGCGAGATCGTCACGACTACTTGCAGGAGGCTCAATCACTATCGCGTTAGGATTTAGCCACTCAGGCAAAAATGCACGCAAATATCCGCTTAATGCATCAATGAAGGAGAGCAATTACGAAACATCGCCACAGTGAGGTAGTAATAACTGGAAAAAATTGGGCAATTAGCGAAGATATATGCTCATGCCCATTGCACCGACATCCAAGCAGAGCAATAGAACCAATAGAAATATCCTCTTGGGGCAACTATAGACTATGAGAGCACATCTCATTCGTCGTTGTGGAAATTCCAGCAAAGAAAAAGAGCATTGGGTAGGTTGATGCAGCGATAAGACGGACTGGGGCGTTGGATCAGAAAATGCAAACTATCAAAAAGCTCACGATAAATTTAATGGAATGCGGAGTAAATATTTTCAGTAATAGATTTAAGTATTGTACAAAAAAATAGAAATAGAATGTTTAAGGAAGCCTATATTCTAAGTATATTGATGTGACGCTTGCGTTAAGTAGTGAGAGTATTTATTAACGCAAAGACATGCATGGTAAATAATTTATTACTTTAGGTAAATTTTTTTTTAGTTTATACCGTTTCATTACTTTCTAAAAATGTGAAAAAGATACTAAACGCATGAGAGCTTACCCATTTTCAATCATTATTCCATTTTTCAGTGAGCACTGAGCACGATGGTGTCAAATTCGAAATTTTATAATTTACTTTCATCATTAATTCATAATTCTTGCATATTTTTTGTGAAGAGGCGTTTCTGACATTTCTGATATGTTTCCGCCATTTATTTACTTCTCAGATTATCTCTTAGATAACTCATTCTGATTCAGATGTTTTCAATTCTTGGTACATCGTACCAGCCGAAATCTTCAAACATTTTTAAGTGCCGAAGTCATAATGAAACATGGCTATCTACAACAACCAGTCGTCGGAGTCCTTCAACTTCTCAGTGCATGAACGAATCGGATTTCATTCTCTGTGATCACTCTATTTTTCTAAAATACTATTTTTAATTAACATATTCCACCGGTTAAATATTTAGTTCCACGGAAACCAGCAAATTAATCCTCACGGTCTCCTTTCCTAACCATGAAACTCTATGGAAAACTCTAGGGATGAAAAGTAGAATAAAAGCCATTTAAATTGGCTGGAATATCACAACAAAGTACTTCAGTAAAAGTCGGTACTCAACTCTTAAATATAAGCAAGTAAGTAGTAACTTTTAACTGCTTAAGATCTACTTAGTTTATGAATAATCGTATACGGTAACTGATAACGGAAATCAGAACTGTCACTCCTTTTTATGGGTAATATCTCCCGCATTTTGTGCCAATTTACCTCAGATCTATCGTATTGAATTCATGGGTGTGAATTAATAGAGAATATTAAGCATAAAGGTTCACTGAATAATCTGATTCCTCAAGAGCTAAAAACCAGAATTTACGCATAGAAAAGCCCGAATATATTACAAATTCAGTAAAGAGCTTTCTTATTTCTCTCAAGCCCTTTCCCATAACTAGCAACCTCTATTCGAAGGTCAGATATTTTTGGTGGAATATCAAGCAGATTTTAGAGGCTAAATAATCAAAAGTATGTTCTCTAACAATGCTTTTTCATTTCGAACGACGATATTCATGTAAACAAATGCATTGACTTTGACCGAGTTTTTTCAGATACACTCAGTAATTCCATTTCAAACCCTTTACTGATGTTTGCTGAGAGAAAATTACATACCACAAGAATTAGATTTGAGTTAATTTAAACAGAAAAATAGGAAATGGATTAGAAGTGAAAAAATAGGCTGTCGGATAGTATTTGATATCAGATATACAAGTAGGCAAGCAGAAAATGTTTCACTTATTTATGCAATAGCGGTTCGTACTGAATGGCCAAACTAATAGATATGGATGTGATTTAAAAAAGAATGACTGGATAATAAAAACATTACCACCTGTCATTGTGATAGCTATCGGGATTGGCAATGGAGAGCAGAGACACATTCGAAGCGAACTATCTCTCAAACTTTCTTCTTGGTAAGAGTTTTAAAATATTTCGGGAGAAATTTACATTAGCCTCTCCATATTAATACATAGCAGTCCTTGCCGAACGAAACCTTTTCGAAATAACTTATTCCCAGATTTCACTTCGAGAGACTCTTTCAGAACCATGATTAAATTTAAAGTCACAATGAATTATGCAGACTTTCTTCTTCTGAAATATTGGTATGTAAATGCGACGTAGGTTCATGAATTGTGATATTGATTTTCTACCAAGCTGAATGTATGCAGCGGAAATGATTACACTAAACTCAATTGGTAAAAAAAAGTAGGCAAGTATATATTCGATTTTTCTCTTCTCAACTTCATTTAATTTCATCAACTACCTATCTTAAATAAATAAAAGATAAATACATTCAAGAATAATCCAAATATTTCTGAGTTCAAAAAGGAATAATGAATTAAAATATGCGACGGTATTAGCATTAATAACAAGCGAATTATTTTCTAAATCGTTAGAGCAATGCTCATTTTTCCTATTTATACGTATACAGCCACTTTGTGATCGAAATTCAATATTAGGGTCACAAAGTCTCATTTATATGACATTGATCCATCGTTAGAGGTAGAATTTTTGGCCTTGAAGGTGGATGGTGGTTCCCGAAAAATAGTTTTTCAGTAGAGAAAGTGCAGCATTCGAGTTAAGTTTTCAATGACGGGGCTGAAAATGTGATATAATATTTCTCCTTATATTACTATTACTTCATTTCGATAATTTTGCCTAAAAGTAATCAGCGTGGAATTTTATTACATGAGTAAAAACAATATAACCGATCAAAAAACAATTAGCACACCTACAAATGGCACTTAATACCCAAATATATTGCTATATTACATTTTTCCTGTAACATTAAGTGGCATTTTAAATAAAGAACGTCAATTATAAATTAATGGGATATTATTTCGAGATTATTTATTTATTTTCATTGAAATTCTGGCGTTAACACGATTTATTTCAATCGAAATATATGAATATTCATTTATATTGAGTAACATATTTTTATCCTTTGTTTCCCCATTCAACCTCAAAACTATATGTTACGACATATCCATGAAAATTTACCATAAATTTTTTAACTTGAAATATACATCAATAGGATACACGATAATGAATTTGAACTTTTTTCAATCTCATGTGCTTTTGAAGTTGATGCGTAGTTTTCCGCGGCGTTGTCTAGATGATGTCTCCATGTTCCTGGGTTTCACCGCGTGGATTGTCTTTGTGACGACAGTTTCGCCGGTATTCCAACCGGCGTCTTCAGATCGATGTCGGGATTCAATTTTTGTTGACTTATATAGTTCATTTTTGGCGCCAATTTTTTCATGCTGGATGCTGATTGGTCCACCTGCTTTTCTCTCGTATGACCCTCTTCCACGAGCTGTGGAGAGGGTACCCGTCTTCTCTATTCATGTTTTCCGGTGTCTTGAATATTTCGATAGCCTCCTTTATTAGCCTGGGATAATATCTATTTTCTTTTGCAACAACTGATGCTTCGTCAAACAGTATCTGGTGTCCGGGTTCGCTCCATGCATGCTCCACAATGGCGGAGAGCTGAAATTGCTTATTTCTTGTGGCTCTTCTGTGTTCCTGGATGCGCACTTTCATTGATCTACACGTCTCTCCTATGTAGTCTTTGCCGCATGAGCATGGCACCTTATAGACCCCTTCTTGAATGTCGTGCGGCAAAACGTCTTTTGGACCCGGTAGCACATCGCCAGTCTTGGTGACACAAGTGAATCTCGTTACGACGTTGTGCTGTCGTAGAATCCTAGCAATCTTCTCTGAGGTGCCAGATACAAACGGAATCATGAATCATGATGTACATTTTTCTGAAAGCTGCTATTTTTTGTAGCCATAAACATTCACTCCTTACCCAGGCATGTAAAAGAAAAAAGATAATGCTAATAATGTCAATTGTATTGTTTTTTACTGAGTTTAATTGAATAAAAATTCGTTCAAACTTCTAACTGGAACCGCGCTATGACATATCACACAAGACATACCACACAAGTTTTCAAATCTCAGCTGTTGCATTGTTTCTTTAGAATTCAAAGTAGTGGCGAAAAATGTAAACGGCCACTCATATTCTCTAGGCGAACTCTAAAATTGAGGATGTAAAAATCAGTTCATGAATTACCCGAATTTAGTTACACTCCCCTATTAACCACCCCACACTTTTACCCGTTGTAATGCTTTAATCAGCCGAATTCTCGAAGTTTTCTCCCTCAACTATTCTCCCCGTCCGCTCTTCTCTATAACCCTCTCAACTTTCCCCCACACCTACCTTTTTCATTAACGCCTCTCGTATTTCTTCTCTTCCGTCTTTTAATATCCCTCAGGCGAACAATATCTCATATCTGATATATTCCAACACCCCCACCATGTTTTGTCCCTCTCTTGTTCCGATTTTTTTGCTCCCCCTTTTCGCCCACCGTTATGTTTTCATTTTTTTCTCCATTATTCTCACTTTTTTGTGCACAGTTGATTTCCCGTCGCACACAACCAAAACCTTTCCCTCTTTCTAACTCCCGGATTAAACGCCGAAATATGTTCGTATCACTGTTGCCGTTTTTTTTTCATCTTTTTAGCAAAAAGCTGTTGATTCTTACTTTTTTTACAACTTTTCCATTTCATTCCGAATCGATTTTCATCAAAGCAAATAGTCAATCAGATTTAGATTTCGATGATTCCCTCCAAAATATCTAGAGGTGTCTTTGAAATCTTGATGCATCCGCTCGCTTGCAACAACAGGATAGGATAAGCCTCGTTTTATCTTGAAAAACATGAGCCTTACAAAGGATTAAAGATTTTTTCGACGATTTGAACGAGTGAAATTTTGGTGGATCTAAGGGGAATGAAAGCAATAGTGAGCGTTTCGAGAAAGTGCTCCTAAAAATACTTTTAAACATATAATTTATACCTTAAATACACTTCATATCAGTAAAATCATGTTTAAATGTATTTTTCGAAAGACAAACAAGTACATGAATAAATATTGCAATTGCATCGACATTACACCTTAATAGTGATATTTAATAATGCGCAAAACCGAAAGAATCCATTCTAAAAAAAACTCAATGTCACTTTGCGAATTTTTATTTCAAGAAGTATGCACATAGGAATTATTCACAATCTTAAAATATTATTGAAATATTAAAATTTAGAAAATCTTGAAATTCGGAGCAATTAATGAAAATTTCTTCATGGCATGTTCAAATGTCGAAATAGATGACTGGCTCCATGACCATTCGCCCGTTCATAAGTGTGAGACGTAACAAGTTGTAATAATGTCAAGTGCATTCTTCTCCAGTTTTTTATGCTAACTTTCTACCTACACTATGTTTTTCCAATGGTTCAGGTTTCAGACAAGATTTTCTTAACGTCATCTCGCTAGGAATGATATGAGGGAATTAAGGGATTTCTATGGATAATTCCAAATTCCGGAAAGAACTGTTTGCTAAAAGAAAGCTGAAAGCAAAAAAAATTGACAAGTAGATCGAGAATATACGTGAATTTGACATTTTTATTAGTAAAATATAAGTGTTACTAAGTGCCGCAAAATTGAAGAGTTAAGCATGAATAAAACTGCCTTCAAAAATATTTTTAAAACCTCCACGACCGGTAAGAACTCATTACCGTTACGCGATTAAACTTTGGCTTACGTTTCTCCACAATTAGTGGCTGATTGGAATGATTACATACCCAATGTGAGTTGACTTAAGGGTCTCATTAAAGTCGGAGATCATCAGATGAGCATAATATTATAGATTGGCATAAAGTTACTCCTATATCAACCATATCCACGAAATAAGCACACTGATTCGCGGGTTGTCATGAATGCCTTGCTAAATGCAATTAGGATTAGACAACGTTCCCGACTCGATGTTCGCGTGATAGGTTCAGTCACGCATGGCCAAATAAACTCGGAAGCCGAAGGTGCACCCACATCATTTCCTCGCATAGAATCCAAATTTCAGTCTCCGACCAAGATCCTTGGCGTTTAATTGCTCCCTTGAAATTCCAAACCACAGTCTTATCAAATTAGTCGCCGCATTCCCATGTCATGCCTGTATCCTAAATTCTTGGCTCCACCGCCAACGCGTAGAAGGCGAGTTCCATCTTTTCCCAAGACTTCCTCAAGTATGCCACCAACTTACAGCGCCAAACCTCTCTTTGCCATGAAAAATAAGCCATGCGTATATCTCCTCCTTGCCGATGTAAATAAAAAGGTTATCTTTGATGCTCTGCGATTGATTTTTACAAACACTAAGGTAGTATTAAGTGAAAAAATTCAGAAATTGATGGAGTTCGATCAATTTTATCCTTAAACTTGATGCGCTAATCGTTCATAAATAAGTGTTTAAAAAGTATTAACAATTTAACAATAACAATTAAGAATTTGAATCCAGCAATACATCATGCTCTGAACACATTCTTTTAATTTCAGCGAGGAATACACTTTCTCGGATGCGAGTATGCATACTGTTGGACCTGTACGTTCTAGCAATATGGTCTTTCACGTTTAGATCGTAAAATAGTGAAATTGAGCTTATTTATATTTGATCGCCACAGTTATAATTTTCTTTAGCACTGGAGCGCCTTCTTGGTTACATATTCCACTGTTTTTGCTCCTATACGTAGAATAGAAATAAAATTAGGTGTGAAATTATTTTCCATGGAATATGAATAACTTAAAATAGTTCAAGCAATTTAACCTGTACGCTTTTCATAACTAGAAATATCTAGCATCCCTATGACTTCACACGAATGATTTCCGTATTCACAGTGCTGTTCCACAATAGTTCTGCTGTGCTAATTACCTGAGACATGATCTGTAGCCTCCTTTTCTAGCTTTTGTTCTCCCAAACCCATTTAATCCTCAACGTTGTACTTAGTCCCTTTCATTCGCACCCACTCATCCACTGTAATTGAACTAATTAATGCACACGCTTTTCATTTCCAACCCATCCCATACCATATCTTTCCTTCATAACAAGAAAGGGTTACCTAGCATCTAATTAGTGCGTGAGCACTTTTATACCCGTGAGCCATATTTAGTCCTCAAAAAGACGCGCTTATATGTGTAAAGTTCTTTAATAATTTTCGAGCAAACTTTTTTCGGCCAAATTGATCCACAAAAAATATTATTACAAAACAATCTAATACGCTGGGTTATTTTCACAATATTCTTATTAGTATTTAATGTTTTAAATGTCGATAAAATAAATTCGGCAAAACCTACGGAGTACCACATTGATCAAGTGTACTTTTTTTCAAAACACCCGAAAAAAACTCACCTTAAACTGTACCTTGTACACAATATATTTCGGAATTGGTACAATTTAAGGTGATATATCACGTGCAGATAACTTAAGCACAGTGGCGAATTTAATGTTTTATCTATTCTACAAGTAAGCGGATAAATGGGAATTTGAAAAAGAAATACAGGAATTAGAATTTCCTATAAACCATTGAAATTGAGGGCTAGTCAGTTTCACCAATGACTATTTCTAATATCATACAATCAGTGCACGTACTTCTACATGAAACGTAGAAAAATTTTGGGGTCTAAGGCTCAGATATTATAGAATTATAACGCGGAAGCTCATGGCTTTGCGGTGTTCCACTGGCGCAGTCTGTGGTGGTAATTTCAATAGAGTATGTGGTGTGGAAAGTGATATTTCACTTAAGGGAAATTCCAACGAAAAACAAGGTGAATACCTAACTCGAATGAATTAGGAAATATGCCGTTCTTAATGAACTCTATCAATTACCGTTAAAAGTGACACGTTATATTTTTGGAAATGACGATTTAAAAAAAAACTTACACTTTCACCTACTTGGTTTAACATTTAATAGTTTCCACAAAATAACTGATTCAGAGTAGGCAATATTGTGGTAATCACGACAGAAAAAAAGCTGACAGTTTAGCCACCAACGCGACGTAGACATGTATCAATTGCATTACATTACCATGCCATCAATAATGCTGCATATTGAAGTCAAAATGGGGTAATCAAATTCAAAGGGCAGTACACATGTGTCGTGGAGTTTTATTGATGTAAATTAAAATATTCAACACATATTCAATAGATATAATATAATTGAAGTCTGCAACATAAGCCATATTAACGAAGAGCTTTAATTATGTATATGATTTGAACCGAGCACTTTCGGCAAAACCCCGGATTCCTTGACCCATTACCTTCGCCACCATCTCATTTCCACCGTTTAACCAAATCCCCCCAAAAAAGTCTGCCTCAAATCCTCCTTTCTCTTGCTCCTCCAACTGCCCTTGGTCCAAAGTCTCCGAACCTCAGCCTCATCACCAGCAACTCATCTCGCATCTTCCTGCCGCACCTTCTTGTGATTGCAACACAAAACCCCACCCTCACACCCTCAATTGCCGCCATTACTCCTTCCAACTTCATCTCACCCTGAATCACACCATCCTTGACCCTGGAGAGGTCCGAATATACTATCAAGTACAGGATTTACAGCATTGTGTGACTCGGAGCCAGCATATTGGAAGTTCTGGTCCTCTGCACCCTTGCTAGTATGCTTGCTCTCATCGAGATGTGAAGTGAAACACTTTGCACTTTCCACATAAAAATTTTATTAAACTACAGTCGACAAGTGAGTTTTGAAAATGCTACAGTGCAGCGAAACATGTCGACTGTGGTTTAATAAAATTTTTATGTGGAAAGTGCAAAGTGTTTCACTTCATATCTCATTATGAATCTCCACAAATTATCTGCCTCATCCATTCCATTTACTTGCTCTCATCATTGGCGCCGTCCTTGTTTCATTCTTGCTACCATTGATGCCTGGTTGGTCGTGCGGCTATCAAGTTTCCATTTCATGCCTTTTGACTGCGATTGTGGATTGTTTATGTCAATGAAATAAAATAAAATTTCGAGTATCACCGCTTTTTTCAACTACGCACAATCATGAGTAATATTGAATAGATATATAAGCTTTCTGTTCAGTTCTACAAAAACCAATGCTATCAATTGCAATTCAAACTGCAAACCGTTGAAAATAACGAAGTATAATAAGAAACAAATTCTATACGTGCATATCCAATTAAACTGAGAAAAATCTTCCCTTTTAGAAAGCTTTTTCCTGTACATAGTACTAAGGTACTTTAAACCGGAGAGTGAAAAGGCAATTAACAGCATTAAAAATAAATTTCTTAAAATTAAAACAGAATGGCTACCTACTCAGTTAAGGATAGATCGTATTTATTTATATTTTTACTACTTGGTTCATTGTAAAACCATATTTTCTATTACTTTTTGGTTTTAAATTAATTATATTTTTCTTATAATTATAAGCAGCTACGCTTTCTGAGGAAAAAGTCGCACCACACTTTTCTTAGAATTCACTTATTGCTTCCTAGCTTTTTTTAAATAAGGTTACGTAGGAATAAACTTAAAACTAATCATCATAGAATAAAATAAAATTACTTTGTTCTATTCCACACTTTATTTTAAATAGCACGACCCGGGTTTCAGCATCTAATGCTATCATCAGGTACAATTCGATGGGTGGCTTGCTCTTAAATAGGTAACCGTGGGTAAAGTAGGAACATTGATGACGGGTAAAGCTGTACAGCAAAACAGCTTTACCCGTCATTAATGTTCCTTCCCAACCCCCTTTTTCATGTTCCCCCCCCCCCCTCCACCCACGGTTACCTATTTTAGAGCAAGCCACCCATCGAATTGTACCTGATGACAGCATTAGATGCTGAAACCCGGGTCGTGTTATTTAAAATAAAGTGTAGAATAGAACAAAGTAATTTTATTTTATTCTATGATGAAGCAATTCCACAAAGTAACGCCTGAGACCGTGTCTTATATTAAAACTAATCATGTTCAAGTCCACGTACAGCGGGATTCAAGCAAGGAGAGCTTTGAGCATTCTAGGTTCCGGCCTGCACGCTCTGTACTTGCTATCATCCTTAGACTCGCGCAAGGTAATTTATTGTGCGATTCAGGCGTAATACCCACTCACGAGGCTTCAAACGAGCCTCCCTTCCCTTCCAGAGCCTCAGCTACGGCACTAGGCCCTCCCCACCTGCCCTTGCGGCTTCCGTCCCCTTTCGGAGACATTAACCACAATGGAGGTCGATTCACACCTTTCCCTGAAAGAGGGAACGAGGAACCAACCACAGCTCATGAGGAAAGGTTTCCCTGCCTAGTCTTTTCATATTTGCTGATGGAGTGAAATTAATACATTAGGTACTGAAGAGGTCACTAAAGAATGAAGCATGGCTTTTGAGAAATGAGTTGGGTTATTGAATGATTACGAAGTGTAATTTCATTTCCAATATGGAGGAGTTCCGCGCACAAAGCTTGAGTAATTAATTATGTTTTAAAAATTTCTTATCACACATTTATGTTATAATATATTTATGTGATTCCACAGTGTCTTACTGGAAGGGAAGGAGCACGTCGCGGATAAATAGTATGAAAAGAATAGCTATGGAAAAGGTAGTAATTGGAGAACAAAATATGCAATGAGAGGAGGAAAGTAAACTTCACTTTGGACATTTCACACTTCGATATTCCACCCATGACAAATATTGTCGAAAACATGGTGGGTCAGGATAAAGAAGTGTGAAATTTTCAGACTAAAAATGCAAACTACATATAGTTAAAAAAATGCATAATACTACTCTTAGTAATTATATACAAAAATTTAACATTAAAAAAATAGACTGAAAATGAAAAGAATGCATTCCCATTTTAGGTTCAAATATACACCAAAATTTCTAACAGCTCACATGTTCTCCGGACGATTTTTAAATCAGCCAAAATTTGAACAATTCATCTGGCCAAATAAAATAACATGTGGGAACAAGTGCTTGAAAAATATCAATTCAACAATTTCCGGCTCCACTTTGTGAATTTTCCCTTCGTTTACTGCGGCATATGTAACTAAATGCATTGTGAGGGTTGTTACAAAGAATTGTTGATTCCTAACTTGAAAAAATATTAAATTTATATCTAATTAGTACTGATAATTTAGCGGTAAAGGTGTTGACAAGAAAAATATTCTCCATCATATCAATTACTGTATTTTTGCGATGACATTTATAAGGCCTTGAAATAAATAATGAGTTAATACATTTTTGTCATTTTTAATGTTCCATGACAACCTCAAGAAATTCAACTGTTCAACGTTAAATGATCTAATAATTTTCATGCATTGATGTTTGAAGTTCTACTTGATAATCAAAATAGCTGTTTTATAACGAACATGTGACATTGCGATATTTGCAGACAACGAAAGCTAATGAGTCGCAGAATTCGTCTATTCAGCCTACATTTTCCCCCAGTATTTCAGTCTCAGTATTGATCGAGCTTGGGAAATGAAACAACTTTGTGAATCCGAATATATTTTTTGTGTTAAACTTTTATGCATACATTGAGGGCATGAGAATCCAATAAGTAGAACTCTGAGTGTAGCAGGGAAAATAATATGCTAGAAATTATAATTTTATATTGCATAATATTCTGCTTGCTTGAACGGTGCAATTTGTTATTATTAACTGGAATTTGGTGCATACAATCAGATCAATTGGTGAAAGGTACTCAGAAATTACCCATAGAGTACGTCAGCCTCATCACTAGATTCTAGATCGGTGCAAGCTTCACCCTCGCTTTAAACCAACCCAAGAGATAACGGAAAAAATTATAGCGATAAACTTCCACTCATATTTTAACTGTGGGGTAATGCCCTTGAGTGTTTTCGATCCTGGTGCTCAAGAAAATTGCAATACCCTTCTCTAAAATCTCAATATGTGTATTTTTTGGGACACGGATGAGGGTATAGAGCAAGCCTTGCCGTCAACTATCAAGTCTTCATCTTGAAACCTAGAGTGATAAACAAGACATGTAACTTAGACATTTTAACTATAGGCCATTACACCAATCTCTTTCACAAAAAAATCACACAGGTGTACGAATTTAACCTGCTTTTAAAATTTATATAATTATATTCAATAATTGCATGCGTCTCGTGCTGTTTCTTTATGAGATAACTCCATAATAAAAATAAAAGAAGACAGTGTTTCGCAAAAGCCTTCTCTGCATTGGCAAATGCTTACCAAAAAAGCACTCATTAAAGAGTATTATCGTGTATCTCCGGTTTTACGATAATCATACCTTATACAAACTTGAGTTGTTGCCTTCTCTAAACCTTAATTAATTCCAGCAAACATTTCTCGAGAAAATCATTTCGAACATTTTCCATCTCTAAGAGGTTCCCCATTCGTCTTGCGGCTGAGGAATGAGCGCATAAAAACATCTCATTAAGTTTCAAAACCTGGGAAATAGCAGCGATTATTCATCAAACGTATTTCTTTCTATGAAAGAGGGTTTTTCCTCCAAGTAAAATGAGAAGATAAAGCAAAAATGGCGTGTAATACTTGCAAATGCCAGCTCACCCATCCTAAAACCATAATTGCAAAAATTACGTTGCGCTCTCGCTTGACGGCATATTTTCTCTCATGACAAATATCGTGGGCCACTTCATTAAAAAATCACACAAGATGGCGACTGGACTATTATTCAAATTGCTAAAAAAAATTAATTCCAAATGAAAATAACTCCCTAAAATAATGCACAAAAGCAAATTAATTCATTCAAATTGCTGCATTAAGATTTTTTAATCATTCTATCTAAACATTCTAAATGCATAATTAGATAAATGAACACCCATTAAAAATTTCTTTGACTTGATAACGCTGCTTCTTTTCCTCAATGCATACTTTACAGGTATAAATTTTCAAATACTTCTCAAGCTAATTTTAATATGTAAAATAATCATCTGCATCGGAGATGATAGTAATCAGTTACAAATATTAACAATAATAAAAAAAATGTATATAAAATAATCCTTTCATAAACATATAAATAAAAATTTTTAATAATTGAATAATATGCTAGAAATTCACATTTTGAGTGAGATAAAATCATGGATACCTATCGAATTTATAGTTGAATCAAATCTTTTAATATAATATTCGGTACCTTAGTTGCAATAATGCACAGAAATATTACGGCTATTATTAGAACAGATACGTGTTTTAAGCATATTCAGGTTGATCAACAACACCGCATATTATTTATAATCCTTATGAAAATGTTATTAATAACAAGGTAGTGGTTGTAAAAATGATATAGTCGCCTTACTAATCATTCGTTGCATTTAAATGAATTATATAGTAATTTTCAAAGCATGACTTGTGGCACAATGTACTGCAGCAAAAAGTGTATAAAACTTCTCGAAGAAAGTGTAATTTTGTTTTTGATTAAGCAAAACTGGTTCGGTTGATACCTTGATGATATTTGGAAACCAAAGGCATCGGAAAAATAAATGCTGTAAAATGTGGACTGGATGACATTTCATGCAGTTTGAAATGATAATAGTGGAGGACGAAGAGGGATCAAAGAGTTCATTGTTTGAAATCCATCAATGGCTTTCAGCCGTTCACCCAAACCGCGAAACGACACGATTATTAGCCGGTGGTTTTTGTACCGTATAATAAACGGGAAGGCTATGAATGAAAAACATAAATCAATACTGGTTAATCCTGCATTCACCCAATTAAAGTTTGAAAATGCGGGAATGCTCGCGGATGAAACTTTAAACACAACAACTCCGTTCGGAGCGGACATGAGTGGCGGGAAAGGGGGCGAGTAGCGAATGGAGGAGGGGAAGAGAACGGACAGTTCGGGCGGAGAAATACAGCGGCGAGCGAGGCAGAGATTTAATAAGGGAAGAACGAGGAGGTATACGGCGAGGAGTGATTGTCTGGGGAAAGTGGAGCGGTTGCAAAAGGATGTGCGGATGAAAGAGCCAAGGCAAGCCTCGAGCTAATCTTCCACCAGAGGTCGTCCATTACCCTTGATACGACGGCTACCCTCGTTATTCAAAAGTAATTCGACCTAAACAGGCATTATTAGTTCCGAAATTTTATAACAACCCGTGACCTCTACTCTGCAAACGAATGTATATTTTCACGTTCGGAAGGGGTGAATTTTATGGACAATATATATAGGGTAGGGAGAAGAGTGAGGGGCCAAAACTCATTAAAAAAAAGGTGTTAAATATTGTTCAAGACAACGAAAAGAACCATAAATAACGTGGTGGGTTTTAAATACGCTAATTTATTAATCCTAGCCGCGGTATCAGTCGCTTCCCTTTGTTAATCGAGACAATAGTATAGAGGATGAAAAACTCGGGCGTGCGTACAAAAATGGTTGCTAAAAAAACATTGAGTCATTTTATGCAATAAGAATATGAAGGCACAGGTCCATGTAAAAACGAGGCGCTTGCCTGAGGCAAGATTAGTTATCTCCACCCTCAGTACAGACACTTAGTCACATTTGATAAACGCATGTGGGCACTTTATGGATGTAGCTCCGGGAAATTCTTACAATAATTTGGATATTCTTAAGATAAGTTTTACAAAATGGTTATAATATCCTGAATACGGCCAAAATTTGGGGATATTGGAATGGTGCATTGAATAATCACAAAAAAGCTATTGCTTCACAGTCATGGAGATGCAGTGTTAGGAATTAAATTATACACGGATAAACTTTAATTAATATTCTCTCACCCCACGCAGGTATCTGCAGTACTTTCTTTTTGTGTGCAGGGAACTTCTAGATTTTTGAAAGATTGTGTGTGAGAGATGCTCTAAATTGTCTCCAGAACGGATAAATTCTGATAGCTCATTATTTATTTATTGGATGAATTGATGGATTATTGGATGAATCATCATTAGAGACCACGTCCCCCTGATAGACGTGAGAATGGATTATGAAATTATATGGAAATTACTCCAAACACTGCTCTATCCAAATTTTCTGAAAGCATTCACTCACATGGAAATGTCACTATTTGATGGCACCTCGCAAATCATTATTTTACCTGTTTTTCAACTCCTTTAGTCTTGTTATAGGGCTGTTCCTTCAATGTTTAAAAAAACATTGCTACGGTAAAAATTAATAATGAATTTTGAGGATAATAAAGTAATTCAGAAGTCATTTACCTTAATTACTATAACGAAGAAAAGAAATTTTACTTCAATTTTGGAGCCGTTATTCCGCGAAAAGAAAACTGTTAAACTATCCCCGATGATATTGCTCTTGTAAAAGCAGCCACATATATATTATAATTGCAAAACTGTTAACTAACAGGTAAAATTAATTGATATATTCCATTATGTAATAAAAAAGCGTTACATTTCGTCACATTTTCATGGGATATCAATGACTCCAATATAACTTAAAAAATTTATGCTTGAATAAATCCTGACTTCAGCCGGGTACATCTGTTAAACACTTAAAAATATATAAAGAAAAATCACGGGCATACTTCATACCGATCTTGTCACTTTTACACGGTGATGTAGGAACATACTATATTTCGTATTGATGAAGAGCTAACATCTAATTAGACTGAGAGTAAAATAATATAGTGGCTCAATTTTATCAGTGTCATTAAAAATAAGATTTTGGTCTTTTATGGAGTTATTATACAATATTTGAAAAAAATTCTCATCATATTTTGAGAAATCGTCCAAAAAAAGGAGCAAAACAATTGAAGGGGTGAGAAGCCAAGGGGTGCGAGAGGTTTCGTTTTCTGAACAGTGTTGGGCAGAGAAATTAGGTAAAGAAAACGAACGAGATCAACTAGAAATTTAGCAGTGCATATGATTCACCACTCTATTTCAGCACTGAACAGAGACTCACTCGTATCCCATGGCAACCAAGTTTTTGTGCATTTCTTTTATCAATTTCTGCACCTAACTCTGTTTAGAAAAAGAATCACTCGTACCCCTCGGATTCTCACCCTCTCAATTGTAATGTTAGCATATTCACAATGAAGAATTTAGAAACATAAGTGTTCAAAATAATGAAATAGCGAAATTCTGATAAATATCAAATGATCGCAGAAATGAGACAGTTTCCTGTATTCCCGAACATTCGAGTACATTTATGTCTCTCGGATCTCTTAAAAGAGAAGAGTTAAAGGCCATTTAATGAGGGAAGCTCAGCGTCATTCATTACCTTATCGCATATGGTCTACGTCCTTCCACACATCCAGGCGGACTGTCAAGCTTCCCCCCGTTCTGAGTGTCACCCAGAGTCATGGGGTAATAATGGCCTCCTTTCACGCATGTGTGAAAGGAGTTAAATTCCTGGAAGGGAAGGGTGGGAGAAGGGAAGGAAGTGCGGATGTGAAAACAGCGGTCAGACAATGAAAGGGAATTTTAAAGGGGGACATTTCAGACGCGAGCATAATGGAGCTCACAGTAAAGAGCTAAAGGTATTCCAGGGGTTGTTTTCAACTAATGCTCTGCGACAACATCCTTTGAATCGCACAAATTACGATGAATATGATTACCATTGATGGCATTTTTAAACAACCATGAAATCAGCTGAGGATACGAGCATCTACGACAACAGCGCTTTTTTAATACATGCTCATTAAGCATTACCGACTTGAAAACACATTGGGAGTGATTGTAAGTCATATTTTTATAGTAGAAGATTATTATGATTCTGTCAGTATCAAAATTCTAGCTCATTGACATCTAATCTCCAGTTCGGAAGCATACTTTTTCCTTTTGCATGAATTGTTGGAGTGGGTGACTAATGACCTCCCTGCTTCCACGAAATCCTGACTCTGTCAATCCATAAACTTGATAAAAATTCTGCTTAAACTTCATGGGAAAGAAGGTGGGCTGATATGTACAGGGCACAAAAATAGTCATACATTTCAAATAGACTTTTAAATAACTTAAGCACAATTTTCAATAAAAATCTATTGCAAATTTATTCTGGTTTGATTTTTTACAGAAGGTGATTCAAAGTTACCCTAAAATGCAATCAAATTGCACCTACACAAAATCCTAAAAATATTTCACTTGTTGACTGAAAAAATAATTGTTTGTTAGATTTCCGAAAAGTCGATGTGCTACAGCGTTAAAAATACTCTTTACTTTTATAATTTCAGAAATTCATCTTTCTAGGGCAATAGAAATTTTGTAGAAGATATAATTCTCACAAAAGCTTTTCAAACAATTCAACAATAAAAGGGTTTTAGTTGAAATTTAATTAGATGGAAATTAATCTTGATTATCCATTGTGGAAGTACTTGATATTGACATCGGTATGAATGATCAGCTGAATTTGGAGCCTCACAATAGATATTAAACCACTCTTATCTTTTTCGGACTGGTGTGACAAAGTCAACCAAAGGTAGACAAATTAACATCTGTTGACATTGAGGTTTTTACATCTCTGGATGATCCAACGACCGTTTGGTGACAGAGTGAAGAACTAGCCGCATTAGGACAAAGCAAACTAATAGCAATTTCAACACTACTTTGGAGTGTTCTTGAGAGTTACTGACGCAATCATGATGGACTTTTAAATATAAATTGGTGATTGAGATAGATTACATAAATCGGTAAAAAATTCTCCGTTTTTGAGGGAGTAAAATCCACTATCCAATAATAGTTGGTGAATTGTCCAAAATAAGCCAAGTCAAAATCACTACGGTCAGAATCCACAAGTTTCAATGAGCTTGCTCGGCATTACACGACGATGGGAAGCAATGGAGAGAACTTTAAATATCTCGGGATGTATGCCGGAGGTTGCGGGTCTGTTGGAAGAGAGAGGGGGTCAAAGGGGAAGAATGATGCAAAAAGGGCAATCCTCAACCCCTTGAACGTACGGCAAACAGAACAAGCCCAGCAAACTCGTCTCCTCCAGCCTTCATCCACCCACGTACGTCATAGCGGCGAAGAATGCACGCTAATTGCAGCGGGAGAAGGCAGGTATAAATTACATTCGCGGCGAGGAGCAAGTTCAGGGAGAGATCAAGAGATGGATATGGAAAGAAAGAGGTGGAGGATTTTGAAACGAGGAAAAAATATCAAAAAATGCAGCGATAGACGGTTTCCTACTCCCAAAAGGTTGCACAGAGGTGAAGAGCTCATGATAAAAGGCTCTCGAGTGAAGGCATAAATTATGGAAATTGTGAACTAAATATTTTGACACAAATATTATGGATGAACACGCTTTCTCATGATTATTTGTGATATCAAGTTGCACCAGCGCATTTTCTACGCAAAATTTATCATATTGGGATCACCTATGACGCATAAAATACATCGACGCCCCACCGAAAAACAACTGATTAAAGCTATATCCTGATGCAACCGGGATGAAATGCGAAATCTTGATATTCTCGCACGTACTTTTAGTTTTGACTGAAATTTATATTTTAGTTAATTTATTCTAGAGAATTTATTTTAACATTGACTGTGAATAACAAATAAATGACAAAATTCAAGGACCCACAAAAGTCAAAAGCAGGTATGGCATTAGAAATATTTTATTTAGAGCCACGAAAGGGACAATTCAATGGCAATATTTTGTTTGAAATAGATTTGGCAGAGAGTAAAGCGTCTGGTTTGGTTTTTCTTCAAGACTTTCTCATATTTTAAATAATGTTAAGTTCAAGACTAAACCTTTTTGAAAGCACGTGTATCCTATTCAAAGTTTCTCTCGAACACTATTGTAGATTTGATAAGCCCCGTTTCATAATAGATACATAAAGGCCGTAATATGGGACAGTAAATAATAGAAAAGTAAAAATCGTGATCCCTTGGTTTTCCGTAATTTTTTTCGGGACTTAAGCGGCCAGTGTTGCGAAGCGGCCTGAGTTTAACCTTTACAAGTGAACTAAATATTTTGGCAGAAATGTTATGGATGAACGCGCTTTCTCATGATTATTTGTGATATCAAGTTGTACCAGCGCATTTTGTAAGTCAATGGTTTATGATTCACTCCCATACCAGGTAATTTTTTCTCCAGACAATCCATTATATTTTATGGCCAACAAATCCTACGATGAAAACCTAAAATAAACTCGAATATTTATTCTAAAACTTACTTTCACGGTATATTCAATGCATATATTCATCCTCTGCAGTTCTACATAGTAATAACTCAAGATCTTGCCTAAATCTGACAGTGACAATGCCGCGTAACATTAACGCATTCTCAGGAATTAAAGAAGCCTTGAATTGATAAATTGATACATTTATTCAAATAAGCGCATAAGCACATTATGCAGCTTCAAAAATTCGTAAGTGATATATCGGACTTTCATCGTGTTTTGCTTTCTTCTCGTTCCTAATGATCTTCCTCGTTCATCTCCCCTCCTCTAATAAATAATTCCTTCCATAAAATACTTTGCCAGCCATCATCTTCTCAATACGCTTGATATTTTAAAATCAATCAATAAAATCAAAGTCAATTTATAATCAGATAAACCGATCATTTAGATTCAGTTGCGGGAGAGGATGGGTAACATTCAAATATTTCACGATGCGGGAGGCACTTCCATTATCAGCGGATCCTCTTCTGTCTATCTGTGCCCAGACCTTCATTTTCAATGTGACACAAACGTGAGCCCATTAAGACGGGGTCGCTTCCGATGTGACTTCTGGCTGAAAGTCGCGAGGAAAAGGGGAAATGTCGGTCGCTTTAGTGTGCCAACTCCCTCCGAGTCGGAGCGTGGGTATTAATGCCTCTTTTACTTATTTTTTACGCCGCCCGCATACAAACAACTGATTTCAGGGTTCGTTTCCGCGTCCAACTGTCTCCTGGATCTTGACTGCGGCTTGTATTCCGATAAACTAGGGCCCCGAGGGAAATAAAATTGGATCCGCGCGCTTGCATGCTAAGTAGACGAGCGTGGGTCGATAACTTTCCCCATTCCAAATATGCACCGCCCTAATTAAGAGAGGGCAGGAAAGTTTCAGCGGCAACGGCATTTTTGCGGCTGTGAAACTTATCTGAAAGGTTATAGAAGCGTTATATCATTAATAGGAGAACAATTATTCTTTTCCTACATACATAATAGTAATAGACTGATTTAAAGAGGTACATTCTAACTGGGACCATCAGACGCGTAAAAGTAATGATATTATTATTGACCCAATGATAACTTACTGCGTAGGTGGATGAGTGAATCACTATGGTGGAGAATGATCGCAAACCTTCCCGACGTATTGCATCGTGGAAGGTAACCAGGGATTCCCACCGGGTTAGGTTCTCCATCACGGCCGACATTCATGTATGCCCTGCCCTGACGACGATGACGACTCGTTCATCGAAACATGGTGTGAAACCTGACACGGTGGAAATCCCGAGTAACTTTCCACGACACTATGGTGGATGTTAAAATACTTCGAACTAATCTTCTTTTTTCTCAATCATCGAAAGGTAATATACAGAGTTACAACCTGCCTGCCAAGGCATATATATTTCCTAATTTCCCTCATTACGTTGGAAGCGCTCACTACGTTTACCTGTCGATCCAGCTAATGCTTTTAGGAAGGTATTCCGTTAATCAACTTAACGTGCTCTTGATTGAAATGTCGAGGTTAACTCGATTGACTCCAATAGGAAATTGTGAAAATATAGGATTTCTGGAATAACCAACACCACGTGACTCTCGAAGATATTGGAGAGGTTCTGAAAAACGTAGTATATACACCACGTTTATTTTCTAAAACATACCATTAACCATCTATTCTAAAATTAACTGTGGTAGATGTGGCATAGTAGGAAGACATAATGATATCAAGGAAACTAAATGGCACTTTTCCACGAATAAATTAATCCGTACAACCGGTTACAGCCGTTAGGCCATTGTCAAGCACCTGCAGGCAGGCAAGCTGCCCTATAGGGTACTTGATTGTAAATTACGGTACAGATGAAGAAATCTGTGGAAAGGTGCCAACTTGTTTCCTTGCCATCATGGAATAAGTTCATAATTGACAATATGATAGCAAAAAATGTACAATGCATACAAATGAGAAATTAATATGCAATATTTAGCAGGAAATCGTTTTTTTATGGTACTTGCAATACCTCGAAAGCTTTTGTAATGTAATGAAATAAACATTCCTGCACGAAATCCCTGTCGTAATCCTTCAAGTCAATATGGTTTCAGATGCGTCAACTGCTGCTCAAGTCGAAAGAGAAATCGCTTCTCCAAGTGACATTAGCAACGGCCAAAACCACAGTCTCTAATTTTACTTATAATAAACCCTATTGTCGTTGGGGTGGATGGATAATGGTAGCAAGGGGTTTCGGTAATTACATTGTTGAGTATATTTGTAAGAAGTTGCGTTTCACTGAGCAAAAAAAATCACATCTTCATCATCACGCAGTAAAGTTTAGGAGATGAGATAAGGTTTTCGGAAAATTCCAGCGAACTTATTTCCAATTAAAAAAATAATTATGCACACAATGATAACTGACTGAAAGATTGAACCCTTATGTAATATAAAGTCAGTGTTATATTTTATTCAATGAATGGGAGCCTTCGTGACAATAGAAAACCCACAAGATTCTAGGAAAATAGGGGAAGTAAGATGATAGATAGAAGAACCTCTTTAAACCGTTTCTAAAATGTTAGATAACTAAGGTTTGATAAAGGCGATGGCGTATTGTATGGTTGAAATCCGATATTAGAAGCTGAGGTAGATTGAACGTCCAATAGAATCAAACCAAAATTCAAAATTTAAGTACTTTATTACGGAATTGAGAAGAATATATTCCAAAAATTTCGAAAGCTCATTTCCGGGATGATTGAACGGAATCATTTTATTGACAGCACGGCTTAGATTCCTCAAATCGATTCTTCAAAATTTGGAAAATAGAGCCAATAGAAGACATTCAATGCGCTCAAGAATTCAAAATTCGCTGATGATCACTCTATATTATTATCGGACTACATTTTAACGTAATAAAACAGATACACTGCTACATCGTATATGCATTATATTGCAGAGGCGTAACTATGGTAGAGGATGAGGGGATAGATCCCCCCAAAGCCTCGGAGAAATTTCAAAAATATTTAAAACTATTGTCTAGTTTAGACGTATAATAATTGCATCTGCTTAAAGTTGCATTTAAAGTGCCGAAATGATGTGAAATTTATTTCCAGACACGTCATCTTCAAAAATTTTCCCAAACCCCCGTTGGCTGGGGCAGGGTCGCCCCTCCCACGGTCACTGATAGCCCCCTTAAGCATATTACGCAAGTTAGTCACCTAGTTACGCAACATTTTATAGTATGATAATGAGTACATTAACCTGTACGAATATTGCATGATCAAATATAAAATTATATTTGATCATGCAATATTATGCACAGTTTTATGCACAGCTCTAAGTATCTTTTGCATTTTTTCGAATGCATTTAAAATCAACGTCCTCTTTCAAAAGTATTTACATAAAATTCATTCTGAAACAATATTACCCGCGAAGACAGCATACTGCGTTTGATCAATTTTCAGAAATCCCAAGGAAAAACTTCTTAACTATGAAGTTTGGATTGCCACTGTTAAGCCTTCTCTCAGAAGCAGAATTATTTTAAAATGGGCTTATTAATCAACTCCCACTTTCTTCATGAAAATATTCCTCTGACCATCTCTACGGCTCAGCGTTCCAAAACTAAAATTTTACGTTCTTCTAAAACCAATATTCTGCGCACTGAGTTCGCGCCAACGAATGCAATTTCCCAGCGGAGGAAAGACTGAGGGAAATGAAAATAGTGGGGTCGATGCACAAATATTATTTTTTGAGGAGAAGAGCTCATAATAATTTCCTCTTGTCTGTTTTTTGAGCGCAGTCACGCGTGCACGCGGCTCCGATCATCTCAGGGCACGTAGCGTTTGCCCGAAGATCTCATCCCACAGGAATGCCGGGCCGAACGGTGTCCCGCCCCCGGGGGTCGGATGATTCATCCGGAATACCAGCCCCCGGAGGCGGTGGAATCAAGTGTCATAATTCCACGCCGAATGGGACTAGTGATATTTCTGCGGAGGAACAGCGAACATAATATTTTGATCAGGAAAACATTCAGAACGTGAACAAACATAAGAAAAAAACGGGCCATGTGGGAGATTCTGCGATCAAATATAATTTACTCGGACGAAATGGAGAGGAATAAAATAATCAAAATAAATATTCAATCCATATTTTCTTTTTCGCGGCATTTATAGGGGGTCACAAAGATTTGCGATACAATTTTCATTAGTTGCTATATGTCAAACGACATGAGGAATTCCCACAGTTTAAAAATGATATACATTTAAGTTATAAAAGAATCGTTGCAAAACTTCTAATGAAAGGAAAAACTTAATGAAAAAATTTCCAAATCAATTACCAGAAATAGTTTTATCGAAGATTCTATACTCCTTATTCACATAAATGAATAACATTTATGATTTTGGATGATGATAAATATATATTACTTTTGAAATATGTAATTATTACACGTTAAGGAGTGTCTTAAATAAGCAATAAAAAGTATGCATAGAATAAAGGAATATATAACCTCTATTATACCAATAGACCTAAGTTTCTACGCTTGACTGATTAATCCGTAAATATTCACAAAGTAACCATGTATTATAAAAGTGATTTATTGCATAATTCCCCTGCAAGTTCTTCTGAGGAGATGAAAAAATCCTTGATTCGTATGTGATAGAATGAAGCATTTACATCTTTTTGTGTAAAAAATCAAGAAGTAAGCGCAGACACTCTATGGAGAGCAGTAGAAAGAAAATGGGAATTTTAAAATGCATCTGTTTCAATTAGTTGTTATGCTAGGCCTTCAACAGGTGGTATGCGCAGACGAAGTTAAAGGAGTGTGCTTGATGCATGAAAAATATAATCAAATAACCATAAGAGACTTCGAGGTTGAAAAGAGTTTTACTTGTATAGACTTGTTGTCCATTTTAGAACCCTCTGAGACCAAACTGGTGGAAATAAAATGGCACTTGATGGAAGCTTTTTTCTCGAGTTTCTTGAGATATCTTTAAAATAATTAAGTGTGAAATGATGCACGAGTTTGGAGGCATACGTTAATCCGTAAAATGGGACAGGTAGCAAATAAAATACAATCATTTAAACATTTTAACAGTTACACATTAAGTGTGAATGCTTGGGCAATAAAATTGGTTAACTCCTTCAGAATCTAGTGACGTCATTATTTAAAGGAAGCAACTCAAATAACTCAGCTCTGAGGAAAATACCTGACAGAAATATTGTTATAATTAGCTCTCCACTTTAGTGGATGATGACACCGGCCAGTCAAACTGTGACACCACTTTTTTGCGTTCGATTACCTTAAAAACCCCATCAAGGTGTTCGTAAATGGAAGACAATGAAAGTGAAAAACGTTATAAAAAAATAAGAACAAGGCCTCCAGAAACATCCTCTTCACTCCTACGTCCGGTAACAAAAGAAGATCTAGGGAACTAATTAAACTTGACGGGAATTAGGCGTTGGTTGAAAGAAAAATTCGTTAAGACGACGTCGGCCGAGCAGGGCGAAAAAGAAAGGACGGAGCAAAAGAGGGAAGACTACGGCGCTCTTTTTATTTCATTTAATCTCAATATTCGTGCTTCATTCTCCCTCCCCCTCCCCTGTTTTTTTAATTATTTTCCATTCTCTTGCCCTGCCCCGCACTCTGCCGACATTTCTTCAGGAGCTCGTTTCTTGCCAGCCCCACCAACTCCGTCTTCGCGTCTCCTTCCCTGAAGTGGCCTCGCACGAAGTCAATTAAGGGGCAAGGCGCGCACCATGAGCGTGAGACCCAGTGTTGCATCGCAAATTCAAGTGTGGTCTTTGTGTCTTTTCCATCCAGGGCCCCTGGCGATCGAAAGGCCAAGGCCGCGGAGCAAAAGGGTACAACAGGGATTGGCTTGAAGCATTTACGCATTTTAATGAGTCAACATAGAGAATTAACGCTGAGGAATCGAATAATCTAGGTGCGCCTAATTATGAATGCGAAAATTATAGGGTCTATTTGACTTTGAACTAAGAAGTCCTGGAGATTGTGCGTGAGGAGAGGCACTTCTAAATGATATACGGAGGAGACAGAAAGTATGGATGGAGGGAGTACTTATCGGGGAGAAGAATTAAAAAAATAGAATACCTACTTCAAAAAGTAAATAAATTTGACTTTATGGTGGTAGGAGTAACTTTTTAGATTTTCCATTAACGGAAATAGATTCAAGCTTGTATTTCACATTAAAAGTCATCCTTTTCAGCCCATGTCATATGCAATAAAACAGTTGAAAATGACTATTAAAGTTGAAATGTCGAACTGGAAAACATTTCAGAGGATATCTACCCGTAAAAGCCGCAGCTTGGTAAGAGATGGGACAGTGACTTTCTGATGGCTCCGCTATCGTAAAAAAAATTAATACCGCCGCTGAAACTCATATTCATGTTTAACCTCATATTTTCCAAGACTCGAGATGCGTAGTAGAGAGACTTGCCCTATGAAAAAATTGTATAAACATGTATATAATTTGTATGCATTCTTGTACTATTGTCATATAAGAATGTATACAAATTTTATACAGGTTTATACAATTTTTTCTTAAGGGTTGGTATAAATTAAAGATAAATACTGAAGTGAGTTTACACCACAGAGTAGGAATATTTTCCACTCTCTGTGATACCTGTATGAATGAATGATTTCATTTCTCAATTATTAGATAGTATGTATCAGAGAGTATTATATTTTTTCTATTTTAATTAACTGATTCCAATATAAATTTCTTCCACATAATTCTTTAATAATAATATATTATGTTTTTTTAGCACCAAACACTTTCACTTATCCAAAAAAATGATAGAACTATATTCTGTACTAGTTTTCCTCCGCAAAGTTGCGATAGTATATTACCAAGTAATGTGAACATAAAACCTTCTTTGACACCGACACGCATTCAGTCCTTGGTCAGAAGGCAAGTAAGAAAAAGGAAATTTACTGAGACGGAAACGAAATAAAGGGACTAAGGCAGAGGTAATTAGCCATGAACCACAGAGGCTGATGGCGGCGGATAAGACAGAGGAAAACCAAGAAGGAAGTCGCTGGCTGAGAGCCTTGTTCTTCCAGCACGATGTATCTGCACCATGAAAGCTCCTGGCGCTCTGCTGCATACTAGTGGTGTATAGTAACAAAGCAACCGTGTGGAATTTAGCACTTCGGTAGACTAATATTGATACTTTTTTGCCGACACAACCTTTCTCGATTCCTAGCATGATTTCTTTACATTGAATTTCCTTACAGTAGTTTACAAATTTAAATTTACCCATAAGGGCGTATATAGAAATAACTTTTTGCCTGCAGACGGATTATTTCAAATGGATTACACATCCACTTCAATCATTAGCCACAAGTCTCTTTTCTGCTCCTTCCAAGAGGCTACCTTTTATGCCTTATTTCCCAACCCCAAATCCTGGATCGTGATTACATCTTGCTGGGAGGAAAACCTTTCAGAAAGATGGCCGCTGTGATAAAATCGTAAAGAGATATGTCACTAATATAATTTGTGAGTGTGTAGTTCATTTGAAGTTATCCACCTGGAGTGCGAACATTTAATTTTTACAGTTTTTTGGAGGAGTACATTTTCTAAAAATGCTTAGCCTTAAGATCTCAAATATTATTTTATCTATCCCAACATGGGATTGTCATTGGGGGGATAGTGCACATCACATAAGGAAAATTTGTAGAGTAATAATGGTGTACATACTAGTTAGAGTTCCAAAAATATTTCAAATGGCTCATAGCATAAGTGGCTGGGATAATGAGCTTTAAGCACAGTTACAGGAAATTTTTGTGGGCGTATTGAATGGCAACGAGGAATCTAAGGTGTACGGAAGTCTCAAAACTGCTCTGACTCCCTAATGTTACTAATGTCTGCATTACCAATTTTTGGCTTAGAATTACTTTGTAGGTCCCATTTGTTATCTTATTGAACACTTCTCATCTATTCGATACCTACAATAAGAGACTTTCTATAATCAATTGAAGTTCAATGGAAAATGCCAATTCTCTGCGAGGTTTTTCCCCATAGAGATCAATGGGAAAGACCTCTTAACTCTTTACAAGCTTATGTGAAAAAATGAGTGGGATAGAGGTAAAAGCAAGAGCTAGCGGACAAATTCAAAAGAGGAGCTGTGTTTTTAAGGACACAAAATCCAAATTAAAAGCCGATAAATAAATAAACAGAAGAATATTTAGGAACTACCACGTAAAATTCGTTGCAAAAAAATGCTTGTGCGTTCAGCTCTCTAATTATGCGATTCGATTACCATATAATTTTGAAATTCCTACGGCGAAACCTGATTTTACTTTCCATTCTACTATTGAAAGATCCATGGATAAATAGAAAGAACAGCGCCTTAATGGTCAGACTTAGCGATTTTTCCCTTTCCCAGGCAGGGTCAAAAGATAAAAAACATTCAAAAGAAAAGAAAAAACCAGTGAAGTGAATGATTCTGAAATGAAAGGCTAGCCTGATAATTTTTGCACATCGATCCCGCCTAAAGTAGCTGTGCCAAAATGCTGTCACCTTATTTTGCAGTCGTGAAAACTGCTGGATGGTATGGTACTTTAGAGGAGGCGACCGACAGCTGAGGTCATTTGCGCCTTGAGGGAAGGGTGGATAAGGAAGGCCAGAGAGAAATTCGGCGTCGGCATTAGCCTGCTCTTAACGAAAGGCACCACGGCTTAACGTCCCCTCCGACGGACTGTGTGCTGCGCTTGAAATGTCCTCCACGCATCACCCAGGATCGGGCAGTCTCGGAAAATTATTTGCCACTGCCGGGATTTGAGCCCGACCCCACCGGGTGGAAAGCCAACAACCTAGCCACCACACCAACTCTATGCCCATATTGCTGGATCGATGTCATGTGCACTCATAACAGATGAGCTTTGGAGTAAATCGTTCGGCTCCGAAGAATAAGCTAACAGCATAGGAAAAACACGTCCAGGGAGGGAATTTAAAAAAATATGCGAGTGCATCATGAAAATGTCACGGGTGATTAAAGACAACAGTCTGAAGGCGCTCTCGGCACTACTGCCTAGCCGAAAAATGGGAATCTAGAGGGCTCTGGGGTGGAAAAGGGCGAATGGATAATATTCGAGCACTCTGCGAACGATTGCAAAAAATAAAACAGAAGACAAGCGTGTCGGCGATAAACGATGGAGCAAGAAATGAGCGTGGGATACCAAAAAAAAGTCGACAGGCCATCGTGGAGTTACGCACCTCGGATATGAAAAGCGATAAAGGCGCAAGAGGCAAACATGAATAAAATAATTCTCACTTCCTCCCAGGGTGGGCGTTCTACAAGGTTTCGTGGGTGAAAGGGTTATTGAAGGACCATTTTCTGTCCACATCCGGGGTTTTCAAGGGATTCGCATAAGATTCAACACGATGCCTTCCTTGAGTAGGCAACATTGAAAGTTCGTACAAATTAATTAATCATATTAATGCGACTTTCCTTACACGTTTCTCCGGAGGATTCTCTCCCTCGCAAGTTATTAACCAGTTCATTTCACGGCCACTAACATTCTGCTATTTTCTTACCTTATGCATAAAATCTCGACCATAATTTCTAATGTTACCCTAGGACAGAATAACAAAGTATGCTATGCTTGGGTAACCGTTATTAATCCAAAATATTTACCCGCAAAGCAAAAGGTGTCATGATGCGGGGACAAAGTTACGGCTTTTTGACGATCGCTACGGTGATTACGGCAGTGTCTCGTTACAACCTCAAAGAAACTAGTGAGGTTCAATTAAGTTCGCGGCTTAAATTGATTAAAGTTGTCAGCTATCAATGAATTATACACCCAAGGAGCGTTATTTTTCGAACTGGTTCATCGTACTTAACGTTTTATGATCTATTTTCTCTCTAAGCCTTTGAAAGTGTTATTGCTTCTCGGGGCACGCTAAGACTTTACCCGCCTAATAAGTCATTCTTTCAAAATCCGTTCTTCACTGTTCGAGGCCTTGAGGTTGCTTTACTTTAAAGTTGAGGAAAATCCAACCGTAAGGCATGTGTAGCATTGATTCATCACCTATGTCACTACCTTTATTATACATGAAAAAATAACTGCCTCAATTTTTATACTCTGAGCATTATAGCAGGTGATGTTGCACCTAATTTCATGATATTTCACGAAATGAATTTATGTGTTAAAGTGATATTTTAATTTGAAAACATTTCACAAAATATCTCACGCAATTTGTATCTTACAATATTTTAGCAAGTGCGGTCATTTTATAACCACTCTCCCTGTCTTAACTGTTTTTCGCAAATTATAAAAATGACAGTGAACATTAATTAGAATTAAAAATAAGATTGAAACACGTCTGATGAGAAGAAACATTTGTGAATGACGTATAATTTCTTAGGGATGCCATGAAAAGGTTTTATTTATTTTTCCTCCATTCTTAAGAAAACCTTCTCCACTGCTCACATTTAATTGCGTAACAATTTCTCCTTGCTTTTATTTCAATTATTTTTAGAATGACGCACAACTTCAAGATTGTATTCTCAGAAATACAGAGCCGAAAAAGTACTATGAAAAGGAAATGTGTGGTGCACCTCCATTCATAATTAATCAGATTTTTGACCGAAATTGATGCGATATTAGATATTCTTTTAAGATTTGAGAAAATCATACAATCTGGATCTAGAAAGACTGAATTTAACCCCTATTTTTCACTCTTTTTTTAATCACCGAAAGCGTTGCCGTCGCAAAAGTGGAAATCATATTTCCTAATTCTATTACCTGATATTGAGATATGAATTCTCTTTCGCGAATACATATTGAAGAAGAGGATTTTGTTTGTAGTAAGTATAGAATTTTGGATGCGCACTAACCTTCTAAGCTTATTTTGACAGTGCTGCATGTGAACCCCTAGAATGGCCAAAAGCATAGCTTTCTTAAAGTTATCAATGACTGGCAAAGTAGCCATTTCCACAATATGAACTTTTATGAGCGATCGCATTGGACCTATTTTTCCCATAAAAGCCAACATTTTGAATCCCATTAAAGTACATTCTCTCTGTGAGAGCTAGATAGAGTATGCTAAATACGTAGCTGCACGGCCGTCACTTCATGGAAGTTTTATTTATTTATTTATTATCAATTTCCCCGTAAACAGCACATGACGGCCTTTTACAACGAGGGTTTCCAATATTAACAAAGTACAACACAAACATCCATACCCTGGTTAGGGATCACCTACCCAGGTGGGATTCGAACCCACGACCTACGGTTTGGCAGGCGAGGACTTTACCCCACCGCCACCGAGGCCGGCATTTATTTACATTGATGCTAGTATTTATAGAGTTCTACAGAAAATATTGTTGAAAATCACAAATATAACCATAAATATGACATTTTAATATATAAATAAAATACAAAGGTGTCCACTATTGTGCAATTAAGGAAGATGCGAAAACTGCATGTGATTAGTGATTTCTTTATTTTTTCGTAAGTAGGCAATTAACCCTACCATATCCACGGATTTTACACTGTTTATGTGTAACTGTTTAGTCTCGAGCAGCGTAATCCATGTTAATTAAATCATTGATTAGTAGAAATATTGTAGCCCATTTCAATATCTTTATCTCAATCTTAAACCTTGCAGAACGTTAATTTATAGCTTAAATTTTCTTAAATAAAGAATTTTATGGCTAAATTTTAGCTCCATTCATGCTAACACAAAGTTGTTGCATGTTTAACACTAAGTTGTAGTTATTAGAGTACCATGCAAGAATCTCTAACAGAGGATCACTGTAAGGACTAGTATGGTAAATTGTACGGTATAGTTATTTTTATAACAAGAATTGGGACTAATCTCAAGCCTGTCGAGATGCACTAATCTGAAACAAGTCAATCACCTAGCTTGTACTCGTCATGAAAAAGTTAGAGAACATTCGACAAGGTGCCAAGCAACAGATTCCTATAGGACTAGTATCCAAGTGTTGTTTCCTTTGTGAAACTGTAATGAACAAGTGCATGCATGAATATATACTTTACGAAGAAATTATACGTATGTTAGCTTTGTAATGAAACGAAAATAATATGGGGCCAGGGAAAATAAATTTTCACGTTGGTTGAAGGCACGAAGCAGAAGAACCAAAATGGCGGTCGGTATCCCGCAAGGCAATTAACGAGGAGAAAGGGGAGAGTTGCGGAAAGAGAAGATGAGACGATGGGATGAAAAACGCTCGAGAGTGGTGACATCTTCCGACGGGAGGGAAAGGCTAAAAACACTAAATAAAGAATAACCTTCGCGTAGGAAAAAGAATTGCTCACACTCCCGCTAGGGTAGCGAAGGCGTCGGTAACGTGAGAAATGGGGTTGGAATAGGCGCGTAGAGGCGGGGGAGGGTGCAAGAGGGGGAGGAGGGGTGAAAGGTCAGGCGTAAATGGCCCCCGGCTGATTGAATAATAGTCACAGATGGTGAAGGGTTGGTAATGTCATCGTAGGAGAGGGAGCTTCCTAGAATTTTGGAGGGAAGGGTCGGACTAGAGTGAAGAATTAAGGAGAGTTGAGATGGATAGGAGGAGAGATAAAAATAATTGGGGCGCGTTGTATTTCTCGGGAAATTGTCGTGGGCAGGAAGAAAGTGGAGTTTGTAAGGGTTGACAATGAGGTGAAAGAGGAGATTAATTACCGTGCTCCGGTTGGCGTATGCCAGAGGAAAGATAGGGGTCAAGAATTTCCGCGATTTTGGAGTCGTTAATTCGCCCTTGATGGTTGGAAGTGCAAAGGAGGAAATTATGCGTCGGAACGAAAATAAGGGATGGCTTTGGACCATGCGGTGGAAAGGGGTCATTTGCGAGGATTCGGCGATTCAAAGCTCAGAGCCCACCAACTTGCTACTTGTCCAACATCCTGTAGCCAAACCCATTTGCCTTACTCTAGAACTGGCCAAATTCCATGAATCCATCATTCCAAGATTCATTTTGAATTTCGTGCAACATATTTTGTACCAATCAAATAACTCGTTGTGTCATGAAGTATTGTTTTCAAATTTGGCATAAAAAAGAATGACTAGATCCGAGTAATTATTTTTAATCGTACTTTAACCCACCGTCTATGCATGTTTATTGACTTCTAAAAATATGATAAATAATCAGAGAGTGAAATTTAAGAATTGCCGTAAAGCTGGTTTTCCATGTTTCTCCGACTATCTTATACAAACAATTGAAAAAAGAAATTTTAAATTCTCAATGAAAATGCTCCGAAAAAAATAATTTTTCATGTCACACACATAAATATACTGCACGAAATCATTGCCATAAATTCCAAATTAGCTTGTGTTTCTAACAAACTTTACCACATGTTTCAATACACTGCTTAAGGGTGCCTAAATTTCGCTTTCTGCTTACTGCATGCATTCATTCCCCAGTAATATTGTGAAAGCGGAATAATTGCCATTGGTACATACCCTTAGTGAGGTGTCAACACGATATAGCTCTATTATTGACGCCAGTGCTTTGGGTAGGTCCACCTGTCTAGCGATGCATAGAGCATGTTTGCAGTCAAAAGCCAGGCATACACGCATCAAGGACAACCGTATGCTATGGACCTCAGGAGTTACCTAACCCCCATCGAATGCACCGGACGATAGTGTGTACCAGGGAGGAAGGCCAAGTTGTTGGGACAAGGGCTGATTAGAGCATGCACCGGGAAAGGGATTAGGATGTGTTAGAGGTGGTGAAACAGTTCCTCAACCGAGCCCACATTATCACCTTTGAGGATATGGCACTGTGTTACCGATTCATCGGATATCACGACTGACTTAACAAAGATATTTCACAAATCATGAGTGGATGAGCACAGTGTACAGATCTGAATCCGTCTCAGTCAAACATGATACAGGGGAGAACACTCAAATTACATGCACAAAATTTAATTTCGAATATTGTGGAACATGGATGTGGTATTTATTTCACATGCATTTGATTGCATATCTTTTCATCTATACAAGTTTTAAGAAAACGTTTACAATAAACAACCCTGTGCAAAAATAAGGTACGTAAAAATTCTTGTGTCTACCATTTTTTTATTATATTATTGTAAAAAAATATTGTTTGTGACCTTTAATTTTGTTTATGTATCAATATTGTACACTCGATTTTCATTTAAAGCCCTGAAGATGGTTTTCAAAAAAACTGACACGTCGGCATAAAAGTTTTGCACCATTTTGACCTAAACTCCAAGATACTTATGACCATTGAAAACGTTTTCCGCATCTTGGTCTTATTTTGTAAATATTTTTCATGGTAATAATTGTTAAAATTGTCCATCATCATGATTAGCCAACAATCCTACGTTTGGTTTGACGCACTTCCCCACTCAATTTTCCTGTCAGCTAATCTTTTGACCCCTTCGCACTTCTACCCCTTCGCATCCTTCTTTACCTATTCCATAATCATATTTTATTCTTGGTCTTCCATTTTCATTCCATGCATTCATCTAAATAAACCTCCACTATTGCCTTAAACAGGCCATGATCAACATCTAAATACTACCCCGCAAGTCGCCTAAAAGGCGTGTGGCAGGGGGTGTTAGGACACCAGCCATTTGCATATAAAAAGGAAATGCTCTAACGAAATTACGACTGGCACTTATTTAAGTCCTTTATGGTTCGGGGAAAAAAGGAATTCGCATACCTATCCGTTCGTCAAAATATTTCTCATAATTTATCTCTTCAGTCGGACCTGGAAATATAGTGGGGCTTTATTATTTTCTCCGTGTCGCTCTTAAAGACATCTATTCTCAATTGCTCGAGCAGTTTAATTCCATAGCGCAGCTTCTGAGTCTCCAGCGGCTCCCAGCCTAATTCGTGTAATATCTGGATAACGCTGCCTGTAGGGCTGTAGCAGTTTTTGACGAACCGCAATGATGGCTCAAGAGATGACCGATTTGGTTGTTTCGTCTTCTTATCAAGGATTTTATGAGGCTTCTCGTCTCTCCTACTCTTCTTAGGACTTCTCATAACTTACTCGGTCGATCCATTTGATCCTCATCATTCTTCTGCAGCACCACATTTCTAAATTGTCGGACAGGGTAAGAAATTATCTTCATGTTTACTCTCCACTAGAAAATGTTGCTTTATATATAGTCGGTAGTAAAGGTGGCGCATTGGCGTAGAAGAAATTTTATATGAAAAATTTATTACGAACTCCAGAAGGGGATAACAAAAACTGTGAAAGAAGAGAAAACCCTTGACCTCTCACAGAACGCTCTTCAGAATGAATTACTGTCTACATCCGTTATAAAGCATATCGGGGAAAAAATATTCTTTTTAAAGTGTGGAAAAATATAAAATTATTTATCGGAATCTGTTGTATTTTAGTGAAAAAATTCATGGTAATTAAACTTAGTTTCAGATATCCAGATTAACCTTCAGTGGTTCAATTTTATGAATGAGGGAAATAGTTCATTAGATAAAGATATAACTTGCTAACAGCTCGTGACTCTGTGGAGGAGTACTGCGTTGACACTTGTGAATAACGGATATTCCCCTCAAAAATCAACTAATGTAAATAATGCCATAAATTGGACGAATAGAGACAGCCGTATTTTTTTTTAATCCTATGCATTCACAAAGACAGAAAATTTTCATAGAATTTATAGAATCCAATCGGTTTGGCCCACAAAAAGGATATCTGGTAATTCAAGAGCCTTTAATTTCGATATGGTCATGAACGTAGTATAGTAGCATCATCATCGTTTAAACATTCGAAAAGGACACTGCCCCAAAGAAAACTTACTGAAGCTCCAACAATTCAATGAAAGCCAGTAGCACAAATTACAATATCCTATGCTAACCTTTGATGACAAATGACAAGCTTTTACGATATATTTGGAAGCCGCAGATTCTTCATTGAGTTATACCGAATATTTCAGTTCCAGATTCTATTTCTAGAATCATCATCATGATTCGTTCCTTGCATTCTTTCCTCGGTTTTTCTTAATAACACTTTCCAATCTTCCATAAATGTTTTACCCGGTAGTGTACCCTTTGAGTTTTTTCAATAACTTTGCTCATTTACTTGTCGCAGATTAGAGCAAAATTCTTTTCTCCTCATCCCTTAACAAGATTTATTCATCCCATTCATCTTTCCATGCAGCATAAGAACCGATTCTCCCTTTTTTCAGCTTCCTACTCATGTTTTCTTACTGTTTTCCTTTCAGACTTTGCATCATACATCAGCTTGGCTCTCGTAAAAGTTTCTCTGAAGAGTCTCCTACTTCAAAAACTTTGTCTCTAGTTGTTGGTAAACTCCCTTTTGAGAGGATCTTTCTTTTCTTGAGCCGCAGAGTTTGACGTCACGTAATGTGTGCTCTCTACTCGAACGAATATCCTGGGTAATAATGCCTTTGAAGTTGTCAGTTACTCCTATTATACATAAGTCTCTTCATTTCATGCATTATTCGGAATACTTGCTTAATCCCTCGATCAATTATCGTTACGCTCAGACAGTATTTGTGAATATTTTTTCGCTGTTAAAAATACCTATCACATACTCCCTTTATAGTTTAACGAAAAAACTCGTTTGATTCAAATTTAATGTTCGCGAAAGTCAGAAAAAGACCTACTTTCATTTTTTTAATACTTATTTTTGTAATCAATTGGATAATTCAGGCATTAACGTAAAGTAAGGTAGGGATGTATGGTAAGGATGAGGACCCTGGACCACGCGAAAAAAAATTCAAGAAGGCAATAAAAATGTATGAAGCTAAAATGTATGAAGCTACCACATTTTAAAGAAATGTATGCAAAAATGAAGGCTTGAGACACGAAGATAATTCATGTGTACTCAGCAATAATGAGAAGAGAGAGGTCCTGTGGTATGTGTAATTCTCGCCATAAAATACTAAAATAGCACAAAAATTAACGAAAAGTGCAAGGATAAAGCATGCAAAATTGCATGCATCGATTCACTATGTTCTAAAAACCAGACTTCAGAAATCACTATTCCGCACAGTTTATGAAATGTTGTTCGTTTGATTTTGTAAGTTACATTTTTCAAAATAAAAATATTGAAAGTTGATTTTGTATTTGAGTGAAGTGTTTGTATATCGATATCGCATGATGGCAAAAATGGCTGGTGCGGTAGCTAAAATTTTGGCATCCGAACCTGCAATACCGGGTTTCAGCCGTTCGGAAGATTTTTCAAAGAAAGATCGAACTTTATTCGATTATTATGCAGAGGGAACCTGTTGTGTCGCCCTCTGTCCGTCTGATAACACTTATAACAGCCATATTGGAGTATTTCGTTATGAGAAGGTTAATGTCGACGCGGAGTTTCTCTCCACCCTTCCTTCATTACCATCGCATCATGACCTTTCCAATCAGTCACCTCCTCAAAACAACAATGCCAACTTATGAATTTTTCTCGTACGGAATTTTTTTTTTTGTTTGTCATATCGCGCCTTGAAGTCGGTGGCAGATGAAAGACAGCCACAAAAACGTTGTATTTATTAACCCATTGATGTGGTGTGAGCCCGAAAAACCTTACTAATACGATCCATCTGCAAAATATAAAGTAATGTATAAAAAAAACACCAGAAATCGTTTAAAAAACTAAATGGATAATGCTACTTTAACACTTTAAACACCTCCTTAATTTGAGTGCAGGTGTTTCAATTTGGAAACCCTTGCTGATAATTCACGGCATTTTCGGCTAAATTGAAGTTTTCCATGATCTTAGATGTGATATGATGCGATCTACGGCCGTTATTAGCGGGAAACACTCTCTCGAATATTCGGCGGCGCATAAAATCCCATCAGCTACAGGTGGCATCCACGCATCTGAGGTGTTAAACGCCGTTGCCCGCTATAAAATAGCGCGTAATTCTCGAAAAAATGATGGAAGAGAAAAGAAAAGCAGCTTGCCGTACAGTTTCCCTTATCTAGACGTACGGTTGCCATGTAAAACATGTATGACGTCATTCACCATACATGGTTATATACCAGAACCTTATTTTATTTGCCATACATTATCCTGTTTTTTGTGTCCATGCACTTGCTATCATTATTTCAGTCATCGGAGATATTTCCGCAAATTTTACAGAAAACAAGTTGGGACGATTTGGTTAGTCATGTTTCTAGAATATCCACATCCTGATATCTGATACAGATTAAAAACTCTTAATTCAGTTAAGTTATAGCTCGTATTTCTGAGATATTAGGCGTGAAATTCAGATTTTTTGAAGAATATTTGGACATACTCTTATCTCTTCACTGTGCGTAAGGTGCATATTTCCTCGTTATATGGGACATAAAACTGTGGTCCCCATATTTTCACAGCCTGAGTAAAGGTCTGACACCGTAAGTAAAGTAACTGGTGACTCTACATCAAACTTACAGCGCGCTGAAAGTTTGTTACATTCACCATAAAATAACTATCGGAATTCCCATATTTTTTAAAACTGTTCTAGCTGATATGATCGTATGAGGAAGGGGTCAAATTGATCAAAGCAAATGATACCGGAAATGAGCTATCAGTTACAATTACATCTCCCACAAGCTTAGCCATAGTGAAACCACACACCCTGATTCTAATCCTTAGCCTAGGTAGAATCGTTTAACACCTAGATTCGTGCCTGTCGCTTCCATAGCTCTGGCTGGCGCATCAAACAGGAGAGTTTCAAGTTCTCTGAATTTCTCTTCTGCTGATGGATTTCCAAAATCTGGAGACTGCGGTGCCTCCATTGATGGTACAACCTTTAGGCAATTCCTGCGCGTTTGGCTCTATCGATAATAACAGCTTCTCCTTACATCCGAATGGTATCTAATGGTCCTATTCATAAAACCATGCTAACGCCAATTTTAATTTTTTTATGCTAAGCTGGACGTCACCATTGGATTAAAGCATTAGGACACCGATCAGTTTTCGGGCCGTTTTAGTGTTACAGTGGCCGGCTACATTAATTTGACTCATGTAAGGTAACGCAATTGGTTGAAGAGACTAACAATTGCTTCTTATTTTACAAAGAAAATATTTGAATTCTAAAGAAGAATGAAGAGAAAAAAATTAACCTCATCCGATCTGTCAGAAATACTTTTCCCAACCTTTGACTCATGCCTGCTCCCTCATAAGCGAGAAATAAAAAAAATCCGCTTCTATTATGTTGTAGCACATTTTTCCCTACTCATATAGAAGCATTTGATAGGTTAAATTATAATTTTTTTAAGCTGTCAAAGTCAAAGGCGCACCGCACCGCACCCTTGCTGGTCGAAAATAAAGGCTCATCACAGCCACTGTGGACATAAAACTTCCCACGCAAAAATTCAATTGCCGTGGTTTGTAGGCTTGAAACAATGGGTAAAAGTGTGACATTTGCTTTGAAAATTCAATATACGTCAAAACAATTACCACTGTGAAAATAAATTGGTCGAGCAAAAAACTTCATTCATTATTTCATCCCAGTGAGGAAATAAAAACCGAATTGAAAGCAAAATTAAAATAGCAAATTGATAATTTCTTTGTACGATCTAAGTGCATTGTGCTAACCATAAAATAAAATCACTTCTATAAATACAGGGGTTTCTTTATTTGATCTTGTATTTTACTTTCAGTTGAGATTTTATGTTTTTATCTTGAGAATAACAGAGATTCAGAAGTTTTTTAGCTCACATGAGCAATATCATAGCTATGAACAATAATCATCTAAGATCATTTCCTTCATAAATTGTAGGAAAGCGAATCTATGAAGTACTAAGATAATATTTTACCTGACACCACACCGTGATGACCCATTAAGAGACAATGATCAATTGTAATTTGTGGGGTAGCTTTTGTTTTTTCAATCTGAAGATAATTTTCAAGTATAACGTAAAGAAAGCCAAATAAGGAACTCATAAATATGAACAAGTGTTTCAAAGCTGTTTACAATGAAACGAATTTAAGTTAAATTATTGTTTGTGAAAGGAAAAATAGAGATAATGCAGTCATTAATCGCGGAGAAACCTTCATCACACGGAAAAATAGATGCATTCCCATCAATGCTGATTCCTAATTTAGGATACGGCAATAATTCTATATTTTACTATTTAATTAACTATATAAAAGGCCCATTATGCAAGGAATGGTATTAAGAAAACCAAAAGTATAATTATCATATCCATGAGAAAAATAATTGACATACTTGTTGTCTTTGACTTTTCAGGACTTATTGCTTTTTTATTATCTCATTAACCTGTGATATTTCGCGATGGTCATGCTTACATTTGTTCCGCATTAGGCCTTGGTTTCCAGAGAAATGCACATCGTTTGATGATGGATGACCGTTTAATACGTCACGCATTACCTCCGTTCTCCAAAGTTACGTCAGTTTATTTGATGATAAAAGGCTAGCACGTCTTTAGGAGCAAATTCTATCTCCAAGCGGATAAGCACGAATACGACCCCAAAATATAATTCGAAAACCAAACAAGGAGTTTATGCTTTGCGATGAGCAATACTCCTTCATTTGATCCAGATTTATGGCTCTTGTTTGAGTTAGATACTTGAAGTGAGAAAACGTAGAAAGAATGTCGAAAGGCTCGGTTAAATGATAGAGAGAGTAAGGTAATTATTAAAACAATAATACGAGGGTCGTTCAATAAGTCCTTAGACTCTCCAAGAAATTACTCTCTAAGTATCAAACATTAACTTTGACTACAAAATAGCACTCGTAGCACTCGTGAATAGTCAGCTGTTAAAGTTACAGCTGTATTCGTCCCACAGTTTCATCGTTGTCGCCGATTGTAGTGAACAACTTTCACTTGTTTATAAAAATTGATAAAATTGAGTTTTGTGCGGTGATCTAACACTTTTATTTGAAAGGGTTAAGGTCGAAAGATATCAAAACAAACTTATGAAAGAAAGCTCCTGTGTTTGAAGGGATTTACGATTGAGTAAATGAGTTAAAACTTTGCCGTACATCCAAAAAAATGAACATTGTTCCGGACGCTCTATGGAAGTGTCTACCCGCCCAAAATAATTGGCAAAATCCACGATATGGTTTTGAGTGCTAGACGAATCAAAGTGTGAGATAAAGGTGAGGCCACAGGTATATCGAAGTGCACGATTGCATTAATTTTGCACGAAAATTTGGGTGTGAAAAAACTACCGGCAAGGTTGCTGCCGCGTTTTCTAACATCGGAGAGTAAACGCAGCCCTGTGGTCAACTCAAAGGCTGTTTTTGGCGCTTTTCCTTCGCAATCCTGAGGATTTTCCGCAACAATTCATAACGTTTGATGAATTATGGATTCATCACTACACTGCAGAAACAAAATAGCAGGTAAAATATTGGAATTTTGAAGATGAACGGGCTTCAAAGCAGGCCAAGATATTGCAATTGGCCGGCAAAGTAATAGCAACGATATTTTGGAATTTATGAGGAATCATCTACATCGATTAAATGGAAAAGGGAAAAACGGCAACAGGAGAGTATTATGCATCGTTGTTGGACCGGTTGATGATAGAAATCAAGAAAAACGCCTTCGTTTAATGCAGAAATTTTTCTTCCTTCAACAAGGCAATGCACGGCCGCAAACCTGTTCTAAGTCAATAGGCAAAATTACAGAATTAAAGTTTCCATTATTACAAAATTCACCGTATTCATCAGATTTGGCCTCCGGTGATCATTCATAATTTCGAAAGTTGAATATATGATTTAGTGGAAAAAAGTCTATGGAAGAGGTCATTGCCCAAACCAATACCTATTTTAAGGAGATCCCGAAATTCTACTTTTTGGACGGCTTAAAATGCTTGGAAATATGCTCAAAAATTTCATGTGGCTGAAAGAAGACTATTATGAAAAATGTAAAAAAAATTGGCCCAATATAATTTGTTTTTATACCTTATTCTTATTGAACGACCCTCGTGGCAAAGAAGAAAATGAATAGGTAGAGAGTCTAGATAGAGCGTCCGCTACGTGAAAATGGGATCGTTATAACCGAAGTAGAGGGAATGATTTTGGGGAGGGAAAGAAACACTGTTCATGGATAGATCGAAGAGCAGTAATCCTTACCAAACTTAACCCTTCACTGAATTTTGTATCACATATGATACACTACACTCACTGCCGGTAATTTCTGAAAGGCACAATTCTTCCTCTCTAACGAATCAAATCCGCTCAGCTAGCAGTATCCGGAGCATAAGCGCTCTCCTTCAATTCTCCAAGCTTCGGAGGTGAGCGTTTGTGCTCCGACTACGACCAGCTGAGCGGATTCGTATTGCTGGGCTACCATATGAGCGGATTTGATTAGCTGGGCGATTGTTGAGCGGTTTTGAAGTGGAGGTATTGATATGATACACCCCGTCGTTATACTGTGTGGTTCTCGAAGCAGTCAGTACGTATGAAAGGTCATCACCTTGCAAGTATGTTGAAGTAAGTCAGCTCCCCGTATAAAAGTCGAGTAAGAGGATTAACCCGAGTGATATCCATATATGTAATTAGTAAGGGCACGGACGCCAATGAGAAGTTTTCAATGAGTATGTGCAATGAAAACCTTTCGTGGAAAATTGCCTAATCTGTGATGCATATTCATCTCACGTAAAAGTTCTCTATAACGCTTATTTATCATATGTGATACATATTAAAATATTTTCTTAAAAATCAAAGAAAAATAGAAGAAAAAGTTATTAAAATGTAGTAATTGAAGATTTTCTCGATATATACCTAAGACAACATTTTTTGCCCGCATTTATAAATTGATGCAGTTACGGATTGATACCCAAAACTTGGGTGAGAATGAAAGCGAGACGCTGGAAAGAGTAGTAAAATGATCCATGTAAAAGTACCTCAACCGGTAGAATGCCTATGATAATATGAACAGTATAGCTTTCCAAGGTCTAATTAAGGGGTAAGATTTCTTTCACCCTCCATTTGCACTGACTTTTTGACTTCACTAATATTATAGTTTCGATTGATAAATTTCAAAGTATTCATTACAGATAGGCCGGAATGATCAGTAAAACATTTAATGTAAAATTATACCAACTGGGAGATTGCCAACGTATAATGATTCTCAGATAATATCGTGTAACTAGCCGAACAGTCAGCCTTGTCAATGCCCTAAGTTGATTAATTCTATGCAGATAGGATACGAATCCAAGCCCTACGCGAATACTTAACCCCGCTGCTTCCGAGGATGGTGAATACAAACTTGGTTTCAGCTATATCTCGGAAACAAATGAAATTCCGGACGCGCAAGCAAAAAAAACACGCGAGGAAAAAGGGAAATTGAATAGATCAATCAAAGCGAGGCAGGGTGAAGGAGAGAAGGTTCATAGGAGACTCGCGGGGAGCGGAATTGTCAAGATAAGGAATTCATTTGGGCAGGACGGCTTTATATCGCCGAGAAGGAAGATTAAATGTCTCACGTTCTGCGGCGTATCGTACATGGAGATAACAATCCTTCCTGAGTTAAATAAATAAACAGCTTTAAATATCCTGAGGGAAGATTTCAAAGCTTTATCAGACAAAAATCAGACCATAAAAAACGGGCACGGGTACATAGCATAATTAAAAATTGTGAAACTTATCAGACTTTCCTGAACAAGTGCGATTTGACTTCCGCAAACCGGTAATGTACCTTTTTTCCTCGAGACAGTTTGCTAGAAAATGTTACAAGGGTCACCAATTAACTTGATTAACTATAGCATGAGCCATTTCAGGCTTTTTATTGGTTAATGAATATATTTTTTCCAAAGAAAGTAGAGCTAAATATCGATTTGTACATGTCTGCCTATCAAAAAAGTGTGTTTCATTTCAATTGTCACGAAGATTAGAAATGGACAAAAAAGTGTCGTAATTTCAATTAAAAAAATTCTGTAAAAATGCATGAAAATACATAACGGCAGTTCAATAAAGGGTCTAGCAGGTTAATATGGTGAAAAGTTCCCCCTGATATTTTGAAACATACAAATATATACACTTCAAGTGCATCAAAAATTATGTTTCCTCGAAGTTTAAGGCCTCAACAATAGCAATTAACCCAAAAAAAATTGAAAAACGATTTTTAGTTTTTTAACCAAATCTCCAGTTTTTATTTTTGAAAAAAAAAAGACTCAAGGCATTCGAGATGTAGGTGTGGCGAAGAATGGAGAAGGTGAAGTGGATGGAGAGGAGGAGGAACGATGAAGTGCTGGACATGGTGGGTGAGGAGAGGCAGCTTTTAGATTAGAAACGGATGAGACAGAAGGTATGGATGGAGCGAGTACTTAGCGGGGAGGGGATATTGAAAACAGTGTTAGAGGGAAGAATGTTAGGTAAACGAGGGGGAGGAAGGAAGATGATAGGATTTTTTGGTAGAATGAAAAGGAGTAGGTCATATTGTGAATTGAAGAGGGAAGTGCATGGGAAGGCTCACGTAATTCCTCTTAATCACTCCATGGAAACCTACCTTAATCGGTAGAATACTTTAATAATAAATTTAAAACTTTAAGAAACGATAGGTACGCCGAAAAAAATGTATGTTGTTACCCCTACATCAAAGTATATTCATAATTAATTTTAGATTTTTTTTAAATTGGTGAAACACGTTCAAAAACACGAATAACGGCTTTGCGCCATTTGCACCTATGCATTCCACGAGGAATTTGATTTGATTGTTGAAACTCCTATGCAACTACGCCTATCAAGGCCGTAGCAAGCTGGTAGCTATGCGTGTAGCTGCGGGTTTCTAGACCCTCTGAAATGTTGGTAATATACAGCCCCTCCGAGTAAACCACCACCGAAATACATATTCTCCTCTTAAACATCCCGATTTTTTCCTGAGAACGGTCTTGTTATCAACCAACATGCATAGAGTCTTACATAAATTATTATAAATAAATTAAATAAATTATTCAAATTTATTTTAATTCTATTCCTTTAATACCAGCTAATCCTGATTTTCTCTTTAATACTTCCTTATTTTTGTGCTTATTTTTATGTTTTTGTTCGTTGTACCACTCGTCATTTTAAATTCAATTTTCTCAAATAACATTCCTACGCAGTCGTTCTCATATATTTCTGTAAAGTATTTCTTTAATGATTTTTCCATTTTCATTCACAAGACTTCAATTTTCTCACATACCTTAAATAATTCTTCCTACATTCTATTTTAAACTTTAAAAATTTAACTTTTAAATTTCGGAAAGAATTATTTCACCTCTAATCTTCCTATGAAAGTTAGGCAATTAAGAAGTAGCTTGAGAGAAGATTACAGGCTCTAAATGTGGAGAAGGAAGGAAAAGGTGAAAGGAACATGGTTAGCGAGGAGATAAAATAGTTGGATGAAAAAGCGAGAGGGATGTAGACCACTGCTAAATAGAGAGGTATTTAAATCCGCGATAGCGGGAAAGATTTTCGATTAGCTCTTCCAATTGCATGTACTTTGTATGCATTAGATATCATAATCGGATGTACACCTTAATCATCTGAATAATATATGAAATGACACAAAACCTGTGACGAATTTCATCTTTATTAATGAAAGACTTGGTCGCGTAAAATGAAATATGAAATTTTTTTTAAATTTCAGCAATTATTGATGTGAGAAGCAATGTCATCCCAATACCTGTAATATTTACCAAGGGATCAGTAAAGTTACAGAGTTTACCTTGAATTAAGCGCAATTTATTTTGAAAATTTTCTTTATTTTTTTGAACTAATGCATAATAAGCTCTTGAGGAGGCAAAGTTCACGGCAGTACTTCCAGTTTAAAAATAAAATCAGCAACGCACGTTGAGTCATTGAGTACCGAGCGATTTTTTTTAATCCATCGGAATTCATCCCCATAGGCTTTCATAAGCGTGACACCACGTAACACGACCGCGATCCTGGAAACGCAGTCCATTTCCGTGGGCTTAAATTGCTTTCCCCTCCGTCGAATTTCGATTCTGCACGCCACCTGCGCAGCGGCATTTACACTAAGCACTTCGGCAAAAATAAAGAGAAATATTGCAAGCCGTGGATACCCCCAGTATTTTTTTCGCCCGTTGAATAAGCCAGTATTTCTCTTCTTCCGGAGGCGATTCTAGGTTAATAGATCAGGTGTACGTGAAACGTAACCGCTAAAACCTTAACATTTATCGGCATGAGCTAGCGATTCAACCAGCATATGGAGAGATTGGATCTAGTTGAATCACTCAATAATCTTAGAATCACCGTAGTGTGCAAATATGTTGCATACAATTTTTTCATACAATCTGCTAGCATAATTTCATGCAATTTGCTTTTAGTATTTAACTCTAGGTGATGAAAAGGAAATGGAGTGATATGAGCACAACAGACATTAGGCCTCAAAACTATCATGTAAATATCGCATTCATAGCAATGAGCCTGTTACTTCGCTCGATGTATTAGTTAAAATGTAAGACAAAAAACAAATCACTATTTGAGGGCATTGGTTCGAGCTTTTGAATTGAAATGATTAGCATATTTATGAACCATTACCAATGGTATTTGAAACTAATGTAAACTCTGGTGTAGATGAAGCTATTGAACATTATGTGGAAAGCGAACTCCGAAACAATGCGGAGTACAAAAGATTGAGAAAAGATGACAAGCTGGATCACCAGTTTCCGATGAAGATCGTTCCAATGAAAATTGTAGGTTGGCCTCGATATGGAGGGTAGAAACGATGTGAAAAACCGAAAAGATGATAAATTGGTTGGAAAAGTCACCCACAGAAGACTGAAAGATAAATGTCTAGTATGAGTTCAGAGGGCTCCAGGGAAAAAGGATCACAAAAACAAATGAATCGCTGTGGAATGGGGAGAATGGAGGGCTAAAGCAATAATTATTGGAATGTGGATCCAATAATTTTAATTAGGAATTATTCTTTACTTATTCTTCCATTTCAAACGTAGATAAATAAAGCTAGTGGTGAATTACACAAACATAGAAGGGAGATAAGTTCCGGATATTCCGTGGGTCCGGCATTCTTTCTCAAATTATTTTACAGAAACAATTTAACGACACAATACTCACCTATAATCTAAATAATAGTGAATATTGCTATTTTAAAAAAGGAAGAAACCTAAGATACCTAAGAAACCTAAGAATGTGCCTGTTCTGGATCCGCCACTGTTTCTGGGAATGGAATACGCCACCACGAAATGTATTGAATGAAGGAGGGAGAAAATTAAAGGCAAATATTCTTTTAGGCTTTACATGAGATCTGCGAGGAATTATTCTTGAGAACTTCGCGAAAAGTTTTGATATTCATTCCTTGAAAAAAATATTGACCTATGAGCCGACTTAAAGAAAATATTTAATATCACTTGTAATTTCTGAACTAAAATTGAGGAATAGACGGCAAATATTTGACCTGTAGGGCAACTGTTGTGTTTTATTAAATAAAGTAAACTCCAGCGACGATAGAGGCTAGGAAAATAGTAGTAGAAATGGCTCGAGGCAGTACCCATTATTTTTTTAGACGACGCTCAGAGGTTATATGAATCGAAAACAAACGTTAGATAAACTTACGACAATCATTCAATAGTGGAAGAATGAAGAAATGGTGCCGCAGTTTTCACGTGACCTATGAGGCAAAATATTGTCATTTTAATCGGAAAACGTGCTCAACTATTTTAAAGTGTTCTAATAGGATTCCCATTGACACTCTCATTGTATTAAGTGTATAGAAAGCTAAAATTATCGGTGAATTGGTATGATATAGAGAGCATGTTCGAAACATTAAATGTGTTTTTAAAAATATTTAAAGCCGTTTAAGAAATAAATCAGTGGAACGGAGATCATAATTTGGACCTTCTTCACGTGATCCGCACACGTTTTGATGCTCTTCTTGTATTTTAATAATATATAAGCCGGCCCTCCGGTTCTGAAGAAAACATAACCAGTGAATTCGGAAAGCCACTCAAGCCCTAGGCTCAGCTACCTACATATAAATTTGTGTCCGGAGAAAATGACAAGATACGGTAGGGGGCACAATGAGAGCTTGAGCCAAAGTAAAATGTATTGAAATAAATCACTGCTATTTTCTAAGATTATAAAATTTGTTACGTCCCAGGTCTCAATTTTACAATATCACCATCAAGGATGGAGTAGCATTGAAATCGAGGTCGTAATAAATTTTATAATCGTGGAACATTGCAAGTATTTATTTCAATATAGAAAAATTGCGCTCCAATTCGCATGAATCTTAGGATTTTATTCCAAATTGAAATAGATGATGACAATTTACATGGACATCCACTTATCGGTTAATTTGAGCAGGTGGAAATTAAAAAAGAAATACTGAACTCATGTGTGTGGATCACGTACAGGCGAAGGTTAAAATTGCGATTTCCGTCCCACTGGTTTATTTCTTAAAACGCTTTAAATATTTTTAAAGCCATTTAGGCTAGAAAACACACTCATGCTTTACTGTCCTGTCCAGAAAGTTCACCCGAATTATTTAGAATTTCTACTCATAAAAGTGGGGAAACTGAAATGATCGTCACTAGAACTTGAATAAGGTAACTACAGCTTCATGTATTGAGTAGTTGCTCTACCGTCGAAAACGCTTTATTTTCTGACCTGAGATCCGGTCCTCAGTTTCATGACCCGCCCATCCATAGCTGGACCACCGTAAAGCCTTATCACTGGTTAACGCGATAAAAGAGACAAATTAGACACACGAATCAGACTCAATTATACAAATTAGGCTCAAGCGATTCCACAAAGAACAGAATCAGACTTGCAAAGTGATCTGTGTCTCTTTTCAGAAGGGAACTAATCGATATTTCCCCTATTTGTGACAGCAGGGAACCTACCCAACGTATTTCAATTATTGTTGTCCCCTGGCAATTAATAATATCCTGCATGTACCTAGATTTTTCTGTTAGCCTTCTCTCCCTCTCCATCATAAGTTTTGCTTCCTTCCTTGTTAAGCGGATCGCATTTAAAATGAGCAGGCATAAAAAGAATACAGTTTTTTCACTATTTTTATTTTTAAATATTGCAATCGTGGATAGTGAAGTGGAAGGGAATATGGGCAAAATAAAAGGCTTAGTGTGATATAAATTAAGTGATAGAATGTGGAGGTAATAAACAAGTTAACATTGGCTTGAATGAGAATTGAGTGGAGACATGTGCCTTACAAATCTCAATATTGTTGTCTGAATTTGATGACGATACATGTATTGACTGAGTTGATTGTAATACTAAAAATTATGCAGGCTAGGTGATCGAGTAGTCTCTTACCAAATGGTATTAAACTCTTTTTCCCAAATGTGCGTAAACACAAGTTTTGGGATTCCGTAAAAGTAAGTCTTTCATTATATAGGGCATGTAAAAGCTTTTTGATTTTAAAATCTGAAGTTCAAATTCACTCAATCTTCCCGCGAATAACATAATAAATAATAAAATATTGCGTCCAAATTTACCCCATAGCTGTATAGTATCTCACATTTTTTCAGAAAGAAGAACATAATAACAGCGAACACATGAAGAAATTTCCTTATTTCCCCATTAATCCCACTTTTCCTCCACAAGTACTTCCAGTTAAATATTATTGACTAGTATTACCCTAAATATCTACTTTTTCCATTGTTATTTCTAAAAAATAGTCAACCAGCCACTCAGTAGCTAGGAGGCTCGCGACGTGGTGTGAATCTATCGATTGCACGAATACCAGAGTGGAACTGTAAAATATTTCGTCTTCTTCCTTAGTCGTGTAGTACGCATTCTTACGTGATTTTCATTTATTAAAAAAGTAGGAGTAGTTTAGAAAGAGTGCGGTAGCATAGGGGTGTAGCATTTGCCTTCTTACTGAAGGGTCCCAATTAATGGCCTGGATGAAGCCTCTGGAAAACATCAGCAGAATATTCTCTCAGTATAAGGTGTCCCAAACTCATAAATGGATATCCTACCTTTCATGTATGAAAATCTATCGCATGTGGCTTAGTATCGGGCAAGTCTTTCCCGTATACTAAAACTTTTTGCGGTATACGATCCAAGTTTTTCTGGTGAATAATATTGAGGCATTCTTCTCGTCATCTACACCAAGGTATTTACTTCAATTCCGCCGACGTTTCGTAAACTATTTGCTTCCCACCTCCAAGGTGTTTATATAATTTTGGTAATATTTCACACTCGATCTGACACGGTGAAATCTGACGCGGTGATAGAAACACCTTGAATATGGGAATCCAGTCGTTTCCCGAAATATCGGCAAAAATGAAGCCAATAACCTAGTGGAGAGCCCGAGAGGATTTCCTAAGCTTTTACGATGGTCAAGGTCGTAGCGAGCGGGGAGGGGAATGCGAGGGGTTCTTCTCCCACGAAATGTTTGGGAAATACACTTTTAAAGAGTATTCCTTCCAATTGAACCCCAACCTTCTCCCCTACAAATTTTTTTCCGGATGTAGCCTTGTGAGAAGTAGTTTAGTACGTAGTGACATTGAAGGCCTCCTGGATGTGAGCAAAACTATTTACAGGCCTTACTGTTCCCCGTTCCCTCCTCCCCCCGAATTTTTTTCTGGATGTAGCCTTGTGAGAAGTAGTTTAGTACGTAGTAACATTGAAGGCCTCCTGGATGTGAGCAAAACTCATTGACAGGCCTTACCGTTCAATCACTCCCACGCCACTCCATTGAAATCTCCAGTCCCCACGGACACCAGATCTCAAAATTTCCACGACCCCAGGAAATGCGCATAACATGTTCCCGTAGAACTTTGGACGCCACTCTCTACCCCTCTTCTTTTTCACATTGAAGAAGAAAAAGATCGTCCATCCCCCAGGGTGGCCTTTTGTCTCCGCATTCGAAGAGAGCGAAGCGTGGGAGGTGTAGGTGGAGTTCCAAGACGTCGGAGGAAGTTAGCGGGGGAGGATTGGAATCTCTAGCGGTATTTCCGGCGGGGGCGTCAGAGACGATGACGTACTCACCCACGGCCAATCCGAGAGCAAATCTACCCCTACTACGCATCTGTGGCGTAGCGTAGGCTCAATGGTGATAGGCGTAACTTAATTGAACTCCAATTGCCGCTTTCAGTGACGTAAAGATAAAGTCCTCGCCTGCCAAACATGAGGTCGCGGGTCCGAGTCCCGCCTCAGTAGGGTAGGGTATGCTCCAACCCTAGGGTATGGATGTTAATGCACGTAAAAATGCAATCTTGATGAATGTCCCGATATAAAAGGCCAATGTGAGCTGTTTTCGGTGGTATGGGAATGAATAAACAAATATTTGTAATAAATTCAAATAGGAACTTCACGAAATATTTAGTATTTCCGACGCAGGTTTAGGTATAGATAAGCATACCTTGAAAAATGATTTAAACTTGGGTCAGAAAGCTTCCGACAAAAGCAAGGAACTACTATTAATTTAAATTTTTTAATGCTTCCGAGATTAATATAACAATCTTTAACTTCGTCAAAAGCATAAAATATTGAAACCAAATAAATTTTGATCAAAAAAACATAATTATAACATTGAACAAAATGTAAGTGATGAAATTAAACAGTATCAGTACAACTTATGTAAAATTAAAATTATAACATTAAACAAAATGTAAGTGATGAAATTAAACAGTATCAGTACAACTTATGTAAAATTAAAATTTTTTACTTCGCGGAAATTATAATTCATGTTGACAAGCTCTCATTGGCTGTTGAAACGTGATTAGACTATCATTCGTAGGTTTTCACGTTTTAGAGCAAGACTGTGAGATTCCGAGCTCTCAAACAGCATTCGTTGATCTACACGGACATGTATCTTCGAAAGCTTTCGTCTTCTTGTATAGCGGGTACTGGGTAGACCTTCAACCTGAACACAAAATCAGGATGGCATCAACACTTTTAAAATACACCAACGGATGGAGTTGGCCAGGAAATAATATTTGACTTAGCCGGGATTCGAACCCGGATCCCCCGATTGCCGGTCAGGTGTGTTAACCAGTTACACCACCGAGCCATTATCTCAGAGCGAACTTCGACCGGCAATCGAGAGATTCGGGTTCGAATTCCGTCTAAGTTATATATTTTTTTCGTGGCGAACTTCATCCGTTGGTGTATATAACTTTGCACTCGTGCGCGTGACGGCGTACAAAGTCACTTGTTCCTGCAGTGCTTTGATCAACACTTTTGCCTGTATATGGCAACGAACGTGTTAGGAGAAACCAGAACCTCGCAACAGTCATTGCAACAATTTTTCATCATTTATGGCATCAACCTTCATCATCAAAGATATTTTAACGGCATTACGCAATTCGATAGGGACTTCGCTGTCTCTTTCAAAAATTAACCAGAGCGGCCCCCCTGTTTCCCTCTCTTGCGTTTTGTCAACGCTACAAATACCAGAGGAACTGACGCTTCTGGCTTTCAGTACGAAATCCTTTCCTACATCTGAAAAACTAGTAGTGTTTTAGCGTTTTTATATACTCCGTTTCAACTTTAGGGAGTAATCACGGAGGATTCACAAAATAATGCTCTCTTTCCTCTTCAATATTTGCGATAGAATCCACAGGGGCTACCTAAAGTACCAAGGCGGTTGGTGAGGAAATATTGTGGTATAAGGATCTTAAAAATTAATAAAATTGGTACATCAGACTTTTTTATATGATTGAACATCTTTCAACCATTCCAAGCCATAGTCACTATTTCATCTGGAGTGCATTGTAAATTTGTGTACGGCATCAATAGGATGGTGACGACATAATACTCAACAAATACCTCGCAAAGGAAAGCGTCGTATTTAATTTTTTAAAGTTTACAACGTACTTCACAATAGCGCCTTTAATGTCAAACTATCACTGCAAATTACCTCCTACAGCCAGAACAGCCTCAGGGATAACAAGAATGTGAAATTCATCCCATTGCGACACAGTATTAGCCAAAGGGAACGAAAAAAGCATGTGAAATTAGTAAGTTGTTTTTATTTTCTATATTGAGTCTACGCTGAAATATTTTCCCCAGGAAAACCACATAAGCCTTCCAATGAAGGAAAGTGCAAATATACCTAAATTATCTGGTAACTCTAACTCGATCACACGCATTATTTACACGGTATCTTTACGAAATATATTCTTGACCATTTTGATTAAATATAATACATTTCTCAGTAAGCTGTATCACCAGGTAACAGCTCGTGTTGTGGTTAAGTATATAAGGAGAGGCAGGAGGAGAGGACCTTTAACAAATTCATGTATTTGTAATGATGGGCCCTTATCTGAAAATCGTATGGCTGTAACTTTTCCCCTTCATTAGCCCATTTATCAATGAATCGAACAGTAGGGTTGAACTGATATACGGTTTATCTCCAAACCAGTACGCCAGATTTTACCATCCTTAAAAAAGATTTTGTAACATAAACTTACTTAATGGAAGAAAACCGTGAATATTGCAGGACAACTTCTCAGATTGATTAAAAATAAACCCAAAGATCTCAGATAATAATCTTTTATAATCAACAACCAACAGCCTATGGGTTACGAGCAAGGTTTTCCCCAATTTAACTGACCTGTGTATATGATTCTGGTATACTGAAAAGGGGAGTTGATCATCTGACAAATATTTATATTTCCTCAGGTTGTCGTCCCCAAGAGAGCTGCTTTGCTGATTGACAAGTTGATGGTGGCACTTCACCGGGCTATGGACGAACCTCACCCTAAGATGGGAATTGTTGGCGGACTACCAGGAGAGAAAACAGTCATGGACAACGTAAAGGCAAATATGCTTCTGTTCCATTCACTCAAACAAAGATTTTCAAAGTTTTTTTTTTCAAGATATTATGTACCCTTTATTTCAACCCGCTTATACTATATACTGCTGTCATATACGGACGTTAATTTATCTGCCCCATAAGTTCGCAGTGCACTGCATCGATTATCGCAATGGCTATAAAGACTTCTTCAAGTTAAACTTTTATGCTCCTGAAGTTTTGAGACTCTGTATTGTTGGTAATTTTTCTAAACTAGATGTCATCAAAAGAGAAATTAATAGCGCTGATGCTATCGTAGGATGCTCGTATTTGTCCAGCAATAGGAGCTGTCGAAATTTTCCGTCAGTCGCGTCACATTTTGGAGCGCTATTTGTCTCGCGGCGTCTTACGGAAAAAATTTTATATGTACGTTTAAGGTTAATGTCTATCATCTAATTAACGCAATAAGCCATCATTATCGTATTTAGCAGAGGGGAAAACGGTGTTTTATACGCCAAATTTCTATCAAATTATGTGAGAACCGTAGTAAATTCTTCGCAATAATAGTTTTATTCAGGTGTTAAATTGATTACAATAAAAAATTCGTTGCAGTAAAATGCATATCCAAAATGTAATGCCTTAAATAGTTGTTTATTTAAATCATCGTATTTAAAAACTTTACGGTGAATATCACGAAGCTATTAGCATGTAACGTAATGTAACTCAAGTTATCGCGTGGGTCTACCAGACTCCAAAAACAACCAAATATCAAAATTAATTTCATAAATGTGACAAAATATATAATCATATTGGTGACTATTTAAGAATCATAAAATAATAAGATATAGGGAATATGAGTTTCCTAACTATGAAAATACGATGTGGGCAAAGAGAAGAAAATGGCCTGCCTTCTGGTAGACGCCACGCGACCAACGGAGGGTTAAAATATAAATACTAATGAACATTCCACGGTAAGCTTAGCTTAGAGTAAGATGAGGTACGATTTTTAACGTTTTAAATTATTATGCGGGCTGTCCATCTATGAACACGCGTATATTTCTCTATCCAATATTATGATAACGCATTTTTTTACATTCTATGCCAAGACCACAAACAAAATTAAAATATATGCAATATATGGAATATTACGCCAAGTTTCATTAAAATTTATTTGCAAGATATTTTTGCTGAGGATAAACTAATTTCTATAAAATAAAGTCGGGGTATTGTAGTCAACACGATGGTAATTACTAAGAGAAACGGTAAAAACTTAGGGAATACATAGCCTTCATTGAACCACGATAATGGCAAAATAAATTGGTACACGGTAAGTTGGCGAGTAGAGTTCAATAGTTTCTATATAAGCCAATTTTTCACCATAGTCTTGAAAATAATCTAGAGCGAAATATCATCGAACCAACACGTTTATTAGAGATAACACACCTATTGTGTGATTATACTTATGTAAAAAAATAAAATAAAATGTATAGTAATTCTGAATACCCTGACACTAACGCCATAGCCGCAGGCTTCTATTACTTGTTAACTTCATCGCTTACCTTATAGCCTTCTCTCTAGTACGGCCTACAACATTCCTTTCCCACAGTCCACCTACAACCTCGGCTTCCTTAACCCTCATAGTGCCAGCGGGCCGATCCATCGGCCCGGGGGGTATGTGCGAAGAGAGCCAAGGGCCCATCTATCGGCCGGGTTTTTTTTACACTCATGCCTTTTACTTTTTATATTACATGAAGCTTTGGTAAATATTTAGAATCTGACATGTTTTAACATGCCTGTAATTTTTGGGAGGAAATAAAAAAAAATTGTTTCTCAAAAAGCATAAAAGTCTTTATGTAAATTTTTAAGCGCAAGCATACAAATTAACCAAAAAAAAGCCCAGAAATTCTCCAAAATACCGGACAAAATAGGCTGGCACTAGAAGGGTTAACATGTAATCTAGCCTTTTCCTCTCCTCTCCCTCTATGCCGAGAACAATACCGCCCAAATAGATCGGTCAAAGTTCACAATTTCAGCATTCTTCATGTTTCCTGCAAGCTTTGCCCAATAGAGGAAGATACATTATTGGCGAGGTCCAACTAAACATCCATCATAAGGCTTCCACTCAACGCATAAGCAATCAATGTTACCAGCATCTGAGAGATATTTATTTTTCCATCCCAACGTAAAGTAAATTGTCCCCAGTGCCTCGAAAAACCCCGTGGCTGAAGACATTTTTAACATATGACCAACAAAAGCTCAGATGAACTTTGATTTCTTCAATGAAAATACCGTTTACATAGGGTGAATTGAAATCGGTCATGGGCATTGGTCACGTCAAATACAGCTAACGACAACGTCTTTGTGTCATCAAATAATTCAGAAAATTGTTTCTTTAGAGTTATTCATTATTTTTTGTTATTATATTATTGCTAATAAACTTTAATAATATATATAGTGTTAATTGACAAGTTCATAACTCAAGAGGGTATCACTTTTTTATCAATAGCGGTGACTTCAAATTCTGATATACAACGATACCTTTGTGACCTCACTTTGTTATCATTTGCAGTGTTACCAAATTTTAAGACCAAAATGGCATTTTAATGACATAATTAATTGTAACCTCAGGGATGGAGACGTAAAATTGATATTGGTGATGTAAAACTCGTATCTTTCATATTTAACCCGTTATAACCTCAAGTTGCTCCAAAGTAACATAAAAAATTATATACATTTTAGCTACATTCATGAAAGATTTAAACTACGTGTTCTTTTGTGCTGTAAAGTTTAATAGTAAAAATGTATCTGCAAAAATAATTATGTCTGAGTAGAAAATTTCCACTTTTTTAAAATAAGAAGTTTTGAAATTCAATTTCTCCCAGAAGCAGCTGTCGGTTAGAGAGGGTTAAAAATGATCCATGATGGTTCTTTGGTTGTCCAATGATAAATATAAAACACTTCTTTTAATGGATAAGCTTTCCTTTAGAGCAGTATAATTTGAGCCTCATCTATATGTGTACGTTCTTTTCCTTTCAGAAGGATCTTCAAAGGCGCGAACCGCAGAAAGGTCGAGTTTACTGGAGGTGCTACTTCAACGCCGTGACATGCTTCAAGAAGAAGTGACCCGAGAACGTCGAAGAAACACCAACTAGTGACTTTATCGGCTTTACCTTGGAAATTATTCTAATTACTGTGGAGATTTTCAGCATGCTCGCCCATTCTTCTTTCAAATTAGTTTCTGCATAATCCGCCGCAAGTTATTTCGCAAATTAAACTGATTTGTGTCACAGTAAAACTTGCAAATTTGTGTTTAATTTGATTCGAAAGAGTTATCACGTCAATTACATATTTTATTTTTTGCCTACCTGTATTTAATGTTGCAAAATGAAACAGCAAGTATAACAGCAACTTGCGAGTAAAGGGTATTTTGCATTTGGTGTTAATTACTGTCTTTCAATTACTTTTTTGAAGGTTGATTGAAAAATTTGTGAAGGCTAAAGTAAAAACGTCGTGAATGATTGTTCACTAGTGACTAGATGTTCAATTACTTTGTCCCTGGCACGCACCTTTTTTATATAGCTGTTAGCCCAAACCCTAAATAAATAATAAATTAAATTCGGCATTTTGCCTTGAGTGGAATTTCTCTGTTTGTGCTCGTACTTGTTACTACTATCTCCCCGAATATCAGTTCAAACCTGTACATTACTTGTAAAAATGTCGCATTAAAACTTTTTATAAATTACGTTATTTTATTAAAAAAAAGATTCACAATTCACCAAATTGAAAAAATACCATACTTGCTACATTTATCTGGATTGTAAATAATTAATTCAATAACATAATTATTCTCAAGATCCAAAAGAATTAAGTTAGTGCGTTGACGCAATAAAATCAATATTAGGTAGCGGAAGTTTAGCGGATAAACGATGTAAATTTTACTTTGATCGGGCTTTCATTGTTTTTCGAATTTGTTTTAAAATATATCCGAATCTTTGTATAAACTCCAACAGAAATGCTGATCTATATGTAGAAAAAAATAGATCACAAGTAGAATACTGAGGAACGTTTTGGTCCAGTAGGTGTACCAGTGGGCTACCAACAAAAGCCTCCTGCATTCAAACCCTGGTTGAAGTTATCGGATACCCCCAAATAAAAAAAAAAGCTTCGAGGTATGTAATCAACAGGTGAGATAGCAAGAGACTTCAAGAGGAGCATCATAATCCAGATTTCCAAGAGTAAAAGAGAGAAAAACAGTGAAAGTTTGAAGATCAATAGCTTGGCAACACATGCGTCGAAGACACTGACAAGGGTCATCTATCTACAGAAGAATAGCACTAAGAGCAAAAGAGTACCAAGATGAGTACCAATTCGGATTCAGAAAAAGCAAAGGCACAAGAGAAGCAATATTGGCCCTAAGGCTTATCTACATACCATAAAGCCCCTTAACGACCACTCATTCATTCATTCATTCACTCACTCATACAAATATTTGGGGTGAACGAGACGAGATACGACAAAAAGTCTTATGAAGACCCCTCTAAAATTGTCTGAAACCCCAGGAAAAATTATGAAAACAATAAATTTCCAATTATTTATCTGTCTATTCAATTAAAATTGAGTATGGGGGTTAGTTCAAAAAACGGCCACCAAATTCCAATGGCGGCGCGGCAATACAACATCATAGCAACATATTTGTTTATGCTCACAAGAGGAGCTAAATTGGTATGGAAGATAAAGGAATTAAAACGAAAGGATGTTAAAGATAAGGTAGGATATTTACTTAGTAATTTTTAAAAAGTCAATCTTTTAATGGCTTCTATGAACAAAAATTTGATCACATCAAAGCGTATTTAAACGAAAAGAGGAGAAATATAAGGTAAACAAACCTTCCTTAAAAAATAGGTAGCTAAAAATGATTTTATTTTCATTCTTTGTGATGGCGATAACGTTTTATTTTTCTTTACGTCCTTTTTCTGCTTCTAATCTTTTTAATGTGCTATGTTATCCGTGAACTGGTGCATCAATGGCAGTGAATAATAGAATATGGAGAATAAGTGCGACTATAGAATCGAAAGTGTGGTTGTTATTAATTCCATAGTTAACAAGTGCACATAATGTAGTTCCTCTCTTGTTGCCGATACATGATTGCAGAAGAAAGATATCTAAACAACCTTTCCTTAAAAGATAGGTAGGTAAAAATTATTTTTAGCGTTTTATTTTTCTTTGCGTTTTTTTCTGTTACAATTTTTTTAATGTGCAATTTTATCCGTGAGCTGGTGCATCATAGGAAGTGAATAATAGAATATGGAGGATAAGTGCAATTATAGGTATTTCTTATTCAATTATTTGTCTTACGAAAAGCACGTTTCATTGAGTGATTAAGTTATTTAGCTTAAATATATTCTAAATCATGACATTTATGATGCCTTGTTCATCAAAAGTAGTCATCTGCTACTCACCAGATGATTTAATTTCGCATTTTATTGGATATTAAAGCTGTAAGTAGATGTCTGTGCCTATCGAATCATTAAAAAATTTATAGAGGTTTTCCTGAAGTGGTATCATTCGCGATCATGACGAATAATCTTTCAATAAAATCGTCATTTCTAAATTCGTCATACTAGGCCCAATTCATGCTAAGGATCTCCACTTCATGCATTTTCTCTGGATATTGATATAGTTCCTACGTAATTCTATTGGGTGTATCGTCCTCTCTTAAGCTTACGTAAGGGAACTGCAGTCACACCTTATTCCTATTTCAAGAATTTGGTTGAATGATGTGAAAAATGATTAGTAAACGTGTTTTAGTATTTATCATGACAACCGATTAGATTGGTCTTTAGAGTATGTTATAACGCGTCGGGGGCCCGTGTTCTCTTCTCCGCTTTTTTGTATTTACTTTGAGGTAACCTACATTGAACTCCTAATTTTATGATTTTCAATCAGAGCAATGTTTTTCTGGGAGGAAATTCTTTCATATGCTCACGCTACGTCGCGTTTATTATGCATTTGGTCTTTGTTGTTTTATTGATCTGATGGGTGTGATGTTGATAGTATTTATCAAACTACACTTATCAAACTTGTTTATTAGAAGTAACAGAAGTACTATTCATTACTCGATAAATATCCAAATTTCGAAGAGTTCGATCAGAAACTGGTATTTCTAACTATGATTTTTGAAAAGTTTACTCGAGTTCTATAATTCTTTATCAATTAAAATGTAGTTAACTGTATTTCGTGTCAACGTTATTTTGTACTTGAATTGAATAAGTTATAAACTCTGTCAGACTCATAGAAATCCATTTTATTTTTTAAGTCCCTCAGAAAAACGTTCCTCTTCATTAATATTTTATTTTCATATTGTAACCCACGTACCATACGCTCGTTTTACTTGAAAGTGGAAATATTACTTATATCTAATCTAGCCAATTGAAAAGTAAAAGATCCGTGAGTAACAAGCGGCATACAAAAAGTATAAGACCTTCCATTGCGACCAAAACAAGGTCGAAGGCCTTTTTCGGGGGGTCTAGGGGGACAGAGCCCCCCTAGCGAGCACAGCGAGTCATATATAATAGATTGGAGAGGAACAAGCACTATTTAATCGCGTTTATGGATCTGGAGATGGCGTTTTACAACGTGAATTGAACTCAATACTTGTAATCCTGAAAGAAATTGTATTCTTTTACAAGAGTTTTGGACCTGTATTTTTTACGATTGGAGTTTTTTCAGGAGAATCATCCCCAGTTTATACAATAATCAAGTAGTGGTGATAAAATTAGGCACAGCCATAAAGTTTGCATCGAGAAAGCCAGACCTAAGAAGTGGGCATCCATGGAGAAAAAATTAGCATTCCACGATTTTCCGATGATATGGGTATCAAATGAGAGTCACATAATGATCCGAAGATTCTGGTAAATATGAGTAGGATAATAGGTAGATAGATATCAGTTGAAAATGAGAGCAAGGAAAACTAAGACATTAGAATGCAGCATTAGAGAAGGAATCAAGATTAGCACGAAAATATGAAACAAAAACTGGAAGAGATGGATGAATTCTTCTATTTGGGAAGCAGGACAAATAGCGATAGGAGAAGCAAGAAATAAACTATCAGCAGAATAGCCCAGGAGAAGAGAGCATTCCCCTGAAATAAATATCTACTTGCAGCGAGAAAATAAGAAAGGAAGCAAGGTAAAAATTTACTAGAACTTACATTTTGAGCATATAGCACTCTACAGAAGTGAGGCATGGGCAATGACAGCAGCGGTAGGCTTTTGAAATGCGGTGCTACAGAATAATGATGAGAAGGGTAAATAGAATTAGCAAAGAGGATGTCCTAAGAAGAGTAGGAGAGAAGAGACACCACATAAAAATCTAAATAAGGAGACGAAACAACCCTATCGGCCATATCTTGTGAGTAAATGGCAAGAATAACAACGAAAGGCCTCGAACAAAATATATGGAACAGGTAAAGAAGGATGTGAATGAGAAGAAATACTTATGTGTGAAAGGTTAAGCTAACAGGAGAATTGAGTGGAGAGCTGCGTCAAACCAATCTTGGAATTATTGACCAGTGATGATGATGATGAGATGCGAGGAGTTCCAGGGAAACGAATTGGCCACCTACTCTGAATACGTTAAAGTCAAACCCCTATGGTTCAATTTAGGGTGAGTTCTACCCAGACATTCTAAACCCACCTTCATTTGCAATTGCTGAGTGAATTAGCAAATAAAATCATTTCGACAAAAAAATTATATACCAAGCGCTACAACATATGTATTTTTTTTAACTTGGGAAGCAGGAAAAATGGCGATAGGAGAAGCAAGAAATAAATTATCAGCAGAATAGCCCAGGCGAAGAGAGAATTCCACCGAACGAAATATCTACTCACAGGGAGAAAAATAAGCAAAGAAGTAAGGTAAAAATTTCCTAGAACTTACATTTTGAGTATGGCTCTTTACGGAAGTGAGGTATGGGCAATGCGCAATGGACAATGCACCATAATGCATTCGAAACTGTAAGCTAATCAATGCTGTAACTGGAGTTAAAATACCTCCGATTAAATGGCATGCGCGTGAGAGTGGACTCACATTGCAGGGATGAGTTAAATTTAATAATGGGGAAGTTTGAGATGAGATTACTACTTTAATAGTAAAAGTGGCCGAGAAGTAAATCGGATACATTTACAGCAGAAGAATTAAAAAAGGGCATGGCGGAGAAAATAATAAATGAAATGGAAAAAAGTGGAAGAACGTGGTCGCATAGCGGGGCAAAAGAATTCCTAACGAAATGAAAGACCAATTACGGCGAAAAACCAAGACGGAGGGAGGTTTGGTGGAAAAGGCGGGGTGAGGAAATGGAAAAGTTTCATAAGGAAGGAAAGTTTCGGGCGCGAGGTACGCCAAGAAAAAGTTTCTCTCAGCCTGCAAGAGGACAATCCACATTAAAAATTAGGCTAAGACTGGAAGGATGCAAACCGAGTATGATGAGAGTCAGATTAGGTGGAAGGAATATCTGGATTATCTGTATGACAACGGTAACACGCCGAATAGGCTGAGCTTAAGGGAGAAAAGTGTCGTCGAGGAGGATAATCCTGGACCATGGATCTTGATCGCAGAGATCGAGAGATACCTTCGCGATTTGAAGGCTTAGAAAGCGGTATAGGTGGACAATACCACGTTAGATTTTCTGAAGAATTACAGGAAGGGTGGTAGAAGGTTTTTCTTACTAGTACGCATGATTTATGAGGAAGTGTTAGGGTCGGATAATTTTCTAAAGATAGTCCTAATAGCGCAAACGAGAAAAAGAAGAAAGCTGTAGAATGCATGCATCATAAGACAATAAGCCTAGTGTCGCATGAAGAGAAAGTGTGGGCTCTAAATAAACGAATCGAAGCGATTGCAAAGGAATATTTGGGCGACGATCAGTTTGGTTTCAGAAATGGGAATTCAACCCGTGGTGCAATATCGGTAATAAAGACTCTAGTAGACAGGAATTACACAAAATATCGTCTACATATAATGTGAACGTGTATGCCTGCTACATAGATTTTAAGAAAGCATTCAATAGAGTGGACTGGGTAAAGTTTTGGACATTCTTTACAAAGTAGTCTTAGATTGGAAGGAAAATTGACTCATTCGTAATCTGTATATGGTCTAGAAGGCGCAAGTCTGGGGCATATATAGATCTATTCCTCTTACGCAACATATCGTTTTTTTGGGGATAGATATTTGATTTTACGAATTAATAATTTTATATTTCTTTTTAGAATTTGAGATTTTGGCCAAAATTTAACAAATCTGACTAGTCAACGTTTCGTTTTCCTTATAAAACTTCATCAGGGCATAGACTCACCCCTAAAAAAATTTACGGAAAATGTCGATTAGATGGAAATGATATTTGATGGAAACGCAAAGTAATATTGATTGATAATTTCATTAATTATAATTAATCAATGATATTCTTTCGACAACGGATTCAAGCATGCAAACCCTATGCACTTCCATCTAAATAAGTACCTAATGATCAGGAAATTTATCCTTCGTCCTTTTGCTAAGGTTAATAATTGTAATGCACCTAGGGCAATTTTCTATGTGACCCCCGAAGAACACAATAGTTTTATAGAGACCAAAAAATAAAAATGTTTTACATCCGGATTGGCACCGTGGGAAATGCAGCATGCTGGAAATAATGTTTGGAATCAACTACTTTGTGAAGCTAATCATTTCACCATAATTTGAATCATTATGGGTTACGTTGAGAATGTTAGCAAGTATAATTAGATAAACTGAAATGGACTTTTAATTGGGTTTGACAAATTGCACATTTGATGACATTTCAGGGCATGTCTCACCCATTGTCAAATAACGAAAGCAGACGACACATTTATGCAACAACATAGTGACGCAGTTCATGACCAGGTGGAAAAAACAAATGAATATTCCATGAAATTAAACGATGATAAAGAATCTTCTCACTTTCCTCGTTCATTACCTTAATCAATCTAAAGCTCTCTGTGTCAATCAAATTAATCAAGCACACAGGTAAGTAGTAAGTATATAGGTGAACGTTATTAGATAACTTGGACGTTCGCCCTTGAAATTTACTCACTTCACGCACATGCACCATAGTTTATTGACACTTAATAAAATACAATAGAAAGATTTCCCAATAAATAAAAAATGTTAATGAAGAGTAATGTCTTGAAAAAAATCAGTGATTTTGAAAAATTATAAAACGAGAACTCTTAAAGTGATGATTTGAATTGTCATCAACTAACAATAAGTCCTTTTCCTTAGGGTTACAACCTTGTCGCGGTTGAAAGGCTTGTGCGCTCCTAGGAGTCCTAGTGCAGCACTAGCAGGAGCAATTTCCATCTACTCCCGGTAAGGACACCAATGGGCAGAAGTGTAGGAGCCACACAAAAGGTAGTCCACGAATAGGTGTCACGTGGATTACCTCAAAAGCACTGTTGAAATGGACATTGGACTAGAAAACTATCTGTTATTTGAAAAAATGGAGTACAATCAAATGACCCTCGGAAATTCATCGAACGGGAGGCGGCCTTTAAGGGCGGGTGTCATAGATGGTAGCGAGGACGACAAGGTCCCCGAGGTTCGAATCGTGCGTAATCCTAGCAGAGACTTATCAGCTACAGCATCGAAGAAAGATGAGAAGAAGACCCAGAAGATGGAGAAAAAGAAGGTATCAATAAACTGTAATGATCACGAAACGTTATGGCAATGATGAGAGCGGGTAAGGTAGTAAATTAAAAGAGGGAGAATAGATATTTTTAGACTGTGTGAGGTAAGATGGAGGGATAGTAGTGTCTGATGTAGTACAGTGGGGGAAAGAAAATTCAGCCATGGATAGCTTTCGTATTAAACGGAAAGCTGGTTAAGAGAGTGGTAAGTATGGGGGAGGTAAACAATAGGATTCTGCCAGTAAAAACTGTGGCACGATACCCCAACCATGTGAAGGTTCAAGAGTAAAAGTCTACTGGCAACCATAGGGATGAGGAATTAAATGGGACGCATGAACAACTCGAGGAAATAATTGCGTGAGTCTTACGTGGGTATCGAAAATATAGCAGAGATAGGGGACTGGAAGGCTTCAGTTGGGATGGAAACGAAATTGGGTATTTGAATTAGGAATACAAAACGGCGAAGGAGAAAAATGTTTTGTTAAGAATATTTCCGGAGGAACATGCTATTTATCTAAATTACATGCTGTAAACATCATTATGGACTTTATTTGGTATTTGAGGCTCAAGATAAAAGAATGTGGTGAATGAAGATAAAAGTAGGTGGTCATAAACTTGAGTATATGAATCTTTTCAACTTTTTGGGCGGCACATAAGGGGAAGATAGGCGCAACACTAAGACACCAGGGAGGGAATTGCTTTAACTAAGGAGGCGTTCATTGAGGGGACGGAGTTAATGGGTGGAGCATCATGTAGAAGTTTCAAGCAAAGGTTAGAGAAGAGTTTGATTTGGAGTACAGCGCTTTACGGTGCGGAAACTTGGACGTTGGAGAAGGAGGACGAGAAAAGAAAGGAGGTTTTGGAGATGTGGGGAGTAGAGGAATGAGGAAAGTGAAGTGGGCGAAGAGGAATATGAATGATGACGCTCTAGACATGATGGGCGATGATAGAAATGTTCCAGGCGGAGGAGACAGAGGGCTTGAATGGGGTGAGAGCTAATCAGAGAGAGATGCTAAAAACCGTGTTAGAGTCATGTTAGGTAAGCGACTATAGGGGATAAAGAGAATAAGATTTACAAAGAGAAAGAAATTATGCCTTAACTTGAATGAGAGAGGGAAGTCCATGATGAGAGCGTAGATGGCATCAACAATAGTATAATGAACTTAAAAAGAGCTAAGAATGGATTCCATCATCTACCTTTCGAAATGTTCACCTTTTCAATCAATTCATCGAAACTAAACTTGCCATGTAATCAATTAATTACCGTGGTTCCCTGAGAATGTTCAGCAAGTTATGGATTCATATAAGAGGTAATATAACTCTGATTCATGAAATTGCATTAAATTCAGTTCACATCAATCAGTGATTGAGCAAGGATGGTAGCCAAGGGTATTGAAAAGATTTTAAGCCTTAGCGTCTTGGCTAACTTTGATTTAAGAAACTAATGTACAATATGAGCTAACATTTATTCTCAATGAAGCCAGAAATTCATACGGTTCCATTTGATGTTAGGCCTAAAGTTAAAGTGGGCTTTCAAACTTTAGCAGGCAGTGCAATTGAACTTTTCGGATAACACATTTAAGGAAAACGAACAGCGCAGTTAGGACATCAGGATAAGAATATATTTTGCAAAGTTTGTTATTAAGAAATTCTACGGGTTAACATAGGTTTATGAGGAGCATTAAACCAGGAAATGTAACACATCGTGGGCGAAGAGGAGGAACTTATAGATTAGACAGAAGAATTGGACAAAGCGAGAGGAGGACACCGAGATACACCTACGACGCCGACGGCAAGCGAGGAAATATTAGAAAGAGAACATGGCTAATGGATAAAATGAAGAAAAATAGGCCTCGTTACGCATTAAAGGAAGTTTTTCGACGTTGGAAGGGACACAGGCCTAGGTTTTTAGTCAAATACTCCAAGTAAACCCACCGTAAATGATAATGTAATTCCATCGGTAATGCTAATTCCATCTTCCTGCATAAAGGCCCGAAATTCAATGTCATAAAGCGATTTACTCAGTTTTGGATCATTCGCTAGACATCAACATGGTTCGCAGACGACATCAACAATATATTTATGGTTGAAATAACCTGCTTCTTTTTTTAGATATCCCTACGAATGTGTCTATTTTCCTTCCGGTCACTAACCAATCTATTCCAACTTTTCCACTATATCAAAATTGTGATTGAAAAAATTTTCCCGGCGTCCTTAAAAATTAACGCGAATGGAGAAAATGTTTTTGATGAATTGCATCATCATGAGATTCTAAAACGGTCGCCAGAGCAGCTTGTATTCATGACTGATACCGAGTTTAAAAAAAATTAATTCTACCACAGTACGTCTAAAAATATTTTTTAATCCTAAATCACTAATTCCCTATTCTTAATTAATATCAACCTCAAGGAGATCCACCATGAATGTCGATTTCGGTTGGTTGATCAAATTTTTCACGATAAAAACGAGAGGAAGATGCCATTTCATCTCCAAGAATGAAAGAAGCCCATTCATCTACTGCGGCACCATCACTTTACGAAGATCATCGTGACCCACCGCGCCGGTGGGGACCTTAGTAATGGTGATTGACATGTGGTGCCGGGTGCCCACCATGGGGTCTCCCAGTTCGGCGGTTGGGGGCGTAATGGCACGGCCGTTAGGGGAGCGCCGCGCGTGCAGACGGCGAAGGACGCAATTCCGACGCACTCGGAATCGATTGCGGGAAAGAACCCGCGCGCGCGCTAAATGAATGACGCGTGCGGGTGGCTCCAACTTGGGTGGCACTTGGCGGCAAGAAGAGAAGACACAGGGCCTTCCCAAATTGAAAGGACACGGATGAATTAGGGACGAGGACGTAAGCGATGACTCTAGTAGACGAGCGAACTCAATCATCATCGGTGGCTTTTCCGACTGATGATATATTTTGCATGGTTTTGCCTAAAGTGTGTAAATAAATTGAGAAAATACAAAATACGAAATGAAATACCTACTGATTGCACGGACAAAGAATATATATTTCCATCAGTTTAATGTTTATTCGCCGGTTTTCAGTTTACAATGCTGCTTACAATATTCGGGGGTGCCGACATATAGAAAATATTGAAGAGGCCCATACCGGGGGTCTTGCCCCGGGAAATTTTATAAATAGTGAGTTTTTAAGTTTTTTTGAAGCATTTAAGAAGAGCCATATGATCAACATTAGAATCCTGAAAACTCGACTCTCGATTACTGGACACTCCTGGGAAAATCGACAAGCCTGGCACTTTTTTTCTCCCCCATAACGAATTTTTGAGAGGGCTCGGGCCTCCGCTAACATTTGCATATCAAGAGTATTAATAGGTATGTTCATAATATGTTGTTGAATTTATAACCATCATTTTATAACACAGATCGAAAATATAGCTAAGAATACAATTAAATATTCACATACGTGTCCAGGCACGTTAAATGAGTACCCTGTCAGCTATGCTGAGCACTGGCACGCTTCATTTAGAAGTAACCTCTGCAATTTTAACTCGTATATGTCCCTGTGATCTGGAAGAACCGTCATTTTTCTATCACACCGTTCATGAGAAAGGTTCATGTAAAAAGGCACACTAATATCTCTATCCTTCCAATCACTCTCGCATAATTGAATTTCCAACTTCAATTGGGATGCATAATATCATTCATCCTACCATCTAAGAACCAAGTTCCCCAACGCCGCCGCTTTCCCAACATCAATCCATCAGTGTTGAAAATTATTTTGTAACAATTAACTCTTATATTGAGCATTATCAGCGTTGGATCCAGGATAGAGACAAGGGAGGCTTGGGGATAACCTCCCAGCAGTAGTGGGGGTCCGCACAAAAATACCATTTTATCTATTTCAAATTGGATATCCACGGGTGGGTCAACCTAGCCCCTCTCTGGATCCGCCACTGTACATTATTATTAATTATGAAGTTGAAATTATACTTTTCTCTTATTTGCTCTCGTTTTTCAAGTTTTTTTCTGATAGCATTCGAAGGTTGTCTTATTACACATATTGTTTTCATCAACAACTTCAACATCAGCTTGTTACCATCCTAATTGTATCCCAATCAATAGGAGTTCCTCAATAAAGTTACACTTTTATACGTAATTAATTCCAAAACACAAATCAAAAATAACTGATAAAGTTCGATGTAAAATTTTAAATTATCAGCTAAAGTATTGTAATAGTATCAAGTCTCTTGAAACAACTTCTGTATAACAAATTGTTCATGTGCCCTTAACGTTGTACACACTTTCGCCGAATCCTTTCCTCCGAGAAAATTTTAAAGAATTAACCCTCAGAAAGGGTATATTTTTCACCCTTCAATGAGCACTTTCCTCGGGAGTACTTTGATTAGGGAGAGACATGAGTGAATGAACCCTCCAAATACACAGGTTGTGTAAGAGTTTTCATTTTGGTAGAGTTTTCGACAGCTGTGCCCTCAGTCCAGTCCATGCCCAGGGGTTCTTTTTTCTGTCCCAAAATGACACCTTCCACATTATTTGGATGCGTACATTTTTTAATAACTTTTTGGCCCACAAATAAATATTTATTAAGAATTTTAAACATAAAATATTTTTACATTCCTCTAATGCGCAATGGAGCGGTTTCCTATTATTTTTTATTGCCTAAATCGAAAGATTATTACTCTTGGATTACTTATTTCACGCATTTATATTTTTAAATTGCGATATCTATTTTTCGTGATTAAATGAAAAGTGAAAATTTTCAAGCGCGCGAAAACGCGACGGGTAAGAATGAATTCTGGGAAAATCGCCTTGGTGCGAGGCTATAATGCAGGCTGCTAGCACGTAGCGCTTGGATTAAATAAGGATTATTAATACCCTATCAAACGAAGGAAACTTTCCGACCATAGGCAGTTTTAATAGGTGATTATTAAGAGATGTTTCCCTAAGCTCCGTGCCTCATGCATGCATTGGTAGTCTCAGAGGATGTAAAACTCCTATCTACTCGTATAGAAACTAGGTCTCTGTGACGTCAAGTGGAGTAGCATCGCATGGGCGCCAATCAGGTCTTTTTCAAATGACGTTAAAATTGACCATTAACATTCGTCTAAACTGGGATAACTAAACCAAATAATTTGTATATTATGAATACACTAATGGTGGGTAACGAATCGCATTCCATGCCTTTCGTTTTCTTTTATGAAGGAAACTACCCTATTGTTCGCAACCGCTTATAATTTGAAGACAGTTACATATTAGATATAACAAATTATTATTTTTATTGCTGGATATTAAAAAAAAACTATCTTTAAAACTTTCCAATTAAATAATTTTTTGCCTCATTCATAAATAAATATTGCGAAATTTAGTTTTTTTATTTTAAAATTCATATCAAACTAAGCTTTAAGGTAAAAAATGTTCACCGCCATATTTCTTTATTATTGACACTATAACTAGAAAATTAACTTCTTCTGTACTTGTGTACGAAAAATTTAACATTACGATCAGGTTTCATGCCTAAATGCCTACGTAACGCATTACTTTCCACTAATGTATTGAGATTACTCTGAAAATGAGCGTGACACATTTAAATCTCTGGAAGGTATTCTATCATAAGCATGACGTAATTTCCAAAATTCCTCAGAAGAAAACTCATTTACCTTTGCCTGGATTTCAACTCGAATCTCCCGATTTTGCACCAGGTGCTCTACCATTTAAATTACCGGGGCATTGCCAGGCGGGGCGCGAATATGGGAGTTCTTGGTTCGTGTCCCGGCCAAGGCAAATGAATTTTCCTCCGTGGAATTTTGGCGCTCCGTGTGCACTTTCGGGTGACATCATAAAGATATGCTGCTGCCTAATCCGCAGATATTCTTGAATAGAGCTGATAACTTCAGGATTGACTCTGTGAAACCTCTCCATATTGGAAATAAAACAATAAAACTTTTAAGTTTCACTTGTATGTACAAGTGAACAAAACTTTATAAAGCTCACTTGTCATACAAAGTTTTATTCTTTTCTTTCCAATTCTAGAATAGAGTAATTTTGTACAACTGTGGTATTAAACGTCATACACGGACTTCAGAAATCAATAATTGTCGGTAAATTTAATGAAAAGCGTCTATTCTTTTTGTTTCAGGACTTTTGTAACCGTACAGTTTTGTAGAAGAATATTCGACAATTTATAGGTGGGCGTCCTTCCTATGCATGTTTATGAAAGGAAAACCCGGAAAGTTTCGTACAGATCTCGCATAAGGCATTAGAAGTTTAAAATGCATCACGTTTTCCGAGTCAAAATCCAAATAGAAAAACAGCTTAACAGATCACAGATATAATTTGTACCACAACACGGGAGGAATGTTGAAGTAAATCTTCCCGGCGCGTTTGCAAGGTAGCGTGAAAAAGTATAGGAATATTCTGGAACCATTCCCAAACAACTGATAACATCCCATAAAATGGGCTCAGTTTTAAAGGATGAATGGGAAGAAATTATTCTGTAGGGAAAGTTTGAGTGAGCAAAGGCTGGAAAATGGAGGAGGGTATTATTCCGCGAGAAAATTAGTGTGTTCAAATTTAAAATGGCGGATTAAACGAAAACCCCCATCGATAGTGTGCACAAAAGCCACAGGTGGCACAGTTGCATGATGATGATCTCCATCGCTTACGCAGCGCCACGATTCACATTTTATCGGCAAAGAAAAGAACTAGCTCCCCGGAAAGCTCATGTTCCCCAAAGGAGGCATACTTAAACGACTAATACGGGAGCACATACTTTTTTTAGCAAATACTTCCTCCGGCACGAGCCAATGTTAAAGGACAAACAGACTTAATCTATTAAGGTGAGATAACTAAACTTTGTAGAATAAAAAGAGAAAATCATCCCAAAATGTAGGAGATAGAAGAGGAAATAGACGTTATAAAGTGCTGGCTGTAAATTGTATCGTATTATTAACTAATACATAAATTATTTATATTTTCTTTGGTGAGAATACAATACTCAAAATTAGGTTTTTTTATAACATGGAGAGGAGCAAATAAATATACCGCATGTACTATATCATAGTCATTTGCAACAACAGTAAATTCAATTGAAACTAATACTATGCGAATTAGGCTGGGAGCCGCTAATGACTCATAGGCTGCGCGCTAGGCTTAGATTGCTTGAACGATTGAGAATATATATCTTTAAGAGCAACAAGGAGAACATCATTACAGATCCCCCTATATTTCCAGGTCCGACAGAATCGATAAATTACGAGTGTCAATTTGCCGAACGGACAGATATGGGAATTCCCGAACCATAAGGACTTCACTAAATGCAAATCGTTATTTTGTTTCAGCATTTGCTTTTATATGTAAACGGCTGGTGTCCTGACACCCCCTGCCACACACCTTTTAGGCGGATTGCGGGGTAGTATATCGTTGTAATGCGGCCGAATTTATAAAAAGAGCCGCCACGATATGGTAGATTAACCTGTTTTCTAAATATTTTGAAATTGTTCTAAATCCCTCGCGGACAAGAGTTCCAAAGCTCTTCATTCAGATGATTGTTACGCTTCTATTCATATTTTATAAACTCGTTATGAGAAGCTCCACCCTTTACGAGAATGGACCCCGTGTCGAACGCTGCAATGTCGGTAGCAATAAAAATCCTACCCGGTAGATGACCCGAGAAGACTTCCTGAGTAGCAACTGACGCTGATGTCGAATCTAAACTTTGACGGGCTGCTAACGCGGTAGGTGGCCCCAGAAGCCCTCGCTCATAAGGGCTGGTCGAATCAGGGGCGCAGCCAGGAATTAAGGCTAGGGGGGGTTTTACGTGCAACTAATACTTACTGGTGTGGGGGTATTGTATACCAACCAGGGTAAGCAGGAGTTGCAGGGGCCCTCCTTCAGAAAAAATTTAAGAATTATGGTTCAAAGTGGCGAGTTTTACGGCTTCCTGAGGGATATTTGATTAATCCTAACACTATTATATAAGTAATACTGATCCATAAAAGTAAAATGTATTAAACATAAAAATTTCTCTTAGCTCTGGGGGGGGGGGGTTTAATCCCCCTAACCCCCCCCCCCCCTTCGCTGCGCCACTGCACAGTGGGCTGAAATCGAAAAAAGCTGGACAAAAGTCCAAAATGACGTTTTTTGAGATAGAGACTTCAAACTTGGCTTAAATACGTATAAATGATTGCCAACTATAGATATATGTGCCATTTTACATCAATACGATCCGTTACTGAGATACAGTGGCCCAAACATGACCAACTTTTTAAAAACACGCGCGGTCTCGTTTTTCTTCAGAAACCTTTGAATTTAAGCAGGTGGTGTTGCATTGGCATGATTTTTATGGAATAAAAAACGCAATATTCCTATGAATTGATGTTTTGCCTATACTTTCCATGAATTTTGAAGATTTTGGCTCTCATGTGACTGGTTTTACAACGCAAAATGGCGGACCCGTTTTTCACGTGAAATTTGACATAAAGTAGACATTATCTTTCGTTTACGAAATATATAACTCAGGAAATTCACATCACGGTATAAAGTAGAGATTTTTTAAGAATACTAAGCAGAAATCTTGGAAAAAAGTCTGCGACGAAGGTAATGAGAGCGATTTTTCGATCGCGAGTCAAGGCTGAGCTACACGCCGCGGGACCCTGAGGTTCGGTAACCGAGGTCGATGTTTCAAGTTTTTTGAAACTTTATTCTTGAAAATCGTCATTTTAAGCACAGAACCTAGTCATTAATGACCTAAAACACTATATTGATGACATTAGCAAGGATTTTGGATCGACCGAATTGACCATTTAACGCGTTACTCGAGTGGAAATGCTTGGGATTGGATATTTGTCGGAACCATTCCACGTATAAGAAACATGCTTCGGGTATTGAATTTGGGTTAAAAGATTGAGTTGGCATGCTAAAGATAGAGAAAAACAGAATGTTTTCCCGAAATGCAGCTACCGTTACCCTTTTCCATTTCCAACCTCGCCGTGGTGGGTCGCGCGTTTTATGACGACGCAGGTATTTAACAGATTCTTCCTCAAGGGTTTTTCCCTTTTCTCTACAAAAATACGTTTCAACGGATGGTGTAAAGAAGTGAATCAGACGTTAATAACAGTCGTTCGAAAAGGTCTTCATTCGTGGCCTCTCTGGATTGCTTTCTGTTGAATCTCGGGCAGAATTTACGCATGTCCTTATTCTGGGCTTCTAATGCCTCTTCAGATAATTGTGCCGTAGGAAGAGTCAACTCTTTTGTAAAATTACTTCTATGCGGAAGCACCGTATGTACCGTGGTTGTTATGTAATACCATAGAGTAAGTATATATACGTACTTACTCGTAAGTATATATAATACCAGGGATACATCTTAGTGAATAACTCCGCAGTTCTCTGGCAGTAGTCCGAGAAAGCTGTATTGCTGTAAAGCTGACGGCGCAGTGATTTTCCAGCCTGAATTTTGTAAGGTGAGTTTTTTATTCCTTCCATTTCAAAGATGAGTTTGTTTTAGTACATTTTCAATGAATCTTTTAATTACTTATGAATTCTTACTATGTTTGCCTCTCAGTAACCATGACAATTATGATACGTGTTCTCTAACATATATTTCTAATTTTCAATTCACCTCACCTTTCGAGTGCTTTTTGACGTACTAATGGATTCTAACTATGTTACTCGTTTTGAGTTTCATAAAGAATTATTAGAAACGAAGGGAATGACATCAGGATAAAAAATACACTTGTTGGATTTTTTGTAGCGGAGATTAAATGTTGAGAGCTACGAGTCTGCTCTTGAAGGTGTCCGTGAATTACTTAAGTTGAGATTCTGGTCTTATTACGAAAAAATGTGGAGACAATATTGCTGGAACAGTAAGATTTTATTGCTACATATTCGGATCAACAGCTATGGAGATGAATGATTTGAAGGCAATATAGAACCGACTTGTAGGTGTGACAAAATATTCTTTTGGATTATCAACCTCACATTGCTACATCCGATTTTTGTAATGTGTGCTACACATATAGTACAGGATAATTAAAAAAATTGTTGGTAAGAAAGAATACAACAAAGCTGGAATCCAGTTCAATGATGAAAATGCCTTCTAATTACGGCCAACATTCTTTACATGCCCGAGGATATCTGAAAACACTCCTTATAGAGAGAAAAGTTAGATTTCAGAATGCTTTTAGAGGAAGGATGAGGGTTTATTGTTGATATTCCACTGTCTGTATCAGAGAACACGAATGACGGCAACACCGCAAGGCGTTTCTTCGATTCCCCAGATTTGGCCGCTGATTTGAAGGGTTATTGAGTAAATGTAGACTGCAATAGGATATGTACACCATGCACTGTAAAGCAAATGTAACATTCACGCACGTTTGCATATGAAATGGTTAAATACTTCATCTAAATTATATATTTTCATAGGAAAGTGTAATGTACCATCAGAAGAAAATTAATTCTTCATAATTACAGGTATCAATGTTGACCTAATCAAACATTTTTCCATCATTCTGAGGGCAATATCAAGTGGCATAACTCTAAATAATACAGCTTTCTCGGACTACTGCCAGAGAACTGCGGAGTTATTCACTAAGATGTATCCCTGGTATTATATATACTTACGAGTAAGTACGTATATATACTTACTCTATGGTATTACATAACAACCACGGTACATACGGTGCTTCCGCATAGAAGTAATTTTACAAAAGAGTTGACTCTTCCTACGGCACAATTATCTGAAGAGGCATTAGAAGCCCAGAATAAGGACATGCGTAAATTCTGCCCGAGATTCAACAGAAAGCAATCCAGAGAGGCCACGAATGAAGACCTTTTCGAACGACTGTTATTAACGTCTGATTCACTTCTTTACACCATCCGTTGAAACGTATTTTTGTAGAAAAAAGGGAAAAACCCTTGAGGAAGAATCTGTTAAATACCTGCGTCGTCATAAAACGCGCGACCCACCACGGCGAGGTTGGAAATGGAAAAGGGTAACGGTAGCTGCATTTCGGGAAAACATTCTGTTTTCTCTATCTTTAGCATGCCAACTCAATCTTTTAACCCAAATTCAATACCCGAAGCATGTTTCTTATACGTGGAATGGTTCCGACAAATATCCAATCCCAAGCATTTCCACTCGAGTAACGCGTTAAATGGTCAATTCGGTCGATCCAAAATCCTTGCTAATGTCATCAATATAGTGTTTTAGGTCATTAATGACTAGGTTCTGTGCTTAAAATGACGATTTTCAAGAATAAAGTTTCAAAAAACTTGAAACATCGACCTCGGTTACCGAACCTCAGGGTCCCGCGGCGTGTAGCTCAGCCTTGACTCGCGATCGAAAAATCGCTCTCATTACCTTCGTCGCAGACTTTTTCCAAGATTTCTGCTTAGTATTCTTAAGAAATCTCTACTTTATACCGTGATGTGAATTTCCTGAGTTATATATTTCGTAAACGAAAGATAATGTCTACTTTATGTCAAATTTCACCTGAAAAACGGGTCCGCCATTTTGCGTTGTAAAACCAGTCACATGAGAACCAAAATCTTCAAAATTCATGGAAAGTATAGGCAAAACATCAATTCATAGGAATATTGCGTTTTTTATTCCATAAAAATCATGCCAATGCAACACCACCTGCTTAAATTCAAAGGTTTCTGAAGAAAAACGAGACCGCGCGTGTTTTTAAAAAGTTGGTCATGTTTGGGCCACTGTATCTCAGTAACGGATCGTATTGATGTAAAATGGCACATATATCTATAGTTGGCAATCATTTATACGTATTTAAGCCAAGTTTGAAGTCTCTATCTCAAAAAACGTCATTTTGGACTTTTGTCCAGCTTTTTTCGATTTCAGCCCACTGTGCACTGGGTCGAATGGGTCGGGAACAATAAAGAGTGTCACTTACCTTCTCCGAACCCGGGGATTTGGGCTGCCAGCTGGTTTCGCCGCACCCGCTGAACTGCCTCTAAAGCCATAAGGAACCGAAAACCGTCCAGGCACAATCCGATCATTTCACTTTCAACTCCGCGATTGAAATGACCGAGGACATTGCCCAGCAGTAAAGCTAGGCACTAGGACTACTAGGACGCCTGGAGTTGGCAGGTGCGCGCGCAGCCTGAACATACTCGGCATCGCTAGCTTCGTTGGCGGCATGGTAAAATCCTCGCTTGTCAAACTGAAGTTCATGGGATCAAGTCCCACGACGTTAAAATACGTCAATGACTGTGCAGGGCATTGGGATGGCCGTAGCAGCGGGAGGGTGTCCATAGCTTCAAACTCACCTGGGAACGTTTGATACACACACCTTATTAAGTGGGCCTCTTTAAAAGACCTCCCTGAAGTATACCTTATTTTCAGGGACGCTCACAGAAAGGCTGTACCTACCTCGCAGGTTAGTGATAAATAAAACCTACAGGGGTGTAAGAAATATAAGGATTTTTAAAATGTTCTGAGAAAACTAAGCACCGGCGGAAGAGGGATGTAAATTACCTTTGAGGGGAATGCGCCATTAGCATTTGCGGCGATTCCCTCGCTAAAATCCCCCCGGAATTTATATCTGTCATCGGCGCGTGTCTTTAATCGTCCACTCATTTTATTTAAAAATATAAATGAAAACGCAAGGAGCTCTGTTCACGGCAATAGATATAAATATAAGGCTAGTACTTCTTACGAGGCTTTGCCTAATCTATTTTGTCAAGGAGAATGCACTACTTGCAGCGGAAGTGGATTATTACAGCAGGGAGTAACTACTAAGGTGAGGGAACAAATGCTCACTAACAATGATCGTCAATATAGCTCAAGTGACCGCATTAGATCGGCCGCAACCACTCTCATCGTGGTGAAAATGTCATCAATGTGGTCATACTGGAGCGAAGAGGTATAGTTTTGATGACTGCTCAACAGGTAGTATTTGTAAACGTCAAATGAGTCAGATCTATTGTCGGAAATAAGGGACCGTCAAATCAACTGACGGTTGACCATTGAAATATACAGCCTCCAATTGACAATTGACGCTCATTATATTTATGTGATTGACCCCAGTGGCGCCGACTCCATGGGGCCTGAGGGGGCTCGAGCCCCCTCAAAAATTTGATACGGGTGAGAGGAAAAAATGTGTCAGGCTTGCCGATTTTCCCCGGAGTGTCCAGATATCGATATTCGAATTATCAGAGGTCTAATGTTTATCATATGACTCTTCTTAAATGCTTAAAAAACTTAAAACTCACTACTTATAAATTTCCCGGGGCATGATCCCCGGTTTGGGCCCGCCAAATATTTTTCATGAGTCGGCGTCCCTGATTGACCCACAGGTGACGGTTCCAAATCTAAAAATCTGTACTGGCCGGGTCTAGTAAGGCATACGAGCAAGATTATAAATAAGACGGGAGGGGGAGGGCTATTCAAAGAGTTCAGCTACCCTGACTGAAAAATGAACCAACTTACGAAAATGAAAAGGAGACTTCGTTGATTTCCTCTGATTTATTTCGTCCGCAAGACATGTTTCAAACCATAGAGGTCATTATCAAGCACCTGATAGGTACTGATACTTACTTGATAATGACCTCTGTGTCGTATGGACGAGATAAATCAATGGAAATCAACGAAGTCTCCTTTTCATTTTCGTGTATTAACTTCCACATAGTTTAGCCTAATACCATTGAACGAAATGAACCTACTTCGCTTCGAATGAACTCCTTCAGAAAAGAAATTCTGGACATGGCCTTGCCTTAGAACGTGTCAATTCCAAACCTGGGAGCTGAATGGAAGCTAGGGTAAGCAAACACTTGAGCGACTGTCAATTTGGTCTCAGTAAAATAAAATCAACCCGGGATGGAATATCAGTAATGACGACTCTTGAGGAGAGAAACAATATCACCAGGTAGTGCAAGCCTGGTATGTGGATTATGAAGAAGCATTACCTTAATAGTGGACTAGGTAACCTTTGGATATTCTTTAGAGATTAGATGCAGATTGGAGAGATAGGCGACTATTTGTAGTCTGTAAAATGCCCAGACTGCCCAAGTGAGAGTACCCCAAGTAAAATCACAGTAAGCAAGGACGTTGGCCAAGGTATGACATGAGGCTGTCCACTATAGCCATTTCTTTTCAATTTTCACGCCTAGGGGATGGCAAGAGAGGCTTGGAATGATTTGGAAGCAGGGGTTGAAATAGAAGGGATGATGCTTAGTAAGGTCTGCAGATGATTGGGCATTGAATAGCCAAGTCAGTGGGATGGTTTCAAACTCTTGTGGATAAGAGTTTCGAGGATTATGGAATAAGGATTGATCACAAGAAGTCAAAGTAATTTGGTTTTGTATAGCATTGTAAACAAGGAATTAAGACCTCACACATTGAAGTGAATACAGAATCAATTCAAGATAAAAGTAGGTGGTCAGGTCACAAACTTAAGCGGGTGGAGCAGTTCAACTATTTGAGCAGCACACAACAGAGGAAAATGGATACAGCAGTAAGGACATCAGGAAAAGAATTTCATTCGCAATAGAGGCGTTTATGAATAAGAAATAGCTTATGAGAGGATCTAAATGTAAGAGTTTAAAGAAAAGGCTATAGAAGAGTCTGATTTGGAAATAAGCTCTTCATGGTTTGGAACATGGACACTACAGAATGAAGTAGAGAAAATACTGGAATATGAGATGTGGGTGAGGTAGGGAATGGAGAAGGTGAAGTGGACAGAGAGCAAGAGGAACGACAGTGTGGTAGACAAGGCAGGCTTTAGAATGTGGGTGGGCCGGGGCTCACTTTGGTGGGAGGCCCACTCTTTCAAGGTGCTGCAATTTTTAACATAATAACAGGAAAGGTGTTCTACTGGTTCCATTCAAAGCTAAATTAACAGCGCCAATGAATAAAGTTTTTTTAATCAGCAGCGTTTCACATTCATTAACGCCAATGTTGATGGATACATGTTAACAAAAATAATGACCCAGCTTCACTTTGAATCCCCTCATACAGGACCGTTTTTCTGTTTTCCGATTTTGTGAGATTTACAAGTCATACCTCCATATTGGAGGAAGGCTAATGCTGGGAGAGTGGCCCAGAATCCGTGCCCCTTAGGCCCCACTTGATCCGGCCCTGCTGCTAGACATAGTGGGGGAGGAGAAGCAGCTTGTAATGAGATAATGAGGATACATAAGGTTTGGATTGATCACACAGGAGATGTCAGAAAAAGTATTACAGGGAAGAAAGATAAGTAAGCATGGCAGAGGAAGGAAGATAATAAGTCATTAAAGAGAATGATGGGGATTACATCTTACTGTGAGTTGAAAAGGGAAGACCATGTTGGAAAGGTAGAGATGCTGCGGTAATCTGAAAAATGCTCCATGTAAATCTACCTTAACCAGCAGGATACTTTGGTAATAATATTGTACTAGTGGTAGTAAGTGCCAGGTAGTACTCAAGATCCTCCTTGATCATTTGAGGTACTCAAAGCACTCAAGGGGGGATTTAAACAATGACCCCTGATTGGGAGGTATTTCTTTACTAAGCCTTAGATCATGGAATACCAGTATTTGAGTACATCTAACATACTCCTACGGTTACCTCTCAAATTGAAATTTATCGAGTATTAATTCAAAGGAATTTTTCAGGGCAGAAGTCTAGATGAGTGTGGTTTCACCTAATTTCAATGATTCCATAGTGGTCATTCAGTGCCTGAATGTACTTACACTTATTAGTACTATCAACTGAAATTCAACTACTCACATTTTCTAATTGAATTAGTAGCAATCCTGCAGATTTTTGTATGCCATCCTGAATGAGGTTTTGGTAGCTAGATTACTTAAAATATTCAGTACATTTAAGGGGGCCCCTAATTTAAGTCTATACCATCACCATGGATATGACCATTACCATTTTGCTCATAGCATTTTTATTGATGGTACAGACTTTTTTCCTAGGAGTAAAAAATTTATTCACAGAAAATGGACAGTGAAAATGGCTCAGTAAATTTAATAATATAATAATTGAAGAAAGATCAGGTACTTTTCCAGCAAACCAACTAAATAAACTATTATTTTGGGTTTCCACATGGGTTAAAATATCCATGGTATCCAACATATTGAGGTACGTCACACTCCTTGTCCTTGGGGAATAATTTCTCTTTTCTCATCAACAGTCTCTGGTGAGGAGGAAAAAGTGGATCTTGCAGCAATGGATTCATGGATCTTCTCACCTCATCGGAGACCTGGGAAAAATTTTCCATTGTGCTGATTATCTAATATTTGCAATACTGGGATCACAATAGACTATCTCACAATAAGCGTAAGCAGAAATAATATGTAATTGGGAAATGCAAAATTTTCAGCGCTAAACTACTCTGACATTCAAACACACTGCAAGGCTGACCTACTATGAAAATAAAGGGTGTAAATGCCTAACTGTAACCAACTGAAACATTGATGATCAAAATATATTAAACTATAACCAAATGATCAAAATTAGGCTTAAAATAATCTCTCCCAGGGTAATTCGATGGAAGGAAAGAAGATACATGTGACAGGAGTAATTGTTAAAAATCTTGGTCACATCTAAATACCTATGTACATATTTTATGAAAAGAGACAGAACCGCTGCAAGCCTGGCCAGGATCCAGGACAAAAGATCTCTTTGTACAATCAGTTATTGGGACAGGAACCCTTAGGGATAAGGTTTATTTGAACATGAAAAGAAAACATTTCACACAATGAAGGAATGCATTTTACTTGTGTTCCACCAAATATTTGATCAAACAACCAGACAAATTGGCAGTGATTTGATACATATTTCCACTAGAAACTACAAACAAATTAAACATCATGGTTTGTTGAACAAGATAATAATGAGAGGTGGGATATGAACATGCATTTGAGAGGTCAACTAAGACAGCCAACAGAGAGCCAGCATCAACCTTCTTCACAAAAAATGAATGGCATTGGTTTTTTTTTCCTCCATTGCCAAAGGCAATTATGTATTAGTGACACAGACCACTCCAACAAATCATACTAGAATGCCCAATTAAAAAAAGAACTCACTCCCTAAATTACACAACAAATACACATTCACACACTTCTCGGATCATGTACAGACCTGACATACACTTACACATGAGTACCACACACATATATATATAGATGTCTGACCTCTAAACGATCAGACTCTCCTTTTTAATATACCAATTAACCATTACTAGCAATTAAATCTGTGTCTATAAGGCCTCATGGTACAAAATGTTGGGAATTTTCTTTAGGGATGTCAAAATGACATACATGACATCATTTTGTGTATTTTTTTAATTGTAGAAGGCTAAGTGATGCACTTAAAGAATTGAACTGAAAACACCAATTACCAAGACATTTCATACACTTTTCCCACTTGCAACACTCATTCTTCTCAGCTTTGAATAATTTAATCTGCCTTTGTCAATCACTTTTATACCCACATTTCAAAAATTTTGAAACGTCCACATCCACTTAATGTATTGAGTTGATGACAACACTTCCATTCATTGAAGACATGATGAAAACAGTGCCTTCCCATTTTAACCATCTAAGTTCAACGCCATTCTCAAAAATGAATACTTTGATAAAGCAATCACATGGATAAAATAGTTTAAGTTTGACTAAGAGACAGCAGAACATGAGATCCTTGAAAATTTACCGATTTAAGCTTTGTTAGTGTATACCAATTAATTTTTTTTAAGGCTCTCCGGCTATTTGTCGGGAAAATATTTACATATAACTTGTCACAAAGAAAATCAAACCAAGGCAAACACACAATTATTTTCAGTATATACAGAAAATTAATGCTTCAAACCCATTACAAGTGACTCAATCCCACAGTCGCCAATTGAGACTAACAATATATTTAGTGTCAAATTGGTGAAGCCAAAATTAAGAGAGGAATTTACCACCATTCCTCAAGTATTAATCTATCACCAAAATATTACTTAAAATATTCTCAAAACCATTCCACATTAAGACAAAAAATATATCACCAAATTATTTTTAGCTTGTGATTTTGGGTAATAAGAGTGGAGAAAATTAATTTGTTCATAATTAGAGCTGCAATTCATAAAACATTTTGGACCTACTGGTATTACGCTCAGCCAACAATGCAACTGAGATCATTACAATTCATTTTGTGTTTATACAAGAACAACACATATGATTAAGGTTGACATGATAAGGCAAACTCACACTTAAAGAGGTACAAAGACCAATTCTCAAACAGCCGTGAGATCTGGCCCTACTAATACAATAACTCTGGCAAATATTCTTGTGGCATATCCCTGGGAAAATGATCAAATAATGCCTAAAGAGAAAGGTTTTATGATATTAGGTAATAATATGTTTATATACTTAGGTGATCATGTAGCATTTTATATACTATCACAATTAGGCACACGTTAAAATGAACACCACATTACATCAACAGTTTCAACTAAAGGCATATTTTTCACTTGACCATCATTCTTTCCCAAAAATATGTCAACCTTTTTTTTTGCCATTACTAGCACATTAGGGCTCCCAATTCCTATAATGAACTTTTTATTAATGAAAGTTTATTTACAAAGAAGATTTGAGTTTTGTAGGATATCACATTGATGTACAAAAATACTTTTTCAATTAGCTAAGACATTTCAACACACAAAATATCTATATTTACAAATCCAATGATCAATTGGATCTAGAATGGTGTCAGGTGGTCCAAACATCCAAATTTACCCATGCCAAACAGCTTTTTTCACAGGACTTCAAAACTGTGGCAAAGTTAAATTCTACCAACACTGGAATCGATCCTTCTTATGCTCCTTAACCATGAGCAAGTATAACCTCAAACGAGGGGCAACCTCCCAGAGGAGCAAGTTTGTTCATCACTTGAGATAAGGTAGTTTTCCACCCACCATGCACTGCCAGCGCTTCATTGAAGGAATTGCTGACTGATCACAGCTCACTATCAGTCAAATAACCTAAGCATGTGGACTTTTCCCCACTCTCTCAAGATTGTTCCTTCTTGTTCCCCTGATCCAGTAGAATAATTTTTAGTACACTCTAAGACTTTGTATCACAAGCATGGGCTAAGACTTTAATAGCTAACAACATCCACTTTGATGCACTGAGTCTATTTTTTTATCTCCCTCATTTTTGAGACCAACTTATTACCATACTAATTCCTCTACCAAAAACCCAGTTGCAAGAGGCAACTTTGCCAAATCAGGCACGCATGAGCCGTCAAACGGGAACTAATCCCCAGACCGATGCTTCGATTTGCACCTTGACCGCCAGTCTTTGTCCTCACTCTCCCACCAATCACACACTCCTTCCTCCCTATCCTCGTACACAACAGTGCACTCTGAGATTTCTTTCCGTCAAATAGGGCACACGATTGTCCAGGCTAACTTGGGGCCATTCCTTCAAAAAAATATCACTTTTCACAATTTTCCATCACTTGTAACCAAAGTTCTCCACATTTGTCGACGACAAAAACTCTCCTTCAAAACAATTTAAGAAAAAAAAAACGCATTCCTCTTAGGACTCACAGACAAATTTAACTTCAGCCAGTGGCCATTGGAAACAGAGAGGGGCCAGAACAACTTTCACAGATTCATTCTCTCTTTTTTTCCCGTTTACGATCAATGCACCTGGACTGAGACGGATAAAATTTCCATGCGCTTCTCTTTCTCCAAGAGACTTCGATAAAAAAAGAGGAGGGGTACGCAGCATATGCCAAGTTTTTAATAAGCATACATACACGCGCGCACACACACACACACTTTTGTTACGAGGGCCAGACGAGAGAGGTACACACCATTTTCAACGGGTGTAGGAGAGGAGGGAAGATCAGAGAGTAGGAGTTTTTTTTTGTTATAATTTATACAAAGGAGAAGGACCTGCCCTTGTTTTTATAAAAGGCAGACCCTCCACACATGAGTCTTTTGAAATCACTCCCATTGGTGGGGTGAGGGAGGTAGTTCTGATGGATGGGCTACTGTCGAGCTAAAAAAAGAGGGAAAAGGAACAGAAACACAGAGGATCAGTCACACTAGCTCTCTCTCCTCACTTGTAATCAAAGAAACAAAGAAAGTGGCCTTCCGTTAGAGTTTACCAAAATGGCACCCGAGGCTCCATGGAGGCACCAGGCGCAAAATAATACGACACAGGCCATCACACTGCGGGCATAGCATTAATGAAGTAAAGTGATCCAAAGTAAGTGTAATAAAATGATAATAATAATAATTGCATCAAATTTAGGAGTTGACTTGGAACATCATCATTGTAAAGCTTGGAAATATAGTGAAAGGATTCAATTTATAACAATCCAGCATAATGATTTTTACTTAAATCAATCAAACAAAGCTACTTCATGATAGTAACTGAATGCATGTTAAAAAAAATCAAATGAGAGGATTATAATTCGTATGAACTACCTATTCCAGTACACATTACTGACTGGCATGCTCATTCAAAATTTTACCCCACTACTGTTAGCTACAAAAGTGTGCACTTCGTACAGTCCATGAATTCCATGCTCTACAATGACAAACAATTAGAAAGTCAAAGAAATAAAGATGCAAACTCAAACATATTAAAAATACACATTCATAATATGTTTACAGCTATTCCACGTCACAGAGTCACATTTTTTTTCAATCCCACAAAAAAATGCCACCTTTTTTCCAATTCAGCGAAAAATGATTCAAGTGAAGCATCATTCTTCTTGAATTGTTGATATCACAAAATATTACAGCAGTCAATGAATAAAATCCAACATTAAGAATAAAAACATAAAATATTACAAGATTTACACACATCATTAGACAACAAAGATTTTATCTGGCCTCGAAGTCACCAAAAATAATATCGAAAGAGATTACTCTAGTTCAAAAAAAATTATTGGAGAGATTACACAGAAGAGGAAGGCATGGACTGTATCAGAGTTAAAAAAAATCCAGATGCAACTTCACATTAGGGCACACGGCCCAATCATGACTGTATTCTTATTTGGTATTCAAGTGATTGTTTTGCTATTGAAGGAGTCATCCAAGTTGGGTGCAGAAGGAGGAGAAGATGAAAGTGGAAAAGAAGATCTTCATCAGTCTACACAGCACCCCTTGATCACTGGGGAGATGTCTCTCATGTTGGCCCTTACCTGGCAAAACTCTTGAAAGCTGCAGATTGGGGGTTTATGCACAAAGGGACCCTATTCGTGTTTAATTGCTCCGCTATAAACTTGTGCATTTCCTCTGAAAAAGAGAAGGGGAGAAATTAATGGCTGTGCATAACTTGGTCCCACAAAATTTCATAAGGACAAAAGCATTAAAAATGAAAGGGTAACAAGCATGAATTTAAGTTTAATCCATCTACGTGATCAAGTAAATGTATAAAACAAATTTATTTTATTTATGGGTATTGTTTATGAGCATCATTCCATACATAATATCCTAACATGTTTGTACTTAATTCAGTTAGTCACACTTAGAACTGCACAAACATGAATCGATTATTCCTACTTCACTCAGCTATAGTAAGTTATAAAATTATCAATTACTATGGGTAGGAAATTTCATAGATAGTTTCAGCCAGATTGAAATGGAATCTGTTCAAAAGACCAAAACCAAACAGTATGAATTAGTGCAGATATATTACTCAAGTTAAGGAATGCTAAGCCTCAGCCAACATTGATTAACTGCTACAAAATAAGAAATTATTCTCCAGTTATGGGGAATACACAAAGAATATTAAAAAAAAAAAGGAAACTTGAAATAAGAATTTGAATTCTGGCTGAGTCACTAAGAAACGTCCATAAAAAAGATGAAGGCCATGAGGCATCTTAGCAAATACAACCCCAGTTGCCCCTATGAACTAGGACATCTGCATGAATTTTCAGAAAGGAGCAGTAATCTGATTTCAATACAGCTGAAAAGCAACCTTAACATTAACGTAACAGCAGTTTAATAGCAGACCAGCAAGATATTCACTGACTATCATGGAATTGCTCTGAGAGGGATGACCATTCCCATGGGCTTCATGATTTCAATGCTGAATTTAAATCGGACTCAATTATTCTAAAATTAATGAGCATACATCAGAATTCATTACTGATTTTACTGAGAGTCAAATTAAGCATTTTACTATGGATTACATTCAATTAAATTCATAAGCAACACAAGTTCATTATTAAATTCCATCGTAAACTGCAAGTACTGCATCTGGCGCTGGGCAAAGCCCATATTAAGCAAAATGGTACATCTCTCAATCAGCATTAACATAAGTTAAAATACAACATAGACACCAAACGAAGAAATTCACCGTAAAAAATTCATTTAAATAGGCTGTGATTCAAGGCTGAACTTGCATTACGTACAGGTTTGCAGGGATTTACTAAAGAGAAGATTCACTATGAGGAGTTATGGCTCCCAGGTGCAGCTGGAATTATTCCTGTTCATTAATTGGGGGATCTGTGTTCGAATCCTAGTCAGCCAATTACAGTAAAACCCCGTATTTGCGTTATCGGAATTTACGTTTTCCCGCAAATTGCAAGTTTTTTTCTGGGTCCCGTCATATTTCCTATCTCTCCAATGTAAATAGAACCCTGTATTTACGCCGTGTTTTTTTCGTTTTCCCGCCATGTGCATCACGACGTGCCGACTAAAAAAATTTTTTTGCGTTGTAAAATATTTAATCGCGCATATCAGCCCTTAAAACTGTCTTTTGGCTTCCTTTCGCGCATTTTTATTTAAAAATCTAAGAGAGAAAGACGTAATGAGAACTATTTTCGGGAAGAATTTGAATGTGGCGGGACAGAACGCCACTAACGTCGGAAAGTTGAACTACGTCATCTCGTTTTCTGTCAGCGGCTCAGCGGCGAAAAGATTCACGATATGAAAGTAGGTGTATTGAGCAATCGAGCTACATATGTATTAATTATAATGCAAGAACTCCTGAAGGAATGTAGACAATAATCATGTAGTCGATAATTTGATACGAGAGTTTGAAAGGAAACCAGACGTGATAAATGCCGGAACTATATAACTTGACCGACAACTGGGATCATTTGCGCTGACTTCATTCAATAGTTGCGTAGCAATTATGGGTTAATTAAATACTTAAAAAAACTTATTTAAACTTGAATTATCCCATTAAAATAGCAGTGTATCGCAAACTATTGTAACTTTAAAAAATTATGAAGTCCCATGACAGGTTGTACTACGCACTTGATCGCCGAGGAGTAGGTCAGATACTCGTGTGTTGCCGAGTTACCCTCAATTCGTACGGGAAATACAATTGATCCTGCTTGAAAATGGAAATTCGAGGTGAAAAACGGACATTTTTAATTGACGAGAAAATGAAAATTATAGAGATAGTTGATTCCCACACCGGAACCCGCATCGATTCAAACGCTGGCGACTCGAATGTTGGGACTGGCAATCCGTTCGGATTTCCAGTTTCAACATTCAATACCGTGGTGAAAAATCGCGATGCCATTGTAAAATATGCAAACCAGTGCGGACATTTATCAAAAAAGAGAATATATGTGAAGAATTCCAGGTACGAATAAATAGAACGAATTCTAAAAGAGTAGTTTTTAGGTGCAAGATCATCAAATGTCCCAGCAAATGGTGTCATCTAAAGGCCTGTTTACTTAGTACATTAACCCGTACAAGTTAATGTCTAAATTATCAACACGAAAATGCATCGTGTATTCACCCAACTTGTGCGTATATGCACGAACAGAAAATAGAACCTGTTCAAATTTGGTTCATGCATTCATAGTCGAATTTAGGGGCAGGGGTTATCATCGGAGGATCTATGGGGGGGGGGGGCCCTCCCAGACACTTAAAAATATGCAAGATTTTTAATATGGTCCGGTTATCATTGCGTTCTTTTTGTATAACGTGGTATCATTGTGCACCCCCCCCCCACTCCAGAACAAAATCCTGGATACGGCATTGCTTGTGCCCCCCAGAAAGAAATCCTGGATCCGCCCCTGATGGTCATCATTATGTTCGCTTTGTTTAGTGTATTACTCAAGGAGGCTCAATCATTTATTTCAATAAGAATAACTTTGATATAAAAATAAAGAGACTTTTGTAAAGTCATTGTTATATCTTGTTTTTAATCTCAATTAAGACAAGATCTTTTGCCTGTCAGGCCCTCTGTGCCCCTCCCAGAAAAAAATCCTGGATCTGCCCCTGCCTACATTCGTACATGTCCCGTTCCACAAAAATCATTCATGCAAGCAGAAATTAACTCGTACTTGTTAATGTATCGTGTAAACAGGCCCACAGGCCCTTGAGAAAAAGTATTTCCCCACAAGATTGGGAATCGAAGATTCCACGGCATCTATAATGGTTGGTTGGACAGATTCAAAAATAGGTACAGTCTTGTATACAAGATGGTGAGTGGTGAAAGCAAAGATGTTAACATAGAGACAGCAACTCAGTGGAAAGAATCTGAATATATTAGAGTTCTGGAAGGTTACAGCCCAAAAGATGTTTTCAGTGCAGACAAAACAGGGTTATTTTTTAATTTTTGCTGCCAGCAAAAACACTGTGCTTCAGAGGGAAACAGTGTTATGGAATAATGCTTAGGGAAGAATTAAAAAATTAACATTTCCAAAGCCAGTATATGAATTAAAGTGAAAATTCTCTATTTCCCACGATTTGCATTTTCCCGCAATTTACACTTTTTTTCTTGGGTCCCTAGAAAAGTGTAAATAAGGGGTTTTACTGTAATTTTTTAGGATGGATATAATAATAGGGAGCTTTGATGATTCACCCTTTTACCTGTCTATTGACACAGTCACTTTTTAAAACTAGGCTTTGAAAGTAATAGGCGCAAGATTTCAGAAGGCAAAAAGAAGCAAGCTTTAAAATATTTTCACCACATTTCCCCAGGATTAACTGAGAATACACCAATCATCCAAGCATAAAAGATTACCTTTGACTTGCTGCACTGAGGTAAGTTTTCGCTCCCAATGGTCGTCAAACCCATGGGGTGCAACTGGCTCGAAGTCGGCAGTGTATTGTCTCATGTTTCCAGCAACTGTATAGCAGCACTTGCACATGCAGGAATGGTATCGAAGACGACCTTCATCTAAATACGGGTGGGCTAGGGCATCGACAACAGTTATCCTCTTGTCCTGAGAAAATATAAAATTGATTATTTAATCAGCGAGCAGGCAAATTACATAGAGGACAGAACTAATAATATAGGTTAGTTTCATTACTCATTAAAATTTTACATATTGGTGAAAAAAAACCTAAAATATAAATACATTTCCACGTGAAACAAATGAATGCAGATTTGCACAAAATGCAAGGCAAAAACATTTTACATTTTTATGCATCAATACAAGATATTACTAGTCATTTGATGGCAATTAAGTGGTAATTAAAAAGGGTAAAAAATACAACTACTTATATACCTTGGTGAAGAACAACAAATTTAATTTTTTTAATGTAATCAAATGGAAGTACATACCATCTATTTTACTTGATTCCACAAATTCAAATAATATTGAGCCATACAAATTTGAAAGAATAAAAACATGTACATAAAAATAAATTGCAAAGTTCCATGCAAAATTTAATTTTTAAGGAGATATTTTTAAATCAAAGATCTCCAAGTTTGTTAACATTGCGAATACAAAAAATAATAGACACAAATTTTTGAGCAAGGAAGATAATGAAGAATTAATCATTTACTCTAAGATCTCTTCACTAATATGTAAAGAGTGTAACATAATACAAAATTCAAATCAAAATTAATTTCATCGACTCACATGAGACTGATGCCGAAGGTAGGAAATCAAATGGAAAAACTGATACAAGGGGGAAGAAAGGGGTATTTCTCAGGTTTTCATTAGCTTTGTTTACTTTACACGACAACATTGCAGGAGATTCAACAGGAATCTTCAGGCAAGACAATTCACATATTACCTAATGATTCAAATGCAGGGAGATCTTGTATGAAACATTTATGAACAAAGTGGAAATTACAAGATTCAAAAATTCCACAGGAGAAAAATCAATTGCATTGACTGGGATTTGAACCCAGATCCTATGAATTTGCACCAGATTTTCTATCACTAACAAGGGATCTACTTCCTCTGCAGATTTCTTCTGGCTTCAGAGCACAAGATGGCTTATGCTGACAGATATCTATTTGAGGCCTAAGTTTCGGGAAAAAATTTTAAAATGCATTTAAATATAGTACCCCCCCTTTACTTTTACCACCGGCATTTTTGGAAAAAGGGGGGCACTATATACAGATAAATACCGTATATCATGTCAAAAGGCAGCATTTTCGACCACATAGCACCAATGTCCTGAGGCTATAGCCACAACTTCAAACATCAGAGTACTCATCAAGGAGCATTATTCAAGCAATAAACATGAACTAGCCTGCCACCACTGGGAGTGAAAATTTATCTTTATTGAGTAGCTCGCGAGCATACTTATTGTGCAAAAATTACACAGAAGAAAAATCATTTGCCTTGCGAGTAACTCCATGAAGGTATGCTGCTGGCCAATATGCCTCCTTGAGTTTAGATTTAAGCTATGCCTCCAGAACTGCCCTGCACAAAAAGCTTCATCCATTTACAAGAGTAGTGGAAGATAAAAAAAAAACATATTTCAGGGAAAAGGTAACTTACAGGATCAAAAACGAGCATCTGGCATAAGAGATGAACTGCTTCGTGCGTGGCCTGTGAGGAGAGTGTGTAGAGAGCCGTGAGGGAAGGGGGCTTGGGCGGACGTCTCATCATATGGACTCGAGCTCCCTCGCATGCTCTCCTCATGTCTTCCAAAGATGGTGTGCCCAACAGTTCCGTGATCAGCTCCAGCTGAAAGAAATAGCAGTGAAAACAGCTTAACAACATGAAAATAAAATCTTAATACATACACTAGAGATTAGATAATCCATCATTATGAAGAGGAAAGTCCAAAAAAATGATCAAATAAGAAAATGATCAATTTTTGGTCATTTAATTAACAGTACTTTAATCGGTTTCTGTGCCATGTGCTCTCTGCAATGCCCATGGAGGAGCTCAGATAATCATTCCTGAATGAGTAAAAAGCCCTAACATATTATCTAAAGGGAAGAAAATACACGTGTCATCATTTTCTAAGCTATAATGTACATAGGCAGATTTAGGGGATTTAGATTTAGATCTAGGGGGCATGCCCCCCACACACTTAAAAATAGACTAGATTTTTAGTACGATTATTATTATTATGCTCATTTTGTTTTGTTTATAATGGAGCCTCAATCATTTAATTTCATATTAATAACTCTGGGAAGACTGGCTAATCAAATGATGATGAAATAAGACTCTGCTGTACAATGATAAAATATTTCAGAGACACATTCATTAGAAAACCACATCATTAGGCCATTTCCACTAGAGTTTTTAAAAAATCCCAATAAAAATTAGAATTTAGAAGAATAAAATTAATATTAAACTAATAATCTTTCCCAATAAGAACCTTGATGTTTTCCTCGTCTGAACTACTTTAAAATATGATCTGAGCCCTGACTCAATTTTCATTCACCGATTTTTAAAACCTGAGAATTTAACCCTTGAATAAAAATTACAGTGGTGCTGAAATTAATGTGCTGCATAACTTTTTCATGGGAAAATAACAGAGACTCTAACTATCTACAACACGTTAAAAGAATCATGAATGACTTTTTAAATACCACAGACAATACTACATGTAATGCCATTAAACATTTGAATCGCCACAGATCTAGAATTTTCAAAAATCTAATACAATTGCAAGCAATTTTTTTAAAACTTGGCAAAAATAGTGTGATAAAAATGTCTCTTGTTACGCATACTGATGATTCAACAAAGAAGTTGAACTTTAACGGTCTTAGGAGAAAAACAAAAGGAGTTTCTCCGTAGCCATTCATAAACAGTACAATTAATATAGTAGAGAAAAAAATTTCAAATCCACAACTTTTTGGCAATAAAAATAATATTTTAAATTTAGGTCCATCAAAATATCAGGAACAAAAAAACCCACCTGTTGAATAGGACTCTGCGCTTGGAATAGTATTCTTCGGCCGAGAAGTTCGCCAAAAATACAGCCGACACTCCAAACGTCCACTGCTGCTGTGTAATGCCGTGCACCCATTAAAATTTCAGGTGCTCGGTAATACTGCGTCACCACCTCTTGTGTCATATGCTTGGATTGGTCTGGCTCTTCTACTCTCGCAAGCCCAAAGTCACAAATCTGTAAGATGAGAAAGTAGAACAATAGATATTATCATATGTGACTCTTTCATTGATTACATTTAACTTCCAGGCAAGAATGTCCCTAATGCAGTTGTCGTTGCCAATTTGTAGCTCTCTTTACTTTCTTAAGGTACAGTTAAATCCTTTTGAAAATATAATACACAATTTACAATCCTATCATTGAAATATTCTTCAGATGACAGCTGGGTTAGGATATTAAATTTCAAGATTTTAATTGCTTTCTCTGCTGTCAGCAGAGCAAGTCATTGTAGTATTGGAGTAAAATATTTTTACCACCCTCTTATGCCAATAAAATTATGCATATTCTACATCTAGCCAGTTAATCCTAAAATATTTAAATCGCCATTATGATCAAACTGAAAACCCCAGAATTTTCAATACATCATCCCTAGAGTAAATTCATGTTTACAAAAAATACTAGAGCAAAATTTTTGCCTTACACTGATTTTCCCATTATGAAAATTGTAAAAGAGAAATAAATTACCTTTAAATCACAGTTACTGTTCACCAGAAGATTTCCTGGCTTTATATCACGATGAAGTATCCTTGCTGAATGGAGATATTTCAAACCTAAAAATAAGAAAACAAGGTCAATATTTTTCAGACTGGTGAAACATTTAATTGTAACAGTGTTGCAAAGCATTATAAAATATAGATATTTCTATGACAATTTAAGTCCAAAATATGAATCCATTGTTATTTAAGACATGTCTTAAATATCCTCTTCACAGCGTTCAAATGTAAAATAGAGAGCAAGAAGATAAAATTGGTCGAAGAAATATTGAAATTAACAAATGTATGATAAGGAATAAATAGAGTCATCAGACACTGTAACACGCAAAGAATTTCTAATTTTATGGGGGTAAAAATTTTTTTCATAAATACCTCTTAAAATTTGGTACAGGAAGACTTTTATATGGTCCGCCGTGAGGTGTTGTGGAGATACAATAATCTTGTGGAGGTCACTTTGAAGCAATTCAGTTATTACATATCTATACAAGAGTTAAGGATCAATTTATAGGGTACACAACAAACATTTTCTCTGAAATACAATACCATAAATATATATAATTGTGTACATATCAAACTCAAAGCGTTTTTCTTCTATTATAACTGAGAAAGGAGATGATTGAGGAAAAATTTTTTTTCTCCTTTTTTAGAGGATTTCAGATTTTTAATAGGTACATGAAAAACCATGTTTTTACAATTTATTCAGAAGTCTAAATCTCACTTCTCATTGTTAGTGTAGAAAGGTCCAATTACACATAACCCAGCATATAATCAATATCTCGCATCCCAGAATGTATATAATTAAAGATATAGAATGCTATAAGGATCACATCGAAACAAACAAAACTCAAAAAGGACTTTTTAAAATATTTAAGCAAAAATGTTCTTATGACTGCTTATAAATAAAATTTATTGGAATAGCAATATGATTTTTAAGATAAATACACTGACATTTCGACCACGAAAAAGATACCAATAAAAAATTTTAAGTTGTTGTAAAATCTATTTCTTTACCAAAAAACAGTATAATAATATTTTTGATGCAAAAACAGAAGCAATTTCTGACAATATATTTTGCTTCCATGACACCACCGAAGTTTTTCCTGAGGGAAAACTCCAAGATCGATATATACGATAAATAAGTTAGAGTAATTGCTAGCCATGGTCATCATTGGACTTCAAATCAAGCAAGAAAACTCTAAGATTTAATGCAATTTTAAACTTGGCAGCTTGAATTTCAGCGGGAATTCACAGGCAAGTGACGTTTATGGAAGATGATGAGCATCGTAATGATTACCCTCCCCGCTCGAGGCACGCGAGCAGACGACGCTTTCCAATAGCTGGCGCCGCCCGTGGACGACTCCGTAAGCAATATGAGCCGACAGTTAATGACGGCCATCGAGAGAGGCCAGCACTGCTGAGTTACGAAGTCCGGAAGTCAGCTGTTCACCAGCTGTGCCCCCACACCACTTCGTTGTATCTCCCCCCAACCCACAAAGGAAGCCGAAGCACTGAGGCCAGCTGCAAGGTAAACGCTTGGATACTCCCCAGCTCCAAAGAAACGGTTGCCCTGCACTCAACACACAATTATTATTCCTTAACAGGAAGAAGTAAGATAGTACATCAATTTTACGAGAAAAACTTATCAATGCAAGTTCATTACTACCGAGTGATTCGAAGAATTGTTATTGTGAGTCCTCTGTAATTGGCCTCGTGCTGTTTTTGGACTGGATTAAATAAATAAACAAACAATCTACGTTTCTATTACCAAAGGGGTTCTATCTTCCTTCATACGAAGATTTAACCAGAATCTATCACGGACACAACCGTAGTACCTAAAGAGTCTTCGAATAAAGACTTGGTCCTTGTTAAAATTACATTAACCCTTACGTGTTAATGTCTAATTGTATGAACGCGTGAATGGACGCAAAAATTCACCGCTTTCACCGCTTAACCACCCAATTTGTGCGAATGCAAGCACGGAAAATGGAACGTGTTCTAATTTGGTTCATGCAACAGTAGCGGATACAGAAAAAACTCAAGGGGGACGTAAAAGATATTTTGAGCTACCTTTGCTTTTATCGTAATGCAAAGTTTAAGAAAGTTTAATTAACTGAAAATACGCATATACAAGACAATGCCATCTCATGATAAAAAAGTTACAATTGTGGTTCTGCAATGCTGGGCAGTGCGGGCGACCTCTCAAAGGGATACAATATGCATCCGCCACTGTCATGCAATGGTATTTTTTTCGTACCGGTCCAGCAACATCTTACATGCATTCTGACATTAACTCGTATGGATTATTGCACCGTCTAACCGTACCGTAAAATATTTCTCATCCATAATATTTTAGCCACATACCATACAGGACAGTAAATGTCATAGCACATCACAGTAAATGGCATAGTATAGCACAGTAAAAAGAAAAAATCTCAACATGAAGCTTACTGAAGCTCACAAATATACACGAAGGCAACTAATCCTGAAAGTGGCATTGAATCTCAGGAAGCCGTACGCATGGCTAGAGGAAAAGAAAAACATCGACCACAGAAAGCGTACACTCAAGTGGTACGTAGTTAAAACATTAAATATGATGATTTTATACCTTCGCCATCGAGCAATGAACAGGAAAAACACTGAAGAGGGAATACCAAGCACGGCAATAAAAATAAGAACATTAGCTATAATAACATTCTATTACGCATAAAATTAGAGAAAAATGTACACGCATACGCTCATTGAACTAGGATTTTCAGTCTAGTTTCTCTCAGAGCAACTTTAGTCTCTAAGGGAAGAGTTTCAGTATCTAATGTAAGTGAAAAGTAATCCTGTGCGGCGCAGGATCGGACAACCATTTTTATCACAGAATTTTCAAAATTTAAATTCATTCTAAGTTTACGGACTGATATTTTTTAAAGCTGAACATAATTTTATATATAAAAATAAAGGAACTTCTTAAACGTTTCTCGGGCTCTGCACTATGCGAACTACAGAAGCACTTATGCATTAAAATCACCGGGGAAATCTTCAATCATTTTTTTCAGGAGTTCATTTTCTTCGCTTTTACATCAGCTCTGACTGAATTAGACAAGAAATTAAACGTTCTTCCTTAGATCTCCGACTGACTTTAATTTGCGGAAAATAGCCAGTAAAATTTGAATTTCGCGGTCCGGGACAAAGGTTTTTTTTTATGCGAGTGACCTGAATATTAGCCAAATGACCTCTGAGACGCTTCACGGTAGAAATGCCTAGAGGACATTGGGCCAACGGCTTTTTTCCTTCATTTCAGGAGGCAGGAACTGCGGTCATAACTGCGGAAGCGGAGACTTTCTAGGCTCACGTTAGAAGCTGCGAGGATGACGAGGGGTGAGGTGTCGAGGTGAATTCAAACGGGTTGGCGTTCAACCGTTTGAACGACCTTGGATATTCCTTCTAAGAGTATGAGCACAAAAGAGTGACAGTGATTGTTTCCCAGAAGGACAAAGCACAGCGTCTGATGAAGAAATGCGTCGTGATCACCGCTGCTAGAACATGATTTCTGTGCGAAAATTCGAAAACAAAACATGCACCGAGTCACGGTAAAGATGCCAATGGACATAGCGTCTAGGAAAAAACAAATATATAAACATATAAATGGATGCTATTATAACGTTCACTAGGCTTTTACACCACTTGTTTATTGCATTTCAAAATAAAAAACAGAATTTATGATTAAAAGCGGATATTTCACTGTCGCAAGGAAAAATGAAGAAAAAACAAGAACTGTCAGGAACAATGCTATGTTGAAAAATGAACGATGTTAGCAGGGAGATACATATAAATAAAAAAGAAAATTAAAGGGCGGGATTAATTCGCTTCTAACTTTCCAGCGACAAGCACAAAAGATCGTACTTGCAATATTTTTCAGTTCAAACGGAAAATCAATTCCTCTGTCAATAAAAGTACCGTTAACGGAGAGGTATTTACTAAGCATTTCAATATTTCTCAATATAAATCAGAGAAATATTACAAATCTCGATTTATGCTACCATTTTGATGATAGGTTAACTAGATCACTAACAGGCTAGAAATAAAGATAACCCTTAACTCTAGCAATATACTGGTGTGATCCATTCACCTCGTATTTTCGTCCGTATTCGGGAGTGGTAAACATGGTCTATAACATAAGTATAGCTAAATCTGACTAATTTTTATTGGCCAACGATTTCCTTTATTAGAGGGAATAAAAGAAACCAAGCCTCAGTTTATCGTAATTTTCTTGACACTGCAACGCAAGCGCTGGATTGAGTAAAATTTTATTTCAACACCCTGATATAAAGCAATAATGAAAATGAAAAAAAACAACAGTTTCTTACCAGCCAGTTCTGATGAAACTACTATATACCCCATTTCAATCAATAAAATATGAACGAATTTATAGCGGAGTAATTCAAGTACGGTCATATTGATTTCGTCAAGAATCCAGCATTGAGCATGGTTCATCGTCCACGGTTCAATAAATTCAAATACCTACATACTCCTGCATAAACGGACTCATTCACAGAGGAATACATTAGGAGGGATTCATAAAACGCGAAGAGCTCAAAAATCTGTGAGGCAATAATTAAATAATGACTTAAAATGCAGAAACAGAAATATGCAGCGCAATAACTATAACGGTGAAACTTAATTAACATCCCCACCATCTTCCAAGAAAATAAGATTGAGAAGTCACGAATGAATTAAACGATTACGTGCGGGGAGACGGAAAGAAACCAATTTCGATCAATGGATGCTGATAGAGCATGAGCAAAAAGTCGTGCATACAATGGAAGTATAACTATCCACGTATTGGCTAACAGTCAAAATTTAGCGATGAATATGAACACGGAGCTTGACAAAATGCCAACTGCTGTACTTCCCGGGTTTTCTGTCGCGTATAAACCAACTTAAGACGGCATTTTGAGCTAAAAAGCAATCAAATTATCGTCTTCCATACGAATCGAGCGAAAAATTACTGAAATAAAATTGATTCGTATTCTTGCTGACTGGATTTTTCTGGTCGGACTATAACAGTTCACATCCAATACAGCGATATATTTCATTAATAATTATCCCTTAGATAGATAGAAAGATAGACCAAAACATAGCAAAAGGACTCATTAAAGGAAAAAAATCCACCTTCACATGAAATGAATTTTTCAATCAATGATGAGGAACATACTTTCAGGCATATATCACTCTTACAATGATTCCAACCATTCGGTCAAAAAGTGAACCATTATTTTTATGTAAAATATTCATTCAAAGGATACATTTCCTGGAAGAAGTCTAGATGAGGCGGCTGAAGGATGTCTAATGCAGAGAGGACCTGAAATGAAGCCAAAGAGACTAGGTAATTTGTTTGAAAACTTGGTAAACTTGTTTGAAAATTTGGTAAAATACGTTAAAATCAGGAGTCCCACAGAAGAACTTGCAATAATGATGATAGCGAATTTTCTCATGACTGAGTGGCTACATTACTCATAAAAACCTTCCACAGGTTTCATCACAAAGGCGCTATGATTGATATCAAGGGATGTTTTCCTACAATGAAACAAGGGGACAGGGAAAAATTTAATTGAAGGGATTACAGAAATGTCATTACTCCATGCGTTACTCGTTTGACTGATGGGGAGATATTTGATTGCATTCCATGTAATTACTACCTTATTAATCAAGGAAAAATTTATTTTTAGTAGAAGTTAAACGTCATTCATTTTTTACGACGTACTTAAAGTATCGAAATAACATCACGAGCCCATTTAATATGAGCAATGGAAGTAAATATCTTACAAATTTTTATTAATATAAATAAATATAAAAATTTTAGAATAAATTTATTTTTGTATAAGATTATTAAACAATGAACCTTTACTTTGGTGATACGTGGCTCGACAAGAAAAAGCAGTCGATAAGCTTACTTACGTTGTCGTGTTTGAAGAAGCACAGCATCTTTAGTTCCCGAAACACCCGTTTGGAGGAGACAAGAGATTGGAAGACATTCGGCAGCTTTTTCAAGGCCACCCTTCGCCCATCACGAGGGTCCGTCACCGCCCTGAAATCAGGAAAAAAATATTAATTAATAAACATGCGAAGACAGATGCTTGGAAAGGAAAAAAATCGAATCTTGAGATCGAAAGATCAACAAAAATTTTTAAAGGAAGAGCGAAATCGCACAAACATGGGTTTTAACTTTAACTGATGCGGCATTCATTCAAATACTTGGTTAAGACGAAAATACGTAAATTGAGTAAAAAATAAATTTATTCGAAAAATGTAAGCATACTCATTTTGTTAAGATAAGCACGCTGCCGAGACCTAGCAATAATTATTAGGTATCGCATGTAATCGACCCGATAAGTCCATATGGATAAAACGAATCACTCATAAAAATGATAAGTCCACACGGACTGTTTTACACCTGTCTTCCTTCCCCCGCTAAATATGTGAATGAGGAAGATTGCTACTATGTAGCGTGAGAATGCAACCGTAAGCATTTCTTCCCTGTTTAGACAAACGGCGCATCTTACTTCATCATATAGAACCAACAACACTCTTCTCGCTCTACACCTTTCCCGTCTGCCAAGCATCCAACCATCATAATGCTCAGCATTCCCTCCCCATAAATTAAAGATGCATTCAGACGTTACACCACCATTGGCGACATCTAAAAACTCTACTTAAGCATGCAAAAAAATTCCAATTATCAAAAAATCCATTTATGAATAAAGAAAAAGGCAACAACTTTCAAATCCGCATAATTTTAATGGAGAAGACTTAGACCTCCGTTTCAGTTCATTCAGATATTCAACCTGAAGTATGGTGTGCATAGGTGAGGATAGAGATCACTCCGGACTAAGCAATAGTGCATGGATAACACACATTCGGGGAAGGAGGGCAGTTCCTTTCCCTTGGCCTCCTCGAATTCCGAGGGTTTGTTTTGGGGTGTCTTAAGTCTTCAGCCCGGACCCCTCTATAATTGCTCTATCGACTTGGAAACGACGCTCTTCCTGGTACCAACTAATTGTACCATACAACATTGTCGAGGACTGAAACTTATCGTATCTTTTCTTTACCCATTAAGATTTAAGTCTCCATTTGAACATATGACATAATGATAAGAGGATTTCTTTGATTCGCACCCAGAAGTATTGACCCCCTTCTATGCTTCTTCGGGGACGAGGTAAACTTTTTCAGTCCCTCAAACGCGGAATCCGAAACCCCAAAGACTTGCATTGGATTCCTCGCATTAAGAAGGGAGGGAAGGTAGAGATGGATAGTGAGGGAGAGAGAAAGAGTGTGTGTTCCCATGGGACGACAAGTCGACCCTCTCCAGTTCTCTGAACTCCGATTAAAAGTCCGGCGGAAGCAGGGAGGTGAAGCTGGGACACATGGGAGAGGGGAGAATCGAACCATCGACCCTTGGGACGATGATAGAAAATATTCTCGCACATTCTACCCCCTCCTGCTCTTTTTCATACACCTTCCCTACGCACCACGTGACCGCCGGTTTACATTCCACGGATTCCTGGCCGGGGTGCGCGGGACGGTTTGGGGGAGGGGGAAGTGGAGGGAGTAACAGAAGACAGGCGGTGGGCGCAGAGGGAATGGAAGCTGGGGGTTCGGCTATTTCCATGGATTATTTTTCATATTCATTCAAGAGAGCTAAAATGTATCAATGTCGTCAACGGGCAACCAGAAATTCATTTCAATGTTCTACAGGTGAACAATTCGCCATAGTGAGTCAACAATCCGTGGAATGGTTTGATACAGCTTTGCACTCCGCTCTCCTCTGCGAATCATATATCTGCGATAGTCGATTGATCAAATCTGCGAATCTTTTACACTGATGCAGCATTTCTCCTCTTTTACATCCCCAATGACTTGCTCTATGAAAATCATTCGGAGCCGTCCTTCACCTATCTTCTCATCCACTTGCTCTTTGACGATTGTCTCCATGAGGCCATCATACGACCGAATAGGTTTTTTTCTCCTTCTTGGTTTTTTAAGAAAATTTCTCCTTATTTCCACTCTTCTTAGCACTTCCTCATTACTTACAGGGGCGATCCATTACATATTCATCATTCTTCGGAAGCACCACATATCGAATGATCCCACTCTTGACTTCTTTAATTGTAAAGCGACTATTTTTTGTGCTCCTTAAAGCACAATAAATTCACACATCTTTGCGATTCACAGGCACACCGTTTTTAACAGATAATCCAAAATGTGACATTCATGCTTTTTTATCTATTTTACTAGCCGATTTACATTTGAAATAATTTAAAATACGATTTACAAATCTCTTCTTCTATATTGTTAAGAGTTAACTTGGCTCGCATTTCACCCTTGATGACTAAAAAATTTTTTAATTATTTGACCAAAACTAAATAACATAATTAACTCCACAAGAATAAGGTGACAATAACAATAAATAAAATAGTATCAAAAGTAATCAAATGGTTGAGGTAGGATTGAATGAAACATGATACTCCAATGTTACTCCTCACTTCCGCAAGTCGGCTTCCCAAATTGATTTTTCAACCTCAACTCATCATTTGCATGTTACCTACCCTATCTTCCTTCAATGAACCTATGATTAACGGTTAACCAATACGCCATATCTAGCCGATTATCTTTGATGTTAGACAATAAAGGAACATGATTTGCGACGGCCAATCCTTTTTTGATAAATATCAGTGCTGGTGGTAGGCCGATTTTTGAATGCCATAGTTTGAGATGACAAACATATACTGCGAACAGTCGATAATCGCAAATTTTTGGTGATTTTGGTACGCGATGACCTTTGATTATCAACGCCACTTCAACGTCAAAAATTCGTTGATAATTGATGATCAGAGCTGTTGAACACGATCGACGATATCGTGGTTTATCACCAACTGATTGACCGATACTGCCAGGCCATTGAAAATCGATTGACAAAAAATGACCACAATGCGACTAGTTAGTAACTCTATCTTGGAAGGATTGAAATGAAGTATTCAATGCAAGTTATGAATATTCTTGTATGATCTTAGGTTTTCCCGGCGTATCAGTTGCAGAAAAGTTTCTCGGGTTTTCCACCGGTTGATGTCGTCCACGTATCCCGACGTTTCGATCCGCGACTTGCTGATCATCCTCAGGGGATCTTCCGAATTCGGAATTCGGAAGAGATGAGTTGATGGCGAAGCTGGTAGTATACATGAGCGGCAGTGGAAAGATACGACTTCTTAACTCGTTCAGGTAGATTGATTATTTCCAAACCAAATTTCTGCATTTTCAGCCATGCGCGTGACTGGTATCGCGTGATTTTTTATCACGTGTTCTTCAGAATTCGGAAGATCCCTTGAGGATGATCAGCAAGTCGCGGATCGAAACGTCGGGAGACATGGACGACGTCAACCGGTGGAAAACCCGAGAAACTTTTCGGCAACTGATACGCCGGGAAAACCTAAGAAACTTTTCTGCATATGAATATTCTTATTCTTTACGATGATCAACACTATTGGTGGATAATACAGACGATGATTTCGAGTATTCGAAACAGGGGTTAAAGGAAGGCCATAATGATATATAGCAGAAAGCTAAAGGAGGGTGGGAGGGTTGAGCGGCCGGAAAGAGGGATTGGGGTGGGGGTTGGTTTTACAAGCGAAGATGGGAGAGTTCACCACCTTAAAGAGGGGCTTGCCGGACGTTCGAGATTACTAGCATTCCGGGTGACGTCACGATTTCGCTCTCGAGATGGGCGTTGCGGCTGACGCATAGCACGGACAAGCGTGGAAAATGCGAGGCCCTCTGTGGGAACGGATATGACCTCCCCCTCTCTTTCTTACGCTCCAACTATTATCATTAGTGAACAGGAGATTCCTAAAGCGTGACTGAAGCGAAAATCAAAAGGAAGAAAATCACTAAGAAAAATCAGTTAACTAAAGCAGGCAAAAAAATACATGGAAACTTTATACGCAGTCACATTCCACACAACTTTATTTGCAAAACCTCGACAGGTCTCAATAGTCAAGTGTTATTCTCGAGAGCAAAGTCGAAGTTTAACCTTATGAAGTTGTGCGGAATGTAAAATGTCTTAATACACTTTTAAGCATGTCTTTGAGGTTCCATAAAGGAAACTCGCAAACCATCGAAGATAAACTTGAGCAGGTTTTGGCCGCGGGCAGGTGTACCATAAGTTACACATAGATATCCCAAGAAGAATGATGAGTTGATGGCGAAGCTGGTAGTATACGTGAGCGGCAGTGGGAAGATACGGCTTCTTTACTCGTTTAGGTAGATTGACTATTTCCATAGCAAATTTCTGCATTTTCAGCCATGCGCATGACTGGTTATGCGTGATTTTTTATCACGTGTTATATAGAAATCTATTGCGAAAGTATGCGTAAAATTAGTTAAATTTACATATTTATTTATTCGCTGATTACCAATTTCGCCATCACTAACGATGCCCTCTCACTAATGAAACCAGTAGACAACAAATTATAGGAAATTTCACAGCCTTTTCCGTATAATTATGTTCCATTAAAATAACTGAAATGTAAATTATGGTATATTTTGATTAGCTAGCACCCTCAAGAACCCGTAACTACTTACGCAACTTGATTCTCTCTAACTCGTATTTTCCGTCACACGGCACAATACATAATCATTTATATATTAGCCCGTCTTGAAAAAAAATCCTTCAGATCAGTCCGCGTCTTTGTTGCCCTCATCTCACAAGTAAACTACACCCGTTCCTTCCCTTTTTTGGAATAAATCCGTTTTTGAAGGATTTCATCATTCTCTATTATCATAATACCTCTCCTTACCTAATTCTCAAGGGATTACGTAACCAATTATACGATTTAACACTTAATCTCAGTGTACGTCATAAAATTCATTTAAAAATTTTCCATTGAAACACTATCTGGGTAATCTTCTTAGTATTTCAAGTAATTTTCGAGGGGCTCTGCATTAACTCCCGAGCGCTGGGTCTTCTAAAGGTCGCACAATTCATCAGTAATGACGTCAGCGGCACGTGTAAACGACAAGGGTTTAGCGCTTCTGGCGCTGGGAAAGGAAGCTGCCGTCAGTATGTATACCCAAAGGGTAAGGTCGCGATTAAATTTTCAAAAGTTCGATTTTCAGGAGCGCCGAGACTTCACTGCCCCGGCGGTGGTCCAGGGGGTTAATGTGGAAGTGAATACTGGACACGCCCTGCTGGAACATGGCACTGAAAGCGAATCGCAAAAAAATAGAGCCTCGTAATCAGGTTATAAAACTCGAGCATACGCCTGGTAGAATCAAATATTTAGAACAGCTGTACAACTACAGGATACGAATTTAAATACATCACATAAGGGATATTTGCGAGAAGAAATAATTTAAATGTAGGTACTTTCCGTGATTTCAAAACGGAGAAATTTAATTCAGCAAGTTGAAATGCTTCACAACACAAGATAGTTATCAGGACTAAATACAAGCATAATACATATTGCATTATCAAAGCTATACTTTATTTCAAGTCAAACTTCTTGAATTACTAGCCTTGTAGGTCTATAATGACTATTTCGATAATGGTTACTATGAGGAATTCCACCGAATAAAACGAAGCAAAAGACTCTGCACTATAGGTGGAAAGAAATTTTATTTGATTTCTTTAAATTTAAATTCTTTATAGAATAAAAATAAATTGACATCCAATTTTAATTTTACTTACGCGAATAGTATGTGCTTTCAATCATCCGCAAGGACCGTAATTAACGCAACGAATTATATGATGACAAGTTTGAAAATACAGTAAAACTTGTCCAATACCCTATCCAGAGAATGTAATAGAGAAGAAGGGTCACTTCGCCATGAAATACGATGTCAAAATTCCAAATATTTCGCATACCTTTTACCATAGATTCTTGCGCAGGCTGCTTAAACTTCTACTGTGCAGCGAACATGGAAAAATCAAAGGGAATCTGGAGTGATTCTACTTTGCTTTACATTTGTATCGTTAAACGTAACCTCAATAAGAATGAATAGTAGATAATAGTCACTACCTACTCCAAACTAAAGAAATGTGACCTGCGGGAGTAATAAGTAAGATTGATGTACCATGCACCATGCCAGCCAATCTTCATAGGTATATTACCAATAATTATTCCTAGGTATTTAAATATTTGTTGATAAAAATTTTCACGGGTATTACAGCTGTATTTAGTGTATTCGGGGGTACCCGCGGTGTTCTGATATTGCAGTTGCCCAACGTTTCAGTAGCCGTTGCTGGTCACTTTTTCTGAGGGAATCTATCTGAAGAGATTTGAATCTGAAGGGAAGGGATCTGATTCCACAAAAAAGTGACCTTTCGCCGAGGGAGAAGGGATCGCTTATTAGAGAGTGAAACACAATGAACCACGCCAAAATAAATGCAAAATTAAAAAAAGTAGCTTGGAAGCAATATCCACTCGCATTGAGGACGTGACGTCATCAAATTATCTACAAAAATATCTATGTTCGTCGTGAGCAGCTCGATAAGTAGACGGCGAGACTAAAAACGGAAAAAAATATGGCTATTTTCATTTTTGAAACACCACCTCATTGGTCACGACTACAATAAAAACATTGTGGACGCGCTCATTTGATATAAACGACCAACTGAGGCTATCTTGAAAGAATTTTCATCTGCTTACGCCACGTTAAGTCACGTTAAGTTGTCGAGAGCATGGCTTCACTCCCCCCTTCCCTCCCCCGACAACCCCTGCCTACTGCTAGAGCGAAAGCAGACCCGGGAAGAGTTGAGTGGGTGGGTGGTTTGAAGGACTTCAGCTTCCCTTACTAAGGTTGAGGCGAAGGACTTTGCTCTTCCAGTTCTTTTTAATCTCCTCTCCTCCATGGCGAACCTAAGAAGAGAAAGAAACGGAGACTGGATGGTAGGCAAGATGAGAAGAGGAGAGGGGTATATCCTCCCCATCCTTCGCAAACACCGGGAGAGGGGGAGGGGATAAGAGACGCATTTTTTTAATTCTGGAAAATCGACTCGAGAGGGAAAAAGAGAACGCTGTCCCACCCCCTCCCTCTACCCACCCTTACCCTAAATCATGGCATCGCTATTGAGTCCGGCTGGTAACGAACAATTCTCCCGATGGAATCCTCCAAACGGGGTCTACGAAAAGAAATTCCGTCCCCGAATCTTCACCGGATGATGTCATACAGTTGCAACACGTATAGCAAATGTGCTGGTTCACATTAGTGCAAATCCTCCGTCAGCAGTCTGATGGTACGTACGTAAACGTTCAGTTAAGCATCTGTTTCACCAAATATATCGACAATATGTGAAAAACAATATAAAATATAAATAATTTGCGATTATCAATAATGATGATACTAAATAAACCGATGTACCGAAGATGATTTTAATTATTAATTAGTGTCATTGCCTTATTTCTATCAAAATTGGTGAACGATTTCAAAATTATCCTGTTGGGCCAAGTGCTGTTGGCTAAGTATAGCGAGATCCATTCTTTGGAAGAGAGCAAACAGTGAAATTCGAGCCAACTCAACAATGAATATGGTTCACTGCACAAATTGCAGACCTATTTTCACACAGTAACGCAAAGTGCACAACACATATGATTTGATTCACTTCAAAAATTACCACAAACCTATAATGCACAATTGGCTTCATTTTGTTTATGTATTCCAAAAATTAATTCTCAAGATTGATTAAGCGGATTCCTGTGTTACATAAGTTAGACACGACTCTATAATACAAATTATTGCACAATTGAGGAGATGGGAAGCCAAGGGGTATACGTGATTTATTTTTCTAAACTGAGTAAGGTGCAGAAATTGATTGAAGAAATATACAAAAACTTGGTTGCCAAGGGATACGAGCAAGTCTTTTATCTGTGCTGATTATTATTATAGTATTCTACCGATTAAGGTAGGTTTCCATCGAGTATTCAAGAAGTGATCTGGGAGCCTCCCTTTCCTTCCAGCACTGCCTTCTTTACATCTGTGCTGATATCGAGTGGAAAATAAAACGCACTACTACATATCTAGTTTACATCGTCTCTTTTCTTTACCTAATTTCTGTACCTAACTGTGTTCAGAAAAAAATATCACTTGTACCCCTTGGCTTCTCATCCAAGTAGATACGTCTTTATTATACAAATTATTGTACAATTTATTCATTCGATTTCATAAAATTTCCCCTTAAAAACAAATTTTCCCGTAAGGAGTACGAAAATGAATGACGTGCCGAAATTCATTCAGCGGAGAAATAAGACGGGCAAATCTTGGGGGGAATGGAATCCGTAGTCGTCCGAACGTAACAAAATTCATTTAGCGTCCCACTCGCCCCCGCAAATGCCGAGGACTCGGATAGACGGGATGGGATGGGGGGGGGGGGGAAGAGGAGACAAGTGGAGTGGGGGGGTGGCCATCGCCCTGCTCGAAGGTCGCACATTTGAATCCCGCTTCCAGGAATCGGTCCCCGCTACGCCCCCGCGCAAACGCTTTGAGCCCAGTTCAATCATGTCGCCAACCGCGCGACACTAGAGAAAACTTTTAATAAAAAAACCAATGGAGAAGTCATTAAGGAGTGGAATGATTTGACCTAAGGAACAGAATACAAGTTTTTTTTTATTTAAAGTTTTTCCATACCCAACATTTTTTTTGCACAAAAGATCACTCGTCTTTTTGGGGCCAACAATGCACTACTTGAAATAACATTTGATGCTTTCCCGACGAATAATGTGGGTAACCTTTTCTCGGGATTCCCACCTGGATATATTCTCCATTTCAGCCGACGTTTCAAGCTCTAACTCGGGGCTCATCCTCAGGGCTGCTGAATGAGAGTGAGCCCCGAGTCGGAGCTCGAAACGTCGGCTGAACTGGAGAATTTAACCCAGGGGGAATCCCGAGAAAAGTTTACCCACAAAAGTACTACTTATTGCTGCAGGATATACATAATTTCAATAGCTGTCGTGCAAGTATTCAAAAGTTAAAGACATGGAGACTCAAAATAGATAGTGGATACGTAACTTCACTGAATTATCGTCTACTTAAAAAAACAATTTTCAGCAAGAATTCTCTAGTTCGTATTTTTCCCCTACGTTCTTGCTGTCTCCAGTTGCAAGATTCTCGCTAATTTTTTAATGCCATAAGTCTGTATCATTTCACACATGGTTGAGTTTAAATGGGTGTCACCGACTGTTATCCTCCTTGACATACAAAAATCTCCATGCTTTATTCGCAGAAGAAAATGGTACCAATGCGTATGAAATATTCCAGAAAAATCCAATAAAATGGCCTCACGCGTGAGGTGAGCGAAGACGAGAGAAATATATAAAACCTGGAGAAAATAATTGCAGTAATTTAGTAAACGCTCACTAATACCATAATAACAGAGCTAAAATTACAAGAATTTCCATGAAACAAAGTAATTTGGCTAATTCTATGCTATTAATTACCGCACATTAAAAAACTGAAAAAAGTAAAAACTTTCACCACAGTGACCTGGAAAGGTTAGTTGCAACTCTCAGACTTCATATTTACGAGCATATAATAATAATAAGGGGAAACTTAAGAGAAGCATTATGTAATTCTTCTCGGAAATTTATTTTCGTGAAGTCTCAGCGAGATTTCCACCGGTTCAAATATATGTACGTCAAGAATGTCAAAACAACTGAATACCATCAATATAAAGGTTACTTGAAATTAAGATACATGAACAAAGATAAAATTTACGATAGTTACTGTCGACGAGACCGTAAAAACTTATGATTATTAAGTTGCTCGTCGAGCTCTTTAAAAACTATTAAAATTTATCACATGAGCACGACTGGGTAAATGCATGTGTGCATGAAAGGATAAGTAATTACGAGAAAGACGGAAAAAGAGATCCCTACAAGACATCGGCAGAGTTCATCCATAGTGATAAAAACATTCACAGAAAAATGTGGCCTTGCATTTTTTTCAAATACGAGGATTAGTGACGCACCATCAAAACTTTCACGGTATTTACAGCACCCGTATCACAGTCAACATATTTATTGCTACTTCATGCCCGTTTAAGCACTCAGATAGTCTTCTCAGGGGTCAACTTAATCATCATCAACTTCAACTACAACTAAATAAAGATATTTTAACTCCTTAAAAGAAATATTATATGCATAGGGGGAAGAGTATTTAATGAATTGAATAAATATTTAATGAAATAGGAAATATAAAATATATACCTCGAACTCAGTTAACCATAAATATTATAGAATAATAATTTTGGGTTTTGTGAAATAGAAGATGTTCTCAAGATGATCATAGGAACAATGATTCTATCTCGTGATAGAAACATTGTTCCAAATGGATTTCCGTGATAGAAAGTTCAGTTGCTCATCACATCTTGTCTTCCTTTCTCATGATAATATTATAAAATGCACTTCGCTCTCGATTACTTCACGACTAAATTATACAGATTGGAAAACTCAAGACTCAAGTATGCAATAAAATTAGTGACGATACCAAAACTTGTGAAAACGGTGTTAGAGGGTAGAATGTTAGGTAAACGAGGTAGGGGAAGGAAGAGAATAGGATTTTTAGATACGAAATAGATATTGAAAGGGGGTAGGCCTTACAGTGAATTGAAGAGGGCAGTGATGGAAGGGAAGGGAGGCTCCCAGATTGCTACTTTAGTACTCCATGGAAACCTACGTTAATCGGTAGAATACTATAATAATCACCACAACTAGATAGGATTTTGGCACGTAAAATCATTTATAAAGCATCAGAGGAATCAAATTCTAGCCTTTGAAACTGAGTAAAAGGTGTATTTAATTAGAGGCTGAAGGTTAATTCTTAATATTGAGGGATGAAGAAAATTTTCCTCAGATCGTAATGAGGAAAGATAATGGCACTGCAGAGGCGTTTTCCAATCAGATAAAACGATTTCGATGAAAATAATGGGTTTATTTTCATTTCATTACGATGATGAGTTACTTTCCCTTTTTATACGGCGCTCGAATGCTCTCATCAACGTCCTTACTCTGACTGAAAGAGAAAGTTGCCAAAAGATAAGACGGGACATGAGACGTTCCAGGTAATGCGGGAGGAAAAATAGAAATAAAATATAGAGAGAGAAATTACCTCAAAATTGTGTCAATGCCGAAAAATCGGGAGCATTGAAAGCCAATGCCCATGCTTTTCAAGGTCAGGAACAATTGGCAACCTCTATATTTCTTTCACTACCTACATCCTCAACTTTACAAATTACAAAATGGTACAGAAAAAAAGGAACCATAATAACAAGCACTAGGGATGAACGGATCCAGGATTTTTCTCGGATCCGGACTCGGATCGGATCCTTGATTTTCGGAGCCGGATCTTTCGGTTCGGATATTTTCGGATCCAAATGCATTTTCAAATTCCTGACGCTGAAATTCCCCCGATGATTGTTCAATCTTTTGGGAAGAGTCACACTATATGCCAGTCGTATTTTGCGTTTTTTTATTTTCCACGGCTGAAATTCTCCTACGTAACCTCTGCTAGAGCTTTCAAATAAAACAGTTCATGAGTAGGACAAGAATCGCATGCGACGGCGCATTAGAAGACAGAATCGGAACTCTTTCCACCCTTATGGGGTGTTGCATTCACTGAAGCTAATATTTAAAATTTCGGATCTAGATCCGATGTCTTCCGCGACTTTTGATCCGATGTATCCGATGAAGGGCAATATCCGCGGGTATTTGGATCCGAGGTATCCGATCCGACCATCCCTAACAAGAACACAAATTTTAAAAAATAAGAGCAACTTATGCCATTCCCGAGAAAGTAAAGAATCATAATATTTTAGTTCAAATGTTTTAAGACTTTCATCCACTTGCGATGGGCAGTACTTTGTGCTATTTAAATAACTTTCAAAATTCAAGACTACAACATGCGAATCTATAAAACTTGGACCAAGGATAATTCAATACAAATTACCGGTAAAAAAAAATTAGCGCCACCATCGAAATAGAAAATGAAAATGTTTCTTGACAACCATTAATTAAAATAAATTTTTGATATATCACTTCGAATTTTATGCACAATGTACATACATGAATGGATACGTAGATTCCGGTTAATTGGGACATATTGGGACTTATACACTTTGCCCCAACTAAGAGGCTGCCCCGATTAGGCGAACTATCCTATATATGGGCATAAACAAACGTTGAAATGATAGAAAGAAGACTAAAGAATGTTTATAATGCAACATAAGTTTATTAAACTGTTAATTTGATTAACAAATCAGCGAGTTTAGTTATTTTATCATCGTTATTAAGAATTACAACAATTTAGTTAAAAATATTTTTCACAGCCTCGGGCGACGCTGAATGAATGTCTTTTACTAAGTCCTATTAAAGAAAAGTCCTATCCACTTGCGGATAGTATAACAACAAGAGCTTTCAAAATAGGGTAGGAATAGGAAAATTTGTGAAAAATAGGAGTAAATCGAAGGAGGAAAATATAAAAAAATAGTATTCTGAAAACAAAAAAATTTAATTTAGTCGCGAGTATAGAGTCTATGTCGCCGACTCATGGCCCAATAAAGCGGCATGCTGTCCCAATTAATCGGAGAATACTCTGGGATATTCAACTATTGGGTTCTGTTCTTCAAGATCTGCCCCAATTAAGCAGCTGCCCCAAGTCATAAACCGTAGATATATAAGATTTGTAATATAAATACGTACTACAAGTCTTTGTCCTTATGAATGAGTACAAATAACATTTAATCTACATTACAAGTTGAGGTATTTTTATGCATGAAAAAGGTGATTTCAAACAGTTCTTAATTGAAAGTTCAAAAGCTAATAACCTAATTTTACCTAAATGTAACTCCTTAAAATAAATATTAAGTAATTTTAACGGAATGATCATCTAATCTTTAACTAACCTATTTTGGATGGTACTCGAACACCAAAGCACCCCGGAGTTAATGCCTACGACGAGAGATTCACCATGCATTAGAGGGAGGCGGTGAGGTAAAAGCGCACACACATAAGGCACAGGATTAATTCCCCACGACTACGGAATCTCCCGAACTAATTATGCGCTCCGTCAGAAAGGAAATTAACAACATCCAGCCGGGCTCGTTGGCCACGTCGGACGGCGGAAGGCTGCCCCCCGCCCTCCCACACGGTATCTCCCGAAACCCGTCTCCCAGACTCGGCCGTAGCATCAAACAAATTGGCCCTTCCCAGTGGGCCATGGCCCCTATACCTGAAAACTCCCCCGACAAAAAAAAACAACCTTCGCTGCCAGCGTCTCGTGGAAACAAAAAGTGCGGGACCGACAAAAAAATCAGAAGACGACATTCCCCTGCCTCCTCCACGTGAAGTCCTCCCAGACCCAAAGTAAAATAAATAAAAAACGCACTGGAGAACGGGTGCTTCGAAAGTTTCGCTGGGTTGACACGTCGAAGTTGACTGCTCCTAGTCGACTCTTATCAGCTACAACACTCGAACAGTGTGTGAGTGGACAGTGACTGAGAATTTAGTACGAATCAATTGAGGATCGATCTATTGGTGGATCTGTTAGATATGTTGAAGCAGTTCAACTTAGAAAGTTTTAGGAATCAATGATTATTTATATAATGTAAATGTGAACGTTGATTTCGCTAATTATGAAAAGACCTTAAAATAAGCAAAATATTTTTCTATTAGGATAGCTCCCTCATAATAGTAATAGAAATACGTTTTAAGGGTGCGACGACTACAAGGTAACTTTCACCGCTCATGATTTCTTACGTGAAAGGAAGTTTAAGAGAGGTCTCCTGTCGCTTAATATTAATGGAATTTGAATATTCATATGTTCATGATATAGAGGATTACAGAATTGATATCATCTATATTATAACCAAGGACGGTTTGTACTTCCTTGTTGACAATTAGTCTCCTACGTAGACGTGAGTATTTCAAGCATTCTAGCAGAACGTGTCTCACAGTAGTAGACGGGAGTCGAAGCTATCACAGCTTAACAATATTTTCTCACAAATGAGAAGAGATGAAAATATTTCCCTTTCATCTCCGTCACTTCTTTGTTTCCCAACTATTTCCATAACGTAGCGTTCTGACACTCTTGAGACACTTGCGCTTGTAACAGTAGAGAGATATCGCTTTTAAGCTACTATCGTAGCAGTCAACAATCGACGCGTAAAGCAGGCTTTAGAGAAAGACGCGTGCGTGTTGGACTAAAACAGACCAGATCGGCCCAACGTTTTCAACTCCGGCTGAGATACGCACCTCGTGGGAGGGTGGGGTGAAAAAATACCTCCGCTCCCCCGTCCCATCCACCCCCTCACGTGGATCCAGTCTAGACGAGAGCACTCCCCTTTTTTCGGCTTCCTTGTACCCATCCGCAGAAACGCAGACGTAAGCCTCCCCGACCATTAGGAATGCCCGTCTACCACCAAGAAGGGAGAGGAAAGAGAGTCAGGGAGGGTGGTTGGGTCGATGTGAAACATATTCTCCACCGTATTTCGATACCGGTAATTCGTCGAAAGATTGTGCCGATTATTAAAATCATTATTATTACAAGCATTCTACTGGTTCATGCAGGTTTTCATGAATCATACGAATCAGCCAGCCCCTCCCCTTTCTCGCATTAAATTCCCGTCTTCAGCTTGGCTCTGACCGACGATTTTCAATTGTTCATGTATGAGCCTAGAATGAGGAAATACTGGACATGGTGAGTGAGGAGAGGAAGCTGCGATAGTAGATACTGACAAGTGGAGTGTCCGAAAACCGGGTCTGAGATTTCAATCAAACTTTGTAGTATTGTAGTCCATCGGGAGCTATCCACGAATAAGGGGTTATATAACCAATAAGTATTTTAAATAAAGAACGCATTTAAACAATTACGGGTCAAATATATTCCCTTAGTTATAAGACTATCTCAAGAAAGAGCCGACAATAGCCTGCTATTCATCATAATTTACATGATTTTCACTGAAAATGTTATTTTTCTGCGTGGAAATCTTTTTCCGCAATGCAGCAACGTCTAATTTTTCCCCATTTTTTCTCACGGAAGCCTACTTTCAATTATTCGTTATATAACCCCATCTGTGGGGTGATTCGTAGACAGCTCCCGATGGATTACAACACTACAAAGTTTGACTGAAATTTAAGACCCGGATTTCGGACACTCCCCTTGTAAGATAACAAGGGGGCGTGGATGGAATAAACTCACTGTCAGAGGGCATACCGACAACCGTGATATCGGAAAGGATTATGGGGAAATGGAACAAGATTCAGAAAAGCAGGAAGATCAATACGCCTTACGTCTTCTTTCTGTATAATTAAACCGAGGTAATCTTGAGCATGCGTTTCAATGTATCTATGCCCTTGCTACTAGATGATGGCAAACGAGAGAAAAAATATGTAATCCGACTTCGATAACGCACACAAATTAGCACCGATGCAGACAGACCCCGTTGCTCACTCTTCGCCTTCTTTTGAAGATGAGGTTGGCGTAGAACCACTCAACTACCGCCAACTGGATTGATGATGAGATTACGAAAGGGAAACAGCCACTGTTTCTTCCACGAGGCAGGTTATCTGCGTCAGACAGATTCCGAAACTGATAAAAAGGATCCCCTCGCTCGAGGGTAACCGAGACCTAGTCGATAACTAAGTGGCCATCACCTCATACATGCATATGCCTCTCTCATGCTCACAGATGCATTCGGTTGGAGAATGTTTTCGGGCGCCCGATGTGAAAACATTTACAAAGGCAGAACTCATCGGACCCGAATGCCAAAGATAAGCGAGAGGACATCAGCACGTACATTTACTAGTGAGAACAATGGGACTGAAAACTAAAAATACGCTCCATGACCCTATTTTAATGATTCCCTTAGTCATCTTGCTGACGTTTCGAAGCTATGGAACAATGTGTCATCTGCTCTGGCCCCCCTAAGACCGAATGATACCAGTCAACCACTTTCCACCCGCATAATTCGAGGCTTAAGTTGCTTTTCACGTAACCTAAACGAGAGAAATGCATCAAATAAACCCTTTATAAGTCAAACTCCAAACGAACCAGTAGTTTTACCTCGTCAAAAAATTCACCGCGTTTGTAGCATTCCCAGGTGTCTCATCAGTTACAATCCTTAAATCAAAAATGGAGTCGTTTAAGCAATGAAGAAGTTGAGACAAAGGAGAGAAAGGCAAAGAGAAACTTCGGGACATAGTGGCCAAGGAGAGATGAATGATAGAAGAAATAAGAAAACTCGAAGATATGGACAGAAGTAGTACAAACCAGGGAGGGGATGCTGAAAATGTTTTTGGAAGGAAGATGGCTAGGCAAGCAGCGAAGGGGGCGTAAGAGAGTAGATTAAAAGATAGAATGTGAGGGAATAGACATAATAGTGCACCGAAGAGAGTAATTAAACTTGGGAGGGAGGATAGACCAGAGTGGTTCTTAAAATACAATTTATGCAAAACTATAATAATTGGTGCCATACTTACAATACTTACATACTTACTTGTTACTAATATTATTGGTGATAATCTCATTAAGTAAAAAGGTAAATGGCATTAATTTTATTAAGTATAGAAGTGAATATAATTACCGAAGAAATAAATCAACTTTGTACCAATAAATATACTGTCATGTCCCGACAACTCGGTACACACGACTGAAACGGAGAGATTGATCCGAGTGGCTAGATCAACTCTCTGAGAGGGTTGCTGGTACTTAAGAATTGAAATTCAGAGTGATGCTAGTGGGAAAGAGACATTTATTTCAGAAAATCTTACAGACTCCAGGACCCTGGAGTAGCGTAACCTTCGGCAGCGAACGAGGTCTCTTCCCGCGAGGTCCATGGATGCAAGGGTTTATATACTCTTATTCCTAGATAAGGGCGGGGGGAGATCAGTATACGTTTCTGAGGCAGGGGAAGGAGAGTGGGAGAGCTTCTCCCAAAATGGGCCTTTTAAGTTGTTCCTGAGGGTTCCAGCTGCCACAATCCCTTTAAGCTGCACTCGTCTATCCCCCTCTAAAAGCAGTGAAAATATCTATGACCCTTTTTAAAACAGGATGCGTCTATTACCCCTTTAAAAGTAATGAGGGTATCTAGAACCCTTTTTAATAGTTTCTGTCTTGACAGGCAAATGATCCGTCCAGGCATGCACGTGGTCGGCCGTCGCGACGAACCCTTTTAAAGAAGTGAGAGTGATACATTTAACTGTCACTCTTCCCAGAACAGCTGAGGGTGGCCCTTAGTGTTTTCGTCTAGGCATGCACGTGCTGCAATTCATTACACCTCCCTTCATACCGAGAGAAAGCAACAAATACCTAGTTGCTTTCTCGACATCTTAAGCTTAACGCTTAGAGACAGCGCCTCTCGACCCTGGGCGACGGCCTGGTCCTGGAGAAGACATTATTTCATTTAAACAAACCCCCTCTTCACATTGGTCCTTATCTGCCATGACCTCGTTGGAAGTGTGTACCTTATTAACAATTTTTGGTCTGAATATAATAGTAGTGCATGAGTCACCGTTTTCACAAGACCTAAGAAACCTTGGGAAATAGACCTTACAACATTTACAGCAATAGCAACAGAAAATTAATACAATTACAATTAATCCAATAATTGACATAAATGAGAGATTATATACTCTCTCGGTCTGTTTTTGTTTCCATTCTTCTTCAGACAATAAGTTCTCTACCTCTTGCACCTTATGACTTGCGTATTTTAAGTCCTCTATATTATTCACAATATGATTCAGGTGAGTATCAATTTTCATAGAATTCACCGTTTCTACAACGTTCCCATCGAGACAACAGTCATATGACAAACTCAACGGCGGAATCACATCCTTGTTGCTATAGTTAGAGTTGAACACAAACTGTGATTGGATTAAAACTTTCGGTCCGTAGCCTTTACACTTCTTAAACAACCTTAGCTTTCCAGTTCCGTTAATAAGTACGTCCACTGGGTCTTGTTTCTCACACAAAATGGTAATGGATTCTGGTCTCCCGGACACATATAACCATTCATTATTGTCCAATTGAGTCCAAAGTGTTTGGTTGAGTATGGCTACTCTTACAGAACAATCAGATGGAATTTTTCTAATTGGCTGAAGCATCTTGGCTTCGCATTCTTCATGCAAGTGCGTAGACAGAATAGGATACACTTGTTTACATACCCTCCAATACATATTAATTTTCTTACATTTAGATAAATCACTCTCAGTAAGCTTAGAATAATATCTTTTTGCAATATCCATAAAAATATATGGTTTCTCTGGTTGAATAAATAAAAATTTAAAAGCATTCAATTCAGTTCTTATAGGAAATGGAAACACTTGATAAACATTAAATTTTATGTGATCCGTTAATGGTACCTTAATCACATACACAAGAACATTGTGGTTAATAAACACATCAAATTCCATAACATTTAATAAGGCACTACTGTATGCCACACTCATAGGGAATGGAAGGGATAAGTCATTAGGTATCTCATCCCTGCTCCTTTTCATCATCTCAATTATTTGTACCGGAGTAATTACGTGTGGTTGCAATATGCCCTGTTGAGCATTCACTATAGCGCTGACTATCAAATCGTAATCCTGTTCGATTTCATGAATGATGCGGTTCAGTTGCATCATGTGTTTTTCAAGAATTAAGGTGACTGACAATAGACGGATTTTGCCCTTTAACTCTCCGTCCTTTTGATCTAACTGATCCTCTACAAGTTTTAAGTTTCTTAACAGCGCGTCTTCGTTCTCTTGTACCTCCCTAATGGTTGAGTTTACCGTCCTTAATGTGGCTTTCACTACGGTCATTTGTTCCCTGGTTAGTTTTAATATACCAGTCTGTTCAGTTTCCAATCTATTAATCTTTTCAGTGTAATATTTTGCATCTGCCTCGTCCATCGTTCCGAACAAAACCTTGCTTAATTCCCCTATAAAATTAAGAGCACCTCTTTTCATTCTCAGAGGGCTTTCTTGATTACGTGCTAATCGATAAAGTAATTGTTTTTTATTACTAATGTCCTTAATCTTAATTGGTACATAATGCAACATCTGGGTGCAATCTGTGACATTAGTCCACGTATTATTAACATAAGTTTGGCAAAAACCTATCGTAAAATTAGCGTACTTAAGTAGACTTTCGTACTTAACATCTATATCTGACAAATTCACATATGTAACAACTTTCCATTCAGAGCTATATAATTGTGCCTCCCCTTTGTGTTCGTAGTACAGCCCGGGTGAGTCCTCTATTTTCTCAATTGAAAAATCAATCTCCTTGGCGCTATCAATGCTGGTAAACAGCAGCAGGAGTCCTAGCGCTACCTCCATTTTCATTCCTGCAATGGATTAATAGAATAATTTCAGCCTATTTGCATGAACCTTCATGAGTTTTCTTTTCATTTTAATAGTCACATTGACTCCATTTACGCTAATTATTTCATAAGGTCCCACCCATTGAGTTGATAGCTTCCTCGACCTCCCTCTTCTAACAGATTCGTCATAGAGGAGTACTTTGTCCCCTTCTTGAAATAATTCTGCCTTACTTGTCCTATCGTAATACTCTTTTGACTTGACTTTTGATTCCAAGAGACCTTCTCTTGCCTTCTTATAGCAGGTTTGCATCCTTAATTTGAGGTCGGCCAGGTAGTCGTCGTATGTGTAACACCTGTCCTTTGGCTCCACCTGAAAGCATCCAGGTATATTCGGTTTCCTACCGAACATCACTTCATGAGGGGTGAGCTTCGTACATGTATGCGGCGTTGTATTAAAGACAAATACCGCGAATTTGACCCATTCATCCCAATTGGATTGATCACTAGCGATGTAGTGACGGAGGTATTCGGTAAGCGTTCTGTGGCTCCTTTCCAGAGCGCCATTGCTCTGCGGGTGAAAAGCTGTCGTTTGTATCTTTCTTATTTTCAAAATTTTGCACGTTTCTTTAAATACTTCGCTAAGGAAATTTGCTCCCTGATCAGTTAGTACGGTTAATGGCGTACCATACACGAGGACGATTTTTTCTACAAAAGCTTTTGCAATTGACGTGGCGTCCTGCCTTTCCAACGGAATAGCCAACGTGAACTTTGAGAGTTCATCCTGGAAGGTGAGAAGATATTTAAATCCGCGCTGCGTTACAGGTAGCGGGCCCACGATGTCCAAACTGCATTTCTCGAAGACAAACTCGGGTGTTGAAGTTATTTGCATCGGCATTTTGGTCTTCCTTCTCGTGAGTTTATTCTTCTGGCATGCCACGCACCTGCGGATGTATTCTTCCACATCTTCCTTCATTCCCGGCCATGAGAAGAACAATTTCATCCTCTCATACGTCCTCTTCATCCCTTGATGGCCTCCCACCGGCGAATCATGGAATTCTTTCAATATTCTCTTCTTTCTCTCTTCCGAAATCCCGTCCTCTTCTTTTCTTCCTTCTTCCCCCTCGGGCAACTGCATAGGTCCTTCAGATTCCTCCCTTGACTTCTCCCCTTCATCCTCCGTGACGTCATCTTCACTCGTGCTGTCTTCCTCCTCCCTTTCATCGAGGAGCGACATCTGGTGCACTCTGCTGAGGGCGTCGGCGTTGGAGTTTAATTTTCCTTTCTTGTACACCACTTTGTACTCGTACTCTTCCAACTTGAGTCGCCAACGCATCAATCTTGACGTAGGGTCTCGGATGTTAAAAATCCAAGTGAGGGGCTTGTGGTCTGTTACAATCGTAAATTTCCGACCGTAGAGGTAAGGTCGAAAATATTTTGTCCCCCATATTATAGCCAACAACTCCTTCTCTATTGTCGAATAGTTCTTCTCTGCCTTATTGAGGGATCTGCTTGCATAAGCCACAGGCAAATCCTTCCCAATTTCACCTTGCGACAATACGCAACCCAATGCTTCATTACTTGCATCGGTCGTCAGGATGAATTCTTTTGAGAAATCTGGATATTTGAGGATCGGCTCCGTGGTCAGAAAAAATTTCAATTTTTCAAAACTCGCCTGTTGATTACGGCCCCATTCAAATGTAACATTTTTCTTGAGCAGCTCATGTAGCGGCTTCGCTATCTTACTGAATTCGGGGATAAATCTGCGGTAATATCCCGCTAATCCAAGAAATCCCTTCAATTGCTTAGTGGTTTTAGGCAATGGGAATTCTTTTACCTTCCTGACCTTTTCTGGGTCAGGTTTGACCCCATCTTCTGATATTACATGCCCCAGATAATTCACCTCTTTTCTCAGGAACTCACACTTATCCGGGTGTAATTTCAGGTTATTTTCTCTCAATCTATCTAAAATCTCCTTGAGCTTTTCGTTGTGATTCTGCAACGAATTTCCATGAATCACTATATCATCTAAATAGATGAAACATTTGATGCCCTGTAGCCCTGATAAAACAGTATTCATCAAGCGCTGGAATGTCGGCGGCGCCCCTTTTAAACCGAACGGGGTTCGAACGAATTCGAAGTGCCCGTAAGGACAGCTGAAGGCAGTCTTCTCCCTGTCTTCTCTTTTCAAGGGGATTTGATGGAATCCGCTTGCCAAATCTAGCGTGGAAAAGTAGCGTGCCTTTCCCAGCTGGTCAAGAATCTCATTAATGTTCGGAAGCGGATACGCATCCCCCACCGAGACGTCATTCAGCTTTCTGTAGTCCACGACAATCCTCCACTTTTTCTCTCCGGAGGCATCCAATTTCTTTGGGACGACTAAAATGGGCGAATTCCACGCGCTTTTGCTCGGGACGATAATTCCATCTTGAAGCATTTTCTTCACTTGCTTGTCAACTTCCTCCTTATGTGCCTCAGGTAATCTGTATGGCTTCACGTTGATTGGTTTGGCGGGATCAATCAGAGGAGTCGGTATTGCATGCTCTATAGCGTTGGTGCACGAAAGGGTATCACCTGGCAGGTAAAATACGTCTTGGTATTTTTCCAATATATTAATGAGCTCATTCTTTTCTTCCTTATTTAAATGTCCAATCCTCAAGGAATCCATCAAGAGTTGCTCCCTTTCCAATTCTGAGCCAGCTTGATATCCTTCGAGTGCGTTTACCTCTCTAGGATTAATTTTCTCATTGTCAACCCTTGAACTAAATGTATTACTCTCACAATTAATTTCATCACCATTAATTGGCATCAATTTCACGCTTGGCACTTCTATCTGTAGGTCCTCCTCATTCGAATTTACGAGGCTCGTGATGCACTCGTTTGCTACACTGACGGTAAGTGATGCCGCCATGTGTACCCCTGGATAAATCTCCCTCTTTTCTACTATGCCCTCGCCGTCTTTCTCTGAATGACACTTGACTATCACTTCACTTCTAGCGGGTAGTGTTATGTGGGTCATTCTTCTTGCTGGCGGGCAAATTTTCTCATCTGGTCGGGAGTCAAACTTGACGATTACGTCTTGCATGGTTATCATCCTTTTCTCATAATCAATTTTTGCCTGCATTTCGCACCAAAAGTCCTTACCCAAGATCCCATCATGCTTAAGGGTAAGATTATCATCTGCGATTTGAAATTTATGGGAAGCCTCTCGGTCCTCCGTCATTAGGGTGAGACTCACGGAACCTAGAGTGCTCACTACCTCCCCCGTCACTCCCATAACTTTCATCTTTTCCCTCGGGAAGTAGTCTGTTCCTCTTCTCAATAACGATGCCTTTACTATGCTGACATCTGCTCCCGAATCCACAAGGAAGGCAAGGCATTCCCCCTCACATTCCTTGACGAAAAACGACACCGTGTCGTCGGCCTGAAGGGCGTTCACCCTCTTCACTGAGGCAACATTTTTACCCTGCCCGTTTTCCCATTTTTTCTTCCACCCCCTAGGTCCCTCGTTTCGACTCTTGGGGCGATTATCTGGGTCACTCTTGAGCATTGGGCAGTCCCTCTTCAAGTGGCCTAGGCGATTGCAACTGAAACATCGCATTTCGTTCAACGCCCTCACACCCCTTGGTTCATCTACGCTTTTCTTCAAATAGCACTTGGATAAGGTGTGGCCTACCTTATTGCAGTTTTCGCACCTAATTTTCGGGCCTGTGATTAACCCTTTGCTGCCCCTTTCTTTCTGCGATAATATTGCACTTTCCTCTTCCAGCGCAATTTCAATAGCAGTTGAGAGAAGAATTTTCTCTCCGCGGCTTCTGACAATGGTTTGTATCCTATCATTACTCAGCCCCTGTATAAAACACGCCTTAGCCAAATGATTGACGAGAGCTATCGCTCCATTTATTTCTTCATTTGTTAAATCCCTCCTAGCCGCGTCTCTCAATTCAGTTTGCATCGTGTCAATGCGACTTCCCCACGAAGCTATTGACTCAGCTACGCCCTGTTTCGAGTTAAACATTTTACATGCGTAGTAGTCTAATGTTCTTTTAGTGGAGTAATTTTCCTCCAAAACACTTTTCACTCTATCCCAAGTGTCTGTTAGATCCCTTACGATCAATTTCGACCTGGCCTCGCCAGTTACTTTAGCCTTTACAAATTTTAACAGTTTTTCGTGGTTATCGGGATGGACGAGTTCAAATGCCACATCGACATTATCTATAAATTCCCGTAACTTCCTTTTATCCCCATCGAAAGGCTGTGAAATCAATTTAATTGCCTCCATAATTCCGCAGTATTCACTTGAACCTGCTCTATTGCTACTCTCGGCCATTTTCTTGGATTTGAGATACCAAACGACAAAATAACTAGGGTGAGGAGAAAGGAATGAGTGTGACTCACCAGTAGTCTATGGGTCAGCGATCCTGCAACAGCTGTTCTCACAGCTGATTCCCCTCTGCGTCGTCTGCGGCGCTCCTCCTCCTCGAATCCTCTTGTCGTCTCTGGCTCCTGCCTCTCTCTCTGCGGCGATCCGGCCTCCCTGGCGGTGCGGCGTCTAGGCAGTCCTTTCTCGTCGGCGGCAGCGTCTCAGCTCCCCGGCGAATCTCGGCTCCTCTCAGTGACGGCAGCGGGCCTGCTCTCCGTCGTATCTCGGCGACCCACAGCAGCAGCAGCGTCTCTGCTCCCCGTGCAACCTCTGGCGTCTCACGGCGACGTCAGCTCTCCTCCGCTCGCTTTTTCTATTCGAATCTACGTCAGTCTTCTGAACGCAGAATCTACCTAGCAATCACTGTACCACACCCAAGCACCTGACACCAATAACGTTTCTATGTCATGTCCCGACAACTCGGTACACACGACTGAAACGGAGAGATTGATCCGAGTGGCTAGATCAACTCTCTGAGAGGGTTGCTGGTACTTAAGAATTGAAATTCAGAGTGATGCTAGTGGGAAAGAGACATTTATTTCAGAAAATCTTACAGACTCCAGGACCCTGGAGTAGCGTAACCTTCGGCAGCGAACGAGGTCTCTTCCCGCGAGGTCCATGGATGCAAGGGTTTATATACTCTTATTCCTAGATAAGGGCGGGGGGAGATCAGTATACGTTTCTGAGGCAGGGGAAGGAGAGTGGGAGAGCTTCTCCCAAAATGGGCCTTTTAAGTTGTTCCTGAGGGTTCCAGCTGCCACAATCCCTTTAAGCTGCACTCGTCTATCCCCCTCTAAAAGCAGTGAAAATATCTATGACCCTTTTTAAAACAGGATGCGTCTATTACCCCTTTAAAAGTAATGAGGGTATCTAGAACCCTTTTTAATAGTTTCTGTCTTGACAGGCAAATGATCCGTCCAGGCATGCACGTGGTCGGCCGTCGCGACGAACCCTTTTAAAGAAGTGAGAGTGATACATTTAACTGTCACTCTTCCCAGAACAGCTGAGGGTGGCCCTTAGTGTTTTCGTCTAGGCATGCACGTGCTGCAATTCATTACAATACGATAAATCGTAAGGAATCGCTAATTCGTACATTTTATAGCAGGCAATTCATTGGGAATCCAAGAAAGTCAACATCGAACCGCGATCTCCCTCGCAGACCAGCCATCTCTCTCTCCATTCGTCGTAAAATCAAATCATTTGAAATTGATTATGAGGTAATTGAACCAAGTGGGGGGAGCGAAGGGAGTTAGGTGAACCATCAGCCCATTACTTGAGCCAGCGTACTCGGAATGCAAATGGAGTTAAATTACCTCAGACGAGACCGAGGAATAGTTTTTACCGAGTTTTGCGGATGATACACTTGATTTATACCCAAGACGAAGACTTAAAATCTATCTTAAATCCTTCAGTGCTGTCTTTGATGAAATCAACTAGTGTCTAATACTGTGTTTACAGATTTAATGACTGATGATTGCAGCAATTCGCTACGTATTTAGGACGGGGGTTGGCTCTTTTCCAAGTCGTAAAGAAATCAGCTGGCTATCGACAGTTTTTGGCGTTAATAACGAACCTGTAGTCCCGCCAAGATTAACCAATAAAGTCATCAACCACCAAAGTGGTCATTATGATAGTTAATACTGCAATACTGCGCATGGAAATAACTAAATAACTGACTCGCAGTTAAAAATCACAATGTTACTTCTATCATTGAAACTGGTATTACCTTCGATTACCCATGAATTTAAATATAAATTATAGGGTAAACTAAACATACGAAGATAAACACTCGACAGCGATTCAAGCAGATAATAGAACATCTTGAAGGCCAATCACAAGAATTGACGATGGCTCAAACTCACTTTTCCTGACGAAAACTATCTGTTTAGTATTGCGAAAAAAGATAAAACTCTACAGACTATTAAAATTTGACAAAAGTTTTTCTTCCATATTTGTAATGAAAATATAGCGGAATAGAGAGCAACGGCAAAGCACGCAGAAGAGAACTCATTACTCTAACACGGACGCACAACATTAATCTAACTAATGGCGAGAGAATTTTCGAAAAAAAAAAACATCCATATGGTTACACACGAGCAATCAAAGAGAATTTTCCAACGAAACGTGTCGGGTTCACCGTGTGGTGTCGAGTAGCAGGAAAAGTAGGGCGAAGGCTCACACCACGGCGGCGTGCGAAGCAGTTCATCGCTCGCAGGTGGGACACACACTTGGGAGGCTTTTTTCACGCATAACAATGCAACTGACATGTTATGTGATCCCCGCATGTTTCGACGTAAGTCGGAACCAGTGCTCCATAGATAAGCCAACTAGAAAGCTCACGGCATGATGCTTACAAGGCCGTGAGACGATTTTATTTTTGTAATCCACTCATTGAAACGATATGGAAAAGCACAGACACACATAGCGGTGCTGGTAATTGATAATGCAAATAACGAGGAAAAAACTGATAACTACCATGCCATAATTACGAACAAAAAAGAAAGAAAAGATTAAGCCAAGTGAGCGCATCACTTCGCCTCGAACGGGCTATTTTAGCAACGAATTACATATTTAAAAATTAAGCAATAATTTTGAAATTTTACGCCACATAAAGACAACTATTGCCAACCTTGGCTAGCATTTAATATTAGCAGATTTTATTACAGTATTTCTACATTTGAGATTGATGCAAACATTGATGAGAGTCAACTACAAGCCCCTCGAACAAATACATGAATATTTCATGGGCAAAAAAATCGCGAAAAATGGCAAAAAAAATGACCGTTCTAGATGAGGTGAGGCGTCTTCTTACGTTATAATGCATGAGGGTTTACACACGCCGTGGGAGGTGCTGGACATTACGTAAGAAAAGCGGGAACGGAGTCTGCGTGTAAGGAGCGCAAAAGGGGTTGTGCAGGATGAGATAATTTAATTATTCTGCCTATCAAGGTAAGTTTGCATGGAGTATTAACGAAGCATTCTGGCAGTATTCCCTCCCTTTATGGACTTCCCTTTATAATTCACAACACGTTCACTCTATCATTTTATCTAAAAATGGATTCTCTTCCTTTCTCTCCTCCGTTGATCAAACATCGAAACTGTTTTCAGTATCCCCTCTACGCTCAGTACTCGCTCAATTCAAAACTCCTGCCTCCTCTATAAACTGCCTCTTCTGACCCACCATGTCCAACACTTCGACGTTCCTTCGCCGTACACCCTCTCAATTCTTCTCCATAACCACATCTTGAACGCCTCCACTCCCATCTCATCCGGAGAGGAAGGGTAAAAATGGGAGTTCTCTTCGGAGGGAGAAGCCGTTGATTTCATTCAATTTTTTTCATTTCAGGTATCAAGACGCCCTTTCCCACGCCTTCGCGTGTAAGTCCTCGGGAGAGGAAAGGGTGCCCCGGGGGCAGGAAATCCAGCGGCCGGGAAGGGGGTGGGGTGGGGGCGGGGGACGAGGGGCGTAGTGGGACGGGGGTGGAGGGGCGGTGGTCTCCCGATCAGGTGCGGCCGATATTCTTTACCACACACAAGCAATCAGAAAGGCTTCAGCGAGCTGGGGTCACAATCAAGGTTACGCTCCCCCACCTTCCCGGACTGACCCAGGACGGGTAACCTCCGGCGCATGTCCTTCCACGGTTGGAAAGGGGTCGTCCAAATGAATACGGACACGTGAGGAAAGCGAATTCTACACCCAGGCGACACGCCGAGGGCAGCGATAAGGTGGAGCTCTTTTGGAGTACAAAACCAAAATGGCCTGGTCCTATAATGTCTTTTTATTGTTGATTAAATTATTCTAATATTTTATTGCTGATATTATTATTGAAGTGTTCTACCAATTAAGTCGGTTTCCATGAAGTATTTGAGATGTACATACTCTGCAGCCTCCCCTGCTTTCATTATCTTCCCTCTTCGATTCACAAAACGGCATAACCCATTTCATTCTTCTAAAAATTCGATTCTGTTCCTTCCTCTCCCTCGTTTACCCAGCATTCTTCCGCATTAAATTATTTTCAACATCCCTTCCCCGCTCAATACTCACCAGATAGTCATACTGAGGGATTCGTGAAGATTTTCGAGCTATTTTCCTACAGCTAACCTTGTTCGCGGCGCAACCCTCATTCTCATCTCCGAGAAGGCCATGTTATCCCTTAATGCTCTGATATGGGCTAAATTATTTCATTTACATATTTTAGATCATTATAATTATTACAAAATAAAAAAAACGTCCATCCATCAAAATAAATCGCGTGTCTCGTCTTTCGAATTGCATTCCGCTTCACTCATTGAGTGATTCAATCCGAATGTTGGTTTAGATAGGTGAGGGTAGAGCTAACCAGACTTGACAAGGCTACCTTGAACTTCAAAGATTTTCGTTCGGGGTATCCAAAGGCATCACACGGGATTTGACCCCGAGAATCTCCGACAAGAAGCCCAACCTCTACCAAATAGGCCACCAATTTATCATCTCCCAGGCGCAGTTAGGCTTCCGGATTGCCCTCCGCGTCGATTCATCTTCTAGGCGACAGTTTCGTGAGTGTTGCAGCAGGAAACTTCAGGTTGTGAATTTTATATGAAGATTACAAGTTTATGAAGAATTTGAGTTTTTCCCGGCGTATGCTCTGCAGGAATAGTTGTCGGGTTTCCTGACTGGTGTACTTGGGTTGAAGGTCATGGCGGACTTATTGTTAGTCATCGAAACGTAGGGATCTGTGACCAAAATCTACACCCGGTGGGAAACCCGCGAACTATTCCTCCATGATCAAAAAAGGCTATTCGGGCTTCCATCCGGGTGGTCTCCCTCCATGAGTTTATGAAGTCTGTATTTTGACTATCACCTCAAACCTGAACACGCCTGCCGCAACGCCAGCGGAACTGTCGTCTAGAAGATAAATCGACACGGAGAACAACCCAAAAGCCAATTTGCGCCTACTGCGCCACTCTGCCGAAGACTCCGTCAATATAATCTCTAAGATTTCCTTAAGGCACCCTCTGCCACACACCTTTGTTGCTACACAAATACATGACAGAGCCTTATTGGTAGTGTAAGGGTTGAAGGGGGTGATGAGAGTGCGGAGTAAGGCGTGGGGCGGTAGGGGGTGGGGTAGAGAGAGGGGAGCGGCACTGGTGGGTGGATGGCGTCGTAGAAGGGGTGGGGGGAGGCGGGGCCAGGTGGGGACAGGTGATTCCTGTGCGCAAAGGGGGCAGACTGGGTAAGAGAAAGAGAGAAGGGGCGGAGGAGCGGGTCGAGCGGGATATCAGCGGGCCGAGGAAGAGCGAGACAAGAAATTAAGAGAGCTCATCACCCCCGCCCGATCCGAGATGCGTAAGTTGTTGAGGAAAGTGAATCTAAAGATATTCTGTTTAAGAATTAATTCTATTAAGAATGCTACACAAGATACAATTTAATTCATTTTATTTTTATTTTATCATAGCAAAAAATTGTGATAGCCTTTCATTCCTTTATGTATCAAATTAATATAATTATATTTATTCATATTCCTGATGAAGGTGTAAAAATAAACCGAAACGTTGGCCGAATTATTATATAATTGTTAAATACCAAAACTCCAATGCACTAATGAACGTTAAAAAATGAGGTGAAGAGAAAAAAAATAAGAATAATAATAAATGTAAGAGCGTATTATGGAATTACCATGAACATAAATTAACTTCCTTATTGAATTCACCCTAAAACGTTTATATAAGGCTATAACAGGAATGATACCTATAATTGTAAGCCATACCTCACATGAGGACGGGAGGAAAAAATATCTTCTATTATTTTTTCCTTTGTTTTTGTAGTTCCTTTCTCGACCGTATATTTTTTCATCTTCCCCCAGACGGTCCTTAAGTAAGCCCTCGAGACGGGTAAGGGCTTAATTGTGGGGTGATCTTTTCACGGCTGAATTTAAAATGGTCCTGTCGATACGCACATATATTTTTCGTCCGTCCCAGACCGGAGTCACTCGGACCTAAACTAAAATAAGAATGGAGCGGTCGCTAGGCCCCCATGGTCTTCAGAGTGGTGGATGGAAACTCCTCCAACCCAAGGTAGAGCAGGGAAATACCAGAGGTACCGTGTAAATCTTTTTCGACCGATATCATTGGAAGTTAACGCGTATATTGAGGGGGTTTTGAGTCGACTACTAGATGAGTTGTCACCAACCGCGAATTAAAAGGGTTTACAAGGACCACCACTCGCGTCACTGACGGAAGAGCGATCTATATTAGACATGGAAACAAGTTTTAATCAGTGATGGGAAAAGTATTTATGTAAAATTAATCGGGCTCCATTACAATTACATGGTGAAATTTGTAATTAATTAAAATTACAAGCAACTATATAAAAAAACAAACAGTACGATTAGAATTACTTTTAATTTTACTCCGGTACTTGATGCAATCGCTGTCAATATTTTATGAAACAAGTAATAACAACAGGCAAACCATCATTTTAATTAGTCTTTAATGCAATTTCTTATAATAATATCTAAAAATTTTGATTTTGGGATAAATAAATATGTTCTACTGATAATTTACACCTGTGGATGAGGCTATTTTAGCTGGAACTGCCTTTCGATTACTATAACTTTCACATTTGATTACTAAAATGTATCGATTGTTCGCACGAGCTTTGGAGTAGACTACACTTAAAAATTACTTTTTCAAGAATGTATCGCTTACAAATAAATATCACCATAGATGTAATCGTAAAAAATTAATTCAATTACTTTTACTTCGTTAAATCACATCACTGGTTAAATTAACTTATTATTAAATTAATCAGGGCTGCTAATGGAAATATATTTTTGTGGCTCGCTATTTATCAGCAAAAGAACAATTAGAATGACACAATATCGGTTCTCGCAAAAGGAATGGTGAAGGAAAAAAATACATCCAATATTTGAATGAGAAATATTGTCGGCATATATTCTTTTAAAGCTGATATTAAGTATCGAAAACATTTAATTTCCAACAAAGGGGAGACACTAAAAAGCAGCTTGCTTCCAAGAGCCGATGCTATAAATCTCTGATAAGTCGCTCGCAAGTCAAACCGACCGAAACTCCCGACACATCTGGGTCAGGCCCGAAAGTGACAGTTATGTAATTTAATCTCCTTCGAAGAAAAATTAAAGTAAAACAGAGAGACTCATCGGTTGATTCCTACTCTAGGCTAGACTTTCTAGAGATTAGGACATCACTATAAACTAGGCTTTTGTTTACGTACATAGATTTGGCAATCCGAATCAGGGATGAAAGGATACCTCCATCCGAAGTGGAAGTGATGCATATAGATGAGCCCTCACACTTATGTAAATCATACGCGAATAAGATTCGGAAAATTATAAACCAACTAACATGTAATTATAATGAAGATATTTCCATAATTTTCATTCCTCTATTTTATCAAGCCTTAAAAAAACGTACTCTGGGATTATGTCTCTATATATATATAATCGTTATAGTCATTTTAACTTGAGCGACTTGCACTTGATCCAATACCGAGTTAACAGCTGGATTTTTTTCCCGCGAGAGACAAGCAGACAGGTGAAAGGACGCGCAAAACATGTGACATAACCTTCTCAGTCTCGGAACATGCCTACCGTTATTCTTGTCTGAATTTCATATTTTCTGGTTAATTAGATATTAACAAACAACATTAACGATTGGTGTGAATCATGCTTCTATATGATGCTTTCATCGGTTAAGAAGCACTGAACTTGTTGTATTCACGACATTTCACTTAGCCAAGTGGGAAAAATATTCAAACTTCGATGTATGGTATACAAAACCCCAGGACTGAGGAGGATAAGAAGACTCGAGAAGAGCTCACCCCCTTCGCCACTTCGCTACCTTGGTTTGACAAGGTTCTAACTGACCTTCAGCTGGTTTTGAGAAAACCTTGTCAAAGTTTTAAACTGCTCTATTTCTATTATTAAAAGGAATTTATTTTTGATTTTTGGCACATACACTAGTGATCCACTAGATACACTAGTAATTATTACTTTAAGAAAACATGTTATTTATTTTATTTTTTACATGTTTATATGAGTAATAAAATAAGTAAAATGCAGTTAATACCTTGTCACACCAAATATTAGTTTTTTCTCCTTGCAGTTGGAACTTTGTCACTGTTCTAAATCTGTTATTATTTTACATAGAGGAATAAAAATTGGTGAACACATAGAGAAACATAAACTTAGTTATCTTGAGTGAAAACACCAAATTTTGCAAAAATGTCGGTTAGACCCTTGTCAAACCAAGGTAGCGACTTATCTACATAAAACTCTCTCGAGCTTATTATTAACGCCTCGTAAAAACATGTGGGCGCATACTGTCCAGCTTTTCGGGCGATGGTGCAACTACAAGGCTGTAAGCCGATTCTCTCCGCACGGCCGAAAGGAAAAGAAACATTCACGGGAAGGTGATTTATTTTCCGTCTAGTGCACAGTCGAGGGTGGAAATGGCTGAGGCTTGACACGGACGCGTTCCCCTTGTCCACCCCGCGTGCGATAAGCAAGAGCTGCGGACAATGCCGTCTCGGCCGGACAAAGGAGCCTCCCCCCCTTATCGCTCACAGCTGATCACCGTCGCGTAGACCAGCCTCCATCGTTGCGATGACGCTCGCAGGAATAAGCTGTCGAACTCGAGCCATAAAAGCCGGCAGCCAGGCAGCCTTTCCTACGAGTTAGGGACATTCGTAAAGCTTTCCGAGGATTCATTTGCATGACAATATGACGATACCGATCGCAATAAAAAATATACGAAAAAGATCTAAGAAGTACTTTTCTCGCGTTTCAACAGAAATATGCGCGAAGATTTAATACTAAAATTCCCATTAAGACCACAAAAATTAATTTCTTTGAAGTCTAGAGCTCTCAATAGAAAGAAAAAAACAAAAATTACCTCTAACTAAATCCGTCACTAAAATTACAAAAACGATTCCTACCAGGAAATGTCACGAACAGAAACTTTACGATCTTATCCACCTCTATATGTTACCATGGCTACATTGAATACGTATAATAGGAGAGAGTTAACAAAGCTATCAAAATGGCCATACGATTTCAAAATACTTGCTTAATTTAGGAGGAATGTAAGGTATGTGGAAAAGAACCGTGAATGATTAAATAAAATACGCCTAGCAAACCGCTGACAAGTAAAGGAAAGGGACAGGTTCCGATCGTAAAAAATGTATGAGAAAAAATAAAAGCAGGCATAAAATTAAGGTTGAAAAAAATTGATATTGCTTAAATTCTTACTGTTATTAGGATTCCATAAGAATTTTTCTTCCCTATCCCTGAACAAAAACAAGAAAAATGTTAAATAAAATAATTAACAACACAACAAATATTATGTACCAAAAATTTGTATGGAAATTCATAGAAATGCACTGAATTTGCCAATCATGCGCTTCAACACGTTGAAAAGAATCCCTATAATTCCCCAGCAATAGAATATTTTGCATTTTCCTCCCTGCCGAACATAAGTTTTCCCGTCTGCACCACCTGAGAATGGCAAATGCAATTTAAAAGTCGAGTTGTCATGAAATTGGGCAAAATTCAATCAACAAGGAGAATTTTAACATCGCGCACAGAGGAATTTATTCGTCCAAAAGTAGACGCTAAACTTGGCACCGAGCGCAAAGAATAATTTAAAGGAAGTATGAGCCTCCACTCCAGTGACGCACGCTTTAACGAAAAAAATCGCGTAGTGAGGACAAATAGAAATAAATGAGGAACACAGAAAGAGATTTTGAATGAGGAAAATCGAGAGACTCCATTCAGCCACATTAAACAATCTCTACATCTGCTCATGCGCCTCTTGAACTTGGCGATATTACTCTAAATGGTAAACTTAAGGCAGTGCCACAAGCGCGTAGTCCAAAATAAATATAAAACTTCTTCGTAAAAATTATAGATGTCACGTTTATGACCTCGAGAGCAAGAAGACGTCCAAATAGCAATTCCGTCGAGTACGCGGAATGGAAAAAAACAAAGTTTAACATTTGCATCGATAACTGACAAATCCATAAACGTAATAATAGAAATTGTGATACGGCAATTGTGAAAGACTTTAGCTACACCACACGGAAAAGAAATATTGATATCTCAACCCTTTTTTTTTGCTGCAAAGGCTTAAATGCGACGCATTCGTGCAGCAACCAGTGAAATGTGCAGAAATTCTGTTTCTACGCTCGCAATAAAATTCTTATTCAAATGTTCATATTTTAAATACATCTATAAACTTATAAATAAAATAATTTAATTTAATTCAATCTACATTGAAATCGAACGAACTTTGTCCGAGGCATAAGCCTTCAAACTCTGTCGAAAGATTTTTTTCACCGGATATCTGCCTTTTATCCCACAGTCCTTGAAGCAGCACTGGGTCAACGCAAACGGACGCTTGTGTCAACACGACACCGTCCCCAATGCACAAACATTTAACCCCGCTCTCTCCACGCTGAATGCGTTCGAGAGAAAACGTCATCACAGAGAAAAAAATTACACTGCTCCCGCTCGCACTGAGCTTCCGGCACGTGCATCCGGATTGATTGTAGACGGACAATTGCGCGCCACGTTTATCAAACATTTGCGTCTTGAGCATGTCTTCGTTTCCATAGAGCGCCAAGCGGGCTGGGATGACAGCTGGATTACTCAAGGCATCGACGGGTTTGCGCGGCGGGTCAATTTGATTCCGGCCCATTTAGTCGCGTTCCTTATCACGTGGCCGCACAAATGGCGAATTACACGAGGAAACGCCGGCTGCCAAGAACAGGCACCCGATGCAAATTTTTCTCCATAAAAGTATCCTTCCACAGACTGGAGCGATTTCGAAGAAATGTCAGCAAGCTTAACACATAATTCCTACTCGTGACGAGTGAAATTACTTTGCATGAGCTTCTTGAAATGATTTGAACAAGACAAAACTTAAGCAGCAAATATAGACTGTATGTTCGGGGTCCCAAGATTATTGCAATGTTAAAATATTTATATACTTTTAAATAGGTACAAGCTTATTTTTTCTTTGATATACACATTTCGAGCGAGGGACAACTGAGCATGAGACCAACGACGCATACGAGTGATTTTGACCGAAACTTGTACAGGTAAAGCATGACTTTTTTTACCGAATTAGGATAATTTTTTCCACACTATACCACTAAACTGAAGTTTGAATGTTTATTCCAATTTTTTCCTTGTCATTTAATATATGATTGTTAAACAGTTTGGTATTTAATCGTTCTTTTACAATTCTCAATAGAATCCTTTTAGCTCTTTTGTCCACAGTCAACCGCTCATAAAATATTTGGTTTAAAATCAGACGCATGATTTAAATATAATAAATGACATTCAAAAGAGATTTAGTGTCTCGACCGATAAAATATGAATTTTTGAATGCAGTCTAGTGCCCATGTGAAATATCCGCTTAAATTTAAGAAGCATGTTTTACACATAAAAATGACATTCAAAAACACTACACACACAAAGGAAACACCAAAAGAAACCTACTTGCATGCACACTTGCATTGCATTCAAGTACCCGTAGCAAATATGCAAATTTTGGGGACTCCTGGTTCGATTGGAGGTCAAGGTAATAGCGTAAGTGGAATTTTTGCACTTCCAGGGTTATTTCCGAAGGATTCACCGCAGGCTAGTCTGGAGACAGAAGAAGTGTACAAAATTTTACAGAGAGAGCAGAATGGTCGTTGCCAACCTAACAAATTATAACAGCTTGTTCGAGAGATATTACGCCGCCTCGCAGGTGATGTCTATTTTCCTCGCCTAACAAATAAATTTGATAGCTTCGTTTGGTGGTAATTATTTCAAACCACAAATATCAATTTTTTTAATAATTTGCATGAAAATGTTGAACTATCTTTTTAATAACGCACTTACTTTTCCGAAGAAATATTAACTTCCCCTCGCAATCACAAAAAAATGAATTACCATAGTAGTAAACCATATAGCATTCGAGGTTACAAAACTAATTATCAGCAAAGAAATAACATATGATTGGGTGGCAAAGTCCTGGAATCAGTAAGCAAGGGAAAGAAATTGAGATTTCTAAGAAATCAAACAGCACATGACGAAGTGGTCTTACAGGCTTTGAATTACCAATATCTGGCTTAACCCATTCGAGTAAATAGACGGCGATTCGCCGGTTTGATACGATTTTCCTTAAGGTAAAGAGCCGGCGAACTGCTGGTAGCGTCATTGTTGTTGTTGCATGAAAATTGTTTATTCAATGAATATTATCTTGAAACTAAATATCATGCGCCAAAAAGACAACTAAAATTAACCTATTAAAATCCTATGCCTATTGTCACAAAATTTCATGTTCTATAAAATAATAGGTAAATGAAAACACTGGGAAAAATATAAAAGGTATTTAGGTTAGAAATGTCCATGAAAAATTAAGATGCGAATGGGTTAGCAATTCGAAAGTGACATTCTCGAGGGTATAATTTGGATAAAATATCAGGCATTAGGGAGATATTAAACATCTGATACAAAGAGTGACAACTAAATTCACAGTAATCAAAGCCTCAGTGCTCATGCCACAAAAGGGAGTCAAATTAATGCTCTAAAAACTTAGGAAAGAGAATAATCAGAGAAACCATCCACAGCAACCCACCAACAAGTATGACTTTCAGTGCTCCCTCATCATGAGTGAGCTTATATAAATCTTAATCCCATTGCCGTTCCATTTAAAAGTATTTTTTGAGTCATCCAATAGGTATTTCATTGCATAGCTTACTTCCTCTCTCTCTCTTTCTCTCTCATCAGACTTCTCAAACGTATCACTCATTTTCCTGGCCGTTCCAATCTTATGAAACACTCGACATTTGATTTCGGTCGTAAAAGTTCCTCATCCCGAATTTCTCTCCTATCTCCCATCTCAGAGAATCTTCAGGAACCCCGAAATATATGTCACTTATTGAATTCAACTCTCGACTGAGTGGTATGGCCGCTATAATATATATTTCTATTTGCAACTATACGGCCATATTCGGAGAAAGAGCCCTTCTTTTTTCTTTCAAATTTCTTTGAACCTTTCACGCAATATTGGCGATATAATGACGATTATTATGACGGTGAATATTATGGGTAAATTTATTTATTTCCCTTTATTGTTTACTGCATAAGAGTTTGAACAACAAGAATACCCGTATTTTTCCCAAAATCTCTTCAATGTATTGACCAATAAATAGAATTTGGCAGAGCCGGAAAAGAGAGCTCGGCAAAAATGGTACACCTTCTCATATCATTTTTTTATTTGCAACACAACGTCAATGATTTTTATTCTACATTATCTGACATAAACATTAAAACTATTTGTACGCGCGACTTCGGTATCTATATCAAAACAAGAATACACACAATGCGATCAATGCGGACTACGTGGGCGGGCTGAAGAAAAGAGTGTTTTCTCCACCTCCACATCTTTGTGGCAAGGATGGGAGAAAAAGGATTTGAAAAAATTATATGGGAGAAGAAGGGGAACAGAAAGAAGACGGCGGCAATTCGGTCGGTGAGGTCGGTTGGGAGGACGGCCCGAACAGATCTCGTGGGTGGAAGGGGGAGGGAGAGGGAGGTTTGGATGAGGGAGGGGAGGGTGGTCAACAGACAACACGCGTGGAGAGAGCAAAGGATGGACCGGGGGGGAGGGAAGGGGGCAAAAAAAATTGGGTGGGTGGGGGAAGGGCCAAAGAGTGGAATTTCCGTTGGCCTTGCTCCTCCGATACCACCCTCCCCCCTCTACCTCCCTTTAAACTCACCCCTACCACACCCCCACCTCCGCCTCCAACAGCCTCTCATCTCACGAAACCACACACATCCGAAACAAACGCGTGAGGCGCTACCGAAAAGCGCGTGCATTCCCCGCAAGCCAGTTCTGACATGTCTCCGTTGCTTATGTAAAACGCATTACCTTCTGAGAACCAAAGGTCACCTGCTATCTGGGTTCTTGAAAATGCGTAACACACAAACTTCTGCGTACGAATGTGCGACTCATCTGGTTCCACTTCTTTTAAATTCTACATTGGCTATGTAAAGTTACTGTTACTGTTGGCGTTAGTTATGTTACTGTTGGCGTACCCGCAGTAAAATCGAAGATATTTTGCAAAGAACTTAAAACTTCCTATAATCATATATTGCTAAAACATATGATTTAAAAAAATTAGGCATCACCTTCCTTATTTCTCTTTGTACCATTGTAATGGCCAACCATTCAAATTGATGGTATATATATTCGCCTCATATGTTATTGAGAAATAACCTACAATTTAACTCTTTGCACGCTTAACTTTTTTATTCTGTGATTTCTATGAGTATTTCATGCGCTTATTTTTAGGAAAAATTATTGCTACACTGAAAAATTCCGACTACCCTTTAAATACTCGGCATGATCGGACCTAGGTATGAAAATATAGAAAAATTCATCAAAATAACTATATTTTTCATTCTAATATCAATTTACGAAAGAAACTATAATTCAAGCTAAGAGTTAAATAACCGATTCTGTCAAGCTTTTACGAATAAGTGGAATAAATAATATTGAGTGGCTTTAAAATTATACAATTCAAATGCTAATATAACGTCGCTGTGTTATCTACCATTCCTTTCTCAAGCTCTTCATATTCATGCGAAAATGTTTCACGCTCGACGAGCAGCCACGGAATAAAACAATTCCCTTTTAATTAATATAATATTTATACAGATAATGAAGCGGTCCTTCCGCTTTACACGGAAAATGATAGAGCCATTAGACTTATCTCCCCAACCGCCGCCATTCCCTCAATTTTATTCTTTTAATTCGTTCCAGCATAAGGGATACACTCTTTATTTTACACAACACAACCTGAAAAAAATTTGGTGCAGCATTGATGGAATCATCATTTTGTATCTCAGAGAGCCATTTAGTATTCAAGCAAAAAAAAATAATTGGTACAATACCGCACAGATCAGGAAAATGTCCTTTCAGCGGAAACCACGCCATGAGTGCACTTACCTAATGAAAAAAAAAACAAAGTCATTAAAAAATAAGAAAGGTGAGACATAAAAGAAATTTAGAACCGTTACAATGTCACATTACTGAGGAAGCGAACAGAATGTGTAATAAAATATAAACATAATTGATTAATTAATTTAGAGATTTTCTGTAACTGCAGATCACAAAATCACCCTGGATGTGATTTACTATCAACAAAACATTAGGCAGGGACTTTTGATATATTATTATACATTAATTTTTTTATGTGTATACTCTTTACGACACCTTAAGCATTAGCTACACGCGCCCGCGAGGATAGCGCCAATTCACGCTTGCGGCTTTTTTACCGAACTTTAACAGTTTTGGTTTTCCTAAATATACACTAAAATTTTAGGATATTTTAACGCATTTGGATAACTTCTAGTAATTAAAATCACTTTAAATATTTTTCTCTTTCATTTATAAACAAAAATATAGCATACTCTTATTCGAGTTTCTTGATAAATACTTTAAATATTTTTTTCTCAAGGAATCGCAGACGACAATATTCTTGGCCGAGGAAAACGTACATAAATATAATACCAAAGTGTGCCACCAGTGATCTATACGCAGTAAATGCGCTATTTAGAATTTGTGAAAAATGCAGCAAAATCCCAGCTCAGCGTATAACTAAGGGTTAAATATCCAGCGCAGATCTAGCCACTTAAATGCACATATCATGAGATAAAGTCATTTATTCCTTCAGTTGCACCACTAGAAATGGGAAACCGCGCCTATAATTTACCAATGACAAACGATTAAATGGTTCCATAAACACGAAATGTTAAAAGGAACATAATACAGTCCTCACAGCGGCGTATCGCACTTAATATTTGCAGCAAAATCACTCCGAAGTCGTGCCCAGCATGAGCAATATTAAAAGTCAACAATGTTCCAATTCACGGGAAGGGAATACGGCAACAAACTCCTCAGGAACATAAAACTCATTCTGCACAAATTTATTTTTCCTGGCCCAAACGGGATGTTTAACAGAATAAAAGTAGCCAGGAATAGGGCGATAAATCTTTCCGAACGCACTCAAAAGTACTTAAAGCGTCTGATGTAAAGAGGTTCTAAAACCTCGCCTCGGATACCCGGGAAATAAAATCCCTTGATCCTTATATGCACTGCTCCGACAACGATAATAAAAAGCCCATAAGCGAGCAGTTAATTCTTTTTTGTTTTCATTCCAGAACCGAATGAAAATTTGTAGCAAAAATCACCGCTTCCACCCGCTGCATCGCTCCCCGCACTCCTTACCATCCGCCACGCTAATTATTCCCAAGAGGGCTCCATCGCTTCGTTAGCCTTCCTCCTACAGTATTTTGCCCCATCATTGTGACCGGCAATGAAAATACGGATCGTAAAGGGAGTGGAAGACCCGACAAAGTGCGAGGGCAAAGAAGGAGAGGAGCAATATGAGATAAAGAATTTTGTGGTAGGTATCCACAAAAATACTTCGCAGAGCCCAGCACCATTCCTTCCCATCAATATACCGTCCCATTTTTGTGTCATCCGTTTTCAATTTATGGAATTTCAAATTAGAGGTATGGCACAAAAAAAAACAAAAAACTCAAAACTTGGAGACTGGTAAACACTAAAGAAAAATTATTAGAAATAAAGGAATAAAATTTTGTAAGGTTCACTATTATTTTAACATGGGCACAACCCGGGTTTCGTAACGTAGTTACATCTTCTAGTGACCTACACATGTTAAAATAATAGTGAACCTTACCAAGTTTTATTCCTTTATTTCCAATATGGAGAGGTTTCACAATGTAAAGCCTGAAGTTATCAGTTATACAAAAACATTAAATATGATTTAATGCTTTTCCGGCGAATAATGTGGGTAAACTCTTCTCGGGATTCCCACCGGGTTAAATTATCCATATTAGCCATCGTTTCAAGCTCCGACTCGGGGCTCATCCTCAGGGCTGCTGAATGAGCCCCGAGTCTGAGCTTAAAACGTTGGCTAATATGGGTAATTTAACCCAGTGGGAACACTGAGAAGAGTTTACCCACAAAAATATTCCCTTAAAATCGTAATAGCCTCTTGCAGAAACATCAGAAATCGTTAGAACACCTATTACAAAATATTTCATGAGCTCATTCGATTAGAATGACACGTAATATTTCATCTCGAACTGTAACTTCAGCATAATTGCAAGTTTTCATCTTAATGTACGTTATACCATTGATTATAAAACTTGTGCCACAGTGAAACAATAATTGTAGACAGGAATACACATGCTTATCAACCTCACACGATTAAAAAATAATCTGAGCAAATGAAACTCCAACAGTGTTTCCAATAAAATGAAATTCAATCCGCGTAGGAGCTACAAATAAGTGCGACGTTAAGTCAGTTGAGACAAAAAACGAAGGATAATAAATAAATAAGGTAAAACAACGCACAAAGTTACATCGGGATTCGAACCACACAACCTTGGCTCGGAATGAGGACTGAGTGCAGCGAAACTATTCAAGGACGCCTAACCTTTCCCGTAAAACCGGAAAGCGATACCTCGCCATACTTGGAAGAGCAAATTATCTCGACTGGATCATCGCTCTTTTGGTACACTTAGTTACACGTGAGACCAAAGGCCCGAAGGTGGGCTTGAGAATGAGAAGAAGTTACAACTCACACTGCAACTTCAAGGAGACTTGAATGAAAATGCAGATGAATTCTAGAAAACCCAACTTCATGCCTTTCAAAATTATTTAACGTCGACAAGTACTTATAAGGCGATTTACATGTCACCATGATCAAAAACGAGGCTTCGAGAATGATTACTAGCACAGAAATAAACTCAATCATAGGTATTGGCAATGAAAATAGTAGTCGATTGAATCCAACACGAGCTTTTGGGAAATAGCCAATAGGAATTTACACACAAATATCCGCGAATGCCCAACTTGGTAGAAATACAAACAATTTAGAGTGCTCATAACTCAAATAGAAGGCATGAACTGGCTCAAAACGGTATAATACTTGACACCGGGAAAGAGTAGATAAGCACTAACGATTCTGTCGCTAATCCTCCTCTTAAAGTTTAAATTTATTTAGAGATAGCACACAAACTTAATGAAATATTGGCACCTGTTAATTACTACCATGAACTATTTTCAAACTTGAGAATGCTTACTTCATTGTAAGTTGCATACTTTTTATTCATTTCATCCTTGCTTTGCTCTTGAGGGCCTGTAACCTGAGCGATCAATAAATGATACTGCTATCACTATCAATGCCTTCAAGATTTCCAAAGCCAGGAAGCTCTCCTCCATCACTACCCGCCGTAAAAATCTCAGCTCAATAGTTAGTCACACACTCTTTCGAGAATCTCTGTGCTGCCTCCTGGCTATTTGTTGATTCACTTCGAAGGGAAACGACGTATTTGAAGGAAAAACGCTAGCTGTCAATACGAAGGAAATGATGCATCTTCTTCGGCCGTGCGGGAATTCGATTTTACTTGATAACGTCTGTTAATGAAGAATGTAGGTTGATGAACGAGCATATAACAATCCAAGAAGTTTGAAAGCATAACGAAGCCGTGACGAAGGGAATCAGGGAAAATGAAAACTAGCATATTCACAAAGCAAGTTTTTATAGCATTTTAATGTAAAATTGGAGAGCAGAATTTCATACTTTGATAAGCGAATACAATACCTCGAATCTCAACAGCACTTGCAAGTGGTTTATATAATGAACGAAATAGAGCCGATCCGTATGATGGACTAGAGTGAAAGTTTTCCCACTATTTCATCAGCAGCACCATACTGGATTAAACTGGTAATTCAAAATATCCAATTTATAACTGTTAAATCACCAGTCAGCTGGGTGTATCAACTCGCTGATTATGCTTAACGACTCAAAGGTGGCCGTTAACTTGGTCATAAGCGCATCAAACTAAGGGCTGTAATATCGACAATAACAACATTACATGGTGAAGGGTAAAAGAAACTGTTCCTAGTTTTTCAAGCCCCTTTCAATGGAAGGACGGCATTCTAAGGATGGCTAAGGGATGAACTTCGATGTTTTCACTTACAACATATGCCAGAAAAAATACGGGTCCCCATAGATCTCAAATCCATTAGATTCGGTAACAACTATTAAACGGGCGCTGCGTTCCAAATTAAAATAATGAAAACTTATACTAGATAAAAAGCAAAGTAAGGGGATAGCGATTCGTAGAAAGTAAAACAAAACGCGAGGAAAACGCAAGAAAAAAATTGATTGAAAAAGAAACAAGATTTTTTTCACTCGTTCATTCAATCCCTTCAAATCCTCCAGCTTCCTTCCAATTACAATTTTGCTTCGTCCTCCTTCACGTGAATATCCCCACTTCAAAGAGTATGTTTTTTTTACTGCCGAACGTAAAATCTGAAGCCAGCGTTGAATGATCGGGTGAGATCATCCGTGAGAGCACCGCCGCGCCGACTTGGCCGTAGTCCTCTGTGGCGAACCCCAGACGCGGTTTTCTGGCCACCACCACCTCCGGTACGAACTAATTGAACACCTCGGCGCAAAAAGGCGCAGCGCAACGCATCCGTGACGCCGCGGGCATCGAGTTGAGCCGCAGGTGACGAGGGTCAGGCGCGAGGTTTCCTTTCCTCGCGTCCATCTCAACACCGCTCACAGCAGAATCCAAAGAAGCCTCTCAAGGAAGCCTCGAGGGGAACGATAAAAATAAACAAACCTTAGAATTGGTTCCACTCTGGCGGGATCAAAGCGCGCGAACAAAGATGGTTTTGAGAGACGAACGAAGCAGGCCGAGAACATCCAGGGATTGAGTAAAAAGAAGAAAACACCGTCCATCCATTAAGATCAGTCAATCTCATTCCGAGAAAATTATCGGACCATGTCCGCCAATCCCGAGAACCAAGCTGTCTTCTAGAGACAAATCTAGTTTAAGGTAGTAGAGGGCAGTACCGACACGCTAGACCTTACTTATCTAGTCTTTTTACTAGAAGTATCACTCTTTTACAACATCATCATGAGATTTACTGGGCACAGAGTAAACCCTTGTCAATATTTAACTGTTTCAAGCTCAGAAATTTAACATCTGATAAAATGCTCAAGTAAAAGTTTCATATTTAAGATGCAATTAAACGTTGAAAAGGGTTGAGTCAACCCCTAACTCTTTCACGACGATAGCGTGAGTTTTGAACAAGCAATAAGACACGATAAAAGGCCGGTCGAGTGGGAGTGATGCATCCTCCTCACGTGGGTATTCACGGAAAATGGCAAAACCAATACTAAGCCTATCATCATCCCCGCTCGCCCCTGTTCTCACGGATCCAAAATGTGGCATGCAAAAATTGGAAAAAAAGAGAAAAAATACAATATTCATCACTATAACATTCAGGTGACGCGAAAATACTTCCTAACTACAAGCCTTTCATGTGAGTGATGCCAGCCTGTTACTGGCAAAATTAAGCAGACATCCTGACACCCTGCAGTACCTGGTGGACGGAGCGAAATTGATCAAGGCCACAGGTGAAATTGATCAGTCACATAATACGTCGCGACTTATCACGAACAGCAGATTATTTGATGGCAGCTACCCGAATTTCGCGTAATAAGTCCATCACTTTCGAAGTACGCCGTCAAAAGGACTCGGCGGGCGGGCAATTGGATACTGCCAAAATACTGCGGAGGGTATGATGGAAAAAATGTAGGAGGAAATTCAATTAATTAAGCGAAGAATGGGGAGCAAGAAAATAATGATTATGGATAGAATGAAAGGGTATTCGCATTACTGCGAATTGAAAGCGGAAGCATAATTTGGAATGGGAACAAGCCTGAGTGACTTATAAAATGATTAAACATATCTATACCGGTAGAATACTTATAGAAAAAATACTAGCATCCTTATTGACCATAACAAAACGAGGATATGACATCAACGGAAAAAAGTATTCTTCTACGAACAACAAGTTGGTCTAAATTTCGGCCAAAATCTGCCAACGACAGGAAATGTTTCATAGAGAGATAGCAGTACGACGGAAAGGACAGGACTTCCACATATTTTTTTCAAAATAGTTACCAATTGTTTCAAGTTTTATTCGGCAGCTGACTTATGTCAGGAGTTATTGAGTTAAAAATTGATTGAGTCAAACAATACCAACCAACAGCATGAGAGAAAAGTCTCCTCATTGAGAACTGTAATAGTAGTGGTGTTAACTAAATTTGCAAACTCATTTTACAAAGCGCATTGGCGCAGGAGGAAATTCTGGCAAAAGGCCTTTGTTTCTTGCGCGAGCTGGGGAGGATTGATAGGCAGCGTCTGTGATGTTTTGAATACAATGCCGCCCTCAGTTCCTGCAATCGGAAACACCGCTGACCTTTATCCTTGAATTAATTCTGCATGCGATAGGCCAACTGAAACGACTACCACCAAGCCACTGATCTGACGTAAATTAAATTCACACACCATTGGATGGAGCTGCCTGGTCCCAATAAAAACCGGCCCCGTCATTTCCTGGAGGTTGATGAGTAAAACAGGACCGTCATTTCACTTGACAGGCTTCGTAGAGAAGGACCCTCAGAGGTCACAATTTCCGCCGAGTCTTTGCTGCTGGGTGGTACTAATCCAACGAGTTCACGCCAACGAGAGTACAGAGTCCTCCCAAATTAGATTTTGTCCCAAGCCTGTTCTGGAGAGGTAAATAACGCAACTTTGACACAGTATTTTTATGTTGTCTGATTCACTTAACCATGTGCGAATAAAGAACATTTTCGAGGACAAGCATATTGAAGAACCCAGAAATAAAAATCAGACAAAGGGATCCATTATTTATTTTTGATTCTTAAATTTTAAATAAATTAATGAGATTAAGACGGTTGTGGTTGAAACGCATATTGAAGTTGCTGGCGAGCAAGAGGGAGGAACAGGATTCGTAGATAGAATAAGGAGTAATATGCCTCACGCATTGCAGAAGAATGAAATTCTGAGCTTGGACGGGATCGATTGCTAAAAAACTGGTATATTAATGTTTACATTAAACGATAAACAACATTTAATGATAAATTTACGCACAAGGTTTCCTATTACACGACCCACAACATATTCCCCATGAAACTGGAAAAGAATACACGGGAGCGATGAAGGATGTTGCAAAAAGTAAGATAACATTCGCGGGCATTTCGGGTAGGAAGTCTTCGTCCACCGTCACATTAGCTGACAGCCTCAACTGGCTCGGTGCCCTGTTCAGCGGAAGAGGTGAAGACACTCTTTAATCGATTCAGCAGAATCTACAACGGGCGCCAAAACTCTAATGAATACGGACCATCAATATAAACAGCGGTCGTCACGGGAGCGACAGACGTTCACCGGGCAACGCAGGGCGCATTGCAAATGGTCTCGGAAAGAACTTACGCCACGCGGAAAGATGGAGAAACAAGACTGTTCGGAGAGCTGTGTGATACATGAGGTCAAGCGGGATGACTCTTCCTCGCCATTCGGTCCAGAATGACATAGTTTCCGTCAATGCTGTCCTATACTCATCGCAAAATTTAAGAGAAAGACATTCGTCTGAGTTTGGCCACATTAATCACCCACTGAGATTTCACCAAAAAAAGGTTTTGTAGCTTATAATAAAATTACTTTTAAGAGCGAAATGAAATTCGTACATATTTCGGAGGAAAATCATTCAGATAAATAGCCCAATTGATCCAACAATATTACTTTTACGCTGAGTTATAAATTCAATCGTTTTAGGACTAACTTCCCAAACGTTCAACGTAAATAAGTAACAAAAACTCGGGTTTGAATGCACTAACATTGTGTAATAGTTCAACTGGTTTCATTTCATGAGGATGGTGACAATACGCTGACACCATTGGTAGGCAACATTTAAAAAAAAAATTAGTGTATTAAAGGGCAGCTTGTTTTTATTTCTTTCACAAAAGCACTTACTTTACCTACTAGTACAATAATGTATTAATTCAGCTGTAGTCTCGAAAATACTATATCCTCACCAACTCATAAATCTCTTTGACGATTCCAGCATGGGGATTTGACCAAATAAAAAAGGGAACATTTATCCTCGGTTCAAGTCGCCGGCCTCAACAGATCTCTATTCTCTTAAATTTTCCACCACGGTCCCAACATTTAACACCGCAGGCAGCGTTGTGCTTAGAAACTTCCAAGTTCCATACAAATTCCTAAAGGCACTGGTAATGGATGCACCACTTTTCGCGAGATCATCCTTTCACGCGCTTCTGATGCTAAGGAGGTCGGCTTCCTGCCTTGGCAACCCCTGGAAATCGCCGACAAAAATTCGATGAATTCATATCCGAATTGTATGACTGACCAAATCACCGCCAACACAAGACATCCAAACGCATCATTCCTGATTCACAGCCAGGGGCTGGTGAATTTCCTGTACAGGAAATTGATGTCACATTGTCACACTGTCGCTTAAGTGACACCCAGCAAATTCCGGGAGGAGAAAAGGATAGATTACACCACAGGGAGTGACAAGATATCATGACAAGAAGGAAGATAACCCGTCATTCCCAAGCACTTAAGCATCTTCCATCATATAGTATTGTAAGCAAATAACTGAGATAGTACATAAACTAAACTACACAGCGAATTAAAAACAGAAGTCGGAAGGAAAGACAAGCTACTGTAATTCGCATAATTTTACACGCAAACCTACCAAAACCGGCGGAATAATTTTATAATAATAAATAAAACTATAATTAACAATTGTACGAAAATTTCCGATTAAAATAATTTATTTTTTAAAATCTAATATTGTGTTCTAAACACTATTTTTTTTTAGGATGTCGCTACGCCATTGCGATAAGAAAGAAAATTTATTGGACACAAGCGTATGATCGAACTTTGAGATTGATCGAAAGCTAGAGGACCTTTTGAAGGCAAAATTACTCCTCCTCCCCGGACACGATAAATTGTAGACGGCGTTAAGTTAAAGGTGTTATTATCAACTCAAAACTAAAAATGATTCAACTCAAAATTAGAATATTTTTTATAGTGATTATCACTTACACGATGAATCACTAAAGCAAACACATTTATTTTGCAAGAAACATAACTTAGACTAATTCCTCACCAACGGAAATGTACCTCACGGATAAGTTTTACGGAAAAATGCTATGGAATACAGCTGAACAAATAATTGTAAACATTTTTAACAAAAAATATGCTACATATCTAATCAAAACGACAGGATACCATGAATGATGCAAGTGCCGACATTTGGCAAATTAAGGGAGAAGAACGAAAATGGGTCAAGAGACCGTTTACCCCGAAATTCGAATGAACCTTGCGAGATGGAAACGGGTTCACCAATGGCAACAGGCAACTAGAAAATGACGAATGTATGTCGCAACCCATCTTGACACGCCGGGATGAAGACGAGGGGAGGCTGGGAGCGACACCACTCCCCGGCTTTCCATTGCAAAGAACGTTTCAACGCGCAGGCGCGAGGGAAAATATATTCGCGCCAAAAAAGCGTAGGTAGGACGCTCGTATCGAGAGTTAGATACCGACATTGACCTCCATTACAAACTTTCGGGCACTCCAACGAACTAATCGATTCCCCATCTTTTCGGCAGCTACCCCGCTGTTAACTACACACCTGTGGCACCGGCAAATTGTAAAGGCGGGATTATTTCGATGAATTACCTCACGCTAAAATATTTGATGGCCCAACTAGAGGGGTCTACCACCACGCCGGCTTCGCTGCCCAATTCTGGACAATAAAAAAATACCGGCCGGCAGACAGCAGAAAAGTAGGCCAGCGGCGGCTTCGTAAAAAAAAAAAAATCGCCGAAAACAGCAACTTCCAACTTCACCCGGTTTGATGTCCCACTGCTCCCGAGGATTATATAACTTTCGCTTTCTTTTTTGTCATTTTCGGCTCTTTTCAGTGAGCTCACCGCCGCTTTTGAAGCTGCCGATTCACTTATTCAAATTACATTTAAAAAACTACCATGGCCCGCTCTTACCTGCTCAAAGTCAACTGCACAGAGGCCAAAGTCAAATTTCAAATACATTAATCGTAAAATGTAGCAATGTAAACTAAATAGCTATCATGCACCACTTATTTTACTACGAGCTAATACTATCGAAGCGGTTCGTAAACAGATTAAAGCGATTGATGACTTCAGTTTAACCCTCATTTAGAGCCTTCTCGAATACGACTTTGTAATATTAGCAATCTTTTATAATATTTGTAGTCTAAAAGCTAATTAAGTGTAGCTATAAATAATCTTTGTAGCCGTAATATATCCTGCTTCACTCCATTCAGTTAAAAATTAAAGTTTTTTTCCTTGTTCCCAGTATTTAAAAACATCACATTCTCACTTTCTCTCAGCCGTTCCTAGATTTTTTTTACCATTTTTTTAAGACAAGATGTGTGAGTTCACCTAAGGATAATATGAAAATTTGACACGAAAACCAGATAATTACTATATACATACGAAGTATTTATCATGGCTTTCCTGGCTTTTTCACAACTATGGCAGATGAAAATTACTCAATGATTTTGTAAAATATTGACCAGTAATATTTTTCTGCGTTCATTTCCAAATAGTATGGCCGTAAATCCACCAAAATATTTAAACAGTAAAATTTGAAGCAAGAAAAAAATTTGAAAATCAAACAAATGGCCAACCCAAATGAGAAATTCACAAGAAATATAATAACTAATAGCCTCAGCAATACAGCTGACTCGAGTCCTCATCTAGATCCATTCTTATCAAAATACAAAACTATTGATTTTAGAACGCAATCTGCTCCCGCTTGGACACAACATTTTGATAACCGTAATTATACTAGAACGTCATGGTTAATACATTCAAGAATTCTCGAGGTGGCTGCGCAGTACTCACAAGATGACAACAACACCGAAGCCGCAACCTTAATGTAGAAACGGAGCATGGATAAAGTTAGCTTAAGCCTGAATCACACGATCATTTTTTTCGTCGCGAAAGTGATCACTATCGCGATTACAGCGCAAAATGATCGTCGGCGGCAATTGTTTTTCGCGATCGCGATCGCGTTGAGGATTCCCATCGCTATTTTTCATCACTCGTCCGGTCGCTTTTTCCGTCGCTAAAACAGTCACTAAAACCCCATATCAGCCAATCGGAACGCATTCCCCTATGGAGCGATTGCAGCGCAACGTTTGACAATTGTGGGAACGACATAAATAAACAAACACGCTATATAATTTCGTGATGTGGGTCCTATGACAACGAGCTGTGATATTGGAAATGATGCGAAAAGCGACGGCGGGAGTGACCGTGTGATTCAGAAAAATGATCACAAGAGCGATTGCTTTTCGCGACGGGAAAAGTGATCTCGATAGTGATTACTTTCGCGACGAAAAAAAATGATCGTGTGATTCAGGCTTTATGTAATATATGTCAAGAGATTGCATTTAACTTTTGATACTCCATCATGCGTCTTAAATTTGATGGAAACAAAATGCCAATCGAAATAAACAATTTTAAAACAAACGCCACTACCGCCGTAATCAGCCAATCAGACGCATCACGTGACGGAAATAGCCATTTAAATTTTTGGTCGCATGCGCTGAAGCAAAAATCGCTCTTGATCACAACTAATCTGAAATCAGAACATTCATTAAGGGATCGTCTAGGGCAGCGGTCCAAAACCTGTTTTCTTCTCCCGTACATGGATACAACTAATATTGTACCCCCAAAAATGTCACGTGCACATTTTATTACATCATTTCACTACGGATAATGACACTTTTGGTTATAGATAATAGTACAAATAGAAACTTTGTTTTAAATACCCCATACATTCTGCATACATATTACCTGGTTAAGAGATACATAGTTCCTGCCGTACGCCCTTACTGATTATTTTCAGCGTGCCCCGAATGGCAACCGCTGGCCTAGGCTAAAATTCGCAAAAATACTGAAGCGGAGTCCAGAGACACGTCCGTACTCTCCCAAAGCAAGGCGACCTCGCGGCTTCAAAATGCTCAACTATTGTTCTTCGACACTTTTCTACAGGGAGAGAGAGCGAGAGCCACCTGCCGCCACCCTCGGTTTTGAAAAAGAAATGGGTCTCGCTACCGTTCAATCGAAGCAGGCCAGTCGCACGGAGAAAGAACATTTTGCGTCGAAAGCTGAGGCAAAATGCCAGCGGCTGGAACAGGATTTACAGTAAGAGAAACCAGATGAAACTGCATGTCAGCGGGGCCATGCCAATTTTACTATTATTACATAGAGCTCCATCCATTCACCAGAGAATCTAAATACGGCTACATTCACCAGAGCATGAGAAATATTTATTCCTGCTTCCACAGCGCTAAACTCAAAAGAATTTTTCACCTATGAGATTCCGAATAAAATTTGTTTTCGAACGACGCAGGTTGTGACGTTCTATCTATCATCAGAACTTGAATAACACTTAAGATAACTAATTTATTCTAAAATGTCCATAAAAGTATTGTTAAAATGTTATAACAAAGGCAGGAAAAAAGCAATGCTCTCCTACATAAGATAATCAAGGGTATATGAAAGGCTAAATTAACTGCAAAGACTTTGTAAAATGCAATTTAATCATGATATATCCCAGTTAAAAAGACAGCACTGTTAGTATTCTGTAGCATCCACTGATCAAATTGCCCACAGGAGCTCTAAGACGCAACCAAACTAGCCACCACACAAACACGATCCCTTAAAAAAACATAAGGAATACCAGTATTCATAGTAATGAGGATACTAGGGATTCTGTGTACGTAGGAAATGCATATTAAGGGGCGCTTCGCCCCCCCAATAAACCGGTCGTAACTTGTCTTTTCTGGTGGCGGATCGCTCCATCAAAACTTACGCTGCAACCTTGAAATTTCCAGATTATACAAGGTTCAAAATACATTTTATACTATTTTAAAATTTTCCTAATTCCCAAACATGAAAACTTTGCACCTGAGAAAATTTTTAGGCGAAATTTTGAAATTTTAGATAACAGAAAATGTTGACCATAACCCTTTTTATGTACCATGAAACTTTCAAAATGATAGCATAAGTTACCATTGAGCAATAAGCCATTTAAAAAAAGAGTGGGAGGTAAGCGTTCCCTAAAAGCAAATTGGTCAAAACCTATCACTTCGGCAGGCTCTAAAATTTCGATTCCCACACGGCCGGCTGCACCGTGAGGGAGTGCGCAGACAGCTAAATAGCAAGTCCACCAGGGCGACGAGAAATCGAGGCTTTCAAGGTGACGGCGTTCATAATTCGCGACACCTTCCACCTTCTCTTTTTCCCTTTATCCTCACTTTCGGATTCAGTGAGCATGCCAACCACCACATGACTAAGGCCAGGGAGCGACCTCCACCCACACCTCAACACCCGACCAACATTGCCAAGTGCCTCAAAGGTAAGACCAACGACCTTCACCTCTCATGATCCATGTGACCTTGCTCAAAGCGTATCAGCGCGTAGCGAAGGATGCATCGGTCTTTCAAATCCCAGGAAACTCATTTCCTTTGATAGAAATGGCTAGTGAGGGCTGATTATTTTTTAGTCGCATAGAAGAAACGATTCTTTAAGGTTAAGTACCACTCCCGCTTAGGATATCGAGTTCAGACTTTATACGAGACATTATTCGAGGAAAACGGATACAACACCAACGACATTAGGAACAAAATTGCTTTAGCAAAAGAGGCATTCGTGAAAAGGAACGCGCTAATGGGAGGTTCGTTATGTAAGAGTTAAAAGAAAATATTAGTGACGGACCTGATCTGGAGATTAACGATTTAAGTAATGGAAACATGGACAAACTTACACAACGAAATGGTATGGAAAAGAATGGAGAAGGTGCAAAGGACGGAAAGAAGAAGGCACGACGAAGTGTTGGACATGGTGGGTGAGGATAGAGGGTTTATTGATGAAATACGGGGGAGACATAAGGTATGAATGGAGTGTTTACTGTGCGGAGAGGTGATGTTGAAAACAATGCTATAGAGTAGAATGTTGGGTAAACGAGCGAAAGAAAGTAAGAGAATAGAGAATTTTACGTGGGATGAAAGGGAATAGAAGTCTTATAGGGAATTGAAGAGGCAAGGACAGTGCCAGAATACCTCTCAAACATTCCATGCAAACATACCTTAATCGGTAGAATACCATAATAATAATACTCGTTCAAAACTTAAGCTTTCATCATGAAATATTCAGGGAAAATAAATCATGCATACCAAATATAAAAAGTATCTCCACTGAAATACGGAGCCAAAATTATAAAACTTGAGGTACAGGTAAGTCCATGATAAAAACACAAATGGTAATTCCCACACTTTAACTCATAACTCAACCATGGTTTCAACATATTATGTCATTTTCAAGGATATTCCATTCCATTTCCTTGAAAATGGTATTACATGTTGAAACCATGGTCGGTAGTAGAGTTTTGAATTAAAGTGTGGAAATCAGCACTTGTGTTTTTATCATGGATAAATCGAACTTCCACCAAGTCAAGCCCGAATCGATTTCATAGAGGTAAGTGTTGATCAGGGTCAAATGAATATGCTCTGAAAATATTAAGACGATACCTTAAGATTTAGACAAATGATAATTCAGGAAAAAATATTGCCCGTGTAGGAGTGATGCCTCCACTTCACGAATGGGATGAGGAACTTGTGTGTTACCTATTTAACAATCACGAAGGTAGATGGTAATCTTTTCAAGTGAAAAGGGTAGCCGTCACTGAGATTTCCTCGAGTCATTCAGCCAATTTCCATTGCTTGAACCGCTAAATTAAAAAAATGCATTCATACTAAAGCTTGCGCACCGCGTCATGCTCCCTTTTGCCCACCTAGTAATGCAGATGCCTGGTAAGGGAAAATTATAAGCATCGACTTTACAACAAAGTTGATTCAAGGGCCTTGATGTCGATGATGAACATTAAAAGTCGGACATTTAATTAATTATCGAAAATGAGCAACTGATGAGGATCTACTAGAGTTGCGACAAACGTGAGCTTTGCTTGGAAGAAGGCGAGAGTCACGGTTTATTTTTCGTTAAAGAGTGACAAGGGTTAAATTGAAATATATACAGTAGAAGGTCATCGAAAAACTCTTAAATGAAGGATGATTGACGTGGTTGAGGCCAGCACATAAATAATCATTATTGAGGTTATCGAAATTTTCTTTAAGCATTAAGCTAAATACTCTTGTCACATCGTTCGAGCTCATTTTTCGATTACCCTCGGAACATTTTCCATGCTTCTAGCGTTTATAACACACCCTTTCAACGAATCAAGAAGAAGAAAAATCAGTCACGTAATCCGATCATAAGAATTGGAAACGCAGACAATTATGAAGATTGCGTAATCGGACTTAAAAAAAATGGTGGGGAAGGACAAGTGCCGAGCTTAGGAAGTAGAATGCATATGAGTCAGGGAACCGATACAAAAGGGCAAATTAAAATGAAACAAATTTATTTAAAAGGCTTTCGGAAAAAAATACATTATAATTATACGTATATCGCCAGCCTCGGCGGCGGCGGGGAAAAGTCCTCGCCTGCTTAACAAGAGGTCGTGGGTTCGAGTCCCGCCTGGGTAGGTTGCGCCTATCCAGGGCATGGTTGTTCCTGTACGCGTAATTGTTAAATATGTTGAACACCCCGATATAAATGGCCAATATATGCTGTATTCGGTGGTTTGGGAATAAAGGAATGAAATGAATAATGTATCTCAATTTTTCCATAAAAACTCAATTTTCAAGCCATTTCCACGACAATTAAGTCCTCATTTCCTTTCCTTTTAGTCCATGGCATGTTTTACACACTCCTAACGTGTGAAACGCGAGCCTCGGTGGTCTCCAGGAATGGAACATAACAATCGTGAAAAGAAGAGAGGAATGAAGATGAAAGCGGGGAGAACCAAGAGAGAAACACCAAGAAATAAAACAGAAGAGGATCCGGCACTTCGGGAGAAACGATTCGCGACGGATAAAGGACCATGGGAGCGATATAGAGGCAGAGCGTGTGGGATGCAGAACAGAGGAGAGGAAGCAGATCTCATTCACAAAGGAACAGGTGTTGAATCCCATCCCCTTGAGTCCGTCCCTATTCCATTCACCCCATCACCCACCCACTTCAGTCCATGTCTTTCGGGACGAGGAGGCCGTCGCGGCTATTTCCCCGCGAGAACTTCGGAGCGACGCTGACGTGGAATACTAGTCCATGGAAGCAGATGAAAGACGGAGGCAGAAAAAAAACGGGCATGATTACTTCAAAAAGGACTGGTGTGAGAAGAGGAGCGAACGAGGTTGAGAATTTTTTATTTCACTCCTCCTTTTGTTTTTCCTCCCCTTCCCTGCCATCTTATTCTTATTTCCCGTCCGACCTTATGATTTTCCGTATCCGCCGGAAATGCGGAGAAGTCTGGAATGTCGGGCGAAACTTCCCGGTATATGGTGCGGGTAAACCAACTGACCTGTCTTCGAATCGGCTTCTGTGATCTGCAGTGGAAAAACTTGGTTCGAATGATTATTATTATTAAAGTATTCCACCGATTAAGGTAGTTTTCCATGTAATACCTAAGAGGCACTTTGTGAACCTCCCCTTTTTTCAAGAATTTCCCTCTTGAATTCACTATAAGACCAACTCTCTTTCATTCTATCTAAGAATCCTATTCTCTTCCTTCTTTTCCTTCGTTCACCTTACATTCAAACCTTTAACATTGTTTTCAACATCGCCTCTCCTTTCTGTACTGGCTCAACCTTCCTCAGCCTTCTGTCTCCTCAGTCTCTCCTCATCGAAAAGCAGCCTCTCCTCACCCACCATGTCCAGCACATCGTCGTTCCTCCTCCTCTCCGTCCACTTCACCTTCTCCATTCTTCCGCACACTCACATCTCGAACGCCTCCAATCCTCACTCGTCCTCTTTCCTTAAGAGTCCACATGGGAAGGAATACCAAAACTGGTAAATGGTGAAGAAAAGCTCTTTCGGGGGTGGTCCTTTATACCCATTTCGGTAAAACCACTATTCTAACACGTCTGACATTCCATTTTGCGGCTTGACCTAGCTAATATCTCATCCAATCATAGCTGGAAAAATATTCAAGGATTTGAAGGAGATCGATTCTTCGCCAATTCGTTGTACCATAAACCAGGACAACTTTGCCAGGTTTTGAAAAATATTATCTCTGACGTCCTACCTAACGAACTAAGCAAAATTTGCACCTATGTTTAGAATACATTGGCGATATAATTGACACTCCTTACAATGATACCCGTGGCACCTTTACCTTTTCTGAAAAAAATGTCCAAGTTTTCTTTTAATATTGTAGTAAGTGAATTTTAAACATTCCACATTTAATCCTTCGAGTATTCCTATGTACTTTTCCTCATAATTCTCAAAGTTCAAAATTTATTTGTTTCCATTGTTTCCTTGAGTTTCCCACTGGTTATAAAGAGTTTGTACAGTTGCCTCAGCTCCAGATGATCTTTGCCAATTATGTTTTTAATTTTTTAACGTACAAGAGTTTACTTACGTTGACATTTTTTCACACATTAGACACCAAGACTAAAGGTTTATGATGGTTTCAAAGAATAATCGTACCTCAACTTTTAAGAAAGCAGTTGAAAAAGAAAAAAAAGTGGCAAAATTGTCCCGGTTTACGGTATTTAAAAAGATCAGGTATGTTCACAACTAACGCTTTCATGCAGCGAATCAGTCAAAACACTCCAAAAAAATTAAATATTTTCTATCTTAAAATGCGATATCATAATGTCACATCCGATTTATCGATGTTTTTCGGATATCCTTGTTTTCCGATTCATTACGCCTGATCGCACAGTCATTTGCACGAACTATCGACATTTCATTGACCTTAAAATCTATCGGACGAGTCTATCACAATGATTGCTCAACACGTTGCGAAGTTCAAACGTCAGCGGCGAGCGAAAACGATTATTACGATCCTCAGTCATACTATTTAATTTCACTGAGCCAGCCACCTCAAGCTACAATCATAACTAATCTCTTCGTGGAATTCGAGATCTAATCATATTAGGATAATAAAAGGCTATAATACACATAATCTCAAAATGGTTGCGATAGGACATTAGGGGAGTGATAGATATTTTATGAACTTGATTATTTATCAGAAATTTAAAGACAATCGTATAATGGATGTCTGAGAGGGTATCAATGATACCGCCGCAGTCGACAAGAGAGATTTATCTTCTCTACGCGAAGCACATTTTTTCATAACCAATGAAGACGCTTTTAGATGACAGCTGCCCCTTCAGTTACACCTGCGGTCCAGAAAATAAATTACGAGGAAAACGAATAAAAATCTTGATTCAGGTATACATGTGATTGTTTTTCGAGTTAGATTGTGTAACTTGCTCATGGCTAAACAAACATTACATTAAAAACTTAGTCGATGCCACACACCTTTATTAGGTACAACCTAAATTGACCGGAAGTTATACCGATTAAAACTGTCTGGAATCGATAATATTTTCAATATATTTATTTAACAACGAATATACCATAATTATGTACTAGTATGGCCCACACTTGAACAGGCCATGATGGCATATACATTATTTATTTATCACATATTGCGACGCAATTGCACACGATTGCAAATATAGATATTTAATTGAGAATAAGGAAAAGGGTATTATCCGCGGAGGGGTTGGGAGCGAATGAATTGAGGGTGGGAAAGACAATGGAATACTTGCGACTCACCTGAATAATCTCGATGCAGATACTCGATGCAAAGACGATGCTTATTATCCACAGTCTATATGTATTGATATCATTTCTCCGAATATATTCTGTGTGACGTCCTTACTTCATTTCAAGAACGTGAATACAAATTTCTCAGCGCGTAAACCATCTTTCCAGAAAATATTAATTGACAGTTTAAAATTAAGGTTGTTGAATTCGCGATTTGACTGATGACACGCTCATTTTTAGGCTTCAAAAATCCATTTCTAACATCTTAACGGATAGTAGAACCAACAGCAATTTAAATACAAAATCAAGTTCGTAAACCTTGCACATTTCAAAACATAACACCATGGGATGAAATTTCAGCTATATTTGCAAAACTTTATGCAAAAAATGTAAAACTTATTTTCCTATATTCAAAACCTACAAAGCATACGAACTAACTATATCACTGCAAAGAGAATCAGAGAGACCTCATAAATTGAGGGATGAGAAAATTCATACAAATCAATTAGCTTGATGAGTATGAAAAAAACTCCATTCAGAATATCACTAACGAGTGTTAGTAGAGAGAAAAAAGGACTGTCTCGTTAAGAGTTTCGACAGGAACGAAACCCTTTCCACGGGCGACGTCCGACTGTGACCGTCTCCAAGGTCGGCGGACGCACGGAGGGAAAAAAAGACACAATAAAACAACATCGACGACGGGAAACAAACGCGTGACGGGACGTGAATTCGGAAACGGCGAGAAACAGCGAAGTGTCTGCGCGTAGCATAGAGGCGCCTTTTAAATTTCGGATGGGGGAGGGGAGCTCAATTTTCTCGCCGCTTGGCAACGAATTCGCGCAGAGCGGCAGGGAGGGAGTAAAGGGGTAGGGGGAGTGAGTGTGGAAGGCAGGAAGGACGCGGGACAAGCGGAAAAGCGCACTCAGGGGACAAGACAAAACACCTGCTTGAAGGCAAGGGCGAGACTCCGGGGCAGGTCACAGAACTCACGTCAGGATTCCCACCCTGGGTTCAAACAATGATCCTGACAATATCCCTACGTATATTGTGAAAGGCTGTAAAGAGATCTTAGCTCAACCTTTATGTCAGTTGTTTAATAACTCTTTAAAAAGTGGGGTATTTCCCACAAAATGGAAAACTGCCAAGGTGTGTCCTATTTTTAATAAGGGAGAACGAAACGACATAAAAAATTATAGGCCTATAAGTATATTGTCTGTTTTTTCAAAAATATTTGAGGGTATTTTATGTAAGCGTATTAACTTTCTATTAAAAAATCGGATAAGTGATACACAACACGGCTTTATAGCTAATAGGTCAGTAACGACCAACCTAGCTATCTTAACTGATTATGTTATGAATTCCATGGATAGCGGTTCTCAGGTGGATGCAGTCTACCTAGACTTTAAAAAAGCCTTTGATACTGTACAACATAACATATTGCTAAGCAAACTGAAAAGTATTGGCATTGCAGGCTCTTTGTTAACTCTTTTGAGTTCATTTCTAAATGAAAGAAAACAATACGTAGTGTATCGAAACGTGGTGTCTGACAAATACTCTGTTGTATCTGGTGTGCCTCAAGGCTCGAACCTGGGTCCACTTCTGTTTTTGATATTTGTTAATGACTTGCCACAATGTATCCATCATTCAAGATGCCTAATGTTTGCAGATGATGTTAAAATATATAGAAAGGTGAACAACTTACAACATTGTCTCCAGATACAGTCAGATTTAAACAGTCTAGTCACCTGGTCTCATGAAAATGGTCTATTTTTTAATGTTGATAAGTGTTTTGTTTTATCTTTTTCACGGAGAAAAAATGTAATCAAATGCAATTACCATATGGAAGAATCCAAATTGAATAGGACTAACGAATGGAAGGATCTAGGGGTCACCTTTGATAGCAAAATGTATTTCACCACACATATATTGAATATTAGCATAACTGCATGTAAACTTTTGGGCTTTATACACCGTATGTCAAAATATTTTGACTCTGAGATGGTACTTAAGACATTGTATTACTCTTATGTAAGAAGTAAGTTGGAATATGGGTCAGTTATTTGGAATCCCTATTTAAAGAAACATATTGTACTGCTAGAGCAAGTTCAAAAGAGATTTTTAAGATTTCTATATTTTGTATTACATCATGTGTATCCGCTTTTCGAGAATTATGTCTGTTATAGTGATTTGTTAAGAGTATTTGGTCTCCATACCCTGCAAAATAGAAGAACCATAAACGACCTGCTATTTCTGCATGATGTCATTAATAAGGGTCAATGTTATGAATTGCTTAAGGAAATAAAAATAATAGTACCAAATGTTAATAGCCGGTTCAAAAGAACATTTTACATATCTAAGGTTAAAACAAATTATTGTTCCAATACGCCAATACGAAGGATCTGTGTACTATATAACAAAACCTTCAATGATTTAGACCTGTATCAAAAGAAAAACTGCTTTTTAAAAGATGTTAAGAATATGTTTCGCGACTGTGATAGTATTTAGTTAATATTTTTACCATTTGTTATCATGATTGTTACTTTTTTTGTGGCTGTGACCAATTTATTTTCTATTTTTTGTAGTTATAATCATGTATTGTTCGCCCTATAATTATGTACATGTTGGGCGAACATTAAACATAATAAATAAATAAATAAATAAATAAATCCATTTTCATGCAAGACCGCGAACGAAGGAAAGAGTAGGACTGTCAAGGTTGCCCAACACATCCTCTAAACCGACAAATTACAAAGAAAATATGAAAATAAATTAATAATTAACGTTATCACTATGATTGCCAACAGGTTATCAACCGATTAGGGTCGGCAAAAGTGAAACACAATGCCAGTCACCTTTCCCTGAATTAATTCCCATTTATAAGCTCCTCATATAGCCTTCAACCCTTCACCCTATCCATGAACCTTGTTCTTAATGTCACCATTATTCACCACTGAGCATCCTTGTAGGCAATTTATTATTGTAAGCTCCCAATCCATTTTTTCATATTATAACTAGTTAAAAAGGTTTACAATTGTTATCTGTCGTGACCAATATTTTCATAAGTCAGCATAAAACTGTATACATTAAAGAATGCTTCAGTAGACGGAGAGGAGGAGGAACTACGAAGTTATCTGGACATGGTGGGTAAGGAGAGAAGGCTTCTGGATGGGATACGAAGGAGGCAGAAGCGGAGAGGGGATATTGAAAACAGCGTCAAGAGGGAATAATGTTGGGTAAACGAGGGAGAGAAAGGAAGAGAATACGGATTTATAGATAGAATGAAATGGAGCATGCCTTTTTTTTTAATTGAAGAGGGAAGTCCATAAAGGGAAGGGATAATGTCAGAATACCTCGTAAATACGCTTTGCAAACCTACATTAATCGGTAAAATACTTTAAATTAAATGGTGACATATTGGAGATTCTCTTCCTCAGCGCGTCGTAACGTACCTCTTGCTGTTGAACAAGCCATACTGCTGCCATAAGGTTAACAATCAAAGGATCTATACTTTAGTTGTTTTTTAATGTGCGCACTTAAGCTTTGTTAGTATAGATTATCAAGGTAACACAAAATGAGCTACACTATATGCAAAGCATAATGTATAATTATCTTGGATGGTAGCCTCAAACAGGTTATCCTTCGCGGCTACCTAAAATTACTTAATTTTGCTATGGTCATGTAATTTGTGTGTGGAGTAATAAAAATTTTTAATATTTATTTATTTATATTTATTATTATAAGTTTGACGCAGCCCTCAACTCGATTCTCCTATGAGCAAGTCTTTTCACCCTGACGTAGTTCTTCTCTTTCACATCCTTCATTCGTTCGATTTATCTTACTTGAGGTCTTCCTTTGCCGTCTTTGCCATCTTTTTGCCCCTATATGACTGTGTTCATCAGGCCTTCCCAGGAAACGAATTTTTATCATTTCCCAAACGTCTCCAACCGCGTTTTTCACCCTCCTCCTCAGTTACATCCGGGAGTGATCCGCAGCGAGAGAAATGAGCTAAGCCACACAGCGACGCTCACGACGCGTGAGTCACTTCGGGATGAGGAGGCTTCGGGGCTATGCACTCAACATTTAGCTCACTCTTCCAACAAGAAAAGTTTAACCTAAGCTTAAATTCTATGATTGTATAAATCTTTCCTTGCACAATTAATCAATCGAAGAGTTGATAAGAGATTATAATAGAATGTAAATCAATTTATAACATGGCCGTTCTTGTGACAGTACACTGACTCAGTCAGTAATACAACCAGAAGAATGGTGAGCATAGGTGAGGGTATAGCTCACTTCGGACTAAGGGTAGCAGGGCCAGTTTTGACGCCAAAAACTGGCGTCAAAAACACTTGAGTTATTACTATTGTTTTTAAGTGTCAATATCTCACCATATTTCAAAATAAGGCCTTAAATGTTAGAGTGGGATGCCTAAATAATTAGAAGCGATTGAATTTATCTCGTTTATTCCTTTTCTTGGTGCATCCTGCAGGCGTGACGTGAGGTCTCTCAGAGCACTAATCAAATTAATTAGCAAATTTACAGAACTAAATAATAAGAAGTTTTATTTTAAGAGTGTTACATCTTTATTATACAAAAATATAAAGCTATCGATGATTATAGATATTTAAAAACTGTCATTTTGAAAATATTCTTAATTTCAAAAAACGCAGCGGTCTCTAAGACGGTCATCTCAGATAATATACGCAGCGGCAGCAAAACAAAGAAACCCAATAGACGAAAAGGACGAATCTCTTCCGCGTGTAGGGGACGCTACCTGCCGCAGGATAGTAGTAAAATATTTCCCACGGTGTTCCCCCAACAAGGCAAATTTTTACGAGCAAATTTCGGTGGACGCGGAAGGTGCTATCGTGGGAGGGGAATGGAGTGCAGGAGGAAGCACGCGTAACTCAGAGCGAAAGCCAAAAGTTTTTGCCCCGGTCGGGGCGTCACGCAATAGTCCGTGAAAAGCGTGTGACCGAAGGAGGACACAATGCATCTGGATGCGAATAAATTAATCACGAATGAGTATTCTTTAGGCGCAGTAGCAAAAAAGGAGAGGAAAAATGCTAGCAATATATAACGTATCAAACCATGCTTATCTGACAGAACTAAGGAGAAGCATAGTCAATAGAACACAGAAAAAAAAGAGAAAATACCTGATAAATTTGTTTGACTTTTGCAGCCACTCGCAGAATAAAAGATTTTTATGTAAAGCATTTACGCATAATGCATAATATTGAAAGGGTCTGTGGTACGGACAAGGAGAAGACAGTAGCGCCAAAGGTAGAGCGAAGAAAATAACCCGAAGCATTTAATACGAAGGAAAGAAAAAGTATCTTTGTTGAATAATACAAAGTTCGGAGTTACTTGTGATCGGCGATGGAATTTATGGCTATAAAGAAAAGTACTAGCTAGGACAGCTGCTCAGGTTGAGTAACAAAAAAATACTTTTAATAATATTCCTACGAGGAAGATTATAGAGTGTAAAATAAATACATAAGCGGACTAAACTAAACCCATGTGTACTTTCCACTCTTCAGTAATTCACAAAAATAAGCGAAGAATAAAAGAAACCGCGAAGTGGTTCAAGAATTTCACTAATTGTAGATTAGGACAATTTACCATTATTGCCTACCACGAATGACTTCAATGGATGAAGCATGAACTCCACCATGAGCATCACATGTGAGACTAAGTTTTCACGGACAGTAATTTACTATTCCGTAGATTCACTCCGTCAAATTTCCTGGCACTCCCGAATGGGCCCGTATTAAGCCACGAGAAATGGATGGATCGCTTTTTCATCATCATTTCTCAATGCTCGCCCTCACAACACTTTCAGGGGCAAAAACGCCGCGAGTCCGAGGAGGCGTCTAGGGAGATCGTCTTAATACTCCCCTCCCAGATCCAAATCGAGTGAAAAAAAAGCCGATCCCACCCCCCTTCTCGTGTTCACGATGCCTCGAGAGGAGCAATGACACGGCTATCGGATTGTGAAACAGGAAGAGAGACACACGGAGAAGGATGGCTGGGCAATAAGTCTTTGGATTACCGGGGAAAGGGTAAGAACAATGCAGGCGGATGAAAATTTCACTCGAACGAAAGAAAGCGTTGGTGGAGGGGGTGCAATTACGAGGGGTAATAAGGGCAATGTAATGGGCCGCCCGCCTCCCCAAATGATACTCCGCTTTCCGCACCGCCAACTCCACCAAACGCGCCGCGCGCACCGCACGGCACGCACGGGGCGGGAATAGAGGGCGCGGAACGGCAGTCATTTGTTCGGGGCCGCCCTCACCGGACAGAAAGGGAGGGGAGTGCAGAGGAGACAAAGAGAAAGAAGATTGAGAAGCTCAGCGTAAGTACTAACCGCATGAACAATATACTGTACGTGGAGGAAGATCTAAATATTAATTAAAAAAGACATTTTCAATGTTTTCAATACATTATAAAGTTACTTTTATTAAATTTAACTAATACCGTATGGGCCATGTTTGATCGCCACGCGTGACCTTTATTATTTCAGTTATGGGGACTCACTCTCTTATGCAAGCAACCTGGTGGGGTCCAAAAGGCACCCCCATCTATTTTCCATGTTTTAAAACTAAAAGGAAAAATTATAATGGAAAACCATTTCCGACTTGATATTGCGTATTATCTTGAACTAATAACAATTAGCCATTCGTTTGACTTTTTTTAAACAATTAATACAATTATATTCAATAAACCCATAATATTAGGCAAAAATTCAAAATCTGAATACTTCAGTCCGTAATTCATGAATCCCACCATTTTCTCCAGTAATTATGCTTAATAAGGAAATGAAGTTGTAATTGCGACAATTGCAGACATGAGCCAGATATGAAGGCAACAAAAACTAGGATGAACTTAAAAAATATGTATCCTGTTTTCCCAAGGAACACAACTTGAAAAATTGGAAGTTACAGCACACTTCTGAAATTTCCACGCATTAAGCCATTATGTATATTGATGAAGAGGAAAAATTTAAACAAGGAAGAAAGATACGTATAAGAAAACAGAAGAAGTAATGGTAAGTATATTCAGCAACGTAATATTATTCAAATTGTCGGTGGGCGAGAATAGACTGCGCGGGACACAGACTATACCTGCCGCTATACTGGACAGAAATCAAAAGTGTAAGAATGGATGATATAGAGAGAAATAAAATAGCTAGGGAAACAGGACCTCGGAAGGCGTTAATCTCGCAACTGACCCGAAGAAGGAAATGCCTCCGAAATTACTGGGCGGGACACGAGACTCGAAAAAAGGCGGTAAGGTGGAACACATGGAGGGTAAGAAGGGAAAGTGATACCCAAAGACGGCGTGATGAGAGAATAGCAGGATGAACAGGATAAGGTCAACTCATAACATGAATTACAAAAATATATATTTTAAGTAACACTCATCGTCATTGACTATATTTCAAAGACCCTGCATAACAAGTTATGAAATAAAATTCAGTTACACGATGTCAAAAGAAATTTTTCTGGACGCGAATAACTACATGAATATATTCAGCCCCTAGCTGGGAGTATGATCTAATATGGCTAGCTAGATTAAAAAAAATAATAGAAAAAGTTCCTAAATAATAATTCAACAATTACTACTCAACTGACACCTTATGATCACGTTAAGTGCCGAAACTGGAATCAAGATGCAAGTACCTATTCATTATGGTGTAATAAAAAACACTTATTAATTTGCTTCGAGATAAGGCCCCACGATAAGGTGACAGAGATAGTAAATAAATAGAAGGAAGGACAAAATAAAATAAAATTTAGATATACTTAGCAATGAAATAGTCAAATGAGCCACCGAAAGAATTATCTGCCATGCTGGGATGCCGTGCAAGTTAAAGGGTATTTCATGAGAAAAGTATCCACTATAGTATCCTGAGAAGTTCTCCTTTAAAATACCACTCCTTATGATTAATTTTCTACTTCGACATGTATTCAACCTCAATTTATAAAAGTATAACTGTGAGGAGAATATAAAATATGTAATGACACTGCGTAGGTATCCGGTATTCCAAAATGAAAACAACTTCCCGACAAATTATAGAAAAAACCGGATTCAAATTGTGAACAAATGAAACAGTTCACCTAATTCAGAACCAAAATCACTAAGTAAATGTGGAAGATATTCCAGAAAAACAAGAAGAAAAGCTATAGTCCGAGGAAAGAAGCAAACCGAACCATACCTTCGACATTCCCGGTTGCATGACCCACTCTAAGGCCATGAATATCGCTTTGGTGAACAAGAGGGGCAATTACTATTGTTATAGTTCTCGATAGAAAGTTGTCGAGCTCACGCGCGACGAGAGCGGGGAGAAACGTGAACATCTTTGAATCGAACAACAATCCCAGATAGAAATAAGTTCACCCAACGATCACGTTTAAGTCTCCTTTTCTACGTAATACACTTTTCGAACAGACCTCGAGCCGAAGAATTGTAGAGGAGAAAATTAAAGGGAAGGCTCCCAAAAATAACGATTTGGAAATACGAATAAAGGAAAAGCTCCCAATGCCAACATTAATTACCATAATCCATTCTAACTAGCACAGGGATAAAGGACCAAAAACTGTTGAGTCACCATTTTCGTGAGAGCAACTTAATTCTACATCAAATGTATCGACCAGAAGTTGCTATCAAGTCCCTTGAATGTGAAAGCCTTAAGTGCGAGGAAGCAGGCCATATTCACTTTTCATAACTTTCCCTCGATTAGAAGTCACGTGCAGCTCGTGAACATTTCATTAGCAACGAAATTATTTAATTACGTCATACAGGTCTTGCTTAATTTGTTAATGATCTACAACCGTTATTAACAGTCATTAGAACACCAACTCATGACGAGTTAATACAAAGAATAATCCGTTCCAAAAGAAATTAATGCCGTAAGATCAAGTTAAATAGCATAGTCATAGCATAATTATAGCTTAAATCTCACGAGTATTGCCATCGAATGAAAGATAGGCAGTGCACACTTATTATTGAACTTACAATATGTATGCTAAAATGCATACACGTGCATGTACATTCTACACGAGTCGCTGCAAGTACGTGTTTCAAGGATTTACGGAAAAGAGCCGTGAGGATGAGAAAAAGGGAGGTGTATTCATTAGTTTTTAAAATGAATGTCGTTACCAGATCACTCGTTCAATGTAATGAAAAAATCAACTCTCAAAACTCAACTGTTTGAGTTTGCATCAGAGGAAAAATAAGTGAGGTGTATTTTATAAATCAATAAGTGGAGCTCAGTTTACACACGTGCGCGGAAAGAAAAAAATCTCAAACTCATCCTATCGGGTTTGTTTCAGACCCCGTATAAATTAATTACAGGTCATAGCGTCCGACAGATATTCCTTATTCGTACATTTCTATTACTTGAGCATGCATACCAACTACCCTCATTCATTCCATAATAGCGCGTAGCACAATTAGTTACAAAAAATGGTATGTCAACGTAAAGCCGTTTGAAATAAATAAGCTCACACATGTATAGATTAGAAAATCAGAAATAAATTCCTACAATATAAAGTGGAGGTTTTCATAGCAAATAAATGAAGAAACTTTGGTAAATTGGACAAAACGTGTCGAAACTGAGGTCGTCAAAATAAAACCTACTTCGGGGTTCACCGAAGAGATTATTCAAAGACGAATAATAATTGCCAGTTTATGATGTCACTAGGAATTAAATTTGAATAATTTTTACAGGAATACACAGTGGCGGGAAAAAACCGCATCCGATATCAGGGGAATTTATTTTCCGAATCCAGTTTGATTCCAGGGCCCAACTGGAGAATGCGAGGCAGTTTGCTACCGTGACGATCTTGCCTAAAGGCGGATAACGTGAAGGCACTCATACATCGCGATACTAAATGAAAAAAGGGCAGTAGATAGAAAGGGATGGAGACTTTGGGGAAACAGAACGTTTGCCTCGCGAGGATTAAAAGCCGCAGCTTCCTTGTGAAAATTTTCCGCTCCACTCTTCACATATTTCTCGCCTTTAAAACAGCACAAAGTGAAACCCCCCCTTTTTCTCCTCAGTGCAACCTCCTCATCACTTGCCATTACCCCCTCCAGCACCCGTTAAAATTTCTATCCCACATTTAGGGAGAGATAGGACGGAAAAATGATGGGGGAAGAGAGAAGCGAGGATACGGCCATAAATAATGTTTTCGCCCCCGACTAAAATCCAACATCCCCGCTTTACATCGGTAGAGTGCGGATAAACAACCCCTACAGCCACCTCCCATCTTTAAAATTACCACCTCCACGATCCCACCCCTCACCTCGCCCCATTGTTCTCTCCCCATGGAGACGGACTCCATTGTCCCAGAGCCTCCGAAAACTAAAATCCTTTATGAGTCTCTCCTCGGCCCTTGCTCGATTCCAAAGACGCTAGATTTCCGGCTACAAAGGGTTGAATAGGAGCGCAGAGAACGTTTGGCTTTTGCGGGCAAACATCGACTAATTACTTTAGATCATCATTCGTACACACTCAAGTCTAATTTCTTTAAAGTCGAATTTCCACTTAAGAGTTTAGTGGAGTAGGCAAACGTCCCGAAGACTCTTATAGGGGAAGAACAAGCAGTAAGCTCTGTACATGAAAGAACAAAAGTGGATATTATTAATAAAGGATTAAACGCTATTCTGTACCCAATATCAATGTGATATTTCCTAAATTAAGACTTACAGCATAGATGAGACGTAAAATATAAATTAATCACTCTCAAATTAAACCGCGAAATTAATGAAAAGGAAAATAATGAAAAATTCAAATAGAGAGATGAAGCATTTAATAAAGGATACCGAATTGAAATGCCTGCTTTTAAGGGGATCCCCCTGAGTTAACAATGAGTAATCATACTTTAGGCAATGTAAGCAATGAAATTATGGACAATTATTGACCTGGCAATGCATTAATACTTATTTTATAAAATGATAGAAAATTTTCAATTTTATTAATATTTTTACATACAACTATTATTATAGGTATACTACCGGTTAGAGCTTGATTATACGAAATAGTTTGCGAGTCATCCCAGCCTGATAGAGATAATTTAATGTTACCTATCAGTCAATATATACATCATTCCAACAGCAGCTGGGAGCATTAATATGAAAGTCAAACGTCAATTCATATAAAAACATACAGTCCTTTTCCTTGATTATATTTCCGGAACTACACATGGTGACGGGGAAACCACATCTTTCTCCAAAGCTTACAAAATTATTTCACAGAAAAAGGACAGCAAGGGTCGGGAATACACGGGTTCGGAATAAACTTTTTAGTGGGACGTCAATTTGAGGGTCATACATAAAGAGCAAGTCGCAAACTTTATCCTATAACCAGGAAATCAAAGAAAACAGCAAGCGAGAGACTTCTTCAAACATCAAAAGAAAAATGTTTTAAGAGCGGCAAGCGGTGAAGGTCCCTCGCATCCACTAGTTTGAAAATTGTCGCAGAGGAAAACGCGATAATATTTCATCCGTCGCAAAAGCTGGAAACAAATTAAAACTGATATGTGAGTACGCGCACTTGAAAGTACTTACTTTTATATGGAATAAATGGGATGGAGAAATTCGGATATGACAGCCGCAGGAGAATAAAAACTTCTGAACTGCGGGCTTTTTTATCAGCAAGTACAACACCGAGAACGATTTCATCAACTTATTTATTTTTAAGTACACATATTTATGATTAAAGGTGAAGTTTAAACTTCGAGGCTCAGGGAACGGAGGCTAGGTATTAATTATATTGATATGAATTTATTTTTTCCACTTTTTGGACAGAGTAGGGAACATTTTTACTCTCCACTGTCGATCTAGGGTTCATGGACTAAAGCCTCCCCTCACTGAGGATAAACTGTTTAATGAACTACAAATTCCGGTGAAATTCAAAAATAGAGTCAAATTAATGATGTTGACAATAAAAAACATGAGCTATTATGTTCCGAACTTAACTTGAGTACACCCTGAAATAACAACTCGGAGAAAAAGAAGTGAGCGAAGTTGCGGGTTTTCTTAATCTGAAAACCTCATCCCAGCAATATCACGCAGCGTTCGCCAGCATAATGAGAGAGATTAAACGGAAAAAATTAAATATGCAGTTTTTTTATAAAAAAAAATTATGATTAATATAAAAGGGATTATGATAATAGGGTAAAAAAGGCTCAAGAGAATTACGCATTTTTTGTATGAAAATTGTCTTCGTAAATTCCAAAACTGGCAATTCTGGGGGATAAACGAGGCCGATCATTGTTTTAAGAACTAATTTCTATCTATAATTATTTGAATATTGGAAGAAGGTATTTAATTTAAAAAAATTCGGAAGCAGGGAGTGGGAAACACATAGTAGTTTATTTTATTCACCTAGATCATTACGTAGGTCTTGATATACATTTACTTCTGGACACGTCGTCGGATTAAAAGTCTAAGTGGTAATTATAAGTCCAGGAGTAGGTTTAGGCAATAGTGTGAGCAATATGATAGGAGAGGTGGGATATAATTGCATCGCTCACGAGAAGAGAATACGGAGATTAAGCTAGTAAAGAAGGATACAAAGTCAGGGTCACATAGGAGGTAGATTGAGAGCAGAAATAAAGGGCAAACAAAATTTCACTCACAGAATTTCCGCCATCCGCTAATTATATATGCATGCAATCAAGGCCATGGAATAAGTAAAAAGGAGTGGGGAGGGAGCGAATATGAACACCGACGAGGTTTTCCCTTCATTCCGGACAAGCGCGGGCTCGAGTAAAATGTCCACCCTTATCCAACTCGTACACAAAATGCCAACCCGGACACTACCGCGGGAGTTATTTTAACCCAAAATGAATGACTGAATAGAATTTTTGCGGCCGGCAATAAAACATTTCAGTTCAAAGGCCTCACTCAATGACTCGAATACGGCATCGGAGTTCGTTCCTTACCATCCAAAGCTAAATTCCATCACGTAAGTCTCAAAATTCGACGAATTAAGCTTGAGAGTAATAATACGTAGAGACGGTAACATTAAAATTTCCGGATGTATTTCAATTTTTACCACCAAATCAAAGAGTGACAGTATTGTCATTAGCTAAAAATAATCGGCTTGATAAATGACATATCGGAGCAGTTAATGAGAACTAGGACCAAATGTCACTCTAAAACTTTCCCTTGTGAACAAACGAATATGTTGCACGTCTGATGTCAACCTACTGTAATATTGGTAAAAAAAATGGGCATGACTAAATTGGAAAATTTAATGGAAAGTAATCCATTCATTTAAATGATTCTTAAAAGCTTGAATGATAATTTTCGGGTCAGGCACCAATCATTGAATAATTTCCACCATTAACTTTTTTCACAACTTTTAACATCCCTAGAAGTTACACTAATCCTGAGTTAAAAGTGCTGATATAATTTTTACATTGTAAAGCATAAACGAGATAAATAGTTCTCCAAGCTTAAAATATTGGTAGTCCAACAAGACAGCATTTCGGTGACAAATTTCAAGGGATAAGCGACAATGTCTCATGATGGTAAACCTGATTAATCCCATGCCATCTCAACACGTTTTCCATAAGATTCGATAACTACTATCTACGTTCTTATGACACAAGTACAATTTGATATAACAATTCTATTTCTTCAAACCATATAAACCCAAAATATAAAGGTAAATATACAATTATAATTGAATAACTAATTAAATCTAGCAACGTTTGATTATTAACACATAGATTATTGAAGATTTAAAATATTTCCTCTACCATAATTTACCACTAATTGTAGAAAAAATACGATTGGAATCATATCCTTTGCTATTCATTAGGTATTCGAGTGAAACAAATTCTGTACATTGCCGCACAGGTTTGAAAACTGCGCTTGAAGAAATAACCTCACGGAAAACGAGCTCACCTGCAAAAAATTAAGAGCACCATTACCAAAAAAAGAAAAAAAAACTAGATGGAAAAAGTTTTGACCGTACAACCTATCACCTGTCAATATTTCACATTGGAAAGGGCAACCATAATATCGGGAGTTATTTTATTGGTAATGTATCCATTGATGAATAAGCTGAGTCACGAATTTATATTCCGTTTGCTTTTCTGAAAGAAATTGTGAGAATTGTTACAAAGATCTTAGTCCTAAGAATTCTACAAAAATAGATGCGAAAACATGATTTAATACTTAGGAAATATTTGATGAAATTTGGCTTTCATTCGGTACTGCTATTTCAAAATGCGATTCAAACAAAGAGCACGACTTCTCAGGTATTCATCTCATTAAGATATGAGATATGATGTAGAATGACATTCAAATCTATTGATAAAGCATAAAAATAAATAAACTATAACTTCTCATGAGAATTTCACATAATACGAAGGATATGGTAGCTCGATTGAGCGCAATGCTTAAAAATGGAGGAGGAAACAATGATATTTTCTCATACGCTATAGGCAGAAAGACAGGTATAATGAAGTGTACCGTCACTTTACACAAAATATATTTCATAAGCGAATAATTTTAAACGTGATTGAATTCTTAAAAGCAACGAATACGTAAGAGGCACTTGAATAATAATTTGATAAACCTGAACCTGATTATCCAGAAAAAAACGAAGGTATAACTGTGCGAGACGTAAAATTATAACTTGCTACAAATCTAAGGAGAAAACGCGTCATCGAATGAAAATTTTGGAGTTAAAAAAAATTGAAATAATCACTCTACTGCACTCAGATAGAGACATCAGGAGAGCGATTTTTTTTTCAAAAATTACAAGGACGACATCACCTTTAAGATGTTCCACATAATTGCAACGAAATAAAAACGTATCCTAAGTCTAGCTCGATAAGATAGCTCAAGACAAAATTTCTACGATTGCTCTAGTTCGCCACCCCGCCGAGACCCGCCTTGGCGCCGCTGCACTCGCTCGATAGTCTAGCAGACGAGGAAGAAGTGTGTGAGACGGAAAAAGTAAAAAAAAGAGGAGAGCAAAATCCATGGAGGAGTCGACGGGGGTGGGGTGAGATGGATAGAAAAAAGTAACACGACTAAAGCTAAGAAATGGGTTAATGAGGGTAAGTGCTAAAGGGTGACGGAGGAAAAACTAGGCGGATGCTTAGGGGAGGCAGTAACACCCTTTTCATGAAGAGGCCTTCATTTTAGTCGGGGAAGGCCTTCTCGCATTTTTAGAGAGCCGAACACGCTTCTTCACCCATCGCATACCTTACTTCTTCGAATCTCCAGGCCTGGGCGATTAATTTGCGCCAAAAAGAGCATAATATCTATCGTTACACCTTCTGAGGTAGCTAACAAGGTATAAATGAACCTAGGTGGCGCGAAAAAATTCATCACAAGTCATCAACTGTTAACAAGGGTCACCATTTAGGGAGTTCACTCAATGTAATAAATTACTCGAATCGACGTTTAGTTTGAACAGACAACAAAATCTAAAAATTTACTCTAATAGACAACGTCGAGATTTGTTTAAAAATATTAACATTTACCTCAATCATTAAGAAAGCATTTTTTTAAATTAAAACTGAGCAAAGTAATTAGAGTATGCGAGGGATTATTGTTAGAAGGCATTTATTGACGAAAGTGAGTGCAGACTACACACAACACGATAGCTGACAAGACAGGGATAACATATATATATGGCTAAATTAGACGAATGAAAGTAAATAGTTGAAGTAAGAGGACATTAAATCTTAATGATTATATTCTAACTTTAATCACAGAATTGTATGAAATAAACTCGTTTCGATTTCTTATCAATATTCGCTTCGATTTACAGATCAAAAATGAGTAAATAACCTGAACTTCTACAACAACCACAAAACTTGGGATATGAGTACTTTATAATAGTATATAAATACTTCGCACGTCAAAAAGCCACGGCCAGTATTGTCCTCGTGTCGTTGTACGAGAAATGGAAGATAAAAATCTTTAAGAAATGACAATAAACGTACATTCTATATTGTGAACACGATTTGTCAGAGGAAAGGCTGAAGTAAATGCTTAAGCATCTCTGTGCCTCTTTTTTTAAATTAGTAGCCATTAGCGCAGTAAAATGTTGAAATCGAAAAATAGATACCGAGAGAGACATGAAGGAATCTTACGACGGGTGGGACAAAAGGAAAGCCTCAAAAAAAAAAAAAACTTAAGAAGAAGAGGGAACAACTTTATCGCCGACATAATGAGGCATGACTGCCTGATGAAGACAATTGTGAGAGGGTAAGTGGATACGAAGAAAGGGAAAAGGAGGCCAAGAATAGTTACATAGAGTAGATTACTATGGATTTCAAAGAGAAGAAATACGAAATAAGAATAGAAAAAAGAAATATGAAAAGGTTAGCTGAGAAGGGAGAGGTACATCAATCTTCGCGTAGCTGACTTGTGAACGCAGTAAAAGCCAAAACGAAAAAAGGGGGAAGAGGATACGATAGCAGAAAAGGAGACATAGCGGACGCCATACATAAGGCGTCGCTCGTCGAGAAAGTCGGGTGGGGGAGTAGTAATGGTCATTTAAGCGTCAAGATTGGAGTCGAGAGACTGGAAGGGGCTAAGAAGGAGGGGGTTGTCTCACGGCAGATGAAGGGTCCAGGGACTTCAGTTCAAGGAGGAGAGGAGACTAAATTAAGTCAGAGTGAAGGGGCGAGGCTGCGACAAGGAAAGGGTGGGATTCTATTTAACTCCTCACCAATTACCTCCCGGTGAGGAAAGCCAATCAAGCCTGCATAAGTTATCTCAATCTCCGGACAAATTACGACCATAATCGTATTTTTTTCGCTCAAACCAAAATTCCGATTTAAACCGAGCAAAAAATGAAAAAAATAACAAAAATCAATTCAGAGAAATAGGAGTAAACTGATTTCAAAATCATCAGCGTCACACCGTTCCAGAGAAAACCTAAGAAACCATTTCCAATAGATGATCGAGTGGCTTAGTGCGAGGTGAGCTCTACCCACACCTATCCAAAGCAACATTCGAGTTGAATCACTGGGTGGTTGAATTAAGAGTAATTTTTTTGAGAAGTTACAAAATTTTGGGGTAGGTATCCTTTTTTTTACTTTTACGCAGGATGTATAAAGATCGGATTGGGAGAAGGATCTCGCGAGCATTGTTCGATTGGTTTGCATTAGGAAATTCACTAACTAATTCCTAAGTAATGAGATCACGTTCACCGTATGGAATTATATAAAATACGAATTTACACCCACCATAAGCAAAAGAAAATAAACGAGCCTTGGTTGGTGGAAGTTGCACATTAATTCAAGTATCTAAATAATTATTCCAATTTTTTCCCCGGGTCAGCGCAGCCAGCTAAACAAAGCTCGAAAAAAGCAAAACAAGCATATATTTATCGAGAATATGTAATTAAAAGTTTCCTCAGACAATAAAATAGATTATAACTTCTTGATATTGAGAGAAAGGCGGTCGTTATCATAATAGTTTACACGCAACTCGAATACCTGATTTTGTTTTCAAACGTAGGTCACTACTCATTACATTTCGAGTTGACAACTGCTTTTGCGATATTTTTCGCATATCCAAGAAGCTGAATGAATACGTTTCTTCCCAAGCCAAAAGCATTTTTTACCTATCACTCAAATTCATGAAATTATTCGCGAAATCTGACCAGAGCAACCATTCCTAACATAGAGCTATTCCAAATTAAAGGCTTTTGAAATTAATCAAAACGTGCAGAAAATTTAAAGTGATAAAATAACCTAATATCCGGCACGTGTAAAAAACCCATCACCCTTGATTTACGACAATTCTCATGAATGCTCACAGTCAGCCACGGGCTCAAAAACATAATTATAAATCAATTCTGCCATCAGCTCGATGTATATGCTCCTGCGATCGTGCAGAGGCAGAGTGGCTGTTAACCTATGAAACGGCCCCACTTCAGATGGACCGCGGTGAATAACTCTTGCATTGGCAGCAGCTGTTCTGGATGGAGAGTCGGCACGTCGTGTTCAAGACTCTCCCTCTCCCCACCAAAAGTACCTGCTCCCTCAACTCCAGAGCATCACGAGAGCATTTTTCACATTGATTCCAAGCTTCGATAACGTAATGAAAACTATCACTGCCTCTAAATTAGGCGGACAAGGCAGTCGCAATGAGTTCATAAAGTTCTTTTCTTTGGATTCAGGCTATCCTAATGAATGTTTCAGCCTCGATTCTCATCATCCCTCTTGTATATAATTTTTTTTTATCAGTTAATAAAACATTTCCAAAACTAAACCTAATAAAAAATGACGTATCATTACAAGATCTGAGGGGGGGGGTGGAATTGCGACATAAATTATTTGAACAATGTTCATATAAAGTATTACGTAGTTCCAATGTTATCCTTCCTGGAAACTGAGATAATACCATTCAAAATACAGCCAGAGGGATTATTGCTTGCAAACACACTCGGAGAGGCCCGGACACTTATCAAGACAAACAGACGGGAGGTCGCAGCCTCGGTGAATGGCACTTGACATGGCCGCAAGTACGCGAGGGGCGCCTTGAATTAGACTCCCCACCGTCCTCCATATTCAGCGACGGGTCATACAGTCTGCACGGGATGGACCGACACAGACACATTGCCGCGTGCTCACATACGGGAACGAGCGAATCAATTTCCATGTCTGAGAGGCAGAAACAAAAGGAGGCGAAAAGCACATAACGGGACATTGGAGGCCGAAGAAGTAAGAACGCGAAATACCGAGGTGCATGCAACCCAGTAAAGCGTCACCTCATATACAATTAGCAGGGTATAACGTAGAAGAAAATGGGTTATGAATACTCGCATAATTTTATCCGGAAAAGTGCATTACGATACCATGACATATTTGTATGGTTTTCAAAGATACATCTGAATCTGGATAGCGAAAAAGGTAAAAAGATTTTCGGAATCGAAAGTGTTTTTTATTCAATCTGTTCCCTTTTCGTTCGACCCACTTCTAATTCAGGATGTGCTTAGATACCGATATGAAATAATCCTGGGAGAAAAAATCAAAAGTTATCATCTACTACAATTTAAAAAAAACATCTACAAACGTAACGGGTCTCTTAAAAGATACATTTCAAATTTAAATTTAATGCTAAAAATGTCGCGGTTACTCTTTCCAGCTTTGATGCTTCACCGCGTCACTTCCAGGATGGTCCCAACTTTTCTCGACTGATGCTGGTTACACTATCAACCTATTTACGGGAGGAACACATCAGATTCCCTGTTAAAAAGGACCAGAATTGGTCGGGAAATGTTCGAACGATCCTGGCAGCGACAAACACATACGTTTTTTCCTCAACATAGATGCATACTCGCTAAATATCCTTTCATCGCTTCCCAAAAGGGCTTTCATCATCCTTGAGAGACGGTTTTATTCATCAATCGCTTCGATTCACCACCACACGTCACATCACCGTGCCTTAGGGTGATCGGATCCGTTGAGCGGCATTCCCCACCGTGGTAAGTTCGCGCGCAGCCACCAGAGCGCGCGACGATTCCCGAAAGAAGACGGACGGGTGAATGGCGAGAGTACCGAGAGTGAAGGGGCGGCGGGGGAGGGAAATTGAGGCGGTGGAGTAACAGGGCGTGATGTACGGCGGGAGAGTACGTGAGCGAGCTATCGAGGGAGAGCAGCACGGCACGTGGGTTTCGCGGAGGGCGGGAGTGGGGAGGCGGTGAAGGCGGGCGGCGGCACCGCGAGCCGCATCGGACCCAACCGGGCGGCAGAGCGAATGAGGCACGGGAAACGAGAGGGAAGGAAAGGGATCGGGTGGAAGGCTCAACTGCAGAGCCTGTCCAGTCCGGTTAACACTTGGTGGCCCCTGAATGCGCAAAACCATGGTGAGTGGGAAAGTGGCTGAGGTGGGGGAATTTCGAAGAGCTTCGGACGACTCGAGCAAAGACTCAACAATTTGGGCATCACATTAGAGGAATACAGATACAGTAGTAAGGCTATCAGGTAGAGAATCGCGTTAGCAAAGGAGGCGTTCATGAACAGGAAGGAGTTTTTGAGAGGGTCGTTATGTAAGAGTGAAAATAAAAGGTTAGTGAAGAGTTTGATCTGGAGTGTAGCGCTTTACGGTGCAGAAACGCGGACACTTAGGAAGGAGGACGAGAGAAGACTCGAGACGTTGCGGAAACGTGGACACATACGAAAGAGGATGATAGAAGACGGGTGAGGAGAGGCAGCTTTTAGATGAGATACGGAGGAGACGCAAGGTATGGATGGAGGGAGTAATTAGCGGGGAGGGAATGTTGAAAACAATATTAGAGGGTATATTGTTAGGTAAACGAGGGCGAGTAAGAAAAGAATACGATTTTTAGAAAGGGGTAGGCTTAACTTGTATTGAAGAGGAAGTACATGAGGGAAGGGAAGGCTGCCAGAATGTTTCGTAAGTACTCCATGGAGACTTACCTTAATCGGTACAATACTGAAATAATATAAATAATGTAATAATAACTTTTATAATCATGGAAAATTGCAAGTGTTTATTTCAATATGGCAAAATTTCACTCAATCACGCTTGGATCTTCGGATAATTTTGCCCAGTCCAGTTAAAACTTGGTGGCCCCTGGATGCGCAAAACTGCAGCGAGCAGAAGGGAAAGTATCTGAGGAGGGGGAACTTCGAAGCACTTCGGACGACTCCACCAAAGACATTGAATGGAGTCTGGAGTATGAAGTCCCAAGCCAAAATGGCTATAAAAATACCAAGACAAAAGGGCGACACAGCTAAAGAAAAAGAGGGAACTATTCATACTTGTATTTAAATAAAGTTGTGTCCTTGCAACACAGAAATTATCAAATAAAATTAAAAGTTTCAATAAGATCAATTATATGCTAGATATCTATTGTTGTGTAATATGCGGCACGATATATTGGACGTTCTTAATATTAGATGAGACATTGTAATATTCTACAGGATTTATTGGAAGACGACGCGTTTCGTTGTTAAAACAATGCACTTTGTCACAACAACAACGCTTGATAATGTTGTTGAAACAACGAAACCGCGTCCTGTTCCAATAAATCATTTATAAATATTGCGTGGTCTCATTTAAATAATAGATATCTATTGTTAATGATCTGTTATTGACTTGCGACGAGACTTTCGTTGCTGATTCTGTGGTCATTCTATTTCCTCAGAAGTTGACAGTGTCGCAACGATTCTGGGAAGGTTGGGTGAACACAGATTCGCCGTAGTTATCATCACCATCATTCAGCACTAATGATATAAAAGGGGTTCGCATTCAGAGACGGTTGGCGCGGAGTACTCGACTGCCGGGCGGACGGCCGGTGGCGCGCGCGGGAAGTGGGTCACTCGGCCAGACGACTTTCCCCGCGCGAGTCTTCTTCCGTCCAAGGTGCCTCACAAAAAATAACGAGACTCGCCGAGGCAGGGTTCCGCGGGCATGACTAGGGTATCGCACCCGGGAGATCGACCAAACCACCCACTCTATCCCGCAAATCTCACAAGCCTAAAGGCTGGTTTATAAGCCGACATTGACTTGTATAGAAGTGGCTCAAAAACGATACTCAGATGGCCTCGTAAAACCAAGACGGTTTTTGGCCATGACAAAGTGCCTCGGCTCCGCTACTATCTGCCTTCCTTCATTTCCATTTCTGCTCCTAGTCTTCTTACATCCTTCATTACTTGATCTCTCCAACGCAGTTTCGGTCAAAAACAATACATCGCTACCATAATCAACACATGTATTTATCAAGAGTGACAATACATTCCTTGATGCCAAGGGTTGAAAAAAAAGACTGTGGGAAAAATTTGCATTAAGAATGGAACGTGATAAATTAAAAGGGGCCAAACCGTAACACTATTCTTTCCTTGCTTGGTAAACCAACGTTAACGTGATTTATCCATGATCGTTGATTCCTTCTATGTTCAAATAGAACTAATTAAACTCCACTTATTGATAAAATGAAGGTCACTCTCGTCCTGAATCGATTCGTACTCTCTCCTCAGTTAGATTTCATCATGAGGGACAAAATTAACCGACATAGCCAAAATATCGAGAAAAAATCATCAAAAAATATACCCACACCTAAGGACACTAATGAATAGTGAAGCTGGTTTATGACCGTAACAAATTTTAAAAAGTCCTCCTGCAACAACATCGAGGCAAAATTTATCCTGGAAAGGAAAATAGACTACTAAAAAGGAGTCTTAGGATTCATTCAATTCCATCCAGTTTATTCCTAAAAAAAAAGTTATGAGACAAATAAAAATATTTGATGCTCACTAAAAACGTCTCTTTTCCTCATCCATACCCACTCAGTATCTCTTAAGTTCGATGGGGGTATGTTGATGACATGAGGCAAACTCCTTAACCAAGACCCCTTCCAGACGTTTGCATACAAAAGTGTGTGATTAAGGATTCCCCCTCTGATAATGACGCGATTTCCATTAGTCCGACGACACCCGAGCCAACAATGCGACGACGCCAAGACGTGAACAAGATCGAACATCACTTAGGAATAAAGTCTCCAGGCTGGATTATCTTACAGCTCAATGGCGGGAAATGCGCCAACTTTTTTGGCCCCTTCCTTTTTCATTAGATAATGGATTTATGTCCAGTGGCTAAGCAAGGAGATGACACACGACTTAGCGCAATTTTTTGGTAATGAAACTACCCCAGTAAATCACGAAACGAAAATATATTTTATTATCACTTGCGTTCAAGGGAAAAGGACAACTGTTTTCGTAACTAAAAAATGAGCTTTAATTTTAAGACGAAGAAAGGCATAATTTTAATACAATCCCAGAGGAATGAGAAGAAAAAGTACTACTAGTAATACCCTAGTACCACGCATCGATAACAACATACGATTTCTTTCTCCAGATCAGCATTGCATCTCTCTCTCATCATTTTCTCTAAAAACTCCATTAGCCTCTCCCGAAAACCAGCGTTCCAATCATTTTCCTCTCTTTTCACGATTTCAATACACTTTTGCTACATGTCCTTTGATAGAAATTAAATAACTGTAGTACATGAGGTTCCGTTTTTTGATCTGTCACCTACTTCTCGAGCTATTCCCAGCGAGAAATCCACGGCTTTAACCCTTTCGCGGAATTATTAACAGTTTATTTTCCGACCAAGTTAGCTATATCATAAGGGAGCTGACGTTCTACCGTGTATGACATCATCATAAAAATAAAATGAGAGAGATAGACTGTAGAATAGATAGATTCATAAGGTCGTTATTTCCACGAGACTACAACAGCAGCGTCAGGCTTTACTAATAGTTTAGTTGACTTGTATTGTAGCATGCTAACTTATGTATTTCTTGGTGCATGTTTCTAAATTTTCCTAATATTTCTAACACCATATTTAGCATGTTCTAGCTTTATAGGTAGATTGCCATCATGAGTTATCGGAAAGTTATGTTTTTGCATGTATTTGGAAGTATAATTTTGAGCATGCATAACACTTTTATGACCGAGTGGTGTGCATGTGGGAATCCTCTTGTATACTGCATGCTGGTGATTGATCACCCCCTGTCAAACACCTTAGAGGTGGCTCGCAGGGTATGTTGTAGATGTAGAATAGTTCACGTCACGAGTTGTACCGAGCGCGTCACCGCGTCTCGAATTCTCCTCGGTTCAAGCATGGGACAATAGAGGCTAGCTGTTTACACTCTCGAGGTTCCTTCCTTCAATGAGCGCTTCCCTCTGAACAAGGTAATGAGCCGACAGAATAATGACGCCAATTACTCATGAAAATTGGAGGGCAACTTTCGCGTTTCCTTTTTTATTTTAAAAATTGAAGAGAATGGCTGAATGAGGAAGATTTTTTAGTCGTCACTAATGTTTCTCTTCCATTTACAACGAATCCTTTTTACGACTTTTGATTTCTAGATCTATATGATTGAACTATTCCATCTATACCTCTTTTATATAAACCTGCCTGATTTCCCCAGAGTACATACATAAAGCACGTGACCACTCTCCAGCACATTTTTTCTCCGCGACGGCAAAATCCTACACGTGGCAGTGGCTATGGACGAAAGACAGTAGAGAATAGATATAGGGAAGTCGCTTAAAGCGACCAATCGCACGGATGACACGATATTGACGTCTCCTAAAAACCCTTCCCCGCTCACGTGCGGCGCCACGGTGGCGCTTCCTCCCCCCACCTCCTCCCTCCAATTGAAGCGCCAACCGACTTGCAGAAACCAATCCCTTTAATTCTACCGCCGCTCCCGTGACAACCAGGGAACCCTTTCCACTACCCTCCTCGCAAAAGCTACCCTCGCCCTTTCTCTCACATCCCGTTCCGGAAAAGCCAAAATTAGCCCTCTTCAACGATTATTAGGCCCCAACAAAGGGAAGTAAATAACCTTCCCAGTTAAAAGAGGGAGCTTTTTACGGGTTGAGAATGGATCGACACACAATTTCCAATCTATAGCCTTAGAGTTATTAATGATGAGATGACGATTGTTTATCAAGAAGTAACGTTGGACCTTTCAAGTTAAGTTCCGAGGGTAAAAAACTAACCACCGAGGATTTAATGCGGAAAACACATTCATTTTGTGTTCCCACCGAAAGAATTAGCTATAGTTGCCGGCAAGCTTTTTAACCAAAGCATCGACCCATAAGTAACTACTCCTTTATTGGCCGCGTTTTCCCTACTCACATAACTTTTGCTTAAGAATGAATGTAATAGTAACACAATTATACCGAGAACTTGGAGAACCTTTACACGAATTAAGACCATAGCATTTAATAACCTCCTATACAAGGCATCAACTCTGTTTAACGGAAAATTCCAACTTTTAGAAGAAAAAAAACTTTTCTAAAACTAAATTTTTCCTAACAAATCAACAACATATTACGAGACGAATAAAATATCATATAGCATCTAAATGAAAATATTAACAATTATAGTCACGTAACAAGACAGCATTTTTTTTCACTATCGTCTTTCAAGTCTTGTAATTAACAGTCAAAGTATAAGTACAATCGGAGAGAAAATTTTGTATGCGATAGGAGAAATGAGTTCGTCACGCTTCAAACTGATAAATCGAATAGAACTTAACAGCGTTGAAAAGGGCATTAAAAATATTTCGCTAATTTAACAGAGAGGAACTTTCACAGCTCATCAACTCCGCTTCTATGAGCTTCCCATATCCATTTCTGAGACTAATCACCTCAAGCAACACGAAAGAGAAAGAGACACTCATCACCTAGCAATGTAATCTATTCAGTCGCGTAACATGAAGCCTGACAGCAACTCACAGTTCACAACTAAGGCCGTCCTATTCTCCCTTCCCTTCTGAAGAAATTTGACATCGAATTAATTTGTACAACAGAACCTGTATTCTCGAATAGAATTAATGAGATGAGAACCTAACTGAATGTCTCCAAGTCAGAGCAAGTGGCCAAGAATAGTAGTGCTGGGGTATGCTTTCAGTGCGAAAGCATACCCCAGCACTCTGACGTGAGAGATTCCTCCCTAGTAGGCAAAGTCTCATCGATCAGCTATCTAAAAAAATATAAACATGATGATTCATTTAAGGGTTTACCGAAGTAGAATAGACGGCCAGTGTAGTATTCCAAGGAGACAGCTCCAATGCTTGGCGCTTAATAACTGTCAGCATAATGTAAAGCCTGCCCCTTCCAAAACCGCCTACTCACATTAAGAAAGAATACTCCCCCGATCCAATAAATCAAAACGGCCAGGCGAAGAGGAGCTTCTATTCCTGAGGTGGAACGGCAACTAGTATTTTTTGCGTCCAAAGCCCTTCTTAGATTGACACGGAATTTCCCTTCATTCCCCAAGTTGGAATCACTGAAGTACACTAAAACAAAATAATTGCCTGTACTTACGTAAACAGCGGAACAAGCGAGGCAAATGGGTAGGTATTGGTTCGAATGCTTACCTGCAAATAAATAAAAGATAATGTTACAGCGTTATTTTAGTTTGTTTCCAAAGCTATCACACAAAAACACAGAATAAAAGCAATTCATATTAACATCATCAAAAAAGACAAACCGCATCTATAAACACAATGCATACTAGGGTTAACGCGAAGGTTTCTAGGGATGCAACTCACAGATGGATTATGTAGCGGCTGAAAAATCTACAAATAATTACTTAGATTGTGAGGTTTTTCTTCAGGAGCTTATAAAACAAGACAAAATAATTTCCCTCGCATGGTAACGAAGCAAAAACTTTTTGCCCTTTTGTGAGCGAACGAAACCTCACATCAACAATGCAATTAATTAAATGAACGCTGGCCTTTCCCAAGAGGAGACGGGGCACCTCAAAAACTTACACGCCCACAGCAACTTGTTTTTAAGCTTTAATTTTCCTGGTGCATGAATAATCCCGTCGAGGCTGGCCCGGCGAAAGAAGTTGCACACTTGACGGATTCCCACATCAAAAGGGTGTCGAGATTAGAGAACGAATGAGAGGCTTTGAAAGAAATAAATAATTGCTGCTCGCGCTTTTTCAGGAAAACTTTCCTTATTTCATCCATTAATCTGGAATTGGGCGGGGTAAGGCGACGAAGGGGGGTTGAAACAAACTACAGAAGCTCTTCGGCAAATGAGTCTCGGTCGCCTCCCACCGTGGTTGTTCATCGTACCTCTTCCTTCGACGATACACGGGCCCTCGTCAACAGGCCGTTCGAGACACGAATCTCCCCGATCAATGCCTGCCCTTATATATACACGTGCCCTCAAATCATCTAGAACCATCACCCACCAGGAGGGCCACAAGAAGAAATTTTACGATGGCAAGACCAACGGCAATGAAAATGACACGATCATTTGTAAAACAGCTTTCGGTGGGTGCACGATCAGAATTATGATGGAAAGATAATTTCTTTATGACAGACTAGAAAAAAGGACAAAATAGGCATGAAATGATCGTTTACTTTAAAGAAATGATGTTTTGCTACTACCAAATATTTCGTATATAACTCTAAGACGGATATTTCGTACAACAGAAATTATGTATGTAAACTTATTGATGTAATGTATAAAAATATAAAACATTTGTTAAAAAGTATGAAATAACATCGTGCATACAAGTTACTACCACGAAGTTATACCAAATACGGTTGAAAATATACATTAAGTAATCATGGTTATACTTGAGTATGCTTGAAGTATAGGCATCATAAGGAAGTATCAACTCCGTAATTTTCGACTGTAAACATTTTCAAATAAAATAAAAAAGAGATAGCTTAATAAAAATGTACTCAATTGTAGGTATAGGCGAAAACAAAAATGGAAAATTTCAACGAATTAAAAAGGAATTATAACGAGAACAGCCAATTTTATTTCTTAAGCAGACCTGTATCTAATGGACCTACGATACTTAAGTCCTTTATTTTCTAAATACTCCCTAGAATGAAACAATTCCAACAGTTAAGACTGTAAAGCAAGGTAGAAATAGGATATGCTTCTCAGGCGAGAATAATTATAACCTCGAACACGGAGGGAGACGATGAAAATAAAAGGTTATGCCATTAAGGACAAAGCTAAATTACTATATCAATACCGAGTTTAAAATATATCCACAGGTAATTAGAAGGTTTTAGATCTACCGTGTCACTAATTACTCGCAGAGGTTCGTACGGACGAATTAGCAAGGATACAGTAAGGCAATATCTTATTCAATCCCTGGCGTTCAAATAACTGGCCGAAGAGCAGGAAAAAGGGTGGGATCCTCAAGGTGGGTTAGCTGTAAAATTAGGTCTTCCGAAAAATCGATTCCGCGTTTAATTATGAAAAAGGCATACGCCGGGTAGCAGAGGAAAATATGGCACACCGGGATAGTAACTGTTAAGACGGACATCTTTCGGATAAAACTATAAAACCTCCGGCGATATGAACGTTGTAAGGAAACGGACCCCATCGTGGGCTAAAAAAAAGTCCTTCACTCCAAAATGCCACTATCTTCAAACAACTGCAAATAAAAATGGGAGTTCCAAGCAGATAAACGTCCCCAGAGGGCTGGACTTGAAAAAGGGATTATAAAACATAAATCCCACGTCCACTCCTTTTCATAAGATTCGAAACGCAATATGGCTTAAATTAGGGCATGTTGTTTCTATAGGCATTTAAAGTCACTGATTACAAAAATGCTAAATATCCAAGAAAATTAACATTGCGAATTTTCATCAACTACTGGGATCAAGTTCTACAGAAAAATCAATTTCACTCACATTTAAGGAATGAAAAGTGGACAAAAAATAACTGCCACGACTCCGCAATCATTTAATTCATATCAAATAAAATTTCAATTAAAAATGCGTTGTTTCTTTGACTTGTCAAGAACATGGCAATGGAGGCATTTACTGCCACGAAATAAACAACCAATTATACACTTGGACGCAAGAGTTATGCTCAGTATTCAAGCCTACGGTGAAATACGGTCAATATGTTTGATGCCAACGACTATCTACTTGTTACGACGTTGACAGGTAATCCAGTATCTCAAGACTTTAAGTTATTACCACCGCTACCATTGCCTAACAAAAGGGCTTGAACTAATTACATCTTTTTTTAAATTTTGAAATAATGCACTACAACATCTTAGAGTTGATTTTTATTTTTAAATTGACGATGTTTGATTATCTCATCTTTGATTCACGGAGTGTCACCGATTACTGATGAGTTCATCGATTATAGCAAATGGAAATGATATCTGACGTAAAAAAAAACGGCACCAACAGCTGACTCATTCAAGTAGTAAGTATATGTACTATGGATAGGAACTTAAGTGCACTAAGCAGCTTAGCAATAATTCCATCATCGAAAAATCTCCACTCCAAGAGAAGAGTGCGATGCACTTGAAGGCTCGACAAACACAGCCGGAATGGACTTGTCAGCAACATTCTTCTCACTTCTTAAGGTTGTTAACCGAGAAGACGGATGATGCAGCTCGTACGCTTAACTAAAGGTATTCATTCCAATATTTAGGAATGGAGCTTTTAACCGATCTTTATACAATCATCCATTTCCCCGACGACATGAACTGACGGCCCGCACTAATTCAATCAGCGATATTTGCATGGCGTTGATTGATGACGGATCGAAAGGAAACCACCACAACGACTAGCAGTTCACCTGATTAGCACTGGGATGGGGATAAAACTAGTCCTTCTCCCATTGGCAGGCAAGAAATCATTTAAAACTGGAGCACTCAGATTCGATTACGTAACGACTTATCAATCACCATAACCGATGGAATTTTCCATTCTTTTTCCATGTAATGGTATCATACGTTATTTTTATAAGGAATACATTCAGCAGTAAATTATGCATACAACTCTAAAGTAACTATATTCATAAATTGTTTGCGGAATTAAAAGAAACTGTGGATTATAACCCTATAATAATAGTAATAATATGCCCAAGAGCATTAAAATTAAACCATGATGCGAAAGAGAAAATAGAAATACAGCGTAAAAGGGCGATACTAGGTTATTTACCAATTTCTGAGGCAACACAGTAGCAGTACTTTTACGAAAAGAAGAAACTTCAGCAACACACTCAACATAATCCAAGACATTTGAATAAAATGCATTACACTTACATTGTTTTCAGTAATTTATTTTATTTCAGATATAATACCTGCCACAAAATATGTGCCAAAGAGCATAAAGTAAGTTAGACGATCTCTGACAAACGTGGTTATTAAATGAAATATATTTAATAGAGCAGTAACTACATAAATTATCTTCCTCATAAAGGTGGCACAAATAATTTACCGACAGAAAGTTCTTGATCCATGAACTTTGATAAGGAAAAATTTTCCAAATGCAAGACCAAGATGAAGGGAATAAGAATTGGAAAACGCATTTCCAGAAACTTTTCAAGCAAAAAGGTGTACGCTATCTGAAAAGAATACAATTCCCTCATAGGCAATAAAATCAGTCAGCTCAAATTTCCTTCTTTCGCATTAAGGCAGTCGAAAGACAAAAATGAAATGAAAAGAGCAGGAGCACGGGGAAAGGAACACTAACAATATCAATTGAAGATCAAGAAGAAGAAAGAAATTCAATTGAAGTGTTCAAGTGGATTTTTCTGATAGCGCATCACTTTCACTTTTCCGATGAAAGCTCTAAAGGAAGTTTGATTTAAAGGAAGAATATTATATAAGCAGCAGAATTAATGTATGAGCGTTAGGAGAGACATCGTATAGTACGACGTCAAAGAAGCTCCAATGAAAATCTAAGCGCAAAAAAGTGAGATAAAATTTTCTCCATATTTGTTGGAACTAATTAGGAAATACATCCAACGGATTCCGACATTCTGATATTGGTTTATGACAAAATTAGAGTTGGTGCTACGTAAAATTATCGCTTGAGAATGAAGAATAGGTTATCTTTGAGCCAAATATATATATTTACATTTCCCTTTCTTAAGGTAGCTCACGATACCATTGATTAAAATTGTAATACAACCTTGGAATATTGCAAGGTCCTTCCGTTCCGAAAAGACAAATCATGCAGTAATTGATTTTTCTGTCGGGATAAATCTGTTGTATTTTGTATTGATATCCTGGCGCATTGATTGTATAAAAAGAGCTATTTCACGAAATATTTCTCTTAGTAATCAGAGTCACCATTTTTTTAAACCACCAGATTCTCAAATTATTTAATTACATGCGAAAACAAAATTTTCATATCAGAGATACATATTAATCTTCAGAAAATTCTATTCTATATATCCTAAAAATGTCGATATCTTTTTGTTTTTAACAAATTTTTCGCAAGTTTTAAACTAGTAATACGCCAGGAAATCGTATATACAACTCGTGGAGTGGGAGTGGTGCTTACAGTTAAAGAAGTTGAGAAAAAGAGAGAGGCAGCATATGGGGGAGTAATAGCGGGCTTGCGTTGCTTCGCTCCCGGGACGTGGATTAATCTTGCGGCCACGTGGGTCGACAGCTCACTTCCGCGATTCTCATTGAGCATTCAGTCGCGGCTCGTCCAGGGGTCAGATGCGCGGGAAGACTTCGACCCCGGCGGCAAAGTGCGACGCGAAAACAACACCACCCACGCCATCAATGAGTCACGATTCATTAACGATCCTCGATAAAACTATTTCCTTCGGATTTTATGGCATTTGGTTGAGTGAACGATAATCCATCGCAACAGAATCACGACTCATTCGATTCGAATTGCAAAAGTGATAGGAAAGATTCCAAAATAAATAATTAGAAAAATTCGAATCTGCGGCATTTCTTTTCAAATCGCAATATCAAGCAATTTTCCTTGTGCTTGTGAGTTAACATTGGGAATTAATAATTTGAGAAAATGAATGAACATGCCTGAAGTGCAGTAATAGTGATAGGTTGCACTCAGCACGGGGATTTATTCTATTATCATACACGGCCTTGATTCTGAAACGAATCTCTTGATTTTAATCTAATTCTGCACGAAATACTTATGAAATCCAACACGTTTGGCGTCAAAATTTTCCAATCAAGATTCATCTCAGAGCGAAATGAAAATCTATGACTGGCACAGAGTTAGGATGCATATACAGTCATGAAATCCAAGAAGACAATGCAAAATGCTCAGCTAGGGGACCGAAAACATAGGAAGGTACAACAGAAAATCATTCTCGCTTATGATTTTTCATCAAATACCACGTTGAGTTTGGGTGGGGAGTAAAAAAATAGCATACCAAATGGAAGATCTCAGATTCAAATCCCACCATATTCAGCTTTTGCCGTGCAAGACTTCAGTTTTTGAGACTGACTGCTGTAGTACGAGAAGTTGGAGAATGTGTTGAGAGATAAAACGAGGGAGGAAAAGTATGCAAACTTGACATAAAAGTTTCGTGCGTAATTTATAAAATTACTAATTCATTTTATCATGATGAAATATCACCAACACAAGCCGCAAACAATTCCCCTCGTGATGCTTTAAGTTATATCAGAGGAAAGAATGTTGAATGTTCGGTAAAGGAGAAAGGGTACTCAGATGGGATAAATAGAGGCAAGGCAGCATGCTGAGCTGACGAAGGAAATAGTCGAATAATAATGGCCTACGGCTATGAACTCTATTATCGACTTCCGCTTGAACCAACCGCAGCCGTAAGATTACCTTCGACGATAATAATATTTCCAGGCGCCAATAGTCCCTTAAGAAGATGCTGAGGAAACGGTGATGTCAAGAATGATAAGGAGAGAAGGGTGAAGGAAATGAAAGGTGAGTTCCAAGAAGTGAGGATGTGAACTAGCTGGATGCGTCTTCGCTGTAGAAAAGGATGGACTGCGCTGCATATAGGTCATCGGGAGTTTGAAAAGAAATTATAACTAGGAACGGAAATTATTAAACATCACATGTAAATACAAATTTGCATAAACTCTTAGCGGGTGGTCCATCGTAAAATATTCAACAGAGCATACCTGAGCCATAGCTATACTTCACCCACCCTTCAGTCAAGGCCCTAAGTAGGAAAACCAAAAACATTCTTTTTTGACGCTTTCTTTAAATAATTCTAACTCGAAACAGATATGTATGCAACGTCGTGAAATTGAGACATACGTTAGTGTCGGCCGTATACCAGCAGTTTTCATTCAATCCCAACAAGTTTTAACGACTGTTTTGTTTTAGGAAAGGCCGTAGCAAATGTCTTATAAAATCAACAAATAAAAAAATGAATGTGTTGTCAGGTGCATGGGAGCAGATATTGTCATAAATATGAGAAAAATTAATTTATCTTGTGAACCATAACACCACAGCAAAAGTAGGCATAATCACCACGATCAAACAACATCATTCTAACGGATCAGAGCGTAGGTCACAAACCTTCAGGGTCACAATAGGTAGGGAAGCTCGGGGAAAAGATATTTCGCCTCATCATCGCTAGTTACCACGAGCGAAACCTTAAATTTTCTGTTCTCATAGAAAATAAATACCACCATATGACAGATAGCATTTAACAGTTTTTAGCAAAAGAAAATGTTCAGGTGGGACACATTGAATTGGTTAATTCGCACCTATTCAAGGCTTTACAGCACCTCTCCTTCTGACCACCAACCCCATGGAGATAGGTCATGAATATGCGAGAAGAGGGAAATGAAGGAGGCGGAATGCGTTTTACCTCGGGCCTGTCATCCGCCGGGAACGCAAATTAAGTCTCCAGAGTAGAATAACAATGCACGGCCGGCCATAGGGCTCCGGGACTTATTGAGAAAAATTCTGTAAGAAAACACGAATATCAAATGGGATAGGGCATCAAATATTCCCGCGGATAACATTAAAAGTGAGCGATTAACCACAATTAATATTTCACGATCGATCATTCATGCCTAAAGAAACCTTATTCTCATAAAACCAAAACTTTAAAAATACTGACATGAAAAACGCTTCGGCCTAACGCGAGAAAAGCTAAAAAAAAACTTGCGAAAGGATTATGTAAATCACAAAAATAAGGGCAGCAGTGCTAAATGCCAAACGATAGCACGCGGCACCTCAAGGCAATGCGTTTTAATGAACAAAGACATAAAAATTGTCTTCGCCATTCAAAAGAATTAATGACGATCACCATCAATTTATGGGTCGTGAAGTTCAATCACACTTTCCATCTAGAAAGTGTAACCTTTTCACTCCTTAACGAGTTTTATAATCCTAACCTATACGTTAGAGTGTAAAATTTTTGATCTCTTTTTGCTTTCCAAGGAACTCAATACTCCAACGCACAAGGTTTAGCTGATGCAAAATCGGAGACACGGGGAGAAGGGGAATGTGATAAAAATAAGGGACATTTGTCTTATTGATGAATGAGATCCTGATTCAAAATCGGGTGAAGACTTTGTATAGCCTCTTTAAGGAAATGGCCAGTGTGATCTTCACATGCAACTACCTTAGCATGGGGAGCGCTCTACCCACTCCCATGGAAACCAACGTTGAGCTTAAATCATTATGTTAGACTGAGAAAAAATGTCTACAATCCAAACAATTGAAGCTGCGAATTTAAAAAAATCAATACTCCATTCAGCAAAGGTTTGAGACCCACCACTTTTTCTCCATACATTTAAAGCTACCAATGCCATAATTTCGACTTATCAGCAAAAACATATATACTACTACATGTAATATCCATTCACGGAACACAAATCAAAGCAACGGCTCTATTATGCTCTAAAATATACATAGAAACTGTTCACTACAAACTCCTGCCGAGTGGCATTGCACCGTTTTGGAACTCGGGGACTATATTGCCAAAGGCAGAGCCAAAATTGTAGAAGTACTCCTGTAAAAGTCAGCAGCTACGGTTCTAACAACCGCACCACAAGCCCATTGAGGAGGCTTGCGCGGTAGTAGATACCGGGCGCCTAGGCCGCCGTCACCTCGGGCCGCGGACCAGGGGCTCCACACCTCGTGGGAGGATACGAAGCCGGGGGCGGCATAGAGGATGGAGATGAGGCATTCCTTGGAAGGGAAGCCGTGGGACGGGGGAGGAAAAAATGGGTGGGCGGTGGGAGAAATAGGATGCTCATCAATTATTCCGGAGATGACACGGGTTGCGTCATGAGCATAGCTGCAGGTGGCAGTCTTCGCTCCGGCCAGCCTCTCCTCTCCTATCACTCAACCCTTTCCCTTCCCTCAACCCTCTTCTTCTTCGCTTTCAATTGCGCGGACCCGTGATTGTTTGAGGTCGCAGACCTGAATGAATGCCTTCAAGTTCAGGTGCATCGACACACTACGAACGGATTTTTTAACCACTACCGCCTGCTAATCTTGAGCAGCCTTATCCGATAACATTTCCACCAAATAACCACGTTCAAACGAAAATTACATCGGAAAATCCTTCTGGAACGAGAATCAACCGAGGACTTTGATATTTTTGGGTCACAGCGCAGACAACTAATTTATCCAGGTTCCTCAAGTCCCACAGAATTTTTACCTTATTTCTGTGGTTCGATTCCCGCCCCAAGGGATTTTCCGATAGCGTATTAAGGTATACATCAACACCGTTCTCATAGTAGTTTCAAAATACATAATGAAAAGTAACGAAAACTTTGCACTTCCAAAGAAATATTTAATGTACGACCTAGGTTTCGACGTGGCACGTCATCATCTGATAGCATTTGTAACATATGATGATGGGTCGTACATTAAATATTTACGTGGAATTACAAAGTTCTCTTTCCCTTTCATTATATTAAGTACATTCCTTAAAGTAACGCCCGAAACAATTAATTATATTTAAAATACATCACACACTCGAGTGATTTTAAATATCTAACTAAAATTTTGGCGCCTCTCATGCGAACGGTAAATACTATGTTCCGATCGGTAGGGTAGATTAAATAGAAATATTCTGAAAAACCTAAGAAGATACGGCAGAAATACATCCGTCAAATAATTTATCTAATTATTTACACATCAGCTTTCCTTGCATAAATCCTTGAATTTGATGTGCTCATCGATATTAGAAGCATAGAAACGAATTTTATTTTTAATGAAGCATACCAACTCTGCAACATAATCCTGAAGTTAAAGCAGCAAATGTCTACCTCAATGTAAGCCAAATTTCGTAAAACGACTGGAACAGTGATGTCGATTTTTAGAGTAAAATGTTAAAGGAGAGGTCAACAACCGAACTGACCATGAATTAACCCCAAGGTGTGGTTGCAGGGGTCAAGCCACATTGGCTCGGTCCCCCATGCGCATTTATCTTTCGTTCAAATCTCAAAATCGTGACAAGGTATTGGATTTACCGCACTACGTCTCCCGATTCCGTCGCAAATGCCTCGAGTGAAAAGGTAGCGATGGGGAAAAGGCAGAGTTTCCTACGAGCGACGAGCACAAAATACCCGGTTATTACACCGCTCAAAGAAAGAAATATTCGCAAGATTAAACGATAAGTAAAAACGCAATTACATAAATAACACAGAAATTATGACCATTATGTTAATTACCTATTTTCTGTTTAAATACTAGCTTCGGTTACCGCATTTGCTAACTGCTAAAATAAATAACTCTAGAGTTTCTTCCTAGCTATTCCACACACTAGAAATCGAAATGAAAAATTGCTGAAAATTAACAGAAAAAAGACTGAAAAAAGCAAGTTATGCCCCAGGAAACAGGTAAGTAAGTGACCAATGTGTTATTCAATTTTGAAAGCTTCTTAAATTACATTAAAAAGTGATTTTCCTTATCTTTTCTACAGACTCAGAGAGGTCCTTGCAGCACAACTGTAGCTGTAAGTATTGTTTTCTTTTGAATACAGCAGGAATGTGGCTCACAAGAATTTTTATTTTTGATGCCAAAACGTAATAACGAGTTGATGAATAGCTTTCTACCTAATTAATCCTTAAGCTTGGGTGCAATTTTTCATGATACTTTATACAGGGAGAGGCAAAAATAAATAAAAAGTTAGGAATTCAAATCACCCCACTGCCTCTCAGTGATCATTGCATTGAAATAAAATACCTCCCCTCTTTCTCATCAAGCAATATCCTCTCCTTGCTCACCATTTCTGCAACTTTCTCGATTACATTCACAAAACTTCATATCATATAATCCATCCTTCTTGGACCACATATAAAAAAATACCCATATAAATTGAAGAAACAGAAACAATGTACCGTTATGAAATAGGATACCATTATACACCGCACATGCCGCACCTCTAAAGGGTAACGGATAAAAAAATAAGAACGGGGAAAACGGAATAAAAAAATTAACACGAGCGTAATAACTTGCATCCCAATGATCAATGTCCGGGACGAATCGTGAACCACTTCGAAGTCTTTAAAATAGAGGAAGTACCGTTATGCTTGGTGTGGGGATATGACAATATTTAATCCAATAAATTCAATTTAATTTCAAGAAAACCTACAATATTATACGTTTCCTAAAAGAAAATGTCATTTCTCTCCACCGAGTGGCGAGGTGATGGTGAATACGGTGACTGAGATGATGTTGGGTAAATAATTAAAAATAGAGAGGGGAAGGAAGACCAAATGGCCCATATAATGAAAAGTAACGATCATGAGAGGATTATACTAGATTCAAGTGGATTAACATGCTAAACTGAGCAATATGGCTTTCATGAGAACTCTATTTAAACCGTATATTCAGCTGATAATGCCATAAAATGCCCAAGCATTAAGATATTTCACAGATAAACCGTCACAAATGACAGAGGCCACAAATGACACTCTTTGCTCATTTCCATTTATCAATACATACAATGCACATGCCGCATCCCTAAGAGATAAATGATTAAAAAATAAGGAGAGCGGGAAAAAAGGAACAAAAAAATTAACACTCGCGTAATAACTTGCATCGCAATGATCAATGTCCGGGACGAATCGTGGACCACTTCGAAGCGTTTAAGATAGAGGAGGTTCCGTTATGCTGGGTGTGGGGGCATTTTTTCCAGGTGAGAAAGGAAGGTGCGGGGGAGGTTGAGATCACTCCTGATGGAGCCGTTCCGATCGACGCCGGACGGGAGTCGGACCGAACACCCACCGCATATAAAACCCTCCGCCGCGGATCGCCCACATTAACGACCGAGGCGAAGCGCGTCACGAGCTGGAACATCATCTCTCAATTCTCCATGCATCTTAAAGCGGCGTCACGACTAAATGCCCGCTGCCCTCCACGCACCGTCCCCGACCTATCTAGCATCCCATCCTCTTCTCCCACCGGTTCGATCTCTCCCCTTCTACACTCACGAGAGGGAGCCACCATCTGCCATTACCCTTTCCCTCCATCCATAATTCCTCTCCCTATATCTCTCCTTTCACTCAACGCCGACTCGTAAAAAGGGACTCTCTCCGAATTTACGACTTCGCGATAATGCGATACATCGACGGGCTGATGGGCGACGCCTCATTGCGACATTGCGTTTCGAAGGCAGGACGATATGCTTTGAGTGAGGCTCTTGGATTTGAGATATTCCACGCAGCATACACGGCGTCCATACCAGCATCGCCTAAATTGGGGAAATAAATATTATATCAAAACTGATCAAGACGATGGGGCCCATGAGAAATTTTATCTATAATATTAAATGGATCGAGAAGGAGAGGGATTGAATAGAATTGAATATATTAACTTTTCAGCTGGAGTATTATACACCCAGGGGCACGGTGGGTTCACTTAAGAAATTAAATATCATATAATAACTGATCACGGCGAAGGGGCTCCCGGGAAAATTTATCCATAACATTAAATAGATTGAGAAAGAGAGGGAAAGAATACCGTTCATATCACCTTTTAATTTGGAGTATAATGGAGAGTTGATTAAAATATTGAACACAATAAGCAAGTTGACATATAAAAGAGTTTACATAATCACACACATGCACTCTTCCTCGAAACAATTTGATCAGGAATATGGAGTATCCAAGGAGTGCGTTCGCCTGGAAAATTACGTTAATTCGTATGCCTCGAACGCCATTCGAATAATAAAAACAACATGACATGCTACGTAATACTATTGTACACACATGGCGATCTGGCACATTAGGACAAGCGTTGAACTCTTAATATTCAAATTTATAGGCCACGAATAAAATTAATTAATGACTTACGCTAAATAAATACACTAATCTTTATGGAAATGAAATGCCACGAAAGAGATGAGATAGTAATTGGGTCAACGAAATAGTCTCCGAACCGTAGTTAATTCGAATAGCGTCGGCACCAGTTACAAACGTGGGCATGTCAGCGTGGACCCCGTTAAGTCCATCCATTAATGCGAAACAAATATTTATTCGGATAAATTCAATTCAACATCTATAAAAACCAACTAAATTATGCATTTTCTAAAACAAAATGCCACCTCTCTACCAAGGGGCGAGGGATGGTGAACACGGTTATTGAGAAAATGCTGATAAATAATTAAAGATATTAAGAATAGGGAAGACTGCAGGGCCCATTGAATGAAAATAAAGGGAGCTTTAATGGTCATGAAAGGAATACAATAGTATTAAAGGCTAGAGGGTTATCATTCTATACATGGATTCCGCTGATAATGTCATAGTAGGTATTAAGGTATCAGTATTGAGTTATTAGTATTGAGGTACTTCGCAAATAAGCCGTAGAGGCCACAAATGATATTCATTGTTCATTTCGATTATTCACGTACATCACTACCATTTAAGCTTATCACTCTTACTGACCAACATCAGGTCTAGAGAGTCACCCTCATAAGCATTGTACCTTAATTAACCCGCAGATTATTTTAACAGTGCTATTTCGTCTCAAATTCTCATTTCTAGCCTATAATATCTATTAGTATCGAAGCTTAGCATTCGTGTTCACGAATGTGAGGGCATCAACCTTAACCTCAACAGTCAAAACGGTCCAGCGGCGATACAGCTGATCGCGTATCCGAGTCGTAAGAATGCTGGACCACCTTACAGCGGAAGCCATTAAGGAGGGAAGGAGCAGTTCATCAAGGAGTGCCAACGCGAGAGGAACACGCTTCCCTCAACCCCTTCTCCCGAAGATGAAAAAGGGAGGGGTGGGAAAAGGTGGGAGAGGACTGGAGGACAGGGGAGGCCAGGGCCGGCTGCACACATTCAGCCCCCTTGAGGCGACAAGATTTTTGCCACCCTCCACCCAAATTCTTCCCGTAAAAATCAGGAATTCTTTTTAAGCCATTTTTCATAAAAACTGGAATTTTAGAAATGAAAAGTCATGCTATACAATGTATATATACATGTATAGCATACATTTCACACTAGCACTTTATTTCCGACCAAGGTTCCGACAATACTTATCATAATTACTTAAGGTCATCTTTTTCTATGTAGAAAATTAAAAATATTGTATCCATGAGCGGAACTTCGAAGAAAATTTATCTCATAGCCGGTCTTTTAATGAGGAGTTTATAAAATAATTACATATATTTAAGAAAAACCAGAAATTATTTGAAAAATGGCTTGCATTTGTTTGTTTAAAAGCATTTTGGAATTATTCGGGTACAATGCACTCTTTTATGTAATATAGTCCATTATAATCGCTGCTAATATCATTTCATTTTCATAAGCCAAAAATCAACATAAACATGTCAATTTATTTTACGGGTACACACTAATGTCTCTCCGAAAAATTACAAAAGAATCAAAATTAGCAACTAAAACATAGAGTGAAAGTTGCGGACATTGAAGTTGTTCCTGTTCTTCAATGCCGAAGTTTTCCAACAATTAAGGCAAAAAAAAAAAACAGAATAATAAACAAGAGAGTCGCGTGCGTCACTAGCTTCCTTTCCGAAGGTGGACGTGGCGGAAGGCCATTCTAATCGGCAGGTGAGCGCGGAGACGTCCTTCCAGGATACTTTTCGGTGCTCGGCAGACGGCGTCTGCGTCTCCCACCTGCCGCTCGGACTCCGCCTGGCGCCCCGGGTTTGGGCTCCAATTGTGGCCGCCATCCACGGGATGTTGTTTTTTTTCGGGATTAAGCGAGCATCGGCGGCACGAGCGCCCGCGGGAGGCCAGTGGCACGTGTTGGGGGAGACGGTTCGTGAGCGGGCACCTGCTCTTCCGCCGGACCTCGAATAAAAGTACGAGCGGCATCTGCACACGCCTCGCCCAACCACACGGACCTTCTCGCAGGTTCTCCCAATCCCAGAGAGAAGGATGAGAGAAGGGCCAGTTGGGAATGGAAATCATTGAGAGACAGCCTTAAGACTTCAGCTTTATATATCAGAGCTCTATATTGAGATATTTACCGGAACCTAATGCTCTATTTTACGAGAAAATGAAGTACTAATAACCTTGTAATTTTTATGCGAAGTCGCTGAGTATGAAAAGATTAATTACGTTGTACAACATATAAAATCATCATTTTCTGGCTCTATTTCGTGGAACACTAAAAGTCCATTTAAAAAATAGTTTGCACTTTTCAACACTTTCATTATCTTTTTAATGCACAAAGGGTTTCCCACGTACGGCATAATCAGGTGCAGAGGAGTTGGACTTGTTAGTAAGTTATTGTTGTCGTTATATAAATTGATATTATACCGATTAGAACGAGAAGCGAATTTAAAAACAGATAAATATGTTGTCAAGCATAAGTAGACAACTATTTTTCAAATAGATTAGTGAAGTTGTACGTTCTACACTACATTGTTCCAGAGAACGGTTTCGACAAATTTGTCATGAAATAATGATATATTATTATTGCAGCAACATCGTAGGAATTCTATCGATTAAGGTAGGCTTGCAAAGAGCACTTGCACGTCAACTAGCATGTACTCCATCAGGACATAGAATATCCCCTTTAATTCCCTTAAGGCCTATTCCCAATCATAGTATTTGTAAATCTTATTCTCTTCCCCCCAATCATCGCCTACAAAACATTCTTCCCTCCAACCCGGATTTTAGCACGGATTATGTGTTTCAATGTACGAGGAATTGATAAACATGGTGGGCGGAGTGGAAACATCTCCAACATACCTATAGAGGAGGTAACTGGGAGAAAGAGAGTTTGATAGGGGCGAGTGGGTAGAAACTAGCGGGATGAAAATGCTAAAAAGGGCGTTAGAGAGACGGATCTTTGTAGGAAAGGGGGAGAAAAATAACAAGATTTAACGACAGAATGTAAGAATACCAGTCTTACTGTGTAACTCAGTTGCATTAGTTTCGCAATATTCTTCACATAAACCAAATTTAACTGGTAAAATACTCAATCGATAATTATACTTTTTAAGGCGGGTTTGCAAGGGACAATTTCGAATCACCCTAGCCACCCTTACTCCCTTCTGCTTCAAGGCTCCATTCTCAACGAGGCCTCATTTATTTTTTAAGATAGAGAATGGGCGTAAAGAAATGAAGACCGTCAAAAGAAAAAGGACATTCCCATGAAAAGGCGAACACGTTAATACCTTATCATATATGCCATCTGGATATCGGTAATAGGTTCGAGGTAATGGACTGGTACGCAAAAATATCATATGCTTTAACTCAAACGTAATCATCCAATCGAAACATGAAAAATATGGACCTACTTGTAATCATGATGACAGTAAATTATTTTTTGAAGCAAGGACATTTTAGTACAACGATGTAAAAATTATTTTTTTTATCATGCACTCGTGCTGCAATGGCGTCATACATAACAAATGAGTGAATGGACCCGTTCGATAACGAAAACATGCCATTGATTCAAGAGGACTTTATGAGGTAGTATGCGATCTTTTGTTTCGGATGCAAATCAACTCCAGAATCAGCATGCAGATTGGATTTTCGAGCCCGCGGCAGCTTTATTCGCAACGACCTCACTCGCTAATAATTTACTACAATTATTTTACTCCAAGAGGCTTAAATAAGAACGGTGGTCTAAAACAATGACAGCCTGACTCCATTATTATTCAACAAGCGAGTCGGCAGACCGCAGAAAGGCAGTCTGATCATTAACGATGCCCTTGAATACACCGCGTCGTGCGTAGGCAGACGTTAAACAAAAAAGAACATTGGCACCTCACATTGATTTCCTCGAGATGGACGAAGGTAAGAGACGAGAAATAACCGTCCCGGCGTTATTGCTTACTCTCGAGTCTCACCGTGAGGATAAACTTATTGAACGGGGGCTCAGCGATGCTTTAACTTCCACCCCTTCATCTCGACTGGACACATAAAAGCGGCCAGGATTTCATCCGGCGAGCATATCCGTTTATGGTCACGTCGATATGGGTCACCTCGTAAGTTACAGACATAAAAATAAAAACAAGACGCCTTCTCGTCTTCTCTTTTACATCACAAAGCGGAGGTTAAAAAAGGCGATGGAAAAAGACCATCCGTCGAAGAGCGACCGGAATAAATTCACTTAGGCCCGCAGACCTTGAGGAGAACTGCCCCCTTCGGAGCCGCGGGCCGCATTGTCGTCATGCTACCTGAAAAGGAAGGAATGCCCGGGACGAGAGATAGGACGTCAGATCGGATCCTTCACGGCCGGGTTGACAAATGGGTTTAAGAGAGGTCGGAGGGGGCGCGCGAGCGTGTGTTCGCGGTGGGACAGGACGAATGGAAAGAGTAGGAACTCCCCTGGAATAGATTCGGAGACAAGACGACGGGCTCCCAATTGAGACCCACGGAACTTAAAAATCGCTCGACAAACTCACAATTCTCGAGCACCTACGAGACGTCGCATCGTATTCGAGTCACTCCTTCGGTTGGCGCAGACGGAGGGGGTGGGGGATCGTGGAGGTTGAAAGAAGGATTGGGGGGTAAAAGAAGAAAAGGCGGTTTATGTTGAGGATGTCTCGAGATGCTTGCCTTGACGAGGCGAGGAGGAGGCGAATATAAAGGCATAGGAGGTGAACTCAGAAGGGCAGGTCCACTAAGGATTAATTAGGAGGGGGTCGTTGAGCCGCATGGAAAAAATAGAATTCTACTTTGTACGCAGCTCACTCAGTAAATTTTTTAAATTGTATACTTAAAGAAACCGCTGAGAAGGAGCATTACTGCAAGCGTAAAGAGACTTAAATCATTTTAATATTATCAGTATTGTACCGATTAAGGTAGGTTTCCATGGAGAACTAAAGAAGTGATCTGGGAGCCTCCCTTTCCGTCCAGCACTACCTTCTTCAGTTCACTGTAAGGCCTACTCCCTTTCAATTTATCTAGAAATCCTATTACCTTCCTTCCCCTCCCTCGTTTACTTAACATTCTACCCTCTATCAACGTTTTCAACATCCCCTCCCTTCTAAGTACTCCTTCCATCCATACCTTCCGTCTCCTCTGTATATCATCTAAAAGCTGCCTCTCCTCGCAAACCATATCCAGCACTTCGTCGTTCCTTTTCCTCTCCAGCCTAGATAATTGACGATATTATTATTAAAGTGCTCTACCTATTAAGGTAGTTCTCCCTAGAGTACTAAAAAAGTATTCTGTCAGCCTTCACTTCTTTCAAGTAAGTACGATAATAATAAGAAATGGATAGCCGCTGAAGGTGGGGTTCAAATAAATCACAAATCGCTGAAACCAATTGCTCACGGAGAGCCAAATAATATAAAACAAAGGACGAGCAAAGGCGAGGACTTGAGCGTCTCCGCACTGGCGATTGTGATTGGAATAGGACAATAAAAACGGGAAAGCAGCTACAAGTTGGGAAACCACAGTTCAAGAATTGTATCGTTCATAAAGACAACGTCTGGGCATTGTTAAAGCTTTTAAAGACTAGTCACTTCGACTCGCTCGTTGTTTGATGCCGCTATCAACGAAGTGAGATACTTCGACATTTATTCGCTCGGAGAAGTGAGCATCAATAAAAAATCCTATTGGCTACCCATGTTCTGAATAGAGATCTGCTCATGCGAAACACAAGAGAAACGCTGTAGCAGCAATAAATTATCAGCATCAATTTCTCCTCTCTTAAATTCTCACGGCAATGTTAACGGACATTCTGATCATATTTATTAAATCTAAAATGCCTACACGAATAAATTGTATCAATTCATTTAGCGAGAGTAAATCATAGAACTCAAATTTAAATCATAGACATTTAATCGACCATGGTTTAAATTTGGACTAAAAATTTAAACCATGACTAAACATATTACTAAATATCAAACTCAAATATTATGAAATACCACAGAAATTTACCACGACTCGTAGAGTTGGAATTAGTCACGGAATTCAAATTCTGACGACAATCATTGTTTAGGTCCGATAGATTGGCAACACTAAATTCCTTCAAACAAAAGAAGAATAACAAAATTCTAGCCATTGGTGCAAAAATTCTTTTTTTTATAAATTTATCCACACACGGATAAAATCTACCGTCATTAAAGGTAAAACCGTTAAAATTACGTCGACGGAAACGAATAACTAGCATTAAGCTATTTTATGTTTCAATGATAGGAAAAGTCCACCTTCATGGTGACGAAGCTGATTTGTCTCCGCAGGCAAAAAGTATTGAATAAGGGATGGAAAGTAATTTAAAATGCTTTTATTCACAGACGTCTCTACTCAATGGACCACACGTCGGTACCAGTCCATCCAACCGCTAACAAGTCAAACAAATGAAAATAAACCGGCCTTGAAAGTAAAAAGAGATAACCCACCCCCATCCACAAAATAAAAAGAAGCAGGGAGAGAGAGAGAGAGCGACCGCTTTTTCCTTCCATTAGGATTGAAACTTGAACGAGCGGTGGGGGAGGATAAAAACATCTGCAGCTTTCTGCCACAATGAGATAGGGAGGAGGAGTCGAGCGCAAAACGGCACGAAAAAAAATAATGAAAGGGATGCTTTGAGGACGGGGAGAGAATTTTCTGCAAACTCCGGAAAGGAGCGTGGGGGCAGATGAGATCAGATGGGATGCCATAAAGGTGTCGCGAATCGAGTGGCGGGCGGCCTGCGATATAAAAGGCCAATTGCGCCAGAGCGACCGCGCGGCCTTCTCCCGGGTGGAAGGCGGGGGAGGGAGAGGCGGGCGACCGGTCGACTAAGCAGCGGTCAATGGAACATTTCTATGAAACGCCGCGTCGGGAACCTTGAGAGGGATGTAAAAACTGGAATAAAAAGAAAGAGTGGCGGGATATGGGGAGGTGGTGGGAGAGATGGAAGAAAAGGAAGGGGCGGAGGGGATTCGACTTGATTTTCCTTTTATCATCCGCGATTGGTTTGAAGATGCCGTGGGAAATGATTTGTACGCCCGTATAAATAGGTGCTCGGTCCGGAGTCAAGGGAGCGGCCAAGTGATGGGTAGGTACAGAATGCGAGGGCGTGGAAGCACGCCGGAAATCCGAGAAAGGGGAGGGGGAGGAAAAGAGTTGGGCATTGGAAGACTGGATTCCCTCATTCACAAACCCACGACACTGGGAGACAATTTCAATGGCTACTCGTCCGGCGTCTATAATCAGAACCCGAAGTTCTTCGCAGGCAAATAAATAACATCCACATGAGAGTGCCTCAGTGAAGTTATCAAGAAGGTTACGCTTCATAAACAAAGGAACAGAGAATAACTATATGTATACGATTAATATCAGAGTACGAAACTATGAGAGGCTCAATTATGATGATGGAGAGGTCACAAATTAATTTTCACAGAGACTTCGAGTTACGCTGCGGGCAAAGCCTGAAAATTTTCTGAGACACTAAAATAAACCTGAATGCCATCGAAGATTAGCATAATACGTGGATATCATTAAAAATCCCTCCCATAGATACATTTTTCCCATAGCAACTCTTTCCACTTCACAGAAAATGTTGCCGAGATTAATATCGTCCAAGTCTTGAGCGACAGTTAGCTATCACAAGATATAACTCGTAATAATTGTCAAAGTGCGAATAATATCCTTTAACCAAGAATAATAAACGCTTACTGCATTCATAGCGCCCATAAATAAAACTATACCATAAAAATTCAACTGATATAATTGGTTAGAACTGCGACTAAACGTTTTTTTGGATGGTCTTCGAACCGTCAAACTGAAATACCCCATCATTCACATATAATAATGAGCTAATAGATGATCCCAAAAAAGTCGAGAAAAAGGCTATAAAATCTTCAAATAGAAACGAATTCACTCATTTACCCAGAATCTTATCACTGACGTTAGGAAAGCTAGGATAGAGCTGCTCGGAAATACTACAATCCATGGACGTAATCAACCGCAGGCGTCAAAAGATAACCTAGTTATTACTATCACGGGGAAAATAAACCTATCAGAAGCATATTTTTCACTTGGGTTATAAATATATTTTATGAGCATTCAAAAGGTACGAAAGGGACGTATAATTCCGGACGAATAAAGTCACTTCCCTTCTGAAGGTCGGCTATTTGCCTCTCGAAGCCGTATATCATAGTTTCAACGCAGTCACGCTCATAAATTTCATTCAATATCGAAGAAAACGAACTGATAATAGGGCTTGCTTCAGAATCCATTAAAAACACATCGCTGTTTATTTGTTCAAACCATGTCATAAATATTACTCCAGAATTTTTATCACTAATAATAGGGAAGTAAAAGCAAATAGCTACATTATTGCTCAAAAGAAGTATCACAGTTGGTGGTAAACAGAATTGCGTGGAATGGGCCCATATCTCCAAAATTACCACCAAATCTCATCCCATCTCCTTAAGAACTAAGTACTTGATTACACGGCCAAAACTCACAGAAGAACAACTAGGCCCTACGTTAAGGTAAGTAAGACGCTTTTTAAGTGATCATAACCCTAAAACGAGATGAAATGTTTAACAAAAGTAATATTTTAAAATGGATGGACGAACGTATTTGCGTAATGTTCATCCCTTACATTGTAACTTATAAATAAAGACGAATTACATCAATGCACTTATGTTTTTCAACATAATTAAGCCCAGGATTGCCGGATTCCAGTAATCAGTACAAGTCCTTTAATTCACATTAAATATAGGGGTTGAAAGGCCGTGGGAAAACCTCAACATTTAACCCTGAAGAAACTCTAATTTATGAGCTTTGGAATGATCAATATGTAATGGAAACTAATTTTTTGAACAGATTGGGGCACATCAGGTCAACCAGTGTCAATTTACAATCTCTACAGCAGTTGAAATCACAGTCACACTGACTCTGCGAGAAAATACCAAAGGAATGCATTTCACAAAAAAACTTACTCTTGATTTCACACACGATTCCTAACCTAAATTCTTATAACCTTTTTCCCCTTCATCAGCAACGGCGAAAATTATCGTAAGCTAAATAGTCGATATCTGTAAACCCTTCCATCGGTAAACACAACCACGAAATCCTCTACTACTGCGCCACGTGCGTTACCTCACGTCAACCAAGATCCCTTTACCGCCCCCAGGAGGGACACCGCAAGAACAGATGGAATAGGAGGTGATGTGAGACTTTCTGATGGAGGTTGGGAAATATGGAGGTATTAAATGCCGAGGGACTAGGAAATGGCGTGTAGTTGCAACTTCTGGGTTAAAGCGATACAAGGCGGCACTCGCAGACCAATAATGTAGATTACATGAAGGAGTAGACAAAAACTGCACACAACGATGATGACGAAGCGTATGTGCTCATTGGTATGACAAGGTTCTACCTACAACTCATTTTTTTAGAAGACTTAGCTCAACCTCATAACTTTTGTTGCAGAACTTTTGTACTCATGACTATTCATTAATACTTTTGTTTTCCTAATAGTTTTATTATTTTCTACAAGAAAGCAGGGAAAATATGTCGAACTTTAATTGAACATACGAGTTCTAACATTCATCCAAATCAATCAAAACTGCGAAAATAATCTCATTACATCGGCAATCCTTTCCTTACCCAAAAACAATCACCTAAACCACGTATAAGAGATAACATATAAATATAATTTTAACATTTCAACCAGCTTTAATAATGAGCCTTCAATTGAAATACGAGTATGTTTGTCCAAATCCATCTACAACCGCGAAAGTTATCGCGACCCATCAACGCCACCAGCGAATCCCTATCCTACCTCGCCGCATGCTCTAACTCACGTCGCACGAGATCCCTTTAACATCCTAAAGAAGGGCACCGCAAAGAGGGAATGGAAGAGGACGCGAGGTGGGGGGCGGAGAGAGATGCCGGAGGGTACGTCCAAGAGGAGATGGATGAGAGGGGAGAGGGAGGGATTACAAGGGCCACTCATATCGGAGGGGTCAAGGAAACGAGCCCCGTGCTCTTGAATCGAGCGCAGGTGGGCGGAGGGGGGTGGGGGTGGGGAGGGGGAGGTCTGATGAAACGGCGGCCGGATCATTGTGTCCTCCGCCGCTGCATGGACACCGGTGTTATCTCCGGAAGGTTTCGACCGGGACGCGCACGGATCGAAGAGACGGGACCGCCCTTATATTACCCACAGACACGAGGCATCTCCCGCCCCAATAGCGCTCCAAAGGTATCCAAATGGAGCCTACCAACAAAGGCCAACAGTAAATACGTACTAATCTCCAATAGAAATGTACATGCAAACTGAAAAGAATTAGCGACACAGGAATGCTTTTAGTATCACATGTAATGGCCGTGTTACGAGTTTGAGTGATGATAGCAAACAAAAATTTTCCCAACTAAATTTTCTAGAAAAAGTCAATATAAATCAGCACTCCTAATCGTGCCCATGCACATCGAATTAATTCGAGGCCCACCAGCATTCATCACATAAATAATTTCAGATTTTCCCACTGTCGTTTTAACTGACAAGATTTCATTGTGATGAAAAAAATACTATACAAAAATTATCATTATGCAACAGAAATCGTTATGATGAACACAAAAACAGAAGAAAATGTATGTAAACAGAGAGTAAATACTTCAAGTATTAGTGCTATGATTGTGTACGCACTTGATAAATCAACAAATAGCAGCATGTTTGAAAAATCGCATTAAATCTTAAAGAGAGAACTCAAGAGTCGTACAAAACGAAAAGATGTAATGAGAGGAGTAAATCGATATAAGATTGCCAACCGTGCCAAAACGTTTTGCAATCTGGCAGACTTTCGAAGTAACTTAGGTAGTTTGGGGAAGTAAATTAAGGATTGCCTCAAAGGTGGCATGAAAAAAATTAAAAGCAGCTGAATATGTTCGCAAGAAAGTACAGCAAGAATTAGAATTAAGTTCACAGATCACTTTGGTTTAGCATGTCTGATCAAAAAATCCAAATTCACGATGTCACTATCACAATAAGTAGAAGGAAACTAAGCAAGAATTCAACCAGTGCCGAGAATGCGAGGGTACAGACTACATGATACAAAAATGGCTGCATGTAAGCCGTGGATAAAATTGACAAAATAAAAGAAATATTAAACGAAATCAATATGGAGTAAGCCACATCTCGTTATCCACGCATCGGCGATCTTTCACAAAAGAAAGATCCCAAAACTTTCGTAATAAAATCGAAGCGAGGGCTAATCATTGGAAGCACATTCGCGCACACTCATTGCGAGTCTTGAGTTTGACTGTAAAAATGGCCGACGGCGACATGTGTTTGACAGATAGTTGAAGGAAAAAGACGCGACGAGCCGGCTGAACGTCTACTTCGAGAAATCTACAGCAAACTGCATGCCGCTGGGCCGAAACTGCAAGAGATGCAAAACGCTTACGAAGTCACGCACTGCACTGATGCGAAATAAGAGCACGATGCTCACGCTGCAGCGCGGAATGCACGCGAACTTGAATAACATTCCCTGACGCAGCAGGGGCCTATCAAGTAAGCCTAACGAATTATTTCCGGCTTGCCCTTAACTCGCTTATTCTGTCGCTTAAAAACTACACACGCATGCACCATGCGGGCATAACACGCTAAAATTACGTCATCATATCATTTCGTTAAATTTAACTACATTACAAGGAGCATCCGTCACAAAACATGGTAAAAATAGTTCTAGTGAAAATTTCAAAATCGCCATCTGAACTTCTAGTGCTCTACCGATCACTGTAGAATAAACAATCACAACATAATATTTTCGGTAATCTACATCATATCCAAGTATTGCCATTGATTCAAAATCGCGGGATTGTCTGAGCGCAGAAAAATGTACATAATAATTAAATTAGAAATACCATTTCCACGAAAACACTGATGGCCATATAAACATCACTTTCAAAAATTATTTACGAAAACTTAGAAACAAACATGACTTAAATTGTTCAGTAAGAGTATAGGTGGGTTATTATGAGCGTCAAAATTCGATCTTCAGGGTGACGGCTGTAACATATTGCAACATTTCCTTTTTCCCTGTCTTCGAATGTAGTAAGTTTTATCCTAGTTTAAAGCACACGCGTACTTCTTTATCTCTTCAATCACCAACTCTGTCTTACCCGCGACCCTCCAAAGTTCTTCCTTCTCACTGGCTATGTTAAACGCCTACTCATATAAGTTTCTCGCCGTCCTACTGAGGGAAAACTATGAAAAATATTCAAAGCCTCTCACGAAGAAAGGAAATTATGGGAACAGTCAAGGAGGACATGCACTAATCTCTATAATAATAGTCGAAATGAGTAAGTTAAAATTACTTTAGCACCTTAATACGTAGTATTACTTCTAATGATCTAATAATGATGAAATCAATTTCATCATCAAATATGCTCTCTCCATTAATGAGAGGAAATGAGCAAGTCGCTGGGTAGGTAGTAGCCTACACATCTAATGACTTCATATACCTTCTGACTTGCAAGACAGTCCCCACTAAAATGAAAGCTCAAATGAAAATCATAGTCGATAGAGTTGTCATGATAAACACAGAAAATAAAAACAATAAAGGTAATTCGACGTTCACGTGTATCAGACACCCCAGAGCAAGCAAGAAGATTCTCAGAAGAATCGTGATCAACTACTTACATCAAATCGCGCACATCCTAGTGAGGTTACATTGCAATCACTACATGAATAGAGGAAAATTTGAGCTGACCACATAATTCTCCGTTAATTCCATCACGGGATAGGTGAAACCGAAATATCTCAAGTTCCTATCACTGCTAACTCATGCGCGACTTTAAATAACTGTTGATTGGGTAACTGAAGGTTTTTTTTTTACAAACGTTAGCCATCCTCGAGATTTCAAGCAACTGAAAGTGAAGGCAACTCATCAAGTGAATCTGAATAATAACGGAAAAAAATCATTTTTAATCTTCTTCTCAATACCAGCAATATTTGCATATTTCCTAGACAAATTTCAATCTTTAAAACAATATGGCTTCTTTCATTTCTTTCAATCAATGAATGACCTCATTTTATTAAAAGAATAAATTTTCGACTTGATTAACTAACTTACGACGCACTTGATGCAAGAAACTCTGCCAATTGAACGTGAAATATAACTAATAAACTCGATTATGTCACGGTTGGAATCAAGTGAAGGGTAGTTCCCTTTTTTTATTATTTCATTCAGCAACACCAAATTACCCTGAACTAAAAATATAAGTCCTCATTTCAAAGCATTAAGAAGACTGCAGCACGGAATAATGTTTGCACAAGAAACCATCTCCGCCATAAACAGAGATCGGCAAGGCATCGTACTCAATGCAAATGGGCGTAATCACGATACATAAATGAAGCGATAAATTCTAGCAATGGCTCAAAACGAAGTCAAAAATAATAAGCAAAGTTATTTGAAGGATTCTTCTGGGAAGAATCGATGAAGTGAAAAGACATAAATATTCAAAGGCTCCGGATTTAAAGTACCTTTCAAATCAGACCACAACGGAAAGCAAATCAACCGATATATACTACCTGATCGAAAATATGTAGGCGAGGAGTAACACTTCGCACTTCACCACGACGAGGCAATCCAAAAGAAAAAAAAAACAGACGACGACCGAAGGCACGGGAAATACGCTCCTCTCCAGTCCATTGCACCCATTTTGTGACTTAACAACGCCTAATGATAATATCCGGAAGAGATAAAAAAAGACAACAGCAGACGCAGACGAGAGACGGGACAGGAGCGTTCTGAGCAAAGAAGGCATTGAGACGATGAACTTTTTCGCAGCGCATTAACCTCGATGAAAGCGAAGCAATTTGGATTATGACCGAACCACCTTCCGCCAGGCAAAAAAAGTGGCAATGCTATGCTATGGCTTAACTGCGAAAAAACTTGAGTAAAAAACATGAAAGCGCTACTTCAGCAATGAATCCCGGCATAATGGTATTATTACGTGCAACTGATAAATTCATAAATAATTTCAGCAAAAAGGGAGTCTGAAACGGAGGTTTGGAGGAACATAAAAATAAGAGTAATAAAATTTAATGCGTGATAGCTTCTTTTTTCATTTATCTCCAGCAGTCAATGGCGTATTTAAACACAAGTAGGCAGTTGAAATTACCAGTAAAAAAACCTAATTTTTATCTCTGTCATTTCCAGCCCAGAAAAATATAAAGGGCCAAACAGCTTGGTTTTTGACAAAGAAATACTGAAAAGCATGGCCTCATGATTTCTTTCGAACTCTTACATCTAGCAACGAGTTTTTTCTATGGATAGTAGCGCTTCAAGGTGCGGAAACATGGACCCCGACGAAGAAGGACGAGAAAAGACTTGAGGAGCTAGAGATTTGGGCGCGGAGGAGATGGGAAAAGGTGAAGAAGACCAAGAGGAAGTGCTAGACATGGTGGGCGGAGAGAGGAAACTTCTATACAAAATACGGAGGAGAAATAAGGTTTGGATGGAGCAAGTACTGATCGCACAAGGGATACTAACAACCATAAAACGCTCCTTGTAAACCAACCGCAACCAATATCTACACACTACCCCGCAATTCGCTTCAACAGGCATGTGGTCTAACACCAGCCGTAATCAAATAAAAAGGAAATTCTCTAACACAGTTCCGCCCAAGCATTAATTAAAATCCTTTATTCTTCAGGCAAAAAACGAGTTAGCATACATATACGTTCAGATAATTTTGACAGTTGATACAAGTGCAGTGCAATGTAAACGCTTACAGATAGGTAAAAAAACAAACAGAAATTCGGCCCTTAAGGGCTTCACTTTCACGTTTTAAGCATAGAAAGTACTTTTTCTGCCCCAAAAAAAACTCAATAGAGGGCCCTCAGTACTTAGGGCCCTTGGAGCACGGGTTGCCATTATGCTTAAGTAACCAAACGTAAAAACATGAATATAAACCTCATTTGGATCATTTTGAGACTAGGAAAACATAGCTTTTCTCAATTCTGAAAAATAAGGGCCGGCCTAATGAGGATCGTAAGCAAAAGATTTATTAAAGTTCAAATCTGTAGCCTGAAAGTTCATTAGGCTGCCCCTTTGAGAGTGCACTCTTACACCACTACCCTACAATGCCAACTGAGCAGAGAGGAAGGAAAAACTGCACTTGCGGTCGGGAGTCCGGAGCGAACATATCCGAACCTCAACGAGTGGGTAAAATGGAGTGGAAAAACTACAAAAGAACGCGGGGCCTGGCGGTGCAGTGGGAGATAACGCACGCGATGTGAAGCGATGCTCGCACCCACAAAAGCCTCGCTTATAATGCGGTTTGAGGCCGAAGGGAAGTGCAGCGCATGCAAGCGGTCCAGAACACCTGTTTAATGTGCAGGCCCACTTCCTTTTTTGTTCGCCGGGCAGATGCTTTTTTATTCTGCAAGAGAGGAGGGAGCGGGGATCTTATGCCACGGGATGGGGAAATAACCTGCTCCCACGTTGATTTTTGCTTTCGGTTCGATTTAATGGACCCTGCGGGATGCGAAAAGACGTGAGAAAGAGGGGGAGGGGGACGAAAGCCAGGTGCTGGACGGTGCTCAGCCTGAACTAAAAAAAAATAATAATTTAGGACACGAATGGTAATGAGATCGGACGGGGGTGGTCGCTTCTGAACCCCGCAGCGTCGAGAAAGGTTCGCAACAGATGAGTGACTGGAGTACTGCAAAAATGCCAATCATACGCCCTCGAAATTGAAAATCTCAGACCCAAACGGGAAAACAAAACTGCAAAGATACGTAAGAAAATATCCAATGAATTCCAAAGAACAAATAAATACGCAGAATAGAAAAGAGACATCAACTAGGGAATACTCCACGATGACAAGATATGTGGACGAACGTAATCATGTATTTCATAAAACTAAACAAAATAGTTTATTTTAATGCTAATAAAAATAACTACGAATTATTCTTAATAATCTAAAATGGATAATGAATGATCTAATGACCTTTTGAAAATGATTTAAAAAAATAAGTATCTATGGTGGAAAGTGAACTTAAAGTTACTTAAGAAAACTCACTAATAATACCTTTCTGGGAAAAAAGAAAGAATATATCGATCAACCTATAGATGGTTATCATCGAAATATAAATCCTCGTGGAATAGCCATGAAGGGTATTTGAAACCATGTTACCAATAGTAAAATGTCCACGAGGAGACGTAGACAATCGTTCTCCTGCGGCAGCAACAACACCACAAGTATCAAATTAAAATGTAAAAAAATAAAATCAAGTCAACATAATAACAAGCTTAAATCACCATGCGTAGAAAAATTTAAGGCACCATCACAGAACATATTTCCTTTAATATTTGTTCTGAATTGCTCCATTATTCAGCATTCAGAATATATATAACAAAATATAAAACTATATGCAGCGCTAATCATTTGATTGCAATGGCCGTAGTAAGCTCAAACTCTATTTTTTACGTTTACGATCACTAGTTTTACAATTTTTATGAATATCTTGGTTGACATTTATTATTTTATTTCTAGGTGATTTATAAAACCTACCAATATCGTTTTATTAGAGGAATGACCAAAATCACTACCCAGTGAAAGCAACCCAACAAATTAATTCAAAATTTTACCGTTACTAGCTTGTTAAGTGAGATACATAAAAATCAAGGAGAACCAAAAGTCTGATCTGAATTTCCTGGCCCAGTGGAAAAGTTTGAAAACGAAAGCCGACAAATACCCACAACAATGTCGGTGCAAGTGATACGCTCTTTACGTCAGCACGATCATGGTCAATTAGTTTGTCAAGAGCAAATAAACAAGGAGAAATCGTGCATGCCACGCGTTGGATCAGCGAAACTCGTTCATCTACAGGAGTAAGTCGGACCCTAATGCACTTTACCTGTTCCGAAGACTATCTCTTCACTTGAAACCTATCCATGAGGTGAATTGTAAGCGACACTTAATGCACAACATTAGTAAATTCATTGGCTCCAAATTCCGCAAGTCATAACATGAAACAGCAACTTGGATGAATATCTGAAAGAATCCGTTGAATGCTAAAAGGCAACAGATCATGCCATTGATATATTATTTTTTAGCTTTTATTTTAGAAAGAAGATACACATTTGCAATAAATTTCACTGATTTTCATTGTTTTATTTAGCGTTTAAGCCGTTAAAGATTTCACGTGGAAGCCGCAGGACACCATTTCAGATTGCATTTCATTTTTTTTTCTACCGCTCGGCATTCAACCCATCTCTCATTATCGTATCCATGAGCCAGTTCCCTTCCTCTTCAATATCCTTCCCTGACACAGTCTTACACCTCACCCTATTACTAATCACGCACTTCATTCGCAACATTAACTTCCTATCTTTCACTTTCAGCAATATCCTCTTTCCGTCCACCAAGCCACCGACGACGCAGACTACAAAACAGGAAGTATTGAGACCCAAAGTATTGAGACAAAACAATTTTTCAGTTCATCTTCAATGCACCCAGAGCCATCACGTCGACTATAATTTGTAAATAGATCTGTCACTGCAATATCCACTCTTAGAAAAGTACCCAATCAAAGAAACGTATCATTATCATTAGTCAACAATCCTAAGATTGGTTTGTCGCAGCTCTTCATTCCTCTCCTGTCCGTTAGCCTTTTCAAAGTGACACATTTCTTCTCGTAGATACATCCTTTATAACCTGTCCTACGTAACTAATTCGGGGTAGTCCCTAGTCCTTCTTACCTTCCACTTTTCCTTCTATGATTGTTTTCATCAGGCCGCCGCAGAGTAGCGCCAAAAATAATACAATATATTATGAATTACCACTCGTAGGAAAAATGCTCAGCCCAAATTACAGCCATGTGGATTTGCGCCGTCTTGGTATTCTTTTCTTCAATTCCTTGATAATTTTCCTATTTGTCCATTCCATCTTAATATTTCTCTACTTTCGCATTACTGCTTTAGACGTATTCTTACCTGTTTTCCCAAGTCCTATCCATAACATATAAAGAAAATGGAATTTAAAAAAGAACAAGAAAAAGGAGCAAATAATCACTTTAAGAAACCGGCCGGGAGGAAATAACTTCGTCGGAGGTCTTACTGTTACCATTTACAGTGAAGCATAAATCCGAGAGAGATAATAAATTGAAGCAAATCCCTGTACGTTCAGAAGGATTAGGCCCAAAGATTTTACATGGAACGGAGACGCGACGCCAAAAGAGAGATTTAACCTTGAAAATGAAAGGCAGCCGTTCAAGTTGCCAATGCACCCTGGGCACAACGTTCAATGCACCTGGCGCCATTGCATGCCGCCCATTTTTTTACTTAATTATCGTATAATTTGCGCATCAGTTTCAGTGCACTTTTCCACAGAGCCAGGCAAGGCCAACGCTCTTATTTAACTTTTTTTTCTCCGACGCACAGATCAAAGAAAGATTCCTACCGTCTGCACTATCGCTCGCATCATCACCGATAGCCCTGAGGAAGACTAAATGGCCGAAGGAAAAGAGAGGAAAACGAGTAATTGCCCTTGTAAGGCTCGCGTAGTAAATGGACACGGTCACGCGAGATAATTTTTTTCTCGCAAGTATAGAAAAGCTGGTACGAACGTTGCTTCTTTCGGTAAAATGGCGTTATAACTGAAGTCAACATGGATAAGAGAAGAGATGAACATGATTAAATTTTTAAGCCCTCCTTTTTTGCCCAAACCCATGAGTAAATGGTCGCTTGCGCGTCTTACATTGACAGGATGATTTCGCACTCGAGACGAGGTTAATGACTGCAAGGCAGGTTGTTATTCCTCCCTGCCTACCCCCGTTTCCCTGAATAGGATTCGAAGCGAAAGAAAGGGAGATGATTCAACTCAAGCATTCAACCCTTACCTAGATTAACAGGAGTACGACAGGAATAGGCAGAATTTATCAGTCAGATGGCTAATAATACGTTATTTGTCACGATAAAGGGAATGATAGTGGATAACCAGGCTCGTCCGACAAAACTAGAGGTACAATTTAAAATACATACAATTTAAACAAAATCCTTTTATTTTTCCATTTAAAATTTTTCTACGTCTGAAATTAAGCGTAATTAATGCTTATGAAATGCCTCGCGTTAGCATATACTGAAGAGTAATAAAGATGGCCTATTTATTTCATTGTTTTTACGGTGAAATTAAAGAAATCACGTACAAAATACACCCTCACCCTGCACTGATACTACTTATGCTAAAATACGGACGAGACCTGATTTGCATTAGAGTAAAATTAATAAATAATTTTCATCAAAGGAAGTTCCTTCGTGTTATTCATACACGGACATTACAGCTTTTTCATGCGTAAATGACAATAGGATCCTTAAAATATTCAGCGTAATGGATACGCGCCGTCATCTCTGAACGAGGATAACCCATTGCATACCCACTGGCATCAATAATAGCCAGGACATTGTAAGATTCAACAATTTCAGCAAGAACTCACAGAAAGCTTAACCTGAAGCAACAGAGAGAACCGCAACAAGCAAGCTTGATACCCTCGAGGTACTAATTGCAGCATTATACTGCAATTACCATTTCAAGCGCCTGGTAAGTCCTGTTCTTTTCGGATTGGATTTAAGTACGGTGTACAAAATGAGATTTACATATTTTAAAGTTTCAAAGGGAGATTAAATTTAGCTTATTCCGAGAACAGAAGAGCCGACCCGCATCGGCGCAGTGAAGACATCGGGGTTGCTTCGTTTAATCCGAGGAAATTCCGGACGAAAACGAAATAAAAACACTCCACATTCCATTACTCCACAAGCCTTTCTTTTTCTCCTCTAAGCGATTTTATTGAGATCACCCGTCCTTCAGAAATGACCATAATCGGAACCTCACAAACTTCCCTCCTTCCCGACGTGAATTCAATTTATCTTATCTGGCTATAGCACCGACGCCTTGTACTCCCAGGCCTGCAAGCCCGCAAGTTGCCGGGAAACGTGTTCTCCCAAGGGCATAACCGAGTATTTGGCGACTTAGCTTCCTTTTAAGAGGGTAATTGTGCATTTCCACTCGACACGAGTGAGACCTTGGCGGGTGCAACGTGCGAGGGAGATTTTCCTTGGGAGAGAGAGGACAGCGAATCGGAATTTACGAGTGGGGTGAGAAAGAGCAACGAAAGTGGTGGAGCGAACAAGAGACAGGCGTGGAGAGGAAGTTAAGGTCGTAAGTGCTTTGACTATCTTAGCCTTCTAGGGGGCAAAGCCGTCCCTGCCGGCAAGAAGAGGCAGTAATCATGCCGATGGGGGAGGTTTTTTTTAAGTAAGAAAAAATAATAAGTTTGCTTTATACAACATAACCTTTAATTGTCGACTAGTTACAATGCACAGTATAATTGTTACGGTGGTTTCCGTGGTAATTAAATTGATGATTGTTTTTAGGGTTAGTGCCGCATCGACTCATTTTTGGTAAACGAAATTTTCGGTTGCATTCCATCTGCTGCCTGCAGCTCCAAAAAAGCGGATCGAATTTCATCGGGATGTTTTGGACCCGAAGACGGGAGCTGGAATGCGCCCGAAACTGTTGTCCACAAAAATGAGTCGACGCGACATTAACACTAAAAACAATTATCAAACTGTATAATTTTCGAGGCTAGTGGTACAAAATATATTGGTTCTCGGGAAAGTCATGCAATACGGTTGGTTAATTAATTCAATATGTTTTGTACCACCAGTCTTGAAAATATACAGTGTATTGAATCTAGTCGACGTCTAAAGGTTAAGTTGTAGATAGCATTGTCATTTTTCCTAGCTTAAAATTGAATTCTGCAAGGATAAGGCCTCAACAATTTAGTGCATAAGATTATTTTTATCGAATCCCAACGTTCTGATTAATGGCATTATATAGTTTATAGTAGAGTCGCAGGTTGCATTTTACATCACCCTTGCTTACACTCTATATTCCGCTTTTTCGGCACCCTTCCATCAAATACGGTATTCAGTATCCCCTAGCGTGAATTCTTTCCCTCTCGGACTACTGACGGTTTAGAATAATTTCCTTTTCGATAAATCGAACCATCGAAGAAATATAACACGAAGTATTTCTCGCAAAAACAAAAATGAAAATCACTGAGATGGGATTGGACGTTCAAGGATTCACTCTTGCCAGGACGGTAGGCAAGCAAATTCCGCACGTTCAAGGAGCACACACGGAGGTTACCCGTCAGCCCGGAGAGCTCACCACCTCGCCTAGTGACACTCAATTTTCCATCGTGAAGCCCCCACCAATCACGAGAGCACGGTAATGGGGCCATAATCCTCGATCTCCCACCTGCAAAGCGGCGTGCCTTGGAAACGTGCTATTACCACCGCACACGGCGTACTGTGTACTCTAGAGAGGCGATGGATTTTCTGCTGGGGTATCCGCAAATTCCATTACGGGAAACAGAAAGTGATAACTGACGAGCACGAAGTTTCAACACAATAACACCCTTAGGTCAACGCCCAACACAAGAGTGCATCACGCCGAGGAGAACGAGATCCACTGCTCCTGAGGAGGAGTAGAGAACGAAGCTTGATTCAGAGAAGAGCGCCTTTGACCCGTATTTTCCAAATAATTTAGGGAAATGGTTAACTAAATTAATGGCCATGTTGGTATTCCAAACCGTACTACACAGTTCTCACATTTTGGTATCCTCTGCAGAGGAAAAATAAAAAAAAATACGCGCGTTGGTACTAGTAAGTTGAGGAAATTATTTAATATGCTGCTAAAAATATTTCAGAGAATATGTCGAAAAGATTCGCGGCAAGCATAATTATTTACTGCATTTTATGATCAATTAATGCTATATGAACATTTCCGTCATTGCTGGGCAATTGTTATACTCACTTCAATTTTTTAGAGACTCTCTGATATGAATCATTGATATTTATAAAGTTGACATTTATTGATTCAGTGTTGAAACCCATGCTGGTCAATAGACAGCTATTAGTGGAAACTTTAAAAGGGGAAATTTGTTAAGGATACATCCTCATAAAAATATTCATCATTCCTTGAGTTCGGTATATTCATTCCAACATATTCGCTCAATCATCCATGCACGGAAAATTCAGGACAGTCTTGAATTGGAATCATGCCGTAGTCAGAGACAACGCAGACAGGCATTAATCGCTCTTCCATGCAAACTACTGGTGTCCTAGCACCCCCGCCACAGTTATTTTGACGCAGCATAAAGTAAGTATGTATACTTAGACGCTAGGTAACCTAGTTTTGCTTTTTTTTTAATCGAATAAATGTATGAACGAGTATTTTTTCATGATCGGTAAGAAAATCTGAGTTCGTACAAGAAAGAAATTGGTATAGTAGTTGTGCATTGAACAGTTTCAGAGGAATCTCCTGTACCATAAGATAGTCAAAAAACAGCAGAAGGTAAAGGAAAACTTTTTCTCCAGCTGCAGTGACGACGTCAGAGAGCAACCAGTAGTCAGATGCCCGTTTAGTCCACCTGCTAGCAAGCCCGTCACCTGGGAGGAGCCGAGGGAGGAAGATAAGTTCAAGGTGTTGTGATGACAGCGACTGGACGGCGGAGGAAGAGATGGAGGACGGCTGAGAGTACATGCACGCGTTTGATGATGACAAACGAGACAGGTGGGGTGTAGCGTGGATTGATAGGGATGAGGGAATCGGGGGCCAAAAGTTCACAGCACCCTTCAGAGGGTGCATCATTCCTGCTCGACTGGTCATTTCTTTTTTCTCGGCCTTTCGCCGGTCTTTTTTCGCGGTGCACAATTTGTTTAAAATAAGGATGTATTCTTAAAAGTTTCCAAGCACACAAAATAAACCATGGTCAACATTTTCTTAGGTCTCAAATATGAAAATTTTCCCCTCCGCGAAAAAAAGGGTGCAAAAACGTATATTTTAGAAATTCAGCCAAATGTAAACAAAGATTAACTCTTAATATGTACCCACGTTCAAATTTTTGAAATTATAATACTAATAAGGCTTGTTGTTCTTGTAAATTGTCCATTTAGAACATATTGGGGTTATAGCATACAACAGAGATCATAATATTATTAGGTAAGAATTAAAGGATTAATAATTATTTAATTATTCTACGGTTCAAGGAAGGTTAACATTGAGAACGTTATGTTTTACCCCACATAGTCTTCCCTCTCAAATAGCACTTCCGTTTCCAATCCACAATTAGACCGACATTATTTATTTCAACCGATAAATACTAGCTTCTCTTCCTTCCCCTCCCTCGCTTATCTAACATTCTTCCTTCCAGCGACCCCATCCCTATCAGTATCCCATTCAAAACACGTTGAAAAAAGACGGGTAAAGCAGGAGTGATGCGTTCGCATAAGGGCATGATCACCTCTTACTATAGCAATGGGAGCTCAAGCATCAACAACAAAAGGTCTGACCATGATGGAGCGGCAAGGGCCATTGGCCGTAACGAGGAGCCGTCTCAGCTAGGTCGCATTGTATCTTCAAGCGCCAGGTGGGGATAGCGACACTGGACCGGAAACTGGCTAATTGTATTCCATTGATTACGACGCTTGCAATGATGGTCAGGATATCAGAGCAGGTGTATACGTTGCACAAGTAAATAACGATAAGTAAGCAAAACCTCACTTTTAACAAGACTATTCGCTCAAGGCTAAAAAAAAATTGCGCAATTGAACTGAAATGATGCAAATAAGGGCCATTTGAACCCTTTCGAGCGAGTGGAAGAATTACTATACTAAGATAACAGTACTAGAATTTTATACTGAGAGGGTATGGGATGCTGTGATAGACGTCAGAGAGCCAAGTAAAGGGAAGAGATAGCGGGAAATAGTGAAAATGAAACATATCATGAAAGGTATCTTTAAAGGCACGAGATAATGATAGTAAACCATTGGGTCATTTACTATAAGAATATGGGCATACGATTTGAATTTATCTAATTTTTTCCCCTTATTATGACTCCATGCACATAGAAATACCCGAGAGTCATTACTATAGATTGACGTCCCCAAAATTGGGCATTCCATCAGGTCATCCTACAAGATTCAAGGTCGATCATCTTCATAATTAATAAAAAGCATTCCTATTGCATACGTTACTTAATTATACCGTGAATTTTAAATTACCCACGCTTACATCACACAAGAAATATAGTAAGAATAACCATATAGACAGATTAATAATCGCCTACAGTGGAAGTAAATTATTGAACGTAATACTTCAAATGCTAGATGAGTAATAGCCAGCAAGATACCTTCACCGAGAGTCAAAACGACGAAAAATATTTGAAAAATTAATTCGCATTCTATATATTGCATTATTTTCATAAATTTCAAGGAGGAAAAGATTCCATTAAAAAAGCTGATTAGCAATTATAAAGAAGAATGACATGAGCTTCTATTTAACATAATTCATGCAAAAATTAGCAAACAAATGGCTCAGGTTTGCTTATTTCCGCCAAACAGATACAAACAGGATCGGATACAATTCCTGGTGTAATTATCTCCGCACGAAAATTTCCCACAATCCAATTTATAAAATAGCATCCCAGCGCGTGTTTACATATTATGGTCCGCTCGAAAATTTCCCTTGAGGTTAATGTTTTGAAAATTTTGGAAAGGATCACACACCCTTGGGCACCATGAACTCAGGAATGTACGTTCAACGAATCATAGCATCAAAAATTAACGCATTCAGAAGTTACTGAATGCAACCACCCCGCATTTTTCATTTAGAGCCTCGGTAAATCTTCACTTTGTGTTATTAAACTCTTAATACTCCATTTCGCCACAATGCCAGACGTTTCGGATAAATTTTTTGCGGGTATATTTCACATCAGACTAATATGAGGTTTCCGAATTAAATATTCGTTTTCGTGAGGTAATTCGTCGCCTTGAATCCTTTCTCAACCACTTTTTCACCCCTCATTTCTCCTACAGACATATCTTAAAGATGTCGAAAGATATAAAAGTATGCCTACCTTACAAGAAGAAACAATGAAATAAAAGAACATAAAATCAGTATGTCAGCACAATAGAATAAGGAAAATAAGTCTACATCGAGTCAATAATTGGATTGTAAAGGTCGAGTTTCATCCATTTGACGCCTAAAATTATTCGTTAAATTATTTGATATTTGGGAAGACACTTTTCCTTAAATACACTACGGTACGAATATGTCATCAAAAACAAAATTTAGTCTATCCAATTCCCATAGAAACCAGATGAGATAATCTTCATGAAGGCATTCAGAAAGAATAAATGGGGGGAAGGAAAACCAGTCGTGAGGAGAAAATAATAAAAACTATCATTAATTATTCCGGGCCTCTCATGATTCTAATCATTACCGTTTAGGCACAAATACTTCCCCAGCGCAAAGTTACAAAAAGGTTAGTGTCATGGTCGGCTGCGGCTCTTTCAGTCGAAGCAATGCACTCCTTAAACATATTCCTTCAATAAAAGAGCCGCGTCTCAGGACGTCTGAGCTGCCGTGACCGCATTGGGAGAGACGACGTAGTTCAGTTCACCTCCCCTTCCCCCGCAGAGCACCTTGGACTGCGGTCCCCGACCTCCCGCCTAACTCACGCCGATATGCAGTCGACTCAATGGACAGCAGTCTACTCCAGACCCGAAAGGACGTTTCCTTGCGCACGCCACGCTACTTCGGTGACTTGATTAGGGCGGGGTGCCGGCCACGCTTGGCGCAGCGGTGGCAAATAGGATTCTACTGCCACTGACTTTTTCAATGCATTTGTACCACGGATTGTTTTGTTTGAGGGAAGAAAAGTTTCTCTCCGAATGATTAAAGAGCACTTATCACACTAGACAGGGCGAATTCAGTCTATTTTTCAAAACAGAAATTACTCTTGCCAATATGCCTCAAACATATAAACTATGCATCGGAGAAAACACAAAGACAAAGCATTGAATTTTGAGATATAGGTAACTACGGATAAGGGTTTATTCTTTATAAACAGAAAATTTCAATGTCGTACCTTATGATGACAAAAACAACGTGATAAAAGACTGTCCACGAGTCTCTTAACGCGACGTTCTCTTAACGAAAACCACGAAGAATGCGGTAATTGGAACACATTTCTTTTTAGCTGATTTGCGAGAAGCCTGTGGCATAATGTCTTGTTTCGACTCCAGATAGCCAAAGTCGCTCCTCACCCAAAAAGAAATTTGAAAATGACCATGCCTAAACTCTGGTCCGCCGACCACTAGTCGGTACTCCAACGGTACCGTGACCTGAAACATTTGACCTAATGTTTAAAGCGAATATTTAGATTAATTGGCAACAAAACAAAGTCCCCGATAACAAAACCCGGCCCTTTCTCAAGCACGAATGTAACAGTATAGCCCTCTACGATACTTAGCTTTCCGGTGAAGAGGGAATCAAATAGATGTTACATTTAAAAGTGTATTCAATGTTGGACATCAAAATCACGGACAATGGCGACGATTATTTAGTAATTTATATAAAATCTCGTTTCTAAAGGATTTTGGTGCCTGAAGAAAGTCATTAGACAAAATGACGGTAAGAGTACAAGTTAAATCGTTAACAGAGTTCAACACTAATCAAATTTAAAATCTAAATTTTTTCGCATTCTACTTGAAGTGAGAGAAAATTTTTCATGCATATGATACGACAGAAATTAACATAGCGGGATACGATTTTTCCGCTACTTCCAGCATCATGGAGGAATAATAAAACAATATAATACCTCTCCACAAAAACTTTCACTTCTCTCAATATAACAGACAAACAATTTGGCCTAGTTCTCTCATGTCACCCAGAGACAATTGCAAAGATAATATAAAACCTCTCGAATGGAAAGACACGCCATAATTTCCATTACATGCTCTCGTCATTAGCATACGTAAATTAAAAACATCAAACGAAGACCAACATTGTACGCGCGCGCTGCCTGTTCAGGGCGTTAGCAAAGAAAACAAACCAAAAACAAACAATCGAGATAAATGAATCCGGTCGCATTATACAAACAATACTTCATAATACCAAACGAAAACAATTAGGGAACGCATAAAATACAGCATAAAGATAGGAAAAGGAAGAGACACGAAATCCTCCATTGCGGGAGACGCCCTTTGAAGTTAAAAAAAACGCTTACATAAATACAGAGTACGTTATTAAATTAAACCAGCTCACGGTGGAACACGAACAGTTGCTTTCACAGCGATCTCCAGACTAAACATATTCAAATTCAAAGCGTGAAGCAGTAAAATAAAATAAAGACTACAAGGATGCCGCTCTACATTAACTTGTTGAGATTTTGCGGGAGAATGGCTAAGTAATCCAATGACTTCGGTAACGTGAATAATCAATAAGAACTCTTCCCTTCATATTCCACGAAATCAGATCATTCTGACTCACAAGCAGAAGTTGCTTCATGAGAATTCGGTGACTAACCCAAGAGTCACTGTCCAGCTAATTGAGGAACTACTGAATCACGCCCAACATCAGTGATCCGTATCCTTCGGATGCCGGCTTCGAGGAAACAATGAAAAGGAAGGATCATCAACCTCTCTCATTCTTTCCTCGTCCACAGCCATAATAGAACTGACACAAGCTGTACAGTTTATGTCAACCAGAACCCCAAATATCTTTGATAGATTTCTTTCCAACCAGGATGAGAAAGTAACTGTCATCGAATATCACAGAAATATTCACTAACCTTAGATGCATCAGAAGACGAGAATCTACGTCTAACACACACAAACGTCTAACACACACAAACGTCTAATATAACAAACCCAATACCAAAACAATCATAAAATGAGCCAGATGGCCCGAAACTAGTGAATGAAATACTTGTCTAGACGTTATTCCATCTAGGGTAAGCATGGAAGAGTACATCCAAAGAAAAGGGACAGAAGAAAATTAATTACGAAAACATATTGGCACTGGCGACGAATCACCATAAATGCAATTCCTGAATGATGTAGAAAAAGCATTGTTGGTAGTGTTTGCATCAATTTCTACGACTCATATAAATACAACAGAACGAAAACTGAAAATGACATGACAATGTTCCTTACAGGCTTTACCTATGGGAACGCAATTACATGACAACAAAACCCGTAAAACGGAGTAAACTTCAATCAATTTCTTAAGATCCAAGGTCGAATACCTCCCTTACTAAAAAAAATCACGCGGGTCTCTCTTTCACGCATACACCAGAGTTTACCGCACCATATGAACTCGAGCACGAAGCGAGGGAAGACCTGCAGTCCCAGCGCCTCAAAAACAAAAGAATATACGGAAAAAGATGGGGGAAAAGAAAAAAATCATGGGAGCACGGAGAGCGCAAACCTCGCTTGCATGGAGGAGGAGGGGCAAGTAGGCAAGCAACCCAAAACGTGCCCTATCTCACTTTAATCGTGAGTCCCCCAGTTTCTAGACCTTTTTTTTAAGACCTCACAAGCTGCAGATGCTACGAGTTGAAATAGTAAGCGGGAGTAGGATAGCCCTATGCGGATATTACGTGAGCGACCCAGCCTTCGCCGTGGGCAGAAGGGGGTGGGGCAAGGAAGCGATGGGTAATGGGCAAACGGAGAGGTACCTTCCCAGAAACGAAGACTACTACTCTTTTTAGCCTACTTTTTTCCCACGCTAGCGGCAGCGGCCCTATCAACTTCCCTAGGATAGGCGAGCGCCTGGCACTACTGGCTTCCGTTCCGCGCCTAGCGAAGAGGTCACGGCGAGGAAATGAAAACAGCCCGGGTCGAGTTGGAAGTGATTGTGGGTCGCGACTTGAGTTGGGACCATCGCCACGCTAAGTATTAGCGCGCAGAACTAATACCAACAACAGTTCACCGGTTAAAAAGCATGGCTCCCTGGCAATTTTGCTGTGAATTCAATCCGTCAGAATTACAAAAAAATCACAATCAACGGATAATTTACGAAACAATATACTCAATGTGTGATCGGACGAGTCAATTACCCATCACTATGATGGATGGAAGCCAAGTGGTTAGGGTGCATGACTTTTGATTACGGACTTTGCACACGATCTAGAAGTCCCGGTTTCAAATACCGGAGACATCAAACGCACCAAAAAATTCTTTATGTGCGAGCTGTCACAAGAAAAGGAACACGCCCCAACCCTAATTGTATGAATTTCACAAGCCGATGGCAGAGTCCGGGGTGAACTCTACCCTCGCGTATTCAAAGCACTATATTACTAATGAAACTGTCCCTACTGCAGCAACATTTATTCAAGTGAGAATACAACCATCGCATTAAAATAGCCACTGTAAAGTACTTTGATTGACTAAGAGTGGCGTTGATACACATCCTCATGGACGTGGAGAGAGCTTTCATGCATGGAGGTAGCATGGAAACAATAAATAAATGGGACGCATTCCATTCTTTTCCATTCATTACAATTGGAGAGGCATTAATACCTGTCAGCGGGTTCCCCCTCACGGAATATTGTTTCGCGTCGCAGTGCCCTCTGCAGGTAACACGACCGCAGCCATTCGCACCAGAACACGCGACACGCTGATATGATTTACGCCCGTGGAGAGAGCCTTGGGATCCCAGGCCGTATACGACACGTGACATAAAAGCCCGCTCACGGAATTAGGAGGCAAGACATTCGGGCGCATATACATCACGTCTGCCGGGAAACATCACTTTCGCGATGATGGCAGTGCGCCATTAAAGAGAGTTGCCAAAAAGTGCTTTACGGCCAAAAAGTAGCCATTACCACACAGAGACACTTAATTAAGATAGGAACCATTTTCAGCTGCTAAACAATTCTAATGGCTTTTATTAATTTATAATTATTTATTTAAGCATTCTACCAATTAAGGTATGTTTCCATGGAGTACTTGAAAAGAATTTTGGGAGCCTTCCCTTCCATCAAGCACTTCCCTCTTTAATTCACTGTAAGGCCTACTCGTCGTTTCACCTCCTGAATACAATTGATAATTATATTCTCGGGTTCGGCACCGGGTAAGGCTATTTTGGTCAATAACAGCTTAAATCGATTCAACTTCCATGAGATAATCATTTTACTAACCTGCAATGAAAATGAATGAAGGTTTTCCGACTTTTTACATTGATCCTCCCAAATGCTCATTTCAACGGGGAAAAGAATGTAATTTTACTCTTTAAAACAGCCATTTTCTAACGAGGCCAATGTAACTCATCCATTAGCGTAATCAAGTCATATTTTATTCCACTGTTAATCGAGATAAGGGAATTTGACTAGAAAATTACCGCCTTCCGCTGCAAGAAAAATTCAAATACGATGCTGATTATTAGAAAATGTTCAGGAACATAAAGATCCATCATAGAATGAGAAAATGAGGACCAAATGAAAGAATGGAATGGAAGGAAGGATTACCGAATTGTTAGACTGATCCTCCCAATAATTTCTTTTAAAATGGAAGCATAACTTATATTTCACTTTTTAAAACTGGCCTTAAGTATTTCAAAGAAGCCAATCTGCTTCATTCGATAGCGGACAAAGTCTTAGTTTATTCTTCTTTACATTGAGATAGGGAATTTTACCAGAAAATTACCAACTTCCGCCGCAAGAAAATCTGAATACGACGCTGATCATTGGGAAGATGTTCCGGAACATACGGATCCATCTAAGACAAAGGCATGAAATGCATTATTTTTCCATCCACGATGCACGTCACACTTTCTGGCTCGGCGGAGGTGACTCCCGAGGGCGACCGGGCGACTCACTCCTCAGGGGAAGGGGGCGACACGTCCCGGAATCCACGGGAAAGGCCCTCGAGAACACATCCACATTCATTTCCACGGGCGTTTCATAATTTATGCTCCCCCGCCGAGCCCCCCCCCCCTTCCTCACCGCTCTCTTGTCTCGTAAGATAGAGAGAAAGACACACTTGCATCGCGTTCAAGTCACCCTGCACCTCTCACGGCTGCCCTCTGACCTCTCTCTCTCTCATACAAAGTACCGTCCACCCCTCACCCTTCCTATTCTGGTCATTCACTCGCAGCAGTAGGAGTGAGCCAAATACCTTTGAGTGTGAAAATTGTACCCGAGAACAGAAATTCGAATACACATACCAGTATTCGAGTACCCATTTATTCGTGAGTGTTGATGAAATTGTCATCTTCTTAATATGACCCGTTTTTTTTTCAAAAATTTTGGACGTAATAACGCAGAAAATGCAATATAAATGATACAGAAAAGTAACATTAAAAACTACTACAATAACCAATCGGATAATTTATAACTTCAATAAAAACGATTCCGAGGACTTTTACATTAACATGTAGCTGGAATACATTTAGAACGTGATTTACTATCACGAGCTGCACTTCTAACCTGAGTATTGTTCACGTAAAAAGCTATGCATCAAATAGTTGGAAATTTTTAACCGGAAAAGAGCCACTGATAGGGATACTTGCGGAGAAAGTCCCATTGAAGGCGAGTAAAATTAGGAAATTAACTAAAACACGATTAACCAAGTTAACGACCCGTATATAATCTACAGACGCGGAAGAAATAGAAAAAACTACCATTGGGGACGAGCTCGTGGATAGTAACTACTAGAGCTCGAGGTTCGCACGCCTCCTAACCACATTTCCGGCGTCAAAAAAAACTTTCACACTCTTCATCACAGTGCGTCAAAAATTAAAGATGGCCCGAGACTTGTGGATTCAACAAAGTGTACCCGTAAAATTCCCTTTCGAAGAAATTTCTTAAGTCTCGCTCAGCAAAGAAATAAATACCGTAAGTAAAACACAAATAAACAGGCTCGATTTCGAATTTTCTCAACGACTCCTGAATCAACAAAGCAAGGAGGAAGGACACACGAAAAACTGCTATCATACGGTCGGATTCTGGACAGAAGGCAATACTTCCAAGAAATTCGGGAAAAGAAGCCTGTTAAGGGTCAATGCGGGAAAAGGAAGCCTTATGAAAACAATTGGAAAAGTGGCACGGTGGTCAAATAGCGTATCCTTATTTTCCTAACCCATTCCCAGCCCAGAGCTGGGTCCATCCGACGCATCGCTAAAGACACCGTGATGGAAAACAACGGAAAGAGAGAAAAACATCAGACCCTATGTCACCCATGTATATTTATGGCCACCTCGAAAAAAAACGAAACGCTTTGAACATTTGAAACATAAGTATTTTTTCATTAGAATCGAAAATAATTTGAAAAAAAAAAATTTCCTTTTCATTAATGTGATTTTTGGCGCTTTTGATTGTACATGGTATTCATTTAGAACCCTTACGGTTATATTGCCTTTTACTACCTAAATGGAAAATAACGAATACATTAATGTAACATTAAATTTAATAATAATTCCATGTTAAGATAAATATAAAAAATAATAATTTAATATTAAAACCGACTTCAAAGAAAAATATTTTTAATTACACGTGTTACGCATAGTATATCGTAGCAATTGAAGTTTGGTCGAGTACTAGGACACTAAATTGCATGCTTAAAGAGAGTTACTTTACCTTCATAGTCAAAATGCTTTGAGTTTAATATTTTGGCTAGAGGGACACTAGAATTTCGAATATTGGCTCCAAACGGTTCACTGATAATCTCCGTTTCCAATTGCTGGATGTTAAACATTGCAATCATGTTTTCATGAAAAACAGTTATACACGTCCATCTGAAAAAAAAACTATTTCCCATCACTAGCCTTCTGAGTCGACGGTAGGGAGGATCCGAAGAAATATTTATATTCAGACAAGCTTTTCACCCAGATTAAATTGATATTTAACCAACTTCCAAGCAGACCAATCTTCAATAAGTCTAGCATCACGATTATTCGAACTAGCTACACATCTAAAGCCTCTATCGAGCTATCCAAATTCCATAGAAATAATATCCCGCCATAAAAGATATTCTAGCATCCATATCCATTAATACCCCTTGTGAGCAACCTAATACCGGAAACTGCCACGAAAGTGTGCATTCATTCAACTGCAGGGCCTGCCACTGGCTACGGATGGGAGTCATTCGTCACTGCACCGCTGGATTTCCACGAAGCCACACTCCACTTCACAGGCCCGCCTTCAAGGACAGATTCCACCCACTCCTTCCAAATCATCCTCGCTTCACCACCACCGACGATTGCCTCTATGATCGACACGCGAGGCATGGGAAGAAAGAAACTAAAGCCACCTTCCAAAATAAAAACATAGCCGAGAGGAGGATGTCGAGTTCATTAGCTTGATTAAGGACCGTCCATCGACCCAAAATATAATGTACGCTTTTACCATTGGCCCTTTCTCCTGCCGAGACGTTCTACCCCCGAGACAAGCCTTTTCCTTCGGTCCTTTCTCTTAACGCCACTCCTCGAATCCTACGCCTGCCATTTATAACCTAATGCGTGAGCGATGCACGTGCCATCTCCGGTGGAAGTAGCGTGAGAAATCTAGCGGTATGAATGATACGGCATTATCATTGAGGGCCATTCATCTTGACTGAAGGAAGTTCGACTTTTAAATAGAGTGTGACTGAGCGGTGCCCAATTCAGCAGGTATCTCCGTCTGCATGTTCCGGGGTAATTAGGATGAGATCACGGGTAATTTTGACGACGACCCAGTGTCGCAATTTCACATATGATTTCCGTGCATTAGTAGATGAATACTTGTACAGCGAAACAAATATCTCTCATCGGCCGATCGCTTAAAAATAATTTTAAAAATCTCAGACGCTGCCGCCCACACGACAAGTAAAAGAAAAACTCCCGAAATAGCGATTAAGCATTACATAGAAAGGATAAATAATATAGCGGGGAATAATTATTTTACATTCTGTCAATCATTAACATTGTATCACAACCATTAAGCCTTTCAAAAAAATTCAAGTTTCCACTCACTCGAAAATTTTATCTCATCACTAGAAATATCAGGTCAAGCATTAGATTCCTACATAACGTCCATGGTGATTAGATGGGTGGAGCCAATTACGTCCTAAGAATTTCCTCGCCTTTTCGTAGTAAGATTAAAAACTTCTATTTTTCACCGCCGATAATCGAAATTTCTAGTCTGGTTTACACGGCGAAGCTGCTTTAACAGTCGACTGTTATGCTCGACTTGTTCGACCCGTAAAACAGGATTTAGTAATAGCTAAATGAGGAAAAAATACGAACAAATTTATCTTTCAATGATAACCCACCATTTCGAATCCCGAAGTTTGAATTGATCTTCCTCCCTCCCTGGCGCCACCGAAAACTAAAGTAAAATTTATGATGATTCCTCAAAATATTTGAGATGGTTTTGCGACTGGAATGTGATAGAAACCGTCGCTTGAGGATTTATTGCGGTGTGACGTGTTTTCTGAGGGGGTGGATCCACTAATTCGGTGTCATCCATAGGAGGAAAATTCAGGAGGGAGGAAGTTTGTCCCGTTAAATATAAACAGTCCAAAAGTAACAAAACATGGTCTCCATGAATGCCGACCTGCCCGACCAGGCTACCAACCCTTCACGGGTTCGAAAGACTCACTGTCAGTCCAGCAGTGGAGTACGCGAAAGCCTCGACGTAAAAGCCAATTGTACTCTTTTACTGCTCTCCATTGTGCTCTCCCGTCGGAATAGCCAACGTCGCACGGATCCTTCATTTCGGGCGTTAAAAAGGAAGAAAATTTCCTGGTACTCGTGAAAAGTATCCTCGCTCCCGGCTTTTGAACTACGGCTATTTTCTCACACACAAGCTTCGTTTCAGAAGATTTAAACGACCAGTTTCTCCAAACGCAAGGTCCGTACGGAAAAGAAATGCCTCCTGGGTCAGGAGTCCAATGACATCATGAAGGATAAGCAATAATCCTCTCGCGTTACTTTGGAGATGGCAGACGAAGTTGGAGCATAATGGAGAAGATATCGCCCAGATAGCAAAAGTGGAATCGAACATCCCGGCAGTTACCGAGTCACGGCCGAGTCTTGAGTCACTGTGCGGCTGAGTAAAATTCAAACTAATTTTCTTTTCAGAAAAAAATCTCCAGCAATCGTAACAATCTATAATTTGTAAACGCATCCAATATGAAAATATGTAGGCTTCTCCTTATTTTCGTTAATCCTTATATTATTTATATTCTATACATTATTTCTTTATATTATTTTCAATATAAATTCTCCTTATTCTTTGAATCAGACGACACAGCCTGGAAAATAATTGTAAACGAATAATTAATAATTATACCACAACTGATAATTAATAAATTTAAATAAATTGAGGAACTTTTAAAAATAATTAACGATAATCTATATTCTGTGGTATCTCAATTTAATACGACCGAGAATTTAAATCCATTACGGCTATGGAGAGTCTGAAACGCCAAACCATCGCATGACTAAACCACCACCAACGGCCAGAATGAGGACATTAGACATTAATTTCAGATGAATGTGACTTCCCGGGAGCGCAAGATATGGGAATACTTAGAATTGGATACAAAATCTAGATTCCTACCACTCGGTGACAATTTTGTACTCTACAAAATTACTTGCAAGGAAGAGAATATGAAATTTAGATAGAATGAAAGAGAGTAGGCCTTACTGCGAATTGAAGAGGAAAGTACATGAAGGAAGGGGAGGCTGACAAAATACTTATTAAGTACTCCATGGAGAACTATCTTGATCGGGAGAATACTTTAATAAAATATATGATTAATCCTGAGAGAGAAAAAAAGGCATGTGAAAATTCCGGCGCGTTATCTACAGGTGAACGCTAAGTTCATACCTTATTAACCTCAGCGAAAAAGAAAACATTTTCTCTCAGAATTAGGGCAAAATTACCCCCTTTCCACTTCGGAGGAGACCAAGGAATTGCAGGCTGGCCACACCTTGACTTATGGACGTTCCCGGGATCACTTTGACATATGCTCGAGCATCTGACCTGGGCAGGTACCGCGAGCGCGGCACTCGCTACGAGGCTTTTCCAGAGGGAAGGGGTTTAACGACCGATAAAATTTCCCACATCTCGTCCGCGGGTACGACACAAGCATCCCGCGATGATTTGTCGCCGAGCGGGGACCTCAATCCGCATATTTTCACCTGACAAGGTACAAAGTAACAAAATAAGTACACCCAGTGCATACTTCCTCGGGTCACCGCTGCATATGAGACCTATGACCTGCTCTATAAGTTACGGCTGCCGCAAACGCTCGCGTACACGTGAAGTTGACGATGTTCAGACACGTCGAAGCCTTGCCAAGCGAGAGAGGAAGGCGGTTTACTCCTCCTTCAACCTAACTCATCGAGAATGACACTCTGGCTATGCTGTAAATAGATAACGGAATTAGTTGTCAGCCGCCAATAGAAGTATAACCGCGGTTTCCAAAACACTGGGATAGTATGTCGTAATGAGTCGATAGTTATTGACTGATGCCTTCTAATAATTCAATTAACAAATGGATTTTTTTTTAATGGCTCAAAATCGGTTAGAGACCAGACATTTTATGTAGTAGAAAACTAAAAGCTTCGCAACTTAAAAGTTTTATACTTCCACTGAGTATTAATGCAATTCATTATGGGATCGAAGTGGAGCAACTTGAAGAATAAATAATGAAGAAATTCAGAAGTACCTTTCATTCAAAAACGTTGGACGGCTATGCTGCTCATAAAAAGAATAGGACACGGTAGATAAAGTCTATTATAAATGAGTCCATATACTTAAACTAGATTTTCCACGCCCTGGATATCAGTATTTCACATTTCTAAAGCAATTAACCGCACTTTTGCCAGCGGCGTACCTTTCCTGAGTCATCCGCAACACACTTTCAGTGCGAATATTCCGCACAAGAAAAATCATTTGCATTCATCGGGATTCAAACCCGAATATCTGAGATGAGTTCCAATCCCGGTCAATGCAAAAGATCTTTACCTCTGTATTCTTTCAATTTGTTCAAATTAAGGGTAAGTTTGAGATCCATCCGCAGCATAGCTACCACCACAAGTTTGGAGGAACAAGAATGGGAAGGCTAGCACAGGTACACTTTTGGGGCTGGTCCCTTTAAAACGCAAGAACCGGAGAAGGGTGAGAGGATGCGTGAAAAGATAACGGCATCAATTTCTTTTCTCTCAGCTGGTTTATGTACGGTCACGTTCCCACTTTCATTCTTGAAGAGAGAAAAAAAAGTTTCAGGGTAAAGGGAGAAGGAAAGAAACAGCTTTTAAGATTTCTGCGGAAGATTGAAACTTTTACATTATTCTTCCCAAAACCTAGAAAATTTCCCACTCACGTACCCTATTTTCCCATCCCTTCTTTCGTATCCTTACCGCTTGCCCGAATCACGGCTTCTAACCTTGACTCCCCTATCTACATCTAGTCTTGCGGCCGCTTGCACCAACACGATCCTTTCCCTTCCGACGAAAACCCTTTTCGTAGCCTCCCCTTCCCCGCCCCTGCTTCCCTCTCGACGTAGAGTGTATGACTTTGCTTTCCTCCCTCGCCCTGCCCGGAACTATGGAAAGGAAACCCAACCACCATTTGTAGACCCGCTGATGATATCTTTAGCACAAGTGGAAGACTAGTTACGCTCGCTTACAGTGGAGATCGAGATATCTTCGGACGCAAACACGAGAGCGACTAGTACCCAATGAACCAAAAGCGGAAACCAATTCCAAAGAAAGCAATTAAGTTCTATCTTCCCCATCCCAACATGCCAGTAATGGCATATTGTACAAATTTTCCTGATATAGAACTACACCTTCTGGTCAAAGGTTACTTTTTCGAGTTTAAGATCAAAACAGTAATGATAAAAATGTTGCATTGAAATTAATTACTCCCAACTCGGAGCAAGAACTTGTTTATCTCCATAGAGCTTCAGGCAACTAAGGCTGCCGTTAATCCCAGCCGTACGAAGGTCGTCTGGCTGGCATCACCAAGCACGTAGACGAGGGTACCTGCCCCAATGCTTGATAAGCAGAATATTGTACTTGTAAATGGCTAGCAATTCTGCCATAAGTATAATGCATACCATTTAGAAAATATGCTTGATGAGTTGTCACGTTTTTGCCGTTAGATATATCCTCCTCGTTTAGAGTCTAATTCAGTTTAATATTAAGAATATGCTTGAATAACTCACGTTTTTGCACAGTTACAATTACAGATATCGCCCACAGTCGTAAGGAACAATTACTGAAACAAGCGAGGCATATTTTGTTTAGACGGACGTAACTTATCAGTTAATGTGGGTTTTTCTGGAAGCCAGGGCTTAGATATAAACCAACATAACAGAAGAACTACGGAAATTATTTTTTTTCTTGGGTAAATATACAACCCACTTATCATCCATTGGCCATGTGCTCATTCTCGCTCTTTTGCGTTCATTCAGCTTCTCTCTCTTTATCACTTCCGATACAAAGACCGGAAGCGATAATTAAACAGTGATGCGATCACACAAATCACACCACGAGTATTCTTTCTGGGAAAACTTCAATGACAGGATGGAGGGACGAAAATATCTCGGTAACATATAAAAAACCATATTTAAATTAGTCAAAATTAAATTCTGGCAGATCAAAATGGAAAACGAGTCAGTGCACTGAACTTTTGTGAATTGAAAGTTTAGTAAGGCTCTTCGTAGCCCGGAAGGCACAAAATAGTATAACTTTCAACTTTCAGAGTACATATATTCAATATAAAATCGCAGTGATAGGTATAAACATATAGAGAATGAGAAAATGGTATAGGTAAACCATAAATACCTCAGTTATGCATGTAACAATCATTTCCATTTCCTTCGCAACTGACAAAAAATTCTAAAGAAATTTCCATATGATGGCTCTATATCCTGCCCATTACGATGTAATAATCCATTTCATCGACGAGTGCTTACCTGAAAAGGACAAAAAATAGCCATTAGTATCTATATATAAAATACAACACAACGAATAAGTATAAGATAATACAAGAGGCCAATGCATACGATGCATGAGGGGTTTTGATCGAACTGCATTGCAACATGAAGCAGGAGTTGGGTCGGGGTCTTACATAAAGGCCAATAACCTTATTGAGTTAGGAGAAACATGGGACAGATAATCAACAATGGACATGATGTAATCAGCAAACTATAATAAGAGCACGGAATAATCATTTGGCATTATCGACGAGGACGCATAAAAAATAATATAAGTATAATTCTAATGTAAATGTAGATTTAATATTTTAGCAGCATTAGTACCTTAGCTGCTAGTAGTTAAGCAGTCCCAGATGGTGAAGTACTAAGGCATAACGTGAAGTCATTCCAAAAGACGGCAGGAAAAAGACAGCTGATACAAGCCGACGACCTCTGTAACCAGAAATGGTAAGCAACTTTTTTCAAGCACACAGCCTGATTATAGTCTCCCATCTTTTCGCTCATAAGAGATACCAAAAGCGCATTCTCCTGACATCTGATGAAAGAATACTCGGCTTTAGAACCACGATCCAAAACACAAAAGATACTTTTTAACAGCGCAGTTTACGACGTGCAATGGGAGAGAAAAATCTTATTGATGCATCCGAAATGTTTTAAGATGGCCAATCACTCGTATGAGAAGAAAAAAATACATAAAGGACATCCTTACACGCCATTGACCTCTTCCGACCCGAGTAGCACAAACACGCCCTTCAACGAGTTCGTTTCTTTCCAAGAAAGAAAAAATAAGAAAATAACAAGAACAATGGCTCTACTACAAAGAAAACGGACGTCATAACAATACAACAGATACGGGGAATAGGAAAGGCAATCCTCTTTAACCAATAGGCACACACTCCCTCGAAAAAAACATCTTTATAGTTCATAACACTACGCGAGTTTAAGGGTCAGATAGGTCGACGTCCTGAATTTCTGCTGAGTCGATCAGTGTTTTGTCTTTCTTAGAAAATGCCAGAGAAGAAAGAACTCGAATGACTCATCCGCATCCGACACTAAATACTACAAAATCCCAAGAATTGTGCTAGAAATTATGTAGTTTTTCTCTTGCCCCCACTTCCATAACAATAGAATTGAATACAAAGATTACGGCAATCTAATCTAAGGGAGGTTAATGAAAAAGAAGTGTTGGCCCAGAGGTATACGAGCCACCTAGCAAGTTATAGCCACAAAAAACTTCCACCACCATCGTGCCTCACATCACACAAGAGATTTCCCTATAGTTACACTTCAGGTTAAACAACAACTGGTTACGACCTGAATAACCCTGAGGTTAAGTATACTTTTGGGAGGTGACCATGGAGAATGAAAAACGAGCGGTATCACAAAACACACAAGTGGCAGAGATCAAGTCCCTTTGATGGAGACTGATTTTGATAAACGGACCCGATAATGAATACAGCAAACACTGCGGGAAATCTGAAAGGGCGGGGGAAGAGAGACATAATTGCTCAGTTTTCTCATTGAGACGGGGAGAAAGAAAAAAAGGGGAAAGAAAAGGCATGTGCATAAGCCTTCACAAACAAACTCCGGTGTACAGGTCCGGATAAAAACTAAATAAGAAAACATGTTTAAAAAATTGAGCGCGGATGGGAAATAATGAAAAAGAGGCGACACACGATCCGTCGCCTGACCTAATTCCTCACGTATTCACCCTCCAGACCGACATCCCCCCCACTCGCCCCTCCCTCCATCCCACCTCCCCCACTTAGTACGACCTCACCCCCACTCCACGTCACAATCGATATGGCCACACACCCACGCCTCCTTCGCCCCGCCACCATTTTCTCCGGAGACGCGGAAAAAAGGATTTTTTTCTTCTCCATACTCCCCCTTCACCCTTACCCAAGCCCTTCCTCTCCAGTCCAGAACTTCCTCGAGTGAGACGAGGAGGAGCTGAACGCGGAAGGGGGTAGCAGAGTAAAACCCTTCCCTACCGACTCCTCAGACTACCGTGGGGATGCGAGATAAATTCTCTTTACTTATTTTCCCTACGCTCCTGAGGAAAACCTCCGCGATGCAAAGGAAATCTGGACGAGAAAAAAAATCCTTCCCCTCGCACCGAGATGAATACAGATGCTGCGACCCCGGGACGCTAATGAATTGCGAGCGACTTAAATGTCTCGAGCCGAAGGACCCTCGAGTACTTTTCGCTCGAGACGTCCCGATCCACATTAAAAAACGCGATGAAATGTGACGCTCGTTCGCGGAGGTATACGCATTCAAGACCGTGAAGCAGTCACGAGAACAAACAAGGCGGGATTAATTTAGTATACGAGAGCAGGAAACGGAAGGATTAACAATGACTCTCCTCGCAGATGCCTGAGGGGCAAGCGATGGAAAAGTCCTCCGTGGAGAAATATACTTCAGAAGGGAAGGAAATTAGGAAGAAATAAAACACGTCTTACGCTTACATAGAAAGGTCAAAGGAAACTCTAACGAAAGCTTACTTTCATATGGTCAACGTTTGCCCACTTGAACACAGTAACTCAAAGTTGGAGGTGGTGGGGGCGACAATGATAAGTAGAATTTGCAGCATGGAATAACGCTTATGGCTAAATGCAGACAAGCAGACGACTCCTGAGCATGGCGAGTACCTACAAAACTACCTATAATAAGACTTCATCCAATGATAATAACTTTAGGAGATCGATTCTTTTAGCTTCAGCAGGTAGAATATAGGAATAACACACAACTCGCAGGTGACTGAGAAATATAGGTGAGCAATAATTTCAATGGAAAAATATTCTCCCGAAGGGATGGAAGACGGGAAGGGAATATTGCGGCTTACATCCATAATAGAAAGGTTGAGAATTTCCGATTAAAATAAAAACCTTCCTTTACTGTTTCACATAATCATTATGTGTAAGACGACTCATTGATATTAAACTATGAAATATTAAACCACAGTATTTTCGAATCAAGACGGGCTCAGAAGGCAGAATAGGTTATTGATTCAAAAATTCAGTGAAATATGTCGGATGGTTTGACGCAGCTCTACATTCAATTCTCCAGTCAGCTAATCTTTTCACATGTTTCCCACTATATCACTTTGAAATCATTCTTTAACTGTGCAACATATTTTATTCCAGCTCTTCCTTTTCCATTCCAGCCATTTACTTGACCTTTGATGATTGTCTTCATTGGGCCAGCATGGCTCAAGATACGGCCGATAAGGTAGTTTCGTCTTCTTATCAAGATTGATTGTAATTGTGAATTAAAGTAAACCATACCGTCTATAATAGCAATTTTGCGATATAAGAACTGTACGGCCATATTTCACATCCAGATACTGACGATTTCAAAATTAAGGTTCAGAAAAAAGGTAAAATGTGATTGCCGCTCTTCTTAGCCAGAATATCAAGGGTCCACCATCCACGTACGCCCTAAGCATGATCCACACTTGGCACCTTATGTCTCGATCCTAAATTTCTCCTTACGCGTTAACTATTCCAATAGAAAAGCCTCAAATATGCTCCATTAGCACTATCTTTTTTTAATTCGAAATCGTCCTTTTCCGAGACAGGAACGGCATTATTTATAACAGCATTATTTGCCACAGTATTATTGTAACAGCATTATTCGAGAAATATAAACAATATATTTTTTATGAAAAACAAATTTCAATCCAGTAACCACACCGAAGGAGTTCTGCATGGAAGATATTTTAAAAATAAATGCCTGGTTTTAAAAGTAACATAAAATACGATTTTTTTTAATACATCTCAGATGACTTCCCTTAATAGATTCCAATATACAGCGAATTACTACGTATCTTTTCCCTTCAGCTTCAAATTATACATGATCCATTTGATGTTAAAACTTCGTTAACCGCGATCTTATGATGAAAGCCCCAAAATGAAGTTAAAGAAGAAAAAAATCATGAGACGAATGACAGTGGAGGATTATCCCCTACTTGTCCGTACGTACGATTCGTGAACTACCGTTCGGGATGCATTAAGAAATGGCGGGAAATGACTGAGAAAGAGAGCTGAGAAAATGATCGTCCATCTTTGCAAAAGATACGACATCCCAACCCTCCCTTGGGGTGGTTGCCACGGGGGTAGACCCGGATAAAAGGAGAGGCAGGGAGGCTTCGCCAGAGAGTGTCTGAGCACCGCCTCTCCCAACCCCACCCCACGACCGTTTCGCGAAGAAGGGAGATAATTAAGACGACACTCGGCGAGAATTCGAAGGGGCTCCTCCGGAGAAATTCCCATTCAAAAGGGGGACGAGGCTTCGGAAGCAAGAGGAGGAGTCTTAAGCCCCCCCGTGGCCTAACAGTCTTCAGATCACCACTCGTTTTCCTTCGACTGCATGACCGAGAAAATTAGACGAGCAACTTGAAATTATTCCAAGAAAACTAACGTTGTGATTCCTGGATTGAGATTCTAGGAAAAAGCTGGAAGCGTTAGAGCAGATATCCAAAGATAAAAATGGCGATTAAGATACGAGTTTTATTTACCGAAATAAAAGCCATTAATCTGGATTGGCCATTCCGAAACACCCCTAACCCCTAAGAATAGTGCAATGGTTCATAATAAAGTAGTAGTTCGTTCAGTACCATGTAATTTTTTACCATACGGAGATTGTCAGACCAATTTGTGCCTTCCCCTGTTCGATTTTTAGCCAAATCAGAATAATGAATCACTTATTACAACACTTTAACCATTTTTTGTATACACAAATACATTTAAAAGGAAGGCACTTTCTTGAAATAAGTCTGCTTTCAAAGCATTCAAGTAAATGGCGTTTAAAGAAGGGCGCGCTCATATTCATCAGAATCGCCTCTCAAAAAATGAGCACAGGGGAATGACACAGCGAATGATTTCCGTAACAACGGTGTTTTACGAGGGGAGAATGGTTTGATACAATCTCCGTTTTGTGTCCCGGAACGGATCATGCTGACCGAGAAAAATTCTTCACCCGGGAACAAGGTACGTCCATTCTGCTGCCCACAAGACCATTTATGGAGGCTGGCTGACAACTGAAGCCTTGGAATCTCTCGCAGGAAGGATCATTCCATCCATAAGTCCCACGAAAGAAACATCCCTCACTCGATCATGGGAAAAATAAAAAAATGGGGGAACACCGACAGAAGACCAGCCGATTTGAAACCAACCCCGCCACATACCGCCAACCCAAAATGCCGAAAGACCCACTACCCATGAGAACCTCAAGCATAGAATTCATGACAATGGCACATGATAATGCTTCAACTTTAATATCGAAATAACACAACGTTGTAAGTTTGTACTCATGTAATAGGCGATCGCTGCGCCAAAAATATGTTACCCAAAACCTTGGTTGCGGATAGGAGGTAATATTTTCTTAGAAGACGTTGTTCACCTTCAGGACCTTCAAATAACATATACTGGGAATTTCTAGCTGCTAAATCCCGCCTCTTACATCTCAAACGCCGATTTTCTCTACGATCTCAAAATTCTGTTTTCATCCACCCTTCCAATTTACAACTCCATTATTTCCTTTCCGTTTTCCAACAGCCTTAAATTTATTTTATCCACAGCAGACCATTTCCAAACCATTGATGATTTCTTTCTCCTTCACACGTCTTCAAGGTTTGTACCATTTCATCAATGCATCATGCATTGTTTACTTCATTTTTCAATATTGCCAGATAATTTTATTTTCATATGACCGAAAGTTTTCTTCCAAACTAAATTCTCCAAAGCACTTATAAATATGTTCCTTTCCACAAAGTACACATGTAACCTCGTAAATGGCGAGAAATATTATTTTGATTAATTAATTATAAATAAAAAATAATTTATTACTTTTAATTTAATATTATTTTTTCACGGAATGTAAGGATAAAATGTGTAAATAACTGAGAATACTGATTTTTGTAATTAAGCTCGGACTCTCAAATGTTTCCGTAAGAATTGGTAAGGAGGAGAAGCGCGTGTAGACCAAGAGATTCTAGTAAACATTTACAAAAGATGGAAGGTATCCGAACACGATGTTCAAGATGTGCAATAGGTGCCCTCTACTGAGAATAAACCGCAATTATACTCGTCCCTCCTCAACTTCATCAAAGAAAAAATAAATTACACCCTTAGAGAGGTAGAAACAGACCAAAGAGAAGCCAATGCCCAACCACCCGCACTGCATACCGCCAACCCCAGAAGGACTGCCGCTCACGAAAAGCCTCGGGACTCGTGGAAAAAAGAAATCGCCCGCACCCTGCCCTCCACCCCACCCACCTGGAGAATTCGCACCCGCCGAGGGACAAGAGAGGGAGCCGCCGAAGAGGACGTGATCCGAATGCGAGGTTGGCCGAAGGGGGAGGGAAAAGAAAGGTTCCGCCCGGGTAGAGAACACCACCGCGGGGAGAAAACGAGATACGCGCAGATATATGTTGTAGGGATATGGGGGGCGTATTGAATTTGGCCCCTGCCACATTCCTCGCTGGCCTCAATGGCACCGCGTCGATGAAAGCCAGAAAAAAGAAAGAGATAAGACCAGGATGTGGCACGAGGGTTGCTGAGATGGGCGTGCGAGAGTTCAGGAGAAGAGGTTTGCTCCAGAATTTATATTAGCCGATTCATCGAAGTTCGCTGGATCGATTAATCAAGGTCGAAGTACAAAATAAATAACAGCGTCGAATATGTAAGCCATATTACAAAACATGATACTGAATGTAGACTTAGGCAATTACAAATATGTATCACTAAAATATTCCATATGTAGGTTTTCATGAAATATTTTGCGAACATTCCCAGTCTGCACACCTCACACACACAAACTTCTCTCTACGTGCCGATGGTAGGCATTAATCTATTAACAATCGCAAGCTACTGTAAACCGATAATTGAAAACGTTAATACAATAAATCATAAACTAACTTCTTTACTACCGTAAGCCGGTGTAAGATGATAAATGACAGTTTTTGATTGGACTCCTGTCGACATTCAATACTCGGTGATTAGCCGATTAGAAAAAACAAACCAAGTCCTAAATTTACCAAATACAAGGACACCGCCGAATCTCGTAAACATCTAAATACTTACCAATAACCATAATAGACGTCAGAAATGGTTCATGAAATTAAGCCATTGACGGAAAAAAATTAACTCGAGGTTTATCTCGAGGTGCCGCGCCGAGGAAGAGGCCGCTCAATAAGCAAGTAGCTTCAAATTGTTTAGTACCAATGTCAAGGGCTGCAACGTGAGTATATCGCTAATAAAATTTTCTTACATCGTAAAAACCGCGCATTAAATCACCAAATTTGAATCATACTAGTCTTTTCGAAGCAATTACCGACATTTAATCATAAATGAATGCGAAAGATAGCTTTTCCAAAAAAATTATCAGCAGGTGAAATGAAGTTTCGTGATGGAGTAATCAAAGCCCGACAGCAACTATGCATGTACCTAGCCATCATAACTAACAAATTCAACTGAGCGCACCGGTTACATAATGCGAGGAAGAAGGGAACGCAGGAAGTCGAAGGCGACACAAAACGACAAGACGAAAGCTGTAATGAAAGGAGACGTTAGGGGGAATGGGCTAAAGGTGTTAAGAGATGAAGAGGTTTCGAGAGGCTGAGGAGGGGGGAGGGCATAAATGAAAGAAGCGGAGAGGGGCCTCGAGAAGCACGCGAGAAGAGAAGAAGGCGTTTGGGCGCTGCAGAACGTTATAATAACAATAAAGAGCCTTTGGTGAGCAGGCGAGAAATTTCGCGCCCACTTGGAATAGGCGGCTGCAGACGGACGTCCATCCCCCCCGCCACTTCCCCCCCGCTGTTGCCGCCGCGGGACGCGCTAAGTGCGCGGAAGCGATCCGAATGGGAACAGCCCTTTGTTTCCGCCTCTCATACACTGCTCTCATTCTTCTCTTCCGCTCCAAACACTCACCACGCGCTACCGCAACGCCTGCACGCTCCTTTACAACATCACATTGCCCTCTCACGGACCAATGTGAACACTCGGAAGCAAACTTACATCAGATGTAAAAGTTATTATACAAAAGGGGATACTTGGGATGGCGGTAAGACTTCACCCTGGTTAACTCATTGAAATAGACTGCTAGGACAGCACCTCAAATAAGATAACTCGCACTGCAATCAGCACACAACAGCCCCCCAAAAGTACCAATACGATTCGTGATGGCTTAAGTGAAAAAAGATTTTTATATTTTATTTTATTTATTTAAACTTACAAGTTCCCAAAAAAACAATAAAAATATGTTCTTCTTTGGTCTGTGAGAAAATATACTCAAATTTTGCCTTACGTTTGCTCTCTCATTAGTAACAAATTAGAAAAAACAAGCTGTAGTCACATTATTAAAATTGATACGTAATTTTTAACTATGACGTCACTCAATAAAAAGCTACGTATGCGCCGATGGAATTTTTTGTTTAAGGTTTATCATAATTTTTTTAAGGAACAAATATTCGCTAAGAACGCCACGGGTATGAGGTTAGACAAGGTTTTTGGCAATCTGGAGGCATACATTAATTCCTTGCAAAATTGCGATACGATCTCGCAAACTACGGGATTCACGCCACGAGGGCCTCGCTAATGACGGCCTCAAATACTGAGGAGCAGAGGCCCTACCTCTAAATCCAAACGAGAAAGCGTAACTGATATGTTCCGTGAGTAGAGACATGGTTGGTTTTTGCAAAAATTAATTACGTCTTCGAGGGAGGGATTTGCGGAAGCATTTTTCTTCAGCCAGCGGAGCATACCGACAGCTGTGACTATTTTAAAGTCAAGAATTTTCTGTCAAAACTTCTCAGCGGTGTATAACAAACACTCAAGCAATGGTGAATTTCCTTCACTGATGATCAGCGAAATTATTGAAAGGTGTTTAAATTCATTGAAAATTCCCCATTTTTTCGTAAATAAACCTACTTGTTTTCATGCAGAAATCTATACGCTTCGAAATCGTAGACGATTGCCAAGGTTATATAAATTATTATTGTAATCGATCTAATTCTCCAGGTTACTTGTCTCTTGATACTTAATTCTTTGATATCTAATCCATAGAAGATGGCCATATTACAACGTAATGTTATTCCGACAGGCGGTCTGTAGGACATAGTGTGCTACGGATGCTTGCGGATACGGATGCTTGCGGATACGGATGCTTACGGATATTTTCAAATAAAAGACTATTATTTACGTATCAGCATATATGATGGTGACATTTCATTGCAAAGAAAGGCACCTAATCATTTCCATTCAGTCTCAGTCCCCAAGGCATCATACCGCCCTATTTATTTCAAGCATGCTGAGGAATTGACGGGTACAATAAATCGCAACTCGCCAGAGCAACAAAAAATGTATTTGACATCGATCATGATCCACCTATCGCTTTCCAATGGAACTACTACCAAAACATTCAGGGCATGGAGGATCCGGAAGCGATCGCAGCGTGACACCAAAAATTTTTCTAGCTAGCAGAGGAAAACAAAGGATTATAGCCCTTATCACCGTGACCAGTTGCCAATCCGTCCTCTTCTACGCGTTTGGAAATGTAAATTTTGGGGGAAAACAATGGCGGCCACGTCACAGAGTGCGGTCACCGGCGTCCATCCAGCCGCTCATCCCGCGTCAAAGAGTCGTCGGCCGGAGACACTTTTCAAAACACACCCGTGTCGCGTTCTAGGGACGAGGGCATTGCATATTACCGCTTCCAATTTTGCAGGGAGTCACTGGATCTCCGCAAATTGTTTACAGTCATCCAATCAACCTCCAGTACATTCAAGCGGTGAATAGCACAACATTTAGGCAGTAGTAGTACCATAGGGACCTGTCCCTAAATTAATTGAGCTTTTCCCAAAGCATTTTGTGAAGGGGACTTTAACACTTTGTTAGTGAATGTGGGATCATTTCTTTAGGAAAACTTTTTACGTTATAAATGCATATTTCAATAAATTTGAGTGAGCCCCTACATAAAAATAATATAGTTGAAGGGCATGGTTGACAAGCATTTGTCTCAGACTCCCAGATGTAAATTTCTGGCTATGTGCCTGGCAAAAATAAACATTATCTGGACAAAGTAGAATGAAGAGGATATCATCAATTAGGTCTACTGCAGGGTTAACGGAAGGTGGTAGCGACCAAATGCAAATTACGAATTTCCAATAATTTTAATTACGACAAAAGAAACACCATTAGTGTTAATGTCCATTTTTTGGGGAAATTTTGATATGTACTCACATAAATCACGATTTACTTGATATCTTTAACCCGCTGGCGGATAAATAATGTTAAATTTCCTATCTACCAATAGGACAACGGAAATAAATATAAAAATAAATGCAATAGATAAAAAGTAATTAATGCGTAATTATTTCCAGATATTATTGAAGGAACACCTAAAAAAAAGTGTGGGTAACAAGCATTTTAACAGTTTGACTAGGCGACGACGCAACTATTATTTTACTACGACGGCGCTATGATTCCCCGTTAAAAATCAGAGCTAATAAATGGAGTAAGTGAATGCACTAAAATTTATACTTTCTAGGGGAGAGGAGGGAATACAGAAAGACGATTTTAGGAGGCGAACATATGAAACGACGATAATACCCCCCTCCAATTCCCTAATACCTCAGGTATTAACCTCAGGTATTAGAAAATAATCGTAATCATTGACTTGATTTTCCAAATTCGAGGAGTCATACAAGCACATCAGTCAAAAATTACTTTGCGTTTCGTGTACACGCCACCAGTAAATTTTTTTCCTGAAAAAGAGTTTACCGATACATCTTTCCACGAGGAGGATAAGTAAATCCCACAGAAAACCATGAATAAATTGTAAACCAACAGAAAAATCGGTCTTCATTCAACCCAAGTCAGAAATATTCTGGTCTCTATTCATGTTCTAGTTATGCTTTCAAGTCAGGATGTACACACAAAGTTCTCTAAAGCAGAGGAGTCAGAATCAGAAACTTATACAACCTTCATATTACCACCCGCGCCACTTTCTCGGTGGACCAAAGGACTAAATCGGATATCGACTTCACCTCAGAAGAAGTTGCTGGGGCTGCAAGCAAGAAAAATGCGAGGGAGCGGCAAATCCGAGCGAAGCTATCAAACTTTTCTCGTGAGACGGAAGCGTTGGCAACCCGTACATCAATGCGAATATGCAAGAGGTAAAGGCGGGATGGGAGATTGCCTTAAATTTGAGACTGGAATGCAAAAAGGAGTCTGCGATAAGGCGTAGGTAGAAGATAAGATAGTAAGTAGATAGGCGCAGGTAGCGCAGGAAAGAAAACCGGGGATTCGGAAAATGTTTCATGTAAATTTAAATGAGCTGGCAGAAAGGGCCAGGGCGGCGGAGGGGTAAATTCTTCCACTGCCAAACGGAAGGTGGCGGGTTCGAGTCCAGTCTCGGTTGGTTGCCCCTATCCAGGGCATGGATATCCGTTAAATGACATCAAAAATTCGACGTAAAAGCCAAGAAGCGCTGTTTTCGGCGGTGTGGCAATAAATAAATAATATAAATACTGCAATGAAAGAGCAATTAGAATCTATATATCTTCTGCAGCCACATTAAGTATTGGAAGTAACGGATGATCGCCGTTGCAGAAAGAAATACTTTAGTATTAAAAACATTTCTGTAATTCTCTCACTCACAATCAGTGACTCCATCCGAAGGTTCGTTTACATAGGCTAAAGTAGAGCTTACATCGAACTACGCCACAGCCATGTGAATTTCACACACTCAGGGTTGGGGTTCAGTTCTTTCCCTGGGCCACCTCGTACTTAGAGGATTTTCTTTTTAGGGAGTCCGATGGCTTCACCGCGGGATTTGAAGACGGGACCCTTAAATCGGCACCAAAGCGCTCTACACACTACGCTACCAAGCTTCCCTTTGGCAGCTTACAATGATACATATTATGATAATAATAGAGCCATTAATACTAGAGTATTTTACAAAACTAACTGATAGACAGCAGATTGATTGAGCGGGAAAGCACGAGACACTTAAATAGGTGACAAAAGAAGAACAGTCACGAGTAAAGATGCGAGAGGAAGGCATAAGAGGAAAGATGAGGAGATAAGTTTAATAACGGGGGCGCCGGGAGATTATCCAGCGGTTTCTCATTTCATTTTTATTATTTTACCAGCGAGGCTCCAAGGGAAAGGATGAGGTAGGACGCGGTGGGTGAAATATGTTCGGCTCCTCGCTTGGCGTAATGACGCGCGGATTTTTCTGGGGACACCATTATAACGACATAGCTACGGCCAACATCTGATGAAAATGGGACAAGTGCTTTAAGCCTTAACTTAATAACACTGAAGGTGAGAAATTTGCTGTTGATGGCAATGCGGAGGAAAAAATAACCTTCACTTCTTTGAATGAGGATGGGAGTTCGTCTGGATAAATTTCTTTTTCTGCATGGAAGAAGAAGTTACTACAAAACTTGTGACAATGGGGATGGCCAAGAGAAATACACCCTCAGTGTGAGTCTGAGGAAACGTGTATATATTTGCCGAGCTGTAAATTTAGAATTGATTAATAAAATAATCCGTTACTGGACGAAATTAATTAGAGCACCAACGATATAAGGCAGTTTTTTTATTTTTGGGTGGTAAAAAAGAATTAAGTCTTCGTTTTAGGCTTATTATTTCGAGTGAAGTGAATAAAAAATCGCGGTAACAAGCAGAATCCTAATCAGCGAATTGAAAAATGTATAATTTCAATTTTCAAATTCTCAAATATTTGTCCTTGGTTCTATATTCAGATCCCATTTGAAGTCATATTGGGATCCCATTTGAAGCCATAAAAAATGTAACAGTATCTCCGGCTGATCTATTAATACATTTTTTCGAAAAGACTTTAATTTATAGATTTTTAGTATCGTTTTTCCATAGGTTCGATGATTGAGTTTTTCATTACCACGATGATATTTTAAAATATGTTGCGGTGATCTTAAACTTAAGTATTGAAACAGTTTTTTTTCATAGTGATCTCATATCACTGCATCGATAATTATAATATTCACGACGCTAGTATTTGTAACCTGAACTCCTGATATATTTTAAACGAAGCGAAGCATTAATTCGTATAATCCGCAACGAAAGTTCTATATCCTAAAGATTTTCCAGAAATTAACGTCACCTTCCTGGAAATCCAGATCCCTTTTATACTCTTCAACCTTGCCCCGTCAATGTCACCTACGCATTACACGCGACGCAATCCCCTGCGGTAGACAAGGGAAAAAATAGGGGACCCTCTCCTAACCGTCCCTGCGGCGCGGCGTGAAGAGTCCCGAAGGCATGAGAGAGGACCGGCGAACCAAAAATCGTGGGGGCATGTTAAGGTCAGCACGACGCACGACCCGTGGCCGATGGGGAAATCAGGCCACGTGACGGGCATAAATCTGCCGTTCTCCGGGGGAGAGAGAAATGTGACAGGAGGGGTATGAGAGGCGTCATAGACGAGTCTGGCGTGGGAGGACACCCGTCGCGAGCACGGACAAGGGAAGGCAGATGAAGAAAGACTACAAGGGTTAGGGTTCACGCGGGAGGAATGACACACAATGGTCATTCTGAGGAAGAAATAAAAACGTCTTTTACAAGTCCGGCACGATACAACGACGTCCCTTTTGAGTGAGCACCGTTTAGGTTCACCTTGGAGCATTTCATTCTGATGATCTCCCCACTCGATGAATGCATAGATTCCAGCTATTCGACGGGAATGCCGTCACTCATAATGGCATTAACACTTTTATTAATCGCATAAGAGAGCCGAGGAGAATTGTTCCTTCGTATTTATCTCCAAAGCACTCTCGAGGCTTAATTTGAGAAACCATAGCAATAAGCAATTCCCAGCGGATTCACGCGATGCTATCCTCCAGGTTTGAACGTCAACAACCTGAATGGAAGCAATTCAAGACCGACGCAGCATCTTTCAAAATACGATGGTGGTAATAAAATAGTGATTCCTCAGAGTAATGGAAAATAGGGTACTCAGATTAAAAGTCTAAACGAAAAATATCGTAAATAAATCAGCCAGGGAAATGTTACAACTTTTTTTAAAATAAGAATATACAACGCCTGGAAATTGGCATGTCTAACATGCCTTCATAAGGGATACGAATATAAAAGCAAGCACCATTCTTTGAGAATTTGAAAATTGAAACTATACATTTTTTCAAGGCGTTTTTACAAGATTTAGTTTTCTACCACGCATTTTTATTTACTTAACTAACGGATAAAACTGAAACGAAGAAAAAATCCTTCTTTATTACCGCCAAAAAGGGGTAAACCATCTCAAATCATTGATGCTCTAATGGATTTCCTCCAGTAACGGATTATTTTTTTAACAATAGTACATTTACTTCACGGTAATTATATCGAATCCTCAAATATATTAGTTGCATGAGAGTAGAAAGCACGCATAGGTATACGATCATATTGAGAGGGGTTGAAATAACAGTGGTGTCCCTACTGTTTCACGGAAACCATTACCAACTTCTAAAATGATAAGACTAAAAGGTTGACGTACAACTAATATTTTGGAAATATAAGAAATATTTGTGCCTGTAATAGCGTAATAATCCATAATACCTAAATATATATAGTGAGGTATAACTGACAAGGCGGACCACCAAACAATCCGTCAATGCGAGGCGAACATCTGTCGGAAAGCTTTTGGTAAAGCAATGAAATCATACACGGATCACAGTGATTGCTGAGAAGTGTTCAAAATTAGAGCAAAAAATTGCTCACTGAGCCGAGTTAAAAGCAAGGCGAATCAGAAATGTGAGACGCAGCTTCACGGCCGACGTCTCACCCTCGCCTCCAACTTGAAGGGGATAAGGCTTTTGCAACGAGCCCTCTACCCGATCGAGAGAGCGGAGTGGCTCCGTGGTTTGGGTGTCTTGAGACGATGACGATGGAGAGGACGGCTGGAGGGTAGGCAGAGTGAGTCAACGTCAACCCACAAACACGGAAAATCAAAATCAATAGTTCTCGAAACGGAAAATAGAATATTTTTGCACTCTTTACATTTACACTACGAAAGATTGAACCATTTATATCAATAATTATTCCGAATGAATAAAAACAACCTATAATTTTTCAGTGAAATTTCGGTGTAAATTACGAAGGTTGCTTTTATTCATTCAGCATGAATTTTCACAAAGTGAAAGCCGAATCAATCGAATTCAGTAATTATTCCACCATATTAAATCCTATTCCCTCCTAGATTATTTACTTAGAAATTTAACGCGAACACGAAACATGCGAATCATCTAAAATATATCTTGGTGTTTTGGAGAATAAACGTACTATTTAGGGTATTAATACCATAAGCGCTTGTGGTGTGCTGCGGGCTACTTTAAAATATTACCATAGAGTAAGTACTTACTCTATGATATTACGCGCCATCAAAATATTACTGTATCTTTCCCCTTAATACACTAGTCGAGATAGAAAGACAATATTAAATAATCAAGAAAATGCATACATCTGAAACATGATTTATCAACAACTTTAAATCGAGAAGATTTCTCGGGTTTTGCACCGGTTCAGGTACTCCATGTCTCCATCCAACGTTTTGATAAGCAACTCGTCCATCGTCTTCAGGGATTCAGGAATTCAATGTTATTTGGATTCAGGATTGAGGATGATATTGGGATTCAGCATTCATCACTGGATTCCTGAATCCCTGAAGACAATGGGCGAGTTGCTCATCGAAACGTTGGAAGGATACATGGAGTAGCTGACCCTTTGCAAAACCCGAAAATTCTTTACTTCTGTTGTTCGCCAGGAAAGAACCAAACACTATATAACTATAAATCGAATTTATCACAGTCCCTCCAATCACAGAATTTGAAAAGCGACAACGAAAAATGATATACGTATTGTAAAAGAAAAGTAACTACAGTAACGTGATAACGCATTAGAATTATAACAGGCAAAAAGCCCATTTATTATCCTATTTAGTCCACTTATTACCCCTCAATCACCGTTTCAGTCTCCAAAGAAACAAAACTGTGAGTTGGACAAACGACCAGCTCTGGAAAGAAGGAAGTTATCAGTAGCGAAACAGTCAAGGCAAAAAAGCGGTAAGCTTATGAAAGCGAAAGTGATGAGGTACATTGTTCTGGCGGGAGACTGCACGGATTCAATAGCGGCGGAACGCATCGGAAGAGCTGCCAAAGCTCCGCTCGCTCGTCGACCAAGTTGTGGATTGAGTTAACGTCTGAAGGAGGAGGGTGAGGAGCTGGGGGTGGGGAGGGGAGGTGGGATAAACAGAAGAAGTACACGTTGGGGTAAAGGCGCGCGAATAAAAAGAGATAAGGGAAAAAGAAAACTTACAAGGAGATAACGAGAGCTTCTCCTCCGCAGACAGTTTGCCGGGAAAACGGAAGATGGGCCATGATGAAGGATATTCTAAACATCGGAGTCCATTCAGGGGAACGCAGGCATCCGAAAAAAGAGCGATGAGCCAGTAAAAATGGATAATTGGGGATACAGTTCTTCGCGGCTGCTGAGACGCTACACTAGCAATACTTGAGCTATCAACATTACCATTCATAAAACGTACTCCGCATTTATTGGAAAAATTCGGAGGATTCATGATCACGCCGAATGATAACTAGAAGTAAAACAAAAAAATATTGAAACATTTAAGGGCGACGTTATAAATATGATAAGTCAAGATTTGGTTTAATAAGAAAAATAACACTCTACGTGGAAACTAACATATCGGACAATTTTTTTAACGTGAACTAGTAAACAAAAATGCTTTCTTCCTGGATGGCAACAATACTTGAGTCGAGAGCATTTACTTACTAAAACCCTACTCATGCTGAAGAAAAGAAATTTTCATACTATTACAAGATAAATTCAATGAACAATAGACGAAAAGGATTATTCTAAATACTGACGAGAATGATTTAGAGAGCCGCCGAAATATAAACACTTGAAAAACCAGCCCAGTCGAAATCCCGATAAGGATATCAAGAAAAGAAACACACGTCTGAATGCTTGAATATACCACATTTTACTAATACGCGTCAGAAAATAGTCCTTTAGGTGAATGCAACGTCCATCAGTTTGATGTGGTAATTTTTGCCTTGGCGTCGTTAAGTGAATATGGTTCGGATTCTCTACCAGGTCAATTCTTCCAATTCTCCCAACACTTGAGGCCAAGTTGTCACGATATACGGCTGTTAAGGCTATCGGAATGTGGCACAAATAGAAGGTTTCAATTGCTGAAGTGGATCTAAATTAACTTTAACTTAATGCTGTAGTTACGAAATTAAGGAAAGGAAATTCCCTGATGGAAATTGCCATTTTACCGACATTTTCTTCCAGCATTTTAACTCAGAAATCACACTTAGGTACCTACTCATATTGCACAATAGATTCGAAGATATTCCCTGACATTTCCCAAGCAGCTTTTAAATTCCCTGACGTTCCCGAATTCTCGCCGACTTGTAAAATCCCTTGAACGCGTCTTTCAATTTAAATTCAATAACAAATACAAACAGCGAGTGGATGTAAAACGAATAAGAGAGAGAGAGAGTTCGTAGGAACTGGAAAGAGTCCACAGAGGAGGGAATAATGGATGAAAGAGTAGACGGTCCGTGGAATTGTCTTTTGGAGATTCTCCCGCTCGAGGCGAGCAAAAAACGACACTCCTTCACTCGCCGTGTAGATAGGGGCCGTGAATTAGGGCCCAGTTGATTAATGAGAGCGCGCTGCTCCTGAGCCGAGCTCCATCACATGAAAAGCCTGGAAATGAAACGATCCGAGACCCAAAAATCATAATTCATTGAAAAAAGCACTTCCTCCAAATGAATTAATCAGTGGATTAAGAGGTGGATTTTTTTACCGCTCTCAGGAGAAATAAAAGTCCCACTCAACTCGCTGAAAACATTATATTTTCCCTGTACTCTGGACGCATAAAAAAACAGCGAAGGGCGAATTTTTCCGGGCTGAACCAACGTTGTAAAAGGTAGGAAGAAGCAATTCCAAGCGGATTTGGAAATCATCACAACACTTTCCGAGTACACGAAGGAAATAAATGCTTCTTACTCCGATTTTGCTGCGAATGAAGTCTGGCGTAATGTAGTTTCAAATGCTACAACACTAAAATCCGAGCCGAAGGAAAGAGTTTCCACTTAGAATACAATAATAATATCAATTAACCACTAAAATCACGTTGGAATACATTCCCACTAAAAATATAATGTTCATGGCCTTTTATTTACGCTACATGTCATGTTTTCCGATTCAATTTTCATCTCCACCACCTGATAAGGCATGTCGCTTCATTTCATACATGTACTTAATCTATTCTCATTCCTCCCCTTCTCTTATTTCCACACATTCTTTTTATAGCAAATTTCAGGACACTCATTCCATTACTCTAGATTTTACACGGGATAGCTTGTCTATGACTCTTGTGTGTAATTAACACGCCTTAGTCAGGGGTGAGATCTACCTTTACCTACCCAAACTAACCTTCGGGTTGAATCACTGAGTGAGTCAGCTTGTAGATTATTTAAACATAATGTTATAAAATAATCCATATATCCATTCATCCAACACCAATCCAAGCAGACCAGGCACTTAAAATTGGAAAATACATTCCTAGAGAAGTATTTACAACGTAAAATCACGATCCAAGATTTTTCAAGTCCTTTTTCTTTGATAGGGGTGTCAATAGATCCAAGTCTGCGAGGCAAGCATTCAAACCTTTTGAATCATCTGACAAAGGTGCCCTTACCGAGAGTAATTAAGAATTACACTCACCAGTGCAACTCCAGGGGTCATATGAACGTGCAGGCCTTACCACCGCGACAAGGTCGTTACGCAAAGAAAAGCCTTCCCACAAAAATGGATATTAATTCCAGCGGTACGCAAACGTGGCTGAAAGATAGGCGACCACAGACATTAAAAAAAGAAACAAGAAACGCGACGCCTCGGCTGGCAAACATCGAGAACGTGTAAAAATGCGAGGGAAACGACAATCCCAGCGGACCGAGAGAATTCTTTGATCAAAGCCGCGTGTTCGACGGAAATGACGGGCGAAGTCAAAACCGTGGAAAATGAGAGAGGCGATTGGAGGAAGCACTTCGTTTTACGGCGAACCGCGGAGAGGATTCAAAAATGAGAACGGTGAGGAGAATGCGCGGGGATATTAAGGGAACAGGAAGAGTACAAAGGAAGCAGGAGGGAAGACGCGCCCAAGATGAGGTGGCGGTGATGAGCGAGTGGGCGGACTTGGCAAGGGCCGTGAAATTTACGAGCAGTTAGGAAAAATACAAGGAGAGGAGCATGACAGCGGCAGAAGGGAAATGAAACTGTGACGAGGAGGGAAAAAGATGAATAGACACGACGATACACGCGCGTCCAGTCGGAAGTGGGGGAAGCTTTTCGCATGAAACTTACAAACTAGTAACATTCTCCTTTGCTTTTCAATTCCGAGAGTTAGTAGGTGTTAAGGAAGCGTTAAGGAGAAAAACTTAGAACGTACTTTGAAGCATTCCAGATTTTTAAGATTGAATAACTACAGTGGTTTGTGTCGTGACTTACTACACATGCGGGGTGCACAGATTCGAATTCGGGGGATGACGGAGGCAAGGATATTTTCCTAAGATTATCCCACCCCTACTTCTAGATGAGCATTTATGCATTATTATCTACTCCTCTGGGCTCATATGTTCAGGCATGGTCCCCTCATCATCTTTTGTAAAATGAAGCTATTGATAACAGGAGACCTCTTGATTAATATTAACCTTGATACCAAAACTTATATTCATAAAGTTGTCACCGTTAATTGAAAGCTAAAAATACCGATTCAAAGTTATGATTAGTAGGTATATATAATCACTTGTACCCTAGGAACGCTGAAAATGCAACCAAATTTACAGAACTAGGTCAGTTAACCATAGAACATTGGAACTTATAGTTCTGAATTATTACAAAGCCTTGAGTAAATTAGTAAAGCAAGCCCTCTATCACGATGGGTTCCAATAACGATGGAATCGGTGTCATTTGTCATTTTCATTAAGTGTGGAAATTACCATTTGTAGTTTACATTTTATCATGGATACATCGCATTTCCACCACATCAAGCCTGAAACGATATCATGGACTTGAGAGTCAGGGATAAAATGGTGTTTTCGGAAGGAAAAGGGAATAAACTTGGGGGGATGCTCTCTTTACTCTGCAACAGATACGCGAGCACGCGACGAATGCGTGAGCTGAGAGGGGGCGGGGTAATAATGTGAAAGAACACGAAAAGGAGAGACGGCAAGGACGAAGAGGGGGGGCGTGTGTACCCCTTCTCCTAAGCACCCCCACTCTTCCACAACCCCTAAACGGCGTGCAAGACCTTTTCCGCAGCCGTCAATCCCTTCCGCACCCGACTGTTGCGCGCCACAGGGGTTACTGGAGGTTGTACCGCGAGCGAAGGAGGGGAACATGAAAAGAGGCCAGAACGATTCAGGATTTAAGAAAAAAAAATATTTTCGTTCATCGTAAACCAAAAAACGATGCTTCACGTCGCACAGTGGGCCAAAATCCAAAATAGCTGGCCAAAAGTAGAAAAATGAAGTTAGCGCAAATCAGCCAAAAACAGTTGATATTCATTATTAAGCATGTACTCTATAATATAGGATACCATACAGAGCATGGAATACGTTAATATATTTTTTACAGCTGTTTAAAGTAGAGCATTTCGGAGTGATTTTTATCGACCAAATTTTTTCCGTTGAAAATAGCTAAATTTGTAGCTTCATTACAGTGTCGTTGTTACGAATATTGGTTTCAATGTATTTTTATCCATAAAATTGGTCTTCATAAAATGAATATGGACAGTGTTTGTTTGATTTTACTTGTTAATTCATATTGTTTATAATTTTTCAAAAACTGTGTTGATTTTTCATTGAATTTCATTTTTAACGGCAATTATCGTTTGTATATACATCAGAATACACGGAGTTATTTGCACTGTGAGATAGACAAAAGCATATAGAATAATGTCCAGAATGCAGTTTTTGCGATAACTTGCGATCCTAATTTTAACAACCATATTTCTGTGAATCCACCCCGGCCGCACGGTCCACTGTGGCGGCCACGAAACGGCGGCAGGACTAAGCGAAGAAAGGATATGATATCCGTGCATAAAGACTACGGAATACTAAAAGTCCAATGACATTTGTCACTTGAATACATATTTCATGAATAATTGTCATATTGTTTTTGCACATTATACTGTAAATGGCTAAATTCAACGAACATCTTATCGCAAATAACAATTTCTTGCTATATTGGTGACTGGCAATTCTACGATTAGGTCATTGGAAGGTTCCTCGGCAGAGTTATGGCTAAAATATATTTGAAAGGATTTTCTCAGAATTTCGGATTTCCCTAAAGCATCATGGGCAGGCTGCGGTCGAGGGGTTTAGGAAGGTCATGCACGTGCAGCGACAGGCGCCCACGCCGAATGGTTGAGGATTTGCGACCCTCCGTACTTACTGGCCCGACAATGCTGGTTTTACAACCTTACCAGTAATGACTCTTTTCTACTTCCCCTAATTCATCGGTAGCTACCCCATGTTATGCTTTTTACACTTTTTTGTCTTTTTTTGCCGACCCTTACGGCCACTTGTTCCGACAAATGGAATTCTTAGTTAGGGTTTTCGGTTGTTTTTGCGTACCACATCCATCAGTTGTCCTAGAGAGAGTGTCGAGTGAACATCCACTATAACACTAGATTGATCTGTTCAACGTCAGAAGCGCTTTAAATGAGGATATAGTTACCTACTTGTTCCTGAGAACCAAAGCCTCCTTGTACCCGCCTCCGTTTCGTTGTGACTTCAATAAGTGTTCGTCGCATCTATCGAAAAAGATTTTACTTTCCATTGTAGCGAGAAGCAGTTCGAAGTTAAGCAAAATTTTTAAAATGATTCCTAGTTGTAGTCCGCAATTTTTTTTTGCTACCCATGTAAGAATGATGATAGTTCGGTTTTCGATGGAACTGATTACCTGATATTTTTTTATGTCTTTTTGATTCAAGTTTTTGACAGTGAAATTATTAGCGAGTATTTCTTCAATATTAAAATTATAAATTATTATGGTCTCTGCCACTGGTTTACATTTATGTTGCATTGCACTCAACTACTTATTATTTGCGGTGACTTTATGGTATGTACCCTTATCTGACGGTTTTACCCTTGGGTCTTCGCGCGGAGGCCGCGTGCGGACGGTAACAGTAATAAACCTAACGGTTCGCGCGCTTTCCCACTTGTGTCCCCAGATTTGTTCTTTTACTTTAAACACGTGCAAATTTTTCCAATCTAGAAATTTAATTTTCCCAAAATAAGCCGTCTAAGCGATTGGCTCGCTCATTTCTAGCCGAGTCAGTTTCCTTTCAGTATTCCTTGTCGAATTGCCGAAGGACGTCCACAGAGTAGTTGCTCATTTATGGATACAACGACAGTGACTAGTCAAGATTTACATAGTGTCGTCTTGGCAAATAGAGAGGGAACTATTCACAAAGTTTTTATACATGGAGCGGGAATCGTGAAATATGACATTCTTCCTATTGGGCAGCTTTCCGAAGAGGCATTGGAAGCCTGACACAAGGATTAGAACATTAGAAGATTAGAAAAAATCGGGTAAAACATACCAGAAAAGTTGACTTTTTGACTCAAAATTTACCTTATGCCTTATTTTACCTTAGTTGATAGCTTTAACGTTGTTAGCAGTAGAAAAAATTCTATTTTTCCCTTGATATTTCCTGAGCAGAAGATAGGCGTGCCCCTGTAGAGTTTGCTTCCCGCATCACATTCGCCTATTTTAATTGTTATCGCCCTTCTAAACAACATTTTGGCCTACATAATCCTAAATAAGTTAAATTGCACATTTAAAATACACAATTTGTAAAATGTTTCGTTAATTTACTAATATCTTAGACTCTAGCGACTTTTGGCCAGCTTTTTTCTATTCTAGCCCACTGTGCGTCGTAACTACTCAGCCAATCTGCCTCGAAATCTCTAACACAGTTAAATCTCATTACTTCTACTTAAAACTCGGCAACCAGCCAAAATGGGCATGTAGCTGGAGGTGCTAAGCGGTTAAACTATAAGAAAATGCAAGAATATTAAGTGACGCGTAGTGAGAGATTTAACAGCCAGATTTGGACCAAGCATTCTAGTTCATACAACGCGTGTACCTATGCATTTTATATTCCGTAGGAACGCTTACATATCACCAGCATCAAAAAAAAAATTGATGTGGTAAACTTGAGTTTAGAAGATAGAAATAAAAAAACTAAAATGTCGAAAATGATTTTTCAATTCAGTACGGTAGCCAGAAAAATCATACGGTAGGTTTTATCATAGAATTCCGAAGTAATAACCACACCAGCTCATAGGGAGCTAATTTACGAAAACTGTAGTCGGGCACAAGGCGAGCTTAAATCAGTTTATGAGGGAGAATAAAGTGTACATATCGTAAAAAAGATGGGAAGAACACAGTTTTGGACAAAAATGATACAAATGGGCCTCACGACGAACTGAAGAAGGAAATTTAGCAAGCACCATGTGATGTGTTTTCAGCAAAAATAAAAATTTATGGATCACCCAAAAATGAGACTGACGAGAGCAGAGCTCACCACAGACTAAGCTACAGACATGTGGATTTTGAGGTTTTACACATTCATGGTAAGGGTAAAGGATAACATCTATCGAAAATTTTTGCTATGAGGAATCCGAATACCTAGCCCAAGATTTGAAGCCGGGACCGTTTCGTCCGATGTCAAGCTCTCTACCCACCAGATCGCCACACTCCGGGGATGGGTAAATAGTAGGATTTGAGAGCCAGGATTTACGCGGCTGCCGAAACGGAGGCATCAAATGACAACCTCTGCGACAATCTAAAGAAGACAACACGGCGAAACTCAACTCGGAAATGGTTTGAAGGTGACGTCCAACTAGCATGGATAATTGGATTTGCGAAGCCAGGGATTGCTGACAGCCGGTGCGGAGTGACAGACCGAAAAGACGCCACTTAAAATATTTTTAGCACGCATTTTGAGCCCAGGGGCTTCGTGAAATATTCAAATTGAAACGAATGTTAAAACATAAGTCTACAGGTTGCCATCTTTCGGCATTTAGCCCACTAATGAATACGAGCATCAGCTTATTATAACACATGACCGAAACAAGAGACTAGTTATAAAATAGCATTTACGCCGATTAAATTATCGGCAATCAAAGAAGTAAAGCATAGCATAACCTATGTATATACCATGGATAAAATTAAGTAGTGATCACCTAAAGGAGATTACCTTAGTAATACTTAACGTATTTCAATTTAGCTTTAAGGAGGAGCCAATAATTATATGAGTAACGAATTGTCACATAAAATATTCCGCGATGGAACTAATAGTCTCAGCATAATATAGGTGAGGATGACGAAGTCATATTCAAAACCATAGAGTTAGGTAAAAAAGTCAACTTTCCTTGTCCAAGCAGCGAATTAAAGGCCTAATTTCGATGTTTAACATCAAAGGATGTCATTGATGATAACAGTATTTTCTAGACAATGTTTGCAAAACATTAAATGAAAGGAATACGTCTAACTGGGAATTAAAGAGGGAAATTCTATTTGAGAATACGGGACAGGCGGGATGTTTCGCAAAAGCTCCATGTAAACCTTCCTTAGCTACTGGAATAGCTTTCATGATAATGTGTAAAACAAAGGCCGCCGAAGATCGTGGCGCCCAAATATTGGAAATATGAACAAAGAGGAGAGAATGACGTAAAGGGGAAAGCCGTTTAAGATCTGGATATGGAGGAAAATGGAGAAGACGAAGTGGAAGGAGAGGAAAGAAAATGGTGAAGTTCTAGACATGGCGTGGAAGGAAAGAAAACTTCTAAAGGAAATAATGAGGCAGAGAGTGTGGTTGGAGCGAATATTGGACAGGGAATAATGACAACCGTGATAAATGATAGGACGTAGGGTAAAATACGGAGGGGGAAGAGGATTTGGTTCATGGATAAAATGAAGAGAAACTAGCCAAATAAAAAAGTTCAGGTATAGGCCCCGGTATTTCGTTTATTTCGTATTTCATAAACTACCTTCACCAGTAACTATTACTATTATTATTAGAGTATTCTTCCAATTAAGATAGGTTTCCACCCGTAATATACATATTAATAAGAATATGTAAAAAGTTAGTATGAAATATAACCGCATAACCTCAATTTATCTCCAAGGGATGGGCAAATTCCACAGAGTAAATCATTTGCCTTCACCAGGGAACGAACCAGGATATTTCCTCCGAGGAATTACTGTAGCTCGTGTCCACTTGCGAGAGACGCCGTAAAGTTTCACCGCTGGCTAGTCCGCGGTTGTTTCCCAAAATCCCAACTCACAGAGGCGAAGGCTACAGGAGACGAGAAGCGACAGAAAGAAGCGTGGGATGGGATCCATCCTGGGGAACAGACGGGAGGACGAGAGCTAATGGAGCATCAGCACCCAGTGCCGGACAGCGAAAACCCAAGACTTGGTCCGGAGCTGCCTGCATTTCATGCACCCACCCGGGAAGACGCTAAGACTTCGGGCCGGCCGGGTAAGAGGGATTTTCCCACACAAAACACTTCAGCCACCGTGATCCTAATTGTTTTACTCCTCAACGAGCGAGCCGCAATCGCATCAAGAATTGATGAACAATTTTCCCGCCCTGCTTTTGTGACAAAAATGGCTAGCGGAATGTGCGATGCCATAGAAAAGGGAAAATTTGCCCACTACCCCAAAGACAAGGGATCGCAAAACTAATGAGTGCATACAGACATTCACGTATGACTTAGGAGTAGAAGCACTTATTCACCTAAAATCAAATACTTTCTACAAAAAATAGCAATTTCAACAATGGAAACATTATTTTATACGACTGATCATAAGGATTCAACTTCATCTGGATACGTTTTACGCAAAATAAAGACAGATAATGCCGATTCCAGAACTAATGAAGTGAAGGATTTTTTTCGGGAGAGACTACATCAATAGATGAGATACTTTTAAAATCATGTATGAAAATATTAGCTGAATGTTCACTCGAATGATTTTCAAAAATCTTGAAAATCAAATTCTTATATAACATGCATTATCCCACGCTAACAGATGCAAACGAGATGAAAAGATGGAGATGGTGAGGTCGCAGTAATAATTGATGAGTTAAATAAATGATTTCTACTAAACACAATCTATCACTTCCTTGTCAACCTTTGGACATTTGAAAATGAATCATAGCCATTCGAACGGGCTAACATGGCTTTGATCGGTGTTTGAAAATTAGAATTCTAACATAAGAGAATTGCGTGGAACGACACGCATCAAAGATTAACGAAATTTAATAAATTTCCTTTTTTTCTTTAGCGACATTAACTTCACAACTTAGTCACAATCAAGGTTCAACAGACACTGACATAAGTGAAAGAAAAAACATGACAAGTAATACCAGCAGGTTCACGAAGTATCGTCAATTCTCCGTCCATCTACATCTACACACACACTACAAGTGATATCTTGAGTATTTAGCAGGAGGAGAGTTCTTTTATCACCAACGTTCACAGAAAAATAGGAACACTGCCCATTTATGACAAATATAAAACACGTGCATATATACTCGGGTGTAGGAGCCCCAAAAAAGTTTGCTCACTGAGAAAATAACTTGCACATAATTACCGAGCCTTAGAAATACTCCCTCACTTTTTACGAACTTCCAATCTTGTTCAACGTCATTTCGCCTGCTTACCCTTCCCTGGATCTCATGGCGCCCTTCGGAACATTTAAGAGGCAGCTTCTTAAAGTCTTCTTTTCGAGTATCTTACTTTTTTACATAGTGTTTTTGTTCATATTTATAAAACTTACAGATTTGATGTTACATTTTCAATGTGAAGGCCAAAACGACTGTTTTTGTTAAATGAAAAAAATCAGCAAAAAATAAATTAAAAAAATAAAGAAGCCGAACGGGAGCAGCAAATCAAGTAGATTTAGCATCGGGTGCCACGTTGTCCCGAAAATAAGCGGAATATACACCGAGAGATGGATGATGTATTGGCGAAGGGGGGACGGTGAGGGGGCAGGGAGCAGGTCGAACGGAACGGTGATTCGGAGAAAGGCATTGTGGGAAAGAAGAAGGGTTAGGGCCGCTGCGGAATCTCGAGGTGCGAGCGAACAAACACGCTTAAATGATGAACGGCCGTAGGGCGGGAGATTGCGGGGCGGAGTCGGACGAAATGAGGGAGACTTGTGCTTTTCGGAGCAATTGAGTGGGGGGAGAGGGAGAGGATTGAGCCGAACGAAGACAAAGGAGCGCCCGGGGACACGAAACTGAGCATCATGGGAAAGGAAAACAACGGATTCCGATAGGCGTACAAAAACCGAACAGTGGAAGACGGATAACAGGACGGACGGAAGACAGCAATGGGAAGAGAATGGGAATAGTGGGAGAGAGAGGAAATTTTTGCTTCCGCGATACGCGCAAACGTTGCCACCTTTCCCGAGCACGTGATTATAGGCTTGAAATAGATACACACAGTCGCATCGAAATCTTTTTTTTTAACTTGACGCCATTTAGGGGTTTTAATCTTCATAGGATTAAAACCCCTAAAATTCCTATTCATTCATTTTCTTATAATACCATAAGAAAAAAGGCGACACGACTCAATCGGTCCCATGAAGAAACATAATGAGGGCCATATGAAGCCAATCGTCGAAGGACAAGTGGAGAGATTGAAAGACAAAGGGCGGCCCCGAAAGAGTTACATTGGAAAGGGTCATTCTTCATGCGAAAATATTCCTATAACAGCTGACATGATAGTTAACTGATACACTGTAAATGACATGAATAAAGTGACAAGAATTCAGTGAAGCAGACATGACAGTAAAGAAAAGTAAATATGACCTGGAGGAACCATGAATGAATACCGTAACCTAAAAACTTTCAGGCCCTAAATCAGTCTCGTAAAATCGGAAGGAAACAAGATGTACAAACATACGAAGAAATGTAAGTAAAAAATGAAGAAAAAAATTTAACTGCAGAAAATCGCAGATTTAACATCACACTATGGAGGGAAGAAATATATGGTCATTTCAGAAGCCAAAGGAATATCTTGATCTGACAATCGCCGTCAAAGGAAGAATGTTTCGTGGCGATAACACTCCTTTGAACTTTCCGACGACGTGAACACAATCGTGGGCGTAGCCGGAACAAGGCTAAATCCAGTTTATGGCCGAATTAACTTCAACGCTTAAGCCTGCCAATCAAAATGACTCGGACGCAAACGCAAAGCAACCTCATTAATTGCTAAACCCTTTGGGGAAAACGGAAGATGCCTGGCCGTAATCATAATGATCGAATCAGTCTTGAATGCAGGACTACCACGGCGGACGCTAAAGGGAAAATTTTCAAACCTCTAGGAAGGAGGAATAAAAAAATAGCAGAGTGCAAGGCAACGGTGGCGCAATCAACGTCAACTTCTGACATTTCTGAACCGCACCTAAAGACGATTTAATGAATTCGCGGGATGAGGGATTTTAGATGCGAGTGCATAGTGAGCATCCAAGAGCTGAGATGATGGCTCAAAAGCAATTTGGCGAGTGTGAAATGTGTCAGAGGAAAAAAAGAGGACCCTCGACTATAAAGAAAGAGATTTGAGATAAAAGCCATCTACTGTACTGAGCATAATCTCTGAATGGGAACGTTATTCCTGCAACCGATGGTGCGGGGTGGTAAGACAGCATGAAAGTGAGACACTTTTAAGGATTTTTACTTTTTTCTCCATTTCAGAAAAAAATTTAGAGAGAAAATTGTTATTATACCCCAAAGTTACTATGAGGAGTTCATACCCACAAGCGAGAAGTCAGAGATCGAAATTTGTGCCTGCACCTAATCGAAAAGCATCTAAATAAAAAAAAGTTTTTAATTCATATGAATTCCTATTTTTGCCTAATTTCATGACTGGCATCCATCACAAAGAAAATACTCGTCAATCAGAAATGACATCCTTAGAATGTAACGTGAGATCGTCGTGTGCGATCAGCTACTTAATTTCGCAGCAAAGAAAATCTGAAAAGGTAATAAGACTTTTGCGCAAGTCAAATTACAGTGAAGCGAATACATTCACCATAAAAATAAATTCCATACATTTTTTAACCATTGTAATCAACTGTACCTTTCCACTGGCGAATGTTGTGTTAACTCACTCATTTTGCCACCTTTTCAGTAGAGGACATGCTCAAAACTTGTGAAGACTCATGGATCACACTTACCTGAAAATAGAGAGAAAGTACGGTAAGTTTTCAATTTAATCACATTAAAAAAATTATGCATATAATTTCTATTCAATAGCCACAATGTCACGCTGAAGATGAAGAGAGAATGTGGCACATCACAATTCAACAAACACATTAATGAAAACGATTTTTGCGCAATACCTAAATTAAACCATCCCTGAAATCATGAAAAGACATTTGATAGGACATGCCATTACCAACGAACTATAAAAATACTATTAGAAGAATATACCAACATTAAAATCTCTCGGAATGATTCCAATTGCTAGAATAATTTATTATGAGTTCCCACAAATATTCTCAGATTTCCTTGACAAAACCTTGTGGAGGCAGGCTTTCTTCTGGTTTGCCTACCTACTGCTACTGAAAACGTCATCAGGACCAACGTTTGATTTGCATAAAAAAATCAACGCCAACTCAAGCCCGAGATATGCCTACCCAACCAAGCTTCAACCATCTATATCAGAACGTGGAGCATAAGAATCGCAAAACAACGTCAAAAAATCAAATTTTCATATTCATGCATTCCCTGATGAAATGTATGCATTTTCTTTGCATTCATTACCCCACTTCGGGAAATAATAAAAGGGATTGTTAGGATCGCTACAAATCACATTCGGTGAATGGAATCCATTTCAAGTCACAAGGCCCTCAGCAAGTACTACTGTCCTCTATAGTCTACTTAAGTTGGTTCAAAGAGCCATAGAAGTAAGCACCACGGAGATTATGCGATGCCCTCATTAGGATACAACGAAGCGGAGAGGCGGACTGAACTAACTAAAATCAGATAATACACAAAAACTATAGAAAAACACTTTTGTCAAAGATTCGCGATAGCGGAGAGTGAAATTGGAAGGTGAATATGGGCTACAGGAGTAATAAAATAGTCCATCGTGAGCCACGAACTAACCAGATATCACACCCATTTGACTCAAGCCTACATCATGTTTTCAACATAGAGAATAAATGGAATCTCTATTTATCCATTGAAGGCTGTAGCAGGGCTAAAAAGAGCCACATTTCTATTCGCACCAATCACTCGACTGCTCGTGACTCGACAAGAATCATGGCCGCGCAATGAATAGGTTTGGCCAAAAAAGGACAATGAAGATGGAGAGATACGTTGTACTGTATCGAGAAAGTTTTTTGGGGGGGGGGGGGGGGATAAGTCATTGATCGGAATCTAAACTGAGATAATGCAGGCCTGAATTGCAAAAGAGTCAGACACTTGCCAAACAAACCTTAAAGTGGTGCGGAGACTGTAGATGCTAATTGTTATCACGCGCGATCACGTCATGCATTACATTCGTGAACATCAAAGAACAGGTACCTTCCCAACACCATTTATAAGAGGTAATGCCATTCCATGGGGAAATCTCAAAGTAAACGACATCAGTTGATCTAGAGTTAAGTAGTGAGACAATTTGTTAGAGATCCATTGATATGCATTTATGAAGCCAGCGCCGCAAGGCTTAGGAATTATATGTCAGTGTTTTCAAATGCTATTCCTGCAATAAGGAAGGAAGACAAGTCGTATCAAAGTGCAAGATTGAAGTTACAGTTACAGCCGCTGTTATAAAGAGGCTTTGAAATGGATCTGATCCATCACTACGAATGGTCCTTCATAAAATCTAAGACTTCCTCAAACATTCGCCCGAATAAAAACTTTTAGGAGGATATTAAACTCAATTATAGTGATACTATAAAGCGTTGCAACCATAGTACCCAATACTGGCAATGAATATCGTTACCATCATTTAAATCATTAAGAACCTGTGAAAGATAACCAAAGCACACCATGAAAGTGTTACCTTTTGAAATATCAGTTAATGAATTTATGTCTTCAACAGATGAAAGTAGTTGCCATAGCTGGAGTATGAGAAAAATATGAAAAGTGCCACTCTACCAACCAGGGTTTATGCAGTCTGCGGTGCCTTCATGCCTTCATATCCTCTAACCTTCATTTTAACTTCCGAATTTCCTTCCCCTTGTAAGCCATACAGTATATTTGCATATGTCCATTCTTTATTTTTAGCCTCCATAATTCCACGAAGCACATTTCGGACGAAATTTATTTCATCAAGACGAACTACTGCCAGTTACAGTATATTTAGAGTACCATTGCGATAGTAATGCCGTGACGGAAGAAACTTTTTTGGAGCAAATCGAAGCAGAAAGATACAAAATATATTACCTCAAAATTTCCCTCATTTTCCCTATAAGTACTGTCGTTATGTCTCCATTAACACACCAACAAAACGCATAACGACGCCAGCGGTTACCCCAAGAGGCAACCCAACGCAGACTTTCCCGTGACGATTGGTCAGCCCGTTCACCAACGATCGCTATAACTTCGCATACAGCTGCACCAAATACAGGAGCAGTCATTTTTGCCTCATTTCTTTCAACAGGCGGGTGCACGGAGCACCTGGGCGCACTTTCCCTCTCTATCTCTCCTCAGATATCCATCCGATTAAGGTGACACGGGTCGGCCCCTTTGCTTGAATTACGCATGGACGGCGGGTCTGCAATGAATCAACGAAAGAGAAACTGAGGGGAAAAGATCCTTTGAAGTGAAACTTCTTCGCCGACGGTGCGCAACCTAAAGGAGTGCAAATGAATTTTAAACCGACGGAGGAAGGGTGTTGTGGAACACGCCTATAAAGCCACTAGGTACAACTAGGAAAGGTTTACTATTTTTTATAAATTCTAGAGTCTTCATAGCGATTTTCCAGTATTCATTTCTTGAACAACAAAACGTTAAGTTGAAGAAAAATTTCTCGGGATTCCCACCGGGTGTGGTATTGGGTTAATTATCCTGATACCCAATACCAAACCCGGTGGGAATCCCGAGAAATTTTTCTTCAATCTTTACGTCGGGAAAACCTAAAATCTTACATAAAACGTTAAGTTGCATTACCATCACCATAGACTACTTAAACTTCACCATTTAGAGAAATTCATAAACACCGAGGAAACAGAAACATGGCTTTCCCTTACGTTAAGCATTGAAATTTGAGTTTTGTTCAAATTTTCATTCGCATGCTCGCAGTTTCGACCGCATTGTTTCTTTAAAAAAAAACCTTGTGGAGGCACGCAGGATCACCGAAAGCTTGTAGTTTCAAGCATTTAAATACAAATTGAACTAATACTGGTAATAGGAGTTTTCAAGAGTGTATCCAAATATGCCAACATGTTGCATTAATTCGAAAAAGACCTCGAAAAGGCTAGGAGAGAAGTTTTCCAAAAGCTGTTTAAAAACGGATATCTTCAACATAAACCCAGTTCAAAAGGCATTTCATGAAAGAAATTTCAACTTAAAACTGATCCATGATAATTTAAGGCATTACCGTATTGATTCAAGACATATTTTATTCAAATAATTAACCACCAAAAAATTATTTCTAACCATAATTGTCTTTTGTCGTAACTACGGTATTTATCGCGAGCTTACAGCAAAAGGTAGCAGCTAGCTGTCACATACGATTACATGAACCTGGTTCTTAGGTTAAATATTTGACTTTAAAAAGCGGCCTCCCAAGCATGCTTGGATCCAGGTTAGAGAAATAAAAGCGGAAGTTACACATCTGCTCATCAGACCAACTGGGCACCTGAATTTTTTGTATGCTTATAAAATGTATTCCACCCGTTCGGCAAGAACGTGACGGTGAAGTAGTGGACGTCACGCAATGCATTCGGGCGCTGGCAGGCGCAAACAAATGGGCGAATGCGGGGTTGTTTATGTGATAACTTCCTGCGCGAAAACCCAGGTCATTACTCCGCCTATGACGCCCCCACCGGCAATACCTCTTATAATGCATCTCCCGTATCTTACGCGTCTACCCTTCCTCGAGGCCAATACGCCTTCACGCGGACCGTAACGGCGTTCTTCACTAGAACCAGTGGCGAATAAAGAAAAAAAAACTCGAGGGAGGGCGCAAAAGATATCTTGAGCTACCTTAAATTTCACCGTAATAAAAAATAATTAAGTCCAGTGGTGACGACCAACGCCGTTCCGGCACTGGTTAAGATAAGACAATGTTCAAATAGCACTTTTATTAATATTGGTGTCTCAAAATTTCAAATGTATACCTACATTCGTAACATAAACTGAGATTTTTGTAATAAAATGTAAATTGTTGAAATAAAATTGAATAAAAAACACACAGAGTAATATTTCACTCGAAAAAAGGTAAAGGAAAGTGCGTTCCGGCACTGCTAATTTTGGCATGACATCACTGATCGAGTCACATGCAAAGTTTAAGAAAGTTAAATTTAAACTAATAACACACATATAAAAGACAATATAAATATATCTTCAAATACATCTAATGATATAAAAAAGATACAACTGCCGTTCTGCAATGCGGACGGCTCCGTAAGGGGGGGGCGGCCTCATATGTATCCGCCACTGACTGAAACCAACGTAACCCTCTTGGAAACCACCCTTTTATTAAAAAAAAACACCATCTCCGCTCCCAAGATTTCTTTCACTCCTTACTTTTCCAAAGAGCAAAGCTTAACACACGACTAATCTCTCTGGATGAATATCACTTAAACATTTGTGATAATAAGGCGGACGGGATTAGAAAGTGGGGACATAGTTCCAAGAGAACGACTAACCTGAAATCACGGCGAAAGTGTCGTTGGAACGAAGAAAAATCAGCAGTGCGTGTTGCAAGACGGTTTGAAGACAAGAGCATCGGTATTAAAAATGGGAAAGCACCACATGAAGTTATCTCAATTAGATTCGTCTATTTGAAACCTCGCCGTTGAGACGGCTCTCCTGGGGCACTGACCTCGCGACAGGTTATCCCTCATGGATCAGTGACGAAGTAACACACTATTAATGAGTATAATCGTATTATGCTTTGATTTAATTAAACAATTGTTTGACGAATCTTTAGCATTGGCATTCCATCACTCGAGTTTCTTTGCGCATTAGTGAGTATGGAGGAGAAAAGAGAAAGTGATGTGAACGAAGAGAAAAATGCTAGGCATTGCTGGTTGAGGAATTAATTGGAGATGTTCTGTGTTGGTTATGTATGAGGACAGAGAAGAAAAGAAGAAAACTAGAAAAGGTGAGAAGGACGGAGAGGAAAAGGATTAAAGGAAGTATGGGCATCGTAGGCGAGGGCGGAAAAGGTCTCAAGGAGATCTGGAAGAGACAAATTTGGTTTAGAAAGAGGGAGTACTAAGCAGGGATGGAATGCTGAAAACCATGCGATGAGGTAGGATATTGGGTTAGCGGGGACAAAGAGAACAAGATTTATAATAGCATGAGCGGAATTTAGCTACAGTGTAGCGCTTACGGCGTGGAAACGTGGATTGAGAAGAAAGAGGACGAGAAACTATTGGAGGCGTTCGAGATGTGAGTATATAGGAGAAGGTGAAGTTGACACAATGTGAGATGAACGAGGGGATGAGAGAGATAGCGAGGAAGGAGAGAAAACTTCGGAGATGAGAAATTCTATTAGGCGTACAAACCTCGTCCCGCTTTTTATTTTGTCGTAAAATTTCGTGTAGGCAAATGCCACGAACCTAAGGAAGCAAACAGTTTACTTCATATATTTACAACTTTGCAATTTCACTGGACTTTTAAATACTTGCGTTTGATATTGGTAAACCTGCGCACAGAAAACTTGCCAAATTCTTGCCTGATAAGAATTAATATTCCTGTTTTTAGGGGTGGAGACCTCCATTTATTCTAGTTCAAAAAAGGTATCGGAAGTGAGAATTTTGGCTTTACACCCTGTGGGTCCAAGACCAAATCCTGAAAGTGGGAGATATTTTTCAAAGATTACCCGATTCCTTCTTGAATGTTGCATGGAGGACACCTTAAGCTCATCACTTCATCGGTAAAAATGGGACGTCAAGCCGCGGTCTCGCTGGCGCCTTTCTTTAAGAGCAGGTTAATAATGACGACGGTTCTCTCCCCACCATTCCTTACTTATTCCTTCCCTCATGGCGCAAATGACTTCAGCTATCGGTTGTCTCCACCAAATACTAAAATACCATACGAGTTCAAATGCTAATTACTAGAAAAATATCGGAATTTCCTCTAACGGGTAGTGCTCACCAGTTCATCCTCGCGGAGAGCTCCCGTGTAAAGACCTACATTTTTTTATTTACCCCCCCGCATTTCTAAATATGATCCTTCATCCTCGGTCAATGAGACAGTTGAATTTATATAATTCCTCAACTGCGATATCAATCTAACTTATGTCTCCCAGCTGACAAGCAGTGCCTTTTACCTTTGCCGTTTACCCACCCACACTCCATTTTCATCTGTTCCATTTATCTCCATCTTCTCTTCTTTTCGCCACTGCGCTCCCTCACCGATCAGGTGTTACAATCATTCTTCTTCGCTCCACTCCTTCACTTCCCCCGCCCCCTGCCGCCTTGTTTTCCGTTTCCTCGTGACGAAATTAAATCCCCAGACGCACTCCGTGGATGCTTACTCAGGAGCGCTGTCGGTCGGGGAGCGTGGAACTTGTTTGAGGATGGTTAGGGTGAGAAGACCCCTGAATCATGAGAAACAACGTATTTCCGACTGTGCATTCGGTGCATGTCCCTCTGGCGGGAAGTAGACGGAGTCGGCAGACGCGTAGGAGTCGTCGAGTCGATCCCTTTCGCTTATTTTTAGACGGATGAATAACGACCGCAAGGTTCTTCAGCAACAACATCTGGCCTCAACCATTGATCCTCGTTAACCTTTTACTTTTCCAGCCCTTGAGCACATTCCTCCCGAGGGCCCCGTCTCATTATTTGATCGGTTTAGCTTCCGGGAATACCGGAGATTGGGTGTTGAAACGGCAAAAGTATTTTATTTCGCCCGAGTAGAAGATGCGACTTCGCTGCCATGTTTTTCATTACAGGGTTTCAAAGCTGCGATTTTCACGGCTCGATTTTTTTTAAATATTCGCCATAAAATGATTCTATAGTTTTTTTTCCATTCCACAAGACAAACATCTACCTTCAGATGCGGTCAAAATTATCGCCGTCGGTCAACGACCGCAGGATTGGTTTGACGAAGCTCTTCCCTCTATTAACCATAAAACTACCTTTTCATGCAAACGTATACCACCATTCACTTGGTCGACTTATCTCATAAAAGGTCTTCTTTCCATCAATTTGTCCTTCCATGATTGTCTTCCTCAGACCATTATGCCTCGCGATATGGCAGACTTGGTTACCCCGCATTCTTCACATGGCTGCCTGAAGACTTTTCTTTTATACTAGCTTCTTAAGGATTTCCTCATCATTCACTCTGCCCATCCATTTAAATAAATAAAGAGTGGAATGTAGCGAGAGAAGTTTTCCTTTTGTGCCAGGATTCAAAGGAATAAAGCTTGACTCCCTTGAGCAATCAAGAAATCTTTTACGCAGCATGAAAAATAAGATGATTATTCTTATTTCTCATGATGCAATTGGGTGCGATGGAACTAAATTTTTAACGCCTGTTCAGAAAGTGGATCGGCAGAAAGGAAAGTTCACAATTCCCTTTTATACATTGTCTTTTCATCTCGAGGGCGTGCCAAGTTCGCTTTTCCGTCCCCGTCGCTGGAAAATCATTCTGTAATGGTTTCCATTGTCCTCTTCGTTGGAAATCTAATTGAAATGAGCATGAAATGTTTCAGGATTACCTATAAACCAATAACTTTGACTAATTGCTGATTTAAATGGAATAGAGAGCGGGTTCGTGCAACTTGATTGAACTTTGTTCCAGACAATAGCAGGTAATATCACCACTCTCACACGCTAGGTAACACTAATGCTTGATGAAGTGATGCATTTGGAGTCGACTGAGCAGGCGTTTGGAATCGAGGTAATTACACTCACATCTAGCTTCATTTTCATCCAGCATATAAAGCTACTGAACTTAATCATTATTTATCCGCATCTTGAATAGAAAACAATTTTGAAAGCAGTTTTTTGTTCGGATACTCGTATTTATAAGGTCAAGTTTTTTTTTGCTTGATGGTAAAGCATGTATCAAATCAAGTAGCGCGATGTAGAAATATTGCTTACATAGAACTAAGGAAGAAACGACGTGATTTCGTGTCAACCGTAAATAGAATTAGAGGAAAGTGTTGGAGATTAAAAATGACGGCTTGTAAAGACTGAAGCCGGGTGGTGGTAAAGGAGAAATGTGTGGGTCACTAGTTTTAGGCTAACTATACTCTCAAATACAGCAGGCAATCCGAATGAATTCACCATTTAAAGGATGATATATGATAAATTAAAAAACAGTTTATTAGAATTAAGATTCATATAGAAATAAGAAAATAAGATTTACTTAGAACTAAGAAAATAAGACATGGTTTGATTTAAAGTCTAGGGAAAAAGAGGGGCACATCTAAACTCTTCATAAGGACACGCGATCTGTTTTTTTTTTTTCGTTTATAATTTGGTCCATTCCAAAGGAGCCGAAAATTGCACATGTATACATTTACTCTTGAGGTCTGAACAACCTTCGCAGTCACCATTCGGCACGCTCCTCTATATCTCACTGAATGGAACATCAAACGGGGGCACGCCTGGGCTCCTCGTTACTGTAATCCCTCAGATTAGAATAACGAAGAGCAAGTCGATCTCTTCCTTTAATTAGGGAAACCAGGGAACGTGGGAGGAATTCACTGAAAAATGAAAGGCGGGGTGAGATATGTGGACAGTACGTACACACATACACTCACGTTGGAGTCTCTCGCCCGTAAATATTAATATTTTTTTTGTGGCCGACTGAATTGAGTTTTACGAGGCTTTCACTTCCCGTAGAGGATCCGATTTTCCACTTTGCGAAGCGGCTTCCATGAACATAAGCATATTTACGGGCGTAGTAACCAATCCGAAAAGGAAAAACGAATTTGAGGACCTCCAAAGATGAAAGTTCGGGCAACATGGTCAGCATATGAACAATTAATCAAAGGTCATTGTGGATTGTACCACTCGAAGTTGGAATCAACCATAGACGATAGGAAAGCGATAAAGGAATTCGTGTGAGGCGATTTATAAGATTCCGGGGAGATGGATAATTATCAGTTATATTAACACCGAGGATAAGATAATTAGGGTCCTATATCAACATTTAGATGTTTCCAGGATATTGTATTGGCTATAAAACGGACACACTAAAACCGTTTAATATTACATTACACATTTTAAAAATGTACCACACAACCATTAGCATCTCAACCGACTAACTAACAGTAAAACAACATTTTTAAATTCTTCTGGCACAAAAGCTAAAAAATGTTTTCGTAAATAGAAAATAACAGAAGCTAAATTTAGAGTGATATTTTCACTTCAACACTATCGATACTCGCGACAAAATTTATTCAGCAATGCCTAGAGTTCATGTTTAGAGTTTGAACCAAAGAGTTTATGCATAGAGTTCCACTTTTCATGATTAAATTTGATAGGCTCAACACAAATGTCATCCAATATTACACAGAAACATCTTGGAGAGCAATATACATAGCCATATTTCAATTCGCACATCAACATTATAGTACTCAAAACCTCCTTAGCACCTTAAGCAAAATGATCTCCATTTGTCACCCCTAAACTTCATCTCAAGAGCGGATACACTACGTACATACTACTCCATCACAACATCTTGCAAGACCGTATTTCCAAGGAGTACTCCCCACTGAAACGGTTTTGGGACTCAGTTCGGTGTGGACTCATTTCCGGAAATGACTGTTTCAAAATGTCTCCAACTTGCCTATTAACGTCACAAATACGTACTCGGGGGTATCACTGTCGGCTAATAATATGCGACCCACTGAAGTATCCATTGCCGCCTCTCCTCTTCATCTATTTTCAAAAGTATATCATTCTTCCGAGGCATAATATGCATCGCGAAACCTGACGAAAATACAGGGCCAGAAATAGCCCATCTCAGAGCTTCCTACGAGCCTACCACATCATCAAACCATTGCCTCATCCAAGAGTTCTAACTCATGTTCTTCAATGAAATCTTTTCCATTTTCTTCATACCATTTCACCTTGTATTTCCTTTCATTCCTCCATCTCTAACGGCTTTAACATATGCTCATTCTCCTTCCTCACGCTTGAATTTAACACACGATAATTTACTTTAATGCATTAAAAAAGTTAGCCTTTCCTTACACTGCAAGGGTTTCTTCTTCCTCGTAGTATAGAGCATCTTAAACCAGCGTTTCGCTTTTCCTTACTCAGACCTCCATCCTCTATCTAAAAGTAAACCACTACCTTAGTCCAGGAATAAAAAACCTGGGCAAAGCAATTTCACTGCTGTCACCTTGACGGATCATCCAAGGTCTCGGCATTGAAATAAAACATACTTGTCCAGCAGTTCATGCCCTCCACAGTGGCATAACTACCACATTCCTCATAAATTAACACACAAAGAAGTTTTTTCCCCCACTAAATTTCTCAGTTCATTAAAATGGTTTGTAGTGCTCAGCACGGCCACTTAAGACAGCTCCGCGAATGTAATACTCCGCTCGTATCTCAGACGGAAAAGCATGGGCTGTCGGAATTTTCGGGGCATTAACACCTCACGGGCCACGGGTCGCTTTTATGAGATTGTTCGGCGGGAGACAAATCGTTGACGGGCGTCGCTTTCGCGGGTACCCGCCAGAAACGAGATTGCCGACGGGTTGAACGCACCCAGGCTCACAGCCCGTATTCCACATACCTGGTTTCTGCTTCCAGGCACGGCATTTCTCGCATCGTGGAGAGAAAAGTCTCAATCAACGGACTCGGAGAATAAGTTTTAGCGTTAATTTCGCCGCATAGAGTTTTCATTCAGAGTGACAGAGAGAATCTTAGAACCTCACCATATCTCCAGGTCCGACGAGAATGTTAAAATAAGAGAGATATTTGGTCGAACGGATAAGAAGGAATTCGATTTTCCTCGAACAAAGAAATTTAATTAATCTACGAGCAACCCAGCAGTCACATAAATCCAACGTGAACTATTTTGCCTTCTTTTGTATACGGCTAGTGTCCTAAGATCACCGCTACACGCTTATTGAGTATGCTTGCGTGGGAGTTCGGAGATGTAGAGATTTAGTTGGCTTTCAAGAGCTACTTTCAGACTGGATGGTAAGTATTCGTGCGTTCCCAAACAATACGTGATTTTACGAGAGTTTAGTTGTTGAGAGGAAATAAAGGGATTAGGAGACGGCATATATAATAATTATTATTTTTATTATCTGCAAATCGAATAACATGTACAAAAATTCCAAATTTTTTTCAATATACTTATAAGGAACAATGATGATTTAAAATTTAACTCTGATCAAAACATCAAGGAGAGAATTATTTAATGCGAAAAAAATGAAGGATTCGCGCAACAACAGTATTTAAAGAAGAAACAGCAAGCGCGATATGAGACCACAATGATGCATCACATAATATAAATTGCATATACTTAACCTACGATATCATTATTATAACATAGCAGATTATCATATCACATTTTTTATAGCAAATAATTCCTAAATACAATAATATTAAACTAATTAGGAGCGATATGTGGCGCAGAAATCTCCCATTTTAAAATTATCCGAGAAAAATGTCCTGAATTTTAGAGAATGAACTAATGTAGAGATTCAAAATGGAATAAGAAAGAAAATGACACTTGCGTAAATCCGTATCCGAAAACACAACAGGCCTAATGGGAGTGGCAAAACAATGATGTTGCTATATTTTGGGTTGATCCTTATCGAATTCTATAAAAAAATCAAGGTGAAACACTATAAAGTGGGAAGTGAGGGAGAAAACCATCAGCAAACCATCAAACCTTATTGCGAGGTTACAGTCTGAGGATACTCGTCTCCTGAGAGAGGTAACGAAGCCCAGAACAAACTCGTTGGTAGACCGCTGGAAGCGAGACTCAAAATATCAGCGAGAAGTTGAGAGGGTGCTGGAGATCATAGCTCGTGAGAAGTGGCGCTTCAGGAGTGACGGGCGTTTAAAAGAAGGAAGAGGGACGAATATGATAGGAGTGACTTGAAAGCAAACGAGGGAGCCAACGCAACGGGAGAAGTTCTGAGCGCGAGACGGACGGGGCATATGCGTGGAGGGAAGTGGGGAGAGATATAAATAGAGAAACTCACGTAAAAGTGGAATGGGGGGAAGAGGAGGGAGATGTAGGGAAGGGAGAACTCAGAGGTAATAGGAAAGCCACACGCCTAGGGACGAGAGACTAAAAATACAAGGAAGTGGGTATTAATCACGTCGGAAGGTTTTTCTCAAAAAGGGACTCTGTTAAGAGGGACACCCACTCGACCGGTCGTATAAAATCTTAATTGATGAATACGAACTCAAAGGTTATCACCTACACACTTTCAGAGAATATAGAATCTCATGAACATATCCCATATTTCAATAATTTGCGTTTGAGAAAAGGATGAGGTTACTTATTGAAGTATTAGATCGATTAATGTAGGTTTGTATGGAGTATTTGCGAAGTATTGTTGCAGAATCCCTTCCCTTCATGGGCTTCCCTCTTCGATTCACAATAAGGCCTACTTCCACAATTCTATCTACAAATCCCTTTCTCTTCATTCCTCTTCCTCGTTTACCCAACATTCTTCCCTCCGGTACCTACCGTTTTCAAAATTCCCTTGCCACTGAGTACTAGATCCATCCAAACTCTTTATATCCTTAGTATCTCATCTAGAAAGCTTCCTCTCCTCACCCAATATGTCCAGCCTTCGTAATTCCTCCGCTTCTCTCTACGCTTCATCATCTCCATTCTTCTCCACAGCCACATCTCGAAGCCCTCCCGTCTTTTCTCGTCCTCCTTCCAAAGTGTCCATGTTTCCGCTCCGTAAAGCGCTACACATTAGATCAAACTATTGACTAGCCTTTTTTTTTAACTCTTACATAACGATCATCGAACTAGCAAACGTACACGTCCTAGTCATATTCCATGTACCTCTCCACTAGGAAACTCGTTTCCGCTAGTGACTCTCGAGTTCACTTCCCTTTTTTGCAAATTGTTTAAATTTGAGATACCGGCAATCGTCTAATGTATTTACCAAGATAAATTACATATCATAACAAAAATTTTGAACTAGTAATACGAAGCCAAAGAAGACTTGCTGAGAGGGAGCGATGCGTCTTCTTAAGGCCGTTTTATTGTTCGTTCTCATTGTCAGTTGCATGCTATGAGACACAGGAAAATTGCATCGTGTGAAGTGACAATTTGCCATGTCGACTTCATAAATGCAGGAATTCGCGTTGGAAATATAACTTTGGTTTTAATTGTTATCATTCACGCTGAACTGCGCAAAAGACTATACGTCAGAATGTACATACAATATAACTGTACCAAATGGCCTTTAAAGACTTGACCACAAATGCTGATGCACACGCGATTTACTTCACCATTCTCGCCCGAGGGACGGCAAGCTATTGAGTGGCTGACCTCATTACCGTGACCTCGTGAGCTGGAGCCGAGAGGATATCACGTCACGTCGGTGCAATTCAAATAAGAAATGCATACAGGCCTTCAGCCATCTACGTCCTTCCGAACCGAATTAATCTAGGCAAATGCGCATGTGCTTTTCAAAGCTTCTTCAGCAAAGGTTATAAGATGATCGTTCATCAAAAAATCAAGGCAGAATCAAAAGCGAGGACAGCAACCACACAATAAGCCTCATTTATGGAGATAGACTCTAGGACTTAGAATAAGGAAAATCCCAGGAACTTACTCTATTAAAATATCAAGGGCGACGAGGAACTCTGGCATGAAAAATAGAAATATTATTCGAGTTTAAACAATATCGGGTAATACGATAGTTAAATTCAATATAAAATTATTACAATATGGTTGAAATGTATTCAACGTGGAGCCAAAAGGTACACATGCTAAACACGAAGCTGAATAAAAAGAGAATACCTTACGAGCTTCCGGCTAAATACGCGGGTCAAATAATTATGAGGCATCATATATTACATAATGTGATCCAACGACTATGAGTTCGCTTACCACCGATGAAATAAGTTCCTCCAGCCAGCGATGAAATTTAAAGTTATCGCTTTAAATATGAGAGCAATGGATTTAATAACCACGAGTTAGTAATATGCCCTCCAAGTTATGAGAGGGAAGATCACTTATCAAATCTTATTTACTCCGTATTGTGCGTCAAAATTTAGCAAATCTAATCAAATAACCTTTTATATGAATCATAATTTTGACGTTTAATTCTGATAATGAAGAGTGATGAATAATCCTGTGAACTATTACATATACACATACATACATTTCCATTCCTTTTACTATAAAGAATACTATGTTGACTTTCACAATAATATACATGCAAATAAATAGCCGCATTTAGCATATTGGACCATTTTCCTCCAATCCTACTCAAATTATAGCAACATGCAGCATTTCATTGCATAGCAACATTCCCGGTCTCCAAAGAATTAACTGCTTAAAGAAGCAAATCATTATGCACCAAATGATATTTCGTTCCGATCCGGAATTAAGGTTACCTCGGTCTTTCCTAAATCTGACAAACGGGCCCTGGTCTTTTACAACGATCAGTCCTCAGAATCATTTACGCACGCAACATGAAAATTCATATAAAAAAATATTTGACTACCAATTTTAACGATTTTGGGTTATCTTGTTTACTGATGTACGACTAACGCTCTGGTCACCCACCGATCAAACACTTGCGATCCCTCCTCCAATGTCTCTCATTTTCCTCCATTCCCATAAATTTTACGCGCGTGAACAAGAGTAAAATCATTCGCCAAATTTGACACACCGAAGCACTCTCAAAGGTATGTATCCACAGGCCGTGATCTTCACCGTGACCCAAAGCGAACCCACCGTGCTCCACATTGGCGAGCGCAAAAACTCCAGCTGGATGGGAGGTGGCTGAATATTTCAGCGAGCGGACGGGATGAAAGCCGTGCGCGGGGCTGCGAGGAGGAATTACGAGCGTGTGCACAGTGGAGGGAGAGTGTGAAGGCAAACTGAAGCGAAGAGCACACAGCTAAGGAGCGGGTTATAAAGGGAGGCCAGGCGTGTAAGTCCGCGTGGCCTTGCCCCTCGACCAGCCAACAAAAAAATGAGCAGCTGCACGCAGAAATACGAAAGATAGAAGGAGGAATCGGCATTAACAGGGACAAACTAACATCGCCACAGCTTAAATCCAGAGAAAACTATTTGGATAATTCTCTTAATTGATTAAAGTATTCTACCGATTTACTATATGATAGCTGATGCCAATTGGAACAAAAAGTTTTAGTGAATGTTTAGGTCGAAAGCGTAACATTTTTTTGACTGCAGAAACTTTGAGTCAAGCGCTCTGATTGGTCGCGTGTTTGCTAAGTTGCTGGATGCTCTGGACAATTTATGACTTCGAATGCTTTGCCTGCATTTGACCTGTCTGATGTCTTCGCCTAGAGCATCCGACGACAGGGCAAACTCGCGGCCAATCAGAGCGCTTGGCTCATAGTTTCTGCAGTTTAAAAATGGTACGTTTTCGACCTAAACGTCATTAGTAATTTTAAGTCCAACTGGCAGCAGCTATCATTCAACGATTTGATCGATGTATTTTTCTCTTATATAGGAAAATCCTCCAAAATCGTAGGCAGATTAATGGCTGATGCCCGATTTCGCTAGTCAGTAGGCCCTTTTCGCTTCTATAGCGTTAAGGTGTTTTACCCCGTCCAATCCCTTCCAACCGTTTCCCTACCCCAGAGGCGTCGTCGGGTTCCTTATCGCGGCGGCGCCTCTTTCCTTTTTCCTTCCTTTCCAACCCCCTCCCCGGGTGATCGGGCGAATCAGCACAATTGCTGGGTCCCTGCCCCGGTACGTTGTATCCTCGCAGGGGTCCCCTCGGCCCTCATTCTCTGGCAGCAGTTATCCAGCGTTAAAAATTAGTGACATAATTTTTCTCCACCCTGTAGAACCCGGAGAGTGTAAAGAGAACTGATAAGGATCCATAATCAACGATCAGGGTATAAAGGAAGTAGATGAAGCGAGAGAAGTGGAGAACTACAGGTACGTGGCCTTGCCCCTTGGCCAGCCACCAAAAAAACAGAGGAGTGGCGCGTGCGGATACTGAAGGGAGGGAGGGGTGTGGGGACGGGAGATGAGAAGCAGGAGTGGGGGAAGGAAGGGGTGAGGATCCGGCACGAGTGCGCGAGGGATGCTGGGAAGAGGGGAGGCCCGCGTGAGTGGCCGCAAATGAAGAGTCAGGGGCGCAGAGCCGAGATCGAGGGGGTCGTGGGGAGCGGAGACACACACGAGGCGGCGGCGGAACGGATGAAGAGGAGGGGAAGAGAGAGAGATGAATAATCAGAAGGGATCGAGATAAAAGGGAGAGATGAAAGACTCGAGAAGAGAGCCGGACACGCGCATACGACACGAGGCCACAAATGAGAGAGGGCCGGGGAGATGTGAATCCAGCATGATTCGAGTTCCGACTCATTCTCCATGAGCATTATACCGGTGAATCAACAGCCGACGCCTTTTCTGTCCAGGGAAACACCTATTCTTAAGTATATATAAAAACCAGGACATGGCAGTGACGGATTCAGAAAAAACTCGAGTGGGGGGAGGGGGGCGCAAAAGATATCTTGAGCTACCTTTACTTTCATCGTAATAAAAAAATAATCAAGCTAAATGCAGAGTTTAAGAAAGTTTTATTGAAACTAATTATGCACACATACAAGACAATTCTATGTTATAATACAAAAAAATACGATTGCGGTTCTGCAATGTTCGGCAATGCGGGCGGACCCAGAAGGGGGGGGGGGCGTGCCCCCTGCATCCCCGATATTTATCCGTCACTGCGACATGAACATATAAAGCGGTACATAGTGTCACATCGTGGACATCCTTTTCATACATTGTTCAAAAAAATAAATTTCACATGCACAGACGCGAACATGCAAAAAGCGAATCAACAGCCAAAAATGATTTTTTAAATGTACTCCTAAACAGCATCCACATTGTCGATGAGCGAGACAACTGGCAAAACAGAATAGATAAGTAGAATATTGCCACACAAAAGCACAATATATTCGTAATATCCGCGGTAAAAGGACTTATTTCTAATATATATTAGAATAGGTGAACACATAATCATATACTAAATCACGATTTCTCCAAAGATTCAGGCATGCAAAAACTGTGGAGAATGGTACTGCGGTAGAGAAATCTGTGTTAGCTTGCACAATGGGAATGATAATTTAGCTGCAAGTGAACAAGCAGAAAAAGTTTAATCCAATAAAGCAAATGGAAATGTGAAAAATGAAAATCATTATCCTATACACAAAGTCCAACTGCGGAAGAAATAATTGCCCATTTATACTAGAAAGATCAAAATAGAGCATAGAAGGACACAAATTTGAAAGGAACAAAAAGACAGTTACATTTTGATAATTCCGATGAAGTGAAAGGGAGAGTTATGAACGAGCATGTGAAGAAATATAATGGGTAGGAGCTTACTCCGGGACTCGCAAACACCGGAGAAGAAGGCGATTGGGGTGAATAACGACGCACGTCCCAACAAACACACCGATAGGGTTCTCCACTAACTCGGAATCCAGCTCTGAGCTCGCTACGGCCAGGATTCGACGGGAAAACACAGGGGATGAGAAAAGCCAACACAATGAGAGGTTTGCCGAAAGAAATCGTGGGGACGGTTGAGGTGGGGATGGCGGAAAGGTTGCAAACTCGAGGTCGAGGGGAGGGGGGAAAGGGTTGATGGGAAATGGAGAAGCAAGCGAGGAAAACAAAAGCCGACGAATTAGGCGATGGATAATCGAGAAAAGAAATAGTTTACTCTCGATCCGCAATTCATGAATTTTCGATGGAGGAATATTTTTTTTTAATCCCTCATTCATACTTCCGAGACAAAATGAAAATTCACTGGCTTATGCCTATTCGATGAAGGATAAACTACGATAATGGGGACTAACAGGGAAAGCTAGAAAAATTACAGTATCGAAATCTATGTAATCCGCCATAAACAATAAATAAACACTTTTTATTGGGTTGTTTATCCAATGTTTATATTTATACACAATAAATAATGTGTACCAATTTTTAAGTAAAACTTCTGTGTGCCTCCATCTTAAATATTGTAACTTAACAGAAGTGAGGTTTAGACAAGTGACGAAGACATAATCGACAAAATAAGCAAATGGAATATTGAGAAAAAAAAGGTTTACAGTTTTACACAGGAAAAAAATTTTTAAATAAAAATAATACTGTAAGACACATTGAGAAACGCTTCTTCTAGAGCGATTTCAGTTGACCCTCCATAACGTTAAGATCCTATGTAGGAAAATGCTTGCTTAATACTTAGCAGCGGTTCTTCAAATAGTAATTTCAGTACCTATCTTCCCCATATATTAAGGACTACGTAACAACGTACCACAAATCTAACTAACAGACAGAAAATCATCAATACAGATTGTTACAAGAGTGATACTTGATGCATAACTCAAGAGTTCATGTATAACGAGAATAAACAAAATCATGGTCACTCGCTTGGGGAAAAAATCGAAAGAAAAGTCATTAAAAAAGAAAATAGAAATGAAAAGTCAAGAGAAAGAAAGGTAAGAAAAGAGATAAAGGTAAAAGGAGAAGAACCCAAGCCACGACTTTCTACACAGAAACTATGCCCACATCTTCCGCACACGTTCCCTTGAAAATGTTCTTCGCAATGGGGATCTATATTCGTCCTGATTTCCTGGAGAGAAAAAAAATACCTAACATTTCCGAGGGGCAGGGGTGCGGTGAGTAAACCACTAATCCATAAATAAGCGCATCCGAACCCCGATTAACGCCTTCGCTTTCGACCGCCGCCGTAAAATTTAATGGCACTAATTTCATCCTCGACTTGAGAGTTCTGCTCAATGGAAATAATCCACGAGAGATATCAAATCATCACGATTCTACAGTATCTCTGTGTTACATGACGAAAAGGAGTTCCCACTTCCACTCCTTACGGTTTAAAAACCAATACTTCATTTCAAACATCCATACATTTGATATGTGTTGGGATAAAAAATTCCCGATCCCCGGAATCATGAGATATTTTTTTTATTTAAAAAGAATACAAATTCCACATGATAATTACCTACTTTTAAAAGATTCAACACGCTTATTTTCCTGAGTTAGTTGGTTATGCGACGCATTTAACTCTGACGTACGGGAAATTACATCACTAATAAATAGTTTAAAAGTTAACAAAATAAATATTGTTTCCACTGCAAATGAAAAAAATCAAATAAAACAACGCCTTAAAAACTGCCATAAAATCAAGTTTCGTAGATTTATCCATATTTACTAGACAATTCTACCAAAAAAACTGAAATTTTATTTATTAAAAAATCATATCCCCCTTACGGATACACTCGCAACTTCCCGACCAACTCATGCCGTTTATCAACCTTTACTTGTTCACTCCATCAATAAAAACTGAGTGCGGAAGGGGTATGATAATTATAGGCCTTTAAGACATGTTGACCTCTTAATAAATCCATGGAAGAATAAGCCAAGACTCAAAATAACCTTGATATTTGAATAAGACTAGATTTAGATGAAAAAATTGCCTTAAAACGAGTATTTAACTAAAACCGATCGCGCATCTGGGTAGCTCCCTTGCAAAAGCCGATATTTCAAGAGTTCCAGACCCCTTAAAAGGAAGTATCCACTACACAAACCGACCGCTAAAAAGGTCGACGACCGTAGAAACAAGACGAAATAAAAATAAACAAAAACGAAGCGAATCAGCCCGAGCGACGTGTAAAGTAAATCCCTACCTATATAAGTGGTGGCAGGGGGGAGGTTTAAGGGGTAGCGAAAAGCATGAAGTGACACCGGTACCCCTTTTCCACGAACGAAAAAAAGATTTACCACCTTTTTGAGAGTGGGACGCTGTGTCCGCGAAAGAATTAGCGGCTGAAGGGGGAGAAGAGGTGGGGGGGCAAGAACGGACGGTGTCGTGTAGGAGGGTGTGGGAGGGGTTGGAGAGTCATGTGCAAACCGGCACTCAGATCCCACCACGACCACACAACAACGCGGCGAAAAAGAAGAGACGGGAGGAGGCACAGTGGGTTTTAAAGAATTCCTCTACCCCCTAATTCTAAGAATTCCCCTTGACTATTATCCACATCTGTAATATCAAACCTGTCCTGTAGGACATTTTCCCGGGTAATAGCATTTGCTACGAGTCAATGTGGTAATACGAGGCAATCTAGCGCTGAACATGAACATAAATACGAAAATTTGGCCTAAAATGCAAAAAATATAAACTTAAAAGTGATTGAAATGCTGGTTGGAGAACGTTTTTTTCGGAATAGATTCAACATTCAATAAATAGGAGCAGGCAGGAGTGTAGGTGAGTCCTAGCCTTCAAAACATTAGATCGCAGGGTCGAGTCTCGCCTGATAAAGTTACCTCTACCAAGGGCATGGGTGTTAATGATTGTAATCGTGTGGTTAATTCTTGATAATTCCGAAGTTACAGGTCTTAATGAGCTGTTTTTGTGGCACTAGAGAATGAATATAATAATATGGTCGAGTAATTTCTTATGCAACTCTACCTTTACCAAAGATTATCTGAAATAATAAGTTAGATACTTCAGATTTGAAAAATTCCATGGTGCTAACTCCTTTGAAGAACGACAAGAATGGTTGAGAAAGAATAAATCTTAGAGTTTTTCGCACGACTTACGATAAGTTTTAATCCTTCCTTGTCGTAGAAAGCTCCACAAAAATCCCGATCGATTTCATTTAAAAATTTTCCACGACGACTGTTATCGCTCACTTCGCAAATGTGCAAGCATATTCTAGAACATCTCTTCTGAATAGAAATCAATCTATAACCACATACTGCCCCACCTGCAGCCGCGAGGACCTACGGAATGGGATAAGAGGGGAAGCGACTCACCGACCACACATCAAGGCGGCGAAAAAGAAGACGGAGGTCAGAGGGGGTGGAAAGAATTTCTTTGGGCCGTCCGGCATGCGATCGGAACGCAAAGAGGGCGAGTCAGGAAGTGGAGGAGAACGTAAAGAATTGAGCGTCCGACCGAAAGAGGAGGGCGGACATGGGTGTAGTCCACGGAAGGGGCGAGGGAAAGAAGCACAAAAGAAAACCACATCTCCAGCACACGTACAGCTTCTCGGACAGACCGCAAGGGATTGCTGACGATAAGCATCACGGATCTGGCGAGCTCGGCGCACGACTACGGACCCTCGCCGTCGAAGACGCGTGCACCACCACAGAGAGGACAGGGAATGGGGGAAGAGAGGTGTTAAGGGGTCGCTGACACGGGCGGGAAACCGCGACATTACGATTGTGACTGCGGCGCTGTCCGTGGAGGAAAAAACCTTATCGAATCCCTTGAAAGAGGGAAGGCAAAGCCTCCCAGGAATTCCAACGTCTATTTTTAAGAGCGCAAGGAGATAAATGGCCGGTCGGGGATGTTGAGCACGACAATCTTAAAAAAAAGAAATAATAAAAGCAACCATCTTGCAGGTAATTGACTTCCTGCATCCCTTTTATCACCGCCACATGAAGTCAATATGCATTTCTGCATTCTTGGACAGTAAGATGCTGAATCGGAATGAATATGATTACTTTATCCTAAATTTATTGCTTATTTTAGTAAAAAAAACTATCCGTAAAAAAAGTAAACGCCAAAAATAAATCAATGATTCGTGAGGGTGGCGGCACTATCGGTTCATATGACTGATTTCAGCGATTATTCAAAATTTACTCGCTGATAAATCTGGTGGTCTTAGCATTCATCAGGTCTTCCATTAAACAAGGTACGTAATAAACGACATTGTTATTCCTTAAAAAATATAACAAGGATGAATTCGTTACTTATTAACATAGAGGACTCAAAAGAACGTAGAGAGAAGAACCTCTTGAGAAGAAAAAGAATTGAACACGCCGTTCCCGTACGACAAGCGAAAAAGTGCGAAGTTGTATTCTTTCATTTTCAAATAAAGGAATACCAGATCCTCGATCGGAAGTACCCAGTGCATCGTTAAGGCTTACACCGTCAGATCATCGTTCCCCATGGTGAATGCATTCGCTACGGAGAGAAACCAGAATGATAAGGGTCAACACGATTTAAAGACATGCTATAAATTTAAAATGAACACATTACATTACTCAAGAGAGGCCACATTCAATCTATTTCACAACCGAGTAAATTATTTACACTTCAAAAGAAAAGGCGTGAGAAATTATTAACTCTCGACAAGAATCACATTCGATTTCTCGCATTGGATGGGCTCTCACTAGGATAATCAAGACTAATGCACTCCCACCGGACGGAGAATGCACTTACAATAGACATTTTTGACGAACTTATCCACTCGGATCTCCCATTAAATGTAATGAGGCCGATTGAAGAGAGTCACGAAAGTTTGTTGACCCGATCGTCGGCTATAAAACATGACGCATTTTTAATAGAGATTCCTCGGCTCTCTGAGGGCTCCAGGCCAATCACGCCACGCCGTCACCCACGAGAAAAAGAGATATGAGCATCGTCGATTTAAATCTATCCACGCGAGGCGATGGATCCCCGCTGACTGCAAGAGCGCAGCGCGCCGGCGCGTCAGAGCCGGTAGATGACGACGTTATAATGGCCTCCTAGATTCGAGATGACGCGAACATGAATCGAACTCGAATTGAAACGATCAAGCATACAGGCCAAGAAAAAAAGAGTGCCTGTAGGCTTGAAAAAGTGAAGCATGGTCATTAAATTAAGTATTATACCTACTTGGCAGAGCAATTTTGCACAAATTCAAGCCACCGGTTTTGAGGTGAATTCTACATCATCATCATCAGATGAATTAGGTGAAATTTCGAGTAAAATGAAAATTGGCATAAAACCCAAACCTTCAGATTTTGATTGACACGTGAATTGTGTTATATAAACGAGATTCAAGCAAAGAATGAAGAGGCAAGGATAGTGTTTTAACTAATTGCTACTACATCATCGGGAAAATGAGATTAAATTCCAGGCAAGAGGAAAATAGAAATGTGAGCCAAACTATTAAGTTTCGATGGTTACAAGAATTTATCATACAAAAAAACATAAAAAAAAAGAAAAAATAGGTAATTTTGCCGCGCTTTGAATTAAAATTTTACCCCAAGTGCATTGATAGGCGACGGTGGCTTTCAGCATCTCAACTGTGACTAAGGAGGGAGAAAGAGTCACTGATCTCCACAAAAGTATTCGAATCCCTTCCATTAGATCGAAGTTTCATCGTCGCTGTCGTTTGGCGGCGTTGAACGAAGTAGAAAATGAACTCAAATAAATTTAAGTAATAAATTTACTTTTTCACTCCCAAAAGAAAATTGATCAGATTAAAACTATAAACGCCCCAGATCTCGAGCAAAGATGTATTCGTTATTAAAAATATTCAAAAGATTAGGACTCTGAATGCTATTTCGAAAATGGAATCTCAATTACTAAGTTCAATGGTCAAAAATAGGCACATCATGCAACGCTGGAAGTAGTAACGATAGCAGACCAGAGGGGTAAAATTAGATTGACACTAACAAATTAAGGGACATATAACTCGACCAGTTCCGGTCATTACTGGGGGCTGATTTAAAATAATAATTAAAATGACCCTGATAACATCATTATTATTAATAACATCATTAGCTTGGAGTCAAATTAATTTTCCACTGCCATGAACTTGAAAATTTGAGATTGCGAGAATTACAAATGCAAGCATATACTATTTCCGCAGATATTGATTTAAAGAGGAAAAACTGTCTCGACACACGAATAATTGGAACATTATATATGAGTCTCTAATAATTAGATATGATTCCAAGGAATGAAATACATTTCCGATGGCTAAATAATTGAAATTGGCCCTAATATCGATTAATTTACTAGTTCATCATCAAGAACATGCAAGGGGAACGATCGCATAAATAAACTTGCGATACTAATCCTCGCAATTTGTAAGTTCTGCGAAATAACGCCCAATACTTTCTTTATCTTATTCTCTAGCTTAACTCCCGAAGGTTCAAACTTGTCATGAAAATAAGGCGTGAATAAAACATTCTAGAGAAACGTAACACACTGCAAAAATTAATTAATAAATAAATAATATTTATTGCAAAAAATCCCAGATGAAGGTAAATACGTATGCATTGAAACTAAGGCCAAAAATTCTGCTTTTAATTCTTAAAGACCTACACTCCAAGATACTGATCAAGGTAAAAATTGAGGTCAAGAGAAAGAAAAAAACTCAATTACTGTGAAGTTGACATTTATCGTGAGCTTACAAAGTCGACAACAACAAGCTACTAACCACCCGAGAAGGTTTCACAGAGCGGATGGCTCCAGAGCTCAGCCTCCCACGTAGTAGTAGTAATGACGGCGGTGGGGATCGGCGCGCTAGAATATGTTCCCGCCCAGACACGCCCCCGCATCGCACACATCGCGGGAGATGGCGCATTAAAAACTTCGCGCGCTTTCGAGAAGCCATTCGCAAGCCATCAATCTCTCTCTCGGTGAAATCGCAATACCACATGCAAAGCCACACCTACCACCACACCCCCCCTCCACCTCCCTCCCCACACTTCCCGGAGGAACAGTCAAGAGCGTTCTAAACATAGGGCGCCACTCTCCTCTCCGCCTCGCTAGACGTAAAAAAAGGGCGGGAGTCGAGGGGAAGGACAGAAATAGAGAGAGGAAGGGAGGGGGGAAAGGGGAGTGGGCCGAGGATTCCCCACAATGATGATCTGTGGGAAGGAGCCGCAATCAGCAAAAGAGAGAGGAAGATTTTTGTGAAATTTCCACTTCATTAGTTGTCACCGCAGAACTGAATCATCACTATCTACTGGCGACCTCAGTGGCGGCAGTGCAAAGCCCTCACCTGCCGAACCGAAGGTCGCGGGTTCAAGTCCCGCCTGGGTAGTTTGCCTCTATCCACGATATGGATTTCCTTGGGCGTAATAAGCGATTTGGAAAAGAGACAGTTGTTTTCCTGCAGTGCTATAGACCATAGCGCTCCCCCTATATCGCAGACGCGAGCGGTAGAGGACCCCCCTAGGAGAGACCGTTGCGACATGGAATTAAATAAATCCTAAATAGACTTTTCAATGCGACAAATTTATTCAGATCACACGTTTCCACAGTTATTATCATCATCAGGTACAAATTATTACCTTTCTGTCGTGTATATGCTCAGAAGTTGATGATCCAGCCCCTGAGTACTGACGTATTTAACCAAAACGTAAATAATTTGTATCTTGAGACGGCATAAACCAGCCAAATTTACAATTACATTCCCAATTTTTCGTGCCCTATTCTCATGATGGAGTAATTTTACACAATTGCGCCTAGTAATTCATGCTTATTGAAGTCAATTTTTTCATACTTGGTCACACTACATTGACATTGAATTCATGGTCCCTAACTGAATATACATTACGCAAATGCCACGTTAGCTAATTTTTGACCAATCCTAAGAAATACATTAACATACATGTAAGAAGCGGTATAATGGGTTAAATAATATGAAAAAATATTTCATACTTTCCCGGCGAATTAAGTGGGTAAACTTCTCTCGGGATTCCCACCGGCTTAGAAACTTCATTTCCGCCGAAGTTTCGAGCTCCGACTCGGGGCTCATTAACAGGGCTACTGAATGTCGTTACGATAAAACCCTAGTCGGAGCTCGAAACATAGGCGGAAATGAAGTACCTAACCCGGTGGGAACCCCGAGAGAAGTTTACCCGGTTAAATCATATGTTTGAATGCAATATGAAAGCCGAGATCTCGTAGAACTACATTGGTGCTCGATTTTAGTGACTGAAATTCCGAGAACTGTACCGTCAAAAATTATTATTATTACGCTATTATCGCCTTTCCGAAAACAAAATCGATGGGCAAAGTTGAAATTATATGAGCCATTTTCACAGTCTTTATTTAAAAAAGTTGCATAAACTATCCTTGTACTGTGACTACGCCACTGTGGCGATGTAAATGGGAATAGCAAAAAAAACACATTTTCTGGCAAGGTACCCATTCCGCACGGGCCTGGAGATGGGTGTCCAAGGGCTGTCAGAGAGCCAATGACGATCCCCCGCCCTTTCGGCTCTGTAACAAGGGTCAGCGCTTGGCATGCGCGAAGAATGATCGGCGCTCGCGTTTCAAAGCTTTGATCCGATTCGAAAGGGCGCCCTTGACTTTGACTGCAGCTGAGTTTTTCCTCCTCCGGCAAGTTCAATCAACACTTTGATCCAGATCGAATGGCCCTCGATAAAGTACTGAGCCCGAGGAAATTACTGAAATGGCACGATTCGCCAAAGCAGCACTTGCCGGCCTCGGTGGCGACGGGGTAATGTCTTCGCCAGCCAAAGAAGAGGTCGCGGGTTCGAGTCCCGCCTGGGTAAGTTGCCCCTATCCAGGGCATGGCTATTCGTACACGTATAATTATTACATTTGTTGAACGCCCCGATGTAAAATAGCCATAATGTGCTGCAATGGGTAGTATTGGAATGAATAAAAAGCAAAAATATAAAAAAGAGCCGCTCAAAACAACTGCAATATAAAAATGCGATAACAAACCGATGATATTGCTAGCATATATTTTCATAAAGATTAGCACAACTGATTTGCATAAAAAAACTCGAAAAGGAAACTGACGATAGGAAACAGTGTTATATTGCTGAGTACCCATTTCTAATGGTGTTCGATTTTATCGAAAATCCTTGACTTTATTTTTTCCTGAATTTTCCGACGAGATTAGCGAATGTCGTCACTTTTCCCTACTATCCGATAATGAGTAGTAATAAATGTTTATGATCAACGGTCAGCTTCTGAAAATTTTACAAGTTACCATAAGAAATCGACTATAACACATTATTGATACACACGATCGAAGATTCCGGACTTCGATACAACGAAGAAGACATATATCGAACATTAGTACGATGCTCCTCCTAAATCTCTCTTACATACGTTTCTTGTAAAATGTGCAGCTGAACATCGGTTATGCAATGAAAAATCGTTTGATACACATCAAAATTAGAAGAGACCACTTCATTGTCGATTATCAAAAGCGAATACGACAATTTCGATTGATCGAGCCATCGAACGAGTCCAATCGAGACGGTGAAAATGAGGGTGAGACCTCGTATCGTAGGCCAGCACTGCCAAACAAACCATCGGCGAACACCCTAGACCCACTGTCGACCCGCAGCGGCAGAGAGCGCGAGGACTGAGAGGGCGATGGGGGTTGGGTTGGGAGGGGGGGACCTAGCTTTAGAGAGCAGCAGTGGGTACGGAAATAGGTGAGCGAAAGGGAAAGCTGAGGGGAGGCGGGGGACGGAGGTGTTCCTCCCGCTGACTCAGCCGAGAGGGGTGGGAGATGCGAGGGTGCGCTGAGAATGTTGGCGTTATAGGGACCATACAAGAGCGAAGGAAATCCATCCCGAGAACGGAGATGCTCGAATCAAAAAATTAAGTTGAACGACGAAATTTAGGTACCTAGGTTACAATATTACTTTTTATTTATTTATTTTCATCTACACGAAAACAGCTCATTTAAGGCCTTTTACAGCGGGGGAAATAACATATAACAACGACTTTCACAAGCAACCATTCCCTGACTCGAACCCGCGACCTTCGGTTTGGCAGGCGAGGACTTCACCCCGCCGCCACCGAGGCCGGCAATAAATATGCCGGCGGCGGCCGGCGTGATTGATAAATACATCATAATTTACGCCTGAATATTATAACTATTCATCGAAAACCGGGTTGCTTTATTTAAAAAAATCAGTGGTATAACTAAAAGTTATCCAATCAAGAAACCTCAAAATGGAATGCCACACAGTTAAAAATGAGTAAGCGAATCAACGAAATTGTTTGTTTCGCTAGCGTCAGCTTTGATCAGCCAGAATTGTTTCTCCTCTATAATATAAGAATTAGATACTACATGAATACAGTTTGGATAATATTTGAACACCGATTATGATGCATGTAGTTTCGCTGAATTGTAACAAGAAGGAATATCAACGGCACTTCGCAACGATGGAAAACATTAGTTCAATACTGTTTTATGAAAGGCCTCAACTCCCGAGAAAAAAAAGCACGCGACGAAAGTATATTGCTTGAGAACATCACGTAACAAGAACTAAGCGATGAAACGTTGAATATCTACTAGAGGAGTGGGCAAACATTGACTTAAAATTATATAATATATTAAAACGCGCACATTTTTATGAGAACGTAGCGACTGACGGAGCTGAAGCGCAGTCCAAAAATCATTAAATTAATAGTGACCGCAAATCACTAAAACGAAGAACCGAGGCGATTCTATGAAATGAAACGGGATCATAGCTGCAATAATAAACGTACATGCGTTAGACGGTGAGCACATCCCACTCCAAGGACAATACAACAGTTATAACTTTTGAGATCTATAAGTTCGCCGTAAGTGCTTCTTCACCTTCATCTCATTTGGTCGATGAAATCAATAGAGCCAGTCAATGCGAACTTAAATTTCTAAAATGATAGCCACTTTATAACCTCAACTTGATCTTTACCTCAATAACTTATTAAGCGTGCGAGTAGAGTGTAATAGGTGAGAGAAGAGCTCAATCCTAATGTCGTAGGTGGTGTGAGCATTACAATTAGGGTAGTTAAGCCAGTGATCTTTCGTGAACAACCTAAATTAAACCATAGCACTCTGGCACTGATTTGGCTCCAGAAAACTGCCATTATTTGCAAACCTCATTCATTGCTCAAATTACTGACGGATTATTTACAAGATCTTATATAAACGTATCTACTTGAAGAGACTCGAGGCTCACATTCACTAAATCGACACAAGCCTAGCTCCGATTTCAGAAGCAGAATAGATGAGTAATTTAGTTCGCAAGGGATTTAAGTTAAAACACCACTTTACTCGCTCGATGACTGCCATGAATTTATGCAGTGGGATTTAACTAGAGAAAATCTGCATAACCGCCACGCTGAAGAATGGAAGACGCGAGCAGGTCGTCTCATGCAATTTACTGGGAAGAGGAATACGAACGACAAAACGACCTGCCCGCTTTATTGCAGAGAATCTTAACGAGGTAATCTTGATCTAACACCGTGCGGGGGAATTCCCCATTAAATAATTCACAATTAACGCTTCTTGACGTCTTCCTCACGTCAAGGAAGCCACGAGTCTCGATGTTACAAGTGACCCACATGCGAATACAATTAACCGCAAGAGAAAAGGGTTCTTGCTGGAATTTTATGAGATGCATAACAGCTGCACGTGTTGAAATGCAATTTTTTTGTCCTTCCCGTTACCATTAGACATAAAAAATAAAGCAATCTTTTGATGACAAGCTCTTCCTCGTGAGATTTCAACGACGTTCAAATTGTTCCAAGGACTTCCCGTGGAGAACCGTTAATTAACGACTAAGACTATCACAAGGTACCCTCTCGTATGCCTATGCTTCTCATTTTCAAGGAGTTAGATGTCGCCTATCACCCGAGGCTCAACGTCTTCGCCATAATTATAACTCTCCGACAACAAAAGCCATGAACCATATCACCTTAAACAATGTATAAGAAAGCAACCTCCTCTGGAAGAATAAAAATAACATTATGCTATCACAGGAAAACACCGTACAAAATTTTTTAACAATTTGGAAATAGCGTAATACTCAAATAACAATCAATTTGTTTGAATACAAGAGTTTTCCGTCAAATCTTGTTCTTAGATGCAATAAATAAAGCAGCTTTAATAAATAAAATATAAAATGTAAAATGATTAACAAATTATTGGACGCTAGACGTTAGGGATACAGATGGAATATTGAACAGCATCTTAGTTCACTGGTAATCGACTAATTGAAATTAACAGCAGGTAAACGCGCTTCCCCTCGTGGTCTCGAACATTCGAAGCGCGAATAGAATTTAAAGGTAATGTAGTACTCTTTTTATAAATCGAAATTGAACGACGCAACAGGTAGTTTTCGATGGGAGGAAATATATATAGTCCTGCAGGTAAGCTTAACTTCAATTTTACCGAGTTAAGGCAGGTAATTAAACACAGAAAATATAATAAAGAGAGCTCTGTAAACGTTCCACCGCATAACAGGTCCAGCATTTAACACAAAAATAATTAAGCTGATACGATTCTACCGTGGAATTAACAATTAAGTCCTGGACAAAGACTTGCCTCATTTTTCAGAGGCTTTGTCAGCGCCTGAATCAGCAAAAAGCCATGAACAAAAGAAACAAAAGTAACACGTATTATCCGTTTTAAACAAAATTATCATATCCTACTAACCTCAAATAACATGTGGTTAAAAACAATGATTATAAAAAAGAGAAGATTGTCGAAAAAAGACCATGCACAGGGCATTAGAACATTTAAAAATTGATTCAAGTATTACAACACATACATCTGGAGGGAAAATTATTGAATCGATATAAACGAACATACATATGAGCAGTAGCCAAAACCATCACGCCACATCAACATACACTATCATGACAGCGGGATTTAACGAAAGATAATATTTCACTGAAGCAATACTTTCTAACCAGAATTTTTAAACTCCCATCAAAATAGAGTAGAAACAAAATTATTTTAAAAAATTCGTTTGCATTTTGCAACGAAATATTTTTTTTTAAAGATTTTTATAAAATTGGACTTGCCTCGCGCTCATTGAATGAGAAGGAAACTAGCGACGACGAAAAATGAAACAACGGAGGCTCGATACACCTCGGAAACTGCGGGAAACTTCATAAACATTTTAACTTCGGATTCTAAATTACACCGCTGTTTCCTCAGTGATTGATTCCGCTATCTCCAACCCTACTTTGCCTCAGAGGGTTGAAATTTTCTTCAAGAATTCACAGAATATTAATAAAGGTATAACAACCTATCCAATGAGTCTATCCTCAACAATTCCTCCGCATCCTCCTTACTCACGACCATGAGGAAGTGCCATACATTCCTCTCACCAGCCACTCCCCAACAATTCCGACGGAGAATCTCCTCATGGCAACACAAACTTCTTTCGCGCGTATAAACCCCCCTGACACCATCTACGCCACCTCCCAACTCCCCATCCTGGCTATCCATCGGGGTTACGTGCGATATCGTGCAGCGGTCGCACATACCGCCGTGGATTAATTGTCCACATGCATAATTCCGTCGTTTATCTTCCCACGGGAACTTACGAGCATGCCTTCGCTGGGACGTATAATGCTCCATGGTTCAATTGACTAATGGATCAGACATCACCAAAGCGTGGCAATCAATTGCTTCCGATTTTACGATAAGTAGACGGTCTGCATTCTTCTCCCTGTATCTTCCGAGCGAGTGGCCATAATTCGAAATGATTTCGCAAAAACTAAGAAATCAGTTGCAACTAAGACTGGCAATGAAACTAATTCCTTCGCATTGGAATTAAAGAAATAAAGCTTTGTAAGGTTCACTGTTGTTTAATTAAGGGCACGACCTGGGTTTCGTAACTTGGTTACATCGTCAGGTGACTGATCTTGCATGCATCATACATTTATACACAAAGTACACAAGTGACAGTGAGGACATCTATCGGAAAGGAAAAGGATTATTATATATTAGTTATAATTCCTTCGCTTAAAAAATCATATATCATGATTTAATTAGATAGAAAATTGCAGGCACGTCAACCATACAAAGCTAGTACATTGCCATAGCGGATCATTATAAAGAAATAACGCTCGAAATAATATTAGGCCTACCAGAATTATCACATTTTCCAGCTTTTAAACAAATATTAAACACCAATACAAGCGGATATTTGCTTAAAGTATACTCCCATAACTGAAATGAGGTTATTTCTAAAATTACAATGGCAAACCAAAATCAATACACTTTACGCATAAGCTTTTCATTTACAAGGAAATAATAATGACCCTCCTGATACGTGCATATCACATACGATAGAGTACATATATGTAGCAAAACGTGCACTAGTTCATTTTGAATTATCAGAAATTGACAAGAAAAACCAAATTAAAATTAATGAATTCCTCAGAAAAATATAACGAGCCACCATTTAAACTTTCGGGCAGTGGTACTCACAATTATTACACAAAATAATACAAGTATTTCCGCCAAGAATCGAAAGATTTAATCTTTTACCTAATTCTATAGCTTCACAAATACATTATGATATGACCTGAAATGACGACCTGTGCCCGTTCATACTCCAAAAAATATACCCAGACCTACGATAATCATAATAGTAAATTTACTCGAAATCACATACCTTAGTTTTGGAACAATAAAATAGGAACATTTTGGGGAATCAAAGAAACAATGATATGTCAAATAACGAACAGTTAAAGTCAAAAAAATTACTAGGAATGTCAGTGCAAAGACCACTTAAAGAGTTTAATTAAGGATAGTAAAGATCAAATGGCTTCATGACGAGCGCTCGCTGATAATAAAAACGCTAAGCACCTCTCGGGAGAATCACCGCGATGTAAATACAAGTGTGGTAGACAGGGTTTGAAAACAAAGTGCTGACAACAACCACAGAATAACGCGCAACACAAAGTACGGGGGAATATGATGAATGCGATCCCCACCTCCCGTCACTCGAATCGCAAAATCTCTCCATTCCTTCGACTCGTGACTCACCAACGCCTCAATCTTCCCACCCTTTTCCCCATCTCTCCGAAGAGATCAGTCGTAAAAACATCGAAAAGGGATCTGACGGACAAACACTACCCCCTCCCACTATTCTTAGCTCCACTATCGGTCGAGAGAGGGGGGAGAGTGGAGCGAGGATAGCGAGAGCCACTCGGCTAAGCGATCGTCCTTATGAGTATTTTAAGGCATTGAAGTGGGATATCAACACAAACGGAGGCGTGAAAAAGGTACAACGACCTTTTCTTCAAATCGAACTACCTTCAAAGTGATAAATCGACAAGACGAGCGTACTCAAAGAGGTTAATTCTGATTAGGTTGGAAGAAATGTACAGATTTATTGAAAATAATGATTAACATAAAATAGGGTGTATGTTTTATATTCTGAAGAATAGAAAATTTTTCAGAAGGATTCCAGCCTCTATTTGGCAGCCTGGGGAGACACTTGTTTCCTTGAAGTTAACTTGACTTAACATGGCTCAATTTCCGGATCTATGGAGATGAGGCCTTGTCCATGAATGATCGCACACAGACATTTTAACTATAGTCTTGGCGATGGATTGCGTAGCATTTTCTACAAATTTAAACAAGAACAAATACGATAGAAACACTTCTCTATAGCCTTTGCAACCTTCGAAAAGCATCTTTACATCTATTTAATGATTGCTAGCTTATCTATGGTTTCGGTAAGGCTCGGTGCGTGGAGAAGCTTCGAAAGCTTCGACATTAGCAAATATAAATGACACCCTATCTTAAAATTTTGAATGACATCCTTTGACATTATTCTGGAGACAACATTTTAATTTACATACAATTTTCGTGAGTCGAAACTATCACCAAAAAAATCTTCATCTTACTGAATACGACCATTTGGGCACAAATCTAAGGACTTTAGGACTTTACAATAATAGGTCGGGCTCCTTATAGATGAACTGCGAACTAAAAAACTGCAATAAACATGCTTAATGGCGAAAGCGTAGCTTCCGGAATGCAATTTACCGAAAAAAATATTGAGGAGGATCGTCTTACGGAGGATAAGATGGGAATGGTTAAGAGGAGCTGTCAATTTAGTGCAGCATAAACGAGATGCGATAGCTGGCTGAAACCTTTTTTTTTTCTCCCCGACTCGCTTCCACCTGTTCTTATCTGCCTCCCTTCATCTATCCCTCGAGGAGCTCGGGATGGCCAACTCCCGTAAAAACTCCGCCCCCCACCTACCCTTTCCCTCATCCTTCCAGGGAACGCTTTAATAACCGGCCAGCGAAAAAAATTACGCTTACGAAACGTGATGAGTCCCATTTAAACTGCCACCAAGGCGCAGGGCGAGCATTTCGACGATTTTTCTGATCTCGATCTTCACTCACGCTCGAATCAATCGACGCCCTTATCTTCCAGCCAACAATGGTCAGGAAATGAACGATAACCGGCTCGGAAATAACAGCAATTTGATAACAAGGGGTGAGGAACAGCCGTATGGTGATAGCTGACTACGTACCATTACACGAAGAAAAGGATGATCCATGAATTTCCTATTTAAATTAGCTTTATCCATTATTATCGGAATAATTTCCATCCACCTCTTGTGATACACAAGAGCTTATTATTTCTGTAGTCGGGAGAATCGAGGGACGCGGAGAAGATGAAAGTAGCCTTTACAACAAGAAATGACAATTACAAAAATGACCGAGAAATTACTAACCGCGGATCAGAGTCATTTTCATGTGTTTTCTCAAAAGAGAGCCAGGGAAAACGAAGTAGAAACTTCTTTCAAATGGCAAAAATCGAGTTTTAAATATTCTTTACATCAATTCCAACAACGGATTCATTCATGAAGCGTGAATGTATAAGTTTTGATGATACCTCAACGTGAAATTTAAAGCAACTGAATGCGCTATGTTGCCCAGTACTACACTTACTTCTACATTTTTTTTCTGGATTAGTAAACCAAATTAATTCAAATTGAAATTCAAACGAAAAATAATACAATTTTAACAAGTAAATTATGCTTTTTAAAAATCAAGAACCTTTTTTCCACTAGCATTCTTTTCAATAACGAAAAACTGAAGGAAAATAAACTGAGGTACAAGTAAAAACGCCCTAAATTACGAAGGACTGCCAGCACGCATGCAAAATCCCAAAAAAATTACAGAAGCATAACGTTTTCCGGAGTCTACGAACTGGGTGGGAATGACGAAAAACCACAATATCCCAGGGCCCGGAGATTAAGAAATGCCCAAGGACGAAAATTTAAAGGTAAAAGCCTTCGAAAATTCGGAGGGCCGTGGGAGCCGGACAGTTTCGTCTCACACACGGTCCGCAGATCGTGGACCACACAAGCTCGAAGGGCGATTGAAGCACACAATTGGACAGATCCACAGCGCGGAATATATCGTTCCCAATCACGCGATCGTCACTCGACCGGGGAGGTTCCCTCGCATACGCTTACGAAAGATTCCGAAAATTCAATACGGGGATACGAAGCCAATTGATACCACGGCCACCGAAGAGAAACTTTGGAGAGAACATGTTCTTCTCATTAAAATAAAGCCAGCCGCAGGGCTTTAGCGAAATAAACCCTTTAAGGTCAACTGTGGGATTTATGTCGGATGTACGAATGAATCGAGGAGAATTGAAGATAGAAAAAGCGATCACTGAAGAATATGCGTAATTACACAACTGAAACTGCAGAAAAAATGGAAGGGCTAGTTATATGATGGGATCATAAGGCCGAGAATAAAGACAATGTCTTACTTGCTTGCAATGACTTGCTTTAAATAAAGACAATGCCTTTATTTAAAGCAAGCAAGTCTTTAAGAGTGCAGGACGCTGAATACCGTAACAGAAGGAGGGATTATTATGAGAAACAAGAGATGGATGAGGATGACTCTATGGATAAAATTAAGATTAATAAGAATTTCTCCTCATAATTGACTGGACTACAAAATACAATATGAGAAAGGACAACTTTGGTCAATAGAGTAATATCGTTACGTTGCACTTCATGTCAAGCTACTTTAAACGGTAGATAACTACCAATAATAAATAATGAAGCAATTTTCCCGTGAAACCCTCGAACAAAATCCGATGTAACACCAATAAAACCTTGACTGAAAATAAAGACTCTGCACTTACCGTAGCAAGAACTAATCGCCCGCTTCGTAACTTGCTCGCTTTCGGAGTAACCATTCATCTTAAGAATTAAGCAGCATAACACCGTTCATGAACACTCACCTGAAAGAGAATGAAAACACAATTAGCATTTTTTGTCTCGTCTGAATAAATTTCTCTAACGACAGAGACGACCAAACGAGTTCTGAAGGATGGCTTTCAAAAAGAGAATAGCAAGTCACTACCACGCTCTCAAGCCCGCGGACGCGTCGGGAAGAGTTAAGGCCACCAATTCACTAATATCACTCTAAATGCATTACAGGGAGGCCATCATTAAGGGTAGGACGTAACTCCAGACGACGTAGCTCGGAAGAGATCCAGGAGCGGATGATGACTTATTTGCCAAAAGATGTTCACTAAGGGAATGAGGTAGTTGGGGGAGGGGTTGACGTGAGGTAACAGATGTCATCAGCCAATTAAAAGCAGTGGGATCGGAATATACTACGACACCAGTTAGGAGGGAGCCGAGTCGTTTTCTTTGACTGGAGTTCATTTAGAATAAACACGACGCGCCAGCACCAAAACAACCAGGATACCTCAATTACCGAGGTCTAATAACATGATCATCAACAAGGCTTTGGGGCATTCAAATTATGAAGCTGGAAAGAAATATTAAGCATATCATCAAAGGACCTATTCAGCAACGCAAAATGCCTTTTTTTTATTCTGTACCTCATTTGATACAAGTCATTATAGGTGGTAATTGGCAGACACTGAAAGCCTGACACATTACTTTTATGCATGATTCAAAAGAAGCTTGCTTAAGCTAAAAATCACATCTGTTTTACGTTTAGCGATATGAATTCAATAAAATATACCGACAAAGCTTCCTTATCAGACGGTGAGCATCAAATCGAGGTAAAATATGAATATAAAGTTAAAACTCATATATATTTGCAGTGATTAGTAAACAGATTTTGGAGAAATGTGACAGGGATATTTCGTCACTGAAAACTCAGAGCGAAACTATAAGTTCTTCACATCTCAGTCATGGAAACAAAAACAAACAGATGATAAAATAAGTAATTACAAACCATATTGAAATAAATACTAGCAATTTTAACGATTATAAAATGTATTACGAAAAATTCCACTCGATCACGCTAGAATCTTCGAATTTAATTAAAAAATAAATGTGCGTCACAGAATTAAAATAAAATATTGCCACATGTATTCAAGGAGAGTGGCGACATACCTTGAAATGTATAAGAGAACAATAAAGACGGTAAAAAGTTTTCCACGTAAGTAAGTGTAAGCTACGCAAGTATTTATAATTCCGGGGCCCTCACAATGGACATTTCATGCCAAAGAAAAGACTTATCGTAAAATATAGGTATAAAACGAAGTTAAATCATCAAAGGAACAACTCGTGTTTCCAATTGATCAGATGCATTAGCGCACTAGTCGATCGCCGTAATCACGATGAATCGCGAGCGGTAAAAACAACTACAGCAATAAATGGACAACAACAGGCGGCCTCGAACGCGTGAAAACACAGCGGTCCGAGTGAACCACGCCGCGGGGAAACAAAAACGCTTTCCTGGAGGAGGAGGAGGATAGGAGAAAAAATAAAGGCGAGGTGAAACAAGGGGCACGCGGGCAAGGAATAAAGCGAACGAACGGATGAGGAGACCGTGCGAGCGGCAACTCCACCCAAACGCCCTCGACACGAAAAAAATAAGAAACAAAACAAACGCGATCGGCGGAAAGAACGGGAGGAGAAAATACCATTAAGCGGGGAGAGAAAAGAGACGGATCGTCGAGGTGGTGTGGGAGGAAGGAGGAGGTGGGGAGAAAGAAAATTCGAAACGGCAAATGGAGGGGGGAGGGGGATGGAGGAGGATACATTTCTGACGTAAGCTCAACGCAACGATGAGGGCGTCGGCGACGTTTTATAACTTCATATATATTGGTCGGCGGCAAACGAGGGAAACTTCAGCGTCGGCATCGATAAAGGCAGAACAACTTTTTTCGAGCGGGAAGAGGCTGTCGCATTGCTTGGGGGTCGGGATCGAATAAAACGCGTAATACATAGGTACACCCAGCCCACGTATCGTACATGGGAGAGCTAAATATTTCAAGGGAGGAAAGTATTATGGAGGTGGAAAACCGAAGGGCCCAACCCAAGAGGTAGGAGGTCTCACAGGGCGGTATAAAGGCATATTGGAGGAGATGATGGGAGAAAGGCTAGAATTGGGAATGTTAAGGCTACGAATTATAGGCGTCATAAATGGAGGAAAAAGATTTTAAGACACTGAAGGTACGCTGAAGGAACAGTTGAGGAGATATAAGCTTAGAAACGACTTCGTGGTGACAAAAGTTGATAGGAGACGATCTAAATGCACTTAACTCAACCTTAATGGAGATCGCTAGCAAACCTAAAATGTCTCGCATTAACAACATCATAATTCTATATATTACACCATTGAACGTCCCTATAATATTTATTAGGGGGATTTGAAAGAATAAAAATACAAAACCCTTAGTAAATTTAATTAGACACACTAATTACCCTCAAAGTATGACTATCATAAATAAACTCCGTAAAAGCAATCACAGTTAATAAAAAAAAAATAAATGATCTTCTTTTCCTATAAAAATTCACATGCTCCCAAGAAGGCATGAACACTGGATATCACTAATAAACTACTGTCCGGCTATAAACGTATTTAAATAGACACAATAATTACCCTCAAAGTACGACTTTCATAAATAAACTCAGTAAAAACAATCACAGTGAATCCAAAAAAATAAAACTGACCTTTTCCAATAAAATTCACATGCTTCCTAGAAGGCATGAACACTGGATATAAACGGCTATAAACGTATTTATTTACTTCCATCATATTTACACAGCATTTTTCATATTTTGCAGACACCGCGCGGCTTTGTTTTCTATCCATAGACACTCTCCTCCTCCTTTTACACCATTCAAAAATCACGTTCCTTTCAAAGGTAAACTCTCAAACACAAAGCTTCAAATAATTTTCATAGCAATGCTAGTCTGTTGCGAAAACTACGAGCCCAAACTCATCCTGGTAGACATTCGCTAATGATTAAAGAATAAAATTAACTGAAATAGGTCGCAATATGTCGCTGAATAATTTACCGAATTAACTAACGCTTCTAAAAAAGTAATAAATGATACACTGAATTGTTGACGCCTTAACATTGTAGAATTCCATTTTAATCAAGGCAAAATAACAAACTTTCCTTTCTACAACTTAACCTTCGATCTTCGACTAGTTTCCATAAACTGTATCATGAATGTATTGACACTGGTCGACAATAAATATTAAGTAGTAGAAAGCAAAGTTTGCTATTTTTCCTAACTTAATAATGAATAAATTATATATTTATGCCCATTGTAAATAGGGGGATGTGATACCCTAGTGGAAAGAGCGCTTCGTTTATGAATGGAGGGTCCTGGATTCAAATCCCGAGTGAATCCTTTGGACAACCCTAACTAAAAATACTCTAATTGACGCCCTACCCGAGTGTTCGCGATTCACAAACCTATGTCTTACTCTGGGTTGAGCTCAACAATCACCAAACCAAATCAACTTTTAGTTCGATAAATTTAGCGAAAATTACTGTTAACGATTAATTTCAATCGTTAATATTTTAAACCTCTAATCCTATGGTGGAGGTAGGGTAGGGGTTCGGAGTGCGTGATGCGATGGTTCGCAAGGATGTAGTTGGAACGGGAGAGGGAGAGAGGGGGGAAAGAGAGAGGGAAAGAAATGAAGAGAGAGGGGGGATGGTCGAAAAAGCGATCGATATGAGGAGAGCACGTGGGAATCGCCCGTGGGAGCATTCGGGGAGGGGGTCGGTGGGGGTGGGTGGGGGCTAGAGGGGGAGGCAACGCACTTAGCGCGTAGGGTTGATTACTTCGAGGCCACTCCGGCCAATCTTCGATTTATAAAAGCCATTTCCGATACGAACCCCGAATTTCATGAGAATAATCGCCTTTAGTAACATGTTTCGCTTAGCGTTGGGAAAACACTGTATACGTACACACTAGTGTTATAATCCAAGGATAGGTTTACTGCTGCCCAACACTTCTCCCTATCCTTAGGAGTTCCTTTCGCCCAAGCTTTTCCTTCCTCATATTCTTCATGAGTTCCCGCAAGTGGGAATTATTTTCACAGAATAAGCAGCGATTTCATTATTTCCGAATACGGCTTTATCACAAATTAACGTCATCAAGATAATAACCCTACTCTGAGGAGTTGCGCACCTTCTGCAAGAAGCGAAATCATGGTCGGAAATAGTAAAATCAAGTACACAGCACTCTCTCATAAAAACAGCTTTACAAATGCTTCAAAATGATATAAAATCAAGCCAAATGAGATTTGATTTGACCGTCAATCGAAAAGCATTCACGCTGATATTTTTATAGGCATGAAGCCGCACGATCACTCTTCCCATCGCAACAGACATTCTCTCTTTTATAGTCTATGGCAATTAGGCAATGAATAAAACGATACGATAAAGTTTATCTTCCCTCATTCTAATCTATTCAATCTATTCCATTCGCATAATACATTCACCACTGATAAATTTAAATTATCTGGCAAACTAACAGCAAAAACAATTTCCGCTACGGATGATTACTCTCCTACTCAATCAGGTCACCAGAATACTTAGCACGAGTTGATAAAGTTATACAACCACAGACGCTCAATTATCTGCCGAAAAGGTATAGTATTAAGTGATGGAGTAAAAAACTCTTGAAAACTACTCCAACATTTATTTCCATATCAATCCTCTGAAAAATATACCGACATTGATGGAAAATAGTATGAAAGTAACGAAATCTACTCATGACACGACACCTGCGAGGGAAAAATAAACCTCAAGGAAATTTATAAGACATCATTTGTAGATAAATATATCGTGCATAAGGTGGGCTGGGATGGGCACATGATTTCTCACTTCTGAAAACTCGCTGTATGGTCGACCACGGGTTTTATAGACTACGATCGCTTTCCGAGCACCTCCGTGAGTCGAGCAGCACGATCGGGCACGAGTACATGAAAACTGGGACGTCGAACGTTTGAAAAAGGGAACGCGGGCCGAGGAGTAATCGTCGCGCGGAGGGGAAAAACATCGGAGGCACGAAGGCGATTAGCAGTACCGCTCGACCGCTCCAAACACTTCCGAGGCGTGATGGAATTAAAACGAGGACCCGATGCTGAGGTGGAAGATCTCGGTAGGTTGGGAACGAGACGGAGAGAGCCATCGGCCGGGAGACGAAGGCCCAGAGGGAAGGGTGATCGGAAGTGTGAAGACGTGATGGAGATAGAGTCCAGTTTCCGATTCGTTCCAAAGAAATGAATCCGCTTCAAGAACGAGAAGGAACGAATAAGATAGCGAATACGACATTTTTCACAACGGCAACACCGGTGGCAAGAACTCAAGAGTGAATTCCATGTGTACAGAAAAAGGAATTATTATACATGCCCTTAAATTTATTTAACGGAAAATAATGAGTTAAAGTAACTAATCGCTCGATATTTTAACTCTTTCGGAGAGAACTTCTAATTAAGACGTGACATAATCATACCACGAGGTTCAATATTAAATATTTTTTATGGTCACAAAATAAGTTCAACTTTTTACGTAAGGATGTAAACCTGTTTCGAAAAAATCCCAATGCTACGCCATGTTTACGCAGAAGTCATAATTTTTTCTTTTGATAGTAAATAATTCTCATTATTCTGAATGTAAATATCTTCATAAAACGAAAAAAACTGGCTTAAAATTAAAGATTGCAACTTAGGTAGATCAACAGTCTCAATAATTGCCGAGTACAGAAAATTCGAAAATAGGTTCAAATCTTTAACAGAGAAATGGTCAAACCAAACACTAGTTGAATCTACTTTAATAATTCCTAAATAACTATTGACAAAGGCCTATCTATCCAGTATGAATAACCCGTAGCAAGAGAAAATGAAGACTTTTTGAAAACATCTTGGAAAAAAAAGAACGAATCCGTGAACTCAATCCCTTTGGTGAACGAGACCGTAAGTACGGGTCCGGCAGAGGAGCGATGGGCAGCAGCCATCACTAACTGGGCGTGAGAAGGAGATATCGATGAGGCGTGAAGATCCGCGGATGGGCGTGCGGAGAATCTAGCACGGGTACGAGGGCGATCGTGGGCATTGGTCGGATGGGGGAACGTCGTGTTGCCGACGGTTTAAAGAAAAGGCAGGTTTAAAAGCGAAGAAGATGAATGATGGCCAAGCTCCAGGTGATCGACTGAATCTTTGGAAGGAGGAGAGAAACGACCACCAAACTCACGGACACATCGCCTCGGTTCAATCACGTTTCCGCTTAGAGCAGATAATGTTTTCATTACGTCCGTAAATTCCAAAAACACCTCGTTATTTGTGTAGATACTTTATCCTTCTCGATGAATTTACCTCATATTGCACTTTATTTGTGAAAATACATGATTGCGTGTCATTCCAAAAGGAATAAAATCGAAAGGAACCTGGCAGAATCGGATTAGATGGCCAATGAATCAAGAAGTTTTCATACTGACAGATTGGAGATGCTTGTATAAGCACAGATTTCCAATCGCAACATTAGGGTATGGGGAGGAAGAGAAAGGGGTTCATGGACAGTATGAAAAGTAATTGACATCATACTGAACTGGATAAGGAAATGTGCGGGAATTTATCATGCCCCTAACACAATAAACTACCAGTAAAAATATGACACAATTACGATGGTGTAAAACCTCTCAGGGATAACAAAGGACACCTCTCTGACTAAGTTATTTCACCCGACGGTTGGCTGGGATATGTGACGGTAGAATTCAACCCAGACTAACAATCAGCCAATTTCCCCGAGCTAACTCGCACCTACAAGACTTCACAGACAAATGACTTCAACTTTCTTTGATCTCACTTGAGTACAAGGCAGCGATTTAACGAGGTAAGCTGAGGAAAAAATTGAAATGTCACACGCTCGTTGGGAGTTATTCCTCCGTAATCGAAGATTAGTGATAAGTGAAGATCTTTTCAACATGACTATTGACCGAGTGACAAAAACAACGAAAAAAATATTAAGAGATAGCTGAAGCTGTTTCCCAAACAGGACTAAGGATGGTCCATTTGAAAAAATATTTTGAGACAGTTATGTAAGGAACTTCGATTTGTGATCTATGAATAAATAGTACAAAGGTGTAATGGATATCTACTCATTGGTAAAAGTAGGAGTGAAATCTTTGGTAGTTGTTTGGTAAATACGGTCTTCATAGAAATTTTGCAGAATGGACTTTAGCTGAATTGGAATTCACGGATTCGATTTCCCCCGACGATCAGCCACAATATTTCAGAGGAGACCACGTTGGGCGATTAATTGCAATACCCCACCATTTGAAGGGTGTATACCTACTATCATTTTGGTGGATCTCTTGAATATTATCGACAAAGCCACCCAACAAACGAAACATTATCTAAAAACCATAGTACGCCTACATACCTTCCGCAAGGCAAGGCAAATTCATTAATTACCCCAGAGCCTAAAATTTTCATTAATTTTAGGTTATGGGGTTCCAGTCTATTGAAGTGATTGAAGGGTAAAATCTAATTCCAGTGATTTTGCTCTAAGACATATACGCGCATACACAGCTATTAAGAAAACTGCCACCACATTGACCCGAAAACTGAAAACTGACACGACTAATTTTAAGAACCATGAGTGTGGTCCAACGCCATGCTATCGTCAAGTCCACGACGATACAATTAAAATGAGCTCCACGCAAATTTTGAAAGTTCGCTACTTGCCCAAATTTATGCTGAACCGATTCAGCAATGGAGGGAAAAATACGACTGCACCATTAAACAGCTAAGACAGGGTTAAATTTAAACATTGAAAACATGATTCAGAAAAATAAATCCGACAAGAGATCATTTTATCCAACCCCCAACTGAATTCGGTACCGATAGTGAGTAGATAGTGACAGATAAAATCAAAATCGAGATTCAAGCCATCCCGGCGTGTCACTCTGGAGAACACGTAGAATATCTGGAGCTGTCGACTTTAGCGTAAGAAACGTAGGATGGCAGACGAATGACATTCCATTAGATTTCTAGGGATTTATAGATGAAAAAAGGCAATACCATTCCAAGAATTCTACCACTCATGTAGCCATTCCAGGACTCTCTATCTTTCCTCTAAAAAGGAAAAAATGCACCCCATGTCATATGCGAGACAGAAACTTCTCATGAGGATAGAGTCACAAATTTTGCAGTCGCTTCGCAAAGCTTGATTAAACTATCATTTTTACGCTTTTACTTCCTCACATAACACAGTTCTTATTTTAAACAAAATATAGCGATTGAAATTACTATAATAGAATGACCACTCGACATTAAACAGATATTCCGACTTTTCCTGACTAAAATTTCAGACGTTTTGTAACATTTATTTTACTGAATGCAACATCCATATAATTGATAAAATTAAATTCTTTTAAATATCAGCCGCAAATAAAATGCAGAAAATTATGTCTGAAAACTTTGGCGCTTAAGAGTGGAGATTCGACACTAAGAGAAGAAATAAAAAGACAATTTTTGACTGAAATAGGGTAGAAAAAGACCATAACTTAACTCCAGTCATCTTCAAGACGAGATGATGATGAGTAAAATATCGAATCCTGAATTGTAATCGAGTCCTAAACCACGGGATTGAAAAATTGTCTATTTTCTTCAACTTCATCAATGTGAAAAAGCCTCCAAGATGGGAAGATAGACTTCGGGCAAGTCAGAGCCAGAGAGAGAATGAAAATGTGATGGAGGAAACGGAGGGTTCGTGGCGAAGGTGTAAGGGTGCCGTAGGACACAGCTATGATGTGAGCGGGCGCCGCGATGTCGGCTTAGGAAGTAGGTGTGGATGCTGCGCAGCGGACCCGGCATTGTTAGATGTAGGGGTGAGGAGTGTCATAAAAATACAGCAGAGGAGGGAAAGGTGGAGAACGGCAGGCCCTCCCCACAAACACCTTCAGAATTAACGTAGCACACGGGGGAAATTGAAGGTACCCTCACAAAATGGGGAGAAGGGAGAAAATTGGCAGCGCAAGATGAGATGAAAAGTGTTGACAAGGTTTCCAAGACGTGGTTTTCCTTCTTTTACTCTATCTCTCTCTCCTCCGAGAAGATCGGCATTTTTAATGCGGATCGATTGACATTCCATTTGCGTACCGCAGAGCAAAAGACACAGAGTTTTGAAAATCGCGAAAAAATTTATTTTTTAACTTAAGTGCCCACATTAAGTCAAAATTCTTCACTGATAGAGGTTACCGTCTCGATGAAACCCATAAAAATAAACAGGAAAGATAAATGCTTACGACTGAGAGCGAGGAGAAAACGCCCATTGAATTTCCAAAAGGGAAAAATCTTTAAAACAGACGAATTCATGAAATTGACCTGATTAACCTAAATCACACTAGCCTAATTATCCAGAGGGGTATGAAATGATTACGATTTTCCATACGCATAAGCTTAAAATTTATGCATTAAAATAGAAGAAATCTTTCCACACATTACTTTTAATATGCACAAGACATATGACATGACACTTTTTCAATGACATATCATCGGCTACAAGACGGATCAGTGGATTTTTTTTTCGAAAAAAAAATATGATAAAATTCCTGTTAAATGAGATAAAGAGAAAAAATATTTACATTGATGGGATCAGGAGTTGAAGTGTGACTAAGTTCCTGCAGCTTGTATTGCAGAATAGGGTGGTTTCCTATTATTTTTGATTGCCTAAATCGAAAGATTATTACTCCTGGAGTACGCATTTCACACTTCTAGATTTTTTAATGACAATATCTATTTTTCGCGATTAAATGAAAAGTGACAAATTTCAAGCGCGCGAAAACGCGACGGCTAATTCGGAATGATGGGAAACGTCCGTGTGACGTATTTCTGGTTCCCCCTTCCGCCTTGTGAGGTGACCTTGGGGCGAGGCTTGAGCGCTGATACGACGCAGGCTGCTAACAGGTAGCTGAGTACCCTGCTAGCAGGTAGCGCTTGGCTTAAATAAGGATTATTATTCCCCTATCAAATGAAGGAAACTTTCCAAACTTAGGTATTTTTAATGTGTGATTACTAAGAGATGTTTCCCTGACCTCTGTGCCTCATGCATGCATTAGTAATCTCAGACAATGTTAAAATCCTATTTACACGTATAATAACTAGGTCCCTGTGATGTTCCGAGGAAAGGAATCGCATTGGCGCCAATTTGGCCTTTTTTAAATGAGGTTAAAATTGATCGTTGCCATTCGTCTAAACTGCGATTTCTAAAGCCAAATAATGTGTATATTATGAATACACTAATGGTGGGTAAGGAATCGCAATCAATGCATTTCGTTTTCTTTGATGAAGGAAACTACCCTATTGCAGGTTTCGGCGGCGGCGGGGTCATGTCCTCGCCTGCCACACTAGAGGTCGCGGGTTCGAGTTCCACCTGGGTAGGTTACCCCTATCCAGGATACGGATATTCGCATACGTTTGATTGTTAAGTTAAAAACCAGATGTAAAAGGTTAATGGTGCTTTATTCTGTGGTAAAGAACTAAATAAAAATAGGTTGAAGGTGAGAATGAAGCAGAAGCAATGGAGGAAGTTTAGCGGATGAGATAAAAAGGTGTGATGAGGTCGCCATGTGTATTGTTAAAGGTAATGCTGCTTAGGGCACGTTTCCATACAAGGTGTACGAACCAAAATATTCTTGGACGGATGTTATTGCCTTTTCTTAGAAAAGAAATTGAAACAATGAATTTACTATATAAAAAATATAGAGCAAAACCGCTCATTCATACCCCTATCAAGTGGACTTGCACCGTTTCCGAATTCATTACTTACATTGAATTCCTACATGATTTCGCTCTTCATATCCCCCCTAGCTCTACCTTCATTCATCCCTTTCCTTCCCGACATTCACCCTTCGATTCCCGACATTAGCATTCCCAAGCCACTCAGAATGTCCTTCAGCCTAATCCTACTTTCTCCTTATATTTTCTCGCTTACGTGACGACACTATAAAAAAGACGGTAAAAACGCTCAAAAACCAATTGATAGCGTATTCTTAGCCCGCAAATCAGGATTTTCAAAATGAATAAGAATACCTTCAAGTCGGATAAATGCACATGTCCAAAAAGAATATTGTAAAAGAGAAAAAAGTTCATAAGTCGTTTGGTTGAATGAAAACATATATTCCAAAGTATTCTTACGCACCAACGTCGAAAATCCCCACGTGAGTACTTTTCTATTTAAATAGCATTTTTATCGGAGGAAACAAATTCTCCCGATTCAATCAAAACTACCTTCACCTAATGACCACTTTGATTACGCGAAATCGCCGGGAAAAGACTAAAAATAGAACAATACGTTAGAATTCACACGCAAGGTGAGCAACTAAAACTAGAAACAGCTACACAAAACACCTCCAAGGAATGAGGTCCTTTCACATTGCTGGGCCAAACACAAAAAAGACGTACCAAGGAAAGAAATTTTCGCGGAACCAAAAGAAGCCGCTCGCAAAAAAAAACGCCCAGTCAGCGATGAGCTTGACGTAAAAAAATAGGCGAAACAATTCGATACCCTAGGGTGAGATAATGCGGCATGAGAAGGCATTATTCAAAAACCAAACATTCGCGGAACGTGGGTTCCGTGAATTATGCATTCCGGCGCATCGCTCGGATGACGCGGAACTGCACGGACGGAGCGGAAGGACGTAAGAGAAGCATTGCGGTAAATAGGATCGAGGAAATAAAGGAGTCAACAGGAGGGACGGAGGGGGTAAGAGAGAGATGGGGTTGAGAGGCTATCCAGAAGGGAAAAGGGGGTTGGGGACTTTATGGTAGGATGAGGAGAGGGAGGAATAAGGGGAAATATCCACGCCCCTGTGAGTGGAAGGCGAGTCCATGCATTCACCCTTTCGGTAGCGGAGAGGGGTACCCCCCCCCCCTCTCCCCACACCACCAACCCCGGAACCCGAAAACGCCGAAATCTGGCAACATTGCAGACGTATCGAGCGGGCAAGGCGGCACTTAGGGGGTGGCTGGAGTGTGGGGAAAGGGGAACTGGGGTGGGGTGGGGGAGAGGAGGGGAGGGGTTCACAAAGGGATAGGGATGAAAGAGCACGAGCGGTATAGGGATAAAGGAAGTCGACGAGGAACCGAGGAGAATAGGGAATCCTAGAAAAAAGAAACGGCGGAATATTACGGGAATTTAGATCGAGCGTAAACCAATCTAGATCAACGGGCGTATTTTGCACACTAATTAGAAAAAAAATGTAAAGCTGGATTTACTTTTATACAGGAAGTTTTCTGCGAGTGATATATAAGCTTGAAAAAGTGTGCTTAATTCCCTTAATTAAAGATCTTGTAGGAAAACGTAAAATTAAAACTAACTTAGACATATAAAGAAATAATTTGGCATTAAAAAAATAGTTAATAAAAATTGGTGGGACGTTAAAAAACTAAAATTTAAGGAGAAACAAAATTGCGCAGCAATCTACAAGTATATCATTGTCTATAGAAGCAGGTAAACGATTAAAAAAGTAATTAAATAAAAATAAATTTAATTCCAAGTTGGTCATTTTTAATTCTATTGGAAAACCAGTTTGCTAGGTGAAAATTGATTCTTTAAATACTTATGAAATATCGCAATCCAACTCAAGAATGACACCTCCCCTGGCGATGGATAGAACAGAAAAAGTAACAGCAGAGTCAAAAGTTTTTAAATTAATCGCGAAACGGGTCAAATGTAAAAAACTGAGAAGATAAATATGAAATGTTCTTCTTTAACAAGAGCGAAGATTCTCTGGACAACATTAAAATCCATTGATGACCAGAGTCATAATATGAAATATTACCATTGATCTTTCATGACAGTAATACGCTAACGTATTTAACCGATACCAAGAATGGTATGCTCAAATTTTCAATTAAATCGAGGACATAAAGATTTAAAATTTTGTTCTTGCGTAATTATTTTCCGTTTACAGATATTAAACAACGAGCCCTCACAAATAAAATCACTATTTAATGCTAAAACTAATGCAAATTTTATGTAAGGTTTTCGTTAGTATGACAAATATGACAACACTTCACATCGTGTCACCTGTCTAGCTAACCAGTTACGGAACTCTACAATCATGAATTTCAAATTCATCCTAGTATTGTCACCGTAGCATAGATGTGCAAAAGAAACATTAGTAAATTAATCCACCTTCCCTGAGTCGTGAAAAATAAAGGCATGGAAAAATGAGAACTTAGTTTCCACGTCAAGTACGACGCGTAGGAAAATTAAATTTGCTAAGCGTCAGGAACAGTGTTATAACTGGGGACTAGCTTCAAGAGCTTTAACTCATGCATCGACGGGGAAGCTCAAAAACCTCAGAACGTCACGTCCCTTACCAAGGTTCTGAACTTTGATTAAGGCTTCGGCAAATGGCAATAACTAACACATCTCCTCAAATCTGAAACTGAGGGGTCGTGGGAGAGGTAAAGGTTGATGAGACAGGAGGGAGATTACTCACTGAAGATCGGAGGGGTAAGTTAATCCGACGAAGATAAGGAAAACTTGGTCAGACAACGATGGTAAGGAGAACACAGAAATTAGATGCTTATCACAGGGAATAGAGAGAAGTTACAAATGAGCCCTTGAAGTAATTCCATACTGCAGCAAGGTTAAGGCCAGCGGAAAACAATGGCTGTACGACCAATAGAGCACGTTTTTTCAAAATTAAAATTAAATCATTAAGTCTACCGTTGAATTGAAAGACAGTATCGTATCAATTAGCAAAATTACTGGCAGAGATTAACGTTTCCAGCTTAACGTAGTGGAACGACGATATTGGATTGAAATGAAATTCACTTTGTACGTTCCACACTGATCATTAAATACCGACCATGGTTTCGATAACCATGTCATTATGGATTATAAAAACTTAATTGATTATTTTCCTGCAACTGCAAAGGAAAGTATATTTACTGAATGAATTGCAGCAATAAGTAGTTTCTGAGAATTATTGAAGTAAATTACCCATTCAGAATACGATATCATACAGTTATTTTGCAGTCCTGTAGGGGTACCTTTACGTTCCAAAAATATGCTTAAAGTTGTGGTCCCATTGGATGTTCATAGGCGCAGATGTATGGGAAGAACAAAGACTTTAAATCGTAATCAAAGACAATTTTCAGAAACATGAGAGAGCTCACACACCTTGCGAAAAAAGATCACGAAAGGGCTCAGAGGAGGGACTGGAGCAAACAGTGGGGCGGAAACGTGGACTCGCACAGAAAAATAGAGGAAAGGCTGTAGGGGCAGCTTCGTTCAAATGAATAAATCCATATAAAACGCACACCATTTCGAATAAAATTAGAGCAGGTTCTATTTAACATTAAGGCGACGCACTATCGTCCGTTCAGCTTTGGGTCACACGCAGTAAAAGTCTCTCACACATTCTCGCGACAAATTTTTTCGCGACACAGTTTATTAAAGATTTAAAAAACTAAAGTGCTCCAAACGTGCTGCTGAGATGACTGATAGGGTATGGTTAGTGGATGGAATTAAGAAATAAGGGTAAGCGTGCCATGGTGACGGACATTTTTTGTTACTTCGTCTCCATTCTTCCGGTACTACCGCGCCGGTTTTTTGTTTTCTTTTATTATCTGGGGCCTTCATGATAGTATACGCCTGGGCTATAATCCACCAGATTGCAGTGTAATATTCAAATTCAACGGAAGCTGTCCAAATGATTAAGGAATTATTTCCCACTTCCATCTGTATTTTTTTCAACTAGAAAAGTCTCAAGTGGATGAGGATCACACGAATTCTGCGCTCGTGTAAAACCGACGCGGTAGTACCGGAAGAATGGAGAAAATGGAACCTCAATACCGCATAAACCTACGAAGTCATATCAATTGTTACTAATAGATCACTACCAATAAAAATCATGCACAAATGGCGATTTTAGAAAGAAATTCCACTTTAATTATAAGGATTGCACACAGAATTTTTTTCTAACACAACAGAGAAATGAATGCAGAAGACAGTCAAGGCGTGTTTACCACTTGGCCCAGCAAGCAAGAGGGTTAAATCATTTGTCGGACGGAAAAACGACCTTAACCGAACTCGCAATTGATGGTATCGTTATTGATTTGCCAAACCACTGGCGATCCCAACCAACCGATTGCGCTCATCGCCCGTGATCCCAGAGAGGCAACGGGACAACACGGACGAAGAGATACACTACCCGCTCCGCTTGAGATGGGACGGGGCTGGGGCTGGTGACTTTTCCCAAGGAGAGCGTGTTGCATCACGGCTAGAGGTCGGGGAATGGGATCTTGCTTTTATATTATCTGGGGTCTTCATGATAGCATACGCCTGGGCTATAATCTAACAGCTTTCCAGTGTAATACTCAAATTCAACGGAAGCTGTCAAAATGATTTACGAATTATTTCCCACTTCCATCTATCATTTTTTCAACTAGAAAAGTCTCAAATGGATGAGGATCACACGAATTCTGCGCTCGTGTAAAGCCAAAGAGAACGTTCAATAATCCAGTTGAGAAGAAATGCCAAACATTTAGCCTTTAACCACAGTTTATATCTACGAATGGCAAACCTTGCTTCAGTAGGGTATTAGTTCGGAACTGAAAAGGAATGGTGAGAGCAGCCTTTTCGACAAGTAAAAGAGAGCGCAAAATAGAGAGCAAAAATTTAAGGGTACGGAAAGGAAAGTAAAACGCACATTTAAAAAATTAACCTAGAAAAAAAGGTTCGACTTTGTATTTGCAACATCAACAACAAGAACAAAACAATTTAAGTGAGAAGATGAAAAGTCAAGAACGAAACATTACGAATGCTTAGAAAGATTATACAACTGCTTAGTAAAAATTCTACAGGCGACTTGCCAAGATAACTTTTCCTAAACCAATAAAATTCACTTTTACTAAATTTCCCTGGTAAACTTGAAGTTATGGATTAAACACAAAATTCTAGTTCGTTTTTACAGTTGTGTTGCTCTTTGAATTCATACCGACAACCGGACCAAAATCCGTGCCTCGATAACATCAAATTCAAGAGAAGCAATGAATCAATGGAATAACTATAGCATTTTATTTATACCGTTAATTCAGTCTCACTCACAATGCATAATTTATAATCAAAGCTGACTAGATGGTAGGTGGAAATCCCACTTAATGCACGGATACGCATATTTTCAAATTCTACTTTATTACAAACTTAAGGCGCACATTCAACTCCTGGCGAATTCGCATAAAATATGAACCACACACATGACCGGATAATATAATTTCCGAGAGGCTTAGAAGCATAGAGGCACTGCTCTCCAATCCGCGAGTGGGGAATTTCCATGAAATTAGGTCAAAGCTTTTCTAAATGGGCCGAGCAAAAGAGAGAAAATACGCTCCACACTCGGCTCTCACATTTCAACTGGCAAAAAATAAAAGGACGCCCTCTACGAGTCAAGAGATACCGTCCGTTCATTGATTCCATTTATTTCCGATCCGTCGCACGCGTAGTTCAAGTGGACAGCGTCCAGCGTGCACCCGAGAAATATTCCGTCACAAAAGGACACTGGAGATGAGTATTTCACCCGACAAAACGCAGGCGGGAAGCAGGAAATTGTAATCTATGACGAAAAAAGACAGAAATATTTTCGGCAACATTCGCCCCACTCAATGGTGGCAAATAATTTAGACTCGGTTCTAACGGATATAAACATTATGCTACCGTTATTTGGCCCTAGGAAAACATTTTGAGTGTAAAATGGTAAAAAGATGGGCTTAAAAACAATGAATACGACTTGTTCACTGGGTTGACTTCAATTGATCGGAGGAGATCTAGCTCAGGGCCTAAAAATAAATAAAAACAAAATTCAATTGTATTTTCCTCCTCACCTTCACCCATGAGGTGAAAAGAAACGAGATAATGCATATTATTTTAATATAGCATGGCCACGTTCCCTGAAAATTGACACGCTGCAGCGTAGCGCGCTGCATTGCTTAGAAAGGCAATTCAGAATTTAAAACAAGACCTCCAACCCGGTCACCAAACCCATTAAACTTTTTTAAGAGATAGTCCAGCAATACTCATAATCCGCGTAACGATTGATGCCTCAATAATATTTTAAATGCTTGCTGTATTGCAGTAAGGGGAAAGTCAACTGGGAGAAGCATCTTTAACCCTCTGATGATACGATAAAGGTTTCCACTGGAGGAGTCAAAATGTAACTGAAGTCGCATTGCATTCGATCTACAATACAACGTACAGACACACGTGAAACAGCGGTAATTTTTGCCACTATGATTAATTTAAATTAATGGATAATGATACCTAAAATGTATTTTGGGCGAATTTTCTAAATTCTGATCACAATGGCTAAACATATGAGAAGTAATAGAAAATATGTCCTGGAATAAACTCTCCCAACTCAAAATAGAAAATAGGGTTCCTTCCTTCGCGCCTTTAATGACGTGGTTGTGGGATCAAATATAAAAAACAAATAACCTATCCCTCGCCGTAGCGATTCCAGCACACTCCACTGAAAAGTTATGCACGGGCTTTTCGAAGGATCCACCCAATGGAAAAATTATGCAAATGAAACATAGGGCACGTGATTATATGGACCCGTTACATATGGGTGGAAGGGCTAGGGAAAAGGACAGATGTTAACAAGGAATACAACAAAGGAACAAAGGAGTACAAACGTAGACGATGCCTTCAACCAAGAGAGAATAGGAAAAAACAAAATTCAAGTAGAGGAAAACTGCGTGTCATCCAAAACACCATGTCGGTCCTCTTAGAATTCAAAGCGACAACCGGGTCAAAATCCATACTTCGGTAAGATCAAATTCAAGAGATGCATCAATGTAATAACCATAACCTTGAATCAATGACTCAATACATAATATTGAATCAATAATTCAATTTCCCTCCTGGTTTTAACCAAATTGTAGCCAAAAAAACAAGCAGCCACCATGACTTTACACTTGAAAACATTTGAAAGCCTCTATAAAAAAATCTTTTTTCAAATCCTTGTCATATTTACATGAGTATGGTTCTAAATACTGAAGCTGACTTTCTGTTTTGATTTTTTGCTTCATACATATTCGATTTATGTATAGCTGGCTAAATTGTTCCTTCCTTCATTCTGCGCTTATTTTTTTCTGTGAACAATACTCCGCTGCACCTCATTTCAGCTTCTTCAGGTTATCTGTTTCGTTAGGTAAATCTTTTCACTAGTATATATACTTGAATCAGAGATCAGGTATGTACGCCAGAGATTCATGTTAAATAGCAAAATATCCTTATAAAATAAGTTGATTCTACTAAGGTTAAGTACATGTAATTGCACGAAATGACCACGGGATAGCTAAACATCTTCATAGAAATAGTCAGTTACCCGCAAGGACACGCCTCAGCCACGTGGACAGAGGTAGCGTGCGTATGGCTTCGCTGTGTTGTGGCATTTTATGTCCGACAGCTTGCAAAATGTCGCTTCCCTTTAGTCATCATCTCAACGGGGAAGGATGACGCTTTGTTCGCAACCTTGTTTGAAGAACTCGGCAAGATATCGGGCACTACCTCAGGAAACAAAGTCAAGGATAAATGATTTTTCCCCATGAAATGCTTACATTTAAAAAACATCTTTCGGATATATTTTGCAACAACCCCGATAGACTAAAAAAATATGCACTTAAATATTAAAAATTATGGTCACCTTGGATTTTATAATGTTCGCATGTTCATGAGCTGACCACACTCTGCTTCCCTGACCGCACAAAAGCACTTCCTCTAGCTTCATTTATAGTTAAATATTGAATTTCCCATGCACTCGGCGAAGTAACCATCACATAGGCAAACATTCTTATTCTTCTCAATATATTACCAAGATGAAAAATACTCCCTTAAAAACTCCCGCACTTAACCCACCCCATCATTTCGGTTCCAATGTTCATAACAAATTCGCTTGTTCTCCACCCAAATACCGGCTAAATTACTTTCAAAATCCACGAAAAACCCCACTTTGACGCTTTCAATGAATAGTGCACGGGTTCTATTGCTCATGAACTTCCTTTCAAGAACTATTTTTGGCACATTTTTGCGATCCAGTATTTCAATATTCTGTGAAAACATTCAAATTCCTAATTATTTATTCCACTTATGATCTAAATTATACGGCGAATGTATGATCTTAGGTTTTCCCGGCGTATCAGTTGCAGAAAAGTTTCTCGGGTTTTCCACCGGTTGATGTCGTCCACGTATCCCGACGTTTCGATCCGCGACTTGCTGATCATCCTCAGGTGATCTTCCGAATGCCGTTCTTCGAAATTTTTCCAGTATATCGGGTTACACCTGACCTCGGATGGGTGTATATATAGTGTAAAATTTTCGAAGAACGGAATTCGGAAGATCCCATGAGGATGATCAGCAAGTCGCGGATCGAAACGTTGGGAGGCATGGACGACATCAACCGGTGGAAAACCCGAGAAACTTACCTATGCGACGAATGTTCTCGAAAGCTCAGCACATCACTGATAGAATACATAGAGCACATCATGAGATAGCACTTAAAAACGAGGATTGAATTGTAATAGAAAGGCGAAAGAGGAAATATATTCCAGGGAACTATCTGCGACATCCTCTTCGAGACACGAGAAGCAGGGGAACATCAAGAGGGGGAGATGGCTGGAGGGATGGAGTGCAGAGACAATGGGGTTGGCCGGGAGATTCTCCAATGCGCCCCTGATCTGAAAAGGGGGTTGCAAACAGCGCGAGAGGCAAACGAGTTCGATGGCAGAAAATTAATGAGAAACTTTTCCCGGAACTGCCCAAACCTCTGACTGAAAGGAAGGCTGAGCGTACACATTCACGCAACGGGAAAAGATTGGGTTTCCTGTAAAACGCTCTCCCATCCCATTACGGAGACGAGAGATGAGAAGGATCCAACCTAAACGCCCTGCCTTTGACTTCGAAAATCCCCAGGAGGATAATGGATATCACGGCAAGACACCACGACCCTTTGACGACACTCGACACTTGATCGGAGCCTGCAAATCAAACTCATCGTCATGGGAACGATTCCAAGGCATGTAGCAGTAAGGAAACGGTTCATCAAAACTTACATTTGGATTATAATTCTCTACGGAAGTGAGGTATGGACAATGACAGCCGCGGAGAAATCAAGGATAGAGGACTTTGCAATGTGGTGCTACAGAAGAATTATGAGGATCAAATGGATCGACCGAGTAAGTAATGAGGAAGTCCTGAGAAGAGTAGGAGAGAAGAGAAGCCTCGTAAAAACTTTTATAAGAAAACAGAACAACCTTAAAGGACTTATCTCGAGACATGATGGCCTGATGAATACGTCGGGGGTCAAGTGGATGGAAAAAACGGAAAAGCAATATCGCGAACAAAATATATGGAACAGGTAAAGAAATACAAGAAAAAGAAGAAATACGTAGGCGTAAAATAATTGGCTGATGCGAGAAGAAGAATTAAGAATAATAATTAATTAATTATTCTCGTAGAATTTGATTGGAGAGCTGCGTCAAACCAATCTTAGGGTTATTACGGAGGCTTCCGCGGTGAGTTAATTGGTGATTATTTTTCGGGTTCATTCCGCGTTGACTCATATTTTGCGGACTACAGTTTCAGGCGCGTTCCAGCTCCCGTCTTCGGGTCCAAATTTGGACCCGAAACTGTCGTCCGCAAAATATGAGTCAACGCGGAATGAACCCGAAAAACAATCACCAATCTTAAGGGTTGTTGACCAGTGATGATGATGACACCAAGTAAGTACTCCCAATACAGAATCGGGGATTGGGTTAAGGGAAGAAGTCACCTGAAAATAAGAAATTATTGGACGCAGGTTATTACTGAATAGCATACAAGGAAGGTGGCTCAGACTTGAAAAATTATCTTTCACACTAACCTATACCCAAAGAAAATCAATCAAATGAGTATTATCGTGACAATCAAAAAATCACTTTACAGGAATAATTAAAATCCGAGACTGATCATCGAATTAAATCATTTCTATGTTATTTTTCTGACTCAAATAATTATTAAAGTATTCTACCGATTAAGTTACGTTTCCACGGAGTATCTAAGAAGAATTATGGGAGCCTCCCCTTCCATCAAGCACTTCCCTCTTCAATAATACAACAGGTGACCCAGATAATACCTGGAAAAGAAGACATGTAACTGGTAATGGTGTCACAATGATAAAAAATCACATGTAAGTCATACCAGAGGCAAAAAAGGTAGTCAAAGCCACCTAAGAAAAAATAATAATACAAAATAAGTATTTCGCTTAAACAAACCATGCTAAGCTTCACTAATTAAGCGCAGTTTGAGAGGGATTAAACAGGTCAAAGCAAGCAGCGGTTCCGAGAATCCCAAAGACTTGAAACAAATTTTGAGGGTGAAAGAGGACAAGTTTAATCAAAAGAGTCCCCCAATGAAAACTTACAGGGGAGACGACGCTATCTGCCTCCTGCGAAGGCTTAATAAAGGCGGGAGACCACGTGGAAAACAATTCAAAATTCTTGCATAACCCAAGGGCCAGTCTCACCCCGAAATCGTCCGCATTATCTCTCTCATTTACATCTGACTCAAAGTTCCAACCTCAATAGTTTCTAAACAATGGGCTTTTATGTGAGCCGCCCCGCTACAGAGGGCATGCTGCATGAATTCTCGATAGTTCGGCCACGGTGCGCGACTTCATTGTTTGTAGCGGCATACCGGGAGATTCTGACTAGACGGTAGCCGTTAAAATTCAAGCCCCCTCCATCCCACATACACTACTTCACCGAGCGTACCGTTCCCTCAAAAAGATGATGAAAAAGTAACCTAAAAGGACCCGTGACCATCGAAGTGCATCCATTGACTGGCGCGCTTGATCTTACAATCGCCTTTCAAAGAGATCCACCTCTGTTCTTACACTCATTCTATCGCTCGAATGACAAATTTAACGTGGAAATGTACACTGGTTGAAAGGCCAAATATAAGGTCACGAGGTTCATAGAGACGCGATAAAAATTTTACAGCTGGCCAAACTGCCACAATTTTTTAATGGTAATAATCCTTCCTCATTTCAGTTTGATTCGAGATTGCTTACAGTAGCACAAAGAGTCATGTATCGAGAAATATTTTCATTTTTTTATAAAAAAACACCGTGAAGGATTGCGTTAACTTGAAAATCCCGCAGATGTGATATATTATAAAAAGATTTCACAAAAACTTTCTAAAAACATTAAAAGGTGAATTACTGATCCAGGAAAACGTTTTTAGAAAGATTACGATGAAGAAAATATTATTCCTTTCATCGAGAATAAAATATATTTAACGCAATTTACGATTAAATTTTACCGCACGACTAAGATATCGATAAAACTTCGGTAGTGGATAAATATATAAGCCTTTGGGAAAAAGCAACTTTATTTGAAAATGTTTCAGTCATAAATAGATAATTACTATGCGTCAATAGTGGACCCTGTGGCTTCTTGCTATCCTTGGTCCCCGTGCTCTCGGCGACGTTGGCGATCACGTCACTTCCTACTCAGTCAGATACCTTAACATAATACTGCAAAGAGTTTCCTTAAAAGCGTCATCATTTCCCCAATTCAGATGGATATTATTTGCGAAAAATATCACCGCGAAGAGAGTGCAATTGATATCATGCAATATTAAATATATTCAGCACGACTTTTGACGGAGACTTCCGCGGAGTGGTTAAGAAGGCGCAGCTAAGTTTCTGGGTAGTCCGCTGCTTGGCTTCCGAGTTTTCCTTCGCGTCGATTAATCTTCGTGACGACAGTTTCGCCGGCGTTGCAGCTGGCGTCTTCAGGTTTGAAATGACACACCGGCGAAACTGTCGTCACGAAGATGAATCGACGCGGAGGAAAACTCGGAAGCCAAGCAGTGGCCATATTTACCACGACTTTAATTTTAGTCTCCAACGATTTTGAAGTACCGATCACACCACCATCGCAATAAATTACGTTTTCTTTTGAAACATTACAGCCGTCTGCTTGAAAATGTTTCATTCGCAAATGGATTTCACCACTGACTGGCGAAAACATATCCTTGGGTTTAGTCTCGGCGATCACGTCACTCGCCCTCAACGTGACTCACTTCCCACGGAGCGAGCGGAACCAAAAGAGCGAAGGCGAAGAAGAAACAATGTGGCCCGTTGTATGAGATTACGGTGCAAGCAGAGCCGAGGTCGGACAAGCGAAACCACGGAACCGCTCGTCGGAGAAGGAAGAACATGCCTCCACACATAGGATACAAACGGAGCTCAAAGGACCCCTGAAAGTGGTGTAAAGGATGGGAAGCAAGGAGAAAGAAGAGACATGACGAAAGTCAAATTACAAAAATGAGATTTGCCCAATTAAAAGTTCAACTTAAACTATTAGTAAAATAAGACATTGCAATATTTTCGCTGAGTTTTATTATGGCACTACGCGTTTCGTCGTTACAAACAATATCATCAAGTGTGTGTCGTTTGTAACGACGCAATCTGTGTTGTTTGTAACGAAGAAACGCGTAGTGTCATAATAAAACTCAGGGGAAATATTGCTATGTCTAATTTTACTAATATTAAGAACTTCCATATCGTCACATCGTCCCAACATCATACAAGATATTCAACTAAAACCATTACGAAACAACTCTCTAATGGTTGCCAGTTAAACATTATATACTTATTCATTTTTCTCGCCCAGGCTTCGAACCGGGAACTCTCAATTGAGTATTTTTTTACCCTCTATGCTTACGTTGATTGGTGTCTTGGAGAGCAGGTCTTGAATGATTTGAATAGGAAACTGTTATTTCAGTATATTTATTTACGGAAGGCAGTCTCGATACAGGTGCTAGTAACTTTGAGGTTGCTCAAAGCTCCGAATAATTTGCACTAAAAGAATGTAATCAGCTATGGAGAAAAAATTTATATCGCATTATACTGAATATTTATCAGCCACCTTATACATCAGTTACCAACAATAGATAAAACCAAATAATTGCAAAAAACATATTATGAAGGTATGTAAATATACTGAAACATTGGCCAAACTTTTCATTTAAATTATTCAAGACCTACACTCGAAGACACCAATGCTTACGCAGCCGCACACTAAGCCGGCCTCGGTGGCGTCGGGGTAAAGTCCCCGGCTGCTAACCTAGAGGTCGCGGGTTCGAATCCCGCCTGGGTGGATTGATCACCATCCAGGGCATGGATGTTTGTGATTGTCCATCAAGTTAATTGGAAGAGAGGACAAGAATGTCCTAAATTCGCTTGAGAAAATAAGACGAAATAATAATAATAATAAAAATAATCAAAATAATAAACGTAGAACCGTTCATACAACACTGAGTTCTTCATCAAACTGGATCCCACTACCAGTTTCGCTCCATCTTCCTTCAATATTTACAAAAAGAAAAATTTAATCTTTGGATCACTTAATACTCCAATCGTTAACATGGTCATAATAGAATATAAAAATCCATAAAAATACCTAAGTCAGTTACCTTTCATGAAGATATGGCAAAATACCCAACTAAACTTCGCCAAAATGCCATAGAAATGTTTGAGTCTAAATTGGGAAAGGAGACTCCAATTATTCCCGAAGTCACTGAGGTAGAGCGCGACGTATATCCACAAGGGTTAACAAAACTACGTCATGTAAAGGTAGGAAAAGACGACATATATAGGAAAGAGATAGAGGCACGATGAATAACGCTCTCGCTTTACAGCAGTTGCCCCTGTGATCGCCACGAAAAAGAGGGCCGAAAGAATCCCCTAAAAAAATAAACTTTTTTGGGAGATTCTCAATTCCACAAATCACGTCTCAGGACGACATACTCAACAGGGATACCTTCCCCACTCAACGATGTTTATCCAGCGAAGTAGGGGGAGTCGGGCGGCTGGGATGCGTCGGAGGAACCGGGCCAAGAGCCTGTCGGTGGGAAGGGGAAGACGGACGGAAACGAACGCTACCGAAAGAATACAAAAAGAGTGATGAGTTGTACAACGGAAGGGAGGAGGGGCGCGGGGGGGCTTCCCGCGAACCGTATCCAGACGCCCACGTCTGCGCTGGCAGACGAAGAGGAGCGCGAAAATGAAGACACGCAAAACGGGAAATTCTTCGAGAAATTTATCGGAAACTGATTTTTAAAAGCCGATTGGAATGATTTCCGGTGCTGCCGATTCAACTCTAAAACTTCCCACACAAAACTACCCACGCTTTTAAAAATGAAGACAATATGGAAAGACATTGTAGATAATAAATGTTTAATGATATTTTTTCGTTCGATTTAAAATCAGAAGATTACCTGCAGACTTCTTTGCCATTTGGCAAAAAACTTAATTGTTTTTGGGGAAAGTAGACATAAAAATTCACAATATCCCCACTTTAAAGCATAAAGAGAAAAAGACGTATAATCTCCATACGCCAACCGCTGTGCATAAAAAAAATCATAACTATATCAAGGAAATGCCCTTTCATCTTATTCTAAAAAGAATGGCTTTAACATAATACGCTGAAAAATCCCTGAAGATAGCGGCCGAGTCAGATAGCGAAAATAAGACAATAAATAACATTTTAGCCTGTTTGGAGAACACAAAAAGGGTTTATCCGATTACATCAGGAAAATCTAAAACCTAAAACCTTTTTAAAATCTAAAACGTTCTTAAAATCCAAAACCTTCTTAAATGTACGGCTGTTTCATAGATCCTTTTAGATCTTTGGGATTATTGCTATCATCGGAAAGATTTAGTACTTAGTATAGTTCTGTCTTGGTGGCGAATTATTGAGTATGATATGATATGATATGTATAGTTACTCCATAGCAGATTACATTCTTTCAGTACAAACAATTGGGAGCTTTAGACATCCTCAAAGGTACAAGCACGTACAGCAATACTGCCTTCCGTTAATAAATACATGCACTTGCTATTATTTTTAGTTATATGAGACAATGCAATATTTCCACAGGATATATTCGAACAAGACGCGTTTCGTTGTTACTTATGAAACAACATTATCAAGTTGTTGCTTTAACAAAGATATGCGTCGGGTTTTAATGAATCCTGTGGAAATACTGCAATGTCTATTTAATTAATGTTAAGAACTTCCACCACATTGTGCCTCATACCATATAAGATGCTGGTATTGTAACAGTATCGCTGGTATTAGTAAGCGTATTCAAAGAACAAGAACAATAACGTCTAAGCGATTATCTGACGAAACAGAAGGCAAATATCAAGATTTTACCAATGATTACCACATTGACGGCCGATATATGATCCTTTCACTCGGGACGAACCGCTACCCTCCTCAGGTGTCACACTTCGATGGTTATTGCCCGCCTAAAGCGACGGAGTGAAGGAAAAGAAAAAATTGAGGAGGATACAGACGAAGCCGCCCTTTTCACGAGGTGGCGATCGACAAGATATCGACGAAATGATCCGACGACAGGCTGGGCGAGACGAACGCCGATTTGCATCCAGGAGGGGCTAATCCAAGGCGTAATACCCTGGGGGATTTGCGAAAAGCGGATCAATTCCGCGGTCAATACACTCCCAAGCCAATAACATGGTGATTTTCTTTCCGATCGTCAAAATACGGAGTCCGCTAACTTCTTCCGAGTAGGACCACCAAGCCTATTGAACATCATGGATCTATATCACTCAAAACTCAACCACTTGCATTTAAATTTATCACTGAATTATTCCCTGAGTTGTTAAAAACGTTGATTATTTGAGTAAAAATAGTAAATATTTTAGATGTAATATTTAATTCGTCTTTTCATGTCTATTCTATCGAATTCCAAATATGCAAAAAGAATAAGCTTATGTGTATGAACTGCCGATGACCTCATTTCCGGTAACTCAGGCGGAAAACTGGGCCACAAAAAGCAATAAATTTTTCCATCTCTCAAAGGTTACCTCCGCGTATCTCCTTCTGGTAAATATAAAAAGGTAATAATTAGAAAAATAATACATTATATAATTCCCGGATGAGAGCCTCGCTGAGAGTGGTACTGCAATGTGATACGACCCGAAACACAAGTATGAAGATCTGATGTCGCACGTCTATTCCACGAACTCAATTATTGTATTCCACTGACCATTACAAATGGTAGAAAAAATATAATAAAAATCCTAGCCGTATTTTATTCGTATAATTTACGTCCATTATGTGCAATATAGTACTACTCAAATTAAAATCGCATGATTCAAAAATATTGCAAACTAATGGGAACCTTATTAATGGATGGACCACGGCATGATACGAGGAAGGGGGGAATTATCGTTTAAAAAATTAACATTATCGTTCCTTTCAAGCCTTTTTCTTTCCAGTCTCAAAAAAACTAATGGGGTGACAAAGCGTGCTCCTTTGATTGGAAAGGAAAAATGTTTGATACATTTATCCGCATTCATAACAATCCCCAAATCGATATCAGAGGAAGGTATTTTAGAGCACTCCGCAAGCGGCTACATAAAACACTTCCTGCGCACATGGAGTTCAAACTTACGACACCAGCAGCTCCCAATGGAAGAGGGGAGAATATAGGTCACGAGAAAAGAGACTCGAAGCAAAGGCCCTCGGTGCGAAAAGCGTCGCGAACGCGAAAAACAGACGTCCTGGCGGAAAAGATGAAGACAGCATGCGCGGCATGGGACTTTATTCCGGATTCAGTAACCGATGAGGGTTGAGTCGAGGTGAGAAAAATCGCGAGCGTGGGAGCATCAGGAGACGAAGACACGAGACGGATTCGAGGAAGCAAAGGGATGACGGAGAGAAAATATCAAAAAGAAGGGAGAGAAACGGGAGAAAAATATGAATCCGAGCATCTCGCATTGAATGAGTCACATCATCCGCTTGGCGGCGCTGGCAGCGGCGACGGGCCGCAGGGATTGAAATCCCATGAGGTTTGCCGAGATAACCAAGTGAGTACCTCGGGACTCGACGTCTTCATCCGTGCGATTCACATCATGCCGCCGCCTACGGGAGCGAGTGGCAGACGGTTTTACAACATCGGAAACACGGGTGTTTTGGTAAATGAGCAAAAAAAGGGTTCGATTCGCCATGTAACTGTGGCGCGTTGTTATTCCAAAGATTTCGAAGACACTATAAAAATGACAAAGAAAGAACAGCTAACAACACGTGTTTCAATTGCCTGGCAATCATCATTAGGAACTTAACTTATCATTTGATATTCTATTCTATGAGATATCTCCCTCGAAAAAGTTGACATTTTAAACGTACGTTTAAGTGAAAGTAGGTATATTCCGTGCAGCTGCATTTAAGCACAATCTGCATCTTTAGTTTTGATGACATTCGCAGCCATGCGTTTAATTTTTTTTTTTGACGAGTTCATACTTCCGATACGAGTGTGCATGAATAACCACACGCGCTTTCATGACTTGGAAAGAGTATGAAAAACAAAAACTGACATAAAATATTCACAGGAAGTTTGCCGTATTTTAATGTAATTCGATCGAAATAATTGATCGATGGAAGTACAACATACTTCAAGTTCCATGCTTATACCTAGGATGAAAGACAAGCGATAGGTTCCGCATGTAGTGAATCCTTTTATGACGGAGATATGAATATGTATGGGAAGGGGCAGTGACTGGTATAAATGGGGGTTAGAAACACAATGAAGAATAGACAGGGATAGCGAGGAAAATCTTGGTATGGCAGATGACCACAGGAAAAGTAGAGAGGAGACAAGGACAAGACTGTTATCGCACGGTTATTTCTTCTAGTCGGTTTGTCTTCCAAACCAACGGAAAGGATTCCGTACCGATCGGTTAGAAATGTACAAATGCGGCCCCTGTCCAAAAATGCACGGTAGAAGGTATTGGAGCATCAACCTAAAAATGAAAATAGAGACGGAATAGGCTCAGTTGGTGATACCTAAGTCTTCAGCGGTCGATTTTAATATGGTTACTGAACCCCCACGGATAAAAATAACGACTAATGCTGTCAATTTTACTGTATCTACCCCTCATTTAATTTTTTCGAGTAACCGCGGTCCTCCGGTGATTATTTGATTCCCAGAATACCAATAAATATCAACGGTCAAGCCCTCACTATATCTCTAGGCAGTCGAGGTCTAATTTCACGCGGATTATCACAATTTTTTCCAGCTATTTTCCCGATTCGGCCAGGGGTTGGATCATTTCTGATCCTCTGGTCCCTTCGTCACCTAGAACGACGGTTTTCGTGTGGGAGGGTGAGAGATGAACGACAAAGAGGGGTTGTCAAAAGAGCCTCCTGATGCACGGCTCGAGAGGGAAAAAAATCTTGGCCGCGAGAGGAAATCTGCAGAGGCTGGGTGGATGAGGGAGGGAAAACTGGGAGGAAAAAGGGCAGTCGCCTCTCTTCCTGCTAAGGAAGAAGGATCAGTAGCAGGGTGGTGTGACCCTGGAGCCAAGAGGATAGAGGAGCCGGGAGGGCAGATTAAGGGGGAGAGCGGGGATATGAGGAAAGAAAGGTTAGGGTAGGGATACGACATCGGGGGGTAAAAACATCGGGTGAACGATGTTTCCAGGCATAGTCAACACTCACTCTATAATCATCGATATACTTAAACATCAAAGTTACGGTGCTCTACGAAACAGATACTTAATGGATACATTATTTATTGTCAAATCACCGAAAAAAATGCTATTTAGCCTTTACATCGGGATTTTCATTACATTTAACAATTAAACGAAAGAGAACTTCCATTCCCTGGATAGGGACAAACTACCCAAGCAGGACTCCAACCCGCGACCTTCGGTTTGGCAAGCGAGAACTTTACCCCGCCACTAACGAGGCCAGCAAACGTACGTTCAAAACTTAGCTCAGACAATACATATAAGAAGTATTTGGCCAGCTTATACGTTATGGAAAGTTCTAAATATTCCTCGGAAATGGAAGTCAACTACAAACACACATTTACTAGCCAAGGAAGATTGGTTTCTAATCTTGAAAATTATATCATACACTGAAATAATGAATTAATAAGTCACACAGAAATTAAATATATCCCTAGCCCCTAATCACGCATGATTGGGATTGCAATGTGTATTGTCAACAACCAAGAGGCTCTCTATCTGGATTATTAGGCCACTAAGTAGATTCAAACGAAAAAAAAACATACCAGGAAAAAGAAGTCTCCTCAATTGTCTACTCTCTGTTCGCTATGAAAACTAAACGCTTTTATGAAAAATAAACGTTTATCTCGTTTCGCACAATAAAAGTCTCAAAATCAGAACAAATACAAAACCACACCTTTATCTTCAACAATTAAGTCGGATATATCTAAATACCTTCAGTAAACATCGAGTATAACGATATGCATCGATGTCAACGTGGCATTCCTATAGCTAGGGGTGGGCAAATTCCCTTGGGTGGGAGAGAGAAATGGGGGATGGAGAGAAATAGCGGAGGGGATGCGAACTACACGGCCCCAGAGGCTGAATAAAAGGGGGAGGGGAGAGACTCTGAAAAGCGGTGGCATCTTCGGTTGCCATGGTAACTGCGCTCTTCTCTCCACCGGCTGAAGGATTGGGGCGGGGGCGGAAGATGGAGAAGGCCCTATCCGATAGTCTCCCCTCTCCTTCGTACCTTACCCCTCCCGGAGAGAGAGAGCACAGTCGCCGCCGAGGGGACCGTAAAGAGTACGTAAACAACCGAATCTTCATCCCCGATTCTTCTTTCTATCCTGGAGGGAACAAAATACGACCCCCCTGCGAGCTTCACGACCCTCCGTCATGCCCGCGGAAAATTTTCGGTTAACAGCAATCCAATAACCACTGTGGATTCGCGAAACGGGGAATCCAGCGTAGATTAAAAGCTCATTTAGGACGAAAGATGCGAATTGGAAGAATCCGAGTATCACGACTGAATTAACAGTCGGGAAGATTTCCGCAGTGGTTTCAAGGATCAAATTGTCAAAAGGTAGACATTTTTACAAGTAGTGCACCATGGGACGTGACCGCGGACTTGAATATGACACAGCAATTTTACCATTCTTTCCTGCTTTTACCCTTTCTACATTGAAATTCCCTCTTTAATTTAAAAAATAAGGCCTAAATATTTCTATTTTATCAACAGAACCTAATCTCATCCTATAACTGATAACTTCAGGATTCACTTTGAGAAACCTCTCCATATTGGAAATAAAGAAATAAAACTTTGTAAGGTTCACTATTATTTTAATATGGGCACGACCCGGGTTTCGTAACGTGGTTCCTGACCTGACCTGAAAGACCTGAAGATGTCACCACGTTACGAAACCCGGGTCGTGCCCATATTAAAATAATAGTGAACCTTACACATTTTTTTTCTTTATTTCTAATCTCATCCTCTCTCCTTCCATAAGTCCTTCCCTAAAAAACAGTTTCTGCATTACTTCAATCCCTAGAACTTGATGTATCTACATCCTCCGTTTCCTCTTTATCCCATTTCTTTGTTTTCTCTCCCAATTAATCGTATCCACCACTAACCCATTTGTGTTGCTACCAGAACACTGACGACCAAAGACATGAATTGAAACCATTCGGACGTCATGGCCGCATTAACATTGTTATGAAGGAGAAGCCCGGGTGGTTAAAACTCAAGATGTCACAGATTGGTGCTAGAAACATAACAGATAACATGCACTGCAGAAAAGATTAGGGGAAGGCGGGATTATCTCCCGCTTCTTCGAATTTCATAAAGAAGTAAAATAGTAAGAGTAGAGAATAAAAACCTATGGAAATAGATAAACACGCAAAGCTTTGATTGAGAAGCTGACATAAATTTCAATTACAAATTTGATGCTTAAAAATATATATTATAATGCTTTTGACAAATGTTAGACTTCCAGAAACTGCAATTGATGTAAGGAATGGCGAAATTCTATGGTGTACATCAAAAATTAACACAAGGTTCAATTGCAACTAAGCTAAAACAAAATAAACAGTCATTAGAATATATGTGGTCATGTATATAAATCTAAAAGGAAAAACATCCTCCACTAAAAAGACCGGAATCCTCAGAATCTAAAAAAAAAGCCCTTCGTAGATACACGCAGAAAACTGAATGTTGAATGAAGACAGCGGAAAAGATACTGCGGTTGAAATAACACGTACAAATCAATCCCCAGGGCCTAGCTTGAATTCCAGCGACGACTCTTGCATTCAATTCTACACTCACAAATGTAACCCTGAGGGAAAAACAGGTTATCAATTCGTGCGAGAAACAAACTTTACTTATATAAGAGGCGCCACCCCGCTCCGCAAATTTGCAACAAAACATAATGGCTACAGGCGTCCTCACTGTAAGTCTGGGATGTTTATGGGTTCTATACACATTGTTAGATTGCACTGTTTGTATCATAATGGATGAATAATAGGATACACATGTCCGTGATCATTAATCCACTGGGAAGGAACCTTATCCTGATAATGAGACCCCCTGCATCCGAACCATCCTTCCAGGAATAACAAACAAGCATCTAATAAACGCGTCCTGTCCGCGTGACTCTCCGAATGAATTGGTACAGGGAGTAAGGGCGGCCGAGGAATAGAAATTTATAGGCGAACACGAAAGCGTCAAGGGGGAAGCGAGATTGAAATCCCGGAGCAGAGAAGCAGCGGGGCTGGTATCCATTTCATATCCAGATTCCAGCGCATCAAGAATGGTTAGCATGTAGAATAATAGACTACCCACACGAACGCACACCCGATCAGGTCTGGAAAACGACCGTTGCACCTCCTCGCGGGTGACTTCGAGAGAGCACACGTCTTCGATAAATGTCTTCCATTCCGTGTGTGAAGGGGCGGAGGGAAAATTAGCATAATATTCGCATGAAGCGATCATATGAGCGGGAGGCAGAGCTTCTATGTGCGATCGATAATGCTGCCATCACTTCGGGAGATTAAAGTGGTTAGTCTTGGAAACGGAGAATTCATTGTTATTTTCAGGTGGTTACAAATAAGCTGTTCTACTTGAACTTCATCTACTGACAGCCGAAAAATAGGCAATTCGAGTTCTATTAAACGAAAACTTCATTTGAATTTACTCATTTGCAAACAATATCTTGAGGAATACCAGTCTAAGCATACGAAAAATGTTGATTAATGCTATATTGAAGCCACGTTTTAACTAAAAATTGATATAATACTCATTTTACCATAAGAAATAACACTTTCGAAGTATTTTTCGAGTTGATAGAAGGAAATTGCGCAAATATATTATGCTACTTACAAACGGCGCTACTATAAACTAATATGGTTGGAAAAATTGTCAACTTATACAGGTGAATAAATGAATGAATCGCACACATTCTGTTTGCCCAATTTTTTTTAACCGCGATGGTAGTTGTCCAAGATGGACATTAAAAAAGTATACGTAGCATACGCGAGAGAAAATCATTTCTTTTGGTCCTCGCAGTCGCGGGCTTATCTCCTCAAGACGAAAAAAGGTCAGTGCTTCACCTTGGTCAAACGCCCGTCTGCGGATGATCAATCGAGTCGCAGTCATCCGTAACAACCTTCGAAGCGATTCGAAAACCGTTAACGGGGGAGCATCGCTCTACAGACCGACGATGGAAAAAATTGCACTCCTTCGGAGAGCGTATATACACGAGAAGAACGGACTTCCCATTCTAATCACGAGGACGGATCGCGAGGCATGGACTCGACAATCGCGCGAACAATAACATCTTTGCCATTGCACAGCCCCCAGCCGTCTTCTCTGCCTCTTCTTTTCCCCACAGATCCGAGCGCAAACGCGGGAAATAATAACAAGCCGTCCGTGGAGACGGATGAATATCACGGCTGACAACCGACCAAGTGCGACAACCACGGAGGAAACAAGAATGACAAGAGAGGAATAGACAAGTTGGAGAACCGTCCAGCGTGTAAATCCTCAATCACACAATCATTTTTTTTTCTCCTTTAGAAAAGCTTTAAGGATAGCCTAAATTATCATTATATCTTGCACGGGTGGCTCCAGCGGTAGGGAGTCCTTCATGCCTTTTTCCATATAGAGCACGTCCCTTTTTCGTCTCTGAAAATGCCATCAAAGCCATAATAAACATTTAATTGTGATAATAAAACTTAACATATGTACCAACAACTAAAGAACAACTAAAAGATGAATTGAATAATTACAAGTAAACTAACTCACGTCCAGAAGGTGGTTTCTCCGCAGACCAATGAAGGCTCTAACGCCCTACCCAAGTGACGAAATCGTCAACATCACAAGTACCGGTTTGGGAAGATGATATAAAAATGGTAACAATTAAAGCCTCACACGCAACCAGTTTGAGCGGGCCACACAAATATCCTGCTTATGACAAGATATACAAACATTCGCGTGTCCGCGACCGTTAACGGATAAAAAGATATGTTGCTAGACAAAGTGATATTAGAAAACTGAATCCTTATCACTCCTAAGTTTCATGAAATGGGGATAGAAAATTTGAGGGATCGAACCGCAGACCACCACTTTGTAGCAATCACAATTTGTAACAATTCAAAGAGGCAAGGGATTAAGATTTTTCTCCATGAATTTTGCGAGCGTTCCTAGGCTTCATTTTCTGCATTAGCTAATTTATCACGATGTAGGAAAGGTCGCAGACTCTGGTTTTCATTGGAGACGACCCGGAAAAAGATGTAACGTGACCATCGCCGATATTTCCGCGGAACAAGCAAAATAAAAAATTTATACCATGACTCCAAGGACTGATCTAAGCAGCGAGCAAAACGCGGAAAACGGAAGATGACGACTTACCACTCGAAGTCATTCAGCTAGTGCGAAAAGCGGCCGCGGGGAGGGCAGCGGAGGGGGAGGCGAAGGGAACGCAGAAGAAAAACGAGAGAGACCTCAATTCAGCAGGAAGTAAGTGTGTACCATTCTAACCCCCTCCCTCCAAAACAAGCTTCGCCGTCCGTTACTTCCGAACGGATCTCCGAACTTTTCAAAAGCCCGCAACGAAAACTCGCGTCATCCTTAAACTCGGTGAACGACACTTCGAGATACGGGGTAATTCGATTGCGGTACGGGTCGAAATGGGTTGAGGGGACGCAATACTTTTAGGAAGCGTTCAATTCCACATCTGACGGACGGTGAAGAGGCACTTTGAGGTCTTTGTGCGCGGAGGTCATTACCAGAGGAGATCGGATAGTACGCAAGGTATAAAACCCATTGGACCCAATCCTTTTGGTGTGACACAAAAAGAATTGGGTCACAGCAGAAACATCCTTTATTATAAATTGCCAACTCGGCACTATTTCTACGAGCACAGAAAAGAGGTATAAGATATACCCAAAGTAAAGCGTGAATACGAAGGACCAGAAAATACCGAACGAGATCCATTTTCTTCTCGACTCGAAGCATCATTATGACAACGGCAACAGAGGGGAGAAGCTGACTATGTTTACCAATGAATCCCCAAGCCAAAATTTGTAACAATGAAACATAACGGTTCATACGGTGGTGTAGTCAAGGTATATCTTTTCTCGGATTTCCCCGGGTTCACGATTGACGTCTCTCCGCGTTCCGATTCGTACCTCGGCTAAATTCCCGGAGGACGATGAACAATTCGGACTTCGTAACTTCGGTTATCATGAATCCCTTCACCCAGTTTCAAACCCGAGGGAGCATCCATTAAATTCACCGTGAATACCTGCTATCTGAAGGCATGGTGGGTTTGAACGTTAAAACGTAACTCCAACACCAAAAATGAATTCTCTCTCCTAGTCTTGTAAGAATGAGGTTGGATCAACTAAAAAAAAACAAGGGTCTTAAAAAGAATTACTGAATGAAGCTACAACCAACCATGAAGCCAGGGTGATTGAACTCACCCTTAATGAAGAGCAAACATCGAGTGATTGCATTCAATCATCATGAGGGTTTAAAATACTAATGCGGGCAATGAGTGAGAAAAATTAACACGAGCTAAGCGTGGGACTGAACACGAAAATGCGTTCCGCACGACCGCCCTTTAGCACAAGCACGATCGTGACGGTATGCCTCGCGGCACGGCACATTGGAGCCGGTGTCTCAGAGACACAAAAGGGGGGGCTTCCAAAAGTCCGATAAAATGGGAAGGAAACGATGACACCGAATGCGCAACGAGTAAAGTTACGTGTACGGCGCGATAATCACAAAAATACCAGCGGCTAGAGATGACACAAGCAGGTGGCGACGGCCACAATACGTGCTGACGTCCACGTGAAGGAGAAAGCGAGTTACGATCACGCACACCAAACGGTCGTCTCGCCCACGACGGCCCGCGACCGAGGCGCTGAATTTCCAGTCTTTGAAATAATAATACCGAGGACAGTCACGAAACATTAAAGTTAAAAACTACATTCCTATTCACCAAACACATCCATTCATCCATGAGAGAGAGAAAGAAATGGCCAGTCCTCGTCTACGATAACAAATTACCAAATTAACCAAATCACCAAAACTAACCTCAGAGAACTTGGAAATATAAAGAATGCACTTAACTAACCAGCTCCATCTTTTCCACATCAAGAGGAAGACAACGAACAGGATATCGGGGCAGGTGCTTACCTGAAAGTAAGGAAAAGATAAAACTATTAGTGAATGCATCTAAAAATATATGCAGGATTAAAAAATAAAAAAAAGGGAAAAAGTCAATGGAAATGTTTCATGATTCATGAAAGTAGGAATAACTTAGTAATTTCATTTGAATTTACATGCTAACGTCATTTGAATGGTCATTAAGGTAAGTTTATGGTATATAAGGTTTTACCTTTATTGAATTTTATAGGTTAAAAAGTAATGTATTTATAACAAAAAGGCTGCAAATACATTAGGTTTAAAACGAAAAAAAAACAAACGGTTAACAAAAAAACTGCATTTTGAGAAGCATTACACGGCGGTGCCAAGGCTTGCCATTTTACACGCCCATGTAGATTCCGAAATCATGGTAAACATCGAACTAAAATGAGTTAAACTGGATGAATTATGCCAGAAATAAATCGATGTAGCGTGCACAGTTGTAAAAAATATATGAATAGAGCTATAATCAAGCCGATGCAAGGTTAGAATTCTCGTCACCCCTGTTTCGATAGAGACATTACAAAAATCACCATGGGATAGGCGAGGAATTAAATGAACTAGCTCCGTTTCTTGGGCAAACAGGAAAAGTCACGTAGAACGCTGGAAAGGTCACGAAGAAGGCAAACAGTTCTGAACGCGAAAAAAACTAACCTCAAGAAAAGTTAAGCAGACCTCATTAGATGAGGGAAGAGCAGAGTTCACAAAAAAAAAGATGGGGGCAGATGCAAATACAGGGAGGAGGACGGGAAGAGCGTGGAGGGGGGAGGGCAGGGAAGTTAAAAGAGAACAGACGTCGATTAGCACAAGCAGAAGAAACACGTGACGCGCGAAACTTTTGAGATTCCACGAGAGCGTGAGACAAGAGAAAAGTCGGAGGGAAGAAGCCACTAGCGCGTCCTCGGCGAAGACTCTTCCCCAACACACCGCGACAACTCGGCCTACTTCGCTGGTCAACATTATGAGAAACCTAAAAATTCGACGGCGGTGGCGACATTTTCTTAACATCGAATCGCCACCGCTAACGTTATATTCTTCCACTTCGATTCGGTTCCACCGCAGAATTATTCTGAAATTAAAATTATTCTAAGGAAATTTGTACAATTTAAAAAATTATTTTTGTACAAAATTTGTCAATGATCAATACGAAAAATGCATTGCAAGGGTAAGAAAATATCACACTACTTTTTCAAACTTACTCATTAAATTTAACTTAATTTCCCGCGATGTTCCCATTTTCCACAATTAAAATCAAGTGAACCCTTTATCTTAGTAAGAATTTTAAAGAGGATTTCAGTTTCTTTGCAGCGTTAACTATAACATTGCTGTCTTTGCAACTGTCACTTTCTTTGTGCATATTTCGGAAAGATCAAGACTACACACGGTGCCATGAGACGGTTTCACCTACACACAGTTCTCTGAGACGAATCAAGATGTTATCTACTAAGTGTACAATAAAAATTATTGGATGTAGTAAAAGTTTTTCTCTAGGCCTGGCCATCTTTTAAGGATTCTAAACCACCGTATGTCGTCCGGGCGCACATTTTGCGGAGTGCAGCTCGAGCCCGCTTCCCTGTAAATCATCTCGACAGCGCGAACTGGATACCAACGATTATAAATTGAGTTCTAATATCAAAGAAGTGCAAAATAAAAATTTAATATCGATGATCCATCATAGTACTTATTATCCCATAATACACCATAGTATACAGTTGGAGTTTCAATATCTCATTTTCAACAGAATTGCCGCGGCTTGGTTTCGGAGTTGGCCGCGTCCACCTCTTGAGAAATCGTGTGGATCCATTCAAACCACTAGAAATCTACCGATCTCTCAGCCTAAAATGAAAGCAAATACGATGCCGAGGACCCCGCTATACCCTTACCAGAGTCAACCTTCCCCCACTTTATTTTAAGAATACAATCAGAAGGTGAATAAGCAATATGGTATTTTAAACCCATTACGAATAACTTATAATATTTTCAAGATATAACATCTCACTTAACAACCCATTTTCTTGCAAAACTTTTCATCTTGGTACCGCGAGCCATCATCAAGAAGCAAAAAAATAATTTCCTTGGAAATTTAAACAGTAAAAAACTAACATAGCCAGTATTTCTACCATGAGAAAGTTAATTAAGTGACAAAACCCAATCATCAAAGCTGACGCCACTCTTCATTCTGTGTTAAGTTACCGTCGCCATCATTATTCTTGAAGCATTTCACTCGCTGAGCTTGCTGATAGCAACTATGCTTCAACAGCAGCCTCCAACAACTTGTTAGATACCACCACAATAAACATCGCTTGCGGTTGAACAAAGCTAGAGGCATACGGCTTTCCAGACGTACGCAAAGCAAAATCATCGCTTGAATCTACTCTAATTGTCACTTGAAGGAGACCCAATTTCAGAAACTAACATTTACATAAACTAAACATATTAACGATTATTATTATTATAGTATTCTACCGATTAAGGTAGGTTTCCATGGAGTGTTCAAGAAGTGATCTGGAAGCCTCCCTTTCCTTCCAGCACTGCCTTCTTTAATTCACTGTAAGGCCTAATCCCTTTCAATCTATCTAAAAATCCTATTATTTTCCTTCCCCTACCTCGTTTCCCTATAATAACGAAATATCCCCCAGTATAATCAGTGAAGGAATGAATGAACAACATCAGCGAAAGTAGTCAGCTTCTTCGTGAAGAAAAATATATCATGCCAAACATGCCAAAACAACATTAATCATGAGATACCACTCAGCTGAATAAATGAATAATAACGCTAACCCAAGCAAAATTTATCAAGAGATGCTAGCTTCTCTAAAACGGGGAAAAATAATGATGCCTGACCAAGCACCCCTGATAACGCATATAAGGGACAGACCATAAAAGCGACCACTCAGCCAGCCGTCCAACGACATCGCAGTTCTAGGTAAAGCTAAGGCATGCGGGATTACCAATACGACCTTCAGATGGAGATTAAGGTGGCGAAAAAGGAAAGTTTCAACAAAGACAAAAAGTGAAAAGAAGCGAAGAATTGTCTACAGTAAAGAAGGTCCACTAAAAATAGGAAAAGAACAAGAAAAGAATTAAAGATAGCATTAAACCCTAGTCGCAACCAGAAAAACGACGTATGCGAAATCACAGGAAATGTGTTGGGGAATGCGAGAAAGATGGTAGACGGATGGCATGGTGAGCTCACCTAATTCGCACAGTGCAGCGAAATTCGTCTAGATATGTTAAAAACTTAGCATAAATAACTGTACAACTTACGGAGACATTCTCCATTCATTCCCGATGAATTTTCACGGTTGGCTCGAGAATCTCGAAATCTCCGAACTCCACCCAAATCCACAGCAAAGTCCCACCTCAAAACCAGCTCCAAACCCCCCTCCAAATAATACTGTTGGACAGGAGCAAGCACTTATTCGCATGATGTAACTACGTCGAAGCACGTGGTGTCTTTAGTTTACTTTTTCAGAGGAAACTGCGGGAATTCTTTCATTCATACTGTACAAAGTTAGGATGGCAGCTCGACAGTGCTTGAACGATAAAAAAGGAAAATATTTTCGCACAGCCAAAAGATGCCCAAGACCAACGGATATGAGCTGGATTGAAAACATTAGAAATTGGTAGCATCTTCACACGTTACTTAGAGCACGTCGGAAGAAATACCAACCCTACACCAAACACCCTAGAGATGGCTCACGGTACATAACGCAAATGTGCCTTTAAAAAATATTAGCAGTTCCTCTAGGAGCGGGACAGCGAATTTGTGGGGGACGGTGGTCAATGGGGTGTCGGGGTGATCATTTGGACACAGAAAGGAGGAGGATGAGAGAGAGGTAGTATAGCTGGGTAGGAGGAAAATTGCCCCGATGGCACGGCGAGCAGGAGATAAGGGCGACCGGACGAGGACTTGATGCGATGGGAAGGGCGGAGGGGGCCAAGGGAAGGAAGGGCCGACCCCGCGTGGGAGGGTTGAGAGAGCAGGGGAAAAAGGTCGAGTGGATACAGATTGGGATTCTGCGGAGGCTCGATGACCAAATGCAGGAGAAGGAAGGACGCGGTCGAAAGAAAGGAAACTAGAATAAAATATCATATCTAGCATAGCAGTATCGCCTCCCCGCCTCTCACTTCTTCTCCCCATGCGCCCGAATGCAAATCCAGAAAATAATAGATAGCAAGTCGCCTGTGGAGATAAAGGAGGTTGAAAATATCAACTCTGTTGTTGTATATTTACAACCTCCTTGGTGAAGACGGATGAATATCATGGCGGATTACCAAGCAAGTGCGACAACCACGGAGGAAACGAGAATGGCGAGAGGTAAATGGACGTGTTGAGGAACACAACCAGCAAATGTAGCCAGGGACGGTTCAAGATTTTTTTGAGAGGGCTGTAGGAATCTGCCGGAGTTTAAAGTAGCAACTGAAGTCAAACATATTCTGTTGCTTAGTGAATCTGATTAAACAATACATGGATAATATGCGAATTCAACAGCATGAAATAAATGAATATTTGCAGACGTAAAAACATTTTGAGGCGATTTTACCTAGCGCTATTTTTAGGTAAAATGAGGATGGCAACAGCCCTCCTAGGAACCTCCCCTGACTAGAGCATCCCCCGCAAGTAAGATATTCCCTCTGTTTAGCGCCTGACTCACGCGTTCGATTTTTCAGCTCATTTCGAGGGATAGCTCCAACAATTCATGATATTATCGATCAAATATGAAGTTACCTTTTTAAGGGGCAGCGATCGCGATTTTTCCACCACTGAGTGCCCTACACATCCCTATCCACCTCTTCTGTAAACGGAATTCTAACAATCAGAGCAAAAAGATCACAAAGAGCGATTTTAAGCACCGATTGAATGAAAATTGTAAACATTGAGAGAAGCAAAAAAATGACTGAAAAGGGATAGCCAAAATTACCGGATTCTTCAGAAAAAAAGAAAAACAGCCAAAAGGAAAATAACTGAGACATCAAGGAGACGCGATGACCAAATGCAGGGAAAAGAAGGACACGGATGGAAAGCAAGGAAACTCAATGAAATGTGGAGGCAAACGACTTCTAATGCGCGTCAAAAGGAAAGACATTTACGACCATAGACCGTTAGCACTTCACGCTAAGCTTCAAGGAAACTAGGAAACGCGTGGCATTTGCAAGAAAAAAACACGACGAGGTTTTAAGTAGGAGGAACAGCAACATTCAGCGCGACAAGGACAGTCAGCCAATAACAAAACCGTGACAAGCATGGGAATGGATGAATTAATTGTAAAGCAAGGTTCTAATATAAATTGCTGAAGGACGCGATAGAATAGTAAAAATATTACAATAGCGTATGCTTGAAGGTTAATCAAACCGCATTACACAGATTGATTTCTACGCTAAATTATGAATAATTTCATTTATATTCCATTATGATTCGAGAACTTATTATTTTACTACCTAAGTATTACGTACCTACTGGAAGAAATACAGACGAATATCAGCGCGCTGGCTTCCAATTTTACCTTACTAAGAACTACATTAATTCTACAACATATTACTATTATTTTCACGAACTCCCTTCATCCGTTTCCTTCCTGAAGATTTTTCTATCGAAAATAGGCTAATCAGGCTTATGCAAAGAATAGCACTTTGAAATACAGGTAGCAATGTCAACAGAAAGAAGGCGAGAAGCGTGAAATGAGCGAACGCACACTAAGGCTAAAGAAAAAAGGTGACTCGGATCGGTCTCGTTGGTGACCCTACGACGAGGAACAGGTTGCGACAAGATGCGAGCGATAACGGGGAGGTCACAGGAGTTTTCCGGCGTGGGAAAGGGTCACCGGTGGAGAGGTACGGGCGAGCAAGACTTGGTATTTCTCTAGCGAAGGACAAGAGCGGAAAGCTTTGAAGCCGGTCCCCACGAGCAGGTGGCCGAGCCAAATGGACTGAGACCTCTTTCGGACCGCCAATCATTGCCCCCATTAATAGGGTTCTCATGAGTTTCCACACAATTCGTCCTCTGAATGAACTCTTCCCTTTAATCAATTATTATCGATCACGATCACATCGATTACAATATACCTTACAATCTTCTGAATCGACCACACCGTCTTCTCTTCATTTAAAATGGGATCGCTGAAAGAGTAATTTCACTAGATCTAACAGTCAGGCAGTCAACAACACTTCATGATGCCTTCTGACAGCAACGTCATCGTAAATATCGTGTACACGGTGACTGGGGAAAATCTAATCAGTTCTTAACGCACTAAGATAGAATTCTATTATAATTTAAGTGTGAATGAGCTCGAATCCATAGATATGTGAGTCAAGGCCGGTTGAACAAATACGTTTGGTCTGAGAGTAATGATCGACAGCGTAAATATCGTACACGTTTAATATTTTCCCTCCTATCCGAAGATACCTCTGCTGATATGCTTAAATAACTAAACTACGGGAAATCAATATTTTCAAAGAAGGACCATGTATTTTCAATGGCGAAAGTGCCATGTAGGCATCAGTTACGGGAACAGAAAAGATATACAATAAAGGGAGTAATTCTAGAGAATTAAAACAAATAAAAGGAGCAAAGTAAAAGGAAACAAAAGAACCCATTGGACAGAGCAGTGGCAGAAATAACCCCGTAAAGATGCCAATAAACGGAACGAAAAAATTTAATACTTTTAGTCAAAGAGAGAGAGGGTATCAAATTTTTCCTACTTGACAAGGATACTGATGGGATATAAGCAAATTTTTTACGTAACTCAGTACTTAAATTTAGTTTCACAACCGCGTTTGACTATCTCACAGTTAGGCCTACGCCGCAATGACAAAAACAAACCACCTAAAAGCGGGTACTAGTTTTTTCAAAACAAATGACATTTCTCACGTAGCTGGAATTGCAGCTTACAAATGAGGAAGAACAGGAATGTTTTCAGCATGTACACAAGAGGACCGGAACGGCTAAGAGCATCTAGTGACGTCGACTTTTTCTGTCATTAAGTTGTACACACTCAGCGGCGAAAGCCGTTGTTTGACTTCAAGTCTACGGGCAATGGGTTGGGAATGATTAATAAACCAGTATGCTGGAGAATCCATGTCTACTCGGAAATGGAACGGAGATGGAAGCACTCTTCAAGGACGGGCAAAAAAGCACGTGGAAGATGGATATTAGCATAAGAGAATTCTATCTTCACGGCTTAAACACGCCTCTCGGTGCAATTACAATGAGAAATGATCATAGAGCATGGTACCTCAGCACCTAAAAGCATGCCAATGAAAACTAAAGGAAGGTAAATTCAGCATCCTCGAAGAAGTCGAAAATCACAAAACTGTTAAGACAAAATGTGTTTCAAAATGATTACACCGAACCACTCAAGGTGAGAGCCATCAGTCTCATCGCCTGCTACCAAAGAAGGTCGCAGTTTTACTGTTAGTCCTACAAGCTTGAGAAAATGATAAACTAAACTGTGATATTATGTAATCAATCTTGCACTCACTAAGTTTCCATTTTATAACGTCAAAAAGATAGCAAAACTTCCAGCGTTGACATGGCTTTTGTAGATCAGAGAGGGTCCTTTTTGTTTGGCCAAGCATAAATAGTTTTGCTTAATATACCTAGAAAGTCTTAAAAAAAAAAGAACAAGAGAAGACTTTTTATATTATTTGAAGCATCTTGATTTGTCAACTAAGGGTGTACGTGGCGCCTTTTAAAGTAGTTGTCAGTGTGGGGACATGTACAAAAAAGAACATACGAAGCTTCTCCGTAGTATCCCCTCCATCCTCTTCCATTTCAGGCTCTGAACCTAACTTCCGTAGTATCAAGCCGCCGTTACATCGAACAAATCCCGTCCTTCGGCTAAAGATCAGTCCCAGGTTCCCGCAATGATTTGCCGAAGGGCTTTTGAAGGTCCGCTTCAGCAGAGACGCAGGTGCACTCTGGACGACGACCGAATACCAATCGATGCACGCACTTTCGACCTCCATCATCGAGCCAAGCAGATTTTAATCGTCGAAGCATTCGTAAAAGATCACAGAAAACCAATCCACATATAACGAAGGGCAAATACTTAAAATAGATGGCAATCAAACAAAAGCAGTATGCGCAGTCAGCTAACACATTCACCATAAATTCAATTAGAGATTACCTGAAAAAAAATAATGAGTATTAAAGTTCAAAAGACTAGGCATAAATTTTAAAATGTTAGTAATGAAAATGAAACTATACTACTCGAATGATTACACCAAATAGGAATACGTCGCTTTATGCAGAAGCAAACTATTTCCGCAGAGTATTCAGGACTTACAATTAGTGGCAAGGTACAAGTGCCCACACTTACAACTGCTTTACAAGGCGACACCTACACTCTTAGCCGAAAAATCAAGAAGATTCATGTCACCTAAAGAGTAAAAAAGTAATTCATAAGGATATTTCAATAATTCAGGAATAAAATTCAGGTGTACACATAAATGACAGAATAAACGGAATCGAATAGAGGACTCATCAATCCCGTTCTACAAGTCCTTTATCCTCACAAATAACCTGGTTACAATTTACGATGCCATCTTGAAATTCTCAAGGTGTATATAGTACACCGACCGAATATATTTACCGGCGTCATGAATACGAAAATAATAAATTCAGCTTTTTCTCGGAGGTAAACTTTTTAAGCTAAAGACAAAAACTTATGCTGATTAGGGTATTCTTTACATGCCAAGATATTTTCAACATGATAGCTTAAGTTTTTAAACAGGTAAAATGCTATAAACAAAACAAAATACTACCAGGCGAGGGGGGGGGTGATAAGTCCTCCTAAGACACTGCCATGTTCATAGTATCCTTCAAAGCAAGGTCATTGGCATGGAGTCTCCCCCTGAGCTGAGTATCGTTCGAATGGTTATCACGCGCATTAAGCATTTGGAATTCCATTGCCGCTGAGAATTCCACGTCTTTCGGCGCCCTTGACGCAATCTACAGGCGCTGAATGCCTCCGCACCGCAAACGGACAGGCGGCCGACAGAAGATCGCCTAGAAATTTCCGGACTAGATTTCCGCTCCAATCACGCGAGCCATCCACGCCCGTGATTGAGCCCTGTCCGCTTTGAGATTATCTACCGACTGCTACGAGCGGATGCAAACGGATTATACCTCTAACTCCTTACTCTCCGTTTGATTTCTCTGCTGATAAGAAATTCAATTGCGACGTATTAAAAAATACGCCATATAAACAGAAGGAATAAGACAGATTATTTACTGCGCAGTACTTCCACTAAGAAACATTGTTGTGAAGAATTATTATTAAAGTATTCTACCAATTAAGGTAGGTTCCCATAGAGTACTTAAGAGGCATTCTGGCAGCCTCCCCTTCCTGCATGTACTTCCCTCTTCAATTCACAGTAAGGCCTACTCCCTTTCATTCTATCTAGAAATCCTCTTTTCTTCCTTCCTCTCCCTTGTTTACCTAGCATTCTACACTTTAACACTGGTCTCTACATTCCCTGCCCGCCAAATACTCCCTCCATCCATAGTTTCTGTCTCATCCGTATCTAATCCAAAAGCTGCCTCTCCTCACCCACCATGTCTTGCCCTTCGTCATTCCTCTTTCTCTCCGTCCACTTCGCCCACTCCATTCTCGGTGACGAATAAATCTGCCAAAAAAACTTTAACACGATCCTCAAGTATGCGTTTCTAGTTAACCTGGCGAAATCAAGCACGGTTTTTAGTTATCCTAGAACCAAAATGTGATTAAGGAAATTTTCAATCTGTCCGAAATACCCTGTGACCCAAAGGAGGGCTTAGTTTCATCCTCCTAACCTCGTTTACCCAATTTCCACGATAAGAGAACGGTAACTCGATCGGCGGGACATCCTAACTCTCGTTTCCCGTCGCATATTCCCATTAACCTCTCCATTTCTTCACCACCCGTCGATATTACTTTCAGCTTGTTACGCGTCGCCCGTTAGCTCCCAAACAAAAACGCCTCCGTGCCCGACAATCGAGGAGAGGATTCAAACGGAAAAATTCTGGCATAGCGCCATAATTACAGGCCGTAAGCTCCCCGTCCGGGAATTTCCCAGCGTTTCCACGTGCTCATAAAGCCTTCGAAAGCGATACTGCCCTTCTCTTATATGCTCACTCGAAGCGATATCGCCCAAGGAACACACCGCGGGAGATCACACACAATAGGAATACGTGGCTTTTATGAGGAAGCCAACGATTTTCGTTGAGTGGTCAAGACCTAGTAGCATGGATAAAGTGCCCACACTTAATATGCTTCAAATAATGTAAAAAGTAAAAAAGTAATTTACAAAGGTATTTAAATAGTTCAAGAATCAAAAGTGAAATTGCAGTAAAAATTCACGGGAATGAGAAAAAAATAGTATAGGAAAATGTTCCACTTGCAGCATTGAGTATGACTAAATATATAAAATTACATTTCACTTACCGGAGAAGTTTAAACGGAACCAAAGTAAAAAAACGAGAAGTGCTAGACATGGTGGACGAGGAGAGGAAAATTTTAAGCGGATGAGGAAATATGAAAGAGACAGCAGGGTTGAGTGGATTTAGTATAACAAAGGGTTCGGATAAACGATTATAAAATAGTGTCAGAGGAGAAAATGCTGGATGAGCGGAGAGGGGGGAGAAATAGAATACGATTTATAGATGCAATGAAAGGGAATAGAACTTCTTGCGTCTTGAAGAAGACAGTTCAATTTGTGAAGAGGGACAGATTAGGATGAATCGAAAAATGCTCCATGTGAACAAACTTAAATCGAAATATATACCTTTAGAGGTAACTTATGATTAATATTACAAAGAAGACTACACAAGCAAGGTGCTAGGGTAGGGACTGAGAAAAGGGAGGAAATAGACCACAGAATAGGAAATTTCAGATAGATCGTAGAAATTTAATACTACCTTATTCGTCCCCCTTCCTCATAATTCATTACAACAGATTTTATCACATTGTTTGAAGAGGTCATTCACCAACAAGTGTTCAAATCCCGTATCACTCGTCCAAAATTCTATCAGTGCATAAACCCAAATAATTGTTAGGATTCGTGACGATCGAGCTGTGTCCAGGCTAAGATGCAGACGCGAAAATGAACTCCGATTGCATCAAAACTAAGCAACAGATTTTTTTAACCACATTTTACAACTCTCGTTAGATTCGGAGGCTATAAATGGCGAACGAGCTCATTCAGATACTGCTTATAAGCGACACATTTCTCCAACGCTCACTCACTCACATTACGACGTCAATTAAACTCCTCCCTCACAAGCATTAACCCCAGGCATGCTTTAACAAGAGAGGTAGAACCCCCCGCGGCATGAGGGTTGGTAAATTGGACCACCGGGGATAGAGATCCATGGCTTGAGTATCGAAATTAGGGGGCTAAAAATATGAGTGCGAGAGCACCAAGAACTTATAACTAGGGAAAATAATAAATCAAGACTTCCCCAAGTGATTCATCACATAGGGGAGGGATTCCCAAAGTTGGTAACGTCAAAATTTTTTAAAGTGATTTAATTCTTAAGTATACGCCTAAGCGTAGAATAACGCCAGCAAATACGCTCATTATTTTATTGCTCATCCGGTAATGAAAAAAGACCACAAAGTAAGTCCTATTAAAAAACTGCGTAACACGCACAACCGACTAGTCTCTACATCTTATTTTGGGTTCCGTCATAAAATGTACGAGCATAACTAGACATTTCACAGAAAATAAATAAAAAAGTCAATTTCTATAAATATTTAAATGTAATTTATAAAAGAATAACTGGAATTTCAACACAATTATTGATGCTGGAACGAATCAGTTATCGTTTGGAAAGACAATCACCTGAACACTATTTCCACACGCTGTTGAACACAGAATAATTATTTAAAAAATATTTTCCAAATTAAAAAACTGACAAATTGAAAGAGCAGCATGAGATGTCTGAAATTTCTCAAAATAGACCACTGTCAACATTTTAGATGACAAATATTTTCTACATAAAAAATAAAATTTAAAACGATACAGTGAGTATTTAACTATCTGCGTGCCCGAGTCACTTTCATAAGTATTCTACCGATTAAGGTAGGTTTCCGTGGAGTACGCAAGAAGTGATCTGGGAGCCTCCCTTTCCTTCCAGCACTGCCTTCTTTAACTCACAGTAAGGCCTACTCTCTTATTACTATATAAATAATACCAAGAAAAATTATTCATTACGGAGAGGAGGAAGGTGTTTTCAGTGTTTGGCGCCGCCGTTGAGATGAGGGGAGGCGCCACTGTTTGGCAGGTGGGGGAGGGGAGTCCTTTCATTGGTTTGGGAGCGCGGTGGGGCGAAGGACGCACGCAGGAGGGAGGGAGATGAGGCTTAGGAGGCACAGACGGAGTGACCCTCTTTCCAGGTGACCTTAACCCGGAGACGGTGGCGGGAGAGATAGAGAGAGAGAACACCCAACGCACAGAAATGTGGGATACTTGTGCAGGGAATGAGGACAGGAGGGTGGACATATGGCAGTGAAAGCATCTCCTCCGAGGGGCATCAAAGCGAGATATAAAGGGAAAATATGGCATGATGGCGCCAGGCGCACGCTCCGCGGTCCGACACGCACTCATCTGTAGCACAGGCAGCATCTCGTATCCTCCGAACTAATTACTCCTCTCCCAGCACAATGTCCAATTTGAACAACTGAAGCCGCGGGGAATCTATCGGAGAAGTCGCCCACTGACCCAGTAGGAGCGAATTTCCTTATTTTCTGGGATACATTTTCCTTACGTAATACGAGGAGATTCGAGAACGTCAGCCTCAACGTTTTCGAGGAAATCTTCCTTTCCTCCAGGTAAAACATTGTTTAAAAAACTTCTAAACGAAAGTTAAAATTCGAAAATGATGGCATCTACTCGGAAACTCGGACAATTTACTTCTGTTTCAATAAATAGGTAACATTTAGTTTCGCAATGTTATACTTACCATGAGAGAGAGAGAGATAAATGTACAAATCAAAGGCCAGAATCATCAACCAGCATCAGAGTAAAAATAGATATGCAAAAATAGACATTATGACAACTTCATTGACAACAGATCACACACTACGATAGAATGAACATTCTTAAAATCTAAATAAACAATTCCGAATCCCGCCAAATACTTTGAAAATGGCATGATTAAAATCAGATCCCTTGCAAATTTTTCAAGGATTAGTTTGAACACGGCAACAGTTCAAAAGGATCGAAAAATTTGATCGAGAGATGCATGTATTTTACAGCACAGCAACCAATTTAAGATACAACAGTCCAATTTATTTCAATGACCGATGATCCCGCCTCTCAAAACATTGAAGGGAAAGAAATTAGAAGTGAAGCCAAGCATCAAACAAGGGCGAACCTGACACCACGAAACATTTTCATTCCAACGCGCCCAATGAGTTTTCGTGTCAGTAATTAAAGAAAGCAAATGGCACAGCGGTTGGTTAATATACAGAGTGGCTAATAACTATCCCCATCACTGACGAGATTGGAGAGGGTGATCCACAATCGAATTCGAGAAAAGTTACCAAGTGATACAATATTGACACAAATAACATGCGTTTGAGACAAGATTCAGACGAATAAATTTCATAGGTAATCTTGTGTTTGTAGGTTAAACACCAATAGCGAGCCAAAATAGGTTTGTACTCGAGATTCAATCTAAAGTTTGACCGTGAAAAATAATTTATTTTTATCATAATAAAATAAATTATATTTGCATTTATTTAATAAATTTATTTTTATTGAAAAATGATTTAAGGCATACACGTAAGTTTAATTGAAGTATTTTCGTATTCTCCCCACCAGAGTTTTAAAGGGAGTCGTTGCTGAAATTTTCAAAAATATTATACTCCATAATACTATTCAGCTCCAATAAATCCAATATAAATTAACTCCAGTAACTCCAACATAACTTACCTCCATAACATTTCTTGCGGATAATTGCTCCATGTCTAGAGCTAAATTTTACGATGAATATGTAACATGGAATATATGTTATGTGCAATAATTATGGAAAATAATTTCATTTGGCACTACGGGAGATTTCGAATCAACAACGAAATAAGCACGCAAAACTAATGAAAAAGTATTTCTGAACATCTTCCACGGTAAACGTAAAGATAGTGAGGGATACATTTCGATTATAGGCCCTTTGCTTACACGCACACTTAACAGAATGGATCCACGTGATTAAAACATGGAGCTTTTTAATTAAGTTCCCGTCATAAAATAGTAGAGGAGGCAGCGCGAGAGGTAACTGCGAGAAAGTAAAACCTTGAGACAGCGAATTGACGAGAAACAATAATGCCTCTGAATTGCAGAGGCGTGCATGCATTTTCTCTCAGCAATTTACGCATTATTCATGCAATAAATCTAAGTAACTCCAGCTCATTGAAATGCGAGACGTTAATAAGTCTTCATCATCCTAACTGTGACCAGAGATTTTCCTAGAGAGGATGATTTGTAGCTCGGAGGAGGCGGAAATAAATATCGTCCATGAAAATTGAGCAATAAAAAGCTTATTGCCAAATAAATTACAAATTCCTAAGTAACTTCAAAGACATAATTACTTCTATGGCGAATTTATGAGGTCTATCGCTAAACCTGTTGGTAAAAATATTAATTAAAAAACGTAAAACACCCTATATCAGAGAGTAAAATATGGTGCGATGTAAATTTGGAAGCTGGTACTTTCACTATTCCACACATCATCTTACTTTGAATGAAAAGCTGGCTACTGCATCGTAGGATGTTGATTGAAAAAAAACGATACCAGCCTTTCACTAGCCTTATTCGGAAAAAAGTTCATTCGCGTATATATTTCTGAGAAGCCTAAAAACTTAAGATTGAGAATCAACACCCAACCCTTTGGCTTACCTTGCAGCTTTGCTCTAGTAAGAACTTCCACAAATTTCGACAAAAGATTAAAATGCAATATGGATATAATCATTAGAGACGGTCTACTTTAATGTTAGGCTCAAGTAGAAGATAACTGATAAATATCTAAACACTATCCTGAGTAAAATAGTGATACGAACCACGAACTCATTGGTCAAAAATCACACCCTCTAATTATAAATCTTTTTCCACAAAAATAGGACGGAAGCTAACTCAAAGGGATTTCAATGACAAATTGATTTAAACAACAGTGACTTTCCTCACACTTCATAATTGTGACCCTTTAGGATGCTTAGTTTTAAACTGTGCGTTTATTTCACTCGTGAATTCTCCCTTCATTCCGGAATAGAGGCGACGATTTTTCAACAACTAGCAGAACGAAATGGCGAAGGGCAAAGGGAGCCTGCTATCGAAGAAGGCCATCGAAAGGAGATACGCCTAAAAACTGGTGCCGAACGCGCCCATCAAGGGTCGGGTAAGAAGGAAAAAAGCGGCATGAAGCGGTGGAAGGCACCAGAAAACCGCATGACGTTCAGTCGGGTCCCACCCCTATGGGCTGCTTAACCTGTTTGTTTAGATGAGCTTCTCCACTCGCACCGAGCAGAGGCAGAAAAAAATACCGCGAAAGAAGAGCGAGGCAAGGATTATCTATGAGAAACACTAAGATAATATCATTCTTGTGAACATTTTAAAATACGTGCCCCTTTTTTGTCCTCCACCTTTTTTTTTAATGTTGCGGTAACGATGTAGACCTCCCTCGATACCTACATATTTTGGGAATTGCCTTTCAAAATGCTAATATTTTCATGAGATCCAATAACGAGGCTTCAATTTCTGCCTATAGAATCTTACAGCTGGAATGAAAAGGTCACTCAGACAAAAACTTAAAATAGGTACGTCATGACGGAAGAGAAATCGTAAAAATTTAAGTGCCCAACCACACTTTTTTTAGTAATAAGTCAATCAGAGCGGTGATTGAATTTAAAATACGGCACTTGAATAGAAACGACACACACCTGACTCGAACTTTAGAACGCAAAATACACTCTCTGATTTATACATATTATATATGATTTATGAATAAAACTTATATTTTGTGCACTGAAAAGCCTCACAGATTTTATATAAAAAACATGAACTATGAATTAAGAATAATAATGTAAACAACTAAGTTTTAATACGCTTTAGTTTTATCAGAAAATTTGTATCTTAAGATAATCCAAAGGCAACAATAATTGCAGTACCAAATGACACTCAGTGGATTAAAACACAGTTGCTTGTATCCTTATTTCATAATCTTAATTCGTTTCATTTATCTTGCACACGTCCGGACAAAACGATAAATGAAGAGAGAGATTCTGCCGAACGGATAGGTGTAAGAATTCGATTTTACTCCGAGTTTTTAAAGACTTCAGTAATTCCGCCTATTCAGCAACATTCCGCCTAGCATTTTATCACCCAACAGGGTTGCTAGCTCTCCTTAAAGCAAGATAACCAGCCACAATGTCAGAAGGCAATGTTCTAATTGTTTTGAACTCTTCTGTGTTCGCGTAAAATAATTTAGTTTGGGGATCCGTATATTTAGCCTATAAAAAATCCAACGAATTAAGGTGGTTCCACATTAAGCACAAGAAGAAAACGTCATAAGATAGTTCGACTTACAGGCAATCCCTTTACGTCAGAATACTTCTTAGGAGGCTTGTAAGAAGGTAAGGCATTAATTGTGCTATCTGAAAACGCAACATTACGAATATTATAATCTCGTAGTAGTATAGTTCTGAAAAGTAATCCCTTATCGAAAAAATCGCGACTTAAATCACTTAATGAACAGAATTGATGAAGGAATGACAACCATTACCTTGGAAATGTTAAATAACATTTGGACAGAAGTTGAGCACCGTTTGGACATTTGATGAGCTACTTAGGGCGCACATATTGCAATTTATTAATTACGTAAAAAAATTATTTAGCCGACAAATTCGAAAAATAAAAAAACGTAAACTGTAGTTATTTTTTTTTTCGTTAAAGCCATACTTTAAACTGCACCACCATTTTATCATAACCATGTATATTGATCTGTTTATGTAGGTACTAGTTTTTAATCGGTTAGTCAAAGCGAAAAATCCCTTGGGGAAAAAAAAACAAAAAATCCATGAGATGGTGGAGAACACCAAAGAGGCGTATGACGTTCGGCGTCCCCCACCCCTATCGGCTGAACCTGTTTGCGTAGAGAGTCCTTCTCGCAAAGAGAGGAGAAAAAAGTAGAAAGAGAGAGGAGTGAGATAAGCGTGGGAGGAAGATGAGGTGGGGTGAGGAGGCGAAGCAAGCAACACGATCCGGCCGGGAGGTGGGGGTGTGACGGTCGCTCTCCTTCCAGTGGAGGGATGGAAGGGGTGCAGAGTCCTTCACGACCCCGGTGCACATATACCTACACTCCTAGCTTTTAATCCCCTCCCACACCACTCCCCTCCTTTATAACTCCTTGTCCGCTTAAAGCGCAAACCCCCTTTCCCTACTCCCCTCACTTGCACCGCGCCATGTTCACCCATCCACCCACCCACGAATCGCCTCACACGCCGCCACGAGTGCACGCGGATGGAGCGGTAGTGCATCATAGCGCGAAGGGAATGCAAAGAGACGGAGGGGAAGCAATAAAATGCGGACGTGGACGGACGCCCCACATAGATACATGGACATACACGCAGTGGCGTAGTGAGGGTGGGGGGATTCATAAAAATTCCGCACAACCCTCACCTATAATAGGTTAGCAATCGAGATCTTGATATAAATTTTAGGTTCATCGAGGAAAGAGTCGACGATCCTGTTTCATTCATTATTAAAAGTGCTATTAATTCTGGAATAATTTTGATCATTCATTCAGCGGTGAGGTATTGACCAAAATCGTGATGGGGGAACAACGTTACGTAAGGGAGTGACAGGAAATCCATTGGTAGTAAGAAATGGAGTAGTCCTTGCTAGGACTTAAAAAGTTAAGAACAGAGTAGGAGGAGGAACAGCCCCTGGTAACTCATTATAAAAAGTATTATTAATTCTGGAATATTTTCTTTCATGCATTAGCGGGTAGGTATTGACGAAAATCCTGATGGGGAACAATGTTAGGTAAGGGAGGGATGTGAAATTCATTGGTAGTATGAAACGGAATAGACCTAGCTAGGAATTAAAAAGTGAAGAACAGTGTAGAAAGAGGAACAGCCCCCGGTAACTCTTGAATGGCTTCCCGTAATTCTACCGCATTGGTTTACCACAACAGTCTTTCATAATAATATAGCTAATTTCATTTATGGAATAAGTTCAATAAAAACATTATTATAAAATAATATTAATACATTGGGAAAGAAGCCAGAAGACCCCTGACTGCGGTAGTTCATAATGGTATCGAGAAATAAACTGCATTTGGAGATAGATAATCAAAATAGCACGAGTTCATCGTGGCTTTGAGAAATAAACTGTATTTGAAGATCGACAATCAAAATACGAGAAAACGAACTGCTCCAGCTGTGGTAGTGATATATGTGCCTATTTCCTACCTTTCTTCCCTACTTCCTCCCTCTGATAGCAGCGTTGCAAGCTCTGTATCGCCCATCACACAATGCCGATGGCGTTACTATCTCTCTCTCGCGGGGGTAAAAATTAGCATTCCATCTCCCCAGGCTTCCGATCGAGTTCACAGAGTTTATCCGACTCATCTACTGCGTCGTTCGAGAACGCCGTCCGAATCATCTTTCCCTCTAATCCATTTCTTCTTCCTGGGATCTCTGAACCTTCCTAACCCCTCGTTTAAAACTCGGCCGCGATAGATTCCCGTTACCGTTCCTGGACTGTGATCCCATTTTTCTCCGCCTCCCTCTTTTACAATAGAACAAGAGATTTTCCGACGAGCATCAAGTGGGATTGGAATCCAGTAGGCATCAACCCCTGTGGCGTCAATCCTCTTGCACTCTCTAGTGTATTCACCTTCCTCATGCTCCTCGCCCACAAGCATTCCTCGCAACATGGTGAAATTCTCAGAATTGGATGACAATACGCAAACTTCGTTCCGAAACATGTATTTGAACCAAGCTGGATAGACTGCGGTAGAAAGCTGATCTAGTCACAAAGGGAGAGATATCTGAATAATTTCTAATTGAAGTCATTGAATGACAATACGCTCACTCCGTTTTAAACATTCCCGAGAAAATCATCGACGCAGTCATACCAGAATAATTGCTTGATGATGATAGCGGATGAGAAAACGCTTAATTCGTTCTAAAAGATATAGCCAATAAGAGTACCCAGCGGAAAAAGCTGAGATAACCACAAACGCAGAAATTCCTATATCTTCCTCGTTTCTGACTCAATGCTGAAGCCGTTGGGAAAATAAAAGAATTTAAAACATTAACAGGGTTTCGTTCCTTATCATATTTCCCTCACTTAGTGAAACCCGTAAATTTGGTGAGTTGAGGGTAGAGCTCACGACAAACTACGGCCCAAGGTATGTCACTCAAGGAAGTTTCAGGGCAGAGGAGAGGATTTACCTTGGCCACCTCGCAGGAAAACCTTCGATCAGCCTTCGAGTTTCCAACCATTTAGACTACCACGATCCGCATAATATTTCTATCAGACGCAAATTCTATAAAAGCACCGTCCACCTCGATGAATGAAAATTAGTACGAATAAGTACAAATAAATGTAAAGATTTATTGAGATCAGGGTGTCCAGCCAATCAAAGCAGAAAACTCCATGCATAATTCCAGATTTTACAACGAAATTTACAAAATTCCAGGTTAATATTACGTGAAAATGTTTGCACATTGGGACAATCATGGTGTGAAAGCAGGAGGAGGATTAACACTAAATCAACACACGCTAAATTAAAAGGTATCCAATTTGGAAACCTACATGAAATCGAATATGCAAGTACAACATTTCGCCATCTGATTCCGTTTAACCTTTTGAAAAAGAGCACGACGGAAGTGCGTGAATTATTACTCAAGTTTCCGCAAGACGTTTCAAAGAAATAATTTTCCATTCCCACATCTCACGGCGCTAACGACCTTGAAGTCGGAGCACAATATCCTATTCCAAACCCTCCCGCTTTCCGCTTGTCTTCCGGCCATGTTCGCTCTGAAACTGCACCACAGCCTTACATTTTCCCTCACGTCTAAATCACTCCAATCTCACATCTCTCCTTTGCCCTAAAGGGAGTCGAAGCGACTTTTGTAAAGTATGTAAAAACTTGTGTAAAATTTCGAGTGGTCTTGGAATTAAACTAAGAGAAATGCGAAGAAGGAAACATCACTCCTGCATCCTCCTATCAGCCAATACAGTAGGAAACCCATCGTCTTCCCAGAAATTCAAATAATTTTCAAAACGTATACTTATGACGCATTAAAAAGATTCCGTTGCCGAATCCAAGATTATACAGCCATTTTAAATTTAATGCAATTTCTTTTTGGAACAAAACAATTTGGTAACCATATACAAATCAGTAATGAATTCGTAATAGCATACTTGCATAGATTTTTCGAATACTTCCATTTATGTTACAAGAACCGAACTATTAAGTTTATGCCACCATTCCAAAAACAAATTTTACTTTCACGTAAATGAGCAAAACACATTATGACTTACAATGTGTAATGAGAATATATCTGTAAGGAAAACTAATTGAAAAAGAGATAACGTTATTTGACGCCAAAAACTACCTCTAAATACTTAAATATTCCACGTATATTTAGATCATAGCATAAAATCTACATCAGTATTTCAGTGAGTGAGAATAAAGATATGTTGAGTTAATAGAAACGATATAATTAAATTAAACTTGGTTATGTTTACTTCTTAAAAACTGCGTCCACAAGCAAGTGAATTATGAACATATATTACAAATATATACAAAATAAGTATGTTAGAAACTACTCCTCATGTAGAAATTCCCTCCTCTTTTACCAGATTTTTTTCATTTCGTGTTCCTAAGCACATGCACGACGACCTCGATTCCCCAACTAAGCTTTATTCCTTCTTCTCCTTGCCTTCAACCTTCCTCCCATTTACTTTCCTGATCATGTCCCAAGTAATCCTCCGCGACCTCGAGGCTCATCTTGGCACGACAGCAGTCGAGACGGTTCAACGAGCGCAGTCCGCGGCAATGTCCCATTAAAGAAACAGAAAAGTCTCTGATAGCGGTCTTAGCTCCTTTGACTTACAGCCAAGACACTTTTAGACAACTTGGCCGCAAAGTTATCAAGGTGAAGGCGTTAACAAGGGAAAAGCAGTTTTTTCCAACACGACTACCGAAAAGAGGTCGGGCGCCCACATCTCCTCAACCCGCTTTATGCGATTATATAATGCGTTACTTCACGAGTTCTTTTACAATAATGAATGCTTGATTCTAGCCAAAATTTTGGGGGCAGCACAAGAGAATTTAAATAACAGAAGTTACGCCTTCAACTCAAATTATAGTGAGCCTCCATTCCATTAGCATGTATACATATTTAACGCAAACTTCCGAGGAGGCAGAGTCTCCCATAAGCAGGGCATAACGCCCGCGAAAAGTACTACAGCTCAACAGAGTTACTGAGTTGAGAGGCTTTGGGAAATGTGATTAGAAGCGAAGGATGCTCCCAAACCGCGAGTAAAACGCGTGAACCGGGATTGCACGAGCCCTGTAAATGCAACTACCTTCTCCGAGCTAGCGAGAAGCATTCAGAGCACCCAAAGTAGTTTTGACTCGCAAATTACTCCGACAGGCCATGAGTCCTAAGCGTCTAACTTGACCCTACACAAGTTCTTAATCAGAGCGGAATCAACTCGCATCACTCGGATCGTGTTGAGATGACGATGATACGGCGAAAGGAGAAATGCGTAGACGTAGAGCGTTATACGATAACATTATTTATGTCCATCATCACATAAACCACAAAAGGAAAATAGTATATAACAGTTAGCAATAATGCTGCCCTTAATTTTTTTAACTGCTCAATCAACAAGTTCATTATTACAGCAACCGAAAAATACTACTTCCATTGCTTTCTTTTTCAAATACGTTAAAGTTTACAGTATGAAATATGATCGAATATATGAATACGAAAGAAGAAGTTGTTGCATCTTCCAACACTATTTTACAAATAACGAAAATTCTGGATTATCTTAAAAGGCCTTTATAGCGAGAAAGACAAGCATCAACCTCACTCTTTCCAGTACACCCAAATGTTTACACTTTCAGATACAAACTTCGTGATATGTGTTGGAAGTTATACACAGGGACGACTTTTTAATATAAAATGCTTTCATTTACTTTGTAAAACAAAGATAAAATTATCTTGGCAACTGACTCAAGGGCAATTGACGCAGTTTAATTTATAATTTGATAGGATGGCATTTTGCTCTCTTAAATAATACCCATGCCGCCTATACATATTAATTGGGTTTCACAGTGTCAGGCAACGGCAGTAAATTTCAAACCCACATTCGTTACCGGGATCGAGGTAAAAATATACTAAGTGGAATTTTCAAAATTTCATCTCAAAATATTGCGCATAAGGAAATGCAGTGCACACCAATCATGAATGTGTGAAATTTATATTCTGGAGAGAGCTCTATCCTCACACAAACAAACTATCCATATGATCGAGACATTGAGGGAGTACCTTCCATGTCAGTAACATAAGCCCATTCATTATTTTCAGGCTCGTACAAAATCAACGCGAATTTAATTTATTATTATTGAAATGGAAACTGTATCAATGGGCGAGAGGATGCTGAAAAATGTGTAACACTTATAGAGATAACGAAATAGAAGGGGTCTTTTGTTAATTGAAGAGAGAAGTTCAATTTGAGAGAGGGGACAGGCAGAGGTGATTCGGTAATTTCTCCGAGTAAGCAAAACTTAACCGGTAGAATACCTTCAATAACCGCGATTTTTGGTAAACAGAAATTTACAAATAAGTTTGATTCAGAGGTTACATAATGGACATTTGACATATTGAAACGAAAGGTAGGTAATGCACTTTTCCACAATAATATTGTTCCACGTTTCAACAAAATTATTGTGAAAAGTGCAACTACCTTTCATTTCCATAGACCTTCGCGCGTTACTATCCACAAAGTAAAAAATGCCCTTCCTTGAACAATTAAAATGGTAGATTGAAAATCGCCGACTTTTTTCCAACTTCATTTCTAACCACATTCGATACCCAACCCTGTCTCCACACCCACCTCCTCCCACCCCCTCCCCCGCACCCTCTCAAGTCCACCCCGACTGCCCCCACAAAAGAAGACGACCTCCACGGGCAGAAAAGAACGAGTCAGCAGCAGTGGACGGGACAGTTGCGGAGGCGAGGGAGGAGGATGCCGACGGCCGATGGTTACTGCCCCGGACAAGAGGGGAGAAAGAGGTGAGTGAACCAACCCAAGGGGGGATGAGGGGTCTCCGGTGGCGGGGAGAGACGTATGGGGCTGCCGCGGGAGACAAGGACACGAACCCGCGCGGATGCAGACGCGCAACGACCCGAGAGAGATGGGATGGGGAGAGAGAGGCCTCTCCTCCGACGCAGTTCCATGCGATGCACCGCGGTGCGAGAGGTTGAGAGGAGATCTGTGGGGGGAGAGGGCACCCGTGGGTGAGGGTGGAGAAATTACCGAGGAGTACTAGAATCACTGCGCTACACCCTATCAAAACACTTCCCAGAACTTTTCCGTGGCTTCTTCCCGATAGATTTACCAATCGGCTCACGATTTTTTTTCATTTTTTAGTCGATTTTAATATTATTACTATAGTATTCTAGCGATTAGGGTACGTTTCCACGGAGTACTTACGAAGTATTCTGGGAGTCCCCCCTTCCTTCAAGCACTTCCCTCTTCAAGTCACAATAAAGCCTACTCCCTATCATTACATCTAAAAATCCCATTCTTTTCCTCTCTCACACTCTTTCACTTAAAATTCTACCCTCTAACACTGTTTTCAACATCCCCTCCCCGCAAGTACTCGCTCCTTTTGTTAATACAGTGTCTCCTTCGTATCTCATCTGCCTCTCCTCACCCATCGTATCCAGATATAGTTTGAAAAATAAAGAAACTCATATTTCTCCGTCTTTAGATCCACCGCCTTCTTCTCAAGATCAGCGTTGTGATTAAATTTTGATGGAGAAGAATGGACAAAGTTAAGTGAACGGAGAGTAGGAAGTACGACAAAGTGCTGGACATGGTGGGTGAGGAGAGGCAACTGCTAGATGAGATACTGAGGAGACAGAAGATTTGAATGGAGCGAATACTGAGCTGGGAGGGGTTGAAAACAGTGTTAGAGGCGGGTATGTCGGGAAACGAGGGCATGGAAAAAAGAGAATACGATTTCTAGATAGAATTAAGAATTAAAGGGAGTAGGAATTATCGTGTACTAAAGAGGGACGTCCATGAAGTGAGGGGATACTGCCACAATCCTTCGTAAACACTCCATGTAAACCTACCTAAATCGGTAGAGTACTTTCATTTATAATGTTTTTAACTCCAGGTTTTTTAGCATTCTCTCAGAGAAGAAGGCAGTTAGCATAAAATATTTCTTCTTCTTAGCCATCGTTGCGTTTCAATCCAACGTACGCCATTAAAAATAAAATAAGAAAAGGGAAGAATCGAATTCTTTTGGCCGGGTGAAAAACCCATCAGGCAGAGGGAATGCGAGAGCTGTAAGATAGAATGGGGGAGGGAACAAGAGGCCAAGCAAGTGAATAAATATCACTGCAGCAAGTATTTATTTCCCCTCGCCAGGAGGGGGGGAGGTCAAGCGTTACTTTATCGCTCCCGTGTCGGGCGGCGGACCGTCGAGGCTTCGCACAGCCACCACTTCTGTTTCTCGGACCCACCGATTGGAAAAAGTAAAAGAGAGGGAAAGAACTAAGGCGCCATCGCTTTGGCCCATTGACTTTATGGTCGCGGAACGCTTTCGGACACTTTTTTTCAGCCCGGCCCTGCATGTCTGTCACTCTCTTGGCAAGATAAGCAGCAATCCACTCGCCACGAAGCCGAACATGATGAACGAACATTCGCGGGAAACTGGGGTCACCGGGAGCCAACGCTGGGGTGCGAGGCTTCACCAATTAAAGCAACGTGTTTGTTTATTGTTGAAGGAACCTATGAGGTGTAAGAGACTCAGTGGATTACTCAACTCCACCTAAGATCCCTTCAAAGGAGAAGGCAAAAATAGATAACAAAGCAAAAACCCTAAAACGTAAAGGGATTCTGATGGAAGAATACATTTGAACGACAAAATATTCCCAAATAATACTTTGGATGACAGTTCTTCCCAGCAAATGGAAAGATGCACCCACGAGGAATTTTGAACAAGTATTTAAGGCTTTCACTGACTGAAAATGATGATTAATCGACCAGAGGATTCCTCAAAATACAAAACTGATACATCTATCTAAATGCCAAGAAATAATACCAAGAAAATTATTTTTACATTTTTTGAAAAGAGGTCAATTGATATAATAAATCCAAATTCAACGCAAAAAAGAAACGCGCTTACAAAAATTACGTAATGATGATAAAATTAAAAGTAAAGGTCAAAACTTGCAACACGAGCGGTATTCAACGAAAACATTAGCCCTTACTTAAAGGATTGAGATGACTCTTGGCTACAGCGGCACGCCATTGCTACAAACATAACTTATACTGTAGGAAAGTAAAATATTTCAGTAAGCCCTTTTTCGTTGGGAACTAACGCAAAACTTCTCACGTCTTTCCCTAGAACCAATGAAAAATATTGCTAGCCTTTTAACCAAAGATTAATAAATCTAATCAGTCTGCTGCACCTCATATTCAACCGTACCAAGAGTTTTGCTTGTCCTTCAAAAGTAAAAAGCAACACACAACCCTTTCCTTGCAAGGTATCAGTTTTCAAAATTCATGGCGAGATGAACAAGTAAAGAAGGAAATATACAGTGGAGATTTTGATTAGGTGAAATGGCTAGTCATGGCAAAGAGTGGAGTTGAAGGTATCCTTTTTTTTTCTCCGTGGCAGAAAGAAAGCGTCGGCGGGTCGGGGGGTTAGCGGGCGGGGCGGGTGGGGATTTTGCGGGCGGATGGGCCGCCAAGTGCGAGACAGGTGGAGATGGACACAGATAAGCCCTTCTTCTTCCCCGAGTGGAATCATGGGCGCAGGGCCTTACATCCCATTTAGCCCGACCTCTTTTCAACGAAAAGAGGCAGGGAAGAAATGGTAAAAAATAAGGACAAGCAAATGGAATGGCTGAGAGATGGAGGAGAAAAATGGCATAAAAAGGAACTTCAATTACCACACAGAAAAGCGTGGAAGTAATAAATGCGGTAGGTGCACAGAAAAAAATTAAAATACGATGCATATTTACGTGTAATTCACAGGGAGGCGACATGAAAGGATGCAATAGAGCCTAAGCCACCTAATGATTAGAAATAGTGAGAAAAAATTAACAGAATACAAAGATGATTCCCATTAATTACTATGCATTAGGATATAAATTTTTATTTTCTATTGATGCCAGGACAAGCTTTCTGAAACAGTTAAAAAATGTCCAATATTCCCACAGCTTAAGGATGTGACATTCAATCCACTTATTGTGAAAAATACATAATCAACTCTTTTACAGGAACGTGATGCATGGTTGATGTAAATTTATAATATATTAATACTATTCTAGAGATCACATGAGCACGGAAAATGCACCAAATGCTATTTTTCTACACTCAGAAGCAGTAAATATAGCAGAGTTTACAAAATACATCCAAAAGAGTTTCAGCGTAGACAATGTATTTAGAAGACTAAATTTTAACATTGCTTATTATATAAAAGAATTACACACCAAAATAACAACAGTATAATATTCTAATTTATTTATTAAATAATATTTTCCGTACCACTACGAAGATTAATATCAAAATGGAACGATGACTCATCCAGCTAACGTGACTTTCACCTTAGTCACAATGAATCGATCAAGTCCCTTGACCGCAAAATGACTCATGCCATTTTCGTGAGCACCTCCTACAAACGTGAATCTTAGACGTGTGAATCACAAGAAATTCTGGAGAAAGAGCCATTGGAAATACTACGTAGCGTCATTCCAGTATACATATTTAAGGCTCCATTGAAATTAAATAACAGGTATTTTAAAAACTCTATGCACATTTCTTGCCTCAACACCATTGAGGGAGTACGGTAACCGTTTAATATGAAAAGAAGACAAGAAGAAAAGAAATGGAACAAGACGTTACTTAAAAAATATACACCACTTATACAAAAATAAAGAGCTATATAAAAAAAATAAAAAAACTGAGCACCCAAATGGCCGCAAACTCACTAAGCCAAGGGGGATTTGAGGCCACAATAAATTATTCAAGAAACACAAAAGTAGCATAACAATAAAACTCAAATGGATATTCCCTCATCTCGAGCCACCGAATACTAAAAGGCCACTTTGACAGAAAACGATGGTTCACCAAAACCATCATCGACAAGAAAGCACGACCAGAACACCCTCAACCATGAAACATCTTAAGTGATCCGTTACCTCCATCCCTGAGTAGCCATAAAACACTTCGAGACTTAAAAAAAATACGAATAAAAAGATATCGGAGGGACGGAGCGCACACTTCGACGCCAACTCTATTCCTCGCTCCCGGACGCCGTCCCGTGACATAAAATCCTTGGGCCCGAAGACCACTTAATAGCGGTCTCCCACCTCGGACGGTCCGCCGACGTCGAGAAGAGAGAGAGAGAGGAATTCGGGCACGAGCGACCTTCTCGAGACCCCTGCCGCATTCCGGCGCGACACCAGCATGGCAGATGCGCGCTGCGGGGAAGCCTAAGAGTCCCACACATCCAGGGGCCAGACGATAAAGTACGCCGCATATCCAATGCGCTTCGCTTCATTGGTTGAACAAGATTCTACCTGCAAGCACGTTTATTTTGAGAGAGAGAAAAGACTAGCTTCTAAAAAAAATCTAAAAATTGAAAAAATACCCGAGACCCACTTGCATAGGTTTATTCTGCCTGTAAGCACGTTTATTTTGAGAGAGATAAGAGCTACTTCCAAAAAAAATAAGAATTGAAAAGAAAAATAACTTAAGAGCCAATTTTATACATTTAATAAATGACACAAATAATTCAAATTCCGTTCAACTAATTTAGAGAATTCTTTTATTTTCAAATTGAAATATGGGGAGTCCAAAAAAATAAAAATTTGAATTTCACTGCATTTAACAATCTTTGACCAAATTTTCAGCGAAAACCTTTCCAAAGCAACGACTTCCGACAGCGAAGATGAAATAGATATACCTCAGCACTAAATGCGAACTTCACAAAAGTTAGGTTATCTGAATGAAAACGTGGATTTTATCGAACCTAATCAACTGCATGGATTACACCATTCATGGAAAATATGTAACTAATTTTCCAAAAACGTGGGCAAAGAATTCCGGGCGACTCAATCAAATTGAAAGCTGTACATGCCTAGTAACAATAGACTCTTGAGTTACCCTTAACATGAAATGTCTAATATTTCACAATTTGGGGGAAAAACTGCCAAGTAACATAGAAAAAACATGGTTTCTGCAACAGTTTTAGTTAAGATACGATGGTATTAAAGCGAGTGAAACTAACAATCTCGGAAACTTGAAGTACTTATAGTTCTCTTTGCCTACCCTACCGACAAGGGTGCCCACCTTTTCAACACATCAGCACAAAATATACAGAGATTGAATTGAATGTAAACATTCTTGCCTAAGCCTCTTTCTAATTTCTCCGCAAAAACAATTCATTCTTGTCTCATCCACTCCAAAATCTCAGTCAGGGGATGACTATTAATTTTTTCACAGATGTGACGAAGAATGCCCGAATTTCTCAGTCCGGTGAGAACTTGGCTTAAAGAGGAATAAATCCTCAACTTTTATGGCCTTTCAGGCAACTTCTGGAAGACGGAACAAAAGAGCGTACGGCGAAAACAAGAGTTACGTAAAACTTGACAAAAGTTAAGATAAAAAAGACAGTTGATCACCTTCTCTGCATAAAAGAGTAACAAATTTTTTTCCAGCGCCACAGAAAACTGAGCATAACGATCGACGCAGGAAATAGTCAATACCAAACACGGATGACAGAATGCTATTTGAATGAAAAACAGTAAGCCCTAGTCCAAAATATATTTGTTTTCAGCGCAACTAAGACTTAAATAAAACAACAAAATCAAATTCTGCAAAATTCAATATTTCAATTCTGTGCCATGCATGGCATTATTTAATGGCAAACTTTCACTTCTTCTCACTCCATGGATTTTATCGCAAAATACGACCACCAGGTGGTAAAACAGCATGTAGCTCACTAAATAATTATCCTACATATCAGATAGTAGGAGGCAACGTTTTTGCCTAGAAACATTCGTAAGAGCTCGAAAATTTTATGGGAATAAAACATTCCGCTAATGCTTTTCTTTCTACCTTTCAAGCACTTAACGCAGCGCCTTTGAAGTTGGCACAACAAGCAAGGCGAGAGGTATTAAAACCTCAAGCGATTCCCTTCTCAACCCTCCGTAGCCTTTTAAGAGCTTCTTTTTCCTATCAGACGTCAAATAGCGTGAAAGCATTGAAATAATACCGAGCAGACGGGTGGCCGGCCTGGGCTATAATCATGCGATAAAAGAAACTAAATGAGAAGCATTACTCCCTTGACGGAGGATACAACGCACATATCCACAAATGACTGGCGCATGGAAATAATGGATTACGAGTAAAACCAACAAGGGCAAACGAGTTGCCGAGTAAAACGATCCTCAGAAAAATGAAAGCATTCACAGTCAAAATAACACAAGAATGAAGAAGCCTTATTACAACGATAAAACTCGTGCACCTCCAGAAAAAATATAGAAGTAACATCTCAAGGTCAGACGTTGAACTATATCAAAGACGAAGGAAGGAAAGGCAATCGAAAAAATACTACTCGCTATTTTCATCGCAGCTTAGATTTCACTAAAGAGGTAAATGCGTGGGAAATTACATGTGCAGCAAGAGATTTGGAATTTATTTATTTTTTGATTCCCCGGTCGAGACAAGTAGAGAAAAAATACTATACGTCGTTCTATAAGGATTTATCAAAAACTTCAAAAATCCCACATAATAAGAAGTATATGCGACATTGTGATGAAGTTGAGTAGGGTCAATGACAAGTTACATCGAAAGACACTAACCTTCCTCTCATGAACATAGTTTTATTTTCCACCACGCTTCGTCTTAAACCACACGACTGCAAATAATTTGAAAGCCGTCAACGACTTATCCTCACTTCATTATATAAGTGACGATGGCGTGCATGAGTCGACTGCATGTTAAAAAAAGAGTAAAAGGTAAAATTAACATTCGCTAACAATACCAAAATAAACATTAAAAATAAAACACAAGCAAGCTAATACATTAATTTTGAATCAAATATATAGGGATTTTTATAATCTCCCCAACATAAACACAGTTTGAGAGCTTTTTGAGGTGATTCAACATGGTGTGATTCTGTTTGATCACTTTAATCACAATAATCCGCCCAAGTTTTACGATAATCCCTAAAGTAAATGAGGTAAAACAACCGAATGTTGACAAACCACCACACAACCCATCTGAAGGAGAAGACAAAGTAAACTTGAAAAATGTTTAACATATCTACGCAATCCCTTTAGCCAAGGGCAAAGTCTCGATTTTCCAAGCAAAGAAAACGAACTTCCTCGTCTGCAGTCCCACATACAGAACCGTCCACTTTATCGAGGATCGCGACGTGGAAAAGCAGAGAAATGGAGAAAAGGATATGAGACAGAGAGAGAAAGAGAAATGGGACGGGGGAGAAGAAGTGGAATGAGAGAAAAGAAATGAGCCGAGAGGAGGGGGTAAGGGACTTCCCCACCCCCACTCCTACGCATGCCAATGACCGCGCAGGTGGCGCCTCACCTGCTCGGGACGGTCCGAAAATGAAGCAACAAAAATACGAGTGAGGCGGAGGGTGGGAGGGGGAGGGGTGAGTGAGAAGCGAGCAGACGGACTACGCGCACGAGATACGTTTGAGGAGGTGGGGGGAGTAAGGGGAAGGGGTAAATGGAGGGAGGGGGGGGCACGAGAGTAAAGGCCGCCACAAAATGAATACGATGCTAAGCGAGACAACTGTTCCGGCGGCGAGCGTCCCACTCACACCAGGAACTTAAGTACGCATACATAGGTATTAGAATATCATTGAAGTGCATCAACTCGAAGGTTTGGTAATCATAGGTCAGGGTAGAGCTCACATTAGACTAGGCCATGAGAAAGTGAATGTCACAGTTGAAGAGTGAATATCACAATTGTTAAAGGAGTCAGTTTTATTCTGGTGTCCTTGGAGACAACGAAAAAACGACTTTCTGACAAGAAAAACGTCAATTGCAAGGATTTTCTGTTGACGAAGTACTGGCTTTCGCTGCGATTCGACTCGAGACCATTTGGTTCTTTTCTTATTGCCTCCCCCACAAAGATTGAGTCAAAGTAAGTAACCTAAATAAGGATAATAACACTACGGCTGGTAAAAGAAGCTTGATAAAGCGTTGAGGTTAACATAAATCCATTATGTATTTTATTACATAGACCTACTAGTTTGCTCTGCTTAGTAATCCAGGGCTCTCAACCAGGGCAAAAAAACAACGATAACGACAGAATAACTCATGACACGTTACAAACCTCACAGTATGCATTAAAAAATCTTTCCGTGGAGGGGGTCAATTTTTAAATGTTTTTTTTCACCAATAAGGTGGATTTCGACCCGGTTTCGAACAAAGGAATTTTTAAACATATTCCCCTTCAAGAAGAGATATAATTTTAAACATTCCAAAAATTCATCGAATTCGCTTATGTTGTAACCGCGTTTGAAACGGATGGATCATGATATGTTGTTAACGATGAATTAATATACGTTTGAAGTTTTCATGAGGAAAAAGAGTACCGCTGAAATTTAAAAAATCCTTATCTCTAATATCACATTTTGGAATCCAGAATTCTATCTACATGATCAAGTAGATACTCTATCTATAGATCAAGTAGCAACCTACGGCCCAGGGGCAGCAGGCGGTCCTCCTTGAACATTTTCCTAGCCCACGAGTTTCGCCACACATTTACAAAAGATATTTCCTACAGCAAAAGTATTGAAAATCCAAAATAATCATAAATACATTAATTTCGCCTTAATTTATTCCAAATTTGACGGTTGAAATCTAATGTGCTGCCGGCGGAGTCATGATATCTTTCCGGAGATCATTTTGGCCAGCCACCCCTGCACTAGAGCATACTTCATGTTAACAACTACACTTGTTAAAATAAGCTACTATTTACTTACTACACGGCTTCTTTATTAACCCTATCGATTTCAACAATAATGTGTTATTTTCAAGGGATCTGAGCCAGCGGGAAATCGATCGGAATAATTAAAAAGCTGTAGAGTAAGTATAAAAAACTTTCTTTAAAGATATTTAATCTACGGAAATTCCACGAAGTATCACCTCCGTCCATTAATTTACGTTAATAACGTTTGCAAAGAGCTGAGACTACCAAATCAAATGTTCTGCGTCGAGTATTCTTTAAAACCTCTTCGTGAGAAAAGAGGAGAACGACCTGGCGCAAGTCAAGAAGAAAGGCGAGTGGTATGAGGGACGGTGGTGGTGGAGCACTTGGTCTGGGAGAGAATAAAGACGGGGTGGAGAGGGAGGGTATCTCCAAGGGCGCGTGCCGGGAGGAGGGGGGTCAACCTCTCAGGAGTCGCTCGCTCAAGGGAAATGGGGAGAATGACGGACGGGGGAAATGTGAGAGATTAGAGAGGCAGGGAGGGAGCATTTAAGCTCCTTGTCCAGACGCCTCGGAGACGAGATACGGCCGCGTAAAAATGCATGAAAAAGCGCCCGTGGTGGTCCGTATACGTGGGGGTTGACGGGGACGCGGAATGGGTGGCGATATGAGGAGACGCGTGCGTTGAGGACCTTCTTCCCGTGGAAGTGGGGTCACGGGAGGTCTCTATCAGCGGGACGGATCCTCTCGGTCGATGACATTCGGAGTCACTCCACGACTGGCAAGTGGCGATGTCCTCACTACCGGCTAAAATCCTTGAGTCATTATGAACTACTAACTTGGTGTACATGGCTTACAATGACCCTGATCAACAAGTAAAATTTTCCACGAATTACATATCAGACCGCCCATACGTACATACATCCTATACATTCCAATATCATCCATTTAATACAATGGTATCGCAATCCTACTACTTAACTGCAGTCCTCCATTCCTCTCTCCCCCAAGCTAGTTCGTTTTCCCCCTTAAGGTTCTTCTTTCCCGTATCCTACTAGATCTGTGCTACGTAATTATCTCTTGGTCTTCCTCTAGGAACTTCTCCAACAATTTTTCCTTCCTTTACATTTCACGTGTAACTGCTGCGTGCCATTACGTGGCCAATTCACCGTGTTTTTCTTTGATGTACAGTAATCCATATCGTCCTTTCTTCTCCTGTTCCTCTATATTTATCCTCATTTATAACCCGATCCGTCCATTTTACCTTCAACATCCTCATCCAGCACCAGGTCTTGAAGGGTTCTTCTTCCCTGATCACTTTTTCCCATGGTCCAAGATTCTAAAACAGAGTACCACGGCCCACACGAATATTTACACGTACTGTTTCCTAGTCTCCAGTATTGTGCTCTCCGGGCATGAAAGTTATCTCTTTATCAAGAACGTCGCCCATCGCTAATTTAATCTGTTACAGAAAATTTTGGGAAGTTCATTGGGCTATTGGGAAGACTTTATCAGCAAGATTCGCCGGTAATGCACCAAATCCTTCATCAATCGTCACCGTTCCTACCATTGAATCTATTAATAAAAAAAATATGTCCATATGACAGTTCTTGCTGCAAGGCAAAGGGAAAGGACTACCACGCAATCATGGTTAAAAATGCAAGGCAAAACCTATCTCCCATAAAATACCCAAATTATATTTTCCAAGTAACTGGCAAAATCTAAGCGGAATTACGATTTTTTTTGGATAAGACAAGGTGTACGCGCCGCAGTTCTACAAAAGGTCCTTGGACGATTTCTGTTTTTGGCTCAAATTTGTAACCTCGGAAGGCTAAAATGTCAACATAAAAAAGAACACAAGGCGGCCACACAATTCAGCAATAACTTTTCCTCCGCGCCAGCAAATAACTCTCACTTGCGCGACTCTAAGAATCCGCCGAACAATCAACTGCACGTCCTGCGCAATACACAATGGCCATGGGAAGCCGCCAAACGCCAAAGAATGGGAGCCTACTTCTCTTAGAAGAGGTAAAACTTATTACTCATTTATGACGGCAAAACAACATACACAGCTTCACCATAAAATTTCCAGCATAAATATTAAGTGCTAAAGAAGACAATAGAATGAAATTTAAGAGACAATGCGCCAACTATATAAGGAGCCGATGAAACAGCTGGAGGTCGAGTTTAGACGTATCGTATGTGAATTGAATTTTATTTTTAGGCAAATCCCGTTTGACACTGAGAAACTATTTTCATGACTTATGACAATCCTCATCCGAATCTTAATACATCCAATATTAAATCTTAGTCAACCTTTAACTCTGATTCAATTAAAATAATACGATATACACTGCCTACGTATGAGCTGGCTAAAATACGGTAAAAACACAGTTCTTCATAAAAGTTCACATTAAATCCAGAGGCAATAAGAAGAATTTAGTAAATTAAACGTATTTCGTATTTAATCACACTGCTGAGTCAATTTACTAAATTTTTCAATAGTAATGCGAGATAAAAAAGCCATTCCAAATTCCGCAATTCCACATTTATATTTCGCTAATGGGAATGCATTAGCGAAGTTACGAAATAATAAAATAATGGACGCAACGATATCATGTGTTTGAGCACTTGAACGATGTTAACTAAAAGAACCCGGAAAATACCAACAGTCTTCGCCGTCTTCGGGGGATAAATGAATGACTCCCAAGGCCATGATAATCACGCATGGAACAACAATCGAATGAGACGAGATTTCCCATGGAGGTGACAGTTTTAATACACCGACATTGCGAAACCAGCGCGAGCCGAGATGCAGAATCGAACGCAAGGCATCGAGGGAGAACGTTTCCGACGCTGACTGTACTGCAGCCATTAAAACAGTCACTTAAAACGACTGGGAGCGATGAAAAACGACGGGACAGTGGGGGATGGCATACATGAGGTCAACGGGATTATAACTCACCTGCTAGGTGGCGAGCGCAGGGGGGAGGGAGAGAGAGAGAGAGAGAGAGAGGTAGGGACGGGGAAATATCCTCTTTAGCGTTCATAAGCCTCAGGCCGCACTCCGGCTTCTTGGTCGAAGGCTTGCAACGCGCAAGCATACTCCTAAGCGGAACTGAGCGGATGAAACCAACGCTTGAACACCGCAGCCAACACACTACTCATCCCAGAGAGGAGGGGCAACATTTCATGCCTTGAAACTAAGAAAAGAACGATCCCAAAACCTGCAAACGACTTTCGCTAAAGAGTCGTAAGAAAATAAATATGAGAAATTATCCTTATGAAATACAGTATCATGTAAACTGCAAAATCGAAGACCTCGGATTTAAACCCTTGATTATCGAAAGACATTTCGTAGTGAGTTGATAGGTTGCATCAAAAATTCACGCATTAAGATATAATATGCGAAAAATGATCATAAAGTAAAAGTCGAAAACTTAGAGGATGAAAATATAATAGACAAAAGCGCTAATACGGTATGATTTAGAAAAATATGTACATCCTGGTATATCAATAAAACCTCACCCTCTGTCACACCATCTACCGACAGCTAGGGAGTTTGAATAAAGGTACGAAGTCAATACATTTTGGATGAAACATTATTATTACGAATTTGATGACGTTTAAGTCACAACGATAATTATTACCGTGAGCACTAGAGCTTTAAAATATTATTTGATAGAATTCCATAAAACATTCACCGAAACGGACAGCAGCTTACTTCTAGTCCCCTCGTTAATCCATGCCTCACAATTATACTTCTTTCGGCCATTGCTCTTACCTCAACGCATGTGCCACTTATCATAGCGGTAATGTTGCGGATGTTGCATAGGATAAATGAAAAAGGAATGTAGGCAAATATGCTTATTGCATGGAGCATAACTCAATCGTATTCGAAGAACCTTATTATTCTTTAATGAAATGGCACTGGGGAACACTGGCACATAGTTTTAAATACGCTTCGTTTTTTATTTATTTATTTACTTATTTAATTTATTTATATGCACACCACCGAAAACAGCATTATTCGGCCTTTACATCAGGGTGGTTTAGGTTTTTTTTTTATCATTGGGAACATGGTCAACAGAAGAGTTACAGTTAGCTCCTTAAGAATATTTTTTTAGGACCAAAACTCGAAATCGGGCATGAAATTAACTACTTCAGTGAAATCATTACCAGTTTTTAAGCCGATCCCTAATGGCGGATAAGCGCCACTTTAAAGAGCTCACGGTGCCGGCTGCACATACGTGAACGTGGGCAGATGCAACTAGTAGCATTTGGGACCAGATTAAAAGGCCAGACGAGAGAAAAAAGACACACACGCGAAAGAAGCATTTACCCAGTGGGCTTAAAAAAAAGAAAGAAGGTAGAAAGAAAGAAAAACATACTGCGTTCCCCAATCAATCCCAGCCGTTTAAAGGGCGGGAGATGAGGATAATTAGCGCGCAGAGCAGAGCCGTTTTAAAGGGCTGCCTGCATCTGAATGGCCTTGGGCCCCAGTCACGTGTTCTCCCACCCCTCGCTCGCACCCCCCTCCTCCCTCTCTTCTCCCACGCTTTAATTTGCCCGCCATGCGCTCTCCGGAGGGACCTTAATCGCTCATCTGACACATGGATACAAAAAAAAAGGACAACGCCACCTAGTCCCTCGAAAAAAATACGAATTTTCCCAGAAAATTTTCGACGGCAAGCAAGAGCACGTGTGTGAGAAAAACACCGCGAAATGCCACCTATATCAGGAGATGGTGTTCATGATTGATATTAAAATACCCCACCGGCTTAGTGGCGGCGGGGTTAAGTTCTCTCCTGTTAAACCGAAGGTCGCGGGTTCGAGTCCAGCCTGTGTAGGTTGCCCCATCCACGGTATGCATGTTCCTGTACGTTCAATTGTTAAATGCTACGAAAACCCCGATGTAAAGGCCAAATAGCGATTTTCGGTGCAGTGGCAAGAAAGAAAAATAAATTAAAATGCAAGAACTCTGAAGTAGAACGCAATTCCTACATGATATTCAGGGGATGAAGGGAGCGTGGCAGTCTAGCGGAAAAAGCGAAGGTTCCCGTGTTTCAATCCCGGGAAAAACCTTCGAGATTACCCAAGTAAATTAAATAGACCACTAAAATGATTTTGATTAATTTACACCCCCGAGTCTAGTAGGCAGAACGCTTGGCTGTTCAGCGAGGTTACAGAGATCAAAATCTTGGGCAAAGCCTTCGGACGCCCTAAATGAAAATCCTCTATAAGCGATATGACCCAGGAAAAGTAACTGCCCCTCGTATTCTGATCGTGTGCTATTCACACCTTTTATACAAATATTGGGGTGAGCTCTACCTCAACTTACTACCCTACTCTAAAAATAAATTTCGGGTAGAGTACTGAATGAGTGATGGGGGGATAAAGGTGGACTAGCGAGTAACTGGCTCTTCACAATGTTACTTAAACTTAAAAGCCAAATCTTCGATGAAAGTTAAATTACTTCAATTCACAATATCAAGGCAGTAAGCTTCAGATCGTTATTTAACCTAATTCAGTGCTCTCCTCTTAATGCTATTCAGTCTTCAAAAATTCGCAAAGCATGTTCTCAGAATACCTAATGAAGAAACGACAATCTACTGTCAATTAAAGTAAGTTGGCAATTGGGACAGAAACTGGAGCGGAAATAAAGATTTGGCCAAGGGTAATTGTAGCCGATAAGAGTTGGTCAGCGTAATCGCCATACCTGCATGGCCAATCGTTTAGTCAACTTTGGCCAATATGAGGAATTATGATTATGTTCAAAACAGGAATTTCAACGTTCAATATAACCGGAGTAATCCTCAAATGTCCCAATGGTTCCACGTACAGTCTATCCACGATAATTCTGAGATCTCAATAAGTGCCTCAGGAAACAAAAGTACAGAGTTGAGGGTAAAGGAAAATATTTTCGGCGACACATTCTATTTTTGGTACTTCCTTCTCAATCATCCAAAATTTGAGTACGATTAGGCAATGGTAAGGAGGTTCGAATGCATTTAATCTATTTTTAAACACAGCCCGCAGTAAACAGGAGCCGTTGTCGTTCAAAAAGATACTAGATGAGAATAACGCAACGGCGACAAAAAACATGCCTTACTGACTAGTTGCAGGTAACACAGGTTACGAAAAATACTCAATCGACGTATTCATACGTATCGCATTCTGGGAAAATTCCCATGGACCCAAGACAGGAATAACAATGGGACAGAGAAGAGGAGCAGACGCACGTGAAATAGGACACCGCTTTGGTGAAAAATTTCACAGAGAAGAAGCAGTTACGAAGGTACAAGAGATGCCAGAAAGAAAGAGGAGATTACCCCACAAACCGAACTTCCCTCCGTCTTCTCCAAGCTTCAATGAGCACAAAAGGAACTGCGGATAAAACATCAGAAAAGCAACCCTGGGCAGGTATGTGCATTCCTGATTCTGTGACCTCACCAAAATACCAGCCATTTAACGTGAAAACGCCGACAGCAACAAAGTAAACCAAGCAATGGTTTAAAAATTATTTAGCCTCATGATGAGAAGAATCTCAGCATCGACTTTTGAAAAAATTATCTGATGGAAACTCTGTAAGTACCTCGTAAAATCCAAGCAGTAATAAAAAAGTGCATGAGAAAGATGATGACTTCAGCAATTTCATGAGGATGCTCCACCACATCTCTTTAGGCTTTACAGTATCTTAATGCTAAGCATATGAACAGAGGAATATACAAGCATAAATTAAATAAAACAAAGATGCAGTGCTAATGCGACAAAAGGGTGGCTACAGAAATGAAATCTCACATAAAATCAGAGTGGTAACAGACCCTAGTTACACTACTATGGAAACAATGCAAAACATATTCGATTCCACAGCACAGAAACAGAAAATAAAAGGCCGTATCGGCTGTTTTTGAGTAATTAAATAAATAATTAACGAAATGACTGGTTAAAGCACTCGGAACTAATCCAGAGGTCCCATGATCAATTCCACGCCAGTGCATACGGTATTTTCCTAGCTGAATCATTTTCACATTTCGCTCCTCGTACTTCAATTTACGGATCGCAATTTACGAATAACCTACATTTCAGAAAGACGCAGACTCCTCTAGCTAGCGGGTGACGAGGGTGAAAAACGGGACACACTGGAGTTGAATGGGAAGTGGCCACTATGGGGGAGAGAAATATGCGAGGTTGAGCCAGGGAGGATAAACTGGAGAGGGCCGGAGTTTCACTTCTCTTCTCTCTGGCCGTCCTTGTGCTGTGCGAGACGAGGGCCGCGGGAGACGGACAGGTAGCAAGCAGTCACTCACTCACGCACCCCTCGGAAGAAAAGCACGGAGGAGAAGGAAGGTCCCAAACCACTCTGGAGAGAGAGAAGGCCCCGGGTCCTTTAAAGGTAAATGGGCGGAAAGGAATTGGGGGTCGGATGTGTGTGGGAGTTTTAAAAGTGGAGGAGGACCCCGAAGGGAGACTGGAAAAATGGAAGAAAAGATGGGATTTGGTGCGCAAAAGGAAGAACCTGAGGCGAAAAACATCTCCAGGGAAGGAAGAGGCCGCAGAGGTAACAAAAGGTGAGGTATGCAGGTGGAGGGAAAGGAGCCACGCAAGAAACACGAGAAAGAGCGAGAATTTAAAAGGTCTCCCAGAAGAAGAAAAAAGAAGACAAGCCAGCGCAGCAAACGGTGGTGGGTTGGGTGGATTGCAAAATACTGCAGAACACGTGCATTGATTTTCAATTAACTTTCCTTCTCTAAATCCTTATCCGGAGCCATTGTACACGGGGGTCAGGATTAAATTTTTAGGAACAGGCGAATGAAGTATCCGTTGACGCCGAAAACGTTCTGAACACATGAGAGACCAAAAGTTGCAAAGACATTGGATTGTTACTCACCCTAGAGTTAAAAATGTAGCAGATACTATTCGCACCGAATAAATTCTGTGTTGGATGGTATAAAATACTTACCCAAAGGGTAAAGCGTTGCCGAAATATGCACAACAAATGAAACTGGAATCATATGAATATTATACTTTGCATACTATTTTACAAACTAATTACCAGCTTGAGCAAAGCCAAAACTTTCCAAACAAAATATCTTACAAAATAGCAATTCTAAATATTTCCCCAATGATAATTACATGGTGATTTAAAAACTAACGCTTCAAGACTTTAAAACCAAAAGACGTTACAGTCAATTGCAGTACATTCTAAGCAACGGAAAAAAGTAGTTAACAAAATACGGACAGATAATATACTTCTTACAATTAAATATCCATGTAATCTGTGAAGTGCTGAGGAGTCACCAAATCAGGTTCCATACAATTACTGAGGATGAATAAAGGCTTCATATTACAAACCTTCAAACCTCCATCTTCAAAGCTTTCTCTCAGTAATTTAAGATTTAGGCTTCCAGACCCTACTTAAAGATTATTGGTCTAAAAATGATAGCAGTAAGTGGGACGCCTATCTTCTAGCCGAGCTTAACTCAATAGGGAAATTTACAGCCACCCAGACGATAGCGCGAGAATAAAAAAGAGACCTGATTCACAATGTACCACAAGAGAGGCCTTTAATAGATGGAATGACATCCGTTGGATTCGGGGCATGCCAAATGCGATTCCTGAGAGGAAAAATGATAATGATAAAAATGCAAAATAATAAAAATTAAAATATGACCTTAAGTACTATTCTTATTACATTCTTTCCCAAAAATAGGTGAGCTCAAAGGTGATCGCAACTTCGGTGACGACATGATATGCCGATGAAATGAGAGTTTTCTACCGTAAGTTACAGGGCTTGCTTTGTATGTGGATTGGTATTGTGATAAGACTGGATTCTGCAGAGCAAATAGGTTATGCGTTATTCTTATCCGCATTTTTTTTCTGCTTTTACTCTTTTTTTAATTCTTGAGAAAACTTCTTAATTACTCCATGGAAACCTACCTAATTGACAGAATACTCTAGTAACAATCCTTAAATAGCGCTAAAAAGTTTCAAAAAGCATTTTTAAGGTTTTAGAATTTAATTTTTGATAACCATGCACCATATTATTATAGTAAGAAATTTATAAGGAACGTTCTTAGGAATTCGGTAGTTCTCGACTGAAACTGATAGGGAATTCCATAAGACTTCTACGGAAACTGTACACAATTCTGAATAATTCCTTTAAAAATTATAACAATATTTTAAGGAACTTCTGCACGAAAATATAAACAATTCTGAACAAAGTGTTTTAAGCATTTTCTACGGAATTTGCAAGCGGGGGACCAACCCTGACCGTCACAATACCTATTCTAAAAAAAAACCTGAAATCACGGAGAACGTTTCTCGAAGTCAAGCTTGGAGGGCAAAACAATCGGGAAAACATAACTAAAACAGAAAACCTGTTCTTGATCCAATACAGAATCTTTTTCGTCATAAGCACACGAACATGAGTAGCCAACCGCAGCAAGGCCGAACGGGAGCGATTCGCGAGGACCGACACGGAGGCAGTGAAAGAGAAGGATGAAATATTTTCGAAAGCGAGACGTCGACTGGCATTGGAAGAATAGCAGGGAGGAAAACACACGGGCGAGACGAGAAAATGATCACGAAAAGTGAGAGGCACAAAAACGGGGGGGGGGGGGGAAGGGGATAAAAAAGGCATAACAGGCGGGGCACACCCGCCATCATCCTCTTTTCCAATAAAAATAACGAGAGCGGGGTGGAAATCAAGCGACCCCGGCCGCAGAACAAGGAGGCAGACCACCGGACGGCTCCCAGGCCAAGTGGCCGCTGCCGCCTCAGGCCACGCCGAAAACGCCGTGCTGCCCTCCGCAGCAGAGAACACAGCACCTGTCCCATACGGCGGCCCCCTTCTCCACCTCCAGCCCAAACCTCACTCTCCGCACGGACAAAAAAAGCACATGCCTCCCCCGTCCATTCCCTCCAACTCTCTCGCAAACCTAAAACTTGTTGGATTGGAGATTTTAGCGTTAAGGTAGCTAGCACCCATCTATGGCAAGCCTCAACAACTATATTTGACGATTGAAGACGGTTATCTACTAATAAGTGATTAACCCATAAAAAATTTCTGTCCATGCTCATATTATGGCCTCGATTACAAAATTGGTTATTGAATATCAATTTTTTTCGACCGAAGATTGTCGACTGTTGCATGATCGACCAATGGTATATAATCGATCAACAATCAACAATTTGTTGAACATTGGGAATGGGTGACCCGTCAATAGGTTCTCCAAAGACAATCGGAAGAAAAGTCATCGATTGTCTATCGAAAATTGACTCGTGACAATCAGCTGACCATCGATGAAGTAGAAATAAGAACCAAGTTATAGGCCTTAACATAGACCAAGTTATCATCGATGCATATGATTAATTATCGACGGGAGCTGCGACCGATCGAACAAGTTACCATCAACTCCTATCACACGGGAAATAGTCCCTGTGTTGCGAAAACCACTTTTATTTGGTCATTGACAAATATTTGATCTACGGCAATCAGTAAACCATCAGCTTTTTAATAACATGTTTGGCCTCGGCCATCGAAATCGCCATGATGGATTCCAAACATCGTCAACGAAGATTTCAATGAATCGAATAAGTCAGTGTTTAGTTTACACCTCCCAAACGGGAAAGAGCACCATACACTTCGAAAACTACCAGTAAACCCCCCACATACACGTCCTTTTCTCCCCACTCCACTCCCAGCTCATCCCCCGCACCCCGTCCCCCACTCCACTTTTTTTAAAAGGACCTCGAGTGGTGCCGACATCTGCAGCAGCTGGCTTCGGCTGACAGCGGCACCCGCTAGGGGGTGGTGCCGGAGCGACTGGCCGTGGTAACCACCGAAAGGCCTCCTCCGAACGGACAGGGCGAGGAGAAGATAAAAAGGCCGCTGAGGAAGGAGGCAGCAGGGCAGTCCCAGAGACTCCTCCCGGGAAAAGAGAAGACAGAGTGGCCAGGCTAACACATTCGCGGCCCGCAAAATAAATAAACAGCATCCCGCGATTTCCTCCACTGTAATCGAGGCAAAAAGGAAGAGAAATTTTGCAAAATATTCGCGTGAACTGTACACTTCGAGAGCTAAGCACTCGTCACGTACCCGTACGGTAAAAACTAAATGTTTTCTCTCTTTCGCTTAATTAAACAAAATTAGATCACTGTATAACACCATAGGAAAAGCCATTGGCGAGTCATTCCTTGATTTTCATCGAACGCCGAAATTTTGTTCCGATAAGTTGTCATTCATTAGTCATCATTATATTAAATATCATTATGTTAAATTTCCAAACGAAGTTTTTATCGGCAAATGAATTTCCATATGATTTCCAAATGATAGTCCATATACGATATGAGGCAAAACTAATCCCTCTTCCTCGAATACTTTATACTCCATTTATCTTAGCAATGCCCCAAATAAAAGGATGCAAAGTAAGAGGACAACTGCTCTCACACTCGATGGACCATGTATTATGTATAATAGAGTTATGTTTTCATCGAAAAATAATACTTACGGCCAAATTACTTTCACCAAAACCAGACCTATCTAATGGCTTCAAAATTTATGAATTTATTCAAGTAAAGAATAAACTTCCCAGACTTTTCTTTATTCCGTACCTATCGATGTTATCCCAGCCCAAAAAGCATAATTCCACAAAATTAATTACGCACAGGTACTAGGGAGGGGGAAAACCGAGAGTTCAACAAGCCAATACAAGACCACATGTTTTGACACATGGCGTTATTGACCACAGATTAATAAAGGTGACCTCAATAACCTCAGAACACCACTTTCATACCCTTGTCTCACCAGTTTGCTTTACCACTCAATGTTCCAATTTTCGCGGTCAGAGACCAAAATATCTGCCATACATCCTAGCCGCGGCTTTAAGAACGCCGAACGCCAACGACGGTTGACTTGCCCAACCCGAGCTCTTTTAAGCATGGAAATGATATGGAGAAAAAGAGGAAATATTTATATCAATAGCCTTCGTAAAAAAAATTCATAGTCCAAAATATCCGACTTATCTACAGGTTATAAAACAGTCATAGGCGAAAGTAAATACCAAAATCATCGAAGAACATTAATTCTAGTGGTTGGTTGAACGGCATTTTCTCCATTTGCTTCCTGGTGACTATCTCCTTACTCGAAGAGGTTATAAATTTTTAAATGTGTATCCTTTTGTCCACAGACTTCACTCACAGTCTAGCACAAACATTAACCCATTACTTCTATCTCTCAATAAAATAGGATGCTTCTGGTATCCATCAAGAGATGTTCCCATACGAGAAGAACAAAGCATGACTCAAATGTGAGGAGTGTAAAGAAATTTCCCTAGGGGTAGAGACGGGTGTGAAGATGAAGAAATTTACGAATAACTGATGTCTACCTGTAAGGGTCCACACTGGAAGTAACCTGACATTTTCACCATCGTAGCTGCAAAAGCTGGGGGCGGATTTTGGGCCCTTGCAAGGGGAAACATTGTGACCTGAAAAACCACGCTGTCGACACTAAACCGGCCTCCAGTCGGCACTCAAAAGAAACAATAATATGAAAGGGGACGGACGGAATAGGAGGCCGAAAAGCATACATAAAAAGGCACGGGAGCATTCGGGGTGGTAGCAGAAAAGGGCCCGTTACCATGGTTACCGAAGGGAAACCGCATCACGGCCGACCCCAATGCAACAAAAAAAGGGCCGAGGGACGGTCACTGTAAGAAAAGTTCGACTGTCTGCGTGCAGAGGGCGCGTCCTTCGCTTTGGAGACCCAAAAAATTGAACTACTGATCGAGTCAGGACTCCAAGCATCATCATTTCGTAAGAGGAAAATAGAACTGAGACAATGCTTCATTTTCGTGGAATCATCCATATCCACTAATAATATTATAGTAAATTAAATTAAGATCATGGCATCATCAAGGGAGGGATAAATAAGAATTACATCACTTTATTCTCATTTACTGACTGAAGTAACAAAATTGAGATTATTACAATTGTGATAATGGACGTATTCGCATTACCTAACTTACTGACCGGACAGGGGAGATCTTTGATTTTTTTATTAGTCACCTGATTCTCGAGTTATCGGAAACGAAAAGTCGTTTGAAACTATGCATAGAGAAGGGGAGTAGGAAGTTATTGATGTCATTTAATGCTAATTTCCAATCACCGAGGGCGCAAAGATGCATTCCTCCGCCACAGCTAGCCCTAAAAACTATGATGGCGGCACGAGTTTATGAGTGGTCTAATTTGACATGATCAACGAGTGAGTGAGAAAAAAGAAGGGTTGCGTTTTCACGGAAAAGTATGACCCAGTCTATTCAGCACGGGGAAGTTCAATATGAAAAGGGATATAGGATGGAGTGATTCGCAAAATGATATTCATACACTAACCTTTACCGGTAGGATTCTCTAATTATTATACATTGAATACAAAATTGATTGTGAATTGCGGTTAAGAAAAACTCCCCCTATTATCGATTTAAAATTTCCCTTTAAACGAATAAATTCCCACTCCCTCTACCAAGTAAAACGACATTGGCGGCATAGGTCGCGTATTTTTTTAGGGAAAATCACTCTATTCCCCACTGTGAGCAGGTTTCTTTTCTGACTGTATGGAACTTTCGAGCAAGTTGTCGAATAAAAAACAGAGAGAACCTCTTTACTCCGCCTTCGCCTTTCCGTCGCAAAAAATTACCCGAAAAATTGATTCATCAGAAAACCCTTAAGAGCATTTTCTCGCGAAACCCATTCCGCACATCGTAATCCACTTGCTCCATTTACGGATTCGAGCCCTGAGGCAGTCCTCCGCACACGAGCCACAAGGCAGTGGGGGTAAGAAGGGATGAGGAGTAACAAGGCGGCGAATACAGGCGAGCTCGTTTTCCCAGAACCATCCTCCGAAGAAAGGAAATGAGCGAGGCTCTTCTCCGAGCGGCAGCCCAAGTTGCCATGATGGACGACAAACGCCCTCATGGGAATTGAAGGCAAACGATGAATCTGAGGGGGGTCAAAAACTGGGATTCCCACGTTTTGTACAGGACACCAACGAAGCTTGGCTGGGAGCACGATGCAGCCGAGCAAGAAATTATTATTAAAGAATAGTACAAGTTCTCCAGTTAAAATTACTACCTTAACCTTAAGTGAAGGAAGTATTTTCTCCCAGAGAATTTAGATGGCAAGCCAGGCTTGTCCCCGGTTCCAACTTGTGCTTCCCTCTTCAATGAAAATATTGGAACGAAATTCTAGGAAAATATTTGAATAATTCCGCGGCGCTGTATCCATGATTATGTATGTATTATCCGAGACGCGTCCACGCATACTACTAGTAGGTAAAAGATGTCCAGAATATTTCTAGCTCCCTCTTAAAAAGTGTACTTAACTAATACGGGGAATTCATTTTACTCGAATCAGGGATCGCCATCTGTTTTTACCTTGCGAAAATGCGAATGCAAAACTGCTGTACATTACTGCCAAATACTGAATGCGTCATTACCATTTAACCGGTGTCAAATCATTATTATGGCAACTGACACAAATATTATGAGCTTCGATGACGGTAGAATTGACTGCTCCATTAGAGGTGTATGAGATGATGATTTGACATAATTCCTCCAAATGATTCAAATAGGTTTCCGGGAGGATAAAAATAATTCTATATAATAAACCTTCGTTAATGCGTAAAAACAACCAATTAAAAAACTACATGAAAACATGGTAGGGGTTTACTCCGGCGTTCCAGTAATCGTAGGAAACAGAATTATAACTCGGAACATTAGTGACGTAAATTTTAGCGGCAACGCAGGGTAAAGAATTTCACTGTAAACACAAAATTTTTCCAATGAATATTTAATCCTTCCATCAGTATTCCTCATTAAATCACCATAGATAGTTAGGACGTCATGAGCTCCAGTATCACTAGGCTAAAAATTAACCTCACCACTATGTTCGTTCTGATCAATAGCATTACCTTGTAAGTGGATTTTCACACATGACCACCTAGCAACAGGTCCGCGTACCGCAGCCACCGCACTTCTAGAACGAACAAACGAACCATTGAACACTCGGATATCCATAAACAACGAGACGACTTTGAGAAAAAAGCTCATTGAAATAAGAGGGATGATAGAAAGGTAGATCCCAGATGAAATGATCGCAGGCAGAATGTGACGGCCTTGAAGACCGGTAGCCCGAGGGTTTAGTGCTCTCCATCGTCTTCCCCGGACGATAAAAGGAAAAATGGAAAGTAATGAAAGAGAGGTAATGATATACTCTCTCCGATAGTGCCCTTGAAGTCCCCTTGACACACGCCGACTTTCCAGGGGAGCAATAACTCTCTCCATTAGCAGGAATCGACGGTTTAAGGGACACTATAAGCGTGGGGAACTCCGGGAAAATTTTTAGGCATGGCCTTTTGATGGAACAAGCGAGCCGGCCAAAGCCAACAAGACGAGTGGGAGAGGGAAGGGAAGTGTGGAAGGGGAGGGCGTGGGGAAATTTTGAAGATTTAATTCGAGAACTGCCAACCTCAGGGGGCGTCACGAAAAAAGGATCGCCCACAGCCGGTCACGAAAGGTAGCGAAGCACCTGGAAACCAAGGAGATTTTTCGATCCGATTTCTAGAAAGACCGGCACCAAGAAGTTCACACGAGTTTTGGGAATTGATCACCAGGAGTTGCTTCCAAAGATCCAATCTCTAACTACTTAGTATGAAGAGGATGCAGAGGACTTTACCGGAAGATCAAATCAATTTTAGTAAATAAAAAATAAAAGCGGTGTAATACTTAGAACCAAAATCCAGTTAATACCGATTTAGGGTTGTGAATTCCTGTTACCATTTGGTTCCGACAAGGTGAACAATACTGGCATCATAATACGTAAGGTTGATGCACCAATGAGACGAACAACGTTCCCGGAAGAATGGATCACAAGAGATGAAGAGGCAAAATACATTCCGAGAATAATTCAAATCAGGCAATCTTTCGCTGCATGTTTAGCCACATAATAACCTGAAAGTAAACATTTCTCCAATACCATTAAATAAAAATAATGAAGTTCTGCTTAAATAAAATGAGAAGGCATATTTAACCCCAGTGCCGAAAGTGAGCATATCCACAGGCTGAAATACCATTTCCGGCTCGTCGTGAAAGGTATCCTTCACACAGGTCACACATCAATTTTAGGCGGTTAAGAGGACCGGCACGGTGCACGGCGGAAGAGGATAGATGGCTCTAAGGCGAGTCGTGTGCGCCAAAGCACACGGCAACACACAAACACGAATGAGAGAAAAGCGCAATGTCAACACTTGCTAGGTGTTCCAGGCCCGAGCATACACTTTCCCATATCGCACATCCCTCTCCTACTCCGCCGATAAGCCCACGTGATGCGCGAAGATTAGGAGGGGAGAGTTGCGCGCGGTTGCCATGTTGCGCGGCGCGGGGGATAAGGAGATAAGGCTGTTGACGCTCCGCGGCGGCGAACGTGCGGCGCTGAGCCCGCAGGCGATGTGTTTGATAGCGAAGCGTCCGCGGGGCGGGCAAATAAAGCCGGAGAGGGCGTGAGACCGATCGCAGTCCTCAAACGCTCGCCATCGCACGCACAATCGCGCAGAGGTGAGAACGCGGACTCGTTGAAGAACCACTCATAATTTGCTTCCTCAGTTCAACATGTCAATCATCTCATCACTCAATGCATAAACGAAGTAGATGTTAATTTCGCGGACGGATCATTTTATGCCTCCACTATGCTCAGTCAAACTCAAGAGAGTAAATAAAAACAAGAGCGATTTTCGGCCTCCGCAAGTGCGAGCGACTGAAAATACCACATCACGTTATCCCTAATCCGACCTTGACATAACTAGGAATATTGCTGATTGGCTAATTGGGACGACAACATTTCTTTGCATATAGTCATTAAGATTGAAAATTATAATTTATATACATTGACTATCCAAGAAATAAGGAAAGGTATAAGGGTTTTAATTAAATCTATTTATACGTATTTCATTTCCTTTTTCCATTTGCCATAGTAAAACTGATACAATATTGTATTCAGCTTTTGGTAACGGCGCAGCCATGTTGAGCGCTGTCTACATTTACTCTGATCGACGGCACCCTGATAGGGCAATTCCGACTTATAAAGTTTGATGATACAAAATAAAAACAAATAAACCATATTTAGGTAAAAACATTGGTTAACTTGGAATAAGACTCATCCATTTTATTTAGCACCCTACCTGGTCCCATTCGCACGCATAATTTGCTTCCTCAGTTCAACATGTCAATCATCTCATCACTCAATGCATAAACGCTGCTCTATTCCTCCCGCTCCCTGCTAACCTGGTTTATTTCCCTAAATCACGTTTTTCAACACCCTGCCTCTAATAACTAAGAAATTAGTACATCAAGACAAAACTAAAAACTTTGGCCACAAAAGCGATGCTTGCCTATGAGAACAAAAATGAAGATCAAACTACAATATAATGATTGCTTTGACCATGAATTCACATGATGCGCTTAATAGCCATCTGAGTACTGAGGTTTAGTCTGGAGTGAGCTTCACCCTTACCTATCCTAACCAACATTCAAGTATTGAGTGAGTGAGTGCTCCACTAACTACGAAATACATCTAAGAACGTGGTAGTTACCAGAAAAATACAAGCTAGCGAACGGAACGAGATCTCCGAACAGATGCATAAAAACAGATAGGGAGATTCTACGAGGAGAACATAGAGTGTGAAGAACATCTGAACTCAACATAACGAATAGCAAGACTGAAAACGGGTAGAAAAGAATCATGAACCCACCCGTAACAGATTTGCTGCGCTGGAAGGCTGATGATTTGCACAGTTTTGAATTTCAAACTGGTCGGACACCAGGAAACGGTGTGCGCGTATCTCACTACCTCAACGAATGAGCCCTTCCGTCGTCTCTTTGGTTCTGTTTGACGGTCAACAGACGCAGCCATTTGGACGAAGAGCAAGGGACGATGCGAGCGAAGTGTTTCGCGGGGAGGAAAGGGAGGGATGAGAACAAGACGGGGAGGAGTGAGAGAAAAGAAATGGACGCGGGCTGCGAGTAGGAAGCGGATCGGTATCTGTCGACGGCATTTACGTCACGGATATAGACAAAACACAGGCCACAGACGGCTGTAACGCGGAATCGGGTGGGGGACGAAGCTAAGGCGACACACAATCGCCGCTCCACTTTCCGCACACATGCGGCTCCGCTTATCTCCCGGTCTCCCTCCGCCTGCCGCAGCAGCTTAAGCAGCCTCCTGTCCCACTAAATAGGCCCTGTTCTCCCACTCGAATCAACCACCCATCGCAGTACGGTCCCGAGTACGTTGCGTCCCACAAGCCCTTGGCTAACCCGCACTTGTTGGAACACGCCGAGTTTTGTCATTGACAGAGAATAACTTGTTTACGCTGACTTGTACACGGTATAAAAAATGTTTATCAACAAAATGAGTAAGGTAACTGCTACTCTTCAACATGTGGTGGTTTCCCCTCGCCATTCACATCGCAGTACAACAGCCGTTACCACGCCCGTTGCGAAAGTAGTGTACCGACCAATATGGTTTACACCTATAGCAGAAAGATTGGCAAGAATGGAAAAGGGTAGCAGCTAATAAAATATATGGAACAGGTAAAGAAGGATGTTAAAGAGAAGAAAATACGTGGGTGTGAAAAGATGACCTGACTGGAGCATAGCGTGTATAGGTACGTAAAACCAATATTAGGAACGATGACCAGGGATGATGATAAAAAATAAAAATTTAAATTATTAAACATGTGAAAAAAATTCACATTTTATATGGGGATGTCGATGTCAGCGCATTATCATCAGGTTCATTACCCACCCAAGACCTTATTTCGCCGATAAAGATTCCTGCGAATTGTCCCTTGATCCTGTCATTTGGTCCAAAATTGATGAAAGTCGCTAAAAAAATTCTGTTTTATAAGTTGTCAATAATGTCTCCCAGTCGTCCTAACCTAAATAACTGCCATGAGGGCCACAAGAAAAAAATTGAATTGCATTAAGATAGAATAGGGTCCATAAAAACGAATTTCTGCATATTATCGTCACGCTAAATAATGTAATATTACATCCTGTCCCTCTGCAATTGTATAGTTCTTACAATTGCCAGTACATCATATGTGATGGATATATGATAAAACAAATATGATGGATAAGCACCATCGCACGCATCGCACTAGCAACCCCGCTCTTCAGCAGTCCACAGGTAACACCATTCGAACGAACCGGAGGATTACCCCTTGGGATCTCAATTACAGAACAGGGATGATAAACTCCGGTTGCTGGGCGGAAACTTCCGCAACATTATAGCCTATCTAGTGGTCCCAGATTGTAAACAAACAACTTTTCTATGCGAGAAACAGAAGGATTTCTTTGTCACGCTTTGTTTACACAAAATAGGATATCACTTCTAGCCCCTATAGGTAATACGTCAAACTACCGCGCTATCTCCAGCAAAGCACATACGTGCCATTACGAGATAACGTTTTCCACTCTTCGCCCAGCAGAACATTTACCAATAAACACCAAGGCAATAACAGGCAGAGGGAAATGAAGGTTTTATAGTCACCGCTTTATAATCAATGGATGTATATATGATGATTTTAAACCTCCATCAAAACACCTATGTTAAAATTAATTCCGATAAAAGAAGTCATCTGGACAGGGAATCGAACCACGGACCTAATCCTTTAGCACCAGCTGGATCAGCAGTACTCAGCGATAGATAAGAGTACGGGAGTAGATGAGTGAATCCGGTGGACGTAGCGCTAATTGATACATTGCGTTAGATGCAACGGGTATGAGAATAGTTTATACACAAATCTACTGCCGTTGTATGTAATTACAACATGGCATGGGCATACAAAGAGACGATGTGTCAAGGATGATTGATATACCTCATCATAAATGACATTCAAAATACTAACGCCAAATAAAATGAAAAACCATGATAGTTCATACCCTACTATAGCTGGTACTATACCTTCGATGAAGAACTGGACAACCCAAAAAAGGCATACTTTAAAACGAATAATGAACCAATCATCCAGCGACTAGCAAATAGAACCTAAATCGGCGAAAACCGAAGTTGTAGTCTACGATTTGGAAACTAACAACGAAGTTTACGTTAAACACATCCAAAGATAAGGGATACGGCGAGTTTCCAAACAATGTCGAAATTATCTCACGTCCTTAAATGAATAAAGGCGAACAGATTATTTGACCACAAAAGAATTGAGGTGAAAGTGGAGTTAAAAATCCGAGTTCATTCGGTTGATACACCCGAAATGAAAAGGTTCTTGAATATTTCAAAGTATTTGTCTACGTAAATACGAACATAGAAAGCTAAGGTAAGCTCACATCTTTTGCTTTGAAAAAACCACGAAGTTATAGGTTTTTGTTTCATTTCGATGAAAATGTGCAATAGGAGAATTAGTTATATAATCATATATATTTCCAAGGGGAAAACGCTAAAATTTTACGGCATCACAATAATATGACAATCCCAGAAGAATACAGAATGAATTAGAGGAGTGGCGGGGAAAAATATATGAAAATGGTAAAATGGGTCAGACAAAGACACTTTATAGGGTTATTAATCTTAATTCATGGCAAATACTTCGAGCATATCAATTTGACTGGGAAACATTCGATGTAAATTAGGAACGAGAAAAAGAACATACGGATGAGGAAATGCACTGGTTATTTTTTCATTTCCTTGTTTCACTTCGAGAAATGTTCAGCATTATTACCTCTATGCAAACATTACAAATTCAATGGACAAAGCGCACAATATTACTCTCCTAAATAAGAATATAAGAGCATAAAATAGAATAAACCTTTCTCAACAGTAGTAACACATACTATACTTTTAAAAATAATTAGGTTAATCAACTGTCAGTATCCGAAGGAGAACTAACTCTAAAACAACTATTGTATTTTCCTCCAGTTAAAAAGCTGTAATTCATCCTTCCAACCATTTGTAGCGAACAAGAAAATAAACCAACTATAAGAGACACTTAAAAGCCTCTCGCAGAGCCCAAGTACATTTGTAAATAGAAATGCCAAGGCTAACGAATACTGGATGCATGCGGCAACGGGTGTAACTAGGAGAGCCAACTCCCATCCTTCAAAGCAACCCACGCTTGAATTCTAACGCCAAACGACGTCCAGCTGCCACTATCAGTTCAAATGTCAAACACCCGAGTTGACGATTATCTCCCGACAGGCGTTCAAGGCGAGGCACGCAATATATGTGAGAGCTTTCCTATCTCCCCACGAGGAATACACATCAGCGATAAAATACATTATCGACTTTCCTTTTTTCGAAAAATAAGGAAGAATAAAGCCGCAAGCTGTCTCGCCATCAGCTGCTGCTAAGCAATTCAAATCCAAGCCTTAGTTTCTTGCACTGGCACGGGCTGAAAATGGTATCTAAACATTGCATGCAGAGGCAATTTAATTAGGATTTGAGCGGATCTCTGATTTGTCCTTTAATTGAGGGCTAAGGCCGTTTTACACGGTACACGGAATTGCGCAATCTGACGTACGTGCGAAGGCGCAATCAAAATTGCGTCGTGTAAAGCTATGAATTGCTAGAACACATGCGAGAATGCGTGGATGCGAGACGGAAAAATATCCCGTTCTAATTTCGTTCATGCATTCGCGCAATTCCACGCCATTTTAGAAATTAATGCAGCTCTAACCTGCGCAATTCCGTGCCTCCTGTAAAACGGCCTTTAGAACAAAATTCTTAGCGGAGAATTATGCAGAACTAGAGAATGATTCCGAAATGCTAATATGGCAAAAACCCGAAGAATTCCTCACATGTGACGAAGGTGATAATAGTGAAAAGGTACTCTTTTTCAGATTACCAGCTAGTTTCCAAAAACTCTCCAGTGAAATTTAGAGGAAGCAAGTACTATATATAACAAGCAGTTGAAAGAATCCTTTCTCCTTCCCTGGTTCAGCTACAGGTATTCCAGAAGAACTCCGTATTTTGACAACCGATATATCTGCTTAGGGAGATGAGCATTTTTTTCTAGCGACTATTCACTGTGAGACATCACCTTCCCAAAATATAAAAATTTTACCTTCTGCAGATGCACGGTCACGACATAGTTAGAAAAACAGATAAAAAGTAAACGGTATTGAAAGTTTTTCCAAAGCGGACAACCACAACACATTTTAGAAGCGCCTATAAATATTATGAATGAAAGAAAATTTTCAGATGGCTAACATTAACCTTTCCTCGTAAGATTACAAATCATTAATCCTATAATACTGCAGTGAATCAAATAAAAACCCAAAAATCTGTCCCTAAAAATTTTGGATGATCCGTATCTCCACCTTTCACTTCAGAAAACTTAAGCACGACTACGAGACCAAAGGAAAAATAACATTTCTAGAATTGAAGGCATGGTTTCAAAACGGCAAAGTTCCACTTCACAAGACTTTGGGATAAACAGTTTTTGTGTATGTACGCAATGTAAAATGGGCTAATAAAGCAATAGCTCCGAATTATTTTCTTTAAATGGATATTAAATACAGAAACGTATCAATTGGGACAAATCGCAATGATGACTTTTGTATCTCCGAAAATACAAATAAAAAATGGGCTTGCCCCAAAACTTTTCTGAATGGACTTCTGCTCTTCTGAAATTGACAGCTTCAATTCTTACTAGAGGGATATTTTCCTCGAGATTGGAGGAAGACGATGAAACTTTTTTCGTAAACAAAAGAAAACTACCTCCGCAAATGTTATCAAATTACGAAGTGAAGTGTTGCTGGATACCCGCAACAGCGAGTGCTTGACTGGAATTCGTCCTTGCTCCAGTTGCGGGTGCTGGCACCCAGGACCGGGGCGTGGGTGGTATGGTGGACAGATGGGGAGGAGGGGGGGCAAGGGAGCGCTCGTCCACGGCTCACTGACTTGTCTCTGGAGAGAAAACGACGCACGGAGACACGACCGGTACTGTGAGGTCAGCAGGTGTAAAGGGAGCACGACATATTTTTCTACTTCGTGGAAAAAATTCATGGAGAGGAGCGTGTTTGTTCGTAATTTTTCAGTTAAGATGATAATACAGTGCGACGCGAAGGAAATAGCATCATTGAGTTCGTTTTCGAGCGACAAGCAATGGAAAATAGCAAAATCAACATTCGTTAACGGCATTCCAACGACAAACGAATAAATGAGATTAGCTGAAAATCAAGAAGTACTTTAACCAAATTTAACACTTGTCAATAAAAATAGAATTTCAATGCTACTACAATTATTTTGGCAATGAAATTTAAAATCCATAAGTCCTTTAGGGTTATACGGCGAAAATTGTGCATTTGCAGAAAGTGTGTTGATTACGGCTTAAAAATTAAATGACTGTATCATAATAAATGATCGTGATAAATTAAAAGTAAAATATGTCAAATGGGAATGGCGCTACAACCGCTTCGATCGGCGGGAGAAGGTTACAATTAGAAAATGTAATTATATACTAATGCGCAAGGTAATTAGCGAAATTTAACTTATTCATATCGAAGAATGTACCAGACAAGGAATTATTTTGTAAACCACATGTAAAGAAAACGAAGGATTTGGTCACGACAGAACCTCCGAAGGATATTCTCGGATGTGGAAATAATTTTATTTGACATATAATGAAATGCTGACAAGATTTAACTCCATAAAACCTATAAACATATTTAAGAATGTACGAGACAAGAAATTATTTTGTAAACCACATGTGAAGAAAACGAAGGATTTAGTCACGACAGAACCTCCTTAGCATATTCTCGGAGGGGGAAATAATTTTATTTGGCATATAATGAAATGCTGACAAGAGTTTACTCAATAAAACCTGAAAACAACGAGGTAATGGCATAAGTTTAAAACAATTGAGGCGTCTCGAAAAGTAGGCAAAATCCGTCCGGTTTAGCGGGAGTAATGCATCTTGTTACCTCCCAAACATCTTTACCGCATCTCGATATCCTCATCAAAACTGCGGATGGAGCAAGCAGTAAGTGGCGTGCACACATGGACTCGGCGTGCGTTCCTCCCTCAGCATTGGCCGACGTACGAGTGTAATTGCAGAGCGATGAACTCCCAAGCGCCAAGAGTGCCTGGCGCAACTCGCGGAAATGAGCCCGCGCCAGTTTCCGGTTTCTCGCGGCAAACGAATCCAAGGCCGCGAGCGAGCAACAGCCCTTGGGATAGTGATCTCTTCCATCTTGAAAAAGAAACATGACTATTAAAAAAAACTCCTGCGTAGCGCAAAAATGCTTTCCATGTACTACGTGCTTTTTACGGTTCTACACACTACTACCCTAGCGACGTATCTTTCACTTCCGTATCCACTTCAATGGAAGCCTTTTTAGGTTCAAGTTTTTTTTTTCATTTTCAAGGCTAATTGTAAGCTCAATACAGCCTATTCCATAAAAGGATGAAACATTCACTGCGGATTTGGCTTGGTAGCGATTGCCATGGTGGCAAAGCCAGGAGAAACCTTTTCCGACTTCTTGAAAAATAAAATAGTCATTCACACAGTCATAACAGCAAACACGCGTTGCGATAACCATTTAATTTTAATTAGACTGTAAATAAAATGCATTAGCCAAAGAAAAATCAGCGCGTATATTGGTCCCAATGTTTCATGTACTACATGGACCAGAAAAAAGTATGCAATCAGCGTACACAAATCCTTTTGAAGGCATTGAACGTAATCGCACCAACTTTAACGAGTGAACGATTTTATCCTAAGGAAGGATAAAGATTAATGACTCCAATGCTTTTCTCTTAATAGAAACGTAAGCACGCCGACACCTGCATTCATTAGCACTATTTCCCATATTTTATGGGGGTTTAAGTTTGTCTTCGCCTTGCCTAGCTCCACTCTAAACACGCTACACATTGGCCAAGGAATCACGTCCTCAGCTTCTCGTTACATTTTTAAGGCATCGTGCCCACTGAGAGCCTTTCCTGCGAGTCACTGACGACGTCGTGGTGCGGCAACCTTGGCTAATGACATCGTTAATACACCACCTCAATCATCAATTTCTAAGCTCCCCTCCACAAACACGCGACTAAGATCAATTATGCAAATCCTCACTCTCCTCCATCCCTATCTCCTGGAAGACAGATACCTATTTATTCACCAGTAATTAATTCATGCCTCCATAATTTGCGTGGCTGCAAAGGAGACCCTTATTGACCACTATATCTATTTTATTTAATGTCAAATACTTATCAAGCCCAATTTCAGCACCGCTTTATATCAACGCCAACGATATTAACATTTCCATTATGCTATAAAGTTAGGTTAACGTAGACAAAGACGGCATCAATAATTTATTTATTTTTATTTATTTTTTATCGCCCCCGAAAAAAGCTCATTTAAGGCCTTTTACATCGGAGGAAATAACAGCAAACGACTATCACACACAACCATTCCCTGGGTAGGGGCAACCTACCCAGGCGGGACTCGAACCCGCGACCTTCTGTTTGGCAGGCGAAGACTTTAACCCCGCCGCCACCGAGCCCGGCTAAGTTATTATAAGTGATACCTTCATTCACAGTAAATACAGAATATATTACATCGGCAACTAATGAACACACTACTTCCTACAATCCAACCTCTGATTAAGGGTACTGTAACGTCCATAAACCCTATCGTCGATTGAATAGGGCGTTATTTCTTCAAGATATGGCAATATATATCTCACCCGATACGGGTACTTTAAAGACAAAAAGTACTCGAAATTTGCAACACCTAAATGGTTCAGTATACACGAGTCTTTTTCTGATAGGCATTCCTAACAATGTTTCATAATAAGTCGAAAAAGCATATAAATGGGGTTAAGCCTATACACGCCGAAATTTAACATACGTATAGCATTTTCAACACATCAACCAACTTCTTAAGGGAGGCGGCAATACCTTTTCATCGATTGAGGTTAGGTATAACGAGTGAGCCACAGTGTTAAACCTGTGAACCCTCCACAGAAAAATACTTACAAAAGTACACAAATTGCTTGCGGATCGCTCCGTATGATTAAAGTTAAACAAGTCCTCTGGTAAATGAAAAAGGAATTGCGGATTCATTTACTACTCGCAGATCACAAAGGAAAAATAAATCCTCTTGCCATCTGCTTTCGAAACTACAAGGAAGCTCGCGACAAGAGCAACCGCTCCCCCCTCGGAATCAGATGTTTTATGCGGTGCGTCCGTGTTTTCAAGAAGGAATTACTCATGCCTTCAGATCCAAGGTTAATGCTCGGCGTCTCCAAACGGCTGACTTGATGACGCATCCAAGCGAGTGTGTTCTTGAAAATCCTCAACAGCTTAAATGCGACGGGGGTGGGGGGAGAAGGGAATGGAGAGGGAGGGTGGGGGGAGGAGGAGATTTCCCAGCTGTGAGGAGGAACTGGAGTGGCTGCGAGGAGGAACACGTTCGCGCAGACAAGACACGAGGAAGAAGACAATTCACTTTTATCGCGGGCGGGCCACAAAAAAGAATTCGAACGGAGATAAGTCGAAGAGTAAACGACCTGCGGGAAGCATTAAGGGGGACGTCATCGAATGATCGCCGATGCGTGGCAAATTAAACAGATGAAATGAGGGCATATCGACAAAAAATACGCATACTATCGATGCATATACTGCGCGCCTACAATAGGATAGCTAAGAGAAGGGTTCACTTGTACCGATAAATTTTCTCACACGGCATTTCAACTCTGTGTACCACGGAGTGAGCTTCCTTCGGCATTTACAACGACAGCACATAATTTTATCGATTAAAAAATAAACATTTAAAATACATTCACGCACGTTCAACAGCCGTGAAATTTCATCTAGTATGCATCGCTCTATACACCACATGGCAGTAATGAGAAATATGGTACAGAGTGCGGAGAAAATTTTACCAGACAATTTCAGTGTTTTAAATGAGTAAAACCATGCACGGTTACTACTACGGTTAAAAAACAAAAACTGGAAATAAAATAAACTCTCAGGTGCCCTTACGATAAATAAACAGTAGGTTTCAATTAAATCATGCCGACATAATTAGGATGAGGAGCAACTGAAGATAGTTTCACTGATATTCCGCACAATAGACCTATTTCGAAAGAAAATAATTTGTACCAGAAGTTCACTTTCAAAGCCAAGTACCTACATCCCCCCAAGCTTTTTAACATTAAGACACCAGAACCAGGTCTATGAATACCCAAGGCTACCCAAGATACTATCGCCACTTAAATGATAATGAAACAAACACTGTGCGAGAAGAAGGCAAAATTATCGAATTGAAAATACAATTCTGGAATCAGTAAACTGAAATACTTTATTCTGACAGTAAAGGCCATAAACACGCCTTTCACTTTTAAACAATGGTGATACATAAAAGTTTTAAGGAAATACAGAGATATCATGCGGTTCATCATAAATAAGAATATCATAGCAGATAAAGACTTTAATTCGATAATCTACCTCCATATATTCATTGATGAGGTAAACCATTCATCCCGCGACATGACTGAGATAGGTGCGAGCACGCTGCCGAAGATATACGTGCATTAACACACAAAGATCAAACGATTAGATAGCTGGAATAAACTGCCCTTATTTCTGGATAATATTAAATATATGGCTTGGAGATTATAAATGATAATAATTGTCGTAAAGCGCGGAAGGCTAGAGAAACGTGGATGAAAAGCATTTGCGAAGACGTGCAAAACAATCTTAAACATGGAAAAGTAGAGGCCGCTTATAGGATAGTGAGGAACCACTTTAAGGAAAGGGGCGTAAGATGTAATACCCCTAGGGACAAAAACGGAGAACTATTGATTGAAAACGAAGAAAAAGGGAAGAGATGGAAGGAATATCTGGAAGATTTGTACAAAGGAAGTCGCCTCAGAACGAATGCTATCGAAAACGAGAGGGAAGTGGATGCCGATGACATGGGAGCCCCAATTTTAAGATCGGAATTTGATGCGGCTGTAAGAGACCTCAGGATAAATAAAGCGTCTGGCATTGATGACATTCCTGCAGAACTAATCAAAAATTCAGGAGAGAAGACGTTGAGCCAGCTATACAAAATCATTAGTGAAATGTATACGACAGGTGAGATACCAAAGGATTTCGAGAGGAACATTATAATCCCTATTCCTAAGAAGAAACGAGCGGAGAAGTGCGAATATTTTAGGACCATAAGCCTTACTACACATGCATCAAAGATACTGACAAGGATCATCTATAGAAGAATAGAACGAAAAGCAGAAGAGTACTTGGATGAGGACCAATTTGGATTCAGGTAAAACAAAGGCACAAGGGAAGCAATATTGGCCCTAAGACTGCTCATAGAAAAGAGAATGGAAAAGAACAAGCCAACATTCGTTGCGTTTGTGGACTTAGAGAAAGCATTTGATAACGTGGATTGGAGCACAATGCTTGGAATCCTAAAGGAAATTGGGGTTCTTTATAATGACAGAAGAATCATCCACAGTTTATACAAAAACCAAATAGCCGTGATAAAATCAGGGCCCAGCTGTGAAGAAGCAAGAATTAAGAAAGGAGTGCGACAAGGCTGTACATTGTCACCCGTAATTTTCAACGTTTACATTAAGGAAATCAAAGAAAAGGCATTGGGAGTGAATATCCATGGAGAAAAAATAAGCATGCTAAGATTTGCCGATGACATAGCCGTTATAGCAGAAACAGAGAAGGATTTGAAAAATATTCTGGTTAATATGGGTAGGGTAATGAGTAGATATCAACTGAAAATAAGCACGAAGAAAACCAAGATCTTAGTATGCAGTAGAAGAGAAGAAGTCAAGACCAACATTAAAATAGGGAGGCAAAAACTGATAGAAGTGGATGAATTCTGTTATTTGGGAAGCAAGATAACTAGTGACGGGAGAAGCAAGAAAGAAATTATCAGCAGAATAGCCCAGGCGAAGAGAGCATTCCACCAAAAGAGAGACCTGCTTACAGCGGGAAACTTAAATATGGATGTAAAGAAACAATTTATAAGAACCTACATCTGGAGTATGCTCCTATACGGAAGTGAGGCATGGACAATGACCGCAGCGGAGAAAGCAAGGATAGAGGCCTTTGAAATGTGGTGCTACAGAAGAATGATGAAAATCAAATGGATCGACCGAGTTAGTAACGAGGAAGTCCTAAGAAGGGTAGGAGAGAAGAGAAGCCTCATGAAAACCTTAATAAGAAGACGGAACAACCTCATAGGCCACATCTTGAGACATGATGGCCTGATGAAGACAATCGTCGAAGGACAGGTGGAAGGCAAGAATGGAAAAGGAAGACCTCGAACAAAATATATGGAACAAGTAAAGAGAGATGTGAAAGAGAAGAAATACGTAGGAGTGAAAAGATTAGCTGATAGGAGAACTGAGTGGAGAGCTGCGTCAAACCAATCCTAGGATTGTTGACCAGTGATGATGAATAATTGTAGACAAGTACCGTTTCAAAAACGTTACTCCACCAACAACTAGAGTTAGAAAGAAAATTCAAAAGACATAAAAACAAATACCTACAATTCGTAGCGATAGGAGAAGCATTTTTATGAATATCGAATTCAACATAATTAATAGGGACCTTACATAGATATGAGCTCTATGAGTGAAAATGGATAATTTAGCACGCTCAATAATCAGAATAAATATTGATTAAAGGGTTACCTAAATATTTTTTTTTTTTTAGTTTCATTGAGTTTTGGTGTTTAAAGTCCTTATCCGATCGGCTGAGGTTGTAGCTGTCTCCTTGATCGAATTAAAAGTTTTGACAAGAAAACGTTCCCAGCACTTACTGATTCTCCAGGTGGTTTCATATCAAATTAGCACACTTGTGGGAAGGTTCAGCAGCTTCGCTCCTCAAAGCGTAAGGGCAGGAGACACTTACCTGCAAAAGAAAATTAAGGTACATTAAGTAGGTACATGAGACATAAAGTCGTAGTTAATAATAATTCAAGTAACTTTCTCGTTAAAATCCATTGGGTTAAAAAATGACACTGAATACAAGCATGAAAAGGAGGACGAATTATATCATAAGACTAATTAAACTTATTTAGGGACCCTCAACAGCACACAAAATTATAAACACCAAATTGATAACATGGTACAGCAATACCAAGTATTTCTTTACCCACGCAAAGTTATTAACAGGGTATTATCGGTCAAGTCAGATGATGCTGGTCTAGAAGCGTCAAAATATTTCGTTCCCAAATTTGCAGAAAACAGCAAAGCGAACGAATACGAGCAAACAGCGATACCGGGCACAAGCCTTGCCACCCCTGCACGGAGCGTCATCGCGTCAGCTCCCCCTTTTGAGCTTAATTGATAAAGCACACCCTGGCAAACCCTTACGCTCCAACCGAATCCCCGTCAACTCCGAGGGTCTCCACCGCTCCCTGCAGCCCCAGGTACCCTGCATCACCCTTTCATCCCCCTGGGAGTAGCTTTTAAAAATGGGTGTGGCAATTATTTACTCCTAACCTTACATCAGTCACATTGTAGTCCCTTATCAAAGAGTAAATGAAAAGCACTCGGATTTTTTAAGCGCAAATCTAAAGTTCTGAATGCCGAGAGAGCAGGAAGGAAAGAGCTACAAAGAGAGGTGGGATTATTTGATGAAAAGTGACACAATAACACAGGAATATATATGCAACATTGAGACTGGCTTCACTCACGGAAAAGACTTGATGGGCAAAAAAAGAGGTTGCTTGGGAAAATCCTTTCCATCCCTGACTTTACATCGCAACCTGAGTTTTAGTTAAGTTTCACAAAATGAAACTACTAGGATGACAACGGATAGCGCCGCGGACACACGCATTTCATTTGTCTCATTTACCAATAATTTTGCGATGTGTTTTAGTGGATTAGATCATACATGACTCTCGATAACAACCTATAGCAACACTCAATTCCTCGTTGCACATTTATTATCACTTGGGAGGGAGAATGTCTTCTACTAGAAACATAATTATGGCGCCATAATACATGAAAATGGCGAAAACACAGTTATTCCTCGACCTGCAGCTTTTAATATTTAATTTATATCCAGATCCAGTGGCGTAACTATGGGGGAGGATGAGAGGATAGATCCCCCCAAAGCCTCAGAGAAATTTAAAAAAATATTACAACTATTGCCTAGTTTTGGCATAAAATAACTCCTTTTACTTTAAGTTAAATTTTGAGTGCCAAAATGATGTGAAATGTACTATCAGATATGTCATTTTTCAAAACTATTTCCCGTTTGCCTGTCCCCACTCTAGGCTCCTTCATGTCTTCCAAAGCCTATTCCTAGTTACGCCACTGACCAGATCCGTTACAAGAACACATTCAGTACCTCACATACTGTGTCAGGCCTACCGTGATTTTCCCACGATAATATCTTCCACGCAAATATATGAAATAAGGTCACATGAAGTGTTGAATAAAACTGATACTTAAGCTCAAGATATCATCGAATCCATTTGCATGTGTAGTTAACACAAATAAAATAGGGCCAAAGATTTCCTCAAGATGTCCTGAACTAAAACCTGGGATCTCGACTAATATGTAGAGCGGGATAAAAAGAAAACTCTCATAAGCAGCAGAACGCTTGGACAGCTGAAGGAGGATTATGAAATATGCATATCGAAGAAACCAGGAGGCCATTTAAAAAAAGATTAATGGGGAATTAAACGAGAATAAAAAACTTTTTTTCATCCACGACGTGTCTGTAACGTAAGAAATGATAGCAAAGGTATACCTACACACCTTCGAATGGGAAATTAAGTAGTGTGCGCGAGCCCCCACGCGGAGAAAGACATGCGCGAATAAACTATTTCGTTTCGGCACAGCACACAAGAAGACCAACACCAAAGCATTATTAATTTGCCCCCGGCGCGCCCAGCGCGTCACGTCAGAGGCAGCGTGATTCTTATTTACGAGCCACCCCAAGACTTCCGCGGAGCCCGGTGACTCGCATGTGACTCACCGGATTCGCCCGCGAAATCCACGGAGAGACTTGATTTATTAATGCACTTGCATCTCAACCGTGAGGACGCGGAGCACACCGGAGCTAAAGAAAAACGTGTTCCGCGCATTTGCGATACAAGGAACGCGTCTGCAACTTATAAAACATCACGTGTCCGACGGGATATCTTTTTTCTGCTGCACAAGGGCTCAGGTATCCAAGACAAACGAAAAATGCAGCAGAGGAGAGGGGGTGATGTATTGCAACGTGTTCAAAATAAATAAATAATGCATACATTTTCACAAGGATGAAGAATAAGCCTTGTCTTCGTGAATTTCAGTGAAGCTTGGATGGCATAAAAGACAAAAATATGTATTTCACCTACCACGTTAGACTTTAATGCTAGTAAATATCTGCTTATATGAATACTGGCGTATGAGGTTGCAATTTCCAAGATAATTTTAGCCAATAGTACCAAAAGAAAAATAAAAGGTACAAAGCGTGAACGAATCACGTGTCTCTACACGTGATAACATGGATTATGCCTTTATCATACGAGGTATTCCTTAAAAATGACATAATATTCGAAGGTTAGGGATGAGTTATACACTAAAATGAAGATCTCTCGGGTTTCCAACCGGGTAAAGTTGTTGATGGGCACCAAGTTTCGAGGGCATAACCTTTCATCATCCTAAGTGAAATCCGAATGACATGTGCAGACAGACCATGTCTATCATGTAAAATCTCATTACCATCAACCGGCTGGCACCCGAAAAGATTTCATCACTATAATCCTTGGGGAAAAACTGCATTCATGCAGAAGTACACTATACCAGCATTTAATGGCGGCTGAAAATATTAGCAAAAAAACGACAGATATCGATCTATGCATGGAGATAATGAGGAACAAAGCAAGACCATAAGTGGCAGAAAAAGTACATTCCTTGCAAGTAAAAAAAAATATAAAATTGAAGTAAGCAATATTACTTATAATGCAGGGGGTAGCTTTGGAACACTACACTGGAGCTATGCTGAGCAAATGAAAAGTATTACCATTTCTAATAATGTAAGTGAAAGTGATAAAATATATATAAAGCATAGATAAAGAACTGCATCAATTTTTATTTGAAATATTTCTGTGCTTTCCTTAAAAATAATTCTATTTGGAATGAGGGAAGTGTGGGCGTTTCTGGTAAATAAACTGTCTTCTGAACTCACTTTTCATACCACTTCCCAACCTGAACAGTATATTTGTAGAAATCATGATTAAAGATGCAATAAAAACAACGAAGACTGAGACTATAGATGTGTATGGAGGATTAATACGTGGATATCCATAATTATTTACGAAAATAGAAATTCCGAACAACTGCTTCAGGAGAGATAAATGACGCATAGGGCAATTTGGAACGTTTATCCCAGCTCTTACAATTAGATCGCGCTGATGTCACCCATATAGTGACGCAGTTACAATTCAGTCACGCAAGCAAAATGACCGTTAGGATATCCCAGCCGGAAATAATAGAATGACCCCATCTCCCACGTCGAGAAATAAAACTCGTGCGAATAAAAATGAAATAATGGAAGAGAATGACGAAGATTCCTCACGAGCCTAATCCGAAACTGACAGTGATTCACTGGGGGAGCATAGTGCACCTGAAAAAAAATGAGCGGCGCCATTTACTATTAGTTGCATGGATGAAAGTAAAGAGAAAAATGAGGAATGTCAAAAAACCAAGTCAAATGCTTCACTCAAAAACGCAATTAAAGAACAGCCCCGAAAGCTTTCAGTTCCCTTTTTAACCTTTCATATTTATTTCCACCTCACCCTGAGCTTATATAATACTAGAGTCACGCAGCTGAATAACTGAAAAAAGTACCAAATGAAAAAAATACGAAGTGACCCCCAGCGAAAAGAAGCATACGACTTCAAATGTCTAACCAACTACCTCAAATAGTAATTAGCAGTGATATAAATTTAGGTAATATTTGAAATATTTCTGCTACAGCAGATTGTATTTAACTTGCCAAACATGCAAGTACAAATTTCTATAATTTTTCCTAAATGTCCGGTTATTGGATACCACTCACTCCAAGGTTACCACCCACTGTCTTACATAAGATGCAACAAGGATACTTTCCTCTTTAATCACACAGTCAAACCAATTATGCAAAAGACAACCTAAAAGCGATTGGACAAAGAAGTAGGGGCCACCAGACAACTAGCACACAAGAATTTAGGGTATAAATATCACTAGGTGAAGAGAACTGCAGAAATACCGTTTCCATGCGTGCAAACAGAGAGGAATACTTACACCATATAACTATTTTTCTAAGAAAGAAAACTTAATGACTATTTCGCTAGAGCACCGTAATATCGTCAGCCGATACCAATACCTATAAGCAAAGATTCAATGACCACGGAATCCAACTTATTCCAATGAGAACGAATATTTTAAAAATCTCCAATAAATGTATCGATTCTTCAATTAGTTACTGCTCAAGCTAGTTATATGCGAATTGGCCAAAAGAGAAATTCGAAAAAACCCTTCCATCAAATTCTAAATGCATTCATTTAACAAGACCACATTACATGGCTTTCTGTAAAAGATATGTTTCAGTACCGCCCTTTTCCTTGTCACTTTGCGAAAGAAGAAGTTTTTAGGTCATTTCCAAAGCGTTTCGCGAGGTTTCTCCGAGATTTCAACGCTTCGACGTGCGATAATGGGAATAGAAAGGGATCCAATTACACCGGGTGGCCTGTCACGAGGCGTGTTCTCAGGGTGAAAGTGAAAACGCACATTTCACTCAGTGCACCGACAAAGAGTCTCATTCTGCGGCGAGCATCACGGGCGACCGTGGGAAATGCGTTGCAGCGGGGAATGGCCAACGGTGAAGTAACAAGACCAAAGAATATACATTACCGATTTTTACCCACCAAATCGTAGGGAAACTCAGTCGTCAAAGTACTTGCAAGACATACAAGGTTCATTCCAACTTTCCATTTGCAATTTACCTAACATTACCCTGATTTCCACACCGAAGTTCTTGAATCTCCCTGGCATTACACCAATTTCGAAGTAGTGGTTGAGGGATTTAAAAAAAAATTAGTTAGGAGGGGAGAAGTCGGCGTTACCCCGTGTCACCCTGCCAGGATGGCATCAAAATTCTCACCTCGCCGCTCGAACGCGGTAAACCTTCGCGCGTTCATCCATGATTTCCATCTAATCACTACGTCTCTGGAGATTTTTCCTGGCCATGATCTGATGTCCCTGACCGGTAGGAAGCCTGATAAATTAAAGGCACTACACGATCAGGAAGAGATCTGTGAAAGGAAAGGACGCGTTCATACATAGGAAGGACCTTATGAGACGATCGCTGTGTAAGGGTTAAAAGAAAATTCTAGGGAAGATTCTGGAGGGTAGCGCTTTACGGTGAGGAAACATGGACACTGAGGAAGGACCAGAGAATACTGATGGCGTTCGGATTGTATGGAGAAGAATGTAGAAGGTGAAGTGGATGGAGAGTAGAAGGAAAGATGAAGTACTGGACATGGTGGGTGAGGAGAGGCAGCTTCAAGATGACATTGGATGAGACAGAGGCTGTGGATGGAGTGACCTCTTAGGGGGAAGAGGATTTTGAAAACAGTGTTAGAGGGTAGAATGTTGGGTAAACGAGGGAGGGGAAGGAAGAGAAAAGGAGTTTTAGACATAATGAAAGGGATTAGATCTTACTGTGAATTGAAGAGAGAAGTCCATGAAGGGGTAAAGACTGCCAGAATACTGCTTAATTACTCCATGGGAACAATTCTTAATCGATAGAATATTTTAACTATAATAAAAACCACAACACACTATGTACCTCTTCATCATTCCGCAGCAACCGCAAGGCACAACATGAACAAATAGTTCCCCAATCTTACATTTTTATATGTAATCCCAACTCAGAAAATGGAGGGAGTCCAATAAAGAATGTTTTTTCTACAAAAATTCTTGAAGATTCTTACTTATCTTAAACAGGCAGGCAATAAAGACTGAAGACAGAAAATAAGCTTAAGTACCACAGCATTTGTAGCCGACAAGTATGATGTTAGCGTTAAACTTAACATATCGATACTGCAAATCCACTTACTTAGTTGTTGATTTTTTCTTGATCTTGTTGCTTTTATGCTAAATTTTAATGGTCCAAAATAACTTGATCTAAATTGCTGCCATTAATTGCACAAAACTACTTTGAGGACGTTTTAATCGGTACTTGTTTGCTCTAACATTAAATACTAAGGAACTGCTTGTCATGCGGTCAAACTGTTTTACATACTATAATGAGAACAAAGTATTTATAAAACCTTCGGAGAGGAATATATTTACATACCCTCGGTACATGAAAATATCTATGAGGCCAGCACCCATTTAAGTCGCCAACTGTCAAGTCAGCCGCAGAAAGTACACCTTTACGAAATAGCATGAAAAAAGACCTTCATTTCGAAAAGGAGCCCTTAATTATGGTTGTCTTCGGCCGAAGCAGCCTTGGCGTAACGCGACAGCCGCTCATGAATTCATGGCCTCTGAGCAAAAAGAGGAACAACTTCAACCCGCAGAAACCAAGCTAGTCCAGCAGTTCTGTCAAGTCCGCAAAGGGATCCGCATCACAATCATTGTCCAGAATAGGAACATGCAGAGGAGAGGGGGGCGAGCCCTTGCGAAACAGGGGTCTTGGTCAATTTATTCAGGGCTATAGGGAAGGACGAGTGGGAAGACTTGCACGGAATAGGTTTCCCTCTCTTCTCGGTTTTCTTCTCTCGCGGCAGTAGCATTGGGAATGGTGGAAAGGAAATCCTTCGCATGTTTTGAGGCAGTTTCCCAAATCTAATAAAGTCCATCAGTCCCAAGATTAGATGTACCTCGCAAATGTAATTCGTAAAAACCAATTGCAAGATATTGGAAACCAGCGCAACTGAATGAATACATAACCTATTCCAGTATTAAGACGATTTTCTTTAAAAGCTACGCTTAATTGAAATAAAATTAAGTTAATATCTTCCCGCAGTGACAGTCACAGGTAATGTGCAGGAAAAATAAATCCTCTGCAATATTATTTCTGGTAGTTTCAAAATATTGCGACCATAAACCGGAAACTTACATCTCACGCAGGGGTTGAGTGAAAAAGCAATATACTGGATTTAAATACTGATCATCAGAAACATTATTAATCTGTGGCGTAGTGAAATAACAACACAAAGGTTTAAATAGTGATCACAAAAAACGTAGGGAAAACTTAACACATAACACTTTCATTGCTATTTCCGAAAACTCTAGTAATCGGTAAAATCAGTGATAGTACATTTACATACCAATAAATATGGTTTACTTTATTCACCTCAAATCCAAACACAACATTATGATGGAACTTGCCAAACATGGTACATCTCTGTTCACACACTACATGACTCCCTCATTTCAAATCGAAACTCCAACAAAGCTTCCTCATTTTAGGCACGACAAAGGCAGCAAAAAATAAAAATTAGGGTAAAGCTTCAATGCCAGCCAAGATAATTTATACCATTGTCGATGGTTCATCATAATGCAACGAACGGAAGGTAGAAATTTGGTACAATAAGTTCAAGGAAAAGCTCATTGCTTCAGAATGCTTTTCCCTCATCCGCGCTTTATATGCAAATTGACTAGAGCAGGCGGTGAAGGGGAAACCTTACCCTTCCTTGCACTTCCTCTCACCCTCCCCGCAGTCAACGTCAATTATCACGAGGGACGGCAGACGACTGAGCGCGAAGACATACAAGGGCATCTCACAGATTTATCCTTGACGGGACGGAACACGCGTTACCATCCGTGCCAGCGTGTGTAAGCGCGTGCTTTTTTGTACGCTACGGACTTAATAATAGGAGCAAAGCACCCGCGTGGAACAAAGGCATTCACCTGCCCCGTAATTTATAAAGTGGCGGAGAAAAAAATTGGACCGGAAGCGCCCACTAGAGTGGCCAATGGCGGCGGATAACGGAAATAAAAGGGTTCGAATGCAGAGCAATAGAGAGTACCTCTTCGCGCCTTTGACTTTCGACCAATTGAGTTGGAATACTACTATTGATGGAAGCTACGATGGCTCCGCTCGTGTTTGCCCTCACAGCGTCCTTTGAGCTAAACTAGAGCTATTACCACGATAGCATTGAGCGAGTATTTCACCTTTTCAATCAAAGCTTTCATTGCAAACCAATTAAAACTACAGTGGAGAGACTCGGGGCGACGTGCCGCCGCGGAAACATCAGGAAATTGTTGCGACCTTAGGCATTCACGCTCAATATTTTTGCGTCCTCCAAGCCGCATCAAAACAAAACGTCACTTCAATGAAACATACAAGAGCGTGTGAATTAACTCGTGAACAATAACCGCCATACATGGCTAAATTTCTTCGAACATGAGGTAGAGTAAGTTAACTAGAAGGGCGTAGATAACAATGCAATACTGAAGTATATGTGAGCGATTACTTGGGGAGCTATTAAAATCTCCTTGATCAACGCCATGCAACATTTATAGCAATAATAAATATTTAGAATATTGAATATAAAAGGGTTCTATCTAGAAAGTACTGAAGATGTGCCAAGAAAAGTGGGAGAAAAGAGAAGTCTTCTAAAAACCTAACGGAGAAAACGGGTCAACTTTGATGGCCATATTATGAGGCATGATGGCCTGATGAAAACAAGAAAGGAAGTGGGGAAGAAGGGCATTGGATGGTACCGAATGAGTAACATAGGGCAAGGTTATAAATGATTGTAAAGAGAAGAAATATGTCACCATGAAAGACTAGCGGATGGGAGAGCGGAATGGAGAGCTGCGTTAAACCAATAATAGGATTGTTCACTAAGGATGATGATGATTAAATATTTATTTAAATTTCAATCACTGGTGTAGAAAAACTCAAACTTTCATCCAGTAAAATCAATAATCAATGAAACCCGCACCAATTATTTTTACACTCGTAAATATTTCTTTCATAAAATGACTGAGTCAAGTGATTTATTTCACTTCCCAACTTCCGGATTATGGCCAGTAAAAAATGTAACATCGCCAAACGTTCAACATCATATCAGTGGCAACACGGACTAAAAGTAAGATTGAAAAAAAGCCAAAATCTTTGATCCAAAATATGTTTTAATTAATTGAATATACAAATATTTATCGAAATGATATTGAAGGGGAAAACAGAATAAATCGAAGTTGCAAGAGGCTCTATGATGAGACTTTCTCTTCATTATCCACGGGCGAATACGTTTCATGAAACGCGAAAAAATAAACAACACACTAAAAAACAACTTTTACCTATGAAATTAAAGCCCACGTTCCCATTCCATTCCACATGGAATAAATACCGGTACCTCGAATGTAATATTACTAATACGTTTCACACCATTCACAAAGTTAGTCAATTTTTGGACTATAATAATGAACTGGGAACGACTTATCCGAAATCCCTAAAGCGTCTGCAAAGGAAACCATTCCTAGGCAAAATGTGTCGTTATAACCGCAATCTTTAGCTGGGATTAAGAACTCGGACCAAGACTTTCTCCGGCAGGATATAGGGGTGTTTAACTTTTAAAAGGAGGGCGAAGGAGCCAATGTTATTTCGAGGAATAAAGCGACGGTCCCTCCGCCGGAAGCGCCTTTCGGAAGAATATAACACTAAGGAAGGAGTGGGGAACGAATTAGCTTGAAATTCCAGGCAGGCAACTTCACCGCGACAAACCCACCACCCCCCTTCCTTCAACCTTGGACCACGACGTGCTAAGCGTTATGACGAGAGGCTGAGAGAAATGGAAGGGAAACGAAGGGTAAAGGCAAATTGGACAAAGGAGAAGAGGTAAGACAAATGACAAGAAAAATCTTCAGGGAAAAGTTTATTCACGTAGGAAAGACTGTCGCGTAGCGAAGTAAGCAAAAGGGAAAGGCTTTCACGCAAAAGGGAAAAGGCTGACCGCGCATGTTACGTTAATTCAAGGGATAAACAAAAGCTAAGACAGGTATATTTGATTGGTAGAGGTAGATACAGGAAGGAAGGGAGGAGAGAAACTTGGCGTCTACTTAACCAACAAAAAGCATCACGAGGACACAGGCTAAACGTCCCGTGCGACGAAAGGGGTGCGAAGTACCCTACAAATACCAACCAAAATGGGACCCTATGAGAGATATCTGCCATCACTGGGATTTGAATCAGGTCTATAACCATGGAAAACTGATTTTCAGACACCAAGCTAACCCAATCCATGACAAGTTAAGACTTCACTACCCTTGTGAAAGCGAGATTTGATGTATAATCTTCTTCTAAACAGGCATACCTCAATAAACATGGGCTATCACTGAAAAAAATGCCTTTTCAGAACCACGATGGGAATTAAGAATCATGTCAAATTTTCATTTATAAAGAAGCTCAGCGACCAGGCTCAGGTTTTTCAAGGCCATTTTCGAAGTACTCATACTATCTCTTCGTCATGACACATCATCGAAGAACATTGAAACAGCAAACTTAAAAATAATTAGTTAAAAAACGATAAATAAATTAGATTAGGAGAGACTTTTACCACCGCAATAACGATGAACATTTATCTGCTGATATAAGAAATTCAATATTTAATATTTTATCCGAAAAGCTAAACCCACTCATCAATGAGGTTCATATCTTTCTGAGAATTGAAAACGCCGTTAAAATTGGTCGAATGGACTTAAAATTACTCATTGCCACAATGAGACATGACAGCACCATTCCAACGCTGGAAAAAAATCGTATATGAAAGGTCAAAACTTAGCTATAAATCACGCAGTTTTTCCATTGCAGCTGATTATACCAGACACATTGCTGATTAAAACACGAGCTTTTATACAAAAGACTAGTTTTTACCAATATAGTGCACACCTGTCTGAAAGACACTACATTCTTGGCTGATAATGAAGAGATCAACAAACTGTAGAAAAACCTTTAAATCTGCTCGACCTTCCCTCCATGGCCCGAGATATTACTCACCCACTTATTCGGTACCTACTCCCAAAATATAACTCGTAATTCGCGCTGACCTTAAATTACTGCCCTGTCTCTCTACGACGCCGTTAATTACAAGGAGCAATTAAGCCATTGCGTACAGTAGTTCTCAGAACTGCTTTGAGAAAGGGGTTTCACCACCAAACTCCCCAGCAATCGGACTCAAATGATTCGAGTTCGAAACAAAAAGGAAAAATGGGTAAGAAGAGAGCAATGATCCCCCTATGTCACTGAAAGAGTCATCGAGTAAGACGAATGACGACTTTTAATATTTAGCTCACATTCCACTCGAGGTGATAGCCATTCATTTCCGCAAGGTTATCTGGATGAGTAAGCCGTTGAAGAAACTACAAGATTAAACCCATGTCGAAGACAACTTCATACGCACAATATTCAAACTCCTTTTTCACGTCTAAGTTCATGTGTATTCATTCTTTGACATAAAGATTTCAAAGCGAATGCGGCAGAAAAATTACTTCGCGTTAGTTAGGGAAGATATCGCAATATCTTAAGCCGCGCGTTACCCCCGAGAAAGGATAAAACTGACAGCTTTTTCAATAGAGCCTATCTCTGCGAAAATATTTATAGAAAATTCACTGGCAATCACTATCTATAAAATAATTTTCTCAGATCTTTTCGGGAAGTATGAGAAATAAATGCCGAGAATATAGTTAAAACGATGACACAATAACGAGTAACAAAAATACTTACGAGTTACTAGAGTCGCTATAGAAAAGACCCACACTTAACTCATAGGCCGATTTTTCATGGTTCAATGATACAAAAACTAAAATCCTTACTATGTTAGTAAATATATATTAAAATAACCAAATCACAAAAAACTGGAAACTCAGTAAGCCAGTAAATCCAACAGAGAAGTCCCGGGGCTAACACGACTTCAAGCCAGAGCCCGTTTCACTGGGAACCAACGAATCTCGGTGCACCATCAAACACTTCAACCCGTCATGAAATCCATAGTTTTTTCTGATTTTTACTAGATAGAATGAAAGCATAGAATCACAAATCGCCGTTCCCACTGCCGCACGAAAAATTACAGGCCGAAATTTTCCGGAATGCAGGAACAAAGACGGACTACACGAAAACGAACGGATGCCGTAAATTTTCCAACCGCTGATCGAGAAAGGATTCGAACACTTGATCCCAAAACAGCGAGAAAACGTCGCCGACACCCAATGCAACAAAATCGCAGCTCTATAGCTCCAACTCACCCTCCCCTTTACCAGTCCCCATCCCCGAACAACCGACGGCCGTGAATTGAAACGGGGAACTCGCGGGGGGGAGAAAAAAATGACGATCGTGCTCCGAAAATACCCGCAGACTGCGAGTGAGGATTTGAACACGACGGAGCTATAAAAAGGACGTAGGGGAGTAAGTGGGACGGGGTGAGGAGGGAAGGGTGAATGTAGTACTGAGAGGGATTGGCGGATTTGAGGAAATTGAAGGCGGGGGAGGAGCATGGGCGGGAAAAGGGATCGAGTGAATGGGAGAGAGACTCCCTGATATGCGAATGGACGGCTTACGGGAGGAAAGCCGTTGAAGGGCGTCGAGGAAAAAGCCCGCGTCAGAGGCGAAGGCAACTCACCACGGTGAAAGGAGAGGAAGGATCCGAAAACGCGAGTACAATGTGACTAGAGGATTTCACAAAAGTTACGAAAATTTAACCATCAAATATAGCAAAGACCAAAACTATCATTGGTGGTTCATAAAACTGAAAAAATAAACTCGACAACATGAGTAGAATGTGACTCGAGAATTTCAATAAATATGGTGACACCATAAACCATTACATAGACCCAAAACTGCCATAGATGGTTAAAAAAAACTGAACAGTGGTAGTGTATCAGTGTACATCCCCTTCTTACACATGGAAATGGAACGTGAAGAACTTCCACAAACCATTTGGAAGTATAAAGCGTAAATTTAGCTTGGCTGTCTCATTCGCAGGAGTGATTGATTAATATTTACGGAACTCTATAGTGATGGACATCTGCTGATGACGACATAATTAGCTTTGATGAAACCTAGCCCTATTTTTAGATAATCAACGTATTGTGAGATATGTTTGCAAAAGAACGCTGACTTGCCAACGAGGTGTACAGTGACAAAAAATAATACCCACCATGAAAAATATAAATAATGATTACAATTCGTAAATTTACTACTGATGACCGAAGAAAGGAAAATTATATAACACGAGTACACAACCACAGGTATTTGAAACCGCCTTTAAAGTTGCTGCACTACATGGCTAATGGTGGATAGTGGCGTGAATTGAGAGCACGATCGGTTGGCAGAAATAAAAAAGAGGATACGCACGAAGTTTCCTTTCTCCTACGCTCTTTTGAAGATGAATACATGAGATTTCTCCCAGAAAACGTCATGATTTCGCGAGCAAACAAGACTCCAGTCAATCCAGGATGGAGAAAACGGCCGGCGAATAAATAGCCATCCGAGTGACGCCGGCTGATAAGAACCAGTTGAGCGTCAATCCAGTGAGAGGTAAACTCAAACGGTGGGAAGGGGGAGATAAGGACTTTGGGCCGAAATGGCAACGTTGTCGGGGGAAAGAGAAGTCGCAGGGGGTGTCCGGGAAAGAGGTACGTAAAGCGACCCCATGGGGTGATGGGGAGGAGGTGGGAGGCGGCGGAAAGGGTCAGGGCGAGGAGCGGAAGAGTTATTAGAGGGGAGGGAAAGGGGTGCGGGTCGGATTCGAAATGGATTGGGGAGCAGGAAGGGCGTATGGCAGCTGAAGGAAAGTTGTCGGGGGCAAAACCAAGGGTTTGAGCGTATAATCGCGGAGATGTATGTACACACAAACCGTCGACGAAATTTTCGGCCTCACCCTCCCTGAGAGAACCACGTCTATCCTACACGTCCCCCTTACTTGTCACTCATAGGGCAGGAAATTTTTTTTCCCAAAATCCATTTTCGCCGTTATTATGTTAATTTTAAATTCTTGTGAGCAATGAGATTCAATGAAAATCGATGGAAATTAAAAGTACGCATGGAAAGTCACGGCTGCATGCTTTTAAAAACGAATTTCTAATGAAAATTTTAATTATCAATTAGAATGCATACCGGAATTATTCACCTCACTGCCATTAGCATGCCAATAAAGGTGATGGTAATAAAATAGAAACTTTTACAAAATAGCAAACTAAACAATGAATGCAACCTTTCATTCAGATAATATTTTTATGCTGCATCTTGATTTTAACCCAAATATAAATATGAATCAAGTCAAATTATTTTATTAAGAAACGACAAAAACTAAAAGAAGTTTTTCAAAACAGGAGAAAGAGAACGAAGATAAAGATGTGATAAGAGTGAGCAGTAGCATTTCCCCGGCGAAATACACCAATCATGTCAAAAACCTTCATTTTCAAAATTGAAAAGGATTCGTTGGTAGGAGCTTTTCAAAAATTAATACCAAAATTACACTCACGTCTAGGATCCAAGCTAAAAAATCTTCAGACAATTAAAACGATTGATTACATAGACCACAAACCCCAGATAAATCGAAGGTGAACCCATCAATTCCCTAGCTCTCTCCAACAAAACTGTCCATTAGTGAGTCATCAAATAGCTTACGAGCGACGGCTTGGTGCGGAAGTATATTGAGCTGAACAGCAGACACCCATGATTTTATCGAATCGATCTCGGAGGCACGATAAAGAGGAGAGCAGGGCCCTCCGCATCCCAACTGTTGGCTCTGACAAAGAAGAGGGCTGAGGGTAGCCGATGGGCGAGGTGAGCGCGACAGGGAGGTGGGGGAGGGCACCCTATGGGGGTGCGCATACAATGAAGGACCCCTTCACGGAGGGAGGAGGCGAAGGAGGTGATGGAGCACCCCGACACGGGAGACGGAAATGATGGAGGGGAGGGGGAGGGCGTGGGAAATGATCGCGATAGCCGCCCGTTGGCTGTGCCGTGGAGGGGGATTAGGGTGCCTGACGTGATCGGAGTATGGATTCCCCCCACGAAGATCACCACGTCGAGTCCTGCCTCCTGAATGGATGGCAAACCCGGGCCTCTGTATCATCTTTCAACGCAACTTCCTTTCCACGTCGGATTCACTTGATTAACTGGCCTACAGTACGAGCACGCTGAGTCAATTGGGTAAATTAAAAGCTAACCATATTAACCTGGCCCAACAACATAAATCTAAAACCAGCAATATCTATCTTTTTTGTCTTAATTACCCCCGAAAACAGCACAATGAGGCCTTTACGTCGGGAGTTTAAACAATCAACAACAGACGATCACACACAACCATGTCCTGGAAGGGGCAACCTATACAGGCGGGACTCGAACCCGCGACCTCCGGTATGGGAGGCGAGGACTCATCCCCGCCGCCACGGATGCCGACATCATTATCTTCATTTACCATTGCAAGAACCAGCGAAAGGATTTGAGTGATAGCGAAATGCTTCGGCATAAATTGGTAAGTGTTTTCAAATGACTAGTAACAATATGCTTGGACATTATTGCGTACAAAACAATGCAATGTCCGCAGTGACAATGAAAGGTTACTTACACCATTGTCAACATAAATACAGCTTAATGAAATATTGGGGTTGAGAGTTCACCGGTGGCCCAATTTAATAAAACAGATATGTACTTGTTTTAATTGAGTCACTAGCATTCAGTCATTTTCAAAAATAGCAAGGTATTTAAAGTTTGATCCAGATTGATCTGTGCCCTAAAGGTATTTTACACCTCATTGCTTGGCTATCGTGAAATAAAGCTTTTTATTTCCACACATTTAAATTTTACGCCCGAGAGCTACTTAATTTTAACGTCAATTTAGTCTTCTATACGAGGTCATTTTTTATAAAATGTTTAACGTATCAAGTAAGCATATATCGTTGCATGCGCAAGTTCACCACACCACGTCGTCACTCAACATACTTTCATAAAAGTTCTCGACCGAAGGAACATTAACAACATTCATCATTGGTTTCACCACTCGTACTGCAACAAACGACAAGTAGTTCAAGATGAAGTGATTATAATATAAAAGGGATGAAGAGTCCACTAAAAAGTACGAAAAAAAACTGGCAAAAAAATTAATGAATTCTACGCTTAAAAAATCACCGATTTGAAAACTATATCTCTGCATGAAACAATTCGATTGATGATTCAAATAAAGTTGCTTAAGCAATAAATACATAATTTGGTTTCCTCGTATACAAGTATCTTTGGCAATTCAACCTCTTCTGCGCAAGTCTATATATGAGTGCATTAAACTGGACATACATAGGTAAATAGGCTTGTCACAAACTAGAAAGATTAAGGAATACTAGGTTGCTTAGTCACTTCAAGTCCTTCAAGGCGGCCACCATCTGATTTGAGATGTATAAACGTATAAGGCAAGCTTTGAGTTGGGTACAACAGCGCGGAGTATGTCAGATAATAAAACCACACAACTTTATAATCGTCCTTCACTGAGCCGGAAGTACAAGCATTCGAAGCGTAGATCAATGTCCTTGGTGTAGCCATCGATAGATAGTTGCGGAGCCAATGATGCGGGTACACAATAGTGAGTAACTCACAATCAAAGAAACGGAGAACAAAAGTAAGAGGCTCGCAATAAAAAACAGTCACTTCATGAATTTTACACTGAAAACTGTTTCATAAACAAGATATAAAATCTGTAACGATTCACACGATTCCGGTTTCAGTTCAGGGTAAATATTACCCTTTTCACAGATGAATAAAAATCTGAGAGAATGTGATATAATTAAACAGGATCAGTAAGAAAAACACTTTTACAAAAGAAAAACATACAAAAAACCAGAGTGATCGAGTAGCTACGATATCATTGTAACACTAGTTTCTTTCAACATAAGAAACAAACGACAGTCACTAAAACGTTTCAGTTGACGTAAAGGCTTGTACCTACAATTTTGAAAACATTTTTTAAACCGATCACAGATGTCACTTCCTCTCTGGATAGGCGATGACGTATTGATGAACGCACGATCCATACCGCATCCCCTTTAAAACCCCTCCGCTTCAAAGAGTACTTGTTGAACAGTTCGTGGCATAGCTAATGAGGTAGAAAGCATATTAAGATTCATTAAAGCTTCAAACGCACCACACTCATACCCATGACATTCAGTATCCGCCCACTCACGAGGGTATTAAAATTAACAGCCTTTACCAATCAATCATTTCCTCGGTGAGCCAAGCTGTAGGTGATGCAGCCACTCAAAGCGCACGCGAAGATACTAAGTTAATTACGTGAACTAAGCTAAAAGGAAGGGAAATGGTTGAAAAGGTGCGCGCTGCAATTGTTTTCGGATAAAACAGGGAGTAACTGCAGCGAAGGACCAAGATATAGGGTAAAAGTATTATCGAGAAGGAATTAGGGGATGATAGATTTGGAAATAGATTTGCGATCGAAAAGTCATCGGGATCATAAGAAGTACAGAACCACTAAGAACTGAGAGTAACGTGATTCAATCTAAGTAATCCACTGTTTAAGTTTTCATAGATGGCGAAGAGTTTATACCGACAGGTTAAGTCTGTTAACCATCAACCACAACTACAAATTATCCTCGCAAAACGATTTTCTCCACTGCTTCAATTAATTCATGAGCCCGCCATTCCCACTTCTCATCACTCGTTTCCTTCCTACCATTACTGAATTCAGCATCCTAAACCATGATCCATCCACCACCGACCTGCGATGGGAAATTTGAAGTAAATACAACGAGGAATACTGATACTACAAGTATTCCACCAGTAAAGGTTGGATGACAAGAAAATATTCGCGAAAGATCCCGGCCAATAACACACAACACATTGAAATTCATTCTGAAATGGTATACTCTTTATCCTATCTACCCCGTTCCCTTACTCTACCATCCAAATCACGTGATGTGGAATATGTTAGAAGACTGGTATGTGAAACGCATGCAGATTTATCTATAGTGATAAATGTATATATCTATCTGAGAGATGCCAAGCTTCATGGACAGAAAAGAAACGTGAAACATCTTACAAAACTGAGATAACTAAGAGATTTCCACGAAAAACCATTGAAGAGCTTTCGGTTTATCAGCCTCTTCAGACACATGGGAAATTAAAAAGGTATTTTAGTGAAATAATGAATACTCAGAGTGAAACTTGTACATGGATTATGAAGTACATAAAGAGGTAACTTACGTAATTTTATTTGAAGACAGACGCGATGAACTACCGATATATCGCATCCCTTTCGATGCATAAGATAAATTTCCACTTCTCCAACCTCGTGTCGGGCAGCCGCCTCACTGATACCTTCTCTAGTACGGCATCCACGTAATTAACCCAACGCGTTGCATCCTCTCTCTTTCAAGGATATCTCTTCCCATTCTTTATCCGATGACTACTATATCTATCGTTATGATCATTAAGTCTATCTCCTCTGTTTAGATTCTCCCGCGAGCCAACATTTTCTGCAGACAATTAGGCGAGCATTCATTGGTGATTAACTCACTCGTTTAATCTTCATCAATCTTCTATTATTTACCGCACTTCCACCCAGATTTTTTTTCAATCTTTGGAATCTGAGCAGGATCTAGTGTGTCTCGTGCAAAGACGGACGTTCCGAGTAAGCAAGGGGAGGGGATGTACACACTACAGGCGTCGGGCACATCAGCGTCGATGCGGTTAAGGGGGGGAAGGGAGTTCCGGTCGGATGAGGGGCGAATAGTTAAAGCGTTGGGGACCCTGAAGTACATGGCTCGGCCTCACGGGTGGTCAGGGGGGGGGGGGGGTGAAGAGGGATCGGACAGCCGACAAAGCGGGGAAAGGGAGATGAGATGACCATTTCTCCCCTCGGCCGGGGGGGATCAGACGGAGGATATTGCCTCCACTCGAGGGAGCTCCAAGAAATTACCGGTCGCGCCCAGATCGCCCCGAACAATTCCGGCCGAATCGGAGGACATCTCACGATGACGTTTTCCGAGATGATTTTACTTCACACCCGGGCTGAAAGCACGCCTCGGCTATTATGAAGGAGTAAACGCGAAATTCCAACAGCCAAAGCTGATAATAGTAGTTCGGCTAGCCATGAAGAAGTTTGACTAATAGTGAAAACATGAATATTTTAAACTCTTGGTGAGAAACTAAATCTTCGCTTTCAAGATATTTGCTGAAGATACCTGTAGCAGACAATGTACTGATGTAGTGAGAAATATGACGCAAAGGTACTTTTATAAAATAAATCCTATATCAAAATTATATGGACATCACCGAAAATGATGAAAGGCATTTATATTTATCTCACAGAAAGCGATTTCGAAGAATCCAATTTAAAACAACGATTCTCGAATAGCAAAACTGTACCAGCACCCGGTAAACCTACTGAAATTTCAATTTGCAAAACCTGCAAAATTTAATGAAACGCTGTAAAAGTATATTTTAAGTTGATTTTTAAAATTTAGTTGCCCCCAACCCATTAAAGTCAACTAAAAACTTCGTAAGGGTGCGCTAACGACTTTGGCGACTCTAATCATAAGACAAACAAAATTCTTATCCTTTGCTGGGAATGTTTTGTCAATTTACCGTCCCAAAAAAAAACTAAATCAAAAGCGACCGAGATGTTCCAGATGATCATATTCGCTATGGTTAAGAGTTGGCAGAGAAGGTTAAACCGTCATCCAAAATAGGAAAAACGAGAGACCGCAATTCAGAGGGGCAGTTTTTATGATAGTCCTCTTGGATTGACGTCTAGCTAGCCCCATTGGATCCTTGGTCCAAACCATAGGTGGACATATATATTTTTTCCAACCTTCCACTAGCACATACTCCCCCTGTATTGAACACACCGAGGATGCGTCGTGAGCAAGACCAGATTACGGGATGACTGAGGATGCGACTTTTTTCCTCCCTTTCCTTCGCTTCCACTATAACAAGGGGTGGGAAAACACATTTATGTGGGCGGCCGTGAGGGTCGACTAAGGATGTGGCAGATGGCCGAGGAGGGTTGCAGAGCTGGTTGGGGGAGAGGGGATGGGGTAAGTGCAGGGGAGACTGGAAAGTAGGAGGGGGTGGGATGTTTGGACGGGATGCGGGGAACACGTGACTGGTTTCTGGAGCAGATAGGAGTCCTATTTGGGGAGAGAGGGCTTGAGAGGGTGAGGATGGACCGCGAGGAGGGACCAAGGTGGGAACGAGGGAATAGAATAGTATAGAAAATGATTCACACTGAAATTCACTTCACCTTTGAATAATGAGCCACAGATTATTATCGTTAAGTCAAAAGGGATTATTAATGCTAGTATCATAAAACAGCGATTGCTCGCATTTTTTTCCTTTTTCCAGTAGAGAGCATTTATTCTAGTTTACCCTCACGAGTATAGAATGATTTACGAATCAATATTCACGACAAAATTTAGGAAATGAATTCTTGGGTTTTGTTTCGCTGCGAAAATAGCACGGTACAAATTACGACAGCATTGCTGCCTAAACTCATGGCGTGACTGCTTCGCTAAATATATTACAGCTATAAAAATAATAGCGCATTATTCAACTATACTCAGTGGAAATAAAGCAGTACAATCTCTCTAAGTTCTAAGATTTAATGACGACATAAAATGAGGTAGTCCGAGACTTTGCTTTAGAGAAAACAATTTTTGCTATTCTGAGACAAATATGCCCCATAAATCATTACATATCATTGGAAGATGAACATTTTTTGCAAAATAAATACCCCGAATACACTTTAATATTAGAGAATTAAAAAAATAGAAACCAAGTGCAATGTGCATTAGAATGTGCCATCGTTATAATAAAAAAGTATTAGCTGAGAGTAAAAAAACCAGATTCCCCTTGTAAGGGCATATGAAAACCTTGTTATCACAATATTTAATTAATATCTGAAATTAAATAATAGCAGTGCCGTTTCTTTTTTAAGTGCCGTAGCATTTACTACTATTTTAAAACGATTTTCCATCAAAATAATAATCTAGAAGATTGTTACATTTTCAGATTTTAATATTTCATACTGCACTACATTTAGCATGGACAGAAAGATCGAGCATGCAGATGCTCAATAACTTGGTGAACATGAGAAGTTCTTCCAAGCGGAGTGTTGAAGGGAGGAAAACACGTTGAGTGGGCAAGGGGACATAAGTGGGGGAGGAGATTTTAGTAGGGATGCAGACAGACAGTCTGCGACTCGATGCGGTTGGGAAAGGAGTAGATGGTAGGGGTAGGGTGGCGGATGGGCGAATTGGGCCTTTAAGGGCCACGAAAACTGAGATGCCCCGTCCTGCTGGTGGATGGGGAGGGAACAGTGGCTACAACCGGGGAGGACAGCCGCATACGAGTGTTAACAGTGGGAAGGGGAAGCGAGTGGTCGACACGTGAGGAAAGTAGCACATGAGGCACCCTGAACTGGTCAACATCCGCATCTACCCCTCAATCGACGAGCTACCTCTACGGTGTGAGTGATTAGAGAGATTTCGCCCAGAAGGGAATCCATTTCCATTCAATTGCCAAAATGTGCTCCTATCCTCCTCGGTCCCGGCTAATCATATATAATCGTCGTTTGAATTTTTCACCGCTCGGTAAAGTGATATATCGTTATTGCAACTAATTCAGTGCTTCCTGACAGATCAGAAGCATGATTCACGGAAATCGCTAATGCTGTTTGATTACATTTAATTAACCAGAAAACATTAAATTCAGAACAAAAATGAAGGTAGATAAGTCCTGGGACTGAGGAGGTTATAAGTAGCAGTACTTTAACGAACACTGAAAAAAAATCTTTCCATGTAGGCTTCCGCAGAGCTTCTATTAGTGCCAACGTTCCAGTTGGCTTCAATTCACTTGGTGAAATATCATGCAGAAAAATGGAAAAATGCGGAAGGGAACCCATAAGATTCACTGCCTATAGCTGATTATCAATAATATACTATTCATTTTTTCCGAGAAGTGCCTAGAAAGTCCAAAATTTTTACATACGCTCATATGGCGATGCTGATCTGTGCATATGACAACTGTTCATTACAGCTAGAATGAAAATGCCATCGAGACAAATAAAACAAGGGAAGTTCGTAGAGCCATGATATTCATGATAAATTAAAATGTTACAAACGATACCACACTACTTATTGAGTATTGGCAAATACATTAAAGATTGAGAGCGGGGACGTTGAAACTATCACCTTACCCGAGAACGACTAAAGGCCAAAGGAGATTTCACCACAAATTAAAACATGGCCAAGAGTTTAGACTATTAGTTCATTAATTAACGAATATTGCCAGGTATAATACCAAATGTTCACCGAGGGAAATTATCAAGATTTGTTACGCGAAAATCCATGAACTTGATTTTTAGCTTAATTAGGGCTAAAAAAAGTTCCACAATCACAATTGTGAACATTTATATAATATCCCAACGCATAATAAATGCAATTAAACAAATTGAAACAAAAATAAAACAGGCCACTAGGCGGAAAATTAGTTATCTTGAAATATTGTACGTTATATAATGGAAGTGTGATAAATATTTACGATATGTTTCCGTAACCTAATTACAAGCAATTGTCGGTTTTAAAATCATTGCAAGTTGAAGTTATTTGAGTCATGAATAAGTTATTTTTCACAACATGGCAATTTAAATTTCATCGCATCAATTAAAATCACACGAAAGCCGTTAATTAAAAATGAAGTTCTTTTTTATTCACTGCAAATGAGAAATTGAAGAATCAATTACAAATTAACGCCGATAAACTCCACCCCGACCGACGCGATCAAATACCAACGACGGCGAAAGTGGAACAATTACGCCAGGGGGGAGAGGCCTCTAGACTACGACACGGTTAATTAGTCCTCTCCCCCTCCCTCCCGCCCTCCGTGATATCAAAATAGGACAGGGTTACGATACCCCTTTCACAAGAAGCTGATGATGGTACCCTCTTCACCGGGATGCGGCGCGTGGAGGCATCAAGGTCTCTGCTCGGAAATGGAATATAAAAAAAATAAGATACACGGAACCCTCATTATTTGGCTAAGCATCCACCTCACATCGGAGATCATTACGATAAGAGCTTAACGAAAAGTAGGCGCGGCGGTGAGGCCCAAATGACGTTTTCAAGCCGGTAAGAGCCAGCAGAAGTAGCGAAGCGATAACATTTCGGAGCGTATTAAGTTTCGAAAAGGGAGAATATCAATTCTAAAACTCATGCACGTTTAACAACCGAGGCGTGAAGATCCACTTCCGAAAGCCGTGAAAATTAAATTGATAATAGGAAAGGAATAGAATTTCACAGAGTGCCTGTATAGATAGGTTTCTATTCCCGAAACAATTCGATCACAGCTAAGATCACACAAGTTTTCCTCGATATCTCACATTAACTTATACAACTTCTTTTATTTATAGAGCGCGACCAAAAAAAGAAGAGGAATAAGTAATTGTGTGATATCCAGGAAAACTTATAATGGAATGCCACAAAGCTAATCAAAAGTTAGTGATTTTAGATTACACACTCTAAATTCGAATTTACTGATAAGTTACATCAAGACAATTCACATGCCACTATTACATTAAGAACAATACTCGTACATAACTACTCACTTGTCAATGCTAAATTATTTTATCGAAATACTATTGACATTATAAAATATTTCAATTTTGACCTAGTTTATCTCTTCCCTTTCTAACCACCACTCTCCGTGTATTAATCTAGTTGCCGAATAAAAGATTGGAATTAAACACAATAATGACACATTACTTCCAAGGAGAGTGTTAATGCCTTTTTTATGAATATTGTGATGATCGTAACATCGCAATATTTTACGTCAATTGTCATTAATTTATCATGAGATACGCCAAGTGGATCCATACGTGGGAAAAGATTTAATGTTTTCATACTACAATTTTCACGGTAATTAATTTCTGGAGCCTTTCCCAGGATTGACAACAGAAAAACGGGAATGAAAAGTTGGGATATCGCAGAGCTAACGACGAATGTTTTGGGGCCATTGCCAACCCCGTTACAGCACCGAATATCATCGGCCTTTTAGCGCGTCCTTGACAAAATTAGAACGCCTGATAGATACGCCGAAGTCAAAGCACTCACCTGACGAGAGAACTGGGCCGATGGGGAGGAATATGTCACCTTAAATTATGATAAATATCCCCACATTATGAGCACAACAGACAGTAGCCTACATCGCTCAACGGTGAATCAGAAAGAACACGGAAAAGAGCACAGAGATGAGCTAAAAAGCCACTATCATTACAGGTGATCCCCCAATACAGCAGGCAAATAAACTCCCCAGAATCGTAAAAATCAATATTTTATCTCAAGCTATCTTCCTTGATACATGTTCGAGTCATTACCTTGGTTCCTTGACGAGGAACACATCCAACCTAACCTCGCAGTTTTATTTCACTTTCTATTTAGCTAAATGAAAAAAGAAACTTCCATACCATAATGATGATTTGATACCGTTTCCATTAGCATAAGTCGATATAAAAACAGCCAGGCTTTCTAATAAATATTAACTTCACATTTAGGATACTATATTACAGGTCATTTCATACCCATTCAGGAAGCTTTCTTTCGACACACAAGAAGTTTCAGAATAAAACCATTAACTCATTTGCTGAACATTATATATCGATTGCATTGCACCAGAAAGTCATTTATACCGATCTATGTTCTTCATCGTACCACAGGACATTCTCAACGATAAATCTTTCAACTTACTAGTAGAGAATACGATTGAAGAACCTATAAAATTTTCCATCGGCCATCAAAACCAAGATGGGATATTCATCAGAAGCGTAACATACGCATTGTATGACACCCACATAGATAGTTACATTTATTGCTCCACTCAATAATAGCAAGCCGATATATCTTTCCATTCACAAAGGTACTTAAACCTGATATCAGATTTAAAATGAATGAAGAAGGGAGTAGGATACCCATAAATAACATAGTACCTATATTACCAATTCGCGATATTATAAAAATGTTTTTGAATAAATTCTTATTCATCGCTATAAAAAGAAATATTTTGTTTGACGAACTTTTGCCTGAGCGGTGCCAACAATACTACTCAATAGCTCATAAAGATAGTTTCAATACAACTATTATTTGACTTGAAAACATCGTGAATTGCAATCAGCCACCCCGAACACTGTTGGTAACATTTCTGATATTTGATATCTCTAATCCTGGAATTCAATTGCGATAACTTAAAAACTATTGACCCGAATAGTGACTCAGCATAGCATACTCGCCTTGTCATTCCTAGGCAATAAAAATATTAAGACGTAGAAGCTATCAAAAATGCAAACTTTTACGAGAATTCCCATTTCATCATCGTCAACTCGGCTACTCGACTACAAAGCATGAAAATGAACGACAGTAAAATCCATCCAAGCGTAGTTACTCTGCTCTGGAGCTCTATCTCGAAATTTCATTCCAATGTAGATTTCCCAAAATGCTCTTTTAATAGATGAACGGACCCTCGAGACTTGCCTGAAGCTACTGGAGGGTATAAAATGTCAAGGGGAACAGCAGGTAATACAATGATAGCCAATTAAGCTGAAAAAAATCGTTGTAGATGTAATATCTTTTTCTTCTTCACTGACGCAGTACTTAAAATGTTTTGGCTGTTAGAGCAAATGAACAAAGATTTATCTAAATAAAAATCTAATATAAGCCTCAAAAGTACCAGAGAGACACCAAGAATGAGCATCAAATTTTTTGCCGCACAATTCAAGCACTAATGAAATAACACTTGGAAATAGTTCTTAAAAAGTTGTGATTTACATAAATTCATTTACTCTGGAATTCAAACCGATGCACAATCATTGCATTACATTAATGGAAGTGAAGAATGAAATAAATATTTGGCCATAAATAACGCAACTACAGACAAAAATTGAAACTAACTACGTTTAGGTATCAAAACGCCATTTGGTTTCTTCATCGATTCTTCAAAGGAAGCACGGGTGGAATAACTCTGAGGTTTCTTGATTTAATTTTTTAAGTCTGAGAAATTTACTATGATTACCGATAGAAAACTAAATTATTGATATATATGACGCAGTGTATTGGGTTAAATAGATTGATGCTAGCATACCAACACTTACCGTACATGTTTTGGGCTACGGTATACGGTCCAACCACAACCAAAAAGGACAGTTTTGAGAAAATCATCTACAGCATCTGCTCCTCATAATCCAAAGATGGAAGACACTTACCTGAAAAAGAAAATAAAAATAATGAACAAATATGAAATTAGAAAACTTATTAATTTAAAATTTTAACAATCATCGAGCGTTACAAGATTTAAGGGAAAAATCGAAGCAATCACATAGGCCTATGAATATATGGAAGATAGAAAATGAAACAGTCAATTTAGTGAAAGCATCTTCGAATTACGTGTAAAAAGGAAAACGATCCGGAGACTGTTGGTAAATTGAAAAAATGATTGTAAGTACGGCAACTTTTTTATATAAGGCGGTAAACGCGCTAACAACAAATGCGAAGACATGAATGATCATGTTACCTCCATTTTTATTACCACTGATTTCTAAGAAACACTTTGGTAAGTATTTCTTAGAAATACTAGGAAAGTGAAGTAAGATAGGTAAAAAAAGAGAAGATAAAATCGATAAAAGTTATGCTCCTGATATAGAATATAGTAATTTATTTTTCCTAAAATACTACAATCCCTTTTAAAAGTTCCACAGCCTAATGTTTTCCACATTAGACAACAGCGGAGGCGCGACGTGTTCTTTGACGACCAAAACCGAGCAGTAATTCGCTATGATATAATTTCGGATTTTATTCAATGCACAACGACGTATTTTTATTCCGGATGAGAGAAAGATGTTCTCCGTTGGTTCTCAAGTTTCGTCAGCGCAGCCACGCCGGCACCGAGTTTCTATCCACCTTTGATTCCAATCCGTGCGTGACCATCTCTGAACAATACACCCAGCTACCATTCGATAAGTCACTAATATCCTTCGCAGTAACTCCTCCTAATACCCAACGGAGCAGAACAAATTCAGACCATGAGTACTGCGACTCAACAGGCACCGAGGTTGACCTTTAAGCAATAATGTGCTGTACGTCAGGGGGAAGAGTTGACGCAAAAGGAAGTGAAATACGACGGAGTCACTTGGGAGAGCAACTAGGTCGACCCCAAAAGACTTCGGGCGGTGGTAGGAAGAGGAGGAGGGCGGGGAAAAGCGGGAATCCATACGGAAAGTGGAGGGAGGGCCAACTGAAATTCGCTGGGAAATTGGGAGATAGAGGATGGCGGTGGTACGGAATAATGAGTATTTTTACGGGAAAAGGTTTACCAGAAAAATTCGGAAGAACACACAAACATGTACAAAGGCGGGAAGTAGGTAACTGAGTTACCGGAAACGATTACATTTTATAATATTTCCACTAGTAGATTTAAAAAAACGCAACTGTTCCTCGTAATCTACTCGATAATTTCTGAAAATTGTGGTTCCTTTCTCGATCTGTATCCCCCAGTTCAATTCGCGATAAATTTTAGCCCAAAATCGCCAGCGTCGTCTTCCAAGTCCAATTTTAGTGGGCCACACGTATACCAAACTGATACCATTACTTCAGTATGAATTATTGGTAATATGGTAGAAAGATTTTATTGGCACTACAAACAGTAGCATAATCCCATAACTAAAACACCATTCAATCGATTTCCGTGGCTTACTTACACCGTTCCGATCAATTCATTGAAATTAGTAGTGATTTAAAGGTAACTTAATGAAGTCCTTTTCAAAATTTCAATAAAAAGAAAGAAAAAGTTCAAAAATGAAAAGAGAGAAAATGACTAACCGTAGCTTCTCTTTCTAGTAATCTATCTATCTCGGAAAACGTAAATATAGTGAGACGGGAAAGAACGACGTTTTGGCCATGGAGCGCATGCATAGCATCTCCGGATGGCTGAATGGGGTGGGTGGGTGTGGGGAGGTATTTCTTTTTTCAAACCGTTACGTAGTTTCTCACGAGCTCCCAGACTGGAGGGGAAGGAGTAGTTATCATACGAGCAGCAGCCGAGGAAGCGGGTGCACCAATCTATAACGCGTCGACGAGCTAGCCGAGGGAGATGGGGAAGGGATATTCACGGAACGGAATAATGTTAACGGACGGGCATAAACGTGAAACGGTATTACGGATGAGAATGGCCCACGCGGTGCCGAACGTTAGGAATGGAAGGGGTAGAGGAGGCATGCTTTCACACCGAGAAGATGAGACCAGCTATGTAAGCATATCACAAGTCAACGAACGCCATTCTTTTCGGTCGGGTAATCTACAGTTCAAGTCCAACATTTACATAGAACCCAGATAGCCACCTCGAGAGTATTCTGCAGGGGGTGAGTTTTCATCGAATATGCAAACATATGATAAGCTTCATTTGCATTTCGTAACTATAAAAAAATTGTTCAACACGTGCCTAGTTAAAGCCGGGTATTACCTAATCGGCAGTAGGTAGGTATGGCTTCGACTCCCAGTCTAGCCAAATATTTTTTTCCATGTCGAATTTCACCCTCAGTGAAACTTTGCACCCGTGCAAGTACCTGCGCACAAAGTTACTTGTTATATGCAATGCAGCACATTACGATACCTCCACTGCACAAACGCTCAACAATCGCCCACCGAATCAAATCCGCTTATCTAGAAGCCTCGAACGCTCGTCTCCGAAGCTTGAAGAATTGGAGGTGAGCGTTTGTGCTTCGGCTGCAACCAGCTGAGCGCATTCGTATTGTTGGGATCCTAAATGAGGGGATTTGATTCGGTGGGCGATAGTTGAGCGTTTGTGCAGTGGAGGAACAGAAGACTACGCAACAAATGCACTTCTATGGGAAGCTAATTAAACCCACAGTAATGAAAATAGTAAGTTTATTAAGGTAAGCTTAGAATGAAAACAAATGAAATGAGTCAGGGTAGTCAAATACATGAAAAAAATGATTACACGGAAATTAAATTTCCAATCTTATCTTTCGTATTGCCTCATATCTCCAAATGTTATTTATTTTTTTCCTGATCACTACGCACGGCCTTCCTTCCTTCATTTTGATGTTCTCTTCCTACACCTTACAGGTTTACTTACTAACCTTTCCAATATGAAATTCTTTATCTCCATCTCCACCCCCTTAAAACCTTCACACGCCTCATGCAAACCTCTCTGTCCACTAAATTTTCGTCTCTATAATAACGTTCTCGTATCGTCCGCCACGCCTAGCACTTCCCAGCGGGTATAGAAATGAAAGCCCGCATTGCCAAGCAAAATACTAATTTTATAAAACTAATGCGATGGGTTCAAATGAAACAAATTTGAAGATTCTTAACCTTGGTACGATCCAACCGATGGGTTCTAAGAGTCATTGTCAGGGATCTGGCTGGGGTGAGGGCCCATTCTGTTGGCTACGGAGGCCTCCATGCTTACGCTCTGCAGGTCTCCTAGATTTTCGCCAATAAAAATGATCGTGGATTCACATATTATGTATTTTTTTACATGATATCTGGTTTTCAGGGCGATATTTTCGATTTCTTTCCACGATTTCGGATGGTGTTCGGACCTTAAAACCACACTCAAAAACTGCAAGCGATAATAAAATCGTGAAAATTCGTATTCACTAAAATCAAGGGCCTCTACTGTGGAGGAATGATGACAATAAATATAAAACTTCAGGGGATCAATGACTACTACATATAAGATTAAATACCAACTTGGATATTAACTTAAGTCAAAATCAAATTGGATAACTTGAAGATAAAGAGTTTATACACGTTAAAAAACGAAAGGTAAGCATTTTTAAATGGCCAATAAATTTTTTCCAAACGCTTTTCCTCGGCTTGAACATTTCACTTATTCATAGGATAGCAATCAGTAAGGTAACATAAATCCGGGTTTCTATACCCCTTTGAAGCCATGTAAGCTTATACTCGTTTTATCTGACCTTGCCTGATACTTTCACCTGGTATGCACTTATTTCTCGGATTTTAAGAGGCAATTCCCTGTTCTAGTGCTACTGAATTCAAACCAACAATGTTAGCTTTTCCGATTCAAGCCTTGCTCAGAGCTATTGGAAATAATTACTCACCACCGACTATCAGTTAAATATATTTGCATTCGCAGCGTTTACTTCTTTAAAATGTCTTGACGAACGTGCCAAATTAGCAACACACCGTAAACCTACATCATTTTGCATATTTACATGTAGAAAATAACGAACCCTAACGCACAAACAAAGGCCTTGTCGCCTTACCGTGACGGTTTCGTTCCTGACAGTTTGACTCCATTTACAGGATGGCCTTGTGGACGCTCACTATAATTGACTAAGACACTTTTAAGCCTTTAACTTTCCATAGACATGATTGACACAGTGGTATTTGCTGAGGAAACGCGATCGCATCGATTGGGGTGGAAATGTGGGCAACGCCTAGGCGTAGAATGTGACCAAGACTGCTGATTACATCAGAACGACTGAACTTTGGACTTTCAAAGACTAATGACCCAGGAGGTTGATATTTTTCAAAACTACCCGCATAGCCTGTAATTGTGATCGGTGTGCTTTAGGGACGGGACATGTATTCAAAGAGGGCGTAAGATCCGATTCCACAGCGCTAATCAAGCATACCCGATCTTATCCAAGTTTTAAAGGTTCTTCAGCGAGTGTAGAATGAGCTGCATGCTCTGTGCGCACTCATTCATAATTGCTAATGCTAATACCTCCACTCATCGTCGCTGACATGCTTTTGGCGAGGATGGAAATCTATAGGGCAGAAAATATTCAAGAGCACGTCCATTAGCTGAGAGGGCATCGAGGTTATTTGGAACATGGCAAAGACATGCTCTAAATGGCTTCGGCTTGAAACCATAACCCTTGAATAAGAAGTCATTTAATTAGTCTTCATTTCACGATCGTAATTGTATGCTTATATATTCAAGAGGGTGGGAATTTATTCATTGCCGTATTGCGCACTTAAGACAAACACGGCTCCATCAGAGTGAGGAGAGAATGAATTTGTATTGTTCATGAATATGCATAGGTCACAAATTCTAGTTTCCACTATTATTGTAAAAAGGGATAAATTCGCAATTCGATGAGCATATCAAGACATAAAAAAGCAAATATGCACCAATGATATTATCACGAATGAGATTATATATTATGAGGTAAACAATGCTAAGAACTAACGACCACACCACTGTTCAATATCCAAGGCATGGAAGTTTTAATCGAATAAAGTAACCTTTGAACTCCAACAAGTCTACTCGTTTGCCGAATATACGCTCTCCGCAAAATTCATTATCCACAGCATGCTTTTCTCAATCAAACAAACACGCCAGCCCATGATGACGGGAGGACGGCCAAACACCTTATCCCGCATGACCCCAATACCGAGGAGTAGCGTAATATGCCAGTCAGGGATCCGATACAGGTCATGCAAACACGCGTAGGTTCTCCTAATAAGCACGAATGAGAATGGACGAGAAAATTCAAAGCGAAATGGTCAGAGAGACGGAGAACGCTGTTTTTCCGCACCGCCAGTGACAACGTCAAACGCCCAGAATCCATTACCGAGCCGATAGGGCGGCAAAATGCCCTCACGCGCGGTCCTGCTCGCTTCATTAGCGATCGACAATGGCAAATGCTTCACCGGCGACGAGTACGGTGACGTCAGCCTATCCCGGCGCCGGAAACTTCGCGCGCCCGCGAACGCGAGTAGCGCCACACAAACGAGGCCACGTGCCTACGAGACGGGTAGGCGCATGCAACACGAACCCTTCCCAAAACTTTCCGCTGAGTTGGGGTAAAACAGACCTATGCGTCGCACTGATGCCGATACCGGCAACTGGTCCACAACACGACGCAAGAGTTTGCCCAGATAAGATCTAGAATCTCCAAACACTTGCTTCATCAAGATACATCCTCATTATTTTCTGCGCTATGGTTAGCACCCGTTTGCTCGATCATTGAACAATTCGTTGGCCATTGTCGTGGAGTACGGCGCGTCGCCGCACACCACAAAAATTACCTACGGTCGTCGCCGCCATTTAATGCTGCAGTCGGCGCACTAATCTAGGCAGCGCAGTAACAGAAATCTGAGGCCAAAATTGAAACCAACAGACATCTTATTCATGTTGACACTACTTTGGAATCTAGAAAATATTATGGATATAAATCCCTGAAAAAAAGTTTCAATCATGGCCTGATACTCCTCCAGAGGAATTTACTGGAAATTACATTTTCAATTGAAATAAAAAAGCACTCCTATGCTATCGACAGAATTATACTATAATTGAGGTATTTCCTATCACGAAAATGTGCATGGGGAGGTGGTAAAACACGATCGCGATTATTATTATCATGATTCCATAAGCGTAGGAATTTTTCGTAATTTCAATTTAAGTTGCATGCTCAGAGGCCAATTATCGCAATTTCCTATCCTGACTTAAGAAAATGAAAAGTACTAAGCTATCCAAAACTTCTACAGACTTTTAATGACTTCAACAAGATCAAATCTGTACTGCAGTATTATTCAAGGTGGCCATTGCCAGTCAATTTTAATCGGCTCATTTGGGTGATGGATGGGATTTTTGCAGTTAACAAGAAGGCCGGTGAAATTTCTTTAAAATCCCCGCCCCGCAGCTTAGTCAGGGCTCGATCAACCGATAAAATTACCCGAATACAATATAGTTCGCCAAACTGAAACACTTTTTATGAGTCCTTTACCCTTTTTTCGGCTGTTATAGCCATTTTCAAGGTAGTGCGTCATTTTCGACTGCATTACAACGAAATCTAGTCTGCAATAATCACATATCTGTGAAATACTAATAAGTCGAGTTATTTTGCTATACCTAGTGGAATTTCACAAAATCGTGCCCACAACCATCAAGACTTTCGACGATGGGTCCGCAGGGCATCCAATGAAAGCAAGTCAAAACATGGGGGTGAGGAATACATCATGATTAAATACTGTCGCGTACTTCCATTTCCGAAGCCACGCGTAGGTGACAGCCGAGAGGGATTAAAAAAAAAGAAACGAAACAAAAGCAACGCTAGATAGTAAATCGGAAAGACGTAAACAACGCTTTTAAGTGAGTGAATTCGGGACGATAATTTGCGAAAACGGTTAACGTCCAGAGAGGCACTGCGACCATCAATGTTGCGTGAGCTCTTCACCCTTTCCAAAACCTTTTCCCAATCCCGAGTCTTCCGCACTCCATTGAGCCAGTGCGACCGATTCGTGGAAAAAATACGAACCAAATCCCGCTGAGGAAAACCACATCAATCCGGAATGAAATGACTGTCCTTACCATTCATAGAAAAAAGAAAGATCTGCGGGCAAAACTTTTAGCGTACTGATTACTCTGACAACAAACTTTTGAACCTTTCACAATCACACGATTACAAAAGATTAAAGAAAGGCCATAGAGCAGGCATTTATTAAAATCCGAGGCTTACTTAGGCAAAAGAGGTCTCATTGAGTTACACCATTTACCATTCCCCACAACTTCAGCGGTAATATATCAAAGGAAGACACTGATACCTGAAATTTTTATCGATTCAATTTTTTTGACATATTAAATACTTAAAATAATCATTAGTATTTTCAAATTCATTAAGCCACATAATGAAAAACAAATACATGTAAACATTTTTCACAACCCAAGTCATTACAAAAGCGAAAATATTTCAACTAACTCAAATGGTTGCAAAAGAAAGAAAATAGGCCAGAACGGATGCAAAAATCGAAAAATATAAGCTAGAATCATCTCTTTTCCAAAATAAAATTCCTCATGAAAAATCTTTATCGAAACCATTAAAAATATAACGGTTAAAGAACTTCATTCCATTTTCAAAACATAAAAAGAAGCAATTACCTCAGCTAAGAGATTTTATTTTATTTTCCACGAGAAGTAAGTCACGTTTTATAAATATGATTGCTGACCTACACATAACAGAGACAATACTCTCATCCATGACCAATTAATAGCATGCCATGCAGTAGTCGGAAAAAATTGGCAAAGAGTTATTAGTGATCATAAATTCGACAGTTTAATGCTTGAGAAACAGCTCAACAGGTAACAAATTCCAGCAATTACCGTTGCGCAAAAGATGAAATGGCAATGGATAGTAATGAGGAGAATTTTATATACAAAATATACGTAAGATAAGGAATCTGAGACAGCACACCTGTAAGTACAACGAGGAAAACGAAGCGACTTTTACAGTATACTTTAACGACCCGTCAACTTTTAATGAGTACTTAGTTTTTTCCGAATCCCCGCGCGCCACTTAAAAAAAAGGAGAAGACACTTCCCCGGCGGGAGAACATTAACGACTACTGAGCATATCCACCGCCCTCCCGTGGTCATTTCTGCGAGCGTTTTTGTTCCAATATTCCTTGGCGGGGTCACACCCACCTCTACCGACGTGAATGCAAGCACGCATGGATAGCAGATATATACCTCCTGGTGCGTTGCTTTTTTTCTTCCACTAGGTTCGTCTGCGAAGAAAAGGGGCGCGGTTACTTATCAAGTACCATGGTATTAAATAAACAGGGTGTCCCATTTATCTTGACCACCCGAAATAACTTTTTGTCCAGATGCAAATTCAAAAATGTGTCCAGCAAATGTTCATTAGCCGTCAGAGGGACATTGATCAGCACGATTGCCTTCCTTGTAGCTATATTATTTACAAAGATATGAACAGCGGTATGTCTTTTTTAAATGGTACCCTAGACGTGGACGCGGTTGTGGTCCCGGGCTCAAAGTGACTTTTGTGTTATGTTTGAACTTGCTTGTCATTTGTTTACTGCTAACTCCAGTAAGTAGACGTGGTTGTGGTCCCGGACTCAATGTGACTTTTGTGTTATGTTTTGACTTGCTTGTCATTTGTTTACTGCTAAATCTAGTAAGTGGACGAGTTTCTTATGTTTTCATAACGTTGTGTTTATGTTAATGGTCCACTGTGCAACATTTTTGATTAAGTCTTTAGGAGAGGAAATGAATTGCCGAATAAAAAATATAGGGTGCCATTTAAAAAATACATACCGCTGCTCTATCTTTGTAAATAACAAAGGTACAAGGAAGGCAATCATGCTGATCAATGTCCCCCTGACGGCTAATGAACATTTGCTTGACACATTTTTGAATTTGTATCTGGACAAAAAGTTATTTCGGGTGGTCAAGATAAATGGGACACCTTTTATATCGCAAAGTAAAGTTAAGGCCGGTTTAGAAAAAAAAATAGCAAAATGTTTAGTTTTTATACTACACGTAAAACTTGCTTATTTGCTCAGAGATATAAATGAAAAAATTAATGCGTTCTTAACGTCATCTATTACTCTTCTAACCACTATCAGTAAACCGCCGCGTCATACACACCGTATTAAAATTAAACTGACCTGATCCATAGCTGCTTTTATATCCTATCCAGAGCTTATTTTTTCATTCCATACTTTTAAAAATGTTAGTGTTTCAAGCATGTCATTCTTCATCCCGAGATTTCACCTTCCGTAATTCACGGTTTGCTTTTATTAAAAAAGGATGACAATCGCATAAAGTAATGAATACGGCACTGCGCGAACGAAAATTTTCACGCTAACTGATGATCGAACTAACTGACACGATTTTCCCGTTATTTTAACAAATCCCGAACAATATTTTATTCAACGAACGCCACCATTGACGTAAGGGCACTGGAAGGTAAGTGTTACGTCAGATTAATAGATGATTTTTTCTATAAAACGGCCTTCACGCGTAAATTTCGTGAAGCGAGGACAGGAAAGGGGGCAAGGTTCAAATATGGGAGGAGGAAGGAGAGGCCAGCGTTGCACGAAGTGTGGCACGGCTGTCACAAACAAAAAAATGAAAACCATCGCTCGGGCGGCGGCTGATTCAACGCAGGAAGGAGGAAATGGGGATTATACGGGGATTAAATGGACGTCCCGAGAGGAAGAGACGACGCAAGGCACGCCCTACAAAAACTCCCCTGCACCCTTTCATCCCCGTTTCATTCACTCTACGCACGAAGAGGACCCAGTTAGAGAGGAAAGGAAGAAACAACCACCACCTAAAACAGCGAAACGAACGGAAAAAATTGGAACTATTGTAAAACACTACAAAAATGAGTACGAAATAAAACATTACAGCGATCGGAATAAAAATCATAGCCCCTCCACGTGAATAAATCAATGGTGATTTGAAATTTATAAAGAAAACGGCCAACTAAAAAGTTTAATTGATGTCGACGGCTTTCGGGAGCAGCTGCGTATTGCGCTTTGTAACGCGCAATTTCAATGAATCTCGCTGCGAAAGCCTACTTTCCAAGCTTAAAAGTTTAAGTACGAGCAGGGTCTCTTTATACCATGATATGTTTAGGTTTATTTTACCGCGTGAAAGGTAAATATCCAATTTGTAGTAGAAGAAGAGAGTACACTATGCATCACTGTACACCAAAGAAGAATACAGTGTATGGGTAACATTATGAGAGACAGCAGTTACGTGGGGAACATAATGGAAGGAATAATTGATGGTAAAGTACCGAGAGGAGGACCAAGAGATAAGTATCTGGGACAGATCAAGAAGGATAGGGGAAGATCGAGGCTTCGGCGGGTAAAAGAACTAGCTTAGGATAGAGAGAAATGGAGGGCTGCAGGACACCGATATTAGGAATGCAATACTGTGTATGTATGTAATTTGTAGGGAGGGGTTCTACTCAGCTAAGCCTTAGAATCATACATCATAAGTCATGATTAACAAATAATTCTACCGCAAAGGACTTACTTCTGGGAAGAACATCCAAACGAGCAGCGAAAAAGCATATTTTTTTATTCTTTCCCCACCGCAAGTGGCTTAGCTCTAGCGTAAAGCATTTCGGGGAGAAGAATTAAAAGGCAAGAAATAATTCATCCCATAAAGCTCGAGGAGGGAAAGATGTTCTCCCACAAGGTCGTTTACGGAGCTTAAAAAGCAGTCGCCTCTAAATGAATTGCTCCGCATACCCTGATATCCCGTATTCTTCCGAGGCTTGCTTTACGGTCATAATGATAATAATACCAAGCAGTACTTGGAAAAACTCCTTGCATTCAAGGCTAGACTAAGTATAGACGTAACTGTCCTATTCCTTAAATTCTTACTCAGGAGAACCAAGATCTTTTTGATAGCCACCGTCAAACAATCAGGAGCAGAGGCTTTTTCGCCGTATCCATCAAATATTAAGTAGGCATTTCCGCCATTAACATATCGGGTAACTAAATCTGAAATATAGTGCTGCATAATAAGAAATTCGCATCTATGGGTTAATGTAAGCTATATTTGTTGCGAAAACCAAAAAAAAAATAAGCATTACAGGAGGTCAATCATTGGAAAGGTAATTGTCAGTCAAACACCTCTAAAGGAAAACAGCGAGAATGTAAACTAGTTCCCACGTGCGACCCTTTTAGACGAGACAAATGTACAATTACTGCATTGCAGCCATTCTCGCAGTTTAGAATGCCTTAGGAAATTTGGAGCGCGAGTAACTATTTCGTATCACCTTCGTATGATTGCTCTCACCCTACCAGTCAATTCACACGATGCGATTTTCACTAAAATGCCCTGCGTTAACGCCCTAAACGTAGCAGATTATCTATCAAAACCTAAGTAATATTTAAAAACTTCTATACCTGTATTATCCACAGTCTAGTTCAACTTCATCAAAAAGAGTTCCATAAATTCACCTCCATGAGTGTTGAAATTCTAATTTAAGTTTAAATTAATTAATCCGCAATAATGTTGATGAACATTAAAACCCGTTCATGATAATTAATAATAATAATTCATCGCATCACGTACCATATTGCATTAAATACATATCGCACAGTAAAGTTGAATTTATCAAAACCTGTAGGTGGAGTACTTAAGTACCTTAATTTAAGCCAGAGTTAGCGATGGAAGCTAAAATATACAGCGGAACATCGAATTTTGGGGAGGAAATAGAAGGCATTGTAAAAAAAAGAGGCCTTGGGAGGAAAATGAATGCATTACGGAATATGAGGTCAAAGTGGTTAAGCAACAGCACCCCGAATGGGCAGTCACGGAACGGCGGTGTTAAACGGAGAAAGGCGACGTGGAAGAGTGAAAGGGAGGAGGAGCCGAAGGATGAAAAGAAGATCGTCAGGAGAGAAAATGTTGGGAAGGGCAAAGCAGAGCGAGGGCAGAACGGGACAAAGGTGAGGAAAAGGGCGGAAAATTCAAGAGGGAGGAAGGCCTTGGTAATCCCGCACGGGTTAACACTAAGACGGAGAAACTCAACGGAGCCCGAATGATACCATAAATTCCGAGGAAAAACGGGAAACATTAAAAGGGGCAGGGAGTATACAGTCTTCTCTGTTCCATATTTTTTCCAAATTAGCGAGAGTATGCAGGCGTTAAATTAGGCCAGGGCGAGGTGGATGGCTAAACATTTGCCTCTAATTAGACACGTGTACGGGCCATTTATATTTGGTAAAACAGCTACGCTATTCTGAATCGCCGACAATGAATGAGAAGTACTGAAAAAATTCATTTCATTACACCCAGGATGAATAAAACCCGTATTTCCTTACGCACAAAATAAAAAACAGCATTGCACTCTTCCAAGTAATACAGTTCCATAAATACATGATCTACATGAAATCCCACTAAACGACAAATGCATTTCCACGAATAGATACATAAAATAGTATTCTTCCTCTTCACACAGTGCTTCACTCATGGGATAAAATACAGACATGGAGATATTCAATTTGCTTTATCCTACATCTAAAATTATAGAAAGTAAATAAATAAAAGCCTCAATCCGTATCTTCAAGAAATATCACAAATGAAGTTCTCTAGGTACGACTTCACTTCCAGCACCACTATAGGAAAAAGCATTGGCAGTGGGAACAAAAACAAAAAACGCATAGCGTATAGAGAATTCGACTTTTCCAATGCCGTTTCATTAGTATTCCCACGGAAATAATATCGCTCATTAGTACATATCATTACCGTGCGTAATGCCAGCTATAATTAGCATTATGTGAAATTCGCATACAATTTCAACAGGACATATTTGGATACGTGAATGTGGTATAAAAATGTTAATATATACTTGGAGACTTATTGAAAATATTATTATTCATTTAATGCCAATATTTTTTTCCTTAGCAAAATAAGCCATTAGAGAGGAAAAATGGTAGATCATTTACAATTTTTTGGAGGTCATCGATAGCATTCACCCGCCATCAGCAGGTATTAATTGGATGGGCTAAATCTTATGAAAGAAAGGCAAGGATAATTACCGTAACATCTGACTTAGACACGAAAAATATTCACATGGTTACCACTACTAAGCTAGTATTCCAAAATGTATTCATACATAAATAAATAGAATTTTAATTCATTTGAAAATAAAAAGTAACCACTAAAAAAGCTCGGTTTCAATCCGGGAAAAAATAATTCAAACTCGTATCGCCACGAATCCAAAGGGATCATGCCGGACAATAGAATAGAATGACTTCTTTTGTCCTCCGTTGAAATGAACGGGGACATCCCGCCTGGATTAGCGTGGCTCGGCCAGAGCCAGGGGCGGCAAGGGGCTGCGTGAAGACATTGTATGCGCGATGATTCCTTCGGCACGCGATGTGCCCTGGGGGTAGAGCCGCGGGAGGGAATAAGAGCAGGCAGAATCAGGAGGGGGAGAAATAGGTACTAAGAGTTCCTAGGGGAGGGGGAGAAGAGGGAACAAGTCATGGCTGAAATTTCGCCGAGTGAGAGACACTTCCACAAGTCCATTAAAGTCACGCAGTCGTGTGTCCTCATTAAATAGGCACGTGAACGTCAGCGTCAAAGAGGCCCCCGCATACGCTTCAATTTTAGGCCGAGGCAAAGAGTATGACTACTTCCGATTTTAATTAGATGAAATAACTATCACCTCTTCCGGATTAAAAATAAATAAACCGAGGGAAGATACCGGAATCACCTCACTAGACTACGCCAGCAAGTTCGGCCCCAAACGGCTCAACCAAAACCATATGGACCGCATAACTGTAGAATTTTAATTATTTTCAAACTTCACAAATTTTAACTTAGAACTTAAACTTTTAAACAATTAGTCAAACTTAAGTGCTTGACGAAATAAAAAAACATAAAATATAGCATTAGTAATTTACCTACTCCTATCAATACTTCGATTATAGAGACACTGAAAATGCGTTTAACGGACACTTAAGTTTCCCGACCTTGAACATACACAACAAACAGGGGAAAGAAATAAGCTATTGAATACACAAGCTATAAAATATTGTTCAGCATCACATTTAAATTCGATTAGAATAGATTAAAATCGCGCATTATTATTTCAAGGGTTAAAAAAAACATACGGGGGAACTATATTTGCTGTAATGAAACGAGAAATGAAGCGAAATATGCATAGTAAATATATTACCAATAATTCCTAATATATGCCAAATAGGTATTATGTTAATAGGAAAAAAATGTAGCACCTATAAATTTCAACTCCCACAAATACCACCAATGGTTATAATATTCAGGAACTCTTCCAAGAGCATTTCGGCGCTTTATTTTAGCAAAACGAATTTCCAAGTCGTGCGCAGAAATAGCAAAAAGTACTTCATGTTGTAGTTTACTGGCAGAAGTAGCAGAAGAAATACCCATAAACTCGCTGGATACACCTTTTATAGGTGTTTAGTATCTTATGAAAGCAGGTTTCAATATACTGATCACCACCACCAAACTTATTCGGCCTTCACAAGATTCCACACCCTAGTTTAGCGCATCTCTCTTTATTTACCTTCAGCTACGACCTTGGCCTCGACCAAAACGATACTCCTTGAAAGGTTTTATTTTTCAAAAAAACTCCAGGAAATTAGTTCCTTAAATGAGCCCTATCATCTCCGTATCTTATACTCTCATCTGCATAAGCCCTCTTCATTTAAAATATTTTTCAGTTTGGTTACTGAATAAGGTACTGCCTTCATTTTTATTATTACACAGGTAACGTCTACGGGAAAATGATCGACTCTGAAATTTTGCACCGATTGTGAAAAACAATTCTCCTACGACTTTAATGCGTCGACGGCAAGAATTACGGTTGAATTCCCAGCATGGGCCCGCACTCCACACGCCGGCGAGGGAAAAAAAGAGGTCACAAGAGATAAAAGAGCAGCAATGGAGTCGTCTTCGAGCAGCATACTTAGCATTGAATAGTTTACGGTTCCCATGGCTCCGACAAGGAGATGCGTAATGCATGACGTCAGACGGCAAAACGCCGAGAGGGAGAACTGAATGAAAGGAAGACGAATTTGAGAAGTTAGGAGAATGCAGAACAATGCGAGGTGCGAACACAGAACATAAGGGACGAATTCGACCGACCCAGTAGGCAAGGGTAATGCACATGAATGTAAAAAAAAAAAGATTGGAAAATAACAATTCCCGAACAAATTGTAATAAAACACTCATATTATAAAATTTATTTTGACAGACTACCTCTCCTCACCAAAGAAAATGGACAGCCACAAAAGAATAACCATGACGTTATAATCGAGCAGTGCAGATTTCTCGGGTTTTACACCGGGTAAGGTACTCCATATCTCCTTCCAATTTTCGACAGGCACTCGCCCATCGTCTTCAGGAATTCAGGAATCCAATGCCATTTCGTCCATGCCAGGGGAGCCTGCCATGCCTGTCTGTCAGATATTCTTGAATCCTTGAAGATGATGGGCAAGTTGCTAGTCGATACGTTGGAAGGAGATATGGAGGACCTTACACGGTGCAAAAAACCAGAAATCCTCACTGCTATTGTCCGCCCGGAAAGAACAGGACATTACATCACGTAATCATCGATTATTCGATAACGGGTCGACTTCCCACTTCCAAGAACTGACAAGCCATCCGGTTGATGAGTTCACAAACATATTTAACGATTGATATCATCACAAAGAATCGTGCTAAAAGAGCAAGAAACTTTTATAAGGTTTTCACTTCGAACGAGTAAAAGATATATTAAATTTGGCCAAGTTATAAAACAGGAAAATGAAATGTGGATATTAATTACGAAAGTAGAAATTAGTAGTTTACATTAGTAAGTACTAATCCAAGCGTAAAAATACTGCAATAATCCATACTAGAGATTTACAGGTACCATAATAATAGATATTTATTTGACCACATTAAAAAAATACATCGTCGTGTGCATCTATGTACGTAAGAATGTACAACCACCACAATGTCCTCGCCTACCAAACCGAAGTCTGCGGGTTCGAGCCCCGCCTGGATAGATTGGCCCTTCCAGGACATGTGTGTGTGATCGTCTGTAGTTGATTGTTTAAACTCCCGATGTAAAGGCCTCATTGTGCTGTTTTCGGGGGTAATTGAAATAAATAAACATCGGTAATATCAATGGAACATATATCAAAGAGAGAGAGAAAGGGAAAATTTATTTTAAAAACACAGGAAGTAATATTAATGTACATAAGCGTAACTAAATTAATAGTAATGAAAAAATATTGAAATAGAACCAAGAAAGAAATTTTGAGCGGAAATGAAGATTAAACCTCCTCAAAGGGAAAGACAAAGAAAGCAAACGGGAAGGAGAAGACAAGAAAGGATATAAGGAAATCAGAAATTTCCTGAGAGAATTTTATCAATGGTCATCTGGCGGTCATTCAACCATTTAAATGCTTGATGAACATGGCAGTCGATAGCCAGATGGAAGGTTTTGGGCTAATGCCCGATGTCTGCCTCCAGGCACAATGAACCTAGCCCGAGCCACTTCATTTGCTATGCGAGATTTCGTATAAAACACTGCCGATGAAAGTGAAACTTCAAGTCTCCTAATAGCTGAAATACGTTGAATTATGGTTCTCGCGGCAAAAGAGGTGTCCACTGGGTGTCATTACACAATGATCAAAGAGTTGAAATGACTTCGAAAAGTTATCTAAAATGCACATTATAGCCAAAAAAGCGGCGCGGACATAAAATAAGGAATAGGTCAGATTTATAACTAATAATCGTTTGTCGTGAATTATTATTGGTTGAGCGAATTCCCTTACATAAGTTGAGATTTCTCAACGACAGCATATAGATCAAAGAAGAAACCGCTGAAGGAGTTTTCAAGAGAATAAAAGGCGAAACACCTATCTGGTCGGTAAAATGCTTTTTAAAAGTATCATATCCAAAGTAACCATAGTTCTAGGATTTTCTTGCGACGCATCACTTGAATTTTGAAATCGAAAGATTTTAACAATGTAAATAAAATCATCCGCTATAATTGCGACAAAAAAGGTCAGCAGAGAAATCTCACAACAGGTGAATAGTAAATCTGGATTTAATACTTCTTGCTTAGCATCAAAATGATACCGAGCGGGCAGCTTAGGGTACGTCAAGTCAAAAAAGGGCAACAGTTATCGTATTAGATTCAATATCGTAATTCAACAGAAAACAGCGACTCAACGTCGAATTACACACACCAATTGATTGCTAAGAAAATACCTTATACTTTCCCTTCTGACAATTCATAAAAGCGAAATGAAGCTGTTTTAATATTATTATCTGTAATTTTTCTTAAACCTAAATCTTTTTCAAGCATATAATTCGTGAGCAAACTATGTAGAAAATAATATCATAAACGGTACCCATTATCACATGCAACGATTGAATTTCTGGGGACTTAACTACAGGAAGATATGAAATTTTCCATGGAAGAACGATCATTTCTATGAATATAATACAATATCTATTGTCAACACTTAATTTAGGGAGCATTACAAATAATAAAATTTACCACGCATTCGCACTAGTTACGCATGAAAAATGAGCATCATTGCCATTCAGAAGACTTGCTAAAAATGGGTACACTCAGATACACAATGTTACATCCCGAGAGTTGTGAATGGGGGCGTGGTCATGCTTATAACCAAGATCATCGCCACGCTAACGAGGTCTCGAAAGAGAGTAAAAGGAGTGAATGATACCTGCACGGAACGACGGACCCCTGAAAGACCAACCAATCCCCGGGATGAATGGATGAACCCCGTAAATCTTCACGGTAAAGAAAAAGTGGCACAGAAGACAGACAAAAAACTCTCCTCAGGGCGCCATTCTCAGAGGCCGGCAATGAAAATATTTTATGCGCGAAAAGCCGACACACGACCAGGCAACTCGCTTCCCTTTTTAATACAGGATAACCGTGGAACTATAACTAGGAGAGTTGAAAAAGAATGTTTTTTGAGATGAAAAATATTCAAACGGAAACTTAATGCGCGCGGACTCTCTCTCGCTCCAAACTCATTTTTGTCTCTTTCCGTAGGGAGCGTTTTACACCCGACTGCTGATCGGTCGGCTGAAGCATACCGTGGGGTATCTTGAGGACCTGAAGGCTAGAAAATAAAACAAGCGCGTAAAAAAGCGTAGTGTCCCTCAGTTTTGATAGCTCCCTCGTGATTTTTTTCCTTGATACTAAATAAATGCATCTTATACCACACAAGCGCACATGGAGCCAATTCACAAGCGTACCTACTAATATCCTATTTTCCACGAGTTCCGTTCAACTTCCGAATGGAAATCTAAATGAGGCAAAATTAAATAATAAAAAATACTAAAACATGGTTTGGAAGAAAGAATCAAACTCATTCTGCTTGATAATTCAGATTACTTATACATTTACAACTTTTTACATTATTCAATCCATAATCCTTTTACCATTACAACAGATATTTCACCGACCAGGGTAACTTAACATGCAGCACCTAACTAACACTAGCCTATTTTTCATTCAGCATACGCACAAAAAATCACTTTGATGAAGCAGTGCATTTTCAGGAAAAGATTCGTTTATCAACATACACATTCGATTCCATACATCAAAATCCCCTAACCACATCACGCGACTGATGCCATATCACGCGAACGTCATTTCCATTTGCGAGCAGCGTGATCGCATGGAACGAAATTTATGTACTAATTCATATGTAACCTCATCTGAGTCCCTTTTCCGGCACTGATGACGACTAAATTTTAAAGCGAAAGGCTATCACCGAGCGATAAGAAGTTTGCCTAATTAGAGGAAGCCACAACTTCCTTAGCAAAATTATCACCGAAATTAACACGATGAAAGGATAAAAATCTCCTTCGTTAATAATCCTATTTCGACAGCGTCTATGCCGAACCCGATAGCCTCCCTGTAATTTATCGTAGATTGGGACAAAGAATAGGGAAAAAATGGATTGCACTCCTTAGAAAAATTTAAGGAGTAGGAGTTGTTCCGATGATTACTGCATACACGATTCATTAAAGAAAAATCTGCCACAACTTAGAGATCAATGAACAATTCGTCTCTCAAATTTTACCACGCAAAATACTCTTGGTGCGTACCTATCAAACTTATCAAGGAAACCTCGCATTTTAACTAGGGAATTTGTTAACATAAACACAGCGAGTATCTTTCGCATGAGTGATGATTCAAGAGGAGGAAGTTTGGGGCCCCATATTAACCGCTCATTCGATCAAACAAGGGATAATAGGTTTCGCATATAGCTAGTGTCCTTAAAATATAATATAGTTTATGACCCCAGTCACAAAAGATGAGAGAAGGTCAAGAAGAGGGGCTATTAAGAATGATGGGAAGGATAGAGCAGGGAGCCAGGTCACTTGACCCCAAGGGGGGCGCGGAGGAGGCGGTCCAAGAAACGGCGAGGGCAGATTAAGAACGAGAGCGGGAGGATTCGAAGAAGTAGCTTTAATAGGGACAGAGAGAATAAGACAGGCCTCAAGACTACCAACCGCAGGGCTTTCAAGTGCGGACTGAAGAGAGACACAGCTAACGAGGGCAGATACACATCCCTTCCAAATGAAAAGCCCTTGTTAACAAGAGTGATTTATTTATAATCCATTCTCAAGATTCTTTTGGGAGTATTGCCACGCCAAAATAAAACGAGAAAAGGATTTCTGAGGTGAAAAATTACATAATTTCAGGCCAGTATCTCATTTAAAAAAACTTCAACGAATTATAGTTTAAAGCACTACCTTATGCCTTCTTTCAATGCAAATTTACTTCCAGAAAAGTGCACCGATAGTAAAAACGCAATGGCTGCGGAGTTCGTTCGTATATTTTTGCGGTGTGACATGTCAGTATTCATGCCGATGGTCTCTATGACGCAAATCGGTTACAAAGCAATTATAAATTGATTTCCAAGAATAATAACATGAAAAACTAACATAATATTAAACATCGAGTATGCATCCCCTTACTGAGAGAGATCATTCTCGGCGATTCGCGATCTTTTTTCAGAAATCTCGGCGTCGGTGCGCCGCGTAGACTATTTTCGGTGTCATAGGGCGCCCACCCCTAATAGCTTCTCAGGCCAAGGAAATTTTAAAAAATCATCAACTGGAGACGCCAAGCTGTACCCGAGTATCTATTCTTTCACATCGCAAGAACATAATTTCAACCATAACTTTGATTAAATGATAATATAAAAATACTTTTTCCTATTCCACACTTCATTTTAAATAGTACGACCCGGGTTTCTGCATATCATGCTATCAGCAGGCATATCTGCATATCATACGCAGAAACCTGGGTCGTACTATTTAAAATAAAGTGTGGAATAGAACAAATTATTTTTATTTTATTTTATGATGAAGCAGTTCCACAAAGTAACGCCGGAAACCGTGACTTATATTTGATTAAATGCCTCATTGTCAATCAAATAGGAAATCAGCGGAAAGGGTCGAGCAGTATATTAATAAAGAAACGTATCTAGTAAAGAATCAGTCCCAAAAGTACCGATTGGAAACTCGTAGGAGACAATGGATTTGAAGATATGAATATAGGTATATAAATTTACATTAACTGAGGGAAAGTTTAAAATAAAATCTCTCCTCTTCCAATTAATCTCCCCTTGTTTGAAAATCCTCTTTTCGCCCTCCATGCATGATATACAATCGCAAACTCGTAACAGGATTAGCACGAAAATTTTTTCATTGACACAACTAAACTGGATTTGATCGGCAAATTCCGAACACCACCCAGAATACGTAAAAGCAAAATTAAGTCTCTCGACTCCGAGGCAGGGGTTCACGGCATGCACGTGCCATTCATCGAATTCGCTTCATTTCTTTGGGGACTTTTATCGTTTTAAAAAAAAATCATGCACGAGTTGTTTCTCGAAAAAATGAATCCGCGTAGGATAAAGGGATGTGCAGCAACACGTGACACGAATTTCAAAAGGCCTGCCTCATCCGCGCGATTTTAAAGAACTCCCAACGCGAGGGAAGTCCCGTGAGGCAGGTACCAAAATATTTTTTCCAAACAAACGCGCCTCGAACCCGCTTATATTTCTCGACAAAAATGGATCCTGCGCCGGATGTTCCACTGGCACCCAACCTCAGCCCGTGAGAAAGCGGTGAGAGTGAAAATACTGAGCCGATGCCTAACAGACAGGAAAACGTGCGAATTGTGGGACGCTTTTTGCAATCTTCTATAATCCCCATCACATCTCGCGCCGAGCTAGCGCCACGGTAATCCTGTTTATCGGCAAAAAAAAGACTAGCCACTAATAGCCGTGAACACTTTCTTCGCATCTGATGTGCCCTCATGTTTTTTGTCAGCTGCACGAGGATGTATGGAATTCAAATGTATACCTTCTCCAACCCCTAACCAGAAGCCCGTTATTCCCATGACAATGAATCTATACCCGCCAAGTAAACGCCTAATTCGAATAAATAATGGTTAAAATAATGTTTTTAGCATCAAGATATTCAAATAAAGAGCAACAGGCAATAAACAGAATAACTGAAAAAATTAATACATAATAATTTAATAATTTTTCGTTTTTCCCAGCGTTGTTGCTCCACCAAAAGTTATCTATACTACCATGTTCTTCCCCTTAGTCCTCGGAAATGTCAGCATTGTAGAATTGAATCGGCCTTTCTCTAGAGTAGTATTCAACCTAAAGTTGGCAATGCAACCGAAACGTTGCGTCTTCCACTTCAAGAAGACCAATCGTAGGGGCAAAATCCAAAAAACTTGATTTCCATGAAATAAGTACAGCCTACTATAGAACTTCCAGAAGTCATACTTGCCGGCCCATTGTTATGTATTAATTTCTTAAGCAATTTTTTTTATAGCTTGTAGCTCTTTATTTGAATATCTTGATATCAAAAACATTATTTTAACCATTATTTATTCGAATTACACGTTTACTTGGAGGGTATAGATTCTTGGTCTTAGGCATTTGATGGTCTCGGTGGCGGCGGGGTAAGGTCCTCGCCAGCCAAATCGAAGGTCGCAGGTTCGAGTCCCGCCGGGGTAAGTTACCCTTATCTAGGGCATGGGCGTGGGTGAATGTCTTTCTTTATAAAATGTTAATTCCCTCTGTAAAGGTCGTATATGTGCTGCTTATGGGGTAATGGAAATAAATAAATACTTCCACACTAATACTATTTTAGAGCATCCACTTCGCCCCTTATAAGGACGCATCATTTCCGTTGGATTGGTCATTTTCGTGACGTATATTACTCGTTTGAAACTTACTTTATCATCACGGAATTTTATGGTGTGCAGAGTAATCCCTAATTAATACATCCCAGCTAAAAAAAAATTACCTCAGAACATTTCCAAACAAGTAACTTTTATGCTTGAAATACAACCCGATGCTAACAAAATTCTTCTCTGTACGTACTCCGAAAATTTGAAGATGATTATTATTAACGTATTCCACTCATACAAGTGGATTTGCATGGAGTATTTAGGAATTATTCTGGCAGTATACCATACTCATATGGACTTCCATCTTCAATTCATAGTAATACCAACTCCCTTTCATTCTATTTAAAAATCCTTTTTTCTTCCTTCCTCTCCCTCGTTTACCCAACATTCTACCCTCCCCTTATTCAACATCCCCTCCCCGCTTAACAATCGCTCCATCCAAACCTTCTGTCTCCGAATCTACTCTGGAAGTTGCCCCTCCTCACCCACCTTGTCCAGCACTTCGTCGTTCACTCTCCTCTCCGTTCACTTACCCTGCTCAATTCGCTACACTACTCCGGCCTCAGTGGAGATAGGTTTAGTCATTGCCTGCCACTACAGAGGTCGTGGATTCGAGTCCCGCCTGGGTAGGTTACCCCTATTCAAGGTATGGATGGCCATGTACGTTTAATGATTGAGTTAAAGACCCCGATGTAAAAGGGCAATGGTACGATAGAGAAATCAATTAAAAAATTCTTCTCCATGCCCACATCTCGAACCCTGAAGTCTTTTCTCGTCCTCCTCCCTAAGAGATAACTTAATTTTTAAATGAGTAATTCGAAAACAGACAAAAAATCCGACCGGAGTGATATGTCCTCTTACGGCGATCATGATGAACCCTCCCCAACATTTATTCCCTACTCAAGTTTTCGACGCCCGTATCCCGCTGACTTGGCGGACGTCGCTCCGCCCCTTGGCGGGGAGTGAGACGGGCCAAATCCCCGTGATTCAACCACGAGGACTCGACTCTCTCACGCGCCCCAGACTGCTCACCCGCCACTCCACGCGAATGTCGGAGTCAAGGACGAGATGACGTCACGGGCATTTCGCCAGAGAGCGTGGCGAGCATGAATAAGTGAGAAAAAGCCTCTTTAAGGAAACGGCGGGCATGGAAATCATGGGCGAAGTGCAACGAGAGGGAGGAGCGGGAAGAGTGAACGATGACCCCCGAATCGGAGGCGGAGACCGCGGAAAACTTTCGCAAAACAAAACCCAATTTCTGTTCGGAAGGACAACGAAGTGATTGATGCTCGGTAGAGCTCTTAAGACCGTTTTACACGGCACACGGAATCGCGCAATCTGACGTACGTGCGAAGGCGCAATCAAAATTGCGTCGCGTAAAGCGGTGAATTGCTAGAACACATGCGAGAATGCGTGGATGCGAGACGGCAAAATAGCCCCTGTTCTAATTTCGTTCATGCATTCGCGCAATTCCACGCCATTTTAGAAATTAATGCAGCTCTAACCTGCGCAATTCCGTGCCCCGTGTAAAACGGCCTTTACTCTCAATTTCGAACTGCATTTCGCTTTCCTATAAGCCTACTTTCGGTTTTTCTTCACGCTGAACACTAAAATTTCACTATGCGACTCGGGTGCATTAGACTTTAAAGTGTTTTACTTCGCTTAACATGCTTAACTTGGTGGAATGACGTTATGAATCTACATTCACATGACACCCATTCGGCATATCAAATCACCCACCATACAATGCTCTGTAAAAATACACAAATATGCAAATCAATTAATAACTGCGAATGTACCACAAGCTTGGTAACTTTCATCCCATACATTTCGGCTCACTTTCGCTGCGTCAAAAATAAAACTCTAACCAGTCAAAACGTAAGAAAACGTTGACACGGTTTAAAAACTTCGTTTAGTATAAATACAATTATCAAATCGAAGGAGTATTATGTTTTTTGTATAATTACAATACTGAATTGAAGCGAAACATCAAAAATGTACCGAAATCAAAATATGGTGTTTTCTTTCAGAAGCTACAACACTAACTTTGCATACATGGCTGCGATTAGATGTCACCAGGAATCGAGCATCCATTTTGAACCTTGAGTAAAACGAGGGAATGGTCGCGATTGGATAGAGTGCGGCGGCGTGTGTGTGTGTATATAAAAATGACGGGCGTGGGAGGAACCGCTGGGATCACGTTGAATGGAAGACTGAATGCATTAAAGCCAATGACTTACGGGCACTCAGCATGTCTGCCCCGTCCCGGAAAAAGTGAATGGGTGACGAGGGGAAGAGCGGGAAAGGATGGGGATAAATAAAATTATATCTGTCTACGACGGCGGACGCCAACCACAGCGGCAACTTCGCGCAATGGAACGGTTCACTTTATGGGCCGCCGCACCGGATTCGCCATTTTTTCTCAACATTGGAAAACGTTAGGCCATTTTAATCCGCCCCCCATCCCCAGACAGTAAAAAAAAAATAAAAAATGAAAACGGAGACACATACGGGCGGAGTAGATACATTATTGCCCTAATCTCCGCACACTTCTAAGTTACAAATTTAAATGTGTCCCAAATATTTTCAGGTTGGATTCGAAGCGAGCAGAAAAATGTATGGGTGTGTATTGGCCTTTTACGATCCCAATGCTAAGGGCCTTTATTACCAGGAATGAATCAAAACAAATAACCTTAAAACATTCTGTACACACATAAATGGTCGTTTATGACTTTTCGAACTAGTATTTTATGCTACTATAAAGACTTACAGAACAGCGAGCATAATGTATACACTACAAAAAGTATAATCTCGATAGATTTCCTCATTTGAAAATCAAAATATGCTACATGTGAACCAGAAAATCTCAAGCGGTGAAAATGATGAGAATTACAACCGCAGTTAATTTTATTCTTGAATGAATAATTTAATAATAGCATTAGACCGTATTTGTTTACTATAGGGTAAGATTATCAACCGCGCTTTTGTACTCCAGAGTCCGTTGATATATTTATAACGGTGGTAACAATGCAAAATACCAAAGCGAAAACATGATTACATTCAAAGTAAAAAATGTTATGGTCATTAAATGAGATACAGCTGGAATAGATCATTTATAAAAAAAACTCAACCGAAATAAATAATTCAAAGCTACCGCGAGTGTGATACAAGAAAGTTATTATCACTTATGTAATATATATGACGAAATTATCTAATTTAATTTACATATGATTTCCATCCAAAAATATTACACGGTTGAGTAAGCAAATCATCTATTGACAACATCGAAAATTTGCATAATATGCAAGTCAGCCCATGAGAATGACCTAACTCTTTAACTGCGACCCATTATTTCGATTGGTAATGAACTCATCACGACATCAACTCTACGACAGCATTTCAGCTCTTTTTATAACTCTATCAAAAACTAACTACGTGTTCAAATATTTCATTAAAATTTCAAGCGTGTCGAATAGATTCTACTGATTGCACGTTTAACCTACGTGACAATTAGAATATTCCAATGCGGTAGTATTTTAAGAATGTCCTGAAGATATTTCAAGTAGACATCCAGCTGATCCTCCCAGGTCTTACAGCTCCCGAATAGATCGGGGATTAGGACCACCACTGAGGGATGTGGGAAGACCTGCCCTACCCTACCCATCCCATTTAATAAGCAACACCTTTGAATGGAGGCCAAATGAAAAGGTAGCATTCGGCGTGGAGCGGTTGAGAACAAGTGAGGGTGACGAGCAGGAGGTTCAATGGGTTGGCAGAAGCGGCGGCGGAAAAAAAACGTACGGGGGAGAAAGGTGCGGTGACAGTAGGTTGGCTCGATTGGCTCTCGGGCCGAAAAAGGTCCTGAACGATCGCATAAACCACGACACGGAATAAGACTGATGAAGAATATTAAGCCGAGAGAAAGGTCCGTGAAAAGGTAACTGCATCCAGCCCAGCCACGAAACCGTCGACGACTACACCGTTCAGCATAAAGTTAACGACATGAAAAATGAGAAGGTTAAGCAAGGTATTCAATAAAAGGTGAAACTTGGATGGGACTTGCGTTAAGGCGAGATTTACTGAATATGATGTCGCATAGAAATCAAAAGACGGCCTTGGCTTGCGAACATAGAATTCGAGCGCATAATAGCGCTTGTGTGTACATACACACACTGAAATAACTAATGTATCAGCAAAAACAAGACAAAAACTGATTCCCCTTAACATTCATATCCCCTATAGACTTTTTTTGTACATCGTACAACATTCGTTGTGTTTGCTAGTCACTTCGAGGAAACAAGCCAACAGTAGGTTTCGTCATGGAGTTCGAATAAAAGTTACCTTTAACGTTACCCTAAACAATAGACATGAAAGCGTATAATGATTACCAAACGATGTAATTTATTATAAAATGGATGATCGTAATTCCCTCACAATTTAGGTATTGAGATCACAAGACTGTTTTTAGCAGTTAACAGGAAAATAACACTAAAACTGGGAAATTTGGAAAAGAAAGAATACGCAGTCAAGTTAGCTGCTCGATAACTTTCTTTAATCAGGAGGCACTTCTTTAATCAAGGACGCAATAACTATGGCAGCAGAACTGAAAGGTGAGTTAAAATGAGCTATAGAATAAAACAAAGACAGGAGACGAGGAAAAAAGCAGCTGGAAAACTCCCCAAGGTCCTCCAGCTGAACAAGCGCCAGAAATCTAAGAAATAACCAGAAAAGTTATGATAGAACTGTGCCAAGGTTAGGGGTTCTTTTTGGAAACATAAAATATGTACTATTTACGGCATCAAGAGACAAAATTACACAAAACCTAGCTCATATTGGCGATAGCCATATGGAAATTTACCATCAAAATCAACTTATCAAAGCTATAACTGTTCTTCGACAAAATCTGAGCATAAAGTTAAGAAGCAATTAAAGTTTAAAAAATAGTACCTAAATACAACCTTAAGAGTTACTTTTTCAATTATTTAAAGATAGGATTTTTAAGTTCAGCATTCTTTCGGGCTGCATCCGCGTCCGTTGTCGAAGAACCACAACAGTTTCGCCAGCTCTCCTGCCAGCGTCCTCAGGTGAAGGATGAAGTGAAGCTTTTAGTCCTCTCTTATATAGTCAATTTTTGGCGCCAAAAAGTAATCACCGCGGAAACCTGCGTACGAATAGGATTTTTAAGTCCGCAATTAAAAAAATGATAATTCATCAGCGTATTTAGGTACTGATAAATACGAAATTACTTAGGTAACATTGAAAAACAGAAGAGCGTTCAGTGATAATAAGGAAACCGCAGTATATTCCCCTCACAACAAGGAGAACTACTAAAATTCAGCTAGTTTGACACTTGATAAAAGTAAACTAAAAAAACAAACTTAAATTAGCTACGATCACTACGTGAATAATTTAACGATTAAACGTTAACGCTCATAAAAAAGTAACGATTAAACTGAACGGTAAACTAGGTTGATAAAATCTTCACGATTCTCTTCTAAATGTCAGTCTTAGCCCAGATGACGATGTGGAAGTTTCTAATCGAAACGTTGGCCTTTAACAGCTTCACCCAGTGCCAAACCAGAGAAGATTTTATCCATAGTGTTCGCCGGGAAAGCCTAAGATCGTGAAACAAGGTTTTAACGATTACATTTAATCGTTAATTTTCAAATCGATAATCCCGAGTATGCATATGTGTACCAAAACACATGCTTGTCGGCATCAAAAGAAAAACGAACGCATCAGATGAAACCAAAACGAAAACAAAACGACCAAACAAGCATTATGGGAGAGTATCGAGTGCGGCCCCTGCTGTGAAATCATCGAGCGACATGAACTTGTGCCCGTTCAATTGGACAATAGGGTCCCATACATTTGGGGAAACACTCGATCGCAGCTGGACCGCGAAAGATGACAGCGAACGGAGCACGGCTCGGCATTCTGCCCGCCGTACACACCATTACGCAGCTTCCTGCTATTCAACTTCCCCCGGCACCCTCCTGCGCTGCCGCGGGCCACTTCCAAAAATCATACCGTACACCTCCTCCTCTGCAGGACCCCATTACTCCCGCTCAAACGATCGCATTTCCTCTTTTGCCCTGACGTACTGCTGGTTTAAATCTTACGCTACCATGTTGAGATTTCCGGTATACATGCAGAAGACTTTAGCAGGCTTATGTATTCACCATAAGGGACTGGAACGATCTATTTGAGTACTTCCCGAAAAATTTACACAGTTTTAAGAAGCGGTTGAAGAAGTAGGGAGCAAGGGCTTTTTATAATGTTTTCTATTGTTTTTTCAAATGTTTTCTCTTGTTTTTTCAATGTTTTCTATTGTTTTCTTTCATCATATGTACATGTTACCACCAGGCCAATGGCCTACTAGTAACAATTTTAATAATAATAATAACTCAAACAAAAAAATTGGCTCAGAGAATTTAAGGACCTCAGTTTTTTCGATTCGTCTGCTAAATGAGTTCTTGGGTCCCCTGCCGGGTATAAGAATTGATAGGCATTTAACCCTTGCGCCCGTTGGGAAACCCGCGAACTTTTCTAGCTTCAGAGAAAATATTTAGGTAAAATTTAAATATTTCAGTTACGAGGAAATGTTGATAAGGGTCCAATCTACAACCCTGAAATTTACTTGATGATCGTGTACGTTTTAAACAAGTAATAAGATAAAAAAACAAGACAAAATAAGAACGGTTGATCACTAGTGATGCGTCCTGTTAACCTCCCCGGTCTTGGCGTATTATATACAATACATCACCGCTTAATTTTTTCCCCGCTTGGCTAAGTGAAATGCGGTTATTGCAACTATTTCAGTATTTAATGACCGATGACAGCATCATATGGAAGCAAAGTTCACAGATAGAGCTAGCATTGTTTGTTAACATCTAATTGACCAGAAAACATGAAATTCAGCCCAAAAATAACGGCAGATAAGTTCTGGGACTGAGGAGGTTAAATCCTGCATAAATCCCTTCCCACTTGCCCCGACAAACCCCTCCAGAAACGACGTACCCTCCAGCCTACCACCCCACTAGCAATGGAACACTAAACCAAGCAACCATCCCATCCATCCCCTCCCGAAAATCTCCATTCATCTGCATCTGAGAGGAGTTGTAGTAGCAGCCAGGAATAGGGGTGGGGGGGTGTGAGAGATGATGGAAAAAGACCCCCTCCGAGTCGCTTAGCAACCGTCCACGCGCTACCCAACCCCCATCATTCCCGCAACCCAAACCAAATACGCCTCCCCCTTCAACAGCATCCCAGCCAGAAGCGTCACACACTCGCTAAACCACCCCTCTTATCCCGGAGTCGTCTCTCGTACCCTTTAGCCGGCCCCCAGAACACGTGCAAAGCCAGCGTGCATCATCAACCCGCCTTATACCCCTCCTCATTTTCTTTTTATTTTCGGGGTCGTGCGATGACGTATGCCGGCGGGAGAGCACGGTCGGGATGCTGGTGGGCTTTGGCGGGCTCCGAGAGATTTCCTTTGGCCAAATGAGCTTTGCCGCCGCCGACACGGTCCTTAACCTTTCTGGGGGCAACATTCGGAGCGGGCAACGACAGAAAGTGAGTAATTAAGATGGAGGAGTAGGAATAAGCCCACGGTGGGACCTTAGGGGACAGCATACTCCCCAATTCAAGTACGGCACGAAGAAAGGTGTTTTCACTAGTCATCGTGGTAAGGCAGAAGGTCTTACTAAAAATATTTAAAAAAAAAACAAAAAATAAAACCGAACAGTAACTTTCATTAATTTTTTTATTCATTCCATTACCACCGAATACAGCACAAATTGGCCATTTTACATCGGGGTGCTAAACAAATTTAACATTTAAGAGCAACAATTCCCTGGTTATGGATAGCCACCTACCCATGCGGGACTCGAACCCGCGACCTATTGTTTGGCAGGCGAGGACTTTACCCCGTCGCCACCGAGGCCAACGATTCAGCTCATTTATTCGATATATGAACGAGATAACATGGAATACTCCGTACATCTAACCATAGGCAGACAAAATCTGTACGAATTTTGAAAATTATCCAGACAAATGAGCCAAAACCATCAAAATGTAACATGAAAATCATCCTTCAAATCCCAAAAATTTTAAAGTCATCGGAAATACCGCAGAGATGATGCTAATAAACTTCAGAACTAAAATCCCTAATTTTCTTAGTTTTCAATACACTATACCAATTCGCACGGGGGAAAGGAATATACGGAATAAAGATAAAATAAAAAAGAAGGCGATGATACTCAACACTTTTAGCAGAGGCATAGGAAATGAAATTGATTCAGGAGCTAATAAGGGAGGGATAATAAATCGAGGATTCTTGAATAGGATCAACTATTCCGATATTAAGGTTAACGTAGAACATAAACGTTCCTTCAGACTTATTTAAACTAAAATTAATTCCCAGAACACCCAATGATAAAAAGCAAATTAAGAATGAAAGGGATGCGGATCACAGGCGCTTAAATTTGGATTAAATTCGGATAATCTGATTACGGATGGGGAGGTCATAAATTGCAAACCTGCCAAGATTAGGACAAAGACCCAAGCTTAATACCACTTAAGCGATATCCAAAAGGTGAGATTTTCCATCAGCTAAGGGAGAAAATAAAAATACGGAGGGTAAAGCGGGATGAAGCTATCAGACTTCGCCGACTTCATACCCAGCGGGTAGAACTGACGGCCACGGTTAATAAAAGTCGAAGCGTAATATACAGCATGGCCGCCAATTCCCTCTCGATCTATTGAATCGCCTGCCTAGTTAAGAAGTTGATGGGGATCTGGGGAAAACCTTCGCGATATTGCCTCGAGATACGCTGATACGCCACCTTGTCCTAATCAAATTGATGCCCGTGTACACAAGACCAATCCGGACGCAAGCAGCAAATTCTACGAGCGCGTCATTAAGAGAGGAGAAAATGCAAATCTCATCCTTAATTGAAACACGGGGAGAGTGTGACGGAGCATTGTCGTGGACTTGGCTGGGCGCGAGGATTACAGAAGGGGAAAATAAGACCCCCAGACGCCATTTATACCGGAGAGACCAGGGGATCGGGAGGAGTGGTAGCAGGGCGGGGGTGAGGTGCAGACACGAGCGGGTTCGTTGGGTTGGGGCGGGTTTAGCTGGGAGAAGTTGACGGGGGGGGGTGAGAGAGAGGGTATCAAACCAGCAAAAGGAGACGGGGAGGATGGTTGGAATGAGTGTGGGGGGGGGGGAGGAGCAGGGGGTAAGTTCGTGGAGCACGTGGTGGTTGGGCTGGGGGATGGGGGAGGCTGTCCCGGCAGTTGCTCGCCCCCGCCCCCCGCCCCATAGCGCGCTAAAAGCTTTGAGATGGTTCATCCCGCGTGTTCGTGAGGACGGCACGGCCGAGAAGGAATCGCACGGCAGACGGGGTGGCCTGATGAAAAGCAGGACTCGTGAGTGACGGAGGCAAATGAACCGGCCGGCGGCGGGGTGAGGAGAGTCGAGCAGGTCTGTCTAGGAGAGCGGAGGAAGCGCGCTGATTAGAGGTCGTCCACACGACGTAGGCAAGCGTATCAGACTTAACTGGGTGGACATTAGTCATATCCATGTCAAAAAGTAAGAAACACTTGCAACCATACCATAAAAAAACATTTCAAGAACTCCATAACCAACCGATTGTTTGTAAACCCTTGACATTAGCAATAGCGATGATATCGAGAGAAATTTACAATTCCTTCTTATTACTTGTAACTTTGCACTAGTTGCTGAAGCTGTGATCGGTTGCGTTATTAAAATACTTAGTGTGGAAAAGTTGCCAATGTACTACTTTTTCAAACCGCACTCTTTCACGACTTGCAATTACTCGGAGTAATGCTTCGACAGGTCCACAAAGGAAATATCATCATTCTTGACCTCCCCCCGAGCCAAGATCCTATGTATTTTAGACGAGAACCTTCGTAGAGAATATTTATGGTGGGGGGCCAGATTCAATTTTCGTAGACCACCAACGAATCACCGAAATTTTCAAATCTAATTAGCCGTGACGAATGATACGTACGGTCATAAAAAAGGGATGCTCCAAAGAAATAAGCAACTTAAAAGCAGCAAGCGGTTCAATAAGGTATAAATAAGAGCCGTATGGCGCCAGGCATTACTACGTCACAAGCTTGCTTTTTGTTTGGCCTGATTTTTTTAATCCCATTTCTCCGTTCATCACCTCTTCTCTGTACCGATTTTAGCAACTCCTTACCTCATAAGTCTCTTTTAACCACCTAATTTCTCTCTTATCTATTGCTTGTGTTTCCTTCCGATACTGCCATCAATTTTTCCATTTTCCCTCACATCTAAATCTCACACGTCCACAGCTCGTTCTTGACTACTTCCACGCAGTCCGCGTGTCTGAATAATACGACATCAAATTATTTGTTGAGCGTTGCAGCTGTCCCGGTAAACTATGTTCACCCCAACCAACAAGTCAACAATTTGAAAAATACTCTGCGCATTTGTCTATGTTGTGAGTGTTCAGGTTTGTCATGTTACCGGATGCTCAGGACAACTCATTCAATGCTTTGCCTGCCGGAGATCGCGATCTATTAAAAGCATCCGGCAACGGCAATCTCGCGGCCAATGGGAACCCTTCGCTAAAAGTTTCCGTAGTTAACAAAGGGTGCGTTATTGACCTAAACACCATGGGTAATTTTGATTCCTACTGGCATCGCCTATCTAGAGCTAAAATTTCGTGACAAAATTTCCTCCACCTGTATATTAAGAATGGGATATATAGCAATTAGGTAGCGCGCAAGTAGTCACGTTCAGGCTCTCGCCAAAATGCTGAGCTTGGAGCACACGTCTACGAGTTTGCGTTATTTTTGGGCTCCACGCACCCTTCTCACACACAGTACCCTGGTCATCCAGTTTCCCCATCCACCTTACTCCCCCACTCAAGAGTCTGCCTTCGCCATACGGCCCATCTCCTCAGTTCTCCTCTCACATTTCCCCAAGGCAGGCACGAGGGTGAGGAATTCGATTAGAGTCGAGGAATAAGGAACGATAATTCATCGCAAATCACGTTTTGATGGCCGAGGATACCCTCGAAAAGTCTACCTCCCACCCTCCATGGACATTTTAACTCGATATCCGCTTTTCCACGTCCACATTATTACCACAGGCACACTACGGGGTTGAGATGGGAAATGCCGTGATAGTTATAATGTCATCAAAACATAGACGAATTGCTGTGCGTAACCGGGGATATGTAGGACTGGGATAGGATATCACTGGTTTAAGTCATATAAATTGTCATATTCCCCTTATAATAAGTCATATTTTATTTGTATTTCCCGAGATAATGGTGTTAATTTCATATTGCAATTTCGCCAGCAGTACTCTCAATCCGTAGGTACTCCAGAAACCCACTCTTTCGTTATACTTTTTCCACAGTTATTATCCACTTTTTAAGAAAACGGAAAATTATTCAAAGCGTTTAATGGTGAATGACCTGCAAACATGGCATCAATTTAAAAGGCTTCTCTTCTGATGTCAATGATGACACCTCAGTGAATTCCTCTCATCAGCAGTTAAGATCACCGGTGAAATAAATATGAGCACGTTTCCCTAATCACTTCATGCACTTTACCACAAAGGTGTAGGGAAGACAACACATGTATCTTATGCAAAACTAAAGAAATCATTACAGAGACAACTACAGGATCTTCATCAAATCTTCTGGTATGTTATGATCTGCTAGCTTTTCGAGCCATTGCTTTGGTCAAACCAAGCACTACATAAAAAGCAGCCACATTCAAGATGATAAAAGTTTGCAACCTCTCGGACTTCTACTACGCAATTTCGAATTTCAGAAAGCGTGCAAAAAAAGGATCCCCCTTACATCATTTCAACATTTTGGATACCAGGCTAGCTGCAATAGCGAGATAAATGACACATTCCTAGGTTTATTAGAGATGGAGTGACATAATCGCCTCTCTTTTATTCCGACGCACGAAACTCGATATCAATCTCCATGATGTGATTTTATCGTCCGGGGTCTAAATCCACTAGATGCCCCAACTACTCCGTTCCCCTGCAAACAAGAAGATTTGTTGCCAACCACACCCGCAAGGGAACTGAGTGGAGGGAAGAAAAGAAACGGAGACAAGATAAAGAGAGATCGCCTGGTATCTTTCGCCCACTTCATTCCCCATGATGCTTTTTCCTCATGGCGAATACACCTCCCTCTTGAGGCCACCCTCTCGCCACATATTTTCTTCCATTAAACCAAACCTCCCACCGCCCACCCGTAATTACGATGGCGCATCGCGTCGGCGAATTCCCGCTGAAAATAATAAGCGAAAGCCCTATCTCGAGACGGAATGTGAGATTGAAAAAGTACTCCCTTATTTCCCCTTCGATTACCTCAGCGCTACACGCACACAAGACCCGACAGAAGAATACGATAGTGAGGAGAATCCTTGTTCTTCTTTTAGTATCTCCTTTCCAGTACCTATTGTTCACACAAAGATCTCTGGTCTGATTTATCCACTGAGCCCATGTGCTATAACCCCCAAGATTCTAGGAAAGGCGTCATCCTCATTTTCTTTTAATGACGGCTAGAAATTATTTATTCGGCGTGAATTACACACCTAAAATGACACCAGACTATTATCGATTACGTTTAAACGTTTTGCCACATTTAACATTGATATTGCCACAATATAAATTTGATCCTACAGCATTTTACAGTATTCTAGAATATACCCATAGGTACATTTGATTCAATTACAGTCAATGATACTATTTTCTTAATTTTTCACATTCAAATAACTAATTAGAGAATTCCTGAGCTGGCCACCGGGAGGTGAGAGTTTCCTTCATAATAAATCTTTACGCTTGAACCAAATAACCTTTTCAATATTAAGTTTTAATTACAGGCAATGAAGAAAATTAGCACAAAAAAGCACCCTACTGGAAAGGGAAAATATATACCAAACTTAACCACTGAAAACAACTGAAGGCAGGACAAAAGAGCGGGGTATAGGCTAACGACTTACCGCTCGAAAAAAAAAGACCGAAAAGAGGAAACACTGACGAATTGGAAGGCAGCTTGGCTCGGCGGCGGACACGAAAATGCGATAAACACGGCAACGAGCAACGTTCGCTGAAAACTAAAAACGGGAGGAGGGGAGGAAAGGGTGAGCGATACCGCCGTCGCTTCGGCACCGCAAGTTCAGCCGGGGGAGCGCAGGAAACGCGTCGTTGAGCTTGACGACGACAATCGGCCTCGTTTGTTTCCTGACGATCCGTCACGAGTTGAAAAATAAAAAAAATACAATCAAAAACCCTTCGAAGGCGACCAGCGAGCCTTTTTCTCTTTATTTTTCGAAATCATTCGCTTTTGCAGGCAAAGCGGACGAAGAGAGGGTATGTATGGAGAAAGGGGAGTGGGAGTGAAGTTCATGAACCTCGACATTAAAAAGACGAGGGAGGGAAGAGAGAGAAATTCACTGCCCTCCCGCACTCATTCATTTGGCGCTGCTCCCTCTCCCTTACTTCGCAGAAACCGCCAAAACCACCTTCCCCTACCTTAGCGTCTGGACTTCACCCGCACGCAGTAAGGACAGCCTAGGGTTAACATGCCTGGAATCAGGGATTTCGATCAAATTGTCAACCCTGAAATCCTGGAGATAGGGTACACAAATCCCAGCATAATGGAACATCACTTTATTTTGTAACTTAAGGAGGGATATTACAATTAAAGGTATTGTATACGTTAAGGTAGGTTAATAGGGAGGCAGAATAGCAATAATAATAATAATTTTTTAACATCGCCTCCCCGCTTAATAATCGCTCCAAACAAACACTCTTTCCTCTATACCTCATCTAAAAGAACCACCCTCGCCCAGCATGTCTATCCCACAGATAAGAAAAAAAACTTTACACTTAAAATTCAGGAGATAATTAAGGTAGATAAGTATGAATTTTGTGTATGCATATTTCATACTTGAATCAATGACCGTTGCCTCAAGGACTCAGAATGCATATGTCATACGTCCCCGAGAAGACAACAGAGCCGGTTTATCGATATTTCTTGCGCGTCAAGTCTTAAAAGGCCAACGTTCCGACCCCGATGCTGGAAACCTTCTCAGGGAAAATCTGCTTTATAGCGCATGGAGTTTAAATTGTCATAGGCGGGAATAAGTCTAATAGAGACATTACTAGACTTACATTAACCGCTAAAGTTTTAATAGACAACCTTAATCTACATTTTAGCTAATGACATATCAATTTTCTCGGGGATCCCGGGGGCTAGGGAGACAGCAATCCTGTGATTCTAGGTTTGAAAAATTCTCCGGAGATCGTAAAACGCAATCCCGACCGTCCATCAACAATGAAGTCTTTCCAGACACCCCCTGCCACTCAACCTACCCACATACACACACATGGAACGGAGAGGGTGACGCACCACGACTCACGGATCACGGAGACGACTTCGATCCGCCAACAGCGCCCACCCTCACCACCACCCCATCACAAACACACACCTACCCCTCTCAACGCGGAGAAAAAACACCTTCACCGACGTCCTCATTTTTTTTCCTTCCCTACCGACTTCTCCAGCGCCAGCCAGACCGGAGGGACTTGAGACGAGCTTTTTAAAGGGTGGGAGCGGAGGAACAAAAAAAATATAGATGGCGAAAAATAAAATACGCATACATAATCGGGATGCAGGGAATTGAATCGGGAAGTAGACTGATTCCACGAAGACGGAGACGAGGGAAAAAGTGGATGGACTTAAGTGGCGAGGAGGGGAGAGGAGGGGGGGACCGTCTCGGGAGACGGCTGCGAGATGGTGGAAGGAGAGTCCCTGGAAAGAAGGAGAATTCCCGCTAACGTCCGACGCTCGACCCGCAAGCTTTGCTCAAGGAATGCCCGACGGACAGCGCGAATTTAATATACACTAGCAAAACATTTTAATCTCAAATTAAGATGATGATTCCGAGTACCTTTGGAATGAGTATTTTACCACATGTATGGGACTCTAATAGAAGCTGTAGCATTTTTAAGGGCGGCGAAAAGATAAATTTTACTACGTAACTGCACATTAGAGAGAAAATACATTCGAAAGAATCCGTACGCTTCTGCATACGTACACTTCTTATTAATCCTGAACGAGCTTCACAATTCCAAGTCAGAGAAATCGGCAAGGAAAAGCACAAGAACCTCAGCTGATTTTAAGTAGTGAAGTCAACAATCATCAACGCAAAGGAAGCAAAAACATTTTGCCATATCGATGGCTAAGTTCTAACAACACGTATCTCAAAAATAGCAATTTTCATGGGAGCATAAAAAACTATTAATTTTTTCTAATTGCACGGTAAATTTAAAAACCACAAATCCATAAAACTGAAAAAGAAGCATACATTTGCCAACAAAGAGTTGTTCTTGGCTTGAATTTTTATTTAAAATGTAATTACATTTTGTTTAAGATACCTGTGTCAGACCGGCCAAATTTTGAAATACGTGTTGTTAGAACTTAGCCATCGATATGTACATTTATACTATTAAACAATTATTACATGAGTAAATTATGTTGTAGTTAAACCAAATAATTTAAGGTTACCACAAGCGGGAACAGAATGAAATGGAAAACCATATCTTTCACTAGCTTATTTTCTACTAATTGAATATAATTACTTCATATCCCATGAATACCTGCAACGGTACCGTGCCGAGAGATAGCCTCTGCTTTACAAGGAAGTTCCACTCTATTTATGGGCCTCCACAAAGCACATCATCTTCAAGAACAGATTGATGTATTAAATTCACCGCAACAACAAATGAATGATCACGATAAATGGGCACTATATCCACGAGTTAAGAAGCAAATCTATATTACTACACCGACAAACGTTGATGAAAATCGATCAATGGAAGGAAGGAAATGTATAAATATCCTCCAATCACCATCAGAAATCTGGAAATGGTGCTGCCATGATGAAAAGGAGAAGCCAGGAATAATCGAGACAAAGGATACGCCATCGACACCCATTTCTTGATTAAAGCCGGCGAAAAAAGAATGGAAAAACTGGTAAATGCAAGGAAGAAGCGAAGAAACAAGAAGAAAATCATAAACTCGCTCACTCCATTCCATATGTCGTACGTTGTTATGAAAGAGGAAGGTATAAAGTGGCTTAATAGGCTTCAAATACTTTTGGAATAATATTTAATATACATTCCCACGACAATTCTCTAAATTGGTTTTTCTACTATCATCATTAGTGCATCAGCATAATACTATAACGTAACTAATGTCGGTAACCGAAAACAATACTAAGGAAACTTTGAGCGACTTACGGGACAAATTAAGAAATGATTCACTAAGAAAGAAGTGAATCGATACACAACAATACGATACACAACGATACACGAAAATATCTTTCACTCATCAAGAAGGAAGAGAACCACAGGGGAAAGAGATTTTAAGACCTAAAACAAATTCTTCAGGGAATAATTTTATGAGAAAACACCACGAAACATAGGTCCATTTCAACTAGGGGAGGCAAAAAAGTCGAAAATATTAATTTTTCCGAATTATCTTATCAAATAAACATCTTAACTAAAGTAGCTACTTATAATACAGGTCCGCATTTGATATAATGCAAAAGTTGAATTATTCAATCGCTAATGCTAAGTCGACAGGGAAAATACGAACTGAACCACAACAACAAAGAAAATCTGAAAAAAACTACTCATCGTTTCCATTAAACGTGACGAAAACTTCAACAAATATGGTAATATGTTTATTAAATATGGAAAGGTTAAAAAAGTGACAAAATTCGCCACAAGTAGACACACGATAAAGACTCCACTGATATTGTGTCATTGTCTCCTAACAAAAGAATAAATGGTCTGGGTAGTATTCCTAAAAGAGGGCTTGCGGGGAGTTGAGAGCGCCAATGCGGCTCCAACCGAGGGCTTCGAAGAGATAATTCCATTTGAAGCACGCTTTCCAGCAGCACGGTGGAAATGTCGAGGTTAACAAAACCCTTACGCCTCCTCCAACACGGAGAAAGAAATTATTTCCTCGCCCCCACGCGACTCTCTTTCCCGAACCCTAACCTTATTTCCTCCCGCTCCGCACTGAGGCGGCCCCTGCAAAGCCGTGAAGGGCTCAGGGCATCTTCCGCAGTCACCAACACGGACAGTGGGGGGAGAACTGCGTGGGGGCAGACTAAAGGTCGCGCTTTGAGGGTTGAGCGAATTCGGGGAAAAGATGAAGAGAGGCGAGGGGGATGGAGGAGAGAGATAAGGGAGCCCATGACCTTGATGAAGGGGGACGCTGCGCGGAATTTAAGTTGAAGAATGCAAGAGGGAGGAGGAAGGGGAAAAAAAGTTAAATAAAAGATCAACGCGGAGGGAGGCAAGGTTGGAGACTGAGAGAGAGGAGAGGAGGTGGGGTGTGATGGTGAGGAGAGGGGTAGGGTGTGCTAAGGGAGCGCACTTGGCCCGGGCATCGCCCCCTTCTCCACACCCACCCCTCACCACCCGAATCCCTCATACCTCCGCTCACCCTTCTGCGCGAATTCTCGGAGCGCACAAACGCAGACGATCCCGAAATACGGGAGTTGGAGGAAATTAATACTATAACAAATGATCGACCCATAAACCACAAGTTAACTTAAAAAGAAAAACAAACTCCCGTTTGAGTACAATTTTTCTATGAAACAGATTTTCCGCGAATGAACAGGGTTTTCATGTTTCACGTCGGCGACTGCTCTAATTGCACTCTGCTGTCAGATAAAAGGTTTAGATGATGAATAAAAAATCTAGACACGTATACTTAATTCATTATCTATAAATTATGCACCGAAATTGACTGATTTCAATATCTCTATATTAATCAATCAACGGACACTTTGGAGGCAAACGCCGACGGCTTCGAGTGATAAATGGAGGAAAAATACTATTATAACAAGTGATCAACACACAAACATTACTTTAAAAACACGTTCCCAAAGAAGAAGTTTTTTTGTGGACACCATGTTTTGCACGTACGTTACCACGAAAAACAAAGGTATTGAAGCAAGAAGTCATAATTACAACTGTTCAACCCCTTATATATCTCCTTATGAGAACGTTTCTGTATTGGAACTTATTTTTACATCATTTAGAAAATAATACTTCAGGATCATACTTGTATAAACTGTCGGTTACTGCAGATGAAAGGTCCACAAAAAGGTATAAAACGAAACAATCAACTTGCACAAGTTTAAGATATTCATCATAAATTATCAAAAAATTTGGTCTCAAAATACATATAAAGAAATGGAGATTATTCTCCGTTTACGATCGAGCCCTGATGAGGGAAAACTTCATTAGTGACAAAAGTCTCAGGATAAACAAAAGTCTGCAAACTTGAGGCTCCATAGTAGATATTCCACTGACAGTGGGTACTATCTCCGAAAAAGGTGCTTCAAATCATAAACATTTTTTAAATCCATTTTAAGGCTTTAAAAATATTTTAACACCACCAAATTAAAATTAAATAACGGAAAGTTCGCAAATTTCTTCATACAAAATTAGTAGGTTCCACTGATTCCTATTTGAAAAAGCACATCATTCTATCCCACGTTTATTCATTTTTTATCATCTTAACTTTATTTCGCAATTTCCACCGAAAACTATAAGTGTAATGACCAGGAAAAATCCGATAAACGTAACGGATACGCGAACAGACTTCTTGAAGTCTATCCACTTTGTGATCACGATATAAATGTAAATAGGGACTCAGGTCCGGGGAAAGTTAACTTTGAAGGAAAATCATACACTCTCTCAAAACGTGTACCGTTTCCCCGCAAGCATTCCAACGGAATGCCGGCGAAGCCTCTGAACCCACATCTTCTCTCATCTCCGTTGATGCTTAATGCATGACTTCATCTCATTTAATCAAGCGAATGCTTCTTAGTCCAAAAATCCACGTGCATACACATCCAATAAAAAACTCTCCGCCTACTCCCAGGCAGCGTTTGGGGAAAGAGAAAGGAGAAGACGCAATCGAGCGAAAACTAATAAATCTCCTCCTCAGACGACGAAGACCTACGGCGACTCCACAGAATCGGCAAAAAACATTTTCGGGAGCGAAAAACCGATCCTCTTTAAATCTCAGAGGTAAAAAGCGACAGGCATATCGAGCGGATGCTAAATTTAAAGAAATAGCATTTTAGCAGGAGAAAATAACAATTACGCTGTGCAGACCTCTGCTCCTAGAATTTAATTATAAAGAATCCAAGCTCGAGCATCCATGAGCATAGCACTAATGAATCTGTAACTATAACATGGTAAAAAAAATTTAAAATTGGAAAAAAATATCTTTGAACGATTAAAAAAAGAAAAAATCGATAAGTAGTAGAAGTCCTCAGGTTATCCATAAACAGGCATCCATAATTTTAAAGATAACTAAAAAAGTAAAGATAAATAATAATGCTTACAGTGAGATGAAAATAATTACAAAAAAAATTTATAAGATAGTAGAATCAGTAACTCAGAACATATGCACAACAAGACAGACATTGCAAGAGGAAAAAATCATAAAACATAACTAGCATAGAATATTTGTACATAGAAACTTAACCTGGGAAAATTATTATATGAGGTGATATTATTTTCAGATATTTCCTAGAAAATATGAAAATTATTTAAATGAACCCGTTTTAATCTTTTACGTATAATATTCAAATGAATGTAAATCATCTCTTTCTATCTAAATATTTACTGGTTCGTAGAAATGGATTAAAAGCACACATTACTGCAAAAAATGCGAATTCCTACGTGCTTTTCCACGCCATGGGCAAGGTTTAAAAATGATTAATCCACGCAAAGGAAAATGAGCGCGGACTCTCCTTGCTTCGGGGACCCTTTCTCTCTCTCGTCCGCCCAAACCTTCATCAGTGTTAATCCACATCATACGGGCTTGCGTCCTTTTCTGCGGGTCCTCCCAAACCTGGCCTCCCTGACCCGACCATTAAACGTAATAATCCCCACATACCTTCACCGCTGCAGCTCAAACAAGACACAATGTAGGGACAAATAAAGTAGGGTTTCATCCTCCCCGCAATCATTTATTCGAATGAAAATAAAAGGAAAAAATAAGGCCTCCAGCGGAGGAGAACCATCAAAAATCCCACTTTATTGTCTGAGCAATGGGCACCCACACAAAAATATTCTCGGACGATAATGCTTCTCGTCTAATCTCTTCTTTTTCGACTACCCTCGAACTAGACAATATCATAGAAACTAATTAAAGGATTCGAAGCTCCCAACTATAAAAAAATAAGTCTTACATTTGACCATATCACACTATGGGTAGTGATAGTGACAAAAAATAGAACAAATTTTAAGAACTTCTTGTTTCTAAAAAGGTGCGCATTAACGAGATAGAGGAATGATATACGAAGAAATTACTCAAGGATATTTTCTGCAAGGCAAATGGATACTCAACTCATTTCAACAATGCTAATTTATAAAAATGACAACTGAACGGCAAGATTTGTCCTAAGCTATAAGACATTACATTAAAAGAAATTACCCGAAAAGTTATTCAAATTATAAAATTTATTCAAATGAAGAAAATATAGCTATGCTGAGTGAATTGCCATATGAGTCCACACACAATTTGATGAAGCCAACTCTCAAAGGCAAGGATAGCAAATCTGCTACTTACGCTTCATTTGTCCTGTAGAGCGTAAGATGGCATTCAAGCATCGACGGCATTGACCTTTCCATGATAAAACATTTTTCCTATTTCATCACCTACTCAAATACCACGCAGGCTGTCCACATTTAACGATCCTTGACCATTTACAAGGTCAAAGTTTCATACTCTCTAAACGTTTGAATTATAAACAACTATTGTTTTGAATACGTTCAAATCACTGATTCAAATGTTTTACGAAATAAAAAATGGTAACTCGACGCAAATGTCAGCCTTGATCAAGAATTGCACGAATCGAGCCTTAATCCTCTAAGGGCCTATATGTCACCTCTATCAAAATATATTTTAAAGATTAGATTTTCTTTATCCTCTTGTTTTGACCTTTTTTAATTAATGATCGAAAATTCCTGGAGTATAGGTCATATAATGCAAAAAGTTTTTGCCAACGTTTTGGTTTATTTATGATTACTTAGAGGTCCAATTTTAATGTACTAAAAAAATCCGCACATGGATATCTAAAAAACAGCTTCATATTTTTTTCCCAGGGTGCATCATTTTATTAAATTTCCCATATCACTTCTCGCTTGCACCCAATGCAGGAGTTAAGCACTATGATGGCGGCATAAAAATTAAAATTCGCGATATTACCTAGAATTGCGCTGAAACCACGCCATAATTAGGTTGCGAATCATAATAATGCTATCAAACCTAGATGCATAACTTCCAAATAAAAATACAAATACTGAGGAGAAAAAAAAAGGCCAAACCCATTTCAAATGATAGAATGAAAAGTAAGCCGATGAAAGGTTCCGATACAGGACGTTTAGTGAGGAATAAACTCAGGAAAGCGGAGTCAATTTTGGCACCGATTGAGCGTCATGGAACTTTCCCGTGGAGCGATATTCGATAAAGTGCGGGCGTAGATTGGCTGACTGTAGAGAGAAAGAGGTGGAAAAGGCAGCCACGCAGCGTGACGTGATGGAACGAGAGCGAAAAATGAATGAGGGCAAGAGAAAAACGATGCGCGAATGGACGAGTGCGTAAAAGGAAACCATTGGAATGAGAAAAGGGTTGCTGCACAAACCTTTAACATTTTCGGCATTATTGATACATTTTATTATTTATTAAAGTATTCTACACATTAAAGTCGGTTTCCATGGAGTACTCAAGAAGAATTCTGGGAGCCTGCCCCACTATCAAGCACTTCCCTCTTCAATTCACAATAAGGCCTACTTCATTTCATTCTATCTAAAAAAATCGTATTCTCTTCCTTCTTCTCCCTCGTCCACCTAACACTGAACCCTCTAACACTGTTTTCAATATCCCCTCCCTGCTAAGTACTCGCTCCATCCATACTTTCTGTCTCCTCCGTATCTCATCTAAAAGCTGCCTCTCCTCACCCACCATGTCCAGCACATCGTCGTTTCTCCTCCTCTCTGTCCAATCCACCTTCTCCATTCTTCGACACACCCACATCTAGAATGCCTCCAGTCTTCTCTCGTCCTCCTTTCTAAGTGTCCACGTTTCCACTCCGTAATGCGCTACACTCCAGATCATTGTGAGCCCATCACAACCGGTATAATATTTAATTGATAATAATAATAATCCATTTTATTATTGTCACTTAAATATCATACCGGTTGTGACGGGTTCACAAGGAGCATTTCCCGAATTACCCAAGCCTGTCTCCCATCCGAAGTTTGACTATCCTTTTCCATTCACGATCACCATTACATTCTATCTGTAAGTCCTGCTCTCTTCCTTCCTTTCCCAGCAGTCTTCACATACTCTTCCTCAGACGCGGCTTTTACCATTCTCTCTCAGCTTAGTACTCGGTCCATTGCAACAGTGAATATATTAATAATAAGCCCTGAAACAGAGATGGGAAAAGTAAAGAGCTTGTGATACAGACCGAAGCCAGGGTCTGCATCACAAACTTATACACCTCCGTAAATTTATCGTTCACTATTAGGAGAGTAATTTAAATAGATACATAACGATTAACCAACGCCCACAAAAATAAAAAATGCATATGCACTACTAAAAGGTAAATAGATACATTGATTAAAGAAAGAAATACAGAATGGGAAACGGGACGGGAAGCGGTGAATAATAGAGCCAATCCACCCTAATGCGTACATTTAAGAGTATTACCAGAACTAAAGCACCCATACAAACGCACTGGTTTGAGAGGGACCCGCTGAACATCCTAGGTAATCCCATACGCGTCAAGCCCACCGAAAACTTTCAGGCTAGGAAATCGCCGATACGCATTGTGCAGTACGAAAGGACCTTTCACTTCAGCCCATCCCGCCCACAGACTCTCAAATACGGTCTGTCGCAATCAGATAGGGATTTTCCGTAGCATACTGGACAAACGACGCAATCTAAATCCTGAACGTACTAACAATCCCTGAACTAGGACAAATACTGTTATTTCCATAATCCTCTTCCACCTGACGTTTTAGAAGCAGAACTCTTAGTGAAGCTGAACGTCCTCCCATAGCCCACGGGCCGACTATCGTACTAAGCCCACGGAAAGCACTAAATAGAGGACGCTGATTACGCCCAAAATATTTTACGATTGCACGCGCAAATATGAACAATTTCTACTTCTAAAAACAGCGAAGCTATCAATAATCATTCCCACAGTCAATAATGAAGATAAAAAAGGCAACTTATTAAACTACTTATCCTATGATTGAGTGGCCTTCAGACAGAATTTCTGCGAAAATATACGGTTGATGACTAACATTATAAAATCATAGCCTTATGGGATGAAAAACAATTGTGAAGTGAAATCCTAAGGTGACCTAAAAATTGACAACTTGAAGAGTAATATATTTTTTTATTAATTTATACACGCAGAATTTATTATCGAAGCGTACACTTCCTAAGCCGAAATTCCTGATTAAACTTCACAACTTATGTAGTAATGCCAGACGTATAATAACCAAAGCATTCCTTCCTAAAAACGATATCTGGACGGCTCTAGCAAAGTCAAGTAAACTATATAAAATATCACGATTTTTAAATATAGTCTCAGCAACAATACTGTCAGCAAGATAACACTCCTTCCAATCCAGTAACATTCACGAAATACTCCAAGCATTCATCCGTTACGACCTCAATAAACCTCATCCTCCCATCAACGTTGGAGGCGAATCAAAAATCACTACTGAAAAAAATCGAATTCAAAAGAGATACAAACAGCAGCAAACAGAAAAAAAACGGGCGCATCACTCAGGTACACGGAACAAGTGACTCACACAATCCACCGAACTCCGGAATTCCCAGGATTAAAAAAAAATGAAGGAAAACCGCGAATTTTGACCGATCCGCAGTCTCAAATTCTTTCGCCCGTCTACTTAGTGGCCCACGCAAATATTTCCCGCAAATAATTTATCACCTCCTTCCGCGGATACTTCATTTTTTCCGGGTTCCCCCGATCGACTTCTCTCTCCTTGCTAAAAACCCATAGCGGCACGGGGGGAGGGGTGGTATTGCCGGGAGGGAGGGGGCGTGTGGAAGCACTCCATATCCGGCCACCCCCACAGCCGAACGAAGGGGGCAGAAATATAAAGCAGAAACCCCCGGAACCCCTTCCTTTTCCTCACCCCTCCTCCCCTTTCAACCTTCTTCGGATATTCCCACCCTCCGATCCACCCCTCCCACCCCCGACCTTCCCACCCCATCCCACTCCCCGATGACGCGTAAAACAGCGCCGCAGGGGATCGATATGGGCGGGGAGCGGCGCGCAGTCCCCGAGAGCGCCTCGCTGCCGGCGGACCCGGCGCCTACACACAATGCATACGTATACTCTACCTACACGTGCCTTCCGATTCTATGTTTACTATAGGAATAATTTACCAGCCCTTGCTCACTATTTAGGCAAAAGAGTGCCTTGACAATTATCATTTCAGAATAATTAAATGAGAGAAAAACGATAAGAAACTACTTAAATGAATATGCTAACTTATTGTTTCCAAATATATTTGAAGAAAAAGGAAAAAAATATGGAAGGATTCTTTCGATTTCATAAACTTTACCAATCCCTTATGGGCTAATTCTTTTAGTAAGTACTCTTGCGGGCATTGCAACTCCGTATTTACTAAACGAATTGCATACAAATCTTACGCACTACTTAAACAGCGGAGTGGCTTGAAAATAATAACTTCGGACGACTTAATTGAGACACGAAACGGTTAGATTACACAAATACATTAGTTAACTTTAATCCACGTATAGTATAAGTTTATTCAGCTGGATTTTCTCTAAGCGAATCCATCATGAATATTGTATATGACTAGGAAGGAAAGGATTCCTTCCACTGAATAAAACAAAATTTATCTGTTCCCCTTGATCCGATCCTTCTAATGAAAGACTAATGAAACCAAAATGTTAGGGAAACTATGACAGCAATTTATTAGTTTTTATGATTATTTGCTTGAAAAATTAATGATTTTTATTTTAGTTCCATGTCTTCTACTAATATCATTTTTCTTCCAAAGGAAAATTTGTTCATAGCTTTTGCTTTGAACAAAACTTATTTCCGCTTCTAGGGGGCAGTTGCTCCCCCCTACGTTGGGTACGCCCATGTCCCTGGTAAAACCTGGTGCATAAGGTAGCACATGCATTTATGCGTGTAATACGGGGTGAAGTGCATGACGGGGACGAAGTAGTTTAAGTGGTTGATTTCGCTAGCTAGGGTAACATCGGGGGTGGGTGGGTCAAAATGGTTGAATGAAGTGAAAAAAGGAGGGGGAGGGGCGGGGGAGACGCCCAAAGTCGCCAAACCGTCGCCGCTATACCGCTCCCTCCACCCAACCCCCTAATACCAAGCCACCCTTCCAACCTCAGACTTTCTGGAGCAGCTCCCAAACCACTTGCCCCCACTCCACCTTCCACTAGACTAGTTGCGACTTGGGTAGCCCGTCTCATCCCTGCTTCATCCAATCCATCTCTTCTATTCGCTCCATGAAAACCACATCCCTCTCGCCACGACCCGTAATTTCCCTCACTGAAACCACCCAACCTCAGGTCAACAAATCAAGAGGTAGTATACAATGCAGCATGGCACTTTATCGATGAATTATTCTAAATTATATCATTCGTGCCTTATTCCTTGTTCTGGGGCAATTCTTCACAATCCGATAGAAATTATTTCACTGATGCGACAGCTTTACGAGTTAATTTCTCCCAAAACTTGTAAAATAAGCAAATTTGTAGCATTTTTGCAGACGAATAACAGCTGCTTGTAGATAAAAAAACAGCTGAAAACCAACTTTGAAATGTAAAGGGAATATTTCTTTCGCTTTGCTTTCATTTTTCTCTATTTCGGTGATAAGATTTCTTGCACCGAGATATGGGGAAAATACATTTCCACCACACAAAGTTTTGATACCTATTAAGCTTTGCTTGAATTTCTAAGGATAATTGAATTAGATAGTACAATTAATTTTTTTAGGACCATTTAAATCATGGCCACAATGATCTCCACCAAAAGTATCCTGAATCGTACATTAATGTAATTTAATGTTAATATATACTACTGGAAGTTAATGTATCTCAAAACCCAGACGAAATAGATATAGAACATTGAATTGCTCCAGGAATTCATATTGTACACGAATTAATAAAATCTCCTGCGTTCATTTTCCCTTCGAATCTTTTTATTGTCCTCTCCAGGTACTAGTTCAATACCCTTCAACCCTACCTCGGGTAAACGCTCCTCCCAATTCCATCTCCCAAAATCCATATTTTTTCTACTTTTTCAAGAAATAAGAACTCGACAGCAAGCTAAATTTGTACTCAAAGCGGATGTTACTGAAACAGTCTTTTTATTCCAAAAACTCGCTCATTGTTCCTTCTGGGAAGGAACTCGTAAGGTACTCAGAAACCAATCAAGGGCAAAGCCGAATGCAAGAGAGAATGGAGTTACCAGACTAATTTTAATTAAAAATTTGAAGAACTTCGCATTCAAAATTTTAAGTTTCTTGCGTCAGTAATGAGAGCGATTATGCAGAAGTAATCGGTATGCCGAGCACTAGTTATTCCTCTTCTTACAGCCAAAGAAAACTCCCAACAACTTTCTCGAATTTAATAATAAAATAAATTGAAGGTTAATAATGCCTTAATGAATGCCATCTCCGAAATTCTTTCAGTACCAAATATACTTCAGATAATTGAAAAGCATTCGAAAGGACTCTGCCAGACACCAATCCATACATTATCTTAGTCAATTATCACAGCATTTTTCCCAGCCCCCAGGTTAATACGTCATCGAATCTGAGAGAGAAAATGGACATCTAAAACATAATTATGAAGGTTTCCAGTTACTTCCGAGGGCATCTATTTTGTTGACAAAACGTTGGTCCATTACAGTTGAGACCCCGAAACTCTAAACACATTTAAACGAAAGCCAACATACTTAACGCACAAAGTAGCTGAAAACTGTAAAAAGCTTCATGACTAAGATGTTGATCCTCTAAAAAGGACGGAATAAATAGAATAAGATATCCTATCGATGAAAATTGCAAATGAATTTTTTCGGACAACTACAGACACCTTGTGGATGAGAAAAGATGACGATGGTAACGGAAGATGACGACGGTAACGCGCACGAAATCAACGCAGCGCATTGACGTCAAAGCCCCAGTCCATCGCGCTCGGTAAAAATATGATGACCATGGGAATGAGATAGAAGAATGGATCTCGCAATTGCAGCGAAATGAGAGAAAGCCAAATATCAATCCCGTGGCGAGTGGAGCCAAATTTCTCCTGGAATCTAGAATTACGTCACACGTAAAAGAGGCCGACTGGCCACAACTACGTAATGACCGCGCCACGATGAAAATCAATTATCCTCGATAACGATCCGCAAAAATTTCGAAAACACCAATTAAACAAGGCATCGCGTGTTTTATCTGATGTTCCCGGAAAATATGGGGGCAAAGGGAATTACGGCAATGAAAACCCCATCGCTGGGGTAAGAATCCCTGGCGGCTGAGAGCGAAATTGTGGTCGCGGAGCAGTTGATAATTGCACGGCTCGTAGGAAGAGCACGACGAGTCATGCTCAAAAATCCATTAAGATTCTCCTTCTCCGCACGGCTGAGACCGAAACAGAGTCTGAAACATAAAGAGGGAAACTCCTGAAGAAGAGGAAACAGTACTGAAGGAGGTACCACCTTAAACGAGATATGCACTATTCACTTTCGTAAAAATGTCATCATATATACGCTTCCCAAAATGTAGCCTAACAACATTCGCTCCGAAATATTGAAATTTCATAAGCAGTGAGCACGTTTCGTGAAAAGTCAGCTTAAAAACAGGAAATTTCAAGTAATCTCACAAGTATTAGAGCACAAAAAATGTAGTTTGCGGCTAAAATTAAGTTTAATAAATACAAGCGGTTTGAGATATGGCATGAAGTACACATCGTGATTAAAATGAAAGGTAGCCACTTCACCAACGATATACTACTTTTCGCGAACTTAATAAACTTGTAGTGTAACTGATGCCAAAATACACTTACACGGATATCATTACATGCGCAAGGACCACTATCACCCCGGCTCGTTACCTTTGTGTCATTTAATTTCTAGCGTTAATTAGGCATGAAGCCCCTATCTCTTCATTCTCCCCAAGATCCCACCTTTCTTCGTGTCCCTATCTCATTTACCAAGCACTCTTTCCTCTGACACGGTTTTCAGTGTCCGATCAGGCCTCCATACACACTCCAATCCGTCTCCTTCTCTCCTTAGCTTTCATCTCCTATCCCACTATCTTTAGAAACTCCTCGTTTCTTTTTCTTTTCTTCCATCACACTTCCTCTTTCCTCCAGGCCCACGTCCAGAACGTCTATGGCCCTTCCCATCCTCTGTCCTCATCGTCCACGTTTCCGACCCGATATAGCACAGCATTCCAGTTCGCACACTTTGTTAGCCTCTTATTTCACACAGAAACGAATTCCTATTACTATTTCCTACTCATGACGCCTATTTTCCCAACACTGCCTTCCTAATCTCCCTATCCGGTAAAACTATAGGAAATCACTCCACAGTATAAAAAGGAAACAATCTTGGTAGAGTTCGCATTTTTAACACTATTAAGCAAACAAAGCATCATCCTCGGTTCAGTGGCGCAGCGAGGGGGGGGGGGGGGTTTGGGGGGATAAACCGCCTCCCCCCCCCCCCCCCAGAGCTCGGAGGAATTTTTAAGTTTAATCCATTTTACTTTATTGGATGGATATTACTAATAGAAAAGTGTAAGGGTTCACAAAATATCCCTCAGAAAGCCGTAAAATTCACCAATTTGAACCATCTTAAAATTCTGCACTTTATTTATCTCGCACTTACCGATTATCCTGGTGGGTATTCCTTGCCCCCACACACCCCGGTACTAGTTGCACCCAAACCCCCCGCCCCCCCCCTCCCCAGCCTCAATTCCTAACTGCGCCCATGTCTCGGAGTATTTTCCTTATTCTTTCCACAGAAATAAAGGATACCTTAGTAGGAAGGACGTCAGAAAGAGAAGTGTTGGCAAAGGAGGCATTAATAAATTAAAGATCCAGAGTGTCTCAACATTATATGATGACTGGAGCTTGCAAAAAGATTTCACAAAGTGAAATTTGTCACGTGTTTCCGATTCCGCACAACAGGGAAATTTGTTAAGCAAAAGAGATGACAACCCTGACTCAGCCATCATGCATCACCGCCATGTAGGAGCTCAGTAGGGGTCAAATAATTTTTTTCCTTCCCTTCAGCCACCGTTTCGCCTTGATTTTCCACCAATGGAATTCAAGGCTAACCCTTTTTTCCCTTAACTCCCCCACTCCCTTCAAAGCCGGCGATTCTAAAATTTGATCACGGCTGGCGACGCGCGGGATAATTGCCGAACGGAAACCGCGTGGATCTGAAAATTCGATTACTTCATTGCCGTCAGTCGACATCCACTCACATTCACCGGAGTCCTTGCGAAGCGGACTCCCACTGCAATTCGAGGCCACCGCTAGAGTAAACTTACCTGAAAAACAAAGGAAAAGACAAGCGTTAGAGAAGGGATAAAACAGAATAAAGTAGAACAAATCAAATATGCATTTAACAACGGTGTTGTCAGTAGAGAGATAGAGGTGTTAAAACCCATTTAACAATTAACGATAAAATAATCAAGTCTTTATAGTAAATATCAATTATCATAATTTATTTACATAATTCAAAGTGATTAAGCCTCGTGCATAAAAAGGTATTGGATAGTAAAAGTACGTAATACGCAAGACGGAGTACAGCTGAAATAAATTCGTAGGCAACCGATTTCGTAAAAGGCTAGCCAATTCATCAAGACCTAATACCTGTACATAATATTTACTCTTCTCAGCAAATACGACCACCCCTTCTGGCACATATAATTTTAGAAACACGATCCGTACCTTCAGACCAAAGGTTGGGCGGTTATGGCGTGAGTTGAGAGAACGGTTGAGTAATGGGTGGGGAGGAACAGGATGGATTATAATTGGGTCGCATTAGATTAACACAAGGATAGACAAGGATCGGGCGGGATATCGCGAGCGGCGAGTTCCTTACGAGCGAAACTCCGGTTTCGGCGGGAGTTTGCCAACTTCTCCCGACTTCCGGTTTTTCCGCGTTCAGTGGTCTTGGTGAGATATGAGCGAGACAGCGGTGGATGTAGGTCATCAGGGGGAGAGGCATAACTAAATAGGAGGGGCAACGCCGGGAAAGTGTCACAGGGAGGGGGTGGGAGATACTGGGGGAGGAGTGAAAAAGCCATGAGGGAGCAGGGCGGGAATCAGGGAAAGTATTTCGTAAAATAATGAAAGCGAAAAAAAAACACATATGAAAATTTTTTCCCGTTATCTGGCATGACACACTTTTCGAGAACCTGCAGATGTCTGCGTCCCAATGCCATGGAAACAAAACAAAGTACCAGGTGGAGGGGAAAGGTTATATAAACGGACCAGACGTTGACAACGGCTCCACATAGATTCCGGACAAGGAAGAATAGGCTCTATAAAATAAATGCTTTGACAGTTTTGTACTTACATTTTCATTCGATAATGTCTTTATAAATTTATAAATTTCATTTCCACAGACAATTTCAACAGGGCAATAGATATCGTCATCACAATCGCACGTATTACGAATGCTATATTTCATTCACAAGTTATATAAACGTATATTTTTACAATATTTCGCCAGATTGAATAAATGGCAACAAATTAGGGCATTGATTCACGGTTTTATTTCAAAGAATGACTCCAAATTGAATAAAAACAAATACTATACTCTCGATTGATTATGTGGCCAACAAGTACTAACCATCGTACTATCATTGACATGGGAAATGGCGATTATTTATCAAAACATTTGAATTTAATAAATTGAAAGAGAATAGAAATACGTTACTGATGCTTTTATTCAAAGGAAATAAACCCACTGACATAAAACTCATTGTAAAGTACGGCATGCACCATTAATAGCATTGCCAACACGTGTTAAACTACGCACTAAACCGGTGATTACAAATAACCGTGCTTTCATAAGGTTATGCAAAGCATAGCTAATCCGATCATATTACGAGCGACACACCGCTGAGAGGAGAGAAATCCTAGAATCTCATTTCCAACTCCCAATTTGTTCCCGATATAATGAGAAAACGATGGCTACCAGCAGCCAGACATAATGGACGAGCATTTTTCCTCTCAACCCCACGATACAATTCATATGACCTTCCTCATTGTACTAACATACCAGGAGGTAAATACCTATGATCAACGGCAATTTTTGGCTTCTACGCTTGCGAAATGGGTTGAAACGGTAAAATCCAAGATCAAGAGATTTGAGCGATGATTCTGATTGGCTGACTACGACATCAGCATTAGTTTTCATGTTTATTTATTACGATAGCAAATTTATTTCCATTAAATTTAATGGATTTTTACTTCCTTCAGACTTAATGCTCACGAAAAGGGAGAATCATTATGATTTCAATAAATCAATTCCTAAATATGTATTGCATTTGCCGACTTTTTCCATTTCTCAATATAATACTGACGTTGGGGTTTAATTGTTTGCACTAGCTTCCCGTTAATGCGCAGCCACCCTAGCATTTATGCAATCCGATCGTACATACCAGTACCGTAAAATTATAGCGCATTCGTTTGGTAATTAACCGAAGTCCTCAGATTACTAGGCAAACCCTCGCACCACGTCCAAATTCTCGTATTAGGCATCTGATTATCTCTCTGTTTAGATAACTTCGATCCGATGTGACCTAAGAGCGAATATTCTCATCGTGTAAATGTAAAAAACGTTGCTTAATTATAGGGAAATAAACGACTTTAATGGTAAGTTTAATTGGTAAGAGGACACTCCAAAGCATGGTCATGATCATTAAAATCGCCACTAACGGGGATGGTAACCTCCGGTGAAAAATTGAAGCAGGCAGCATTTTTTACATAAATTCAAGGAATATAATTAACACTCGCTTGCGGCGTGATAGAAAAAGTGACACGTAAATCGGACGGGGCGAGAGTGGCCTCAATGGGGCACTGCGAGGCCGTGAGGAGGAGCACTCGCAGAGAATAAGTAGCGAAATTGTGCATAACTTCCAAACAAATAGTATCCCCGATATTCACTCAGTGACGACTGCAAGCGTACAGTTCATTATTTACGACTGCGATGAAGGCATAAATGGGAGCGCCAATTTCGGCACGGGCCTTCACGGACGAGAAGATCCATTCACTCACTGGAAGAAAAATTGAGCTCACACTTTCGGCACGTGTCGCTAAAAAGAATTCCACACGCAAATTAAGGTAGCCGTTTTTTTACGAGACAGAGAAAAATATCTTTGGCAGGAAGGGAATGTTTATCGATAAGAGCCATCATTTTTTTTACATTAATGAAGTGCGTATGAAACATGCCGATAAATTTATCTTCATCGCCCGAAAACAGCGCATTAAAGGCCTTTTCGGCGATGTAATGTAACTAAAAACAACTTTGGAGTATCACAAACATTCATGTCCTTTACAGGAGCAACCTACCCATGACCTGCGGTTTGGCAGGCGAGAACTTTGCTCTACCGCCACCGAGGCCGGCCAATTTCTTAGCTTATTTACCGTATAATTAGTGTAATAGCACTTTTTTGGTGTTTACCACGCTTATTTTGCTTTATTAGGTTACCAACCTTACTCCTAACTATGTGTCGTCGACCTAAATTCGGACAATAGTTCCACATACATATTTAGGTAGCTGCTCTAAACGAAACGAAAAGAACGTACATGGAGAGTATTCCTTCTTACATGGAGAGTATTAATCGAGAAAAACTATCGAAAGTAAACCATTATTCTTTTATAAAACAAGCACGTAAAAACAGGCGACTAGCCAATTATCCAAGCCAAAAAGCACTTTTTGAGTCCGTCTCGAGCATAATTTGCAACATTAAGATTCCAAACCTTAAGCCATCATGATCTTACATACTCGTCCTGTAAAATCACCCTTTAAATCTGTGAAAGATAGAAAGTCTTTTAACATTAAAAAACGGCATTTTATGCTTACTTACTTTAATAAAAATATACCTATATAACCAATACACGTGTTTCACCACTTTTCCTCCACCACGAAATCCTCGAAGTCGGAAGTGGCCCACGAAAAGGAACTGCTCCCCTACCCAAAGAGCAACTTCCCACGCTTGTAGCTTTAATCCGGAGCGAGCTTTACCCTCGCCTAGCCAAAACAAACTTAGGGCTGAATCACTTGGTAGATTATGTTAGATCATGGTAAGCTTATCATAACATGAAAATGGCAGAAAGGGCGATAACCAGGTTCGGTTTAATTGCAATGAAGAGCGTAATCCAAAAGTTATTTTCACTTTCAGCACGATGCTTCATGCCTATCAACAAAAGAAGCACGCCGTCTCCCACCGCGCACATCCCACACCTATTTTCCACGGCACGGCTGAGGAGAGAAAAGCCCGCAGGTACGCATTCATCACGGGTGTTGCGCAGGCAAGCACTCCCGAGACGATGAGCGAGACAAAAGAGTGGCGAGACCGAGGCCAGACAATTGCGATGACGAAGGAGGGCAGCGCGAAACGAAATCGCCCAGACCCGATTGCACGGCCGCCGAAACGATAACCCAAATCCACCCACTCCTCGCTCTCCCTCTCTCTCGACCCAGCCTCATCCTCCGGGTGTTTCAGGGACAAGGACGCCCACGACCCGGCGGCTGCTGCGAGAGCAATTGCGGCGGCCGAGAAGGTGTCGCTTGGCAACCCTTTCAGTCTACAGGCAATTAGAATGAAGTAACTGTCACTAAACCACGCAAGCTTTGAGTTTCCAAAAGAGAGGTAGTTAAAGGTAATGCTGCGATAAACTTGAATGCGAAACCTGCTAAAACCGGCGAAATTGTAAAGGGTATTTTGTTTACTTTATTTTTTATTCATTTCCAAACCACTTAAACCAGAGCTATTTGGCCCTTACATAGGGTTTTCCATAGCATTTAACAATTAAAAGTACACGAACATCCGTATCCTGAATAGGGGCAACCTACACAGGGGGGACTCGAACCCGCGACCTTCGGTTTCGCTGGCGAGGACTTTACCTCGTAGTCACAGAGGCCTGCATGAAATTTCGTTAACAAACACCCTACGGAAGAGGTAATTTGATAGCTATATATATAAATGTGGGAAGGATAGGACGGGGTGGTCAGTAAAATACTCCATGTAAATCTACATTGAACGGTAGGCAACCCAGTGAATATTAGGCAAAAAGAATAATGATATTAGCACCCTTGTGTTGGTTTATGAAGCCAGTTGGCCTATCGCAAGCTTCTCGAATGAGACTAGGGAAATAAATTTACCTGCCTTCATCTTAAGGCAATAAACGTCGGATTTTCCTGGCAGCAATATTTCAATATATTGCCATTTGATTGGTATGAATCTATTCTTCTTTAAATAATTATACTCTACAATAAGGCGATCAGCCAAGGAACGCTTGCAAATTATGTTTGCACAGAAGCAAAAGTCCCTCTCCCAATAATATCTCCATGGAAGTAGGAATGAGTTTGTGAATCGGGCGCCTAATGAGGCCAACGTGGGTGAAACGAATTTCGGGCTCCCTGAAATGACGAATAAAAAAGTCGACGTAATAATCATAACACGGGCGACTCGTCACGCTCACTTTTTATCCACCAGGTGGGAGTGTAAAACACCTTCAAGTAAAGTCGCAGAGGGAGTGAGATGAATAAAATGAAGGGCAGGTAAATTGCCCAGTATTTTTACCTCCGAGCAAAAAAAAACTTTTATTACAATTAGCATACCGGTTAAGGAAGGTTTGCAAGGAAAGAGACACACTAATGTTACTAATTTCTCCTTATATCCCTCATTCCCAACATAAATATCCTTAGTTCGGCAAAATGACGGCTAATGTTTCATCACCATTGGTCAAAAACTCAAAGATTAGTTTGAAGTAGCTCTCTACCTAACTCTCTTGTCGTATAAGAAAATTCACGTGCTAGAAATAAAAATCACTGCAAAAATGGAGATTCGATTACTTCCTAATTTATTTATTATTAAAGTATTCTACCGATTAAGGTAGGTTCCCATGGAGTGCTTAAGAAGAATTCCGGATGCCTCCACTACCATCATGCACTTCCCTCTTCAATTCACTGTAAGACATACTCCCTTTCATTCTATCTAAAAATCCTATTCTTTTCCTTCCCCTCCCACGTTTGGATATCATTCTCCCTCTAGCACTGTTTTCAACATCCTCTCCCGCTAAGTACTCCCTCCCCTAATTAATTAATGTTCGGAAAAAATTCAAGAATTTTCGCTTTTTAACTTCAAGAACTCAGCATTTCAAGCCTAATACGCCTTTGATCTATTAGTTTGCTCATGTCTCTGTGTTTATCTGTTGTAGCGAGGTCTACGCAGGACCAAGTCAGATAGCCTAGAAAACAACACAATTCACCGAGAAAACAAAAGATCTGCAGAAAATCGACGATCAATATCTTCTCCGCACGTTGCGAAAGGCCGTGCAAACGAACATAATGAGTGTAGCCCACACACGCCTCACAAAAACTAGGTCGCGTCAGATGGTAAAAATAAGATCACAATCATAAAGTTGAGGGCCGCAGACATGCGTTGGCGGAACTTACGTTCGACGTTAATGAAGAGAGGAAAGATTAAAGAAATAGAAAAATCACAGCACAAGACAGAAATAGGATCTGCTTCACAACCGGTAATTTTTTTGCAATGCGATACTAATGCGATATCATCAAGGCTACAAGGCGCTCACAAAAACTGCTCGCAGGATTAACTCAAGTAATATCTACTTATGAGGAAAAAAAATTAAGGTTCAACGATTAATCTCTCTGAACTTACTCAGATTCAAGAAGAAAATAGTGACAAAATTAATCAACTATCTCCATCAAACGGAGTCAGGAAGGTCGCCAAATCAACCGTGCGAGATGAAAAGTAATTTTCTGAGGGAACGGGTCCACTTCAAGAGGAAGATTGGAGATTTTTAATAAAGGATCGAGCACAATGGTTGGTGAAAATGAGGAAGACAATGACAAAGATAAGTCAGGGAGGATTTCCTAAAAATAAAAGAATATAACCTTGGAAGAAGAGACGTCGAGAAAAAACTAAACATCGAGTGAACAATTCCATAGCAGTCGCAGGATGGCGGAAGGGGTCACAACGTAGGAAATACCTCCGAACGAGATGTGCACGTAAAGGTATGTAATTGCACAGAAATTCGTAAAATAAAAAGTACCTAATAGTAAAGGAATTCCATCAAATAAAGTCAAGTCTCGAGAACGCCCGAGAGCATTTTTGAAATCTACTAGACCACTCCAGGTTCTCTCTTACGCTACTTCAATTGAAGAGCATATTTGTCATTTCCTATTAATTCCCTTAAAAGCTATTCGCTTCATTTGATATAGTCCAATTTTTTCTCATCCTTCCAACTGCTATGTCCAAAAATTTAGTTTTCTATAATTATAATCGGATACATTATTGGTAACGGTACGTTCATGTGAAAGTAAGCAAGAAGTATGATATCACTAACCATTCATTCTCAATTATAAGTAGGTATTTCTCCTTATAGTTATGCACATGGCGATCTGTATTCTATCTAATCATTAGCCCTTTCATTTTTTTTTCTTTTAACCGATACCCAAGTGCCCATAACTACGATCTCCATTACATGAACAACATATATTCTCCACGATACACAGAGTATTTTGAAACACACTCTCTCCTGTATAATGCTCACCATTCTCTGCATCTGTTCCCTTCCATATCCAACGTCCTCACTAGATCATCTACTCTTTCCACTCTTATCCTGAACCCAATTCCTCTCTCAGTTCTTTTCCAGGAGAGAGAAAAAGAATGAGACATTATGACGTAAACAACGTGCTTTTGAGGGCAAAAGAAGATAGTCAAAGCCTCTTCCCACAACGAGATACTTCGTTCACTATTTTCGTCCGACGGTCGTGGACGGAAAAACGAACGCTTTAAATGAAAAAGAGAAGAAATGAGAGGAAGGAGAGTGACGGAGAGAGGGGATGAGACAGGGAATAGGATTGGGTGGACCGACCTTCTTTCACTTTCGCCCTATCCTCCTCCCGTGCTGTGCGGCGATGATGGGCTTTGAATGAAGATGAGACATCGACCGCAGCGCCGCCACCTCATCGTGGGCGGGAAACGCTGATAGGAAAAAAAAGAAGGGTCGGCACAAAAAAGGGGCGGAAGGGAGGAGGGGGTGATGGAATATTTTTCGCACTGAAGGAAGCATTGGAGAAGAACGAGACAAGGTCCGAGGCAAGGTGACAAGAGAACGTCGGGGAGAGTAATTAAAGACGCACGAGCCGACACAGATTTTTTTTTATAATTTCGCCGATTGAAATATGACGTCGGGAATCGCAGAGACAAAAGGAGAGGCGAAAAAATCCATCCATCTATCCCCTCAATAAATAGCCAGCCATCCCTGTCAAGAAGCCTCTTGTTACTGATTCTCTTACTAATCGCACTTACAATATAAAAATTACATACAAAACGATCGATAAAGAATTTAAAACAGAAAGACGTGAAAAAAATTGACACACACAATATGAAGATTGATGATCATTAAATTCTATAACAATGAAGCATATGCCGTATCCTGAAAATAAAATATAATAGATGCCAAATATTAAAACATTAGAACTTTCTTTGCCCTGTTTCTGTCAGTACCAATCATTGAATTAGCAAAATATTAGCAATGGTGAAGCAATGGTGCAAGCCTTGGTCACCCTATTATCATTAATTGCATTAAATAACATTTAAAATATTTCCTTCGCATATACTTGATATTTAAAATTCGCTTGTTAAACATGCACAACTTATCGCGCAATCCACAAGTATTTATTTATTATGAAAATCTTTCCAGTAAAAATCAATTCTTAATGATTTCTAAACCAGCGTTATTCGGCCAATTGCATAATTAGGCAAGAGGAAAGAATGAAAAAATAAAATAGGATGAAAATAAGACAAAATCCATTAAAAGGTGACATAGAAGTGAAGAATTTTGAAGAGGGGATGATCGAGCGTCCAACGACACATGACCAGAAGGAAAAATGAAGTGGCATCACCGTTATACGCCGATGTGAGACAAAATGATAACTGACTACAACAACCGTCTTATTCAGTTCGAACGCAATTAACTTTACTTGATAGTACTAATACTATAAAATTTCTAACTTTTTTGTATAAGATATTAGAATTGGAATGAATCTGGCAACGCAAAAAATAACCGTAACCAATAAATTAATAAAATTTTCCCGGAAAGAAAACAACCCGTTTTCACCCACTGTATCGATTCTTCTGCCATACAATTAAGACCTGAAATCGGTCGTCATCTTCATTCCGAGATCAAGTTGACGTGAGCGCTTCGACCAGAAATAAAACTAAGCAATTCCCTCCGCCTACATGAAGCCATTCGTATTTTTTCATATGATCGGGAGAGGAAACTGACATTACCTCGTAAGCCATGGGAGAAGTCAAAGAAGGCCCATTCCCTCTTGGCAGCCAGCGTCGTTATACATTCCTCAAGACACGCGAACCAACGACGTAACGACTACTTTAACGCCCGCCTCACTCAACCGGCTCCCCGTGCCGATGCTCAAGGTGAGAGGACGGACGTATCAAGTGCCTACGCCCACTCCACACATGCTTACGATCGACAGAAAATTACGACAACTCGACGAGAATCAACTGGAGCAACGAAGCCAACGAATCCTTTTCAACTCCCTCCCTTGCGTAGTCATAACGAGCTTAAAACTCGATCCCCGGTCTCAAGTTTCAGCGGGGGTATAAGCGACACCATGGATAGAATATCTAGATATAACTCTTGCACCCAAGAGAAGAATAACGACAGCATGAACCACGAGCCTAAAACGACTACGATTTCCCCCTACCATATCGAATGAGAGAAAAAAGATTGGAAAAGGAATAGTTGAATCATAGTCGAGCATTATCCATGAAAATAAGGAATCCTCACCAATTCCCATAACAATAAACGAGGCCCTGAATTTAAAGTCACGTTCAACGACAGTACATTATCTAAAAATATACAATTATATTTTATCGCAAGATTTCAATAAACGACTTAATCACTATTAGAATAGTGATTTCACATGCACATTTTCCCGCTAGATGCATAGTTAGCTAGAAATTTATCATAAAATTCTAGCAGATGGCTGCCTCCGGATGGATACTATTGACTGAAAGATATCAATTTATAAAATACACTTAAATATATGTAAGGGCTAATTTTGGCAGAAAAAAGACCAAGCATATTTAATTTTACCACATAATAACTAAACGAACAAGTGGCACTTTTTCACTGTAGGCAGTACAATTATGTATTACCTCATGGATATATAATTAGAGTTTCGCAGGCTAGTAAAAATTCCAAATACAGGAAAAGTAACAGTGTGGACAGAAATCTGGGCAGAAACATTGGATTCCAAATCTTAGAACACGAGTATTAGAGGGCATTCTTTAAATATAGATATGCGTATAAATGGCTTATGATGATGTGTAGAGGGTGACGCGGCTGGGTACAGACGTATCCCGCAAATTTTGTAAGAAGGAAATAAAATGCTTCCCGGGATTTAAAAGCAAATCCGGAATCATTCAAACCTATGAGGATAAACGGTAAATTGGTGACGTAATAAAATGAAGGTCTTTTACCTCTTTCAAGTTGAAGAGAAACGGCGTAAATCCCGCCAAATCATACCGAGAGGCCGTTGAACTAAATAGCTTATTTAGGGCATCATTTTGTCCCACAAATCTCAACCGCATGAACATGCGTAATAAGAATAAACTCTCACACTGGTAAACTTAGTTTTAAACATATCAATTAATGCTGAACATACCACATAATGTTAGGCAACTTAAAAAGTCAGCAGCATTTCATTTGAAGATTATTCTCGCTTCATTATTCAATCACTTTCTACGCGGATACGCCCGTCTTAGCCGAGAATGAGGTCACTCATAGGTGCTGGCAGTAAAAATTAATTATAATGAGAAAAAATACCTTAGTGAAATGTAAGATTTCTCTTCGAGCAGATAGCAAACGGATAGCCTGCTGACGTGTTTACATTTCACATCACCCAAGATATGGACAGGAGGAAGGAATATTAGAGGACAACTACAAAGCTTAAAATACGAGTAATACCTCACACATACGGAGATTTTTTGTGGAAAGTTGGAAGTCGCTAGTGAACCGGGAAAAGAAAATGCTCCCCCTATACAGTTGATGAACGGTTTTTACGGGTCAAAGGCTTAATAAGAGACAAAATTTGTCGTCCCCATTAAAGCAAAAGCAAAATACACTTTTAATACATTGAATGTGAAACAATGGCGTATGCCCCTAATACTAGTAATAAACATCTTAATTTTTACCACATGTTAACTATTTTAAGAAAACTCATTAATTTATCCTAAGTATTGTATTTTAATAAAACACCAATAGCGTTAGCGCGGAAAAATCTCATCGAGAGAGTGACAATGATCTGTAAACAGAATGATTAACGGGAGCGGATGCAAAAGAAAAACAAGAAAATGAACTCATTGAATGCGATTATAAATTTTCATCCAAGACGACGCATGCTCGTTGGCTAGCGTTTGGACCCGCATCACATCAGAGGCCCTCAATTCCTCTGGCAAATCCTTCAGGGCCGAAGTGGATTTCGTCCTAAGGGAGAAGCAGGTGTCACCATTATCGCCCCTGTCATGACGCCAAATCTGGTTGGCCGAAGACGGGAGGCTATAAACGGAATGTCGAACAGCAGCGGTCAAGGCAGCGCAGGTGGACGAACCCTTGTTAGCCAAAGCCGTGATGTTAGCAATCATTACATAGAGCCTCTCCGTTTTTTCCGCGGGCATCTTTTCCAGCTACCCACGTATCCGCGGCTGGCTTGAAGACCAAATGAAAACATTGGAAGGATCAAAGAGTGGATATTTCTGACATTCATTCAAAATTTGACAAGGATTTGCATTTCATTTTTCAAATTAAGCATTATAAAATGAGGGGATATCTAAACTTCACGAAAATAAATTTAAAACTTTAGAAACAGAGAAAGCATCAATTTATTTATACGAATAGAGATGTTGATACATAAATTTTATAAGAGTCAATATAATTTTTTTTTCGCATGGATCCAGAAGACTGATAACCTCCAAGAAAAAAACGAACAATAGGCAGCGATGAATAAGGATAAATTAGGCAAATTATCAAGGATGCGTTCTGAATTAATGCCCAAAAAGTCTAGAAGGAACCGCTGAATCAACCGAAGCACACATCTAGAACAGTTCAGCAGCGCAAGATCGCAGACTAACAAGCACATCACGAGGGAATCAAATTGACACATTTTTTGGCGAGACCAATTCATTCGCGTGAAGGTTGGTACACTTTTAATCAAGACATGCAACCATAAAGGCTTACATGAGCTAAGTAGAAGGTTATTTCTAAAAATACACCTCGTGGAGAGAGTAAAAAAGCTTTCATAAATCCACCCCATCTACGAAAAAGTCGATGAAATTTCGGCAGGCCTCGAGCAATTTAATACACGAGCGAGATTACGAGAAGAGACGGAGCAAAGGCATCACCCTTCAAAAAAAAGGACCCAGGGGCACTCCCCTCCACGGGAAAAAAGGCAAGGGCCGAGGAAGGGGGGGAAAGTCGACGGAGAGTATACATTAGCAATCCGAGGGAAATGAAGATGGGTACATTTTTCCCGAGGAAACTAAGGCAGAGCAGACTCGGAGAAAAGGACGAAATAATAAAAACACGAGGAGAAAAAAATGGTTTGAGGAGGCGAGAACACAATAACTCTTCGGCATGAGCGGAGAAGTTAAGAAAAAAACAAAACAAGTAAGGTAGAAGGGTACACGTAATGGAGACACAAACCATACGAAAAACCAAATATATACGCATAATGAGATACACAAAAAAAAATAATTTCCAAAGGCATGCTTTCCTGATGTACATTCGATGCTTCGATGACATCGAAATTAACAATGTAATAGTGCGCTATCACCTGAATAGCGGAACTGCAAAAACTACAACATTTAAATGAAGCCGGAAAAAACAGCTGACGACATTAAGTTGAAATAATATTAATTAGTAACTTCCCACACAAGCATTTTTTACCCAATACCTTACATTCCGATCATGGCTTCGGCTTCTAGTTAAAATAATTGCCCATTATTTACATTTGGATAAAAAATAATGCAAGTTAAGCCATCTACCCTTTTCAAATACATAAAGTTAAATTAAGTCTCCTACCTAACTCTGAGGAAGGTGGTAATACGCCACCGAAAATTTAGTACTTACTGTGAGTGTTTTTTATCTTTCTTTTAGTGTGTTCTGTGATTCTGCCCAACCTAGGGTTTTTTTACGTTAAGTTAAATTAAATGTATTAATGCACGACTTCGACGCTAAATACATCGACAACGTAAAAAGTAGAACTCAGTATGGTTACCGGTTTAAGTATCCAGGCCTCAATTCCATGACGCCGTAAAGAGAAAGAATAAAGCACTATGAGATCTATGGCTATCTATGTGATCTATGATCTTCTATATGAATTAACGAAACACATAGAAACACGAAATGAACACAACAGAAAGAAGAATTCTAAAACGGGGGAAACAGCAAAAGCATATCGGATGCAGCCTCCTCCTTGATATTCTCCACCCCCAGCTCAACTGAATCACGTAGACAGGCCAGCGACCCAGAGAATGAGCGCGGGATGGGTACGCGCTCATACTACTCCCAAGGTCTCCTCAACCTCCACGCTCACACATGAGAGCGAGGTCCGTGCTCCTGGTGCAACAGAAAACACACCACCCCAGAGCGATTTGTCCCGCGAGGAGGGGCGGGCGAGGAGGAGCAGCGGGCCCCGCGGAGAGGAGCTGCTGCCGAGAGTACACACACCGCCACCCCCGACGGTCGTTGAACCAGCGACAGGCAGGGGGGAAGGCCCTTTAAGCAGCGGCAGCATATCGCGGGGCGGGGAGGATGCAGCCGAGGGAGACGCGGCAACAGGAATGACAGCGGCCAAGTGGGAGGAAGGTGCGAGTTGCTGAAGAGGAATATGTCGAGTGTGTTGCGGTGTGTGCATGGCAGAAAGGAAAATCGAAAGAAACCCCGAGGTTGCCTACGACCGAGGTTAGAGAGACAACGGTCCCGTTGTCGTGATGATACTGAGACGATGATCGGGAAGTAAATACGAGGAAATTCACTGCTGTGCCCAAAACTGAGACAACCATTGTTACAAATCGAAGATTTACATGATAGGTGAGTAAATTGCACATAGCACACATTTAATAAATCTAGAATATAATAATAGCAAGATATTAACACCCCATATGCAAATAAGGAAAATTCTTGCGATGATATAGTGAACCTGAAATAGATATTTCAACTAGCACGACCACTTAAAATCTGTACTAGTTTTTATCAGTGCATTGGAATCAATCAATAGTTGCATAAAAGTTTCATTGAAACGTTAACTCTGCTGCAAGAGATCGCAACTTTGCCATTGGAAATCACTGAATGATATTAATTAAGCAGCGATCTAAATAAAATATTTATTAACAAGGGTGGGTTAGGTTAAAATTCATGCGCAAAAAAAGTTTGATCAGAGTACTTTTTTCACACAAACATAAAAATGGAAATTTCGCTCCCCAATAGAATTGAGAAATGTTTTATAACCCGTCACGACGTACCCAGTTGCTCAAGGGTTAGCATAATTTGTCATTTTACCAACGATGATGTCAATCATGCACAGGTGCACGTGAATATCTGATTTGAGTAGCTTGAATTTATTCGGCAGCTTGGATTGAAAATTGACAACATTGTTGACAGCCAGCGATCGGTGCTCGGAATAGAAAAGAAATCCATTATCGTTGCGCTTTATCAGAAATATTTTGGAAAAATATACCACTTAGGAAATAAATAAGGTATAAGAAAACCAAGTTTAATTATATCTAAGTAAATAAGTTTTAATTGCACTTTTAAAACAAATTTTTGCTCCAGAAAATGTCCAACAACTCCGACCGACTGTGCAACTGATGTCATACAAAAGCCTTGTAAATAATTGAAGAGACAGGGGCGTATTTACACGGAATAACTCATTGATTTTTGACAAAATTCTCAAACATTTTTTAAGACAAAAATAAGGTGACTGAAGAGAAAAAGTTACCTTATGCCTAATAACATATTTTGGAGAAATTGAATTATATTGTGTATCAACGGCTCTGCCTAGGAATATCTATAGTGACCACAAGTTATGGTTGGAAGAACGAAGACCAATCCATAGGTTACGTCGATTTCTTGACAATTCACAGTTCATCTCTAACGTGAGTGTGGTGGAGGTGCTGAAGGGCGGGGGGCGGGAGTAAGAGGAAGACGCGGGAGCTGTGGTGGGGGATGCCGGGGGTTGGTTGGCGGGGGTGGGCGGGGGAGCGGCGCCAGTGCACGCACGACAACTCCACCTTCCGCACGGGTTAAAAAAAAGTGTTGGGCAGGAGTTAAGAGGCACGTGGAAAAAAAGAGAAAATAAGAGGCGACTCGTGTTGTTTGAACGACTCGGAAAGATCGTTGACTCACATCCCCCCATCGCCAGGGAGGTTTGGGATGAAAGAACGTTACATTGCTAGGAGGAGGGAAAAAAGCTACGACGCAAATTTCCTTTTCACTAAAAGAGCAAAATAAACTATTGCTTAAAAAATTTGTCATCAACATTCTATCACACGGAAATAAAATTTAAATCCCACATATTTCTGCAGATTCTTGGGGCAATGATGGGTATCCGAGGACAATAAGATTGCAACTTGATAACAAACGTTATTCCGAAAAACATTAATATCGTGTGACATAGCAAATACCGTGATAAAAATAATTAGGCACCTAATGACATTATATATGGAATTATTAGTAAATTGAAAATGGTCTACAAAAACGGAAAAACTAAAGTCAAAATATTTATTTGAAGCAAGAACGGCTTTATTCTCGAATTCATCTGATGCTAAAAAGTGTTAATTTTATAAATCAATTAATAACCAATTCTCGACTTTCGAAAACTATGAATGACCAAAAATGACTTTCGATGACTATGAATACTGTAAATAAATTTATAACTTTTTAACATCCAGCTAAAAAAATTTGATTTGAAAACAATTATTTGAAATATTGGAGGTATTTTCTTTGAGTCACGCAATAGCACAACTTCCTAAAATAGTTCCAAGCCAGAGGCAAAAAGGCGTCTGAAAGAAATACGGGATCGTTTTGGTCAGGCGTCGATACTTCCTCTGCCTCTCTCCTCGTGGGTGTTAATTAGTGCGAGCTCTCGCGGACGAGCGAGCATGTTTTTTAAGCCACGCTCCCCCACGGCATTTCTTCCGATCAGCCGAAGATCTTGGATTTCATCGGTGAGAATAATCTGGTCGGGAATGAGATACAAGATTCCGAATCCGCAAATCCAGCCCTATAATTCAATTACAGTCCTTCACTTGCATTTAACACCAAGCAATGCTCGATTTTACTCCATATCCGGGACAATATCATGGAGATAATACTTTGAACCGCAACACTCCACAATTAGTCTTTATTTCAATAAACATCAACTTTTAAAAAACATTGTTTCGTGTTCAATCAATCCATGAAATCTTTTAGAAACAAAATTAACATCTAAATAACATTTGAGCATACAAGGGCCGATATAAGCTTCAAAAAAGCGTCCTATTACAGCCATAACGTGTTACTTTGACGCCTTATAACTACGTAGTGAACAGTTGGATAAATCTTTTTACTACACGAATCACTGCTTTATGATAACTTTCATGCCACCAACAGTAAGAACTGTTATTCTGAATAGTTTTGCACGTAATACAAATAAACTTAAAGGATGATATGAATTAAAGGGAAATTCGGAGAATTCACCTCGAAGTTATGACAGTTTAAATTCAGGTGAACATGATTTTAGCGCGGGTAAAATTATACGTATATGAAACACGAATACCGAGCATAATGGGTAAAAGGTGCGGAATAACGCTAGAGGATAAAACATAAAACATTTATGAGCATGTTAAACAATAGATACGATCAATAATTGCTTGCCTATAGCTCATAAGTTTTACAAACCAACCTCAGTATCGTATAATGGGAATTGCAAGTTGAGTACCTTTGGCCTCAACTTTGTGAAAATTCAATAAAAAAAATATTCAAGACACTTTACGCTAAAAATCTTTATTAAACAACCGGTTTCACCAGATTTAAGAAATAACTGTGCATAATGTTTAATTTACAACACAATGCAAGAAAGGAACTATTAAACTCGGCCTTCATTGTCAAAGATTCTATTTCGCTGGGAGGAACATGCAAGTCGCAGGGAGAATAGCTCCTATGGTCTACCAATTGGTCAAATAATGCCAAATTCTATTGAAATCGACGAATTTAGCTAGCGAGAAGCACCCCTTGAGGTGCGCCGCACAAAAAATAGAGAAACTATTTCCCCTGAGATAAGGGATGAGGAAGTGGTGTCCAAGTTAACGACGACGATTTAAAAACCTGATAGGTAAAGAAGGTCAAGTCGAGTCGATCGCTGTGAATTCAACGACACGACACCTGACGAGGCCTAAAAAAGCAATGGATTAGGTTTACGCCAGCTCTTATTTGCAGTTATCTTAATTTAGATCCCAAAAAAATATACCTTGGATCGAATAGAATCCATAGATAAACATCTAACGTACCCTGCTACCTATAGAAACTTCTTCCTCTATATTTCTATCTTTCCCGACTTTTTATAGATGGCCAATCCTTTTCCTTCCCTGCTGCTCCTATCCACAATTCCACCTCATGGTTACAGATCATTTCATTATTAAATAACTTCACCCGGGAAAGCAACAGATCCTATTTCAGGAAAAACAATATGAGGCTACAGAAAAGAATGCAGTCCATGATCGATACTAGAATATGAATCAACATTCAATTTAATCTTCATTTTTGGAAAACATTGTCCACGAAAGGATGAGTTCAATAACAGCAGCCCTTACCATCGGAAAGCATCATCATTACCTATTGCCATGAATAGTAATTTTAAAGGACGTTATTACGATTTCAGTCTCAGGCAATAGGGGACTGCGACAAATAGAAACACATTTAATAAACTAAATTAATACTTATGCATAGACCATCCTATCGATTATAAATAAAGAAAATAGCACATTTCTATTATCCATTTCACCCTTACAGTAAGGCACCGTCAAGCTCAGTGGCGGGTTAATAAGAGTTTGAGATCAGAGGGTTTCATTGAGCAGAGTATCTCATCACTCCGTTATAGCTAATTGTGGTAATCGGAAGATACTCTGCGTGGCGGGAAAGGAGGCGGGACGCTACTTTTCCCGCCCTAGGGTGCGTGGGTCCAAGTAGCATTTCTTAGAATTCGGACCACGCCCGAGGGTACTCTACCCTTTCCCGCTGCGACCCCTTTCCCTCCACCCGCACCCCAAGAAAATAGCTATATAGGGCAGAAATTGTGGCCCGCGGTGGACAGTTTTTCGTGGCAGTACAGCAAGTGCGGAGTGCTTGGGCAGAGCGAGTTCGTCGTTCGGGGACTGCTACGACTCTCCTCGGGGGACTCTTCGGGACCTAGACGCGGGAGCTGCGGTAGATCTCGAACGACGACTCGAGTGGGAATCGAGCCGGGTACAACAAGATCCACGTACATCGGCACCGCCTCTCCCTACTCGCCGCCACGTAAGTTCTCTGCCCAAGCATTCCACCTCCGTGCGCGCCAGCCTCAAATCCCTCCCTCCCCGTGCAAGTGCAAGAACTGAATAAGAACGAACAATAAATACTGTGTTAATTACTCCCAAATGAGCATTTGATTCGCTCCCCCTTCGGGACCTTATCCAGACCGAAGACCTACCAGTAGGTAGCAGTGTCGTCCCGTCGCGACATAATGACAAGCTAGGAACTCAGGATTAGGGCGGATAGCATCAGAGACATTCCTGAAAAAAACATCATGAAATGAAACGGAAGGAAAGGAGTTTCTGAACCATAGTGAAAATCCGAGGGGGGTCTCCACGCTTATCATTCGAGGGTAAAGCCTTCCGTCATACATTACCTGAGGAATATTTTCGTCGCGGACCAAAAAGAAACAAGAAGTGCTAATTAACTCCAAACGAGAGAAAAACAATCCTAAACTCGTCTCAAGGAAAACGAATCGCCTAATTTGCGAACGGGAATTGGGTAACCACACATCGGACAATGCGAGACGCACAGCCTTGGATGCTTCGCATAGTTAGGCACAGGAGATAACGCCGGGTACAACCGACATGAACTAGCGCACCTTAGGGCAGGGATGAGAAGGACTACGGATGCATGGGCTGCGGCCAAGCTATGATTTACGATGTTCTGAGAGGCAAGCCCACATCAGATACCCACATCGTTCTCTCCCACTACTGATACATCAATTCCCATCACTCGCTGCACTCAACCCACCGCCATAACGATGACACTAATTTCACAGCGAACGGAAGATAACGCGTCCAGACTATGCGGCGCGTCCGTTTTCAGCGGGGGCTTCCATCTCCAAGAGCCTTTGGTTTTCGGTCCCACACGCAGTCACACCTCGCACGCACCAGAATGATTAATGTCGGAGCCGAGCGGGAATGTTTCCCACTCGGCGGACGAGAGGGCTTGGCATTCTACAGTGAAGCCTCTCGTCAGAATTGCGAGTGACGCGAGCTAAGTGGTCATTGCGCGGACGGGCGTGATTTCTCCGGCGATTAAGGAAAGAAGGCGACCGACAGCTCCGGATGCGGTTGCAGAAGAGCGATGGCTCACTCGGGAGGAGAGGGACGGGATTATTCGCGACTTTCATTCCCGGGAGATCTCCTAATTCGAAGGATGGACGCTCTGCGAAAGAGTCAAGGGATAACAGAGCGCTGAAGGTAGATGCACAATAGCCGAAACGTAACGCCAACATTTATGTTTAGTGATTACATTTTTAACTAAATCCATTTATTGCGTTTAGCATACACGGTCATTCTAACCCACGCTAATGAAGATGCAGATATTATTACTAGGAAATGGAAAAATGTAAAGAATAAAGGCCACTTAATATAAATAATCGTAAAGAAAGTCATTTTGCTTTTTCAACATGGATATTTATTTTCAACCGACCATCATTTTGTCATATGGTAACAATTTAAATTTTTAACACATCACGAACAAACTACTCGTAGTAAGTAAGGTACGCTCATTCAAATTCTGATTTCTTCCTTTTTCCGCTAACTAAGTTTTAAAGAGAAAACGTTTTCACTATAATCATAAAAAAGAATAATAAGTATACAAAATCAATGCTAGAAGTAAAACAATACTACCGAAGGAAGGGATGGGGAGGATAGCTTTAGATGGTTTAGTATATGGTCTTCGTTAAATTCCAGGTGCCATCAAAGCAAAAAAAAGAATTGTATTGAAAACTGGGTACCAAATAATTGGGCACTTTCGTAGAGTGGTCTTTCTTACTGCACAGAAATCCACAGGTGATTAACTTTAAACTATCACAAATTAATTTCTTGAATTAGCCCCGATATAAAATCTTATATTCATTTCTTTTGCACAGAAACCGGAAAAATTAGGAACATACACTAACATAAGTATAATGATTGCATATCAATATACCCTCTCCGAGAGGCTAAGTACGAGGGTCCAAACGGGGCACGTAAAAACTTCGGTAAACCCAAAACGCTATTTACAATACTAGAATAGCGACAAAATAAGGACTCAATTCACCCATCAAGCTACTATAGTAAAAAAACTAACCAACGGAATGGACTGTTGAGATGAGGAATCGGAAGACGGACGACCAAAGGGAAAAAATTGCAAACGGTGAGATTGCTCGGGATGGGAGATTGGGAGGTGCTCTGAAGGAGGGGAGTACGGGTGAACGCAATGACTGAGCGAGAAGGGGAGGGCAAAGAGAGGCAGCTTCTGGCTGCTGTAAGGGGGGAGAGCGGCGAGGGTGACGGGAGGGAGGGGGGGAGGCTTAAGAAAGCACATTCACTTTCCGAGGATCGTTTGGGGTAGGTCGGGGGGGAAAGTGAAAGACCGCGGCCGGTGGGGAGGGTGCATGGATGAGAAGAAGGGGTGGCGAGAGAACAGGTGAGCCCAAAGAGGGTTGGAGCAAACACAGGGAGGAAAACGGCTGGAGTGAAAAGAAAGTGTGAACCCATCCATGCTTCTCCGGGAAGCATTCGCGGCATTGCTGCCCCAATGACGTGATCCGCCTCATGTATTCAATCGAATTCGACTTCACCTAGGGAAGTTACCTCATATCTATTACTCTATTTTATCTATTACTCTACTATCTATTACTAAGAAAAAATAGGGTGGTAACAGGGCTTATGGATAATGTCCACAATTTATACATTCCAGTTAGGATAGAATAAACCGGTATTTTTTAATGACTGAATTTTCCCGTCAAACTCAAGCTATTGTCAAGAAACTTTCTGGGTAAGTTAGGTAGATCCTGTTCAAAATTTTCCTATTTTTCAAATTAAGAAAAATAATTAAAAGTAAAGGGTAAAATTATCAAATTCAAATTACGAGCAAAGTAAGTTTTCACTCAATCACTGATTCAACCCGGAGGTTAATTTTGGTAAGGTGAGGGTAGAGTTCACCATCGACTAAGCCACAGACACGATCCTCCTATCAGCAGCTCAATGCTCGACCCAGTAGACCACCATGTTCCCTTACTCCAATTGAAGCATACAAGAAAATATAATTTTTAATATGAATGTCGCTCGAAGTAGTGAATTGACGGTGCAACACTCCACCCGACGACTGATAGAAAAACTGTAAACTTTGAACGCACCTACATTTTATAAGAGTCGAAACCTAAAAAACTTATATGATAAATAGAGGTGCTAAGTTTTTCTCCATGATTTCGATCTCCTTGAAGAGTAGGACGCTTTTGTTTAATTCCTGCAGCGATCTTCAAGAGAATGATTATGATTTTTTTCCCATGTTTTATCACTAACGCATATGGCAAAGAAGAACGCAGTAAGTTTTCCACATCATGAAGCACAGAAAAAAGGGATATAAACAACGGAGCCACGAACAGGAGAAGGTCTTAAAGGAGGATCAACAGACAGTACCTCAAGGCTATATTTAAGGCCAGTCAAGTAGGATACTCGGCAACAGTTTAAAGACACTGGATAAATGGAGGGATCCAGTCAGCCAATCCAACTTCAAACAAGTATAATCCAGGACACTAATAATGAATAGTCACTCTTTAAAAATTTGATTTAATTTATATTGTAATACATGCAGATTTGAACTCAGGAATGCTCTGAGGAAAGGGGAGGATTTTCTGAGCGCCCTCACGATATACTAACAAGGAACGTCCAACATCCACTTGGTATAAAATGTATTCAATTAGGGTACCTTGAACCTTCCCGCAAAATTAAAGCCTATATAACAATAAACGGAAATATAAGGGCGGCCATTATTAATTTTTTATATCCTTCATTTTGACGGCCCAGCCTTATCTTCAATCACACCAAGAACAAAGGTTTTGAGCTTTTAGTCCCGTGAAATCTGAGTAAATGGCCACCGCCCTCAGGGAAGCTCATCTAAATTCACTCTGCTTCCGCTGGCGAGCTCCTTTAAACCAGGGTTAAGCAACTGATTTCACGCACGTTTGAACAAAAAAAACTTAAAAAAAAAAAAGAACGCCGCATGGTGTTTCGAACGAGGCAAATGACTTCGAAAGCAAAAACAAAAATGAAATTATGAGAAAGAAAGCGGAGTGGACAAAAGATTAAGAAACGGATACGCACGGAAAAAAATGACTAACGCCTTCCCCAAGCACGAATCGAATCACAATTTCAACGGTACGATGATTTCTTATTCTCGCACAACAAACCTCTTCCTAGACCACTGTCCTTTCCAAACGAAAAAACAATGGAAATGCGAATAGCACGGACAGCCAAGACAAATGTGTACTGCAAATGGGGCATTATTACTGAACGTCCAAGTTTTCTTTAAATACGCTACTATTTAATACTTTAAATACGTTAGTCTAGTCTCACAACGGAATCAACCGTTACCAGGAATTGACTTAAGAGTGACCATAGGTAGAAATAGTCCAGGTGCCTACATATATTGTTCTTCAAATAGGTTGTAACCCGAAACAGTATTAATATCTTTGCGATTACGACAATGGCATAATAAAGACAAAGGGTGGCCTGGAGATTTCTCTAAGGCACCAAATTTTACATTTTTTTTGCTAACAAGACAAATTTCGCTGAACTAAGAATACAATGTGATCCGCTAGAAAAATACATAAAATGATTGAACTATTTGCCTCTCAGCAAACTTCAATGAATTTCCCAGCAGCTGAAATAATTTACTTCTATAAAAAGAATGCATACAAAAATCTTAAAATATACATAATACATTGAGACAAGAGCTACGTATAACCAATCGCAAGACTTTTGGCCAATGGTAGAACCTTTCATTCAATTCTTTCAGCAGTCAAAGTTTAAAGTTAAATTATATAACGCCAAATTTAAGAGCATAACTGATTGACTGGAAATTAACAAAAGCAACATGTCGAGTGTGAAATTTCATCGAATTTTTTTCCACGTTTGCCACAAATAAAATGGGGAATTCAATTGAAAAGTAGATATGTCAAAACAGCAATCGCACAGTGGCATTATAAAGGAGGGTATAGAGAAAAGGCCAAATCCAATTCCACGGTACGCGAATTTATGCATGCATAATAGCGTTAGTGAATACACGAACGTTGGTTCGGTCACGTAGTTTCACTAACATAAGTATCACACTCTCTCCCTACGTCAGAGAAGTAGAAAAAATACCTAAACGGATCTCACGGAACATTTAACACCGGGGGATTTTTCTGCTCCCCATTACTGCGTTCAAAGTGAGACAGAAATAAAAGCGGAGGAAAGAAAGAGGGAGAGAAATTTTCTCTGGGAAGAGAACAATGAAAACCGTTCCTGGGATGAAACAACGTGATCCACCAATAAAGAAATTCGACCGCGGCAAATAAGGGAACGAAAGAGGAAAAGGAGTCTAACACAGGAGGAGATCCCTAAATGTCTGGGAGCCTTTCAAGAAGCGACCATGCGCCACCCAGTATACAGAACAGTCATTTTCTCGGAAACTCAAAACTGGGCATCCGATGTATACCCAAAACTGGGTATAAACGCAGTTTCGTCGACGGAAACATATATGGTTGGTTAAAGGATAAGCTGATAAAATGAAACGTGGGCACGGCGGCCTATTATTTTCGGAGTAATTATCTAATTCATGCCGAGTCAAAATATGTTGCTATATTCAAAAAGTACAGTCAGCCGACTCAAAATGCTGAAGAAGGTCAATTAAAAATATTTTTCCTAAAAATTAGTCAATGATATAGCTAAACTCTTATTTTTAACATGCTACGTAAGTGAATTAAAACTTATCAGCAATTTCCTACAGATACTTTTATTCTTTCCTACAAACACTCTTCAACGATAATACGAAATGCTAATGAATCAGGTCGTGTGAATAAAAGTGCTCGTGGAAAATTGCTAGTAAGTTTCCATTCACAATACGTTTATATTACCACCAGATTATGCCTGAATCAACTCTCTACAGTTGTAATTAAGTACACATTTGTTTCAGATCACTAACTCACGGTGGATCACTTAAAGAAAGATGATACTCTAAAGGTACTCTTAAGGCCAGGTTACACGATCCATTAAACACGTACGGGTTAATGTCTAAATGTATGAACGCGTGAATGAACACGAAAATACACCGTGTAACCACCCAACTTGTGCGAATGCATGAACGGAAAATAGAACCTGTTCTTTAATTTGGTTCATGCATTAGTACATGTTCCGTTCCGGTCCACCAAAATCATTGACGCAAACGTACATTAACTATTGCGTATTAATGTCCCGCGTAACCAGGCCTTAAAGTTTAATTTTGGGGTCGATTTTTTTTTTAAATTAGTTAGCGACCGACTCGGATTACCCACGCAAGTACAGAAAAGGTAAGAGGACTGAAAATAAGACAAAGGGAATAAGAACGGAAAGAGAAGAGAGCAAAAGGGTGAGAAGATCCATCACGCATCATCAAACCGCGTTCCACCCGGGACCTTAACGCACGCTCACGTCCGCGGGGTGGATGAGCTGCACTTGCTCCAACGATGAAAAAAAACATCCCACTCCCACACTCCATATCACATCCAAGTCGAAAACTTGTGGAAAATAAAAAAATAGGGAGAATAAAAAAAAAGAACCGCCCTCCCCATTTAATCCCCACTACTTCCACACCTGCCCTGCCTGTCCTCTCTCAAGGACCCTTCCCAACCCCCCACCCTCCCCACCAAAGAAGGCACCTTTTGTGCCACCCCCACTCAACCCACGCGGGGCACACCTTACCATTAACCCTCCACAACCCACACTCGACCGAGAGAGCATTCCCTTCGGCTACCCTTACGCTTGCTTTCTCCCCATTTCTTCCTCTACCTGCCCCTCCCCTACCAGCTACCTCCCCTCCACTAGCCCCGTGCACTTCCCTCCTCCCCCCTCCCTCCTCGGCGTGGAGTGAGTGAACCGGCTTCCACGGCGGCGACCTTGGTTCTGCCGAAGGAGTTCCTTCCCCCCCTCTTTTCCCCCCCTTTTGAAACGCACCCCGGCAGCACACACACTCCGCCCTTATCTCCCTCCTCCGAGGCAGTTCGTCCTCCTTTCCCACCGTCCAAAGCACTCCCACGCCCCCGACGTCTCCACCAAACTCAGTCAGACTCATTTCCACGGCTGAAGACATTCCCGAACTGTGGTCCACTATGATTAAATTATAGCAATGATCTAATGTCAAAGTGATGTTATCATTATTCACTGAATGACCGTTCTGGTAAATGAAGTTGTACCTGTCCAAAGGTATGAAATAGGAAAATCTATGCTAAATGATGCCGAGTTCTCTTCATTACGTTTAAACTGTTGTTCATATAATTCAAGTATTCTACCGATTAAGGTAGGCCTCCATGGAGTACTAAAAATGTATTATGTAAGCCTCCCCTTGCTTCATGTACTTCCCTCTTCAATTCACTACTAGGCCTACTCCCTTTCATTCTAGGCCTACTCCCTATTTAAGAATTATTTTCTCTTCCTTCCCCTCCCTCTTTTATCCAACATTCTACCCTCCATAACTGTTTTCAACATCCCCTGCTCCTAAGTACTCCCTTCATCCATACCTTCTTTATCCTTCTTATCTCATCTAAAAACTGTCTCCCTTCACCCACCATGTCCAGAACTTCGTCGTTTCTCCTTCCTTTCCGTCCACTTCACCTTCTCCATTCTTCGATTAACCCATAGTTACGTCAAAACAATGTTGTTATTCACTGAATGATCGTTCTCGAAAATGCCGATCTCGATGGGTTAAAGGGTGAAGACCTCGTCCGCCAAACAAGAGGTCGCGGGTTCAAGTACCGCCTGGGCAGGTGGTCCCTAGTGTAAAATAGGTGTCAAAGGCAAATATAAGCTGTTGCTAAAAAAAAGTTGCAATCGTCCAATGCGATCGAATAGGAAAATCTATGTTAAATCATGCCGAGTTCTCTTCATCACGTTTAACTTGTTTTTCCTGTTATTGAACAAAATCTAACGGTTGAGATAAGTTTGCATGGAATATTATGAATTCAAAGGGAAGTAATAACTAATTCCATAAAATTGAAATAAAACGTTCTTTCCTCCATTTTAAGGTACTCCACATCACAATCCAATCGCTAAGCGTAATCTAGTTTGATCCTCCCATAGGGTGGGGGCGATGATAAGCCTCCGTATCCGGATTACAAAGTTGAAAATATCTTAGCTCTCAACCGTAAAGTTACGTAATGACTACGCCGATGCTATGCGAATAAATCCTCCTATTCCTCATTTGCAGGGGATTTCCCAGCATATAAAGAAGTTGCTCATAAAACCCCCTTCCTCTCAGTTCCCAGCTCTTCCACACCATCCATCAATCATAGTCATGCTTTGTTTTCACAATGTTGTCGTCGAAACTCTGGATAGTGTAAAAAATTATAAAAACTAGAATTTTATGAGTAATTCAGATGACAGCAATTCAAAAAATGTTTCCTCTCGGACAAAATGGCGTGCAGCGTACTTCTATGAATGACAAACGAATTTCCATTAAACAGCAATAACTGTTCTTCATGCGGCTAGCTTATTTGCGTCATCGAACTATAAACGCAAGAATGAGCGCCAAAATGCACCGCGTATCCACCCAAATTGCACGGATAGATTAACAGAAAATAGAACCAGTTTTAATTCGGTTAATAAATTCGTACATTTTCCGTTCCGCTCCACTAAAATCGTTCATGTATTTAGACATTAACTCGTACGGCTAATCTATCGCTTAAACATGCCTTGATATGATATAAGGAGTCTCGAGTGAGAGTACGATTTAGAGCATATTCAGACCTAAATTGCCTGAAAACACTGAACTTGTGCCATAAAAAGTCCTAACTTTTTACGCAAAGTTCCTCACGCAACAAAACAGGAATATCTACCAGATGATAATCCTGTCATTGATGTATAGCTTATTTTGAGATGTTCAGACACACTTCCTCGGTCATTCAACCTCGTGATTGGCCTCATTCTCCACGAATTGGTCTCGCATGCAATGGGTATTAAATTGATAATGAAGTAACTTAAAGGAGCCAACAATCATATCCATTTCCGCACTCACAATCAGATTTCAATAAAACTTACTAATGCCATACGCAGAATTACTATCGTTTTAATTTATAAGTAGGGGAAAAAATCTCAGACGCGACGGGAAGGTAAAAAAACAATGATTCCAATGCTTGTAACCGAAGAATACAGCAGCCGACAAAACACAAAGAGACTAATTTAATTGGAGATAGGAGTCTAAAATATTATCAACCCTTTCACTAAAAGATGACGACAAAAAGAATCCAACGGTATATAAAAGCAGTCAGAGGTCGGGGAAAATCTGAAGAAAAAAAAGGGCCGTCCTTTTGACACGGTGACGCAAATACTTTCAAATTGTCACATTTTAGGCTCGAATAATGACCCAAAACGTCGTAATAGTTTACTTTTTTTAGGAGGGGAGAAAATATGATGCCCTCATGTTTTCACGCTCGCAGCCTCACTTGACACACTCCGAAACCGGTCTTCGGAGGAGCAGAGAGAGTTAGGAAGGGGGAGATCTATCTTTCCTTGATGCCTCCACCCCCTTCTTACTCGACTGCCTGCCCAAACACTGCTCGCTACAACCAAAAGGAGCCCAATCCCGCGGCGTAAGCCCCTCGCCCGTCCCAAACAAAGACTGTCTCGTAACACATTAACCCTGTCTCTTCCACGCCCATTAAAGGGAGAAGAAGGAAAAAAATTCTACCATCTTCCAATATAAATGGTAAAGAAAAGTGAGGGTTGCGAGGAGGGGGTGGAAAAGGAAGGGTTGTAGGAACCAAGGGAGGACTTCGGCGAGGAGAGAAAAAAAATGATATGGGCACATAAAAAAATACTGTGGAGATGATTGGGGAGCGAGAGCTTGGAGAGGAACAACCATCAAACATGGACGGAAAAACCTCCTCCAAAATTGGGCATCTTTTGCTTTCGGCCTATACTCGACTCTGTGAGGACTTTTTGGTGAAGATAGTGGGGTAAAATGATCGGAAAAAACTACCACAAGACATGCATACAAAATGTGAAATAAGCAGTTATGGTCACTTTTACCAAACGGCCGAAGCGTTTTCTCGGGAATATGAAGTCTTCATCATTTCCTCTTCCAGCACAAGAAGTCTTTACCCTGAGAGCGAGACGGGATATATTTATTAGACTCTCATCTATCGCCTCGACCCTCAATGGAATCAAGGTATACTCGGTACTGAACGATGGTAAACTGAAATTTTCGTGATGTAAAATGATTAGAATCGGGGTGAATTAGAAGCATAACCTTCGTGTATGGCGTATGTAACGCACGGCGGCTTCGGTAGCGGCGGGTTAAAGCCCTCGCCAGCCAATTCAAAGGTCGTGGGTTTGAGTCCCGCTTGGCTTAATTTATTTTTATTTTATTTTTTTTATTTTAATAAAGAGATACACATACAGCAATACTGCCAATTTAAAGTGCACTTATAACAACACATATTAAATAATTAAATAATAATGATTTGATTACAAATTTAAATAAAATAAAAAAGAAAAACAAACATTTATCCGGCTATCTAGTCATTTATGTGATAAATATGTTAATGCCCGATGAGTAAAATTTTTAAGTGTCAGACCAAACGGATCAATATCACTGGGCAGAGTATTTATTAAAAGGGAAAGCCTATGGAAAAGAGAGCGCTTAATTACAGATAGCCTGGGTGTAGGAATGTGGAGTAAAGAAGTAGATCGGGTGTGGCGGGAAGGTACTCTAATGTTGAGGAAGGAAACAATGTCAGGACTGTCGAAGTGGGAGTTAAGGGTATTATAAATGAATTTGATGTCTGATTGAAGTCGGAGAAGGGATAAACTAGGGACGGATAAAGAGGATAAAACTGCACTAGTAGGTGACTCGCGGAGATTTGGGTTTCTAAATTTTACAATTTTTGCAAAAAAAGTTGTAACACTGTTAAGGGTGGCAAGATTAGTGGGGGCAGACATTGACCAAATTGGGGAGCAATAATTGATCACCGGAAGAACTATGGTTGAGAAGTAGGATTGGAGGGCCTTAGTACTGGAGATATCCGTGAACCGGTAGAGTAGTCCTAAGAGTGACATGGCTTTAGATTTGATCGCGTGAATGTGTTCAGAGAACAGAAGTTTTTGGTCCACAATAATTCCAAGATCTTTCATGGATGACACACGATTAAGAGGCAAGAAGTTAATTGCATAATCAAAAAGGATAGGAGTTTTCTTCGCAGATATTGTCATTGTGGTGCACTTCTTAAAGTTCAATTGCAGCCTCCAGAGAATGCACCACTCTGTGGTCTTTTTTACGGCATCCTGTAGCATATTACAGTCTGCGAGATTATTTATCTTTTTAAATAGTTTGCAGTCATCAGCATAAAGTAATGTATTGACTTGGGAAGAACGGACAATGGGGGCAAGGTCATCAATAAATAGGTTGAAGAGGTAAGGTCCAAGAACGCTACCTTGAGGCACTCCGGAGGTAACGTTAGACCAGGAAGATGAGATACCAGCGAGTATTACTCTTTGGGATCTGTCACGGAGGAAACTGGACAAGAGACTGAGGAAGTTGCCATAGATATTAAAGCGGGAGGCGAGTTTATGGAGGAGAAGTTTATGGTTAAGGGTGTCGAAGGCTTTGGAAAAGTCAAGAAAGATGGCGTCAAGTTGGGACTTTTCGGCCATCGATTGTACGGCATGTTGCTGAAATATGGATAGGTTTGTAAGACAAGAGCGACCCGGAAGAAAGCCGTGCTGATCAGGGGAGAGAAAGGGAGAAGTAAAGTAGTAAAGTCGGTTAAGGATGATCCTTTCACAGACAGAGGAAAGAACGGGAAGTATTGAGATGGGCCGATAATTAGAGACGTCATTTTTAGGGCCAGTTTTATGGATAGGAATAACATTTGCTATTTTCCATTGTGAGGGAAATATGCCATAGTGGAAGCAGCGATTTAAAAGGAGGGCAATGGGAATTGAGAGAGTCTGAGCACAGTTGCGAACGAATATAGGACTGAGACCATCAGGGCCAGGTGAGCGGCAGAGGGGAATCTTAGATAGATATTTTGCAACTTCCTTGGGATCTGTCCGAATTTCTGAGAGGCAGTGGCTGTTGACAGGGGAGAGGGAAAAGTCGTCTGTAAGTGTGAAATTTGACGTCGGTGCTTGACTTCCGGTGAAATATTCAAGGAAGAAGTTTGGTCTGTCTGTTCCTACGGCACAGGAATTTTTGAGTGACACAGCATCGGGAATTCGAGGGATATTACGGCGTTTATTGAGAAGGGTCCAGAATTTTTTTGGATCTGAGGTTATGGAGGAAGACAGTTCAGAGATATTCTCCTTATAGTCACGGCGTATTAGGGATTTAGACAGGCGACGAAGGTCCGAGAACACTTTGTAGGTGTTTTCACTGGGGTAGTCTCTACATAGATACCAAGCTCGATTTTTGTTCCCAAGGGTATGATAAGGGCATAATTGCCCCTAAACAAAACATAGATGTCTGTTCTTATAATTGTTAAATGTTATACAAACCCATTACAAAGACCAATTAGCGCTGTTTTAGATGGTGTAACAATAATTATTTTTTTTAATAACAGCAAAATTCATCGAATGCAACATATACCTGAAAATCGATGCCATCTGATATTCAATGAGTACCTACCATCAGATCCGTATAATAACCAAAATTACAGTCCCTAAAATATATACTTTATTACACCTTTCTGGCGTTTTGCATTAACCGATTACTTTATGAAATTATATGAGCATAATCATCACATCAAACAACAAGCCAGAATTTAAGATTTTGTCCCTTCTCCGCGAAATTTATAATAAAATCAAAAATATTTATTTCATTTCATAAATCTCATTCATTTTTTAAAGTAATGATCTTTTAGGCAATATTTCTTCACCTGATACACTCTTATACACTCATACAAATTTCTTACGAAACCACCCGTTCACGGTGCCTGAAAAGGTGGTGTGAAGAGGACGACAATTATTCACCTCGGCCATCCCTTTGATACCTCCAATAGTCCTTCGAACGTCACAGTATGTGCGCTCAAATTTACGAAACAAGCAATACATCGTTCAGCACAGGGGAATACCCTTAGCATCATCCAGACCCGCCCAACACCCCCACGGCCGACCACATTCACTTGTTTCTCATCTGTAGATCAGCCTCCCTCGCCTTCACTCACGTCCCCCCCCCTGCCCCGCCGCACCTCAACCCCACTCTCCCTATCCAGCCTCTCCCGCTCCTCCTTACGCTTTAACGTCGCTTGAGGCATCAATCGACCTCGAGGTCTCACGCACCGAATGAGGAACGGGAGAAAAACGAAACGCAGAGAAAGACTGGGTGAAGTGGGGAAGGGAAATGTGAAGTTGAAAAAAATAAAATAAAAAAGGAAAGCGAAGGGGGGGGGGGGGGGGAAGTGAAAAGAAGAACACAGTCCGTGTGAGTCTCAACCCCCTCCCCTCCCTCTCCTCTCCGCTCTCTTTACCCTCCGACCCTGAGAGAGGAGAAAAAGAGGTTCGTCACCCTCCCTCAAGGTTGCTATATCAAGCAGACGGTTTGTGTGTGCTAAGCCGGAGCTATCTCCGAGACATGGCTAGCTAATAAGTATAAATAACGTGGCTGCGCGGTACCGAAAGCTGATGCCAACAATGAAACTGCGTGATATCATTATCATTATTATTTCATTGGAGGTGATCAAATGGTTAATTTAGGTTAAAATGGAGCATTTTTCATGTACGCTGGCCTTTCATCCCTCCTAAATTGGTCTTTCATCCCTCAAAATTGGTCCATCTCAGATCACAATAAAGCTAATTCCTTTCTATTCTATCAATAAATCCTACTCTATTCCTCCTCCTTCCCGACTAACCTAACACTCCCCGAACGCTGTTTCCAGCGCCTCATACCAGCATAGCACTCTCGGAGGTCAATGTGGAAACTAGAAATGAGTTAAATGATCAATAATAATGGTATTTTAGTATTCATTCGAAATGAACTAACATACTGCTAAAAGATAAACATGCTATCGACTGGATTGGCCAACCAGATGTCTTTACAGTCGCGGAAAGGTCGGAGGAGGGAGGTGAGAAGATAGATGAGTGGGGCGATTTTGTTTTTAAATCCCATCTGCACGAACCGAAGCCAAACCTCGCTCGTTACTATACTATAAGACACCGTAAAAGGATAAATTAACATGTACGAGACGCTATCGCATAAACGCGAGAATAAACGCATAGATGCACCGTGGAACCGCCTAACATACTCCAATTCATAAAAAGAAAATATAAACTTTTCTAATTTGGTTCAAACTATCGTACACGTTCCGTTCCGGCGACCCAAAATGGTTCACGCACACACACACACACACACACTAACTCACGCCTGCTTATGTTTCGTGTAACGAGGTCTTTACACTGAAGCGATTGCTACTTATGGATAATTCTAGCTTCCCCTCTTTGAGAGTAACAACCGATTCAAAATGGTTTTCCTCGGGGTAGGGGGACATGCACTGGGGAGGGAAGGGGCTGATGGCCGCACTGGGACTGGTTTCGATGACGTGCAATTAAAAAGATTCCCCTCGCCAACACCCAAATTGGCCCCAACCACTTTTGCCCACCATATAAACCTCCCTCCGCCGAGCCTATTGTTCCAAATAGTCCGCATATTTGGAGAGGGGTGAAGAATTTCTCCGACACCGACGCCGGCACAGGTGCAAAAACTTGGGAAGCTGCTCGGGAACACGGTAGAAAGGGCTACATTTAGCGTCTAAATATAAATGGCATATTAACTAACCAAATATACTGTGTTCTATTATGTACAAGGAATGAAAATACCCCTAAGGCGCCAGGACAATAGGAGTCGTCTAGAGGATCGAGAATCTAGTAGTGTAGGCCTATGAAGTGCTACGCTTTCGCCATTTTCCACTTGAAATATTCCAGTAATCGAAAGCAACCTGCTTTGAATTTTTAAGGTAAATTTAAGTTGTGGAGTGACACAAATTACCAAGAGATAACTTCTCTCATTCCAAACGAAATTTGACTGAATAAATAAGTCAATCAAAGAGTTAATACCTAATAACCCTCTCGGCAGAAGGTGAGGTACATCGCAATTGAAGCTTCTCCACCAATATTTGCATATAAAGGACAAAGAAGAAACCTCTAAAAAAGTATTTTCTACTTTGTGTAATTGAAAAAGTATTTCAAAACAACGGAAAATTAATATAATTCACATCTACAACCATTCAGTGACTTAAGTCAAGCTATTCAGTTAGGGCTCCAGGACTATTTAGTATAGGAATATTTCTACGAAGGCTCGCGCGTAATAACTTGCGAGCAGTACAAGAGTCATTGATCTCGACATGAAAAAGAGCTAAAATTCAACAGCGAAGCGAGGGATATTTAATAATGGAGCAAATGAGCTATAAAGAGTAAACGAGGATATGCGAGCGGGACCATAAAAGGTTCTGAAGAATGCTCACCAGATTGATAGCTATTAAGAACAGCCCGAGGAACAATTAACGTGGGTTTACGACATCGCTTCCTTCCACACCTTGCATTAACTTATTCTGAGGATGAGGATAAACGCAATCACGGCTCCCACGACCAGAATGTAACCCGAATTTAAATAACTGACAAAAGTTTGTAAGCTACTATCAAGCAGATGTTCTTTAAATCCCAAGGGCAAGTCTGGGAGGAGAGGCATCAGCACCTCATTGAGCAGGGGATGTCAATTCCAGAGCATATAAGGCAACGGACGATTTCCCAGAACTGCGTCAGCGTCACTGGAGATGGAATCCTGCTACCTGATACGGCCGCCGTTAAGGCAACACGCCCATAAAACTGAGGAGAAGGATTATTAAGACGTCTCAATGGATCAAGGGCCATTTTTTCCATACAATTTGCTGATACGAGTATTACTCCACACATTTTCGCGCAGTATAAATTAACGAAGCATTTAATTGACGTGCAATAAAACTTAAGTCAAACCGGAAAATTCACGGGATATCTCTACAAAATTAATTCCGAGGATAAAAATTCGATCACAATGAGCCATAAGTGACGATACGGAAATTGGAATGACCAATAGAGGCCTTACATAACCAATATGAAACCAGATCTAAAAATACAAAGTTGTTGAGCGTGGAGCTTTTAAGGACTTATTATTAATAGTGTTAAGTCACAGCCATAGGAATACCATTGGCACAAAATTAATAATTTGACATAATAAGGCAGTAAATGCGCGCAATTACAAACGAAAAAATCTCTTTAACATTCTCCAGTGTTAATACTATATTTAAAGGTCCCTACGTGATTCTTCAGAGTCATGGAAAAACTTCAACATCAGCATTCCCATAATTTCCATAGCAGACCATCTCCTGAGGGGCTGGCTTCTTGAAAAAATTGCCCTATCATGATCAGATTACGCAAGTGCACGGAGCAGAACGGGAACGACAGCTAGCATGCACGAATGTGAGACACGGACGGTCGCGGACAGTGACGAGGGACAAAAGGAGCGAGGAGATATTGGGAGGAGGAATGGCTTGGGAATTAAGAAGAGCCACTAGCTTTCGAGACCTCGCCTTCGAATGTCCATCTGGATATCTGCCAGAGATTTTAATCCATAGACCCAAAATATATACACTTCGAGCTTAACAAATCTCCAAAATATTCTGAAATAATTTCGTCAAATCTATGCTAAATAAAGCAATAGATAGAGTACGAAACTCAGGCTTTTGCGCTTTAGCGCATTAAGAGTAATATAAATGAGAATCTCGAGGCAATATCATTAAGAGTATCTCAAAAGTATTACAAAATTGATATGGTAACAAACTTTCGTATTGCCCTACAGCCTATACTAAAGGAACTTTCGTCGTATGGAGGACATAAATGAAAAATAATTAGAACTTCTATCCTGTGCCCAATCAAAATCAGATAATAAACAGTTTTTAATGAAATAAAAATTAACTAATCCCACATTGAGAAAAGCGATAATAACTTATCCACGAAAAAAATTTATTATAGTGATAACATAAGAACGTAGATGGAAAATACTAAAATAAAGGTTGCAAATAAGGGAAGGATTATACAGCATACTGAAACATGCAAGAAAAAGTCTAAAACCAAATGCAAGCAGAACTTTAACAGTAATGGAAAAAAATGGAACAAAATAAAAGTTACTACTAGAAGATTGGTTAAACGTTGATAAAAACCATATATGTCCAATCTCAATGATTTCCAACTCAATAAATTAAAAATCGTAAGTATCCATAATCAATGATACTTATTTTAGCGCTTTTCCAAATATATTAATAAAACGGCACAACCTCATGACCCTGATCAAAGAATCTCTGGAAAATATATTTTTACAATGTAATTTGTTTTTGTCTTCTAGACTAGTTTGGTTTCACCTAGTAAATTAATTGAAGCGGCGATGATACGAAATGCATTGCGCGAAAATTTTAATAAAAATATTTTATAATTCCCCATGATAAAGCCTGAATCAACTCTCCTAGCACCTCTCTCTTATCCCTATCTACCTGTCACATTTATTCGGTTTAATAAGCACGCAACAGAGCAGTACAATAGTCTATTCCAAAATAAAAAGTAGCAGCAAAAATTACAAAAAGACTAAATCTGTAACAATTCCCATACACTTCGGTAGAGGGGACTTGAATCACAGGTAGTGGATGAAGTGTATTGAAGGGGACAACTTGATGAGAACGATCCACGGACAGGAAACGACGCCCTGACCCTTCCGTTTGAGTAACCTACTAAAGAGGGTGCCCGACCACCACCGGTTATACACTCCTCCATCGAGATGAGGCCATCTATGTTCAGAGAGGATGGAGAGGCTTACAAAAAAATCATAACTCGAAAACCTTCTACCAGCAGTTTCGTTGAGACGAGGGAGACCGAAACCGCTTCCCCTATTCATCGTGGCGAGAGGAAAGAAGAAGGAAACCCTGTTGAGGAGTCCAGCGCACGCATGGGACGAAACACCGTCTCCTACTCCATCTACCACCGCCACAACCCACGAGACCACATCCCCCTCCCCCCCCCCAATCCCGCTCCCCACCCCACCCAAGTAACACCCGCACCTCTACGCACACATCGCCCCACCCACTTCCTGTCTTCTCAATTCCTTTCCGGTCCTCTCTCAACACGAAGGCGACCCAACTCGCAGGCACGCAGGGCCCCACTGACAGTGCACACCCAAAAGCCAACTCGGGCTGTGAGCAAGCAAGGAGGCAGGGACAAGAACACCTTTCCCGCTACCCTTGTTTTTTCCTGTCCGTCTCTCAAGAGCCGCGCAGTCTACTGAAAAATTTCGTCGGCGAAGACCATACACGACGAGTTTCACTCGCGCCGTGCATTCGAGTTACCACCCCGTAAGATGAAAATTATTTCAATAAATAAAAGACTAAGATTTAAACAATATTTCAATAAAATTTTCCACAGTTTTTCGCATTGCTTCGGGCCGTTACGAAGAGTGCCGACTATGCTACCGCCAACACGTAATCAAAATGACACTATGTCATAAACGAATATTAAATAACAATTTCAATACGTATTGAAATTTCTATTCAGAACGCTTGTCTGGCATAATATTCTGTTTATAAAGGAATGGACTATCACTCCCGGAAACGGATTTAGTTTGCGAGATTACTGGAGTAATTAAAATCAGATATCACAAGAGCGGCTCAAATAATGCCAGTTCAGTGCTACCTTATTTCTACACCCAACAGGGGAAGTACAGTAAGAGGCATCTTAACTAAGAAGATTATTTAGTCCGTGATAGTCACCAAAAATAATGTATCCCAGGACACAAAGTATTTTAAAGGCAATCTAATAATTAGGGCATGCAAAAGTCTACGGATTCACCAGAATGAATAGACTCATATCTCACAAAATGAGAATTCCACACAAATTTGATGAAAATATAGCATGATCATGACACAATCTTCAAAATGCAAGCAAAAGATTCCATCTTGCACTCAGACCTAATATGCGGCAAAAAAATGAAAAACGTCCTCGCAGAAAGAACGCAATGCCGTTTTTGTAATGTTGTTAATGATCGTTTACCTTCATTAATATTTACCATCGATTTCTCATAATTACATAACTCCATTAAGATAGATAATCACTCAAAAAAATGGCAATATAATTGAGACATTAATCGCCTCGTATCAAAACTAGCAAATTACCCACGATCTGTTCAGTAATAAAAACTGAAATTGAGATTTTTAAGAGTTTTGCTTTCGGTTTTGGAGTTACAGGGAGTATAGCAAGCCTTACAGTCCTTAAACCCCCCAGTCTCTCGACTTCCATTCCCCTAAGCCTTACCCCGTCAGACATCTATCTCCCTTTACCTCCATTCACCCGCACATCCGCCTAGCCCTCCAGAATACTGAAAATGATTCCAGCAGATGGAATGTAAAAGCAAAGACCACGCAGTATCGCAGGGGATAGAGTCGAGGAAAGTACTACTCCATTAAATCGGTAAAATACATTTTGAGGAAAACTATCTTGATCACTACTCACTCAGTGACGAAGGATCATGTTCCACATGGTTTTAAAACCCGTCCTTCAAGATCCATCGATCGTGAACTTCATGGAAACTTTACGTCCTCAGGACGACCTTGGAAATTCACCGGAGGCTGGAGACATTGATCTACTTCAATGCCGCAAATCTCCGCGCCCTCCCCCGCGCACTTAATGAGGAAGAGAGCACAAAAAAAACAAAGGAAAAGTCACACGCGCGCAGTGTGCGGACCGAAAAGGGAATGAACACAGCTCATCGGCGAGAGACGTCGGCGAAAAGACACGCGACCCGACGTGATGAGACTCCGACACGAAGGAGAGAGAGAGAGAGAAAAAACGTCGAAGATTCTTGAAACCGGAAAAAAAATTATCGCGGTCGGAATAGGAAAGGATCGCGCGAGTGGAAAAATCTTGAAGAGAGCCCCTTGCATTGATGGACAAAGATTTGAGCGACGGGACCGCTTCGGAGGGCTTAAAAAGGACATACAAGTGCAGTGGCCGCCTATACTCGAGATGTGAGCGCAATTCTAAACTTTGGAGGATAGCGAAGCGAAGAAATTTTGGGTTCATCCCTTCCGAAGGAAATGCGGAGGGAGGAATACTTATGATCGACATCGTCGCATCTACTTGAGAAGCTAAAAAAATAATAGCAGCAGCTTCGAGGTAATGCAGGAGGATACCTTAGATGGGTACTGGTAGTTCCAATAGAACGCTGAAGTGGAGTGAAGCACTCCCTAGCATTCAACACAAGTAGGCATCACTGCGATGCTATTAGTTTCCAATACGGATATAGAGAGAAACGGGAGGGTTCTGAAGTTAAATGGATGCTAAATTGAAGATTGGCACGACCTTTAATAACCGTAGCCATTCAAGGGGACCCTCCATAGACTATAGGCACCGATTTTCGCCAACAGCAATTAAAAGTATAGTTTATTTAAACAATGTTCATACCCATAGTTGTAATAAAACGAAAACATTATGACTACATATTGTAACGGTTCAAACCGCGAGAGCCGCCCGCTCGCCTCCCGTTCGGTATCTCCCCGTACATGTGATTGTTAACTCTCCACTCCCCCAAAATAGAAAATTGCCCCTACGGAGACTTACCGTATCCGGGCTTAAAATCAAGTTCCCCAATTGTTCGTGCCTGCACGCACACTCACTTACAACAGGATCTAAGGAAATCGTGGCAATAGCAAAACAAATAACTTCAATGACATCCCTTTTACAATTGATTTTAATAACTGAACTACCATAGGTTCCAAAATTTACACTGACACTAAAGCATTCCCAACACACACAATAAATCCCCGTTCCAAAATCCATCGGCGTCACCTCCAACATGAAATATTCACCTTCGGCTTCTCCTTCCAAAAGTACAATAGCACTTTCTCAATGATTATAAAAAAATTGATGTTTCCAACAACAAAATGTACCCACGCTCTTTAGCGAATAAGCAACGTAAAAAATAGTGACATCAAACTTACAAAAAGAACTTTCCATGCAAAGCAATTATAAATTGGGCGTTACTGTTCAAATGGCCACCCGTTTTGAACTCGGGCTCAATGATCCGCCAAGTGACACTAACATTCAGAAAGTATGCTCAAACTTCACCACGTGCCGCACTTAAGTCTTGCAGGGCCGTGACTAAAACCAGCCAACAGTAAATTCACTAGGGCCTTATTGTGGGGAGCACACTTGGGACTTTCAAAGGGGGGAACCATCTGGACACCAAAGGATCTATTCGGGCTTTGGTAATTTCCAAGCTTACTTCCTTTATCCGATGTTCTCGCCACCCCTGAAGAGCTGTCCGCGTATCGGCCTCCACCACGTGCCGTAGCTTGGCTGCTGCTGCTTGTCACCGCACGCCACTATGACTTATCTTTGTGTCGCACCGTAAGAGAGAGTTAGCTATCCTTCTCGTCTCTTTCTTTTATAAACTCTGCACTACCCACAATCACCTCTGGTGCACCTCAACGCCCTCTTTTTTCCCCGGCCGTAAGGCGGGTTTTCAAACGTATTCCGGGAGAGAACTACTGCGTCGCCTCTCCCGGAAATCCACTCTCACACCAAGTCACATACATAAAAAAAAATATACTACAATGGAAAAACAAAATAAACCCTTTACATAAATTCAGGATAGAACTCCGTGAAAAAAATGCTAAAAATGTGAGTGTGCGCGCAGACGTAACCCCCCCAGCCGCGATGTTTTATATGATGCGTCGGGCCGGCTCCGGTCCGTACCGCTACAATATTAAGTATAACATTTTCACGAAGTCTATATCACAACCATGATACGAAAATTCACTAAAACAACTCTGAGAGTTCGCTATTAGCGATAACTCTGTGCCTTAACCAATGACACAAAAAAACCAACAAGATAAAATTGACGGTAGAATAAATCGCCTGTGACGCGCACATAATCTCTGAATATCGAACCCCATGCTTATCCTGGCCTTCTGAAATGTCATCAACGGACACTACGAACTACACAGAATACAACACTAAAAAATGCACGTACATTGCATTTTCCATTAATACACGTGTATTGACTTTTTTCCAAAATCGATTCACCAGAGGGATATAGCAGAGACAATACTTGATCGCCGCTTTCAAGCAAAAAATTCGGCAGCAAGGCGGCAGACATGAGAAAAAAATAAAACCACCATAAATCAAAATGAGGCGGTAAATTAACTTTGAAAATGACTCAATCAAAGACCGTCGTTGTTGAGAAAATTACGTCACAACTGCTCCTAAAAACAGAACGGGGATGAGGGCAATTCTCTGAAAACCTAAGACGGGGAAGGGAAAATGGGACGGTAGGCATCAGAATACGATTAGACTTTATTTTCATATTTTCCCGGGTTTCACTGATTTGCTTCGTGCCTATGGACGACGTTTCACATGAAAATCCTGCAAGCAGCTTCCGGCCTCCTGTGCCGCCGGCGAAACCATCTCATTAGACAGTGACATAGACGAAAAACATAAAAAAACATAAAGAATTCTTTCGCGATAAACATCGCAAGGAAGTGGAGTTTTTTGGCTAAGTCGATATACTTATTACCGAAAAATATTTCTGTGGTCACAATAGGGCCCCACTCGCTCCTTTTCTATTAATTGACGAGGATTTTCATTACCTGTACAGTAATGAGCGAGTAGAAGCGATGACTACATTTTTTACTGAAGCTTGCCGGTGGGTTGTCACCGAGACTTCAGATAGACAAGCAACGCGGGTAAAATTCGAAACGCACTTCGAGGACGCATACCAAGTGCGCTATCAAATATCGCTTTTTTGCAAACGGATTACTTACGTAAAATCGATGAGTTATCATTTTGAAATATTCAGGGGCGACAAAGTAGATCGTTGTAAACATTTGCCTGCATCACCAATTCTAAAATTTCACCTCTTACCTTTAAATAATTTTCTCAGATGAATATTTTACATTTAAGAAAAAGTCAAATGCTGAATGGAGTTTACTCCACCAACCCTGAGATTTTCAAGATAATAGCGTAAATTTACGCGAGACTCCGCCACTAAGAAAAGACTGATCGTGAGGGAGGTATGCGTCCTCTTAACAGGTCTTCAACCTTCTACCACGCCTTGGTCTTCGTCTAGAAGTCTCCGCCAGAACTGGAACGGATGGATAGGTATGTATTTTGGAGGAGGCGACCGACAGCCGAGGGAATTTTCCCCATAAAGTAAGGGTATGGAAGGAATGGTGGGTGGAAGAGAGAAACCCAGCGTCGGCATAAGCCCGCTCTTAACTAAAGGCTCCAAGTGGACCACGGCTTAACTTCCCAACCGACGGACGGAGTTTGGCGCTTGAAATGCCCTCCACACAACATACAAGCAGTGATGGGGCAGTCTCCGAAAAATTCTCTGCAACCGTCGGAATTTGAACCCGAGCCCACGAGGTGGGAAGCCAACACTCTAGCCCAATCCCCCTGAACGGATAGGCTGCGTGGCAAATAGTATAGAGGAGCTAAGACAGCCCTTCCCCAGCAACCCATTATCACCGCATAGCATTTCAATCCGAACACTCCCTACCAGAGGAAGGGACGGAGCCTCTTCCGGATCAACTGAGGGTTGCCGCCGCACCAGTGAGGGAGAGGGGGTGAGTTTCGGGAAAGCCCCACACCGCAAAATTTAATCAAGTGGCTTTTTCTCGCATCGTCATGAAACGGGAGCCTCGACGGCATTATCGCACCACCACCCCAAACCGTCGCCCGCCCGTTGTGGCCGCGTAATTGAGGCGCGGAAGTGAGAAAGGGGACAAGTACGTGCGACTCATACTCCCAGGCGGAGGGGGTTGATGTGTTCGAGCCAAACACCAAGGAAGCCAGAGTCCTTAATCAATTTGAGCGAGTCAAAAGCAGCCGCCGACAATCAATCGAGAGGGGATGGAATCGGGGAGAAACGGGAATACATTGGAGAGGGGGAAATACTTCCAAGTCCACTGTTTCTCTCCCTCCGTGGTTTCGGGTTTAATTTTTATATGGCTGGAGAAAATGAGAAGAGCAACGAAGGGGTACAAAAGAATAGTGGAAAAAGTCCAAAACCCGATTCCGAGGCCAGAGGGTGAAGAGTTCACGATGAACTATCGAGGTATAATGGGAAGTCAGGGAAATTCAACCTGAAGGATATAACTGGAGGGAATGAGTGTTGTAATCCGGTTACGCTACTTCTAATGCAGAATTCAAAGATGCCAAATATTTGACGTTAGCGCATTTAATGAATGCATCACATTATCAAATAAAAATATCCCACACCTCTCTTGATTTTAGCCATCAATCATATCTTTAAAAAGCAAAAGCACTCGAATCGCGCTAAAAACTTTTATAATAAACGCCTGAACAACTACGCCAAACCCGATTGAGATATTTAAAAAATCTTCACTTCGATTAGAGTAACAATTTAAAATCACATAAATTAATTCCACTCACTTTCCTATATTTTGGGAACAAAGGGACTACCTATGAGGACTCAATACACATGTCGGCATCGGTGGAGGCGGGTGTAAGTCCTCGTCTACTATACCGAGTGTCGCGGGTTCGAATCCCGCGAGGATAAGTCGCCCATACCTATGGTATGGATGATTGTGTGATATTATATTGTTCATTGTTGCAACCCTCGATGTGAAGGCCTCGTTGTGCTGCTTTCGAGGATAATTGAGATGAAAAAAATAAATTCAAAGCAAGTCAAAGAATAACTAATATACAAATGTTCAGCTTATGCTAGGATTCGGCAAATATATTGAATGAAATGAAATTCCGCAAAAAGGAGAGTGAGGTTTATCTCATAATTCCATTGATAGTTAGTTGTAATTTTTTAAACGGAAGCTCAAATAAAATACCAGGAGAACCTTGTTGCACAAATTTTTCATTCATGAAGCCAAGGCGATGACAATCGATAACAAACACCCATACATATGCAGCACATAAGAAAACGCCATGGTAGCTGAAATGGCATTGTAACGTCAGCCGGGATTGCGTCATCCAGTTCCACGAAATGCACGAGGCATCAAGACAAGGAACTCTCCAGAGAATAATGCCAGCACATAGGACGCGACGACGTCTTTCAGCCGCATGGCTTGTTACTAGGACGGAGAAAATGCCACTGGGCATTTTCGCCGCGACGCCTATTCACAGCGACCTCACGCGAGTACTCGCAAAAGGCATAACCAGAGTGGATATTCCCTCGTCAGAAAACTAAATTGGGTTAGAACTTACGCGAAAGTATTTGTTCATTGTAAGTAAAAATCTTCCTAAAGACAGAAGAAATATCGATTCAGCGACATTATGATATCGAAACTATAACAAAAAAGAACACAGATCACGGTTGAGATACAAGTAAGTTGAGGAAAAACGAGCACATCAATGTGTGGTAGTAAATAGTTTCTAACAAACGCTTGGAATAGATGTAAGGTAATTTGAATGGAGGATCAAGTACATAATTATTTTCAAAAGAGAAATGAGAAATACTATGCAAAGTAAACCTTTATGGGAAAAAGCTTAAGTTGATTTTCTTTATATCCTTCCAATTATTTCAATTAAATTCTTTCTACCACTTTCAATTGAACTTTTACACCAAATAAAAGATATTTCAAGGTGTCAACGACTTCAATAAAACGCTAAGAATAAAAAAAAGTTTCATACCTGTGACCCATGCTCATTTTCGAGTCTTCAAACGCTTTCCGGTAAAACGACAGAGAAAGGAAGGAAACCTCGAGGCGGACTTGAGATTATAAATAAAGAAAAACAAGATATCCTCGGTATAAAGAGAATAAGTAATGAATCCCTGGGGAGGAACGGCCGGAGATGACAAAAGAAAGCAAGATAGCGCTTTGAGGGGCGAGTTACAACGAGAGGCCGTGAATAAAGCCCTACCCTCTCCGGCCCACGCGCGGTAGCATGCATTTAAGCGAGTTACCCACCCTTTTCCAAAGCGAGAAAGAAGGCCTCCACAGCATCCACGTCAGAGTTTACTGCTCCGGGCGGCGGCGGAGGATCTCCGCGGGGTGGCCGACACACACACGCCTGCGACGTCCAACCCCGAGAGCCATTACGCTGAACCCGCGAGCTTCTGCGGGGGCCATCGGCCTATCGATCCCACCCAAGCCGAAGGTCAAGGCGAAGGTGTCACCAGGGGCGAAAGGGGGTGGCGGGGAGGAAGGGGGGCGCGAGCAAGACGGAATCATCTACATCCCCTTTGTACGACCTGCAAGCCGCGTATAGGGTGTTTGGAAGGTGATGGGCTATCTTCAACTACAACAAAAATACTGCAAAGGAAAAGAATATAAAAAAAGGGATCATTTTTAGTTTGAGGGAGGTTTTCCACCAGATATGGTACGTATACATGGGATATATTTCAAATCACTGGGACCTGTTCCGCCCAGCCACAACGAAAATCCATCTTCCATTCATAATAAGACCAATTCCCTATATTTCTACCCATAAACCCCATTCTCTTTGGAATCATCCACACCTCCATTACATGCGAGCCGCGTATGGAGTATTTGGCAGGGGGTGGGGTATATTTAACTACAACAAAAATACGTAGAGAAAGAGCAAAAATTATCCTAACTTGGGGATCTAATCAGTTCGATGAAGGTTGTCTACCTGATTAGTTATTTAAGGTTAAAAGGAAAATTTTGCGAATCACTCGGCTTGTCCCTCTTCCTGAATTCGATTCCATTCTCTTTTCGACATATTTTTTCATGAGTCAGACGCAACTCGGATGAAAACTTCTAGGTTCCAGCAGATAAATTACTCCCGACAATACGGTCCAGACCTATGAAAGCGATACTTGACCACGTGACTGCGAATTTCGACTAGGGTTTCAATGATTTAACTCAAGGCTTGACCACAATTTCATGATCAATATAATTTCCACACTCAAACGCACTAAGCGATGACATCACCACAAAGATGCAGTAAATGGTTTTAGAAAACCACAATGAGATTGAGCACTCTATTCATATCGTAACAACAACACTCAGAACAGACAAAATGGGTAAACAAAGATGTCGAATATAGCATCCCGGCACAACTCTTTATCTATCTACCACGAAATGGCGTTTGATGAGAAGAGATTGAAAACATGGAGGAATTAAAGGTTAGTCAACTTCTTCGGATAGGATTGCGGACAATAAGGTGGATATTGAATTCGCACTGTAAGACGAAGACACCCTTCAAAATCATATTGATACTACTACGAGAGAGATTATACCAAGGACGAGAATAGGACTATAATAAGGCCAAAGCACTGGTCAAGAGAAGTGCAGTCAACGTACATTATCGCGCGCCGAGGATTAGTCAGCGTATTCAAGCCGGACGCGGGATGAGTAAACACAATCGGATCAATATTTCCCACGTTTAACAAGTCACTCACGCGTACGGATCGTGATGCATCAAGGAGGCACGATCGCGGTTATTTTTTCTCCTTCATAATCGACGGGAGTGAAAAATCGTGCAGCTGTCGGCTCATAGCCCTTCCGGGGATCAAATGCACAACGCGGGAGATAGTCACTGTCACTTCATTAGGATCTGTTACGCTCACTTCCTTCTCTCCTGGGAGCTAATCAGAGAGAGAACATTGTCAAGGGAGGTTATTTCATCACGAAGCCCGAAAAATGGTAAGTAAAAGGAGTTGGTGTATGATTTTAGAAGGGAATTTATCTTACCAAATGCCTGAAATATTGCCGTTTTAATATACCTCACGTCTATATATATAAATAATTCTACCTCACGTCACAAATGGCGTTATATAACGGCGATAAAAGATACCACTAAGATACCACTATTTCCGCAATCTTTCTAATTAAATAATTCTGTTCGACATTCCAATTGACACAAATTTGAGTTGATCACATGAATTGAAACCCCTTCTGCTTAGCAGATGAGATATACTCCAAAAACTTGCTTCCTATCGAGAATCTACAACGAGAGGAGTGATTCAGAAAAAAAGTTCACATATTTTGTGAATGAATAGATGAAATAAAAAAAACAATGATTAGTGGTACGGGCACGTGGAACAATAAATTTTGAAATGGAATCCAGATGGAAGACGAAGGAAAGGCAGACCAAGGAAAAGATGGATACAAGAGGTACATATAGGAATAATCAGGAGGCATGCAATGGGGGGACTTAGAACGTCATAAACCTATGCATACATATCATTTCTGTACTCTCTAAACAGATGTACCAATTATTTCCAAAATTAAATGGACAAAAATTCGATCAACATTAAGGAGGACGATAATTCATACAGTAAACCAATGTCTGCCTCTAACCAGAATCCTTGCGCAAAATATTGTCATAATTTTAGTCACACGAAGGCAGAAAAGGATATCCGCCAGGAAAATTTGCATTGTTTTAACCTCATCCGACAATAAAAAAAAAAAAACAAAATCCGAACGAATAAACGATTCATTGAGGAAGTCATGATTCGAAAAAGTGGAAACATACGAAGCCTGCTTCACCGGCAGGATGAATTCCAAGGGCGCCATTGGGGTCCTCTGACCAACGACATTGTCATCGCCTACATGGCAAGGAACGACTGGCCAGATTTTCGCGGGCAACCCTTCGGCTCATGGGGCTAATCCCACGCGGCGTTACCCCAGACGACTAGACGACACCCGGGGTAATCGACTTTTATCGGGCGTCACACCGTCGCCCGCCAGCCGAACGATGCAATCTCGGCGAGACGAGACAGAACTGCCGATTTTCGGAAAGGATCGAATGTATTCTAGCAATAAGAGAGATTCTAGGGTTAAAAAAAGGAGAGAGAAGGAGACGATGAAAGGAGAAAGGATACAAGACGATATTGGAGGTAGGAAATCGAGGGCACTTGCCTCGTTAGGGGTAAAAGAGGGGGAAACAAAGGCATAATGAGCACATCGATTGGTTTCGTCATCCAGCGTTACATCGCAGACCGGGAAAGAAATTCGATGAAAAATGGCAGTTCATCAAAATCATACGACTTGTTCCACTACCACTAATAATATTAGTAAGAAATCCTACACCATAATAGCAAATCACTAAATCATAATAAAACATCAAACAAATGACATAATAATGCAACGCTACAAATTGATAACCATGCTGATCGACTGGCATAAGTGATATCCACTGGTGCCAGTGGTGGATCAATGGGGGGCTAGAGGGCCCCCCTTGGGTATCCAATTTACACAACATAGGATGGTAATTTTGTTCAGCCCCCACTACTAATGGGAAGTTACCCCCAACTTATCCCCCTCCTTGTCCCTATCCTGGATTCGCCACAGTTTGGTACTGATCAATTTATTTCCATCACTGAAAGTCGATGGCAAAAATCGCCAAAATAGCAAGCCCATTCTGAGCACCACACCTTCCAGCTTGGGCCCGAAGATGAGATGATTCGACGTCAGAGGGCATCGGCCCATCACGGAGTGGAGGGGAAGGAGCATACAAGGAGGGCGCGTGTCGCAGAAGGAGACAATGAATGAGCTGAGAGGGTGGAAATAGGAATTGGGTGGGCAGAAGGGCGAGGATAAGAACACACTACCCCGCAAGCTGCCTAAAAAGGCGTATGGCAGGAAGTGTTAGGACACCAACCATCTACCTATAAAAAGCAAATTCTCAAACAAGATTAAGACTAGCAAGTCCTTTAAGGTTCGGGGGAAAAACGAATTCCTACATCTACCCGTCCGGCAAAATATCTCCCTTAATTTATCGATTCTGTCGGAACTGGAAACATAAGATGATGTTTTTTGTGTCACTCCTAAAAATGCCTACTATCAATTGTTCAAGCAATCTAAGCCTATCGCGCAGCCTCTCTAGCGGCACCCAGCCTAATTCGCTTAACGTCTGGGTAACGCTTCTGTATAAAGGGCTTGGTGCGACCCCAAGGCTCCGTGGGACATGAATTTCGCTCCAAACGCTCGACCGTGGAAGATCACAAAGTGACCGAGGAGAGAGTTAAAAAAAAAAGAAAAAGAAGGTGGGAAGACCGCGCGAAGATGCTGAAGGGAGGAATACGATTTATCGGGCAAATTAAAGCCCGCGAATAAATCAAAGGCATGTCCTTTTAAATCCACTTCATGAATTTTATGGCACGTTAATATTTATCACAATTGAGCTCCGCTATCTCGTGGAGGGATTGAAATACGGCTATTCAAGAATCACCACCCCTCTTTCACCGCTCCCCCCACCAGTGAAACCGGCCTGATGGCTGATTTCCCACTCGCTGCCTTGTTTTACGAAACGCGATGTCGTAAATTTAATTATCCTTCCGCCCCTGGGACTTGCGATGCGTGACTGCTTTACCCGGTAGGAGCATTTCAATTTTAACACTTCGACGGACGGATTCACTCGCTGCGGATTACATCAATTGGCACAACCACTAATGTGGAGAAAAAAGGAGGTGATTTCGACATCTTACAATAGCCGATAGCGTCCTGTGCATCTCCGGGACACGATATTCAATTCTCACAGAGCTATAGAATAATACTTTCATGCATCTTTATACGACGATTTCTATAGTACCTCTCTTCCCCAATATCGAATTGCTTTTGTCGAATTGTGCAATAATGGCGGCAGTGCCCCGCAAGATTGCTTCAAGTTATAATCAGTAGATAAATAGCCTGAAATGCAATTCACATTGCAACTTTACAAATTAAAAAAGCATTAAACTGAATACTAACTAAAAATAAGATTACAATAGATTTATCCCTATTACAAATAAAACATTGTAAAGGTAAAAATTTTAAAATTTTGAACCATATTACATTAAATAATTGATAAATGGAATCCGTAAACAGCAATCTTGATAAGAAATAAGGCAATATAATCGAATATTCCCACACTGAAATTGAGTTAATGTCCCATACGAATTTCGACCTGCGTTTCCGTAAGAGTGATGCATACCGGTTAGCACACTCCCGGTCTCTAGCAAATGGTCCGTAATTCTGGAAAGGTGGTACAAGCATGGGTGGAAAATTAATCGTGGGAAAGAGCTTGAGACATGCGTACCAATGGACAACGGCACGCGCATTTGAAATTAGAGGAAAAGTTGCAAGAAACCGGAGATTGGGAAATTCCCGTCCTCCGTGCGACGAGGTGATTACTGACGAGGAAAATCGTATTTTCGCGACATGATACCCTTGCAAAATAAAAACAACCATTTAGGTATGTTGACGATTTTAAAGTGTAAAGTGACCTACTAATTATAACAAATCCATTAATTGGCTGAATATTTCGCGATAAAAAGGTAAAATACAAAAAAAGAATTTCCATGATTGAAACGGAAAAAGTATTTCCATGATTGTTCTAAAATGGCTCACTCATCTGACCCTGAAAATTATTCCATTCACAGTGAACTCCACAGGGTAAAAATCATTACAAATATGAGATATTCCGCGAACTTTTAACGGTGTTTGACACTAAATTAATTTCATTCCCGAAATTTCAGGGGTATAAAAGACGTAAAAGGAACATTAAAATGTATAACGATGGATAATAATCAAACACGATAAACCTAAATTGCTTGACACTGTTTATCCATTCCTTCTCTACCATATCCAACACCCATATCTACTTCACTCAATGATACAAAATCGCTCTTACGGATGATTAAATATGATAATTCCACGATAAGAGAACCAAAGAGAGAGCAATTAACTTATAAACAACCTATTTTTTCGGGAAAATTGCTAATTACTTTAAACAACAAATTAAAAATTGTAAAATGAAAATGACAAATTGCGCTGTCTGCGGCAGAGAGGACAATGAAACGATTTTTATTTTATTTTTTTTTATTTTATTCCCAAACCACCGAATACAGCTCATGTTGGCCATTTTACATCGGGGTACTCAACAAATTTAATAATTATACGCACACGAGATTGAAGAACACTAGCTAAAAATAAATGAAAGGTGTCGCTACCGCCTCAGTGATAGGGGCACAAAAATTCCATCCGCCTCAGTGATAGGGACACAAAAATTCCATCTCTGATTAACAATTATGCCCATTCAAAGTAAAAGGAAAAGGAGAAAGGACAACATCAGAAAAAGTGCACAAAAAAGAACTTTACACTAAGTCCTCCGCGACGCAAAACATGGTTGATAGAGCGTATGATCACTTGATCATGGTAAAAATTAATCACAAAAAAGTGATCGGAGTAATAAAAAAATCAAAAGACACCAGTCCACCACAGCTCAGTTGCTAGTGGCAGCAAAGCCATTTTTTGCGGCAAACCACTCGGTACGAGTCCGTGACGAACAACTCGGAGATTACGCTTGGCGCGAAAGGGTTGGGTCAGGGAATCGCGAAGAAAATACGTACACAAGGTTCTGCCAGGAAAATGGAAAAGGGAAGAGTGTAAGAAACCCATGAAAAGGAGGAGAAAATAAGAGAGAAGGGAGTGGTCCGAGATAAGAATGGGAAAAGAGTTGAGGCCATCCTTCAGTGGAGAAGTGAAGCCACACCAGATGTTGCAGCGGTTGCACGCATATGGAGGGATATAATGCAGACGCGGGGGAGAAGGGTGGTAAGAGTGGGCGTTGGACGGTGGCCACGAGGGGCAATAGCCCCTGGAACAGAGATGAGCTCAAGAATGAAACTCCAGGGAGTGGGGAGGGAAGGGAGGGCGAGTGCAGAACGAAGTACGGACGGGTAATTGTGGTAGGCCATGCACCAGCGTTCTCTCCTTCCCACTCCGCTCAAAAGCTCGAGGATGGCTCGCATGCTATGGAGGCGAGAGAGAGGGAGGGAAGAAGGCAAGGCCCTTTTAACACTCCGCCCTTTTCCGAGAAAAGTGAGAGACCACAAAGGACTTACACACCTTCTAGGTTGCTGGGAACGAGGTAGCCCTATTGACGCCACCCTGCATCAATCCCGGATACCGCGGCGAGGATTGCTTTTTACCTCCTCACTAACCATTACAATGCCACAGTTCAGAAGAAAGTGGGTAAAAAAATCTTCCGCTGCTGGATAGATTTGCGAAAACGATAATAAAAATGAGTGCAATCACTCGAGGAATGAGCCTACAAAGGAGCCCTCAATTTAGCCTTATGATTGACAATCAACACCTGAATTTAAAAAAAACGGGATGTAGAAAAGGAACGCCTTGCTCAGGTCAATGCTCCATCGGATATTGTTTAAACATAGAGAATAATTTAAACAAGGAACAATAACTCGATAAGAAAGACGGTTCATCGTTTTGTCACGGAAGCCATGAGAATTTATGAACACCTTGAATGCATCATAAAACCTGGAGTGTACGTCAATAAAAACTATTTCACTTAAGGAGAGAGAAGATCAATTTATAAAGAGAACTCGATGGACGAAGATGTCAAAAAGAGAATAATATAGAAATTATGGGAATGAAAAGATGAGTGTGAGGGTAATAAATTGCATTTACATTGCAAGTGACGTGAAAGAATTGATGCTGGGGTGCGGATTTTTAACATCGATGCGTTTACTGTCAAAACACGAAAACTGTACAACAACCTTGCCTGCACAATAACCATATAATAACGAAACTTACACGTTAACTAGTGTTGACTACTGCACTATAACAGGAGCAAAACTAATTGTTCAAGATAAATTTAATTTAAACAGAATTTTCAAAGTTTTGTTCACTTGATAAAAGGGCTCTAATCATTACAGGGGTTTCATCGTGATAGTGAAAAATATAAACTCAAAATAAAAACTTAAAACAAAACCTACGTTACCGAAACATCATCCTCCCTTACACGCATATACGTCATTAATAAATGCTGATTTCAAAAATGACATCCTTTTAAATAAAGTCTTGGATTAACAAACGTAATAAAGGATTAACAAAATCCAAAATAAGTAACGTAAAATACCCAATACCTATGAATGAGTCAATCTAGTAGGCATGGATAGAAAGGAAGAGAAAACCGTAATAAGAAATGAAAAAGAAGGTACAACGAGGCAGGGGTAATTTGTATAATGATACATGTAAATCTAACATCATGTTAACATTCTTAAACAAAAACATTCATTTTAGTATCATAAGCGGAGCATGTGACGGAAAGTTAACGAAAATGACTTTCACTTCGGTTCCGTGTGGAGCCTTCTTAATGAGATGGAGGCATGGTGTGTCACCTTAACGCGGGGTGATTGCGCGGAGAAACCTCCACCTGCGAAACATCCGTCCCACCCTTGGTCCCGAGCGGAGAGAAAGGGGTTGAGTGGCCGCCCGGCCTCCACCCCCGACGGATCAGTCACGGGTGGAGGGCGGAGCAAGTCAAGCAAACTGGGCGGATGACTTGGTCACTTATACTCGACCCTCGCAAACACACCCACCCAGAGAGAACTTGAATGGCCCCACGTCATCGACCGGAGAGAGAGAGAGAGAGAGAAGAAAAATACCCCCCCAACTACTTCGAACCCTTCAGCCGTTCATTATAAGACGCATCACTCCGGGGAGACGATCAATCGGGGGGAATGGAGGGAGCGAGTCAAACCACCCGGGCGCCGAATAAAACAAGCGAAGACACTCGCCCGATGAATGAGGACTCGAGTCGATCGAAGGCTTGGATATAAGGAGCCCATTCGGGGAGCCCGAATATCTTTCGTCTTCCCACCGAGCGATGCACATTATTAATGAGAAGCTACGACAATGTATGGCATGGGAAAGAACAAGACCCAATCCCGTGAACGGCGACGATAATGCATTCATATCGACTAATTTGACAAGAAAATCTTCACTCTTCGAATAAGAATGCTTTTTAAAAACTGATTTGGGCGATGAATTCACGGATAAAGAAAGCGATCTCACTTTACGTTATCTGTAAAACCTAATTAAGCTGTAAGAACTCTCTACAAAAGACAAATGTATCTCATCACCATAGAGTGTCATTAAGTTTTAGTTCCGTTTGGCTATATTTTTCCTAATTTTGTAATTAAATTCAATTCAAGAGTAACGACTGAAGGTTTAATAGTAGTTTCAGGCTTGGCTCGCCAAGTAAGTTAATAATTGCTAAATAAGCAGGAAAAAAATGAGTGTACTATCAAAAATGTAATTAAGAGGGAAAAAATAAAACGAAGTTACAATAAGAACAAAAATGTTATACAAATAATAATCTATAGCATGAAAATGACGGTGTATAGAGAAGCCTTCTCACGGGAACATCATTGCCACAATTTTTAAAGCTGGAAAAAGAAATATTAACATTTTAAGAACCTATTATTTAAGTACCATTAAAAGAGATCAATCCCCTATTCCCACACAGCAAGGTAAAAATAACATTTTTCCCTATTCCACGGATCACGGAGTTAGTTAACCGTTTCCGCGCCCCTGAGAACACGCAACATCCACACCTTATACCTTCTCCTCTTTTACCTCATCAAACAATTTACACGCCTCACCCTCCACTTCTCCGTAAGCTTTCCGCTCTGTCCATCAAACACACTCTCCATCCTCCACCGTAGTCACAACTCCAACGTCTAAAGCCACTCTCATCCTCATAGCAGTGTCTACGAATCGTTGAGCACCGTGGACTCTCATTGTAATTAGGTTTGACATAAATTAAAATCGAAATGGAAATGAAAACCAGGCGAAAGAAAACTCCAGATAACTTACTATTTAATAAATTTAAGTCCGAATGATATTTAACAAAGATCCCGCGAAAAAACGTAAATCAACACCATATGTATAAAAAACGTATACTAGCTACAAAAATACAAGGATCACTACCTAAAAATATAAATTACGAATTATAGAACGAAACGATTTTCTTCCATCATGATTTGGTTCTCTGATAAATTGAATTACAAGAGAGCAATACATTAAGTGTCGTCACTCTGTTACACTTCCGTATTCGAGGACGTGTTATGAAATATATCATAGCGATGTTCCCCAGGGAGGCTAAATAGCATGTCACCTGAAATTTCAAGGTAACAGGAGAGCAAAGGGGCAGAGAATAGAAATATCGCTGCAAGGGAAGAAGCATAAATGGATTCCTCAAAAAAAGAAATAACACGACCATCTTGTTCCCTACCGGACTCTATTCATGTAACAGGTAATCTATTTTCATCTACTATTTTCATTCCTTTTCCATACGTCATCGCACAAAACATTTGACTATCTTCACGGTGCTAAAGTTAGGTCAACCTTTAACTACAGTACTGAGTGCAACAAGAGTTCTTTTCATGGCTATACTTTGTGGAATAAAGATATTACGCTAAAAAGATTTCATTTTGTGTTTTTTACCCTTTCTTTTTGTAGTAAATAGGTATCGGCGATAGCAAAAAACTCCCAACAAAGATTAAAATAAGCTTGTATCAGAAAATTACAGCAATATTTATATTTACAGAATGCATTGACTACTTCAGCCCGAGACATCTGAGAAAATGACTGTGGAGTTAGATGGGTGGATCACGAAATCAGGGGGGTTACAATGAAGATTGGGGCAAATAGCTGATCAGAGAATAAATGACCGTGGCGAATCGAAATCCGGCACGAAATCGAGTTTTTCATGGAGCAACGAACAATCGGCCACATACGAGAGAGAAAGATGAACATGAGGAGGACTGGGGAAGAGGAGACAATTGCAGAGGGAGTGGAGCAGACGGTCGTGCGGCAGTGGGTGTGAAGGGAGGATGGGTTGCAGTCGATGAAGGCTAAATCTGTGGAAAAACCGGATTGGGAGAAGAATAGCAAGTGATGGCGGGGAGGGAAGTGGTCAGCGCACGCTGGAGACGTAACCGCAAAGACCCACGGGCGAGGCGGAGAGGGAAAGTTGAAAGTTTCATCGCCAATCCCGTCACCTAACAATAGCCGCATCGGGTATAATAGGTCAGTACTTCAAACTAAACAGATGTAAATAATTGATAAAACGAGGCTGGAATGTGTGGAAGTTCGCATGAACGGAACGGCAAAAAGTTTTTGCAAGTATATTTAACCGTATATTGGCATTTAAGCGAGTTTTTCTTTCTCGCGAAAACTTTTACTTTTGTAATATATGTACTATCACACTGAAAAAATGTTTGCATGGCCCCGAGTCGAAATTGGATAAAATAACATGTACCCAGTAAGCGAAATTATATCATCATCAAACCTAGATAAAATATTACTGTAGCCGTACATGTAAAACAATACAACATTACTTATGATCCCCGCCTGTCCCCAGCCCGGCAGTGAATTTCCTCCCTAAACTCGAGATAACGCATAATACTCCTCCATCCGTATCCGTTCTATCCGTAGACCCTACCATTTTATTTCCACTAGATGAAAATTTGTGTGTAACATTGGATCGGCACTCGGGTTATAATGACTGACAGCGGCAAGAATTACAGGGATGTCTTCGGGGTCATTACGAAACAGTTTCGCCAAAGATAACCAGCAAGAAACAAGCATTTTTTGCATACGACGTTAGGGCAAGGCTTCTGCTTATACGGGAAACTTGGAAAAATGGGGAATTACTGAAAACCACATTCGCATCAACGCATGTTACTTTCACTTCACAAAAAATACTTTCTTAATGAATGGAAAGATTTGTTTGCAGCACTACACTATTTTTCAACAGTAAATTTTAAATTAAGTCAACAGGATAACACACAGAAGAGCGAGCTAGCAAAGATTTGATGGGATTTTGAGAGAGAATAAAATTCCTTCAAATCTTCAGAATCACGAAATTTAAAAGAAAAACATCATTTTGGAATTTCATGTGATAACAAAACGTAAGACTTAAGGAAAAATAAAGGTATTAAAACAAGGGCTATAATTTAAAATAATCGGAACAAAAACGCTTACTTATCCCTGATAAAAATAAATGCCCGGGCTAAGGGCATAATTGAATAGAACGTTAAATAAAACCATCAAAGGAAGACGGAAGATTCTCGACAGCTTGAATGGTTAACCACCGAAGGATGTACGTACGAAATGGACGCATCTCTACGGGACGAAGCCGTGAGAGTAAACAAATTGAACGAGTCGGTTTCCAACATCGGTAACGCCCTCCACAGCATTTAATCAGCTCGCACGAAATCGGCTCTGGGATCCGCAGGGAAAAAAATGACAGCCGCGACGGACCGAGGTAGCATGGCAGCAAGCCAGAGGAGGGATGATTACATCTGGAGGAAACAACATGTACCATTGGTGGTGGTAAGAGGGAGCCCTCGGCTCTGGGCGAGGAATGCCACACCTTTTCTCCAACAATACGAGTTAAAAACTTCGAACCCAACATCACTCTTCGCCTGTCCTCGCCGAAGAACAATAAAATAACTGATCGCCGCTAAAAAGTTTCCATTGGGCAACTTTGATTGAGGCGATTAACATGCGCGTATAGGCGGCCACACCCAGGGGTAAATACAGTGGGTGACCACGATGAAATGCCCGGCAACTAGTACATAAAACAGGGATTTAATCAAGAGTAAAACAAACGGAGTGACACGATTCTAATGAGAGTTCAAGGAGTTGTTCCACTAAATCATCTCCTACCATCAAAGAACAGTACGGAAATGTATTCCATCGCCCACGCAAGTAACAGACAGATAAGTTATTTATTCTCCGTTTCAAACCTAATTCAATTTCGTGCTGGTGCTTGATCACATAAGAGTCCCGAACTACCTAAGAATAGGCACTTGGAGATACCCCATTACATATTAATATATTACATTCACTACTTTAAGCAAGATATGAAATATCTATGATTGTTTTCTTTTAGTAAAACCTGCATTTTTACAACATTTTACACAGCTAATTTACAAAACTCATTATAGATTATTAAGTCTTAAAAAATTTATTGACTTGCCCAAAAAAAATTAGTAACTAATTTTGTGCCATTCGATGATTCGAAATATGATGACTGATGGTTGTACTGGAAAATTAACTTACCGGAAATTTGGGGAAAAGAGAATCGAATCCAAGTAGATTCGAGCAAATGGCAGCGCGTCTTATTTCAGCCTTGATGTATGCGGCTTATTATGAGTCAATTACTTAAATACTTACGCAGATTAAGCAACCTACATGAGAGCATTCTTATTAACTTCAACCGCTGACGTTGAAATGAATAACATCACGTATTTCAAGGCAAATAAAAAAATTTGAAATCCGTACCACTCAGGCTGTTGGATGGCAGTTCCATCACACAGAACTAACACATCGATAGGCACAAACAGCTTTTTTAAATAAGAAATAACTTGGATAAATACTTTTTAATGGGCCCAAGGAGCCTTATAAAGATACTTGGAGCCAGTCAAGGAGGAACATGGCCCATTGCAGCAGTCGGCTCCGACTTTTATCACTTCATCAAGCAGTCTTAAATTAGATAATACAACGAAGAAAAACAAGCAAAGGCTTCCGGCAGGCTTTCACCGCGGCCACATTTGACATGAATTGGCTGACGGAAAAAAGGTTCCCCAAGAATAACGATCGGGCGTGCAATGAATCGAACGATTATCTGCGACATTAAGCTCCACCCAACATGACGTTAAAAGAGCTTAAATCTCAGTCAAACAACTAGGACGCTAATGGCCTAGAGAACAGAAGCTGCTTGGGCATTGTAAAGTCATGACTAAAGAGAGTTTCAATGATATTCAATTAAGACGCACATTGAATTAGGGGCAAAGGGCGTTGCGCAGTAAAAAAAAATGCATCACTATTTTCAAAGTCTTCAGATCTTTCATCTACTAAAATCTCCACAAATGGAACCTGAACACCACCTTTAATAGAAATGACGAAAAGGAAGCATTGCAAAAGCCACATAAATTATACGCGATATAATTCTATTTTTAGGTTTTCTATCTGCGATTCAGTGCTTCTATGTTTTATCCGCTTCGGTCCAGAAACTCGAGTTTCCATTAGTTTCGGTAGTTACCTTTTAAGTGACTGGTTGCCGTTTAAGTGACGTGTCCATCCCAGTAAAAAAAATAGAGGCCAGGAGTAACCGATAAGAAGGCAAACCAATAACAACTTGGTACCTTTAATACGATGTCATATCATTATAGCAATGGATAGTTTAAGGAATTTAAGTCTCCTTCCACACAAGGCCAATTTTATCCCAATAATTCTTCTATGTGATGAATTCTACATTTAATGCAAATCAATAGAAATTAACATGTCCGGTCCATGTTAAAAATCAAAATGAATGAAATTCGCTGGTCAGCGTGATCGCGGCTATTAAAATGCCGCAATGGAAACACATAGAAAGCCTAATGACTACTTCAAACCCTGACCACAAGCACAGAAACTAAAAGTAACTCTTCCATGTCCAAGGGTCCACTCCTAGTTGTCTCTCGGATACAACAACTTTTCCAACCATTCCCCTGACGCCCTCAAGTCAGGAGGTGACAGGAGGATGGACGAAGATACTATTAACACCGATACATAAAGAGACACAAGGAGCCGCTCAGACAACACGTCCTATAAGAATCCTATACGTGAAATTCCTAAACGAAAATATGCCCGAGAGAAAAACTTACCATAACCAACACTGGCAAGGGAGGGGAGAGAAATAGCAATGGAGCTTACCTGGAAAAGAAAAAAAAATAGCATTGGAAACAGTTTCAAAACTCATGCACTTAACTGTCATATAGCTCGAATATAAGTTAATCCACATATAATGACATGCAATCTAATAAGCATGAATAAAATCGAGGAGACCAATCAAATAAACCAGAGGATGTGGATACATCCAGTAAAAATAAAAATATTTGTGGAATTTTTCCATCACCTTAAGGAAATAAAAAATGCATTGAAACTAGTTGTGAAATGAAATTGAAGTATATGTGGAAAATAGCCAGCAACCTTTAAATTACCTATGGCCAGTAAAATATTTTGTTTGCAACATGCTAAATAAGGATGATAGTTTTTAAATCACGCCGCATTTAGCTCATGATCTGGAAAACACACAAAGCAGAGCAAAGAGCATATTTACATGTGGTCTTGTCAAAGAACCCAGATTCAGCTACTAAAAAATTAATTAAATATTTACGAAAATATACAAAAATACCACTTATCATGAGCTTTCTAGCAAGAGGAAAACATTAAAAAGATGGCTCAGCCGGCCAGGAGAGTGGACCCCTGCCTCTTCAACATGATTTGAAAATAATTGCCCTGATTTAATAATCTTCGGCAAATTATTTGTCCATTACCTAAAGTAACTGCCAGCATAAATCCCTTTGACGAGGCCAAAATGGCAAAAAAAGGAAGAAATGAAACCACTTTCAAAGGAGAAGGGGAAACACTTTTGCAAACCTGAAATTCGAGTTCGGTTTTATCGACGCTCGTCCAGTTCACACGCAAGCAAGACGAATGAAAACATAAAAATTGTTTAGGTGAGTATAAGATATCGATAGGCGCCAGCACATGGCCTATATTGGGATCTCCCAGGAGAAACCAGCGCTGAAGGAGGTCGCACCCACGAAACAAAAGGGAGCTTGTGAAAGAACACACGACGGAGAGCATTGTAACAAGATATATTCTTCAGCAACGGCTCCTCGATCAAAGAGAAGTAAAACAATGAGCCTTCCATCCACAGCTAGATACGGCCTTCTTTCAAGTGGAATTGAGAAGAGGCTTTTGCACGACGAAATGTGAACTTTGATCACCCATCCCTTCGTCTCAATGGAGGTTCATTCTAGCTTGATTATTGGGTTGGGTGCTACGCAACTTTTCTACTGTACGGCTACGACAGTACCAAAATTCTGAGGATAAGATTAATTCCACAATATAAAGAGTACTCTTCATTAAATTATTCATATAATTATTAATATGAAAAAACCCAAATGAAACTGAAGAAGGTAATTTGCAATTCTAATCCGACGAAGCAGAAGAATTTTTGACTCTATAGCGTTTGATAAGTGCACACTGAACTTTCAGTACAGTAAAAACATTAATAAAAACTGAAAATGGCGATGCATGAGTAGCCAAGGTCTACTAAAAAGCCATTCAACATAACAGTGCAAAAATAATCGCGGTAAAATTTTTTTTCAGATGCATCCTTCAAAATCTATCAACAGAGGCGAGCCTAATCTCTACCTAAACTCCTATACCTGGATTTTACACGAGTTATTGCACGCGGAAGAACGATATTAGGATTCATGGCCTGGAAAATGAAAGTCATGCGAGGTCAGTCGGTCAAGACGTGGCTCATTGATCGGAGAACAGGCATGGAGAAATCAAAGTGGGCCACGAGCCATCTATTACTATGCATAGAATCGATAACACACCAGGTGCGCGGAAATGAGAACACCTCACAAAAAACGGCAAGGATTAAACTATTGCACGAATAAAGATACAGTAGATTCCGGTTAATTGGGACATATCGGGACTTGTGCACTTTGCCCCAATTAAGTGGCTGTCCCAATTAGGCAAACTATCCTGTATATGGGCATAAACAAACGTTGCAATGATAGAAAGAAGACTAAATAATGTTTATAATGCAATATAAGTTTATTAAACTATTCATTTGATTAATAAATCAGCGAGTTTAGTTAATTTATGCCAATTTAGTCAAAAATATTTTTCATAGCCTCGGGGGACGCTGAATGAATGTCATTTACTAAGTCCTATTAAAGAAAAGTCCTATCCTCTTACGGATAGTATAACAACAAGAGCTTTATTAATAGGGCAAGAATAGGTATATTTGTGAAAATAATAGTAAATCAAAGGAGGAAAATATAAAAAATAGTACCCTGAAAACAAAAAAAATTAATTTCGTCGCGAGTATAGAGTCTATGTCGCCGACTCATGGCCCAATAAAGCGGCATGCTGTCCCAATAGAGCGGAGAATACTCTGGGATATTCCTCTATTGGGTTCTGTTCTTCAAGATCTGCCCCAATTAAGCGGCTGCCCCAAGTAACCGGTGGACCCATTAAACGGAATCTACTGTAGTAAAAAATATAATATACCACCTCAAGGCCGTAAAGCGATTTATCAAGAGGTGAATCGGATCTCGATGGCAGGAATGGGCACGAGAAGTGACATAGGATTCAAACGAAGGAGAAAGGATGTAAACATAACGAGATAGAACACGGAAAAGGATACCGGTAATAAATTACGGGAAACTACGTCCTAAAAGGTGGGCATTAATGGTTAATTTTTTCCAGATCAAAATTCCAACTATGCATCATCTAAGAAACAACCGAGATTTGTTGAAGCACATGCTTATCAAAAGGTTTCTCCGTAAGAGACAAGTACTAATAGTATTTATCTTCCATTGATGTTTTATGAACATAGTAAATTATACATGACGAAAAAAAACTCTACAACGGTAAGACGACAATGTAATCCGCTGAGAACAAATACATTCTACATTGTATAACGCAAGAAAAGAGGGTACGATTACGAAGTTTAAAGGGAACTTGCAACCATTAAAAAAATAAGCTCCAGTGCTGTAACCCGATGGTTAGTTGATATACATAAGATAGTGCCTACCGCAGACAAATAAAAATAACATATTGCTAATATAGGCAAATTCAATGCAACGCCTCGAAAATAGCACCACACACAGATATTACTAGGAAGAAATCTGGGCGCAACAATCACAAATGTTCTCTGAGAACAATAGGCACTGGCATTTAAAGCAATGACACACAACTCAAGAGTAACAAGATAATCGACACTTTCGTTTGCGTCGTTAATTCTTTTGTCTATGGCATTTTGCTTCTGTAATGGCTGGCGTAGCCAAGACGTTGGCACGTCATCTCAATTCACGGTGATATCGAACAATAAAGCGATTTCTTCTGACGTTGGGCAAACAATAGATACTCAGGACAGTTATGAAAGTCGAGAAAGGACAGGGGAATAGAAACCTAACTATAAAAAGTTTTAATGAACGTGGAAAGCAAAGCAAGGGCAGTAACACTCACTTCACCCAAAGTTTATAACTGAAGGAGTGCAGGTAAATTTCTCTCACTCATACAAAATAAACTATGACATAAGCAAATAAATGCATGTCCGGTGAACTTTTCTGAGAGCATTAAAAAAAAGAGGTACATAAGTCTCAAAATTGCGGCCATAATGCAAAAAACATAATTCAAAGCTTTCCTGAAGATTCATTTCAATAATTCCTGACACATTGAAAAACGAAAATCAAACAAACTATTTTGAATAAAATTTCTTGAGATACGAAAGGTGGCTATCGTTACAGTCTCGGGTGAACTTTCTCATTTGTCTAAGTGGACTCAACCAAAAACTACGGCCAAAGGAGGTGAAAAATGCATTGTAAGATCACGCGGCTACAAAAATATAAAAATTGACATGAAAGCGATTACCGGGACTAACAAGAAGCATGTACGTATTCTTCCACCGTATGATCAACATCCGATAACTGACCCTACAGATCACCGCTTCGTTTGTTTTCGATTTTAAGGCCAAATTCGGTTGATTTTGAATACTTTAATTAATCAGCCCCTAGAACATAATGAATTCACAGCACGAAAATCTAACTTATCATTTACAATTTGATATCATGGCAGATCAAGAGAGATGATGATAAACATGAATGTTACTTGAATAACTTTCATGGTAAAAAATAATCCTTAAATGAGAAAATAATATCGTCGAAAAATTATAAAGTCATGAAGTCGATGAACAGACTGGTATTTCGTAATTTTTCAGGCCTACCGCTTGAATAGCAGTTAAATTCACATAAATTACCAAGGAAATTCATGTGTACTCGTTCCAAAATTTAAGCCACCTTTAGCAAGCTGAAAATGAAATATAATGGCAAGAACCAAAGACCCTAATGAAGATGATACCGAATGCAAGTAACGTATAGGGGAGCATTCTCTATACTAGGTAATGAATCACTTATTCTGGGCTCAGTCAGTGGAAACCCTAAACGAAATTTACAAATAACGCGTAGCTTTCCATGGTTTTCATACTTACAAGTTATAAAACATTGAAATTCATGAATAATTAGAACCAAAGGATATAACACAATTTCTCATGAGTGAATAGGGATTATTCGGTGATAACGAAGCCTTCCGAACACATTAGGTTCAGAGGCCGATTATAAACTTCACAGATAAATTCCGAGCACAACACCCAGGATAACTGAAAATCATAAAATGAAAGATGGTAATAGGAAGGATAGGAAGAGAATTGCATTAGCAAAGGCGGCGTTCATGAACAGGAAGGAGCTAATGAGAGGAACGTTATGTAAGATGTTATGTACAAAAAAAATGTTTAAATTAAGGGCTAGTGAAGAGTTTGATCTGGAGTGTGGCTCTTTACGGTGCGGAAACAATTAGGAAAGAGGACGAGAAAAGACTGGAGGCATTCGAGATGTGGGTGTGGCGAAGAATGGAGAAGGTGAAGTGGGCGGAGAGAAAGAGGAACGACGAAAAGCTGGATATAATAAGTGAGAAGAGAGCGCTTTTTATATGAGATACGGAGGAGACAGAAGGTATGGAGGGAGTACTTAGCGGGGAGGGGATGTTGAAAACTACATTAGAGGGTAGAATCCTAGGTAAACGAGGGAGAGGAAGGAAAAGAATAGGATTTGTATATAGAATGAAAGGCATTAGGCCTTATTGTGAATTGAAGAGGGAAGTGCTTGAAGGAGACTACCAGAATGCTTCTTAAGTTCTCCATGGAAACCAACCTTAATCGGTAAAACACTAGAATAATAATAATAATTACTAGGAGCCCTCGATATTATGACGCTGCGGGCAACAGTCTTTTAAGAATACTAACACATCCCGAGCGACTCCACAGCATAGGCGGTGGCGGGCCACCCCTAAGTCCCTCGGCGGGAGGAAGATGGCAATGGGCACTCCCTCGTCACTTCCCGTCCGAGTGGGCGGGATGATGACGAAGAAAGCAGAGTGAATGGGCTGGAGGCAGGACGAGGTGTGGCGCTGGAGGTTACGCGGTCCGAGGGGAGAGAGGGGCGCCAGGAGAAGAAGAGTGATTTGCAAGAAGGGGACATTACGGATGCACGTACTTTGCAAAGACGGCCATCCACATGAAAACACTTGGGACACCCACGCGACACTCGGAAAACTTATTCTTATAGGTATTCAACCGGATGAGGTTGGTTTACATGCAGCAGCCAGACCCCCTGCCCACATTGAATTTCTCTCTTTAGTTGGGCATTCGGCGTATGACTCAACATTCTATCCACAATCCCCGTTACCCTCCTTCCTCTTCTACACTTGCCCAACATCCTTCTTAACACGTTATATGCATCCCTGTCCGTAGAGTACTTTCACAATCCAAGCCCTCTGTCTTTCCAAACCTCCCCTCTAAGTTACCTTTGCTTATCCACCAAGTCTAGCACTTTTTACCATCCCGTTTACTTCACCCTCTTCTCAGCCCCCCCTCACGTAATGTTTAGAGCGACGCTCCACATTACGTTCTTCGTCAGTCTCTTATTAACACTCATACACCACAATCCACATCGACACATCCTCACATCGACTTTTTTATACTCATCCACGGCTATTTTATCAAGATTACTATTCTTCATAAACTTACTGCTATATCAAAAAATCTTCTAATGCACGATTCAAAAAGTAGTAAAGCTTAATAGATTCATTTTACTGAACTCAAACTGTTATCGCAGTTAAGAGGTAAGCATGAGAATAATGATGTAAAATTTTCATAGAAGTATGCATTTAAGTTCATTCGGAACCCCTGAATGATAGGTACACTGCCCCTTTTACGATGTCTCTATTAAGCGAGCATCTAATTTAAAGACCTCCTCACTCCCGTTCTTCATGGTTACATAAAAATTCGGCTTTATAATTTATTTCTTAGACACCCCTCCAGGACTAATCGCTTAAGATTTCGCACAATTTTTTTTGTTACTAATACTCAAACATGGATCTTGGTCATCTACAATGCACGACTTAACTGTGCAAGTTTAGCATTCAAATTCAGATGCATACATCTCGTCGTATAACGATATAAGTACCATCATGGAGGCATTACAGGTTTACGCAATGAGAGATTTGAGTGGGCCCTGAGATATGCATCCATTAGCACCACTGATATTACGACTTGAAGCAGGAAGGAATCGTAGGACTCAATTCAACGCCTCACGCAAGGTAAAACGCGGAGAGTGAAAAGCCATGGTGGCACCTTGGGAATCATGATATGAGTGCATTCGGGCTGGAATGAGCGAGAGGTGAGAGTTTATAACAAGAATAAGAGGCTGTAAATGAGAAAGAAGGAGGGGGCAATGGGAATATAGGTTCAACGAACGCGATACGCCGTGTTTTCCGGAGAAAAAAATATTACGAACTGCAATCACCATCGACCGGAGTCAGCTGGTAATGGGGTGGCGGGAGGGGTGGAGAATGGTATACGCCGTGGAGTGGGGAATGCTCAGGAAACAGGACGGAAGGAAGGGGCTCAAAGTGGAATCAGCGCTCAATCCGAGCATCAAACGCCAATCGAACTGTATCCCTCATCATTAGAAGCACTCAATTACATTAGAGCACATAAATGTAGAGAAAGTGAGGTAATATTTTAAGAGTATTACGATTCGCGAATCACTAAATAGATGCGACTACGCAAATCGTCGAAATGCAACTGGGTCGTCGTTGGACAGCAAAGTTAGCTGCACGATGAAAATATTAATGCTGGATGGACAGTCGGTTCTAAAGTAGGTACTAAATTAGCACTTTTGACAATGATCGTGCCGAAAGACTTGAACAATAATATTTCACTCGTCCGAGTCCTTAAAAATGACAAAAATATTTGTTGTAAATATAGCGATCCCGGATTTTTGGCATGTGCTTTCGTAAATTAGGGTTATTTTCTAAATTGTCTTCCTTTCCCGCAAAACATAGTACGCGTCTACCACCATAATTTACTAATAATTGAAATTCTAATCCTAAGATAGTGAAAACTAAAGAAAACTTAGTAATACCACATAAATATTTAATGTTACGAACTAGGTTTCCACGTGGCACATCATCCATCGTCTGGTACGGATACATAGAAGGTAGAGAATCCCTTGCAAAGGCGGATTAAGGGGAGGGGGGGGGCACTGGGGCACGTGCCCTCCAGACGCTTGAAAATTAGACAAAATTTTTTATGCGGTTATCATTAAGTTAGTTTTGTTTTGTATACTACGGAGCCTTAATCATTTAATTTCATATTAATAACTTTTAAATTGAGGCTTTGACGTTTGACAGCAGCAGAGAAGTCAATAGTGGAAGCATTCGAAGGGTGTTGCTACCGAAGAATGATGAAGATAAAATGGATTGACCGTGTAAGTATCGACGAAGTGCTAAGAAGAGTGATATAAAAGATAAACCTCCTGAAAAGCTTAAGCAGATGACGGGACAACTTAGTTTGCCTCATTTTGGGGCATGATGGCCTGATGGAGACTATCGTTGAGGGACAAGTGGAAGAGAAAAAGGGCAAGGGATGGCCCCGAATGAGTTACATAGGACAGGTTAAAAAGGATGCGGAAGAGAAGAAAGACGTCGCTATAAAAAGGTTATATAGCGGATAGGAGAGAGGAATGGAGAAATGGAGAGCTGCATCAAACCAATGTTAGGATTGTTGACTAATAATGATAAACTTAAATATTAAAATAAAGAGAATATTTCGCACGGTAATTTTTGTATGTTGTTTTTAATCTCAAATACAAGCCACCATGTTAAGTTAACTTGCAGGAGAGGGGTGGCAAGGATGATTCGCAAAATTTTTCACGTCTGCTTGCCACCCCCGGTATAGTAACTATACAAATAGTAATACCGTACCCCATGTAAAGGTGGATATGAGCCAGCAGATCGAGAAATCCTGATGCCCAGACGGAATATTCGTTGAACCCAGTATTGGAGCATGTCATATTTAAACATAATATACTTCGGGAAAGAGAGAGAGATGAAAAGGATCGAAGATGTGACGGACATGATAGGTGAGGAGAGAAATATTCTAGAGGTGATAAGACGTTTAAGTGTATAGGATGGTATAAGATGGAGCGAAAAGCGATTAAGCGAATAGGGAATTATTAAAACTGTATTAGAAAGAAATCTTTAGGCACCAAACGATCACGAAGTATTGAACCCCAGCGATAGAATCGCCTCCGACGCCAACTTTCGAACGATGTGGTACTTGTGTACTAGAGCACTCTAGCATTCGAGCACCCACCCCAATTCTAATTGACATTGTGAAAGGGAGGAGTAAAGGGCACGGGTAGTGGCATAGTGTGGGGGACCCGAACCCCCCTCGAAATATAAAAACACAATTACTTTTCTTTATCATAAAATAAAACAAAAATATTGAAAACTCAGGAATTTACAAAAGATTTGAAAGAAAAGTTTTTTAGACTATGAAAAGTGTTAAAATTAGTTCAAAACCCTCTACTCAGTACCCTGTTTTTCAAATATTTCCCCCCCTGATTTTGGACCCCTCTTCCCCCGAACGAAATTCCTGGCTGCATCACTGATTGAACCACAGCGAAAGGCTCGCTTTTGACGACGACTTCCGAACGATGTGGGACTTGAGCATTCGTGGTACACTGGTATTCCCATCCCATCCCCAATTCTAATTGACTTTGAGAAAGGAAGGAGTACAGTGTAGGGGGGAACGACCACAGACGACAATCGACGATAGATCCACTTTCCGCGAGAGAGAGAGAGATATCCGTAAAGTCTGCCTGGGGAAGAGGAGGAGTAGGCAGTTAGGAGGGGATAAAGGAAAGGGTATACACGATAGTAGAGGGAGGGGGTTGGGTCGTTTCACGGATGGCCGGCGACGCGCGGCCGCCCGCCCCTTCTTCGCGTGTCGCCACCGAGTCGCGGCCCCGGGAGCTCTCGAGCGCGAGTGCCGCCCGTGATTCCAAACCCTTCGGCCGTCAGCGTCGACCAAGAAGACGCGAGATTTACACCCGAGGCCCGTGACGAAGGGCAATTACGGTGCCACGGCGACTACTACTACGTGCCCATCACGGAGAAAGAGGTCCGCTGACCCCGACAAGCGGCGGAGGGGCAACTAACAATCGGGAAATGCCTCGAAATTGCTCGAATTCTGCAATCGAGCAAAGAGGGAATGGGAAAGCGGGAGGGAATCTGAGGATACTTCCCTGTCTCCGACCGAGCGCATGAACACGGGCAATCCGGATATACGTGCCCGCCAGGAAAAATATGTGCAAAAGGTTAAGTCGAGAGAAAAGAGTTTTAAAAAACACAATGCTGAAACATTCCACTCGGAGGAAAACAACAAAGTATCATACAAGAGGGGAGATTTAAAATGCGATTATTTCAAGGGTACCGCCGCGCCGCTATCGTATGGAAGAATCTTTGTATGGAAGGACAGTTGTAGGAAAAAAAACTTGCCACTTAAGAAAGAGAAGCATTACCTAAAAGGAGAAATTTTTAATACATGACCATTCAAGAAAGAATGTCTCGGTCTTTTAGCCAGTAGAAAATCGAGGAACAAATTCTTTTTACGACAGAGAGAATAATATACGCAAACTACCACATGGTGCTCTCTTTACGGTCGAAATTCCAATAATCTGGATACATTTCATGATGTAATAGTTAATTGCTACCTCTAAAGCAAACACACAATTAATGAGGGATAGCAATGCATATGAAGCCTGGGAGTAAACAAAAACCATAGGACAAATAATGACAACAACTCTTAATGAGTATATTTCACGTTTCAACACTAAAATAATTATTCAGAACGAAATGACTAATATTCACTGACGTAAGAGATAGAGTCAAGTCAAATTGTAAGCCGTATATAATTTCTGGAGGGAGACTACCAAAGTCTGCATCTCAAAAACTTTTGGGTTGATTAAACGCCTTGAGTTCTCCACACACTATGGCCATTTACCATGAAAAAACTCGCACTATCTCTACTCCCTCATAGAAAACCCCTAATATAATATATTATAAATTAAAAAAAACTCGTTAATAATGAATTATATGCAATAATAATAACCGCAGTTTCGACAAAAACATACTGCATTAATCTCCAGCAATGTAGCAATCATCCCGCTGAAGTAAGCATAAAAAATAATCGAGAAGCAAATGGATCACAATGAAAAGCATTAATGAGGACCTGCGACGTATAAAACAAGAATAATCTCCCAAGTCTAACGATACTTATCATCCCGCATAATCTAATTTAATCGAGTAATCTCAGCATGTAACAGCCCACATATTTTTTACGTGCAGAAAAAATCAAAAGAAACGTCACGATACTTCCGTAGGGAAAGGCGGCTAAACGCGGAGAAAAACCAAAATATATCAATCAACGCTAAAGCAGGTATTAAATTCCTAATTCTAGGGCAGAGGTCATGCTGATTTTAGCCACCGACGGTAACGAAACAACGTAACGGCCGCCACAGCTTCATTTCCTTTGACACACATAACTACATTAGCTCAACGAAGGCAAACAAGCGCGCAAGCGTCTACCATAGCAAGAGACTACCCTAGACCTTGGCGAAATATAGAAATAGGTCTTTAGGTTGTCCTAGGTTGAGAGAGAGATCTTACGCTGCAGATGGGGGAACACGATAGTAATAAAGAGATGGCGTATTGTACCCTAGGGCCTAATTCGCCGTGGACACATCGAGGAATCTTTCTATTGTGAACACGGCAGAAGCCACAAATGACATCTAAATACCCACGGGCTATAGCACCCACGCGGGCATTTCCTCTGAGAGAAATAGGAAAATAATAAGACCCACATATTCGCATGCTTTGGGCACGAAGTGGAAAAGTCCCATCGTTATCATTGGGATCATAATGGTTGGAAATACGATTAACGCAACTCCTTCATATCTCGTTAAAGAGAGCATAGATCTGAGACAGTAAAAAAAAAACAATTAAAAATTCAGCTTTTCGAAATCACGTCCACTATTACATGCAATATATATTGCGATCGCATTAACAAGGGATAGCATACCCTGCAAAAAAAATCGTTGCAAAAAAGAGAGCCAGGAAATGTTTAGGCATAAGTACTCGTAAACGGAGGCTATAAAAGAAAGTTCTCTAGCCTACGACAAGGTACACTAGTAACGCCATCCAAAGAGCTCGTCCTTTCACGCAGAGTGAGAGTTTAATTTCACTGAAGCTATTTAACATGCCACGGCAGTACTTCATAGATTCTGCAAATAATTAACCTGTAAACAATTATAGCTATATTGGCTACAACGAGGATTTCTAACTCCATTGATTAAGGAGCGGTATTAAGCCCGTATGGTATATTAAACCTTGAAAAAAATCACGTTGAATTAGGGATAAAGTTTTTGTCATTCGTCTGCCTCGTAGAAATTCAACTTATACCGCACGACAATATTAAATCCGTGTTAATGAAAAGAAAAAAATCCAACACTAATGCGTCACTCTCATGCACAAACAAAGAGAAAATTTAAGATCTGTAAGTCATAGCTAAGCCTGATATATCTTAACCTAACTAACGCACGTAAAGACGTTATTGAGACAGCGTTGAGACTCATGGGAAAATCTTATGACTATAATACTGATATCAGAGCGGGGTCATTCACTGTAAGATCCGGAGGAGTTCCGAAGGGAAACAAATAGCACCTTCATTTTTTTTAAATGTCTCACAATCAAGCCCACAGAGCTTTATGTATACATCTGATCAAAACTTTCACACTCCGAAAGTTTTGCGGGAGGATACGCGAGATTTTCCCCTCAAAAGTGTCTAAAAAAATCCGAAAACGAAAACAAAACACGGAGAGGCACTTCTGAGTGACGGGCGAGGCGAGTTTCGCGGAATAGCCCTCTCACTATCACGACACGTGCACATAAACAGCTGGATCAAGAGGATGAGAAGATGAAGAGGCCGGCGCTGATGGGAAAACCTCGTAGGGGAGATGGTTATAGCGAGGCACAGTAAGGCCTCGTTTCCACTAAGTTAGCCCCAGAGTAATTCCCACGGGCTAAGGCTAAGACCGGCTATAATTTCTGATGGATACTACAGCCAGGGCCAGCAACAGCTTCAATTCCAAAGATGCTTGGCAAATCATGGTTGGCAGTAAAGCAAGGGTGATGGGGAAAAAGCTAACGTAAGTAGAGATGACTTACAATTAGTCGGCCAGTAATGAATCATATTAATACTCGCATCACGTCGAGCATCAGATATAGGACCAAAATACACCACACAATGTAAATAATTTATTGAAAAAATATAATATTCCACGTTCGACCAGTACTTACGGCATCGAGAATGAAACGCACCCAAAACCAGCTAAAGGAGAAACAAATTTAAATGTAAAAAATAGGTATCAATATATGTACTCCCAAGATGTTCTCCAATAGCATTCCGCGAATTTAAAATTTCGATTTAAATTATATAAATAGATAAATATGCCATGAGTGATAATATAAAAACCTGTGCTTCCGCCACTGGTACTAGAACTATGCATATATTATTTCTCTTCACCGTCACCAGCAAAAACTACAGGAAAACACCTAAAAGACGTAATGCAGTAGCAGTTGAAACAAGGTTTACACGAGATGGTAGTCTAGTTAGACAGCATACTATCGAATACTAAAATTCATAGACTGGTTCCTCAGCTAGCGTATCTTTTAGGAGATATTAACACGCAAATATACATATACATTTATACTAGAATCACTAATCCTCAATTGTGATAACCAGTCCGCGTTTCAACTTCGAGTGATGTCTAGGTGCAGCATGCACGATCAAATTATCCCATAAAATTCCTTTTTAATAATAAATAAAACCAACCTTTATTCCGGCGTAGTAAACCCTATATTTGAATCTATGGATAGACTTATATCATTAGTAAAGTTGGCGAGTTTTGGCTTTCTATGTCACTGTACTTGTGTTACATTCCTGCTTTGCATCGACAGATGCATGCTTGGTAGAAGCTCATACCAGCTGCATAAAAGAGTAGAAGTTATTTTTATAATAATATTCTATTTATAACTACGAAGTGTTTATGAGGATTAAATATCACGTATTACTTGCTGGTGATTAGCCATCCCCGACAAACGCCCTGGAGGTGGCTCGCAGTGCATGATGTTGACCATACAAATTCCTAGAACTATCACATCGCCGATAGTCCTAATCGAAGATTATTTGAAAGAAGCGAACGATCAAACGAGCCTAAGTGAGTGGAAATAAGAAGGGAGTCCGAAAACAAAAAGGGGGAGGCTTGAATGAAGAAATCGGGAGACGATCCCGATGACTATTTCAGTTTTGTTTACGAACCGTCCCCCATCACCACCCCTTGCACCTCCCCTGCAGTTACCCCACCCCTACCCGTGACCCTCCTCTTCACTCCTTCCCTTTCCATCGTCCATTGGAGAGAGGGCTTGCACCTCACACCACCCACGGCTCCTCCCTGCATATCTTTCCCCTCCCAACAAGTTCATCGGAACTTGGCGGGTTCACTGCTTCCTGAGCGGAGGAGAGGAAGAGGTGAGGGGAGTTTAAGATGGGAGTGCGAGGATCTTTTTTTGTGAAAGAGGGGGAAAATGCTAAATGGGATGAAGGAGAATCGCCAGAGGAAAGAAAAAGCTGACGTCATGACGCGTAGATTAAAAAGATAAGAGATTAGGGCACGGAAAGGACACTTCTTTCGGATCGAAGAACTAGGAGAAAAATATGGTCAGATCAAGCTAGCGGAAACAAATGCACAATCCTGGTAGATTCTACATGCATTTACAAAATTACACATCCAAAGCAGCTATGCACATAACTACTTGAGAATACACGTGTGCCGACTACACGCTTTGCTATATACTTTGACATCTTTGGGTAAGGAATATTGGTTTCCAACCAAGTGTTCGAAATGTTTGCGCTAATAAAGTTTATTAAGAGTATATAATTCACGAAATCAATACAAATATACTTCACCACAATCATTTTCGCTGTCTAACATTTTAGGAATCTTGATAATTAGGAATTGTAGGCGCAGGTGGCATGATATTGTCTCGAGTGCCATGGATTGTTGCCCTTGCAATAGATAAGTCTACGAAAGTTTGATATTGAAAGGCCAATACACCTAGACTCGGAAGATGCTTCTAAGCATCAGCATTGAAATATTTTCATTTTACTCCAAAGAGTAAAATAAAAATATTTCAAAGCTGATGCCAATAAATTCACAGTCCGTAATCACGTACCATTTAAAACAGCCTTCCTTACACAATAATGAGTGGGTATGCCATTAACTCATTATTGGTATGATATTTCCAAAATATGCTCTCTGAGACAGAAAATTTGATATTCTAAGAACGTGATCAAGAGTTTCGAGAAAAAAGCTTCTTCCTCCACGCATAAGTTTCGGTAACATTCGGTATTTGGCGTGTGACTAGGACGTACAGAGAAACCACTGGTACTCTGGCATCACTTTGCGCGGAATTATAGTGAGTATGGAGAGGCTCGTACGAAGACAAGATAACCATGTTGGAGGGAGACGTAAAGAAATTCCGAGAGGCTGACCACAGACAACATTAGAATGCGCGCCCGGAAGAGGAGGGGGCAAGTGACAAGGAAATGAAAGCCAAGTTCGAAATGCGACCGACTGACGAAATAGGGGAAAAAAACATGCACGCAGTGAAAGAAAGTCAACACTGAATTCCTGAATCCACTGGAGGTAGTAATAAAGAGCGAGGAGACTAAGGGCACTATGTAAACATAAAACGAGGAGTCGGTTTATTTCAGCGGGAATTCCTCTCGCAACAGTAACGACGCAAAGAAGACTTTTAACCGGAAGATCTTACAGGAAAAATCCACATCCTAGATAAATAGGTAAATCTTACGCGACGCAAAAAGCTCGTTGTCACAGTATCATCGATAATTGGCTATCACTGCACACTTACACAATAAATTCGTTTTAATATGGCTAACAACGAATAGTGCGGGCAAACAAACATTAATTAATTCTTCTGTTAATCATTCATTCTCGTCACTTAGATTGCAAGGGTTTCATCATGGACAGCAACTTAACCCATGTAATAGAGGCCGCTTTTCATTTTCTCCAGGAATATAAATCGTTTTACGTTCACTATATTGTGGGATTTGAAAATCTACGAGTTATTTTCTGGTAAAATACCGCGAATAAATATTCGAAAACTCATCTGTAAATATATTTTTGAAATGAAAAATTAACAGGTCGATGATATAACCTATCACTTCAGATTCCTTCCTAGAGCACTTGGCAGCAATACTCGTCACACATTCCCCTACTTTCGCCATAATTTTTCTCACTGTCAACGGACTTATAACCTCTCTCCTTTTACCTACATCATTGGAACAGTCATCTAAGGTTTCCACCCTTCCTCCGCTTTTTCTTATGCAGGCAGAAGATACTTTATGCGATATTGATGATTAAATTTGAAGATACTGCATAAATAAAAGCGCGAGATGCTTTTAACAGGATCTAGCAGAGGCTGACCTCCACCGAAAGGAAGTGATGCTCCCTTTCCAATCGACAGCGATCGAAACCGCAAATTTGTTTAAATATACGAAATGCAATTCAAAATTGTTACTTTCTACGATTACCAAGGCGTTAAAGATCATCAAGCAAGCGATCAAGTATTTTTTTAATTCCCACCGACACAGGAGGGACATAGAGGCACATGAATATAACTGTACAAGAATAATGGAAAAGAATTCCAAGAAAGGTGGCAGAATGGAAGCCCAAAGGCAAAACCAAAAGATAATTCAATCGTGTATGAAGCTTGGACGCGGAAAATTTGGGCGAAAGAAATGTTTAGAGCTGGAGCAAAAATCTGAACGCAAACTAAGGAGGGCAAAATATTCCACTCCTCAGGAAGAGGACGATACAGATTAGATAACCTTCGAGCTAACTCACAAGGTCACGGTGTCCACATATGACACTCACTTAAGGCGTTTCGCAAGAAGAAAAGGAAGACAGCGATTGAATTACACCGGGGGCATGGACGTAATCGCTTACGTCTACAAAAAGCGAACAAAGGCACAACTGACAATAACCAAGAGCTCCAAAAGTAGAATTAACACAATGAAGCGACATAAAGCTGATACGAAGACACAATGGCACGCCAGAAGGAATTATATCGGATTATATTACAAATAATACAACGGTTAAGGTAGATATAAATAAAATATTGTGTTAATTACCCTGTCTTGTCCCTGCTTCAGCAATTAGTTTTCCTATTCAATTTGAATAAGTCCAATTACCTTTCACTCCATCAACGAAGCTCTCCGTAACATGTGCAACAAGAAATGACAATCAAGGTTCCAAATTATAATTATCACTGGGAACCATGCGTATACATGCGAGCGTGGATGCGTATATGCATTATGATGCATATAAGCATACACACTCGTACAATTGTGGGACCAAAAAGCATAATGTCATCAAAACTCCACAATAAGCTGTGGCATTATTGACGCTAATGGCAAAGAAAGAAACTAGCACCTGAAAAAGAAAACCTAACCGGTAGTCCAAAGGTAGAATGACAGTTTGAGTATTTTCATTTCCATCAAGGGAACAAATAATTTAGGCACAGTAACTGGGAGGCAAAATAAATTTCACAGCCTCCATGTCACTTTATTGGGCCACCTAATGGCAATAAATTCAATAATTTATTAAAATTTTGAAAAAAAAAACCATATACATAGATATTATGAATACAAATACATTCTATATCCTAAGGGGATCATAAAATTATAATCCCATTTGAGAAATTACGAGAGACATGAAAAACAAGTGCGGCAGTCACGAGGGAAATTAAATGCCAAGGAACGAAACAAAAGAAAAGGAAGATTGGATTACGCAATGAAAGGAAACATAAGCCACCACTTCGCGCATGCGCTTTTCCAAGCACAACTAATGGGAACAGGGGAGGGACTGGACCAGGCACTACGGGTCGACGTAACTCCCATGACGCTCGGCTGGCATATCAATGATATCCCAAGTTTTTAATAGCCTCTATCTCCATCACTCGCGTGAAAAAACACCGCCTAGGGCTTGATAAAAAAATGTCTGCGCCCAACATGGCAACGCCGTAACGGCAACCCCGCCTAACAAATCCTCCCTCATTTTTTCCGACGCCCGGGCTCCTCTTTTACCAGCTTTGGGTTCCTATTGCCGATGCAACCGACCCCCAGAAGGGCTCTCCCCTATGTTCATTTCTCCCCTTCCCCGGAATCGTCACCCCCCACCCCTTCCCAAACGCCAAAGGCACAGGGTTCCCCTCCCCTCCAACTGTTGGGCAGGCATAATTGTTGAGGGACTACACTATGGTTTGGTGGCAGTGAGTGTGTTGAGTTGAGCACGAAGTCCGTTATGGAGGACAGGGCTTTGAGGAAGGAGCCCAGGGGGTGGGGGAAGCGGTGGACTCGGAAAATAAGGCAATATGCTTGACTGAATTGGACACGGTTCCTCGCAGAAAAAAACAGCAAATGACCACAATTGCAAGGGTCCGTTGAAAACGCCTCAATGAAAGAGACACGAGGCTACAAAAACTGAATAAAAATGTCTATGTGATAGCGTAAGTCGGAAGTGAAACAAGAAAACAAATCCTCCACACACATCACTTCAACCATGGCCGCTGAACTTCTAAGAAAGCTTTATTTATATTAACATAGAAATGTATTCATGATTGGAAAAATGTCACAAAAATGAAAAAATAAATTTTTACTGGCAATATTTTTATATCATTATTTACGATACTTAGTCTGTGAATCCACAAATCATGAAACATCAATTATATCGAAGTCTTGTACCTTTACCGCATTTCATAGGTAATACCTGTACAAGCTACACGCAGCCACTGGTATGCAATTACGAATAAATAACAGGCACGTACATTTTTTCTGCTAAGACTCCATAGACAAGCAAAAATGGTAAAATTCACAATGAAGAGGAAACGAGAGAAATAGTTTAAAAACGTCACACTATAGATCAGCATTCATTCATGTCAGTAAAAACGAAAATAAAAATACGATACCTAAGTACAAAAGGAAAACAGATGATCATTAAAAGGAAAAGGATAGAAAGAGAAGATAGAGTACGCTAACGACCACAGGATTAGATATTCCTTGGCGTCAAGAAGGAAGACCGATCCAAATATACACTAATTGTAAGTTATAAATAAGTCAACGAGAAAATACTGTGATTGTATATGGGGTATCACGAGTTCTATTGAATAAATCACTATCATAAAGGGGCATTTCACATACCCGAAGTAATAGAACTATCCATGATAATCGTAAAAAGTAAACCATTCCCCATTCTTGGTTGAGGGTAATTATTGGGACTTCCGGTTAAAAAAGTCCTCAGACAGGAAGGTACGATGTAATGCTTAAATTCCCCATACTTAACGTAATACTTAAATGGACATCAACACTGGTGTTAGATGGAAATAGGACTCATTATAGAGGAAATAGACCTTTGCTTATCAAGGCGAAATTATTAAGATTTACCTAATGAAATGTGACTGAAAATCCATCCTGCGTTATAATCGAATTAAAATCAGGAATACGGTAGCAGGTTTCTGAGAGGATATAGAAAACCAGCGGCTCCCAAACTCAGATTCGAGTACTATCGGTGTACACGCTTGGGGGATAATTTTAATGGGAAATGAATAAAATAACCTATACTTGGGGCCACACCCGCAACCAAAAGGAGAAAACAAAAATAAACCTTTTAAAAATATTCATTGGCCAAGAGATAGGAAACGACTGCATCACATATATAATTACAGTTTGAGTTTAAAGCCAGGGGGAAAAAGATATAATTTTTAGTCTATCAAATGTTGAAGTGACAATATATGTCAGAGCGGTCCAACACTCGTTAAAACTGAGTTCGGAAAGTAATGACGGCGCGAAATGCATTACATGGGCCACATTAAAACTTGCCACTCAGTCATATTAGAATGCGTACGACATAAGCGATCACGAAACTACGGGCGCAACAAAATTTAATCAAACGGAAGTCAACCGGAGCGCTCTGGATACTCCCCATGTCACCACATTGACGCTGGCGGAAAGGAAGGGAAGTGGCTCATGGAGCAGATATTAAAGCCGTGTCCCAATTGGCCATTTGGCTATGCCAATTCCAGGATTTAGCCATGACGCCATCTTGGAAGGATGTCCCAACTCGTTAGCCAGCATAAGGGAGGGAATTTAGGCAGCTAACGCGGCCGCCAGATTTAGGCATCGAGGAGTGCATCCTTCGCCCCACTTTTCCCATGATTCAAAGCGTGCAAAGCGTCTTCAGGAGAAAGGGCATCATGGCTGTCAACAAGGGATAGTACTTGTTTGCAAGTAGTGTTGATATTTCGAGACTTGTTCGAATAATTATTAATTTTTATTTTGTTTATAATAATGAAATTGCGTTAATGGAAGTGTAAGAATTACGGAGAAATTAGTTAAAGAGAAGACGGCGTTAATTTTAATGCTAATTAATGTTTATATGCTTCTTGTGTATGTATATGTTATTTTATAACTTTTTATACCGATCACATGTTATCTTTTGCTACCGTTTACTTTTCTAACGTGTTAAATAATGCTTATTGATGTTTATATGCTTCTAATATATTCTTAATTATGTAACACTATGTCTAAATTCTTATTTAACACTTTTTGTACATTAGGTTAACACCCGTAAGAATAAACAATTATTATTATATGTTATTGGACAAAGTCCCGAAATTGGAATCGGAATAAGTAACAAAAATTAAAATGTATGGTGATTAAAAGATGATACCGAAACCTGATTTTTGTACGTAAACCATACTTTAAATAAATTTTGAAAATAAATCCCAAATCAGACGGTAACCGTTTGAATAGACTAAATAGACCTGTTCTAATAATACAAAACTAAAAATTAAATTGCTAAAATATAAGGAATTCAAAAAAGTACTTGGTTGAGAGACTATTTAAATATTTCAAACCAATTAAAAGGGATATACGTTAACATTTCGCCACAAACTTAGCTAAAACCTCTTTAACAAAACCATACGGAACTAAAAATACGAATTTGAAAGTATACCCCTACTTTACTATTACAAAAAGGTTGTCTAAGATACTAAAATTATGATTAAATACTCTTCTCCGACATCTAATACTCTAAATCACATTTTAACAATTTAGGGTGGGTTTTGTTCATCATTTGTTCAAATCATTCCGATTATCTCTTGTTTTGCATTGGCCTAGTGCCCAGTAGATGGCAGCACCTCCGTAAGGATGTCCCAATTCATGCTCCCTTGTGGTTGGCTGCCCAAAATCTGGCTGGCTAAATACATGATGCCTAATGGCTAACGAGTTGGGACACGGCTTAAACTTGGGCGGCAACCGACGGAGCAAACGCCAAACGACAGGAGAAAGTTTAGACGTTATGGAAGCATGAGTTGCCTTGGAGAGCTTAATGCGATAACGGTTCCTACCCCTTCCAACACAACCGGAGCTTCATGCACTCCCTTGGTGCACCCATCCCACCCCACCCTTGTCCCACGTCCCCTCATGCATATACGCCTCCTTCTCCTCCTCCACACACTCTCGGGTATGCCCGCACAAGAAGGTAAGTCAACAGTGCAGAAGCTCCCGCAGGGCCAGGAGGTGTGATGAATTGGAATTGCTATGAGTAAGGCACACAATTGCAGCCTCAGAGGAGAGCGGCGAGGACTTCTAAGTTGTGTTCGGTGGTCGGGTCCGGTAAAAGAGTGTGCACGGCTAACAAAAGGGAACTTGGCGGAAACAAAACTAAGGCTCATTGTTATAACAGAATGCTATATTCCTTCCGCAGTTAAAGATTTAACAACTCTGACAATCACATAAAATTATATGTTAACTAACAACGTACCCTATCACCCACTTATATCTATATGGGCCGGGTTTTCTTGTGCTCCATGTAGCTTTTGTAACTGATTTTAGTATCTTTCATGTTTTAAAATACCTGTAAGTATTTTGAGCACATAAAAAAAGCTACAGAAAATGCATACCAGGCTCCATATTAATTTTTAAGTGCAAACGTACAAATTCGCCAATAAATCCCTGGCACTATTCAGTATACCAGGCAAAATAGGCTGACTAAAAGTGCAAAGGCTCTCTTAATCAAGGAAAACAGAAATTTTGTTGACAATGACACAAATCTTTTAAATCGTACAACAACAAGAGCGGGATGCTAGAGTGAGACTTTGGAATGATAAGTAATTATTCCATAATTCCGTTCATGTATACCTTCTGAAATACAATCAGCAATGGTAACACATCAAGTATGTAAATCAAAACCAGCACTAAGCAAGGCAAATGGCCTTGAGAATCCGCACCGCACCACGTCCTAGCAATGGGCGAAGGCCGTGAGTATTGAATCCCACTTCATTAAGAGGAATGGCGTGAGGAAAGGAAGACATTCGCAAGGGGAAATTCGCGACATAAAAACAATGAACTGAATGCACAAATCCGAGGAAAGAGTAAAAATTATCAGCTTATGCAATGTATGAATTAATCAGCAGCCAACAATGCGATGACAATACACAGGCTTCGAAAATCTAATACATAATACGATAGCAGAATAAATATATTATATCCGAAAAAATACATTAAGGCTTCGATATAAACGGAAGGGCGACGTAATTCCAAATTTTATAACTGAAAGGGTCCATCTATCACAAAATAGGAGCGACTATTCACATTGCGATGCCTTACCATAACATCACCAGCAGGAGCGTTAAAATTTATTAGAAGAAATGATAATTGCTAATTTTTCATTACCTTTACTTCCTCACTCCGCTAATATAAAAACCTAAGAATGGTCCAAAAATTAAAAAAAAACACTTCCTTCTATCGTAATAATAAACGAACACAAAGTCAAGTAATAATACATGACACGCTGAAAAGTAGATTGTCTCACCGGAAATACTCTAACCCAAATTAGGCCGCAGCTGACCACGGTATTTTCTGATAATTCGATATTAAAAATATTTTGACACGCAATTTTACCGATAAACAAATAGGTAAAAACGAGCTAGACAACGTAAAAACTTAAAACATCCCCGAGTTCGTAATCATCTTTCAGGGGAAAGTACAAACATATTTTTCCCAATATAATCAAGAATAGGAAAGATAATAATGAACTGTAAGACCATTAAACATACAAGGAATAATTGTCAGTATGAACTTTAGATCATATCTCTAAAGCCTTAATTAATTTAGTTTCCAAACCAAATACAAGAACCACCATCCAAGTATCAATATAACCATCGTCAGATATATTCGAGGACGAAGGAGTGGGGAAAACGCTCACATCTGCACGGCCCTGCCCCTATGGTCGACAGTCTCGAGCCGATGAGAAGTGGAAAAATACACAGAGCACGCATCCCATGGCCACATGTTAACCCGTAGTTCTCAGAGACAACACGTACCACCCGCTTCGTCCGAGGAGGGGGAAGGCTTCCCCCCTTCATGAATATCCCTGGATTCACGCTTGGTCTACCTTCCAACCCTTTCTGAAAAGCGGAATCTACAACAGGGAACCCTTATCCGGAAACCTATAACCTAAGCCGTTTTGCCCCACGTCTTCCAACCAGTGCTTCACAGAAAAACAATCCACTCTTATAAAAAGTGGATTTATAGTGGCGTCATAACGAGAAAATGAATGACACGCGAAATGTTTTCACACCAGCAACACTTTTACAGGAACGAAGCAATGGCATACGATATTTGGTGTGATATGTAAATCAGCTCATGAATGTTTATTGCTATAGAAACAATGACACGAGCTTGGTGAAATCTATATCCTACCATTTACGCGCACAACACATTAGAGTGGTAGGTAAATCTACATGCCATGTATCTCACGGCATTTTGGGTGAACAATATCGCCCAGAGTCAAGCAACCCACCAGAAGAGTAATATGTTGAGGTTAAGCACTTACACCGAACATGCAATACGCTGCATGTTACATAGTTTTCGGTGTTAACACGATGATGCATGCACACACTGGCCGGGGTTAGTTCTAACTAGTCATGCACCATTCATTCCGCTGCGATTGTAATGACAATATGTACATGCAAAACAAACTGAATCCACCCATGTACTGTTACTCAAGTAAATATCGATCTGTCACGGATATTGAAGATACGACTGGGTGATTTTGGGTACAAAATGAACTGATCTATTATGCTATCTACCAGATACCAGTACCAATATGAAATACCAGCTAATAAATCATGAATTAGTTTTCTCTCAGGAAGAATGAATTTGGAACCTCTCCGTTCACGAATCCTTTTCCCAGAAAGTTTTTTCGTCGTATGATATCTCTATAGCAGATAATACGATTCTCACAAAATTTTCTAGATTCCTTTGCAAATATATATACTCACACCTCACTCATAAAAATATTCCTAAGCTTACAAAGACGACAGGACAGGCACATGTAAATTTCCTCAATATATATATATCACACATAATGCCAAAACAACTATAGGATTATGCAAATATAGAGAGCAGAGGCTAACCTCGACACGAGAGTGGGCGGTGAGACGATGGAGGGGGCGGGAGAGGCGCCGGTGGGTAGGGCAGCGCGGCAAAAGGATGCAAAGGCGCAGCAAAGTTGAGGAGCAGGGCGCAGGCGCCCGAAACCACGCGAGGAGACCCACCTCCGCCCTACCCTCATCGATTCCGGCCGAGGGAGGGATGGGAAGGGTTGCGGGGGTGGAGGGAGTCATGAAGGGGGAGGGGGTACCGGGGACTAAATGGAATTGGAAAATTCAGAGGGGGTGCGTGATGGGGAGGCGCTAGGGAATGAAGACGCGGGATACATTTAAGAGGAGAGGGGGACAATAAAAAAAAAGAAAATGGAGTGAACTAGGGAGAAAATGATTCGACAAATCTATGCAAGAGCTGGTGGGATAGGTGGGGAAATGGGGGAAGAGATCTATTTGCAAATGACTTTCCGCGTTCAGCATGGGAAACAAGCGAGGGCTCCTTGCGTTCACTTTCACTTGTAAGCGACGACTATTGGTAACCCCCGGGAAGACAAGCAAGTCAATAGGAGAAAATTCCCAGGACACGGAAAAGGCCCGTGTGCATGCTAAGCCGCAACGTACTGTACTAGAAATCCTAGCATTACTAACATCTCCTGATAATGTGGTGACGCCCAGTCATGAAATTCTCATTGTTTTTACTTCCTGAGTCTAACTAAAATATGTTATTTCAGATAATATGAGGCAGGGGCCGTCTGGCCAGGACGGCAATCGCCGAGTGCCCCGAGATTACGGGGGTTCCCACACCGCTAGCGCCTATCGTGAAGCGTATATGAAAAGTGTAATAAAAAAAGACTCATATAACACGAATCAAAGTTTGTTTGCAATTATAACATTCTACGTATTCATTGGTTATTTCACACTGTATGCATACTCAATGTAAAAATATTATTTAAAATAAAGGTGACATAAAATAAAAGATTTATTGTTTTAGAGGATTTATTACAGCCTAATTTCACGGAAATTCTAAATAATAGATAGTAGAGCCATAATACATTATTAAATTTCATAAGTTGTGAAATTCTCACTTTACGTCGTATTTTCTCCTACGAAATTTCTATTTTGATTAACTTTTATAAAGTTTTTAAGGGCCAGAATAGGGTAAAAATCCATCTCCGGGCCTGCAATTTCCTAAGAGTTGCTGGGGGAGGACCCCGGTAAGGGGGGTCACCGTCATGAGCCCCACCCGTGGGCCCCAAATCACTCCAGACCGACCCTCATAGGTCACCTGGTCAGAGGTGACCAATATCAAGAAGCAGTAAGTAATGATCAATGGCGTTAGGGTAGGACCTGGTAAAATACGTTAGCAGAGAGGCTTTCTATTCTTTGTAGTTACACCAAAATAATAACGTGAATTACCTTTAACTCAAGCATGGAGAAGGCATTACTTTGAGAGCGAGGGCAATATCGTTGCCATTAGCTGATCGTTGACAGCATTTAATATAATTATCAGTTATGGGGGCTGACTAAATAAGCCAGGATTAAATGAACCCACATCTATTACAAACTGGCATTTTTTTCCAAATAAGGATGAAAAGGCCTCCTTAACTAATTATTTTAACCGACACCCAAAATCTGAAAAACTCGATTCATTGCAGACGGAAAAGAAACGTGAAACATTTTATCATTTATGTATTGTTACCTGGCCACTATAAAATGGCATATGCTGTATGTGGTTATATTTCTTTAAAATAAAATAAAAAATAAAAAAATCATATTCAAATAACAATAATTCACATCAGACCACACTCATCCAGTGGAAAGAGACATAGTGAAAAACACATAAAGAACAACAATGCAAACTCGTTTTACTGGGTTTATAGCCACACAAAATGTTAGGGAATGGGAAGCTTAGAAAGCGTCAAATAAAGTATACGCTAAATAGACTTCTCTGACTTGACAGAGTAAATTCAAAGAAGAGTTTTTCTTAGACGACATGAAAAACATCCTTCGTTTATCGTCGTATTACGGTAGACCCGATCAAGAGAAGAAAAAAAGAATGACGTAGACAGCAACACAGAGAGATTTAAAATGACAATCTTTCTCATAATATCTGCAAAAACAACGGTGTCTCGATTAATGAAATTAATGATATCACTCGCTAGGATGCCTCGTTGCATGTCTATTTTTATCCATTGTGCTTACCTTGCATGGATTTACTATAGGAAGTAATAACCGCTGCCATGTTTTGCCATTTCATGTCAGTGCACGTATTTATTGTAACTATGCATAATATTTTTATGAGCGAGTGGTGAGCATGTGGGGATTGTCTCGCATGTTACAAACCGATGATTGCTTACCCCTTCCCAAAAATCCTAGAGGTGCCCCGAATAGTGTCACGTAGATATACATGAAACGAAGAGAAAGTGTAAGGTGACTTCATGCGATCGAATATTGAGACGAAACTTTGATTTCACTCCTTTAACCGAGATGAAACTTTGACGTGCAAGCTTCCTTGCAGATATAACAAGGCAAGGACTGGAGAAGGAGATAAAAAGTCAATAAGAACATCAAATGAAGGGAAAAAAAGACTAGTCAGTTTTGACGATGGTCGAGATACGTAGCAGACTAGCAATGCTGTGAGCAAATTGGCTCGCAGACTGAAGGAAGACGGGGACAGGGGAGAAAAAAGAAAACGCGAGCCATGGGAAGGAGATTAGGGGTGTAGAAACAACGGTAGAGGGGGTGGAGAAAAAACGGGATACAGAAACAAGAATACCCCGTAACTCCTATAGCAGGAGACGGATTTCTTCCTTAACTCTCAATGGCAAGGAAAAAATCTACCGATTGTCGTGGAATAAAGATCTATAAATATGTGTGCTTTATTTGTTCAAACCCCTCCCCCAAAACTTGCCGCAGTTCTTTTTCTATCGATTTGTTTCGAAAAACAAAATTTTCCCCGTTGGATGTACTATAGGTCAATAACAACAACAAAAAAATCGCAGGTTCCCTTCGCGATGACGTCACGATCCGGCGTGGACCCAGCCTTGGTGGTCACGACCAAGCAGAGGCTGCAGTGGGCTGGCGAAAAATAGAGTGCATATGGGTAGGGCTAGAAAATTGTAGGAACTGGAGGAGAGAATGGTGCCTCTACATTGGTAGGGTAGTCGCTGTCAGGTTGGCAAAGACATCTTTCATATGCCTCATCACAGCAAAGGTCCTCTCGCACGACCGCCAAACACACATACTACCGTGCGAAACCAATCTCGTGCTATGCCCAATACATTCTCTCAACTACTCGGATAGGTACAGATGAGATTTTCAATGGGATGAAAGGACAAAAAAATAACTCCTTAACGTAAGCTTACAGTTGTTAGGGAACCTACTTGAAAGTTCTGGTGAGACCATGAATCCCGAAGACAACAGAAGCAGTCATACTTATGGGTTTTGTGGATTAACAGTGAGCATGTAGCAAACAGGGAAGCGAGTCAGAGTGGAAAATTGTATTCCTGAAAGTGGCAAATTAGAAGTCACTGGAGTCAACAATAACTAAAAGAAGAAGTGAATTATTCGTTCATGAACGAAGAAATAATCGCCATCACATCGAGTGACAGTTATGAAAACCACGAAACAGTTTATTCGTTTAATCCTGTTTATACATTTCAAATTACAGTAAAGAGACGCATATGTAAGAAAGAATGGGAAAAGACAAAAATGAATTTTAAAAAACTACAAGAAAAATTATGATGAAAAATACCACGATACACAATAGAAAGCAAATTATGTAAATTAAATATGAAAATTTCTTAGCCGAAAGACGTCTTTCTTGCCGGTAGGAAAAGAAAACAAATCTTCAGAAACAGCTCATGACAAAAGTATTTAGACTTTTCGATGACTGGATCAATTCTGTGCATTGGGTCAAGCAAAATTGAAAAATTGACAGATGCTATCACTCCCTCAATTATTATTGGAATGCGACTTTTTCCGACATTACCGAAGGTGTATTTCATACGACCTCTCTAGCAACATATTCTTTTAGAAAGACATGGGTAACGAAAAGAAAAAGCTAGAGGACATTGAGTACGCACATCTTACCCCAAAAATTGTTGCTCATTGGAATTGTGTACAGGCATTGTGGGTAGTAGGAGTGAATGCAAGCGATGAAGGACCGATCGTAGAGAAATGGAAGGGGCTGAAGAAGCGCTTCCAGCAGCTCTAAGACTTGGGGCGTTGAAAGCGAGGGTATGCGGGACCAGAGTGAGGAGAGGAGGCGGAGGGCATGGCCATTACCAAGGTCAACTACTCCAAGATGCTACCGAAGGAGGAGAAAACGTCCATCAGAAGAGGCAGGACTACTCAAGCTGTTGTCCACAGGACTGAAGCCCTCGCTATTCTTATGATCTGTAAGCTCAATCACCAAGCCTGTCAATGAGGACGAGTCGGCTCCTGTTCGAACGGAAACAGAAGTCTCCCGAAGGACTCGAGGTGATCGAAGGCCGCAAGATTTTCATTCCTCTCACGCGCAAGAAAGAAAGAATGTATACGTCCGAAAGGATTGAAAGATAACGAATGAAAACACGAGGCATGCAAAATTAAAGTTGAAAAAAAATGAAAAACACTTATACATAGATAACGATGTGTACAAAATATTCACGATGGAAACTCAAATGGGAAATGGGTTATATTACAATGGCCAACAAATACATAAGATGCTTCACACTTTAATTTGGCAGAAGATGAGTATTTTTATCAAAGATAAGTATGATCTCCATTGATTATGTATCTCATATTGGCAACAGAACGAGGGTGCTCAAGTCTGAAATAGATCACTCATCTTACAGCCTGAAAAGCCACCAATATGTTTATCCAAAGGGATTTAGTAGTTTAAAATTACTATAATTCAGAGGAATAATGCTGCGCACTGCTACCTTGAGAGTCTCTTGAGGTTCATATCTCCATAACAACAATTTCACGCGCTTAAACTTAGAGTAACTATTCTTGAAAAGTAGAGTGACTAGTCTTGAAAATGGTACAGTGTAACCGAAACTAGTGGGCAATAAAGTGTGTGTTTTGTAGAAAAGCTAAGAAATTTCCTTCCAAACATTATTTGATGTCTGACTGGATTTGACAAAACGTTTTAGTTTCATAGTTAGTGACTGTTTGTTTTCTTTTTTTTCCATGATATTACCAAGAGTTGTTTGAAAATGGAACAGGAGATTGCTGCGAAGGAGACGAGCACTCAAGAATATCTCGATATCTAATGAAACTGTGTCTGAAGATTTAAATAAGTAAATTTTCGTTAAAAAATCACGAGGTCACAATCCCTTTCGAAACACCAGTAATTTTTTGATGGATCAAAACGCGATAAGTCAAGGGAAAAATAACCTATTGACTTTTTTAAGCTTTTTAATATTTAATTTGAATTTGGGAAAATGATAAGAGACCTTTCTTAGGTATAGCTCATCGCTGTCACTACCCATTACCTAAGCTTTTTAAGTCTCAGAAAAACTTGCAAAATTATTTATTTATGTACGTACAAAATTCGTCAGATTTCATTCGTTTTTAACTCGAATATTTAAGTGCTGAGGAGTCCACCATATGGACTTTCATGGGGCAAGTAAAACTTATGCGCAATTTTTTAATCTAGCATTAAGAAACAGCGGTTATCAGAGAACCGAATGGAGCAAAAATCCAACTCTCTAGCCAAAATATTTCATCCAAATCACTTTGACCATGAAGGTAAAAAGGTTAAGGTAAATCTCTTCAAGCAAGGAATATAGTATCCGAGTACTCGAACGTCCCTTGTTATGATAGACTAAGCCCAATACGTTTTATTTCGCAAATGGTCATTTGAAATCGGTTTCAATATTATGTAAATATTTCCTTTTATGTTCATGAATGCAGATAAAAGGCAATATAGTAGCATTTAAGGTGCAAAATTTACAGCATATATAATTAAATGAGTCATCTACAAAATTAATAATGAAAAAAAAAACTTTTTCTATTCCACGTTTTTTTTTTCTCGGGTGAAAAACACGTTCTTTTCAAACTTGTTTTTTTTCATTCTAGCTAGCATTGAAACAATGTCATAGGATGCCTCCAGAGCGGGCGCGCCAGTCTCCATTGAGTATGACTTCAATGGCATATTCAAATCGCTAAGTCTTTCATAAGTCTGTTTCGGAGGACTGATAGTTGATTATGAAGTGAGTGGTGTTTTCAAGCAGCGCATAAAATTACAAATGTAACAATAAAATGAAAATCGATTCAAATTAATGGTAATGGACAAGGCGGGACGGTACAATCTTACTATCCGAAGGAAATTCCCTAAGCATAAGAGACCAACGTATCAGCCAAGAAACTATAGGAACACCATATTTTCATCTTACATTGTGCTGAAAATGAATCCTTAAGCCATTTAGGTAGGCCAGCGACTAAAAACCAACCACGATAGTAAGTTAATCGGAATAAACAGTAGAATGCAATATCTGAATTTCAAGAAAAAAATATATTTCCATTTCTAATGAAAAAACCTTATCATGTATTTGAATCGTTTTAAATGGTTCGTTCTTTTCGAGATGCTAATCAAAAGATATTATACACATAAGTAAGTAAATATGGAATGAATGGAAATTTATAATTCAAATCAAATAAGGCTACCCAAAGCAGCATTATTCACCACATCCTCGACATCATGAAATTTAAGGAGCTTAAAATTACCACCGAGGTGAATTACCCCTAATGAGATGGTGGGATATAAATATATAGGTAACACCACAGGCAGTACACGTAAATGATTCTTATATTCGTTTCTTCAAAGAAATTAACTTCAGATAATACAATCTCAGCACATTGGTTCAAGAAGGGACAGAAACCAATGGAAGAGCTATATCAAGCCTCGTTTTCACAGTATGCTTATACTACTTTAAGTAAGAAGAATCATTTACCACGGTAAGAATGAATGGAATGCAAGGAATTAGAGCGGGATTTATCATGAAAACGTATGATACACTCACGCGAATTGGAAAGTTACACATTGCAATTAATAAAGGCATTATGTCCACTTATATACTTGAGCTCCGGCATGTTATGCACTAGCATAAACAAACTGTTATTATACACAATAAATAACTCAGTCAAGCGCCGTACGCAAACGACCCCAAAAAGACATTAGGAAGATAATGTAAAACGCCTAGCCAACAGAACTGATAGCATGAGCTCTTACACGGAATTTGAGCATTCAAATTCCTCTCAACTAACCGGGGGAGAATATCAACGATGGACCGTTCATTATACTTGAACCAGAACCCGACTGACATGTTCAGGCATCACATTTTTAACCATGACATATCAATGAAAGTTCTACTCGACTTCAATACTGGGAAATCCCCCATGGTAAAAAAAGAAAGCATACCATACGACACCGAAGGCTCCATAACCGATGGGCCGGTCCGGTTGAGTCACATCCTGGTTCGGCGTAGTCCCCGCTCCACCCGGAGGAACCACTCCTGTCTGTGGCTGATGGGCACCCCCGCACGGCGCCGCCTGTCCCCCCGATGGATTCGCACCCGGCTGATGCGGCGCGGCGTGGTAATAAGGCTGGGCGGCAGCGGCGGCCGCCGCAGTGGCTGCGGCCAATATTGCCCGCTGATGGTGGTGCGCGGTCGCCGCTCCACCACCTCCGGCACCAGGACCTGCACCCCCGCCGTTAGCAGCTCCGCCCCCGGCCGATGCACCCACGGCCGCGCCTACACCAGCGGCTCCACCACCGCCGGCCGCTCCCCCGCCCTGCATAAGTGACATGGATACCGACATGGACAGCACCCTCGAGTGCCTGCTGGGCCCCACGACCGCCATCGGCTACGCAGGACGAACGCGTAAAATGTATCCTTCGCCGTCGTCTCCGTTTTTCACTGATTTCTCGGATATCACTCGGGGAGCTACCGGGCAAGCGGTTCACTTTCCGTACCGCTGCCTCCAAACGCCGACACTTGGACCGCCCTTCAGCGGAAGTTAACAAGGAATATGCAGGCGGCTTTTACAAGGTCTACAACCCTGAGGTGACAGCTAACGACTACAGCCGCCTATTGAGAACAGTGTTCGTGACCGGATAGTTAACGAAAGTCAAAGGTGATCACGACCGGTACATGACTTCCAATGCTGGCCGTACACTTGGATTGGTCGTCAACTGACTGCCGTTAATTGAAATATGCAAGCGATGGACCTGAGGTTTGTTAGGGTCATTCCACTCTACAGATGTATTGTTAATAGGCGTAAAATCCAAGATGTGAGCGTTCCTCAAAAACCGTTGACAATGAGGACAGTTCTTAGAGAAGTCGTTTTCGTAGTAATACGAATGAACTCTGACGAGAACTCAAATCCAAACTAACTGAACGATATCCAAACGCCGTATTTCACTCAAAAGAATAATCTTCGTGATGAGTAATTGCACAAATACTTTATACTGCTTATGACACTTGGTAAGCACTCATCAGAAATCAACCAACGACACAAAAACACATCATAGGCTGTTTTCTTCATATACTGGCTTATACCAATTCCCAAAACATTCCTGCTGATTTGAACTGCTATCACAAACACGATTAAAAAGATGAATTAGCTGTCCAGACGAGTAGTGGCATTTAGGTTGTTAAAATGAACTGCCGAATCACGGGAAGTTTCTTGCAGAGGTGTATCCAAAATTGAGTGTAAAAGAGGATTCACATTTGTAACTAATGCAGTAAATAACACTGCCCAGCAACAAAAAATCCTTGATTCTATAAAATCCTCATGGGCAGCACAAGAAATAAAAACACTAGTCCTGACTCCCCACGCGAACCTGCCTAACCGAGGGAGAATCAGGAACTGCAGATGCTAATGCGATGGACGGGAACAGCTGCACAACAGTAGTCACGTGATGACCCATCATGCCTTACGAATCAAACAATCGAAGTACGAAATTCGCACCAATTCAAACTGTCTGCTTCTTCACTAAACATTATTAATGTACGAAATTTGAAGGAAATTCCGCTGGTAAAGTACTTATTTTCTAAAATATTAACACTTTTTTATGAGGGAAATGGATAAATGATTTTTATCACCCATGCTATCTCAGATTTGCTGTCTGTGCCTTCACGATTTCGTATCCGTGTGTGACTAGTCGTACTTCGGCTAGAGCGTTGTAAATTTTGCAATGTTCCTTGGCCGTGCAATTTATCTTTTTTTACACTATTTGTTAATAATAGGGAGTAAATGAAATGCCAAAATTGGAGTTTACCCATTTATTTACAGAATTTTCAGAGGCCGTCGTGAATAAATCTAATCCCCAAACTAGCAGAAGGCCTTACATTTCACACTGTTCTTACCACAATTATTTGTACAATGACTCGATAGTACTCTTCGTACACACAATTCATTTATCACAGATTCATTCAGTTTGATATATTTTAAAGCATTAACCATTGGTCATGTTTAGAATCGCTTCTGGCTCACTTTATTGTACAATACTTCTCAGGGCTAAAAGCAAAATGAAGACTAACATTCTTCGAAATAAACAATGAAAGACACTAATTATGTACAAGCATATCTATAAAACTGTACGAATAAATAACAAAATTATAGTTGCTGGAAAATGATAACAAAAAAATGCCAAGTAAAAATTGTGTACATCAACTAGCAATGCCATCAAAGAAATCAAAACTTATGTAATATTTCTTAACCAAAACTCATATTTCAACATATAATTTTTTTTATGCAACAGATAAGGCAATGACACCTAAAGCTCATGAAATGGTGGAATAAGCCTGATTTCAAAATGACCATGTTACCCTGTTAGATCGATTCTACTTTTAAAACCACAATTTGCTTCCTTGGTGACAAAAGATACAAAATGTCGTAAGTTTTGAATAGGTAACCACAGAGTACATATTCCAAAGCTGTTACAAATAGCTAATTAGTTAATAATTCACTGACTTAACCATTTCACAGACTTGACTAGTGTCATCCCTTGATATACTTTCTCAAATAAAATATTACAAAGAATACTATTACTCTCCAATTTTTCACATCAATGGGATAGAAAAACATACACTTTGTTCCATACTATAACCATTAGCGAAACTTTGAGACCAAAATAAATAATTTTCATCATAAAAACAAATGATTTTCCTACAGCATACTTAGCATTTAAATTTCCATTGCCTTAGTGTATTTCTGAATTATATCAAGGAATACAAAATATCTTTTACGAATAACTCATATTCATTTCATTAATAATTCATCATCATAATTCATTTCCTATCAAGAATATAAAATATAACAATATTGCTTATAAAATTCTCTCCACCCTCACATCAGAAGAAATATGAGAGGTACTTCAAAAAATCAAGTTAGGCAACCATAAAGAATTTAGACCTAACAACGAAACTTTAATTTTGAAATGTTTTTTTTTAAATAATCAAGACTAAAAATAATTTCATCTCAGGAAAATCACACATCATATCAAAGTGTTTTTCACTTGAAATCAAAGGCGTACGCACTAACAATGCTTCATTGTGGATACAATACAACACATGATCACTTCACATATCTACTTGAGCACAAATATCTGACCTGGGCTATTTAGGAGGGAGGTTATGTACTCATTTCATTTTAGTGCTGTCACCCATGATCAGGGAAACACTGAAAAATAACTACAGAATCAATATTACACACAAAACTGCAGCCACCAATCAACACCATCCAATGCTTTGGCGTGCTTAAACCTCCACTAGAAACAGAACATGATCAGTTCCAATTAGGGCAAATTCTTGAGACTAAATTTTGAAGAAGTATAGATTATCTAGCCTCATAATTAAAACAACTAATGCCATTACCTTCTTTAATTTAAAAACCATTGTACGTTGATTTCCCTGATTCATCATAATGATGCGAGATGTCTTTAGTCATCGCTTACGACAATTCAAATCCTGTATGACTGGAAACTGCATAGCGTAGCTTTTCTCTTAGAGTACTCTTCCTTTGATAGTTGGGTAGTTTTAGCAGGTTGAAACAAGTTGAGGACGTTGGTAATCGATGCTGTGGATCTTTTTTCCTGATCGTGAAAAACCCACGTATAACACTGCCTGTAATAAAAAATATGAAGAATAATAATTAAACCAACAAATACAAGTAAAAAATAAATAAATAAAACAATAAATGGGTTGAGTGTAAGAAATAATTATAAATTATTTCTTACATTCAACCCATGGTTGAGCAGAAATAACTGTAGGTGTAAATATATCTTCCTTCCACCATGCCTTCCACTTATTTTGCAGGATAAAACATATGTATTTCCTCAGTTCCTACAGTACATCATGCATCACTTTATTAAATTACTAAGTAATATTTTTTTTTAATTTAAAACATCCATAAAAATTTTTTGGAAATATACATGGACAACTAGTATGAAAACATGCTGAATTGAAATGATAGTTGCATTGCCTCAATTCACCCAATTGATCCCTAATAATATAAATATAACCACCATAAGTCATTCAGAAAAACAAAAACTCTACTGAAATATGATTAAAACATACCAATCGTATCACCAGTGTCTTCGTCATCACCAACTTCCACACATCTGATAGAGAATGGAGGTTCAAGGTGGGCAAAACCAAGGAGAGGTGGCTTGGAGCAGCTTGTCACAAACTTAAAAAGAAATGAAAAAGTTAACTATGAGTCAATGTAGCCTCGAATAGGTGATTTAAATTTCATCCTACACTATCTTCCTTCACATGCAATTAATATGTAACTTCTTAATGGTTATGTACAACATCAAAGGACAAGAGAAGTATTCATAGTCTCACAAATGCATGTAAAACTTGGTGAGAATAAAGGAATGTCTTCTGCCATCTTCCAGATACCAACAGCATAGATGCAGCAATTATGATGTAAACACAGAGGTTGTCAAAGACTTCTAAATCTCAAATATGAGCGTAGAAAAACTATCATACCAAGAGTTGGTCCACACAGCAAATTTTTAGGTCTCAGTCATTTTCCTAAATCAATCCTGTCACAATGACTGTTAGTTCCACTGATACTAAGCATTAATTTGGTTTAAGTGGCTGGTATTAATCAACAGATGTGCACTCACTAAGAGTATTGAATTATTTCCAAAGAAGATATAGCCTGAGTTATCTTTTCTTGGGCTTGCCACAAGGTAAGAAAATTAAAGGCAGACTGAGAAAAGTTCTTAAATGATATTTGCAGGAAAAGAGTTGAATTATGTACAATACATTGCCTGATCGACTCTTCATTCCATTCCTGAAAATGTCAAAAAGGAAAATACATCTAAAAAAAGTGTTATATAAACATTAACAAACCTTTAAAAATAAACTCCTTTCTTCATCAGTAAAATCTTTTTCAAGAATATCCCACAACCAGCTGATAACACGATGTGAATCATGGAACCCTCCATAATACTGGGTATGTTTTCGAAGGTCACGAAGATCAAGAGGAGCATTATCTCCAGAGATCAATCTTTGGAGCTGTGCAAAAGAAAAACAGTTATGCCACTATGTCTATAAAAACAAAGGAATATTTTTCATGGATGGATTAAAATCATTCATTAAGGAATTGATTGATATAATATCAAATTGCCAATTTCCAACGATAAAATAAAAATTAGAAACCATTTACAATTTGTATCATGAAATAATTCACACAATGAAGCCAAATAGTTTAACGAGCCTACTTTTTACTGCCCTCAAGCTGATACCATTGAAAATCAGCAGTGTAAAGAAAATTTTCAGCCCATCATAAAAATGATAGATACCTCAGGAGTGGAGAAGAGTGCAAGCCAATCTGGATTGATGATTGAACGAAATCCACGGATAAAGGCAGCAGTCTGATCCTTTATTTGGGTGTGCATACGGAAATGAGCCATTAGATGAATGTAGTTTATTCTATGAAAAAGAGAGATTTTGGAGTTTTTATTAGATCAGTGCATAAGAGGTTTTAAGAGGCAATAATAAGAGTAATTACTGAAACATGAAAAAGTTTAGAATCATTAATAAATTTTGGCAATTCAAAGTTTGACTTCAAAGCTGTAGTTCAATTCCAAACTATTCAATGGATCAAACTATCTAACAACATATAAGCTCAGGTGGTTCCCGCATGGTACATTCTAACACATTTAACATTCATCAAGTTCTAAACAAATACCTGCATGACCCCAATAAGAATCAACACTCTGAAGAAGTTCTTTAACTATTCACACAACTATTGTACAGACTCTTTGTGTTCTAAAGTAGGCCTCTGACAAGAGCAGTGAAGGACCTCATTTCACAGTGAGAGATTCATCTAGTATGGGTCTCCGTGACAAGCATGGTTTCTTACAAACTCCAGAAACACAGGGATGACGAGCATTTGCATGTTATTTCTTTGCTTCCTTGCTTTCCCAATCTTTCTTATTATAATGCAAATATATCAAAAAATTATACATAAGATAGGTATTTCTGGATTCACAAAAATTGGTTTCTATATTATGAAAACTTATGTTAAATGGGATATCAATCATTCACAATTTTCTTGGCAGGAAATAACATGACAAGAAATTTACCACTCCAATACATTAATGTATCCAATATCATAGCAGGCTGCCATCAAAATGTAAAAAAATCTTGCTTTTTTGTGGAGTATTTAAGGCAAGAACTCCATTTGATCCTCAATCATCAAATATTTAAAGCAGATTTTCATCACTTTTCATATTAATTTGACAGCACAATCTCTGGTATAAACATAATTTTCCAGAGTGACTGCATTAGTCTCTCCTCTTACATTTGTAAGAACAGAAGGAATAACATCAATGCTTATCAATATAGAAATACATAACAGTATGTACGAAGAAAATAAAAAAATGCTTTACTAACTTGTTTTCATTGGTCACCAAGATAGCTTTACCACCAGGAACAAGTTCATGAGTGACAATTTGGCCCATGCAATCTTCATCCACCGAAAAGGTTAGGTCAAGTTCAGAGACATCTCCTTCGTGATGCTTAATGAAAGTTAAAGATTTGCATAATTCTCGATCCAAGGATGGGAGCTCATCAATTGAGGAATAATACAAGGCTTGATTGTGAGTTCCGAGCAGCTGACTCAAGAAAAATGATGCAAAAGGAACATCTACAACGATTCCCTGAAATTTGAAAAAAAAAATCCTAAATAAAAAGTGTACATTTGCAAATACATAATCTATTCATATCTAAATAAAAAATTTTGAAAAAATGAATAACTCATTGGTATAAAGATATGCCTTTTGCCCACACATTACCGAGAAAACAAAAATTCAACCTTAGTTTAAGTTCAACCTTCCTATACCTTGAAAAACAATACATAGAAGGGTTAAAGGTTTGGGAACATTCCTGGATTAGGGTTCTTTGTGGCTGACAATATAAAATCTCATTTAATAAAGAAAATCGTAATAGTATATTAATAAAACTAAAAAGTAAATACACATTATTTTTTCAACATTTCCTCAAATTTCCACAGGGGAGAATGATGCCTCGGTAGCTTAACTGACTAAAGCACTCGACCGGAAATCGAGGGATTTGAATAACGGTCAAGGTGAATGATTTTTTCCTCGGTGGATTTTTCACACAAGTTTCACAATCATATGTGTGACTCATGCAGCTAAAGCCTTTAACACCTTTCATTCAGAGTAATCAATTCAGATAACATCTGATTAATGGCAAAATAGGGAAGCCACAAACAGGCAAATTTCTACTCAAATCTTAAATACACACTCTACATGATCACTGCCTATAGACTTCAAATTGAACAGATCAAGGCAAAAATAATTTTTACAGAGAATTGAATGAAATAAAAATTGCAAAGGTAAAGTAATAAAAATTTAAGGCCAATGACTTTTTAGGAAAAGCTAGACCAAATTAAACAATTTTTTTTCACTACATTGTTTTTCCAGCTAACAAAGTAAAATACATTACGGTGTAACAATGACACAATCCATACTGTAATTGGTGCACAGTGGGGTCCCTATCCTGGAAAATTTATATTTATAAATTTAAATCCAAGCACAAATATACTTTGATGGTTTTCATGAATACGCCATAATCAATTTAGCATACCTATTCATTATGAAAATTTGGATGGCTATTCGGGCAGCACATTGATCAAAAGACCTCCACCATTATTATATCACAAAGAGAAGGGCAATGGCAAAGGAGGCCTTCATTATAAGGAAGGGGTTGAAGAGAGGAAGATTTTGTAACTGTGTGAAGGCTACAAGAGAGTATGACATGGAGTCAAATTCCAATCAAAATGTTCATATTTTCACTACCCCTCAACATTTTTTCCCAGACTATAATATAATTTCACTGACATTTCCATGACTTCCAATTCCTGATATTTATTTCCCTGATTACCCTGCCCTGTATAAACCCTGAATAATACGTGGACAGAGAAAAGTAAATGGTAAGTGAGGAGAGGAAATACCGAAAAAGAGAAAGTGTACATAAAGTGAGTATTAAGATGACAGGAGATACAGAAAACCATGACAAAGGGGAAGGTGTTGGTTAGGCTGGGAGTGGGAGGAAGAAAAGAGGGTTAATAATTATAATGAAGAGCACTGAGCCTAATGATAAACTGAAGAATAACATGCATATATAAAGATTATGATAATTAAGGAATCATAATTGACTTAGTGAAATTGTCACCTTCCAGGCAAACCGACCTTCTCACATCCCTATACAACTCTGCAGGGCAACTTTGTAAGCAATACATATTACTACTGATAACTGAGTAACTGAAGGAGAAAAATGATTCCAATAGGTGTATTACCTCTGTGATACCAGAAAAATACCAACTGGTGTCCTCAGCAGTGAATAAGTTAAAAATGAATTAACATTTAAAGCATTCTAAAATTATTCATATTCAACAGTATAATTGATCTCAACAACAATAACCATTAAATAATAAATTTGTGTAGATATACAAGACAATGAATAAAAATTAAAGTTCACCCATTCCAAATACATACATATAAATTTCACAGCCTATCTTCATCTTTTGAAGGCAAATTATATTCAGCCAATCAAAAAATTAATATCCATGATAAATCAAAATTAGTATTTTTCACACAAAGAGACATCGGCCAGTAGTAAAATATTAACCTACCTCATAAACTGCTTTTCCAAGCATCCGACCAACAAAATCAAAAAGTTGAAGGTGATTGTCTTGAAGGTATGATGTGGGAGATGGGTACAACCTCTCTTCACTAGTTACTCGGAAAAGGTTTAACGATGGATTAAATACCCGCTTTATTGTTTCTTCTAGAAATTCTAAAATTAAAGAGAAATAATTATTATGATACACTCTAAAAATCAATTGATAGTACAGCAGACACCCAATTATCCGCCTGCGGTTTATCCTTGAATGATTTTCACCCTCACTCAATTTTTTCCGCTATCTTTATTTTTTTTAATCGGACGCAAAATCATCGGAATTACTGCATTAATGCGGGGATACACCAGGCTTATTATTTCCGTTAGAGTCTCCTTCATAAAATGGAAGCGATCGTGTGCTATCTGCATTCACGGGAGTATCGTGTTTCTGTTTTCCAAGCTTCGCAGTGCACGACCGCGCTCCGTGATCACAGATACAGGTCACGCAGCAGTTGCAACCTGGGCAACATGTGTGAGACGTGAATTCATGGTGTGGTGCTGACAATGTAGTTTCTGATGTCGAGCTGTGGTTTTGAAGCATTCTTGCAAACCACTTTTCTGTATCCATGATCACGCAGCCACGGATGTGTGGTTTTCGAAACCAGTATTAATAATACGAGTACAACCATGATATTGCCGCTAAAAAGATCGCGAACTGGCAAAGAAAGCTCACATTGAATGCGGGAAGCACTCTAAAATAACGGAATAACTGCATAAATAATAATATATTGTTTGTTTTAGGTAAATTATGAACATTGCAAGACATTTAAGTGAAAGTTGGGTTATTTGTGTTCTCCGATTGTTCGCGCCGTCCCTCCCTATCATTAGCCCCAATAATCCGGAGTGTACTTACTAAAAAATTATATTTAAAAAAGGCAAGTTCTATAATACCAAGAGGAATCAAGATCCATAAAATCCATGAGGATTGTTTTCATGCATGTATCTATCATGCATCTCTATGAAGATTAAGTTATTGATCTATATACATATTTATTTCTCCTCATAATACCCTTCCTTAGGTGGAAGAGGGGACCTCTTAGTCTCAACCTCGCCTGAATAAAGGCATTTTATTATTATTCATAGAATTATTGCACTCCATTACAATCCACTACCATGACTTAGCATTTGCTGAAAACATTGCTTGTGAAGAAAATAAAGTTAAACACTTAAATTGCATTATTTGCACTACTTTTCTTTAAAACTTTGGTCCTAGTTGTCATTACTCAATGAATTACAACTGAGTTTCCAGCAACATACCTTTACAGAGACAACTGCAAGTGCTTTTATACAGCAAAATTACACAGAGGAAAAATCTTTTGTACCAGGATTCGAACCCAGACCTTCAAAATTTGCATTATGATTAGCACTTAGGTTTGTCCCTCAGTAGAAGTTACTCCTTCATATCCGTCTCAAAAAATATTCTTAACCAGCTACAGGTAACCATCCATCACCCCTCATGAAAACCACATCTCCATTGATATAAGCACTTCTAAAATATGCACCTACAAAATATATTTAAGGAAAGCAGATGATTCATTGTCCAAGGAGATCAAAGAGAAGGTATAGAATATATTTACGAAAAAAATAAAACTTACACCCTAGAGATCCATAAAGGGAGATAATCAGATATATAAGTTTAAAAAAGGTTAACCCACAGGTCACTGTCACTCACTAACTGAGGTACCTAAAGAGATATGAAACTTTTTGGAATCTATGCACTGTAATATGCATTCTCAACAAATATTTCACACGAGTAATGTACAAATCAAAGAGTGGATATCAACCTCCTTCTGTATGATATTTTATGGTTTGCATGATTACAAGACAAATATATTCACAAGATTTTTAAATATGTACATGCCAGGGATGCCGGCTTATAAAAAATATTGGGGGTGGCCAAACTGGGGATCTTGCACCAGGAAATTTTATAAGTAGTGAGTTTTAAGTTTTTTAAGCATTTTAGAAGAGTCATATGATAAACATTAGAACCCTGATAACTCGAATCTCGATATCTGGGCACTCCGGGGAAAATTGATGAGCCTGACACATTTTTTCCTCACACCCATAATGAATTTTTGAGGGGGCTCGGGCCCCCTCAGGTCCCATGGAGTCGGCGCCACTGTACATAGCTATGGAATACCAAAAAACTAATGCTTTAAAGATAAATTTAAGGCTGCAATGGCAAAGGAGACAAGATTGAAGTAACCCTTAAATTTAAAATTGGTAGCAGAGAGATATAAGTAACAATGTTTGTTGCATTGTAAATTATTTCCAAAATAAGGAAAAGATATATGTATCATGAGAGAACAAATACAAACTCTTATTTGGCACAAGAATGTTTGGTGTTTAATTTCAATTAACATCAGCTGTCTTGAATTCCTATTGCAGTAGATTCTCGTTAGTATGAACAACCTTATTACATTACAAAGTTCCAAGTGTAAGCACTGGCATATAAGTGGACATACACTACGCTATGTAATAACCCTTGTACTACGTGTAAGTTCTCCTTGAGCTCTCTGCCCGAGAGCGTAAATCATGGTTCTTTCATCAGTAAGAGATACTTCAGTATCCCAGCAAGATTGTCTGATAAGCTTCATTCCTGTGAAATCATTGTACCCACTCATTACTGCTTGTGAATTGGCAGTATTCAGGAAGATATCAACCCTCAATTGCATCATGCTACGAAGGAGTTTGTATTTCACACATGGATACAGTAAGTCTTCTTACAAATATCCGACAAAAGACCTTTCAGTGTTATGAACAGTCAAGAAATTTTAACGTGCCCGAAATTTCAAATTTAGCACCTTTTGAATTGGCCAAGGCGACATGGTGTGGCAAAGAGGAATTTGCATTTTGGGCATAACCATGGAATCCTTTAACCTTTTTGATCTGAATGACAAAAATATGCGGCAGGACTTTTTTGACCTGGGAGACAAAAGCCATAAATTTTCGTCAAAGATCTTTCTAAACGAATACTGAAAATGTTTCCTTGTCCTCCCCCTTTTATGACGGTCGCGGGTTCGCAAAGTCTTAGTTTCTGGACTCAACGAAGCGGGACTTAGGCCATACCCTCAAAATCCAAGAGCAGGTGCCTGGTCCCTTTGTCTTATATTACCCCTCTTTGTGGAAAGGGACTTCGGTCTTTCAATTGTCCATTCAGTCAGTTTTCGAAATAAATATTTGTTCCTTAATATTTATTTGAAAGTGGTATTTCTTATTTGGATGACATTAATCCCATTAATAATTTCCGATTGTTAATTAACCGTTTAAGCCAGTGATTCCAGCCCACCAAATACTTTGAATGCCATTGATCTAGTGGCATGTTGGTCTTTCAAGGTCTTTCTTTGCTTACACCATTCACCATTTAATTTCTTGGCGTTAACTTCCATTCAGACGTTATTTACTAATGTGTTCGTCATTCCCCGACATATCTCCTTATTATATATTCATCATTTGGAAATGACAATCACTTGTGGAATCACCCGCATTCTTCTATTGATAAAATCGAACGAATGTGCTCATTTTTTACATAGTTACACGAAGTTTAATTGCTTATAACATTCATATTTCTCTGAAGCTATTCCCCTGCAGGGCTACAAGTGTGAGATATTGAAGATACCAGAAATTGTGGCGAGGTATGTTTTTTGTGATAATTCCTAAAAGAAACGTTCTTACAAACTTCGTTATTACAAACCAATGATCTTTTAGACCCCAGAAGTTTGTAATACCAAGTCTTCTCTAGATGGAGCTATTTACTAAGCCTTGGACCATGAGAGGCAAAAAATTTTCTGATCTACTACCTTTGAAGACTCCGTCCTGATCAATCCCAGCTTCATCCAAACCTTGCTCATTGATGAATTTGACTCTTACAACTCCCTTAAGTGCTTGTGAAGGAAGCAAGGCAAGTTGGCGGTATCCATCTTCTACTATACGTGTCCTGTTAAACAAATAGAAAATGATAAACAGTGCAATGAATACTAATACTTTGAGCATTATGGAAGTTACAGAAATATATAAGCACTTTATTATAATTTAGCAACATAATTTCATGCACATATGATGCAAAATCCTGAAAGAAGTAAAAAAAACTAACTGTTAGAATTTAGGTAGTCACTGAAAAATATGTAGTAATTGAGTAATGTTAATCATTTAACTGAAACAGTCTAACCGTGATATAGTTTCAGCTTTGGTGGTTACCCTAGATCAATGATGTGAGTGGGAAAATTTTTATGCATGTATGAACACATGGTAAGTATTTTATAATGCATTATTATGTAATGGCTTTATATGACTGCCTGAATATAAAAACCATGACTCACTGTATCAAATGATTCATTTAGTAAAAGTTGGTAAGATGCTAATTTTTTTTTAAGAAGCAACTCAAGAATGGATGCATGTTTTGAAAAACTATATGGCATATCAATAAATGCAGCATGATGGAGCAGAAGTGGCAAATTAATTAATTACAGCTATCTTAAGATCTCAGCTTTAAAGTCTTATCAGTCTTAAATATTTAAATTCTTCCTTAATTAAAAAAAGCATACCTATGTACAGTGATGAGAGTTGAGTGAGGAGAGGCACATGCTGATTCTGTTAGACCATAGACCATCTTCTCATTGTTGACATACTTCCGAAAAAGCTGTACTCGCTCCACATGAGGAATTATATGCGGCATCTTTTGTAGCAATATCTGGGGTAACAAGAAGAAAATAGAAACAATTTTAATGTGAATGCCATAATTTGTCAAGAGAATAATTCTTAGATCTCCATAAACTCAAGGAATGAGACATCAAAATCACCACATTAGACCCTCGTTAATACGAACAATGTTATTTTGAAGTTCTCATTATTATGAAGCAAATCGTTGGTCCCGACGAAAAGGCCTATCCAATCTATAGTAAAAGAAACGTTATTACAATATTTTTGCTACCACTAAATAACGATCTTCTGTCCCGGTCCCGGCAGTTACAAAATGAACTTTAATGCGAAGTTCCACGAATAAGCAATGGCATTAAGGTGGATGTACACTACGCTAAGTTTTAATAATTGCGCCACGTTTAAGTTTTCCTCGTGTACTTCTCCCAAGAGCATCAATTATGGTTCTTTCTTCAGTAAACACGCACCATCATATAATAAGCTTCATTCCTGTGGAATCATGGTTACCCACTCATAACCGCTCGCAAATTGGACGTATAGTTAGTCCTGGTCCAACACACACAATCTATTTACAAACTTTCAGAGATACAAGCATTCAAAAATTTCAAATTTCGAATTTGGCACCTTTCGATTTGGCCAATGCAACGCAGTGTGGTGTAGAGGAACTCGCACTTTGTCGCACACGGAGAGCGATTTTTTTCAGCTCAGGCTGCATCGCATGCCCAGCTAGATCAGTTTGTCACAATAAGGTAGTTTCTTTCACCAAAGAAAACGAAAGGCATTGATTGCGATTCGTTACCCACCATTAGTGTATTCATAATACACAAATTATTTGGTTTTTGAAATACCGGTTTAGACGAATGGCAAGGGTCAATTTTAGCCTCATTTGAAAAAGGCCAGATTGGCGCCCATGCGATTCCACTCCATGTGACGTCACAGGGACCTAGTTTCTACACGAGAGGATAGGAGTTAAACATCGTCTGAGGTTACCAATGCATGCATGAGGCACAGAGCTCAGGGAAAAATGTCTTAATAATCACCTATTAAAACTGGCTAAGGTCGGAGAGTTTTCTTCGTTTGATAAGGTATTAATAAACCTTTTTTAAGCCAAGCGCTACCAGCCAGCAAGGTACTCAGCTACCCGCTAGCATCCTGCGTCCTATCAGCGCTCAGAGCCTATCCTCGGTGAAGTAAAATAAAAATTCTGGAGAACCATAGAAATATGTAGTGCTTCAGCAACGGGATATTTTACAGAATTTTTAAAGCATGAAGTATTGTTCACTACTGCTTTTCTTACTAGCCAGGCCTGTTCTCGACAAAATTCTGGGGAAAAATTGTGCTTGTAGGGGACCAATCCTTTCTAGTGCAGTTTTCCAATCTCCACGTTCAGAATAAGACTGCTTAAATACCTAAAAACCATAGCTACAATAAAAATTTCTCCTCCGGCCTAGGCTTACTGCAATTAAAAAATAAGTTGAAAATGGGTAAAAACTATCAAATTGAAGACGACAAATTATATCGCCAGGATGGAGCCTCAAACTGTGGTCTCCATGGTGAAAGGTGATGACACTAATCACTTAACCACCACACCTTGTGGAGTGAAGGCAGCTATTTTTAAATATTGTACACTATTCTAAATTTATTTTTACGTACCACATGAAAAATAATTAATTACAACCCAAGTGGGGTCCACTCAATAGAGTCACTACCCATTCCAAGAAGCGTTCGGTATTTCAAAGGCCATAAAAAATATAGCATTGAAAAAGGCATAGCAAGGTATGTAGTCTCCCCGTGTATGAGTGAGGAAAGTGCGTCCTACATTTTTGATACATTTCGTACACAATTATTTGGTTCTACATAATTCAGTTCTGCTCATCAAATATATTAATTAATGGTGAGCAGCTATTAAAAAGTAGTGAATGTTCATTAAGTACCACCGAGTCCAGACTTACAAAATGTTTATCTAGACATTGACACCAATGTTTATCTAGAGTTCAGGTTAGCTTAAATCCAATGGATTTTTTGCCTTTACATTTTAATGCAACTTATTGCTGAAATTCCACATTGAAGCAGATAGTTATAATTCATTAGTGAGTAGGCCAATGCTCATCGCAGGATAATATGTACTTTCTAAATCCCAACCCAAATATTTTTATAATGATGACAGCAACCTACAGAACTGCATACTTTATGCATTTTCTCCACAAAGAAACACTCTCACCATGGTATTGTGGAAGCTGTATCATACCAAACCAAAAGGACGGTACATATTTTAAATCACAAGACTCACCAATTTTTGGGAGCATTATAAAGCATTAATGATTTTTTTGGCTGACATAGATATGTTTGCCTTACATATTTCTTTTACACTTATCGTATTCTATTCCTATATCCAATCATATTCTGTTCTGCTTGCAGACTTGGCTTAAATTTACATGGAACCCAGAGAAAATTCTTGAATTCAACCACAATCAAAGCAAAATAATTCCGAATTGGCCATCTCGTACCTGAGTAGCTTTCTTCCCTCTTTCCAGGTCATTCATGAAGGTAGAAACACGCATGTCCTTTAACAGCCAAATGGAAGAGTCACTTACATAAGTTCTTCTACAATCTCTTCGGTATAATACCATTAAAAGAGTGTGAGTAGACTTGAATAAAGCATTGTCGTTTAAAGTTTTCAAATCTGAAGGAAGATAAAGAGATATTGGAAAATATTAGCCAATTCTACAAAGCACATAATCAGGTATATCTGACATATTAAGTAAATACCAGTGATGCTAACAATAGGAATAAAGAACATAATGTAAAATGTCCAAGTCAATCACTTGCCTTCAAAATAACCACATACATATATAAAATTCCCTCAGACCTCTTAGTTCAGGTTAAAAACTGAAATTATCAAAAATATTTTATCCATGTGCAAGCATAAGAAGCCTTCCCTATAGCACAATTGTGAGCAGGGATATTTTAGGCAAGCAAGATCGAGTGAGCAATTGAAAAACATCTTGAATTTTGAGCAAGATTCGAGCTAGAGATTAAGATTTTCTTCCTAATTAGAGATTTCATTCCTTAAATCTCGGGTCATTTCTATTTCTCAACCAAAAATATTCTATCCATACCATTAATTTGCCATTTATTACTGGTATCTTCAGCACAAATACAGTTTCAGCATTTTGAATTTGTTATTAAAAACATTATAGGGTATGAAATATATTGAGGTGTATCAACTACCCTCAATAAGACAAACTATATAATGATAAAAGGATTAATAAATAAGGATTAGAATTAGGGATGAGTGGATTCCAAATGTCGATTCTCGATTCCACCGATTCTTGGGCACCGAATCGGAATCGAGAATCGATCGTCTAAAGTCCATTCCGATTCCATCGATTCCATGTTTTGAGCATAGACTATAAGATTGGGGCATAAAGGCTGCCACACACCTAAGCTGCCGCAGTGTCAGCCTTGCCCGCGTGGAGCATATGCCCGGAATGCCGGTGCTGCGATGAACATACCTAAGTGGTCTCGGAAACATGAAAATGTCGGCAAGAGCAACAAACCGACGAACCCTGAAATGGCGCGTGTTCATGAGCAGCTCTCAGAGAAAAAAATTGGAAACCACGGGATCAGGAAGCAATGCATGCGTTTTTCGTACTTTTATAAACTGCTGGTAACAGCAAATCAAATTATTGCGATTATGAATCACCATTAAAGAATTCATTTGGACCACCAATTTTAACATATAATAGATCGAAATATATATTTTTTATCTTCAAATGATATTTGAAGTCTGACGATAATAAAAGCATGCAGAGAGCGAGTTTTCCTGTGAAAAAAAAGTTTCTTATAAACACGCGAAGAGAGTGGTTTTTTTAATATGACTTATTTTTTCATAGACTAACACGTATCTGCGTCAATAATAAAAATTTAGACTCATTCGCATTTGTATAGCCCAGTTTCACCAATGCGACCATTGAGAAAGTTGATTCTTGCTTGGTATTAGCCGCTGCGGCCTCCACGCGGACTCGACAGATTGCGTTCGGCCCGCACTCGCCAGGCTGCTCTAGTATGTTTGGACGCAATGAACGCTACATTATTGTTTAGCCACCACGGCCAAACGACAATGTAGCCACCGCGGCTATTTTTACTTTATTCCATTCAATTCTTAGATTTTAATGACAGCAAGGCGACAGATAAATCAATACCCCACCAATTAGTAGGAATAAGAATCGATGGAATCAGAATCGAGAATCGGGAATCGATTTGAAGGAATCGGAATCGAAAAAAAGAGGAATTGACTCATCCCTATTTATAATATATTAATATATAATTTCTATGTATATATTAATATATATTAAAGATAATTAATTATATAATTAATATATATAATAAATCATTAATTATATGCATAGAAAATCCAAAGAATACAACGGATTAAAAATATAAAGTATTATTCTACTGAACATATTTTCAAGTGAATAATGACTATTGGACGTGGAATTGGATTGAAGCAAGGAAAAATGGTTTGAATGCAAATTATTATTCAATACACTAAAAGGATACCAAAAATATCTAATTTACCTTCAGCATACTAGTACTTGAAAAATAAGTTTCAGAGTGCATAAAATGCAAAATAATCGATTTAATTTCTTTCTTCGATTCTTCTTAATTCGAACTTTTTCAATATAATTTTCTAGGTAACCAGCACAGTCTATGTTTGATTGAAGGGTGTTATTATGTTAAGAGCTTATGGAAAATGTGCAAAGGATCATCATAAAATGAGTACTTTTCCATTTGTTTGACACAATATTCTGCTCACTATATTGATGTAGGATCTATAAATATGTACCGGTGAATACATGAACACCTCAAGATATGCAAAATTTGAGAAAAATCGTAGTTATGTATTTGAAATAGATGCATTATGGGTTGCCTATTAAAAACTGAAATCCTCCCTCACAATAATTAAATTCCTTCAATCTCAGTTACAAGGAATCATGTAAGACAAGTTATCAACCATAACACAAAGAGGTCTAAGAGCAAATTTTGAAATGGGCACTGAAATTATATTTTACATATTAATACAAAAAGAGTAACTCCTAGTACAGAGTAACATATAGCTATGTACTACAATATATGACCATCATATTAAAAAAATACATCAATATACATACCAAATAGATTCATCAACACCCCCTTGTACAAAAATTGGTTGAAAAAACTACACATGTTGGCAAAGTCCTCCAATCTGAATGGTTTCTGATGTTCATACATTTCCAAGTCATCCAAAATTCTGCATAAAAATAAATTCAAACTCAAATTAATGCTAGAAATACACTAATTATACATTCATAATTGCATAGAAATTATTATTATGATCATAGCAATAAAAATTAGGGTAGAAATAAATTGGAAGAACTGAATATAGAGTCATTCAATAAATTTGCCACATCAGCCCTCTAATTAGCCACAAAAATTTGAATACAAGCCACAAAATGAATGCATACATTACACACAAAAACATTTTCAATAGTATTCTCTACATTTGACTCTTAAAAAAAGTCACTCATAGCATAGCACTGATTACTACATGAAAATTACATATGAGCCAACTATGAAATGGTTTATTCTTTTAAAACCCTCAAATGGGTTCTATGTATACGACTAAAATTTATTAACGCATGGTTTTTTAAGAATAGCTTCTAAATGAACCATAAACTATGTCTGAAACCTTCAGCAGTTAGATTTTGAGAATTTTTGACCATTTTTTGTACATAGAGCTTTTATAAATATCTTACTTTTATACATTTGGAAAGGTTTAAAAGCAACTGGATACCTATCATCTCAGCAAGTACGTGAAATCCATCACCATAAGCATTGGGCTCAAAGGTCTATGCCTCATGTATTGGCTTACATCAAACACAATGTGGACTCTATGTTTCCACTTAAATAAGACTAAATTATATCCTGACTCTTAATTAACCAAGAAGTTATTGCCTATATTTGAGCCAACTTCCTAATAGTGCGAGAATATGACAGAATATTCAGGGACAAGTTTTTGACGAAGCAATGACACTTCATCATTGTTGATGCCAGCAATAGGCTATCTCTTATGTTTATTTCTCAATCGGTGAATGTTAAACAATACAGACGAGTCACGTGCAGCACCAAGAGAGAAAGCTATTCGAATAAATTGCTAAATGAGAGGCTAATGTCCATGAATGTTATAATTTCCATGAATATTACACTGCATATAGAAGTCTACATTCGTGTACATTGTAAGGGTTAGTCCAATTCAGTGGAAATAAGTGGGGCAGTCGAAGAATCTCGCCCGTCGACACCTGGTATTCGCTGAGACAGAAAAGGAACCAGAGACACCACATTTGAAGGAGCATTGGTGGCATTTGAGCTTGAGAAATGTGCAACTATTGTGTTCCAAAGGAACCAGGCAGCTGCCCTATGCCACACGAAGTTGAGTTATAGAGGGTTCATTTCCAAGTTGAGGAACGTGAAGAGATGATTTCCTATGGTAAATAATTGACAGGGTTAGAGATTGTGATGTTAATGATAGTATAATGAAACTTTTATAGTAGCAATATATCAAGAGAGTTTTTTGATTAAAAAAATGCTCTTTTCTATGAATGGTATTATGTAATGGAGATATTGTTTTAATTATTTTTAAAATGTAATACATATAAAAATCATTTTGCAATAAAGCTTAGCTCCTGTAATACATGAATTCATTTTTAAATTGCATACCCACTCTATTTCTTGGTTTTTCAAATATGGACCGTTTATAACTTCAACGGGAGAGTATTACATTAAATCCTATTTATATCCGTTCTAATGGACAGTCATGTCTACAAAGAGACAGAATATGCATAGAAATGTGTAAGGCGTGGGATTCACTGCGAGGAAATAATCAGAAACAAGAAGTTGCTTGATGCAGCTTCGTTTCTGAAAGATTTTCTAAGGAAATTAATGACGTGGTCTTGGCTAATGATATTTTGTGCCATAAATGGTGTACTAGTGTGGCTTAGGCCGTTTAACTTGAGGAACATCATTGTGCAATCTTACGTATGTACGAAGGCCCAGTCAAAATTTCATTGCGTAAAGCGGTGAATTGCTACAATGCACGAGAGAATGCACTGTTGCGAGATGGCAAAATAGCCCTGCTCTAATTGCAGGCTCAGATTCACACAATTTCAACAAATGTTTTTAATACTAACCTGCACAATGATTTGCCCAGTGTAAAACGGCCTTTATGCATATTCAAAAAGACAATATACCAATTATCACCGCTTCTGTCATATTCGCGCAGTAATTAGGAAATTAAAGCTTAACAGTATGGTTATAAACAAATTATGATTACTTTACGAGTGATAGGCATTGTTTATGTTAATGTTTATTCTTAATCAATAATGTTAGAAACTGATCAACAATCAAATCAAATATCCTCCTGGAATACATAGATGCAAATGGCACAAAGCAGTTATTCGTGTTTTTGACTGAGTTGCACCAATTTTAAAAACATGAAAAAAAATAGGATTACACTTCGAAGTACCTATGTGCAACAACATGTATTTTTTTCGGCATGTCTATTGTTTCCTAAAATTTTTAATTTAATTTTGAAAATTTCAAACTTATGTAAAAGTTTGGTTTTCAGTCAAAAAATTTTGAAAAAAATCAAGATGGTAGAACATAACAGCATATGCACTTAAAAATCAAGAAAACGATTTTAAAAAAATAAAAACTTGAAATATGGTTAAAAAGCAAAAAATTGTGTTTCAATTTTTTTTGGGATTATTTTCCATTCTCGAGGCCTGAAACTTTGGGGAAACATATTATTTTGGATGCACTTTAAGTGTATATTTTTTTTTGCTTCTCAAAATACCTGGTGGCACTTTTCACCATCTTAACCTGCTAGACCCTCTAGGGCATAATGAATTTACATTGACACAAACAGCCATTTTTCACTTGCCTATAGCTAACAAAGAAATTTCCTTGTTAGAATGTTTTACTTCCTCTAAAGAAAAGAACCTCCATATTTCATCAAAGTTTAATCTTTTCCACAGGGGATTCAAATTTGTTCGGACAAGCTTGCAAAAACAATCAATTCGTGGGTCAGGAGACACTTGCCAAATCATAGGTCATCACTTTAAAATATCACGTTATCATGGGAATGTAAACTCCTTCCTTTAACAGATAGCCAATATTAGAAGATAAATTATGATTGGTGATGAATTTATGATTGTCCCTTTAAAACTGCAGAAATTAGATTCCAAAGCAACGATCATGACACTAAAAATTGTTAACAATTCATAATGAGTTGACGTTAATATTATTTCAATGTGTACTGCATATATGGTTTGGAAGTTCCTGAAAAGTATTCAAACTTTCTCCAAAGCTGGTCATTCAACACATTGTAAATGCAGAATGCAGACCACGCGTTCAAGGATGTTTCACTGCATTATTAACATGGTAGCTAAACAACATAAAAAATTAAAGAACATTTCCCTCCTAGAAACCTTCACTAAAGCCAGGGGCCGATTCATGCCATTTTTTGGTGGGGAAGATGGTTCACTGCATTCTGTAGCACCTTGCCGGTATGCAATTCTTCAAGGTGATACAAAATGAATTTGTGTAGACAAGTGGCTTTTAGATATACTCCTATCATCTTTAAATATTGTTAGTTGATCCAGTAAAATAAAAACTCACATTTTGAGAGCCACCATAATTATCAACATCTTTAAAATTTTCCTAAGAATAGCAGGGGTGGGAGGGATGCCCCCCTTGATCCACCAATGATTATAACCAGTATTTGAAACATTAAAAAACACTAATAGACAATAGGTAGGAGTTATAACCGCAATGACAATTCATTTTTTTTAATTGCTTTAAAATATGTGTATAAATGAGAAAAACCTAATGGAATCTGAGAAAAATACTGTTAAAACCCTAAGTCAGAAAGGTATGATAGAAAAAATAGGACAAGGGCTCTGTGGCACCCAATAATCTATCTCCGTACACACACAAATCCATATGAGGGTTAATGATATAGTAATAATTATTGGATTATTATTAAAAATTATACAGTCTATAAACAAGTGTATAGCTACCACCAAAACCTGAGCCACACATTTAAAGTAAGCAATCAGTTAATTTAAAAATACGTACGTTACATAGTGTGTCATACAGTCACAGAAAAGAATAAGCATTTGGAATTCAGGAGCTGTTCCTTTAGTGTTAACAACAAGATGATCCAAAAAAGCTTTCAAACCGCAGCCTTGGCCCAGAGTGCAAAGAAAACACCAAAGATGATACAAGAGTCGCTCCTGGTAACATAGCCCTGCCGTGAAAAGAATGAGTAATAAAATATCACAAGTATGATAATTCTACATAAATAAGCTAATAAATTACTGTTCTAAATAGAGTAAATGAAATATTTGTTGTGACTTTATTGAAAGTCAGATTTATAAATATATTTCACTTTCAATTAAATTAGAACTCACAAAGTAAAATATCCCATAAATAATTAACCTACATAAGTTCAACAGATTCAGGCTTCAATTGGTGGAAGTTAGACATATTTAAGTAAATGAAAGGTCGTAGCACTTTTCCACAAGAATTTTTAATTCTTACAACGCGTTTCAGCTCACTGAGCCATCATCTGGTACAAGACGCTTGAACACATGTGAAGATCCCTCTCCTCTCTCAAGGGTATAAAAGGGATCTTCACATGTGTTCAAGCGTCTTGTACCAGATGATGGCTCAGTGAGCTGAAACGCGTTGTACGAATTAAAAATTCTTGTGGAAAAGTGCTACGACCTTTCATTTACTTAAATTAACCTACATACTTATTTATTTCAACATGCATTGACCCAATTACTTTCCAAATGTTTTTGGCTGAGGTAAAGATATTTCTCCAAAATAAAGACCATAAAGAAACCAGACCAGTAAGAAAGAAGACCATAAAATCTCTTCCCATTTACTTAACTGGCTTATAACAAGTTCTGTACCAGATAATATTTTCTCCTCAGATTCTGGTCGTTCAAAGATCTAACACACCAGAAATATGGTTAAATCACTGGTGAAATTAAAATTGGATCAGTAGAGAGAAAATTCTGCTTTTACTATTTCATTAAATATATAACCATTAAATAGCAAGTTACTATGAAGAATGACTGTTTCACAGCTTCTTCTGCACAGTTCAACAGTATTTGGCAAGATGTCGAGGTGAAAAACATAATAAACCAAGATATAACTTTTTGGTGCAGTTCATTCCTTTTAATTGACTAAGGCATATATACCTATTATGAAAGAATGCATCAAAACACATTTTTAATTAACCATCACCATAAAAAGTGGTAGACAGAACAAAAAGGAATTTTATTTCGAATTAATAGCCTTGCTGGCAGACAGTTATCACGTCAACGAGCATTCCGATTTGAGATTTTTGTCCAAATAGTGGCAGATATTGCCTGTTTTATTTATTGCTGACCAAGTTAATAGAATATGATAGGCAGACATGTAACTCATTTTTAAAAAATCGAGCATATTCCAGAGCAACCAAATTTGCCAAGCATGCACATTACCTATTTTACAAGATTTCTATTACTGTATTCTGCCCGACAATAAACCTTTTAAAAACTTTTAACAAAATAAAAATTAGATCATCTAATTCCATTAAATACTGCAACAACAAATTGCATATCCGCATACTCTTTAATTTAGAAATTTATTTACAAAAACAAAATTATATGTTATGCAGTTTTTTTACTTACACATGAAGATATCTCCTTGGTTAAAAAAATTATCTACATATATCATATCTAAACGCCACATGCCTTAATTATTATTAATTTATACTTTCAATCTAGTCCCGATTTTATTACAATTTTGTACTTTTGCACTAAAAATAGTGCTTCGTGCATAAATCTGAGCTGCTTCAAATACAAATAATAGTAAACCATATGCTTACCATCCAAAGAACATCTTACTGGAAAAATAGTTCTTTCGCTAATTGTAAGCAGTTTTAATTAAATTTTAGCTTTTGAAATTCCGACACATTGCAGCTAAATAAAGCAGTCAGTTAACAATGGGAAATATATGGATATTTTGAAGAGCTATCGCCATAATATGATTGGCGATGGATCTTACTTTCAGAAAATTATCATTTATCTTTCAACATTTTATAGGAATTAGATATACATATTTAAATAATTTATAGAAATGGTTTAAACATATACCAATCCTGAGAAAAAATATCATGCAGATTATACGCTTAACATATTGATCCCATGCTTGGTCAGCTGGTTGTACTTTCAAAAAACAATGTAGTGTACACAGATTATTTGAAGGGAAAGAACTAATTCAAATTTTATGAAATTGATTTTCCATTTTAAAAATTCCTATCCAGCCTCTAACACTTCCGTAAAAACAACTTGGTTTTAGCCCACAAAAATTTCATTCTATCACCGACTAAGGTTTCAACATCTAGTGCCATCTGAGAATATAGATTTTAGAATCACAACACTGTGAAAGCCTTTGTCTTCACAGCCCCTTGTGACTTTAAACAGCTCCCAAGATTGAATTAACCCCTCAAGGGCGGCAGGCATTTAATTAAATCCCATCTCAGCGGCCGGATGAGATTTAAAAATCTTCGCCTTTTTGGTATACTATCATTCAATAATTTATATCTTTCATAATATACGATCAGTATCGTTGAAAATTTTTGTAAACTTGCGTAATATAATGCGCTACTATATAATAATTTTTCAAGCGATTTGAAAAAATATTTATTCTTTTACGTATCTCTTTTTATGAACTAATGAATAAATTTTCAATTTTGAAAGATTTTTATTTGGTTTTGAATAAGCTACGAGGTCTCTAACATTCCATGCATTTAAAAAATACAATTACATGATGTAATTTAGTTATTTGGGGTTGAAAATTTCATAACAGATTGGATACTTTCGATAGGATTACCCGTTTCGCCTACTTGAAAATTTACCACTCCGCCCACTTCTCTGACTTTTTTCCATTATTACCGTATCATTTCATATAGGTAATCACATGCTAATGTTTCAAACGTCAACATCCAAATATTCAAATGATTTACCTTAGAAAATCTGCTCTGACATGAATTGAAACAATCCAAACATAATCCCACAGCACATTTTTCACAACAGTACACGCAAACTCTCCATTTCCCATGTTACGCACAAACTGCACACCTCCTTTGAGACTTTGATTTCTTCCCAACTGCAGGAATTGTCTTAAGGAAATCAATTTTTGTGAGTCTTGGTACTAAATTGTGTAATGAGTGACGGCCAAGTCCAAACAGTTCGTATGACGTTGGATATTTCAAAAATATTATCTCTCCCAATGGCACGCGAAATGATAAGTCAAATTTTTATATGTGTTTTCCCTGTGAACAACATATGAATTTAGGACTGCCTCATTCAATAGTCTCCTAAATAACTTCATACATCACTTGTAATGGCGTTTTCTTTCCATTACGTATGAATGCAATAACAGGTCCTTGAAATTCACCCCACCAATGATTTTACTATAGCCTAACACACAAACAGACTTCCGAGTCTCTTTTTTGCCTTTCAATACTATTCCCGGGTTCGTAGGAAGTACACCCGATGAGAATTTCAGCACACTGCCTGAACGAACACCACACAGCATGAATGACTCTGGTGGACTGAAGCTCGTGGTTTAGAAGCTCCCTCAAGAGACGAGAAAATATCTCGAAGGGGCCCTGGTATACGCTGACTGTTTAGATGGAATCTTATCTTCGTTGATTACTGTCCAGAAAAAAAAAATTTTTAAAAATCCAGAGCAAAGCACATGGCCCCTTCGCTTAGGACGCTTAGGACTAACGAGGCGGACCAAACACACTTGGGGCTCGAGGTGACGACAAACAAGAAGACGGAGAGATGGCATTGAGCTTAGAAGATACCGTATCTCAAGCTAAAGTAGCTGACCCTTCTAGACGTCTCTCAAGCAGAATAGGCGGAAGTTTTCATGATAGAACAGCTGAAAGAAGGCGTTGAGTTTTTGGACCGAGTCGTCAAGGCGCTGGTTTAAAACGGAATTTTATCGAAGCATTTTTTAAAAATCTTGAAGGCATAAAACCGCTATGAATATTTTATTGGAAAGGAAAAACATTTCTTCAAAAGATAGAGCAATTAGTTTTAATTTAACATACAATATCTGGCGGAGAAAAAATATTATAAACAGTAGGTCAGGAAGCGTACTGGGTACGCATGACGGCAGCATACGAAATTTAAAGGGCGCGTACTGGGCACGCATGACAGCATTGAGGGGTTAAGGATTATACAGCCAAACCTCCCTTTAGAGATACCTCCCATTAACAGAGTTTTTTAGATCTTGGAAGCAGAACAAAGACCATTATGGAACAATCACCTCCAAATCGAGGAAACTCTTAATAATGGATGCGGATAGCAGAAAATGTGTATTTTTGCACTAATAACCTTGAATAACAGACAAACTGCACGCTATCCTTTGAAAATCCCCCCCCCTCCAAAACACAAACACCATTTTTTGAAAGCTTATTGCTTACTTAGAACTTATCCAGGAAAAAACATAGATCAAATTGAGAAAAACACCTTGCTGGTCTATTGGTTACTGGCTTATCATAATCACCCCATTACTATAAACTTGGGATGAGCCAGTTCTGTTCTTTGGTGACAGACATCATTGAATTTTCTACAAATGAGCCAAAGTTAGGGTTTGTTGTCTTTTAGATGATTTTTTGCTAATTAGAGTATCTATTGAATGATACTTATTATAGTCATTAGCAATTGAAAATTCAGCTTTTATAAGTGCTTAATTGAGAACAGAAACTGAGAACCACAGAAATGAACCGAACCGGCACAAGAACAGAAAAAAATAAGAACCGACCCATCCCTGATATAAACTTAATATTTTCCCTTTCCAACGAAATTCTTCTAACTGCATGATGAGTAGGAGTATTCTCACCACTTCTATCATTATTAAGTCTGCAGCATGTCAGTCTATCTGTGTCAAACGCTAACTTCGAGGCCCCCTACCTTGCACCCGCGATGGCGAGTCTCACGAGTGGCAGGAAGTGAATTCGTGGACTGGAGTCGCAGTGGTTCACCTGCATTTAATGTGAAAATAAAATACAGTCTGCCACTGGGGTTACCCACTAGGGCTGCCCACGTTCACCATATCATAGCGACAGGAAGGTAAGTCACGGCTGGAGTCGAAGTGGTCGGTCCAGTGGCAGTGAATGCAAACAACAAAGTCTTGACCATAGGTGCACGTCGTGCAACAAGTAAATTTGTGCCATGATGACACATGACACAATGCATGCTTTCAAAAATACATTGCGTAGTTTGCATTTGACTCAGAATCTCTGCACCCACATTTTAGATTTGATCCAAGTGCTGTAGCTCGACAATGGGTAAAGTTGTGGGCAAAAAACCTGGAAAAGCAGCCTGCCTCCAAAACAGGAGACAAACCTTGGCAAGCCATTATTAATTCCTGTCTCCCCACTGCAGTGGATCTCCTTTGCAAAAATTTAGCAACCAGCAACAGGTTCAATACTATGACAGGCGACAGCGCCACAACGATAGCGACAAGGCAAAAACTGCTAGCACAGCAGAGTCAACCTGGCTGTGAAACAGCTAGGTTGGCACCTCTCTATTATAAAATGTGCTTCTATAGGCAGAACTAAACACCAAAATCATTACAAGTATGCAAACCAACTACAACATCAATAACTTAATACAATCAATAAGTGATAATTCACTGCATATTTCCTACACGTACTCTTTGTGCAGTTGACTATATTTAACACAGATCTTGTAATTAACACACACTAATCACTTCAAGAGCATGAAAAAGAGCCTATAATCACCCCAATATTTAGGAATATGGAGAAGAAAGATTCCTGACATTCTCATGGCATTGGGAATTATGCACATATTTTGGTAAGACCAAAAAAAATTGGATCCCAGAAAATATCATGGACCACACTTAACCAACATTAAATGATCCTAACTAAAAAAATATCTCTTTACAAACACAAGATTATAGCACTGAAGACTTACCTAGTTACTTCTTACAACTTACAACTTCAATGCAAGAGCTTACCTGTCAGTATATCCAACCGTATTTGAGCTAGAGTAGTCAAGGCTGTCTGATAAAGTCCACAGAGGAACGCAACTTTGGTAACTTCAGGAGCCCCCAATTTCCTAAGGGGAGTTCTAGTCACAATCCCTTTACCCTGCCCTGTTGTCCTTTCTAATGCCCTTCGAAAAAAGTTTCCGGCACCAGAGGCAACTGCTGTGGTTAGTGTCTGTTGATCATTCACAGTTTGGGATGATGACACAGGAGATGGGACAACATCCTCATCCATGGCTAAAGCTGGCAAATCACGGAACATAACAGACACCATTGGCCCACTCCAAAGAAGATAAAGTTGTGCTTTGATGTGGACCATAGCGTCATGAAGATCCATGTCTGTACCTCCACAAAACCAACCAAGCACAGGATTCCAGTGAACCCAGTTGGAGAACTTCCCAGCAACATACTGGCGGCAACTATCAAGTAGGCTTGTTATTACAAACTGAAAAAAATTAAATGAATACCACTGAGCTAAAAAACAGCACTGAAAATTTTTAAACCTAAATCAACAACCTATCCGATAACGTACTTATTATACAAATGCATTTAGAAATGACGAGCAAATAAAAGTGTAACTATTAATGATGCTGAAACACTTACAGTAAATGTAGGGAAATATATTTCAGGCAACGTAGTTTCTCTTTCAATGTAAGCCATATGGATCAAGTTTGCAAGAAGGCAAAGGGCATAGTTCACCTCCAGCACATTGAAAATAATTTTCATATTCTGTTCCACACTTAGAAGATTTAAACTCTTCACAAGCAACCCATGACTTGTCATCGTTGTGACGCACTGTAAAAGATGTGGAAAAAGTAATAGGTTATGACATACATCATATTGAAAATATTTAAATACAAAATCCCCTTCTCCCAGTTAAAACATATACTATTTTCAGCTCAACCAGAGGCCTTGAAAGGAAGATTACTGCGCTTTTCAATGGTCAAGAATAGATAGTTAGTGAATCCTACAAGGGCCAATAATTGGACAGAAAAAAGCAGAAACTACCTTGGATCTGTCAGGCTCTCTTGCATACAAGTATAAAGACATTGCAACTCAAGTTCTGTGACGCTATCCCCCGTCAGTTTCATGACTCCAGGCTCAGTCTGAAAGGTACAGGGTTAAAATCTGGCAACCAGCATATATTCCCCTCTCCTTCTCTTTCACAATGTAATACATACTCAGTCTACTTCTATTCAAGGTCTATGCTTCAAATCCATAGCATCAATAAACCTGAGATGTTTGAGAGTTTGTATCAGAGGATGGCCTAACAGGGAAAATACGTCATTTTTATGAATTATATATGCAGACTTCACTGAATTTATTTATTTCAATACCACCACTGCAAAAACACTCAACAATCGCTCACCAATTTAAATCCGCTCATCTAGTACTACTATGGCTACTAGATGAGCGGATTCGTTTCAGTGCGCGATTTTTGAGCGTTTGTGCAGTGGAGGTATCAATTTATTTCCAACATCCCCGTAAATAACACTTGACGGCCTTTTAAAACTCTCAGGATTTCTAACATGAAAAATGCACACCAAAAACACCCATCCCCTGGAAAGGGGCAATCTACCCAGGGGGGAATCGAACCTGCGACCTTTGGTTCAGTATGCAAGGACTTTACCTCAACACCAATGAGGCCTGCATTTCTTGGACAGGAAATCTCAATTTTATTAAAATTATGTAGTCCCTCCACTACAGTCTAGCCGGCGAGAGTTGTCCGATGACAGTTGAAACGGAAGGGTGGGAATCCCTACGCCAGCACAGTTTGCAACCAATCGCTGTCCCCCAAATGCACCTCATACCCTCGCCTAGTCATACAACATTGTCACATGCATATGAAGCACTGAAATAAGCTTGAGCCACCAAAACAAGCCCTCTCTTCGAATCACCAAAACAAGGGATTCTTCCCTTGGATCCTTCACGCTCGTCATTCCTTCTGGCTCCTTTCTTCAGGAAAGCCTCTTGTTTACAGGTGAAGTGGGCGCTTCCCTTTCTTACCAGGCAACCTTGACCCCTACCCCAAAATAGACCCTCCTGCCTGTCATTGGACAACTCTTGGCGGCCAGACTGTACATCAAAGCTTCTAGTTTTGATTTAACAAAAATTATTAATATTTGCTACAATCTTAACTGAAAAAATAAAATTGATGACTCTCATCAACTCACAGAATCATGTGTATCAGCCTGAATGTTGGTTTTACCAGGAAGTACTTTATTTCTCCAAACATAGTCCCCCTCTGAATAGTGTCCCCTCTAATTTTGAGGTTTCAGTTTTGGGAAAAAATTTTTAAAAATTCCTTTGAATATAGTCCCCCTTTACTTTTACCATGGGAAATTTTGAAAAAAAAGGGGGGACTATATTCAGAGAAATATGGTAATCCATGAATAATCGTACGCAAGATCCACAGAGAAAAAATCATCCGCCTTGACCAGGATTCGAACCCGGATCCCCCGATTTCCGGTCAAGTGCTTTAGCCAGTTAAGCTACTGAGGCATCATTCTTCCCTGTGGATATTTGTGGACACTACCGGACAAGGTGTTGCTGGACTACAGAGCATATGATGCCACAAGCAGTCCATAAGAATGATGCCTCGGTAGCTTAACTGGCTAAAGCACTCGACCAGAAATCGGGGGATCCGGGTTCAAATCCCGGTCAAGGCGGATGATTTTTTCTCTATGGATCTTTCGCACGATTGTGCATTGCAGGTGACTCTTTTTACTCCCTTAAAAGTTACCACCGTGGCTAGTCCCGGTGCTTTAATATCTATGTATAGCTTAGTGATATAAAAACAAATAAACATAAAATGATGAAAGGTGAAGTATAATTAAGTGGCCAGTCTTTTTCTACTTCAATTCATTTTTGAATCTTGGGTTTTTCATTGTTGTATAAAAACTTACTGAGCTGCACATAAAACCACAATTCCCACAGAAAATATTAATTGGCCAACAATCCCGATACAAAATCTGATAGAAAGGTTACAAAATTCAATCCTCCATGTGAATGAATTTTAAGAAGTAAATTTTGCACTTAATGTGTCTGAAAAGTCCAGTAGTTACACTCCCAAGAATTGACTGTAAATTTTCATTAAAGCTTTCATGGATGGTTCAACTGAGTAGACATAAGCCTGCTCCATGGAAGTACAGGCAATAAGACCCTAGTTGTAACCATAAATATTGTCATCACAGATGAACACATAAGAATTGAACCCGATTATACCAGTATTAAAAACATAAAATGGTAGGTAATCTGTTTAACATACAGATCAGCTAGATAAGGAAAATAATGAAACTGAGTGAGAGTGCATACCTCAGGAGAGAGATTCTGCAAGTGCAGCACAAGACCCGGCATACAAAGTATATGTATCAGGAACTCTGTAAGAAGTTTATCAGAAAAATTGGCAGATATGAGGGGTCGCATGGCCAAGGTGAATGCAGCTGATAGAGTCACATGCCTCAGATTTACTTTAGACCTCCCCAAGCCTCGTAGCAGAAAGCCCTGCAACAGAAGGTAAAAACTTGATCAAATACAGACATGAACCATGCAAGATGCTACAGTTATTTTACAAATTATTAACAGGAATTTTTAATGAAGATGGATGTTGTACACTTTTCTAACTTCATGTTCATTAAAGACTACCACAATAAATATAAGATTCTTTGAATACAAGGCATTATGGGCACCGTTATGTGTAGATAGATGAGTTCATGGTGAAACAGGAGATATCAGATTTGCCACATCATGGCCAGGCAGAGGTTAAGGAACAGTGAGAAAATCTCAGTAGGAAGTAAATGGCAAGGAGATGGGTAAAGAGAAAGAACCTTAGGGTCAGTATGCAGATAACATTTAGTAAGATTGAAAGAGAAGCATGCTGATGAGATCTGGTTAGCCAGTTACTGAATGCTTGGAGTGAGAACCAAGCACCACTGTCATGTGGGAGGCCAGCATTACAAATTTTTTCTTTCTTAAATGAAATATTACTCCTACAACACACAGCATGAAAAATTAGGAAAATCAAAGGTGTAACTTCATAATTAATAATTAGCTGGAAAATTAAATATTATTATACACTTTATTAAATTTGTTACACTTCATAAAATAATCAATTAATTATCTTTCCCGATTCAAAAACTTTAAAATGAGCCATTTCATTCTTGCTATCTTCTTTATATCCAGAGATATAACATCTAATACAAAGATGCTTTTATAAAATTGGTGGTTTCCGGCAATACTTGGTGGAATTAGCTGAACATTTGAATGAACTTAAAATTTTTTCACAGAATTTTATAAATCCTGTGGCAAAACGAAGTTTAAGTTATTCATTCAGAAAGATATTTTCGTGAAAGTTCAGTTTTACAATTTTACAATATCTTGTAAACCATTGCATGCATTACAACATGACTTTGGGGTTTTCATTTTCTAATCAAATGAACACCATCTGCCATATTTGGTCAAAATCTGTGAGCCAAGGGGCAACCACCTAGTCGAATTTCAATGGAATGACGAAGATAGGATGAAAGTGAATAGGTCTTACAGGAAACTGAACATAATTGAAGAAAAAATTATATGTGTTGCAGATATTGAATTCCACCAAGCACTTATTTAAGTTCTTTATTGTTTGGGGGAAAAACTAATTACTAAACCTAACCGTTCAACAAAATATCTCTCTTATGTCATAATTTATTCCTGACTTAGAGGCTTAATAAGGTTCTAAGATGATGTTCTCCATGTTGCTTGGGAAGGTATCCATTGTGAATTGCTCAAGCAATTTCACCTTAGCAAATAGCCCCAGAGTCTCCATAGGCTCTCAACCTTATTACTGTAACATCTGTGTAAAGCTCTGTATTGATTGATTGATACAAAATTGTATGAAAGGTTGTAGCAAGTTGTCAAATTCTTGAAATTGAGGGTTAAAGAAAAAACTTCTTTTCGATTCACCTGATTTAAGAGCACACTAGAAAAAACCTACCTTCAATGTGGCATAAAACCCATTGGCAAATAAATGCCCCATGATATTTGCACACAGCTGATTCATCCCAGGTCTAAGGGCAACCATTGCAGCATTGGTGGCAGTTGCACCAATTGAAGAAGGCGTTTGAAAGAGCACCCATGATGCTGTGGATGTGAATGAAACCAACGTGTGCAGCATGAGCAGTGATGAACGTGCATCGGCAGACAGCTCAGGTCGCAGTTTTGACAAGTACTCGCAGCAGCCTGATGCGAGGAGTGTCTTGATGTGAGCAATCCAGGCCTTTGCATGCTCTTTACTAAGCACCACCCCGACATAGCTAAATCGTGCAGAGTCAGATTCTAGGCTGAATATAAGGTACCTGATGAATAATAATTAAGAAATATTATCAACACCTTGGATACATACTTTTATAGGAGAAAAGGTAGGGAAAAACAAACTACAGAGTGAAAATAATAGGAAAAGAGAAGCTTGGGACGATGGGACAAAATGGAAATGTGTATTGTATTATGTAGGCAAAGGTGAGGTCATCATCTGGTAGAACAGAGGACTAACAAAAAAAATAATAATGAGTATGAAATTTATAATATCAAATTGACACGGTTTCATTAAAATAACATTGATTTCAATCAACATTTGATATAACCACAACTGGGCATGGCATCCTAGAGGGTTATTCTGTGTTTTCTAATTTGGGCTTAAATTCAGATGGTTTCACACATTCAGCCATATACAGATGTTGTTTGGAATTCAATGAGTGGCTGCTCACAGCTCACGAGTAAAGGCTAACACAAAGGCCTCATTTCCGCAGAAACGGTTCACTTCCATCATGCAGCCACTGTAGTCTCGAGCAATGAATGACTTATTGCAGATCCAAGATTTATTTGAAGATCTAATAGCTTTTCAAATGTGCCGATTTTCATTCAAAATTACAGAATAACCCCCTTGTTAGGCAGGCTGCTGGCCTGTAAATTTAAATGGACTTAGTTCAAATCTGAAATAAAACATAAAATACTGCTTATCATACCTCGTGTCACCTTAGTAATTAACGCTGGGGCATAAATCTATAGGAAGACCTTCAACCAAGTTAACTTAAGCTGAATTAAGTATTATTTATTAAATAACATATTAAATTAAATAATTAAATAACAAATATATTAAACTAAACAATTATGTAAATAGCAAATGATACATGGCATTCCAAACAAAGTTAAAGAGTCGGTAAACTAACTCATGGCAATACTAATTACTTGTGTTAATGAATGCAGAAATCTAGGCCTTCACACTACAGTAAGCTATTGTCTGACTTAGCTCTCATTTTTACACTGGATTACATTAAGAGAAAAAACATTCATTTTCAAATGAAATTAAAAACTTAAGTAAAAAACAGATACCGTAATGGTAAAGCTACAGGCAGGAAAAAGTGTCTTCACACTCTTCATGAACTGTAAAATACCAAAGAAAGGAAATTTTGTGAGAGAGAAAGTAAGACTGCCATGTACTTTTCAAAAGTCTATTGATGTACATTTCTAATCAAAATATGGAATAGCCCCACTATGGCCTTGAGTGAGAGCACCACTATAAAAGGCTTAGATAACAACCCAAATTTTACAATGCTGCAACTCCACCCCATTTCTTAAGAGGGCTCATCCACGGATGTCTTGACCCAAACAAATAAGAACCAAAAGGGCTCACTAAAGGATTAGACAATCACCCTAAGAGATACACAGAAAAGCTTGTTGGTAAATGGGGATTTATTCGTAAGGGGTAAACTAAAGATCATATTTCAGGGCATGTTTTCAAATCCACCATGTAAATAAATCGCTTATTTTGGATTAAAAAATAAAGAAAATTTGTCTTATTGAGACAACACTCGGAAGAGTAGGAATAAATTAGTGACTTTAACATAAAGATTAGAGAAGAAAAAGATGTTTGGTATGTGTCAGCCTCCACCATTATATCATAAGGCTAAAATTATGCTTTGGCACTAAGCAAAACATTTAATCCAACTCAAACTGAACTCTAGTTCTAACCCAGAGGTTACTCTGTCACAAGATCAGCTTTGATGAAGTTTCCTTACCGTCCACTAACTAGCCAAGTGAGTGGACTCAAAATTTCAGGTCCCCTCCAGCAGGCTTTTCATGAGTTCAGCCTTTCACTACATAACAGTGGTTCAATGTTTTAATATAACTTTAAACATATCATCATCATAAGTCAACAATAGGGTGGTTTCCTATTATTTTTTTATTGCCTAAATCGAAAGATTATTACTCCTGGAGTACATATTTCACGCAATTAGATTTTTAAATGACGATATCTATTTTTCGCGATTAAATGAAAAGTGAAAATTTTCAAGCGCGCGAAAACGCGACGGCTAAGTATTAAAGCCGGGAAATCTCTCCGCGTGACTATTTCTGGTTCCCGCTGCCGCCCTGTGAGGTGACCTTGAGGCGAGCTTAGCGCTGATACGACGCAGGCTGCTAGCGGGTAGCTGAGTACCCTGCTGGCTGGTAGCGCTTGGCTTAAATAAGCATTATTAATACCTTATCAAATGAAGAAACCTTTCCGACCTTAGCCAATTTTAATAAGTGATTATTAAGACATGTTTCCCTGAGCTCTGCGCCTCATGCATGCATTGGTAACCTCAGACGATGTATAACTCCTACCTTCTCGTATAGAAACTAGGTTCCTGTGACGTCACGTGGAGTGGCATCGCATGGGCGCCAATCTGGCCCTTTTCAAATGAGGATAAAAATGGACCATTGCCATTCGTCTAAACCGGTATTTCTAAAATCAAATGAATTTTATATTATGAATACAGTAATGGTGGGTAACGAATCGCAATCAATGCCTTTCGTTTTCTTTGATGAAGGAAACTGCCCTATTCTAAGACTGGTTTGATGCAGAGCTGGAGAGCTTTCTCCATTCCTCTCTCCTATCCTATAGCCTTTTTGTTGTGACATATTTATTCTCTTTTACATCCTTTATAACCTGTCCTATGTAACTCATTTGGGGCCATCCCTTGCCCTTCTTCCCTTCCACCCGTCCTTCAAAGATTGTTTTCATCAGAACATCACGCCTTTTAAACACGTATGCTATGTAAATAATTCTTCAAAGATACCTTCAATTTAAGATGATGCAGGTCATATGCTCGGGTCAATGCTTTCTTTAAGATCCTCACCACTCAAAGGCTAGGGGCCAGATAAACTAGGTAATATCACAATTCACAGTCACCCTCGACTAAAACATTCACTGGAGACTCTCAATCACAACATTGCCAATTTTATGTAATGGTCTTTAATAAAATAATCATTAGATATAAGTACATGAATAATATCCAAGATAAAAGGAAGTAATAACCTACATAAACTATGCATTTAAATTAAACACGGGAAATGTGAGTGCTTCAGTTATCATAATAATTAAATACTTTAAATGGCATCAAAGCTAACTGGAATTACATGCAGTTAATAATACATAAATGCAAATTTCTGAGGAAAAAAGCTGAAACTTGACTAACAAGTAAGTAATGTAAGTAATTTCCTGCATTAACATTAGTCCTGAAGCAGAGCACATAAGTCCCTAGGCAGAAGGCATTCAACTTGATATAATTGAAGCCAGTACACACCTTTAAACGTGTAAAAATTTATGACACTTCAGTAAATGAAAATTGCTGCGTTGAAAATCACCACTAGCAGTGGATATTATTTGAAAAATCCTCATCTCCATTTTAGTCCAAAATAAACATTAAGGAGTTTAAAAAAACATAAAAGGTGCAAAATGGCTCAAAAATATTAATACCTACACAGAATTAAAAACAATCTAATCAAAGGAAACTTCAGCCAATAAATGTCAAGGTTGTAAAAGCAATTATTTCAACAAAAAACAGAAAATGGCATAAATGGTAAATTTTGCCTGTATTCTGGGAATTTCTTAAAACGTATTTTCAATGAACTTGCACAGACAATTATTGTTTCCATCATGATTAAGCTACCGAAAATAGGAAATGAAAGCATCCCAAAGTGACGTTGTCATTACATAATGACATTCACTGTCTACTTCGAAATTAAATTTCCACTGGCAGAATGTTGAACATAACAACCTTACCTGATATTACCTTATCTTACTTCTGGAAAAATATAATTTTACATTCATTTGATATATATTTCCACTCAATTGACAAGTAAATAAGTTCCTTGATCCTTGGCATAAAATTTAACCACACAAGCTATTTTAAGGATTACTTTACCTGCAAAGCTTTTCAAATCGAATTTTATCACGTTCCTTCTTCCAAACGAGAAGAAATTTGAGGGTGGTTCGATAGACGAGAAGGGCAGGTTTCAAAGATGCCACTTTATCATCTCCAATGTCAGCAAAGAGTTCATCAAACTGCTCCCTGTTACATGCAGAGAAAGCTGTGTTAGATCTAGCTTGCAATATCCACCATTAGCTCTGCCAATACAGAGTGAAATCCTTGAAGATGATTCGTGACGTAAACCGAGCACTTACAATATCTTCTTCGAAAATCGAACACGATCTAACCAGCCACGAACATGAGCCTGAATACAGGTTGCAGCAGTTTCCCTTTTTTTCTCTAACGCCCTTTCTTCCCTTGCGGCTTTGGTCTGCTCCAGAAAACTTCCTTTCGATGACTCTGGTACTTTGTTGAACATTTTTTCTCAAGCATCGACTGCTCAAGAACGACTAGGAGATTCCTAATATGAAAGAAGGGAGAAAACAAGGGCAAAAATAACATGCAGATCATATTGAACTCGGCTTTCCCTTCTAAAAAGAATATATAACGAAAAAGCTTAAAACACCGATCGTTGGTCTAAAGGCCTTAAAGGACCTTTAAAGAGAAATTATGAAAGAGGAGATCAATCAGTCAAGAAAGCCATTTCATTCCCCTATCAAATCATATCAGTTTCAAATTTACATACTTACATTGAGAAATAATTTTATACTTTTTCATCTTGGCAATCGAATTGCTGAAGCATTCCAAACCCAGTCCAGCGGAGAGCAAAAACATTGCTCTTAAGATTTGACATTTGTTACATCAGTTTGGGCACGCTAAGCGACATTCATTTTTTAGGAGTTTATTTTGTTTTCGAATGTATGCAATCCTATTGGCTGTTACTGCCGATGCCACCATTTTGCGTCAATGTTAGGCGTTCAATTTGAATGTAATATTTTGCTGGTATAATGGTTATCGTCGTTTCGACGATTTCTGTCGGTCAACTGGGAATAGAAAAATACACTAAAATAACCGTTGGATAAATTAACGGTGCAGATCCTCAAATACTTTTTCGATGATGGTCCAATTCACATTTTATGCCAAGTTAAGTGTCTAGAACAGTGCATGTCTCAAGAAGATTTTTCGTTCTCCTCGGAGATTTCGAAGGTATTATTAGAGTAGAGGACCATTTGACGTTCATTTGGATTTTCCTCTGTAGTAATTAGAACAAATATTAGCGAGGGAGAAGTTGCCCCACCATAATTGCTCACAGTACCTAATGACTCTGGGGGGAGTGGCATATTGACTTTTGAAATATTATAACAATGAAGGTATGTATAACATTATGTATAAAAATGTTGCATTAGGTAGAGAAAATTTCTCTCATATAAGGAGTTTTTCAGTCTCACAATGATTTCATTAGCAATGGCTTTTTACCTAATGCCCATTTGTAGGAAATGTTGATTTATCATTTCTGTCAATACATATATTACATTCTTTTGTGCTTTCTTTTTTCTAACTCTCCTTGTAACTAAAATAGAAACATGATAAAGTGTATACCCTTTAATGGAGTAATCTGGCAGTGACTCCTTCTTCATGGATTTACCTCATCAATAGGGTAGTTTCCTTCATCAAAGAAAACAAAATGTATTGATTGCAATTCCTTACCCACCATTAGTGTGTTCATAATATACAAATTATTTGGTTTCAGAATGCCCAGTTTAGACGAATGGCAATGGTCAATTTTAACTTCATTTGAAAAAGGCCAGATTGGCACCCATCCGATTCCACTATGATGTCACAGGGACCTAGTTTCTATATGAGTAGATAGGAGTTTTACATTGTCTGAGATTAATAATGCATGCATGAGGCACAGAGCTCAGGGAAACATCTCTTAATAATCACACATTAAAAATACCTAAGTTCGGAATGTTTCCTTCGTTTGATAGGGGAATAATAATCCTTATTTCAGCCAAGCGCTACCTGCTAGCAGGGTACTCAGCTACCTGCTAGCATCCTGCGTTGTATCAGCGCTCAAGCCTCGCTCCAAGGTCACCTCACACGCCGACAGCTGAAACCAGAAATGCGTCACACTGACTTTTCCCATCATTCCTACTTAGCTGTCGCGTTTTTGCACGCCTGAAATTTTTCACTTTTTGTTTAATCGCGAAAAATAGATATCGTCTTTCGAAAATCTAAGAGCGTGAAATGCACACTCCAGGAGTAATAACCTTTCGATTTAGGTAATAAAAAAATAATAGGAAACCACCCTATTCACAATGAGGCCTACACCCTAGCTGGCACAAATCATAAAATTTCTCGTTGGCTGATGGATGCCATTCTGATGCAAAGAATAAGTTGCATCCTTTTGCCTGGATGCCATCCATATACGCCATCACTGCTGAGAGGGTGCGGTAGGGTGACACCACCATGCGTAGAAAGATGCATTAATAAGTAGGGTAAGTACTCCTTCATTCTCGTCTAAAAATCCTATTATTATATTTCTTCTTTTCTCTCACTTAGCCAACATTCTCCCATATAACTCTGTATTCCACATCACCTTTCCGCTCAAAACTCACTCTATCCAAACCTTCTGTCTCCTTCATAGCTACTCTAAAAGCTGCCTCTCCTCACCCACCTTGTCCAGCACTTTGTCGTTCCTCCTCTCCATCCACTTCACACTCTCCATTCTTCTCCATACCCACATCTCAATCACCTCCAGTCTTCTCTTGTCCTTCCTCAGTGTCCATGTTTCCGTACCACATAGCACTATTCGCCAGATCTGAATCTTTGCTAAACTTTAGTTTTAACTCTTACATAGCGATTCTGTCATAAGTTCCTCCCTGTTCATGAATACCTCCTTTGCTGATGCCATCAATCCTCATCCTGGCGTATTTATGAAATCTCTACCTAACCTCATAAGCAACTCAGAGATTATTGAAAAACTGGTGTTTTTCTAAGCCAAACCCATGATAAAACAGGTAAAAATTTTGCTCACTCAGCGACTGAAAGATGCCGGCCAAATCTTAGACCATTGACAACAAATGAAAGATATGTTTTGCTTTCATGTATACCTATGCGTACAAATAATTGAGCTAAATTGCGGTACAGTAATTTTTAACGTTGGATTTTCTTTTCAAATCTGTCATGCAGCAAACTCAGGTATCCAATTTTAGGCTATGCAACCCTCAACGAAAGGGGAGAATTAGATTATGCCACCCACAATTGAAGTCGAGAGTTTTGCATTCAATTTGTAAGACCTATTTCCTGCAGATTTTGGGAAATACTTAAAGATTATGGTCTTAGATTTGTGGAAATACGGTAGTTAAATTGCTCTAGTTTTTTCCTTGAGTCTCGTATTCCTAGCTCATGATACTTTACAAAACCACACAACTTTGGTCTTCTTGTGATAAATTTTCATGCCATATAACTCTCAATGTTTGAACGCACCTACTAGAGCCTGCAATCCTCTAGCAGACTGGCTAATCGGTGCCAGATCATCATTGAACCTTACTGATTGTGGCGGAGCTCTTAATTTCAAGTGCCGTCACCAAGGCCTGCCACCTGGCTGAGGTTGTTGCCCTGGGACCCTGCCGCTGCCACCAGGGTACGCGGAACCTAGCGCCAGGAAGGCGCTGCAAGAGAGAGACGCTGACAAAACGGCAACAGAGATGAACTGTCATGTGTGAGAGACACTGAGCAAGTGTGTCGCTTACCATTGCAATAAATAAACTGGAATACCCCAAACCCCTTCACTGATTTAAACATCATCCCCCCTATGGTAACTCCAGTTTCCAACTCATCCAATGCCTCTATCACCATCTCCTCAATGTACACGTTAAAAAGCAATGGCGATAGTGTACAGCCTTGCCTCACTCGTTGGGCAATGCTTTCCCACCCTAATTTTCCAACTGCTAACCTTGAGCACTCCTTTCCTCCCTTGAGCACTCTGGGCCAGATAAAGATTATGAATGAGTCGCCTATTCCTACAATCTAGGCCTATTTTCTTAAGAATGTCAATTAACTCTACTTAGTCTCTCAATCAAATGCTTTTTTCCAAATACACGAAGAATTACAGGCCCTGCTTTTATTCTATAAGGTTCCTCTCTGGGGACCTCATTACAACTACATATTGCATCTTCAGTTGATTTGCCTTTTCTGAAACCAAACTAATCATTTCCCTAATACTCGTTTGCCCTCACCCTCCATTTTTGTTAAAAATCCTTGGTACCACTTTCACTGTGTGCGATACAAGGCTAGTAGTTCTATAATCTGCATATTCTTATATAAAATAGGCGAGATTTTTGAAGCAATTACTAATAAATTTTATATTTTAATATAAAAGTTATAAATATTTACACATTAATAACTTCTATATTAAAATTAAGAGTACATTCTTTAGAGTAATTGTTGTACGCGGATTTTGATTCCAAATACGAGAAGACCATTTGCCTGTCAGATCCTTGTGCCCCCCAAGTCCTGGATCCACCCTTGTTCGGAGTAGATGGAAGACATGGCTTGCCCTCTTTTGGTGTCCAACGGTGACTTTACCTTGATGTACAGGGTGCCTACCTCTCCTTTCTTCTGAAACAATTCCATTTCCTCACACCATCTTTTCCACTAAACCTGCCACACCCACTTAGTTTCTCATCGTAATGGATTTCTCATTTCCCTAAACATTCTTTTGCCATGTTCTGTGCCAAAGTTCTTTCACTTCCTTCTGTTCTATTTCTTTTGCCATTTCTTCCATGATCCACAGTTACTTTATCCTTCCACTGTCAATGTGCCCAATTGACTTCTATGCCATTTACGCTATTCCTGTATTAATCTTATGCCATACCTTTCCTCTGCAGTAGGCCAATCTCCTGGATACTATCATCCACCATTTCCTGGTTATCTCTCAGCTCAAAGTCTCCTTCAGAGCATCTACGTTACATTTCCTTGTCTTTCTGGTTTTCCTGTCTTTCGACTCTTACATTGCATTTCATGAGAACGGCTTTGCGACCTGAATCCGCATCTGCTGCAGGGAAGCTGCACAAGTTTTTCACAAAATTCCTAAACCTCTGTATTTTCATGATGTAGTGTATCTAGCAGTGGCATAACTATGGGGGAGGGGGGGATGTATCCCCCCCAAAGCCTCTGAGAAATCAAAAAAATATACGAAAATCTTGTCTGGATTTGATATATAATAACTGCATCTGTTAAAGTGAAATTTTAAGTGCCAAAATGTAGTAAAATGCATTTTCAGGCATGTTATTTTTCAAAACTTTTCATGAAATCCCTGAATCCTGGGGGGGTAGCCCCCACTAACCCCCCTCAACCCCCCCAAAGCCCCCACATCCCCCCCCAAAGCTCCCTCATCCCCCCAAAGCATATTCCTAGTTACGCCACTGGTATCAAGTACCTAATTGTTTTCACTGGACTCTTCCTCGAGTACATCCATACTTTATAATGATTGTGAAGAATTAAACCATGTGTTTGTAATGATTAATTCATTGCTCCAGCAAAATACTACCTTTCTTTCCATGGTCATTCCCCATTCCTAATCCCAATTGTATTTCAATCTGTCAATTCCTCAACCTGACTGAGGAGTTCACCTAAATCACACACAAGCGTGCGCTTCAGCATGTTAAGTCCCAATCAGAAACAGATTCGCAGCCAATAATTCTCTTGTAAAAGAGCTATACCCATGCATTTTACCCTTCAAGCGAAATATTTGTTTTTTAGAGTCACTGCAGTGAGAGAGTTAAATTGTGATATTGCTCGGCAGATAAGTCTACCTCTCTTTGTTCTTGGGGTGACAGAAATGAAACACATTTTCAACTTTTATAACTATTTATTGAATACACAAGTACATAATGACATCAGCAAACTTAAAGGATCACATTGTGTTACACTTAGGCTGATTGAGGAAGAAAGAGTTAAAACAACATGCAAACAGCTGCTCAAAATAAATCCAGGTCAGGCATGTGGTATGTTTGTGAAGCCTTTCTTTTCTTGCAAAAAACACCATCCAATGCCACCATAACTTTCAGTTCCAGCTAACAACGAAACAGAACTTCATGCTTAGCATATAGCACCTCATCATTTAATAATGTTCACATATTATAATCAATTACTATAAGAAGATGACTTAAGTCTTTCCCAAAATTTTCACTTTTGCCAAATGTATGCCCACAGTAAAATTTACAGTTTCATGTTTTGGTGGGATGTTGATTAGCCAATGATTCAGACTAAAGTTCACCTTCATAGATGAGTTGTAAATAATGTAACCACTTCACCCTCTTGAATTAACCTTCTTGAAATACAGAAATATTATTTATAGGTAAGAACTTGTTCCATCAAAAGCACATTTAAATAAATGCGTCCAGGGGGTGATAACTAACTTTTCACTTGATTATCTTTTGGTGTGAAAACGCACAACAATATTTCTCAGTAGTAACAGGACCAACAACTAATGCTTTAAAAGCTGACATTTACTAGCAACAATTGCTAAGTCCACTAAACCTTATGGAATTAACAGTGCAAATGGGATGATGATATAAATTATCTTTGGCACTTAAAATACCACTAAATTTTGTTGTAAATGCACATGCTAATGTTAATTACTCATAAAAAAGGTGGATTAAATATGTATTCTTAAACCTCCATACCCAAAAGGAAATGCATACATTCATCAGTAGATACAAACAATACTTCATGGTTCGCACGATTCAGATCAAACAAAACTCTTCATAACCAGAGAGAGAGATGCCATGTACGAAATTTTCAGGATTACAAAACAAAAAAGACCAAAAGATCACTCATAATTTTGATATTCTGGAGTCAGAACAAACATTTTTGACCTGCAACAATGTGGCACCTTACATTTTTGTGCATAGCCGAAAACATTTCCATCATAATGAATATTCAGATTTCACAAAATTTAGATTAACTTTTTGGATTTCAAGGAACGTTTCTAATGCTGGAAGGAGTGAAAATACACCAACTACCCAAGAAATAATCGGGAATTCCAGAAGAAAACATCAAAATTTTAAATTAATAGGTAGTGGTATCACAAATATCATGAGCTCACATTTTTCAAGGTTCAAAAATAAAAAAAATGCTTCAAGATTCGCAAGCAACAAAAAACTAGAATATTTTAGTCCTTGTGAGCTGCCAAGGATAATTAAAATATGATAAATATGCAAAGGGGCCAAGCTAGCCCACGCCTTTTGCATAAAAAAAATGAAAAATAAACAGTTTAGTGATATGGGCCTTAAAATTAAGAAATAAAATTACTATAAATATTTGAAACTAAACAAGTGAAAACTCGTGAATGCAAGAAATATCAAAATACACGGCCAAACGCCCATTCCACAATGATCATGCAATTAGTGATTGTCCAGTTTTATCACGGCATGCTAACACTGCAAATAAACTAAATCCCAACTATGGTCTCTTGAGTGAAGTTTCAATGTCATTATGATTAGGTACAGAAGCAATTAACAGGCAGTCACACCTGTAGATTAGGAAATAACCTTTTTCATAGCAGTAATACAATATCTATTAGCAATTACCAGTAACATACTTCTTCTCAATCATAGGTACATCTACTAATGATAACTGTGTTGATTGAGAGCTATTAATTCTATCATTGCATCAGAAAGTATTCTGGTAATTGAAAGAAATGATAGGTTTCTACTAAATGGGATAGGTACTGTACAAGCTGGATAACCAGACCAGAGGTGTTTAAGATCAAACATCAATACACTTCATTACAGTGTTATGATATAAATCTTCACGTAGGTATGCAAATTGACATTTTGTGATTTTAAAGTATGCCATCAATAACACAAGAAACTTATTCGATACACAAAATAAGACATTTCATTTTTATGGAAAGCATGAACAACTTATATCAAAGGTTGACTAAAACATAACAGGTAATTAATGTTTTAATTAGAATCAATTAGCCCCTGCAAACGGTATGCTAGCTCGTAAGTTTTAGCTAAAATGGAACCTAACTAGAGAATTAATGCTCGATCCATTGATTGAAATTCCAAGTTATAATTATAGTAACATAACATCAAATGCCTTGAATTCATAACTGATTTCTCAAGAATTAAATAATGCAATCAATTCCAGTAAAATGAAACCTGTATCATGGTTTGGGGTTTCGCCATTATATAAATCAACAAATATTTGTCTGCTGATGGGCCATAGACTTTCAAATCTCCTTGGTTGATACTTATGAACATTTTATGAGAGGCAATACCTATAATTCCAAAATTCAAATTGCTCAGGAAGATTAATATTGATAATTTTCTTATAATTCCACCGAGAAATTTGCTTGAGATACTATGAAAACAGTTTTCTTCATTACTATTTAACAAAAAATCCACATTTGCAACTGTACAATCACATATTGGTTTTACATGGAACAGCTAAAACTAACAATTACACATATTTTTATTGCATTATTATACTAGTGTAATACTTTTTCTGCACTACATGTATAACAATATTGGGTTACCAAGTTTTACGCAGACCTCCCATAACCTATAATGATAGTTCATTAATCTACAGATATGAAAACGTGCCATTTAGGGTAATACCTGTCACCAAAATGAAGTTAAGATTTTTTTGTTTGTTCAATCTGTTTACTAAAGTCATAATACTCAATGAAAACTTTTTTTTTTGACATTTTGATCACTTTATGTGGTCAGAAAATGGAAGGCACTTCACTACTTTTTTGAACACATGCAAGCCAAGAGTTCTGATGATAATGGACATCCATTTCCATGAAAATTTTCTGGTTTTTATTTAGCAGTAGGACAACCTATTCCTGAAAACATTCACATGATAGGCACAAGTTGATGAATGCTATATAAACTGCTTTGTGTCCACTAGGCATACAAATTTTATGCAAAAATTCATTTATCAAGAATATGGCTGTCTACAAATTCACTGTATTATGATTTTAGTCACTATTTCATTTTTTTAAACTGATGAAGTAAGCAAAGAAATTTCAAGGCCACTTTTTAAAATTTACTTGTTATCACTTAATGTTTTGTCTCGACATTTATTTTTTTATTCAATCTTGGCATACCCCAATGGCAGGAAGGCATTAATTCATCCTAATATTAACAATACTTTACTATGAATATAAATTTTGTACACTTTCAAAATGAACAAATCACAAAAATAAGTATTGGATTTTTTGTTCCTCACACAAGTTCAAGCTAAAACTGACTAGACTATACTGGCATTTACAGGGGCATAATAAGTCTGATACATTTGGCAAAGTGTAAACAGAGAATGTTACACATCAATGATTACTAAACAACGATTGACACTCACTAACTTGTATTGATTATAGTGATTAGAGGAATTCATGGCAAAATTGGCTATCTTGGTCTTTCCCATTCGGCATTGTTTAGTTCCATGGTCTTTTCCCAAACTCCATAGTGACACACATTTACTAGAAACTTGCAAGTAGGTAACCAGAATGCTGCAAAAACTCACTTGACATCTCATGCACATATACACACAGCACAAACACACTATATGCAGTTTCTAATCAATTTCCCACGCCTATTCAGCAAGTGATTTAATCAGCATCTCTGTCAGACACAGCAAACTACCATGTCTGCCCCACAGAAAAGGCTTCATGAAACTCCACTCACTATTGGACAAAATATATATCTTTTAAGTATTAAGTATTTATATATTTCATATAAATCTTCCCAACTTTTAATATGACCTTTCTCTCACTTGGTGAGCATGCATCCTTTGGATTTTTAAAATCTACATATAGAATCACAATTTCATTCTTTTCTTAACTTTCTTTTGTAAAAATATGCAAGCAACACACACATTCATACTTTAGTGACGACCTCATATATAATGTTCTTAAATCTCTTTTTTTATCAAGTACATTATCACTTAAAATCAAGGGATAAATTCAAATAGACTAAAGGTTTCTAATGATAACTTTGAATTACACATTAATTCAGACGATCGTAACAGCTATGATAGGAAAAGACAGCACCAAAATTATTATGAAAAGTTTCAAGGTACGCCTCATGTCACAGAATTAATGATTAGGTCTGTATTTGATTATTTTTTCCATTGGCAAAAGCAAATTTGAAAAGCTAACTACAACACCATCATAGGTTTTAATTTAGTTCTTTACATTCACTGAATTATTGTACACACCTTACAAGATATTTACCTATATACTCGTGAAGGAAATGGACAATACTTGATAAACTGACAGAGAGCAAACTATCTTTCAAATCATTTAACCTCATGAGCCTCCAAAGAAGTGTGTTCTGATACATGTTGTACTTGATACATGGAAGCCACAAGTATGAGTTCTTGAAAAAAAGGTGATTTACAATAGAGTTAAGTAGTTTAAAAGATCATCGCAATCATTTATATCCATGGGCTTTATGCTCACCAAAAATCCAAGGAGCAATGAATCAGCCAACGCCCTGCCTCAATCACAATTAAACAAGTCACCAAGTTCGAATGGGTAGCAGAGATTTTTTAATTTGATAACTAATGTGATATTCCATGCATTGAAATGCAGTTTGCAAAAATACTATGACTTAAAGAAGAGTTTTCCGTACCAAAAAAAATGTAGCACTTACTGTCATTCCTTAATTACCTGGCTAAAAAGATAAGACAACTATAATAAGCAGTAAATAATATGGAGTGTTGCACAGTAATCGGTGCTTCTTTTTCAATGTCACATAACAAATAATCTCAAATCACTTCAGATTCACCATAAGAAAACTCATAAATAATCAGATAACTTTGCTACAAACTCAAAAATACTTATAATATACAATCAAAACTCAATTAAAAATTATATTGACAGCTCATTCATCACAATTAAGTGGAATCGATCAGTTCAGTTTGGGATAAACAACAACGTTAAAGAGCCCTGGATGATATCCAGCATCATATACTGCTTTGTAGATTATATATGAAATACAATGTGAGATTTAAAAACAAAGCCAAATAGCTGTGATTAATAAGCTATTTCAGCAAATGTTTTAGGTGCATATGTTAAGTTCTACACAACAGTAATTATAATCCATTGCACATGGAAAACATTTGTTAGTTCAAAGCAAAAATGTTACATATCATTGCTTCCTTCAAACAAGGAATGGCTTACATTGTGAAAACACTTAAGCATTTTTAAACCACCAGTACTTACAATTTAGGATAGGGCAAAATTAAACAGTATTGCACCTGCATGCTATGGTCCTATTTCTGTAATGTTTCTACATTTTAAATACTTGCCAGTATTTCAAACTTTGAAAAGTAGACAAATTTAAAAGGCTTTACTAGGCTGAAACAGACATACACTATGATATATCACACTGAAATAGCCCATCATATATTTTTTTCCTACTTTTTCAAAAAGATTTTCTGGCAAATTCATATGCATTTCCTATAGTTCATTTTCTTATATATATATATTCATTTATTTATGTATAAACTGTGAACCACACTGAGAAAAACAAAACAATCAACTCAAAATGCTGGTCTGGGCCTTTGCCAGTCTGACGGCGGGGAAATGGGAGGCCAGCCAAGCATCCACCGCCCATCTGAGGGGAATGGGTATCCAGGGCTGGCTCGAGCCATTGGATTGCATTCCCCACCATCATCTCACTCGTTATGGCCCTCGGCAGCCAACTGCTCCATCTTCACCTGAACAGGCTGTAACTCAGGGGGAGGTTCCCTGGACATGACCCTATCATCGACACCTACTCCACTGCTGCCACTTCCGTGCTGCTGCAGGGGGCTCTTTACAATCTCATCGATATCCTCCTGGAAGAGATTCTCTGGACGCGGTGTGGCGTATGTTGCTCCTGGTTTGTACGTCATACCACTCACTCCTATTCCTCCAATGCCTCCAATGCTATTCCCGACGAGACCCCCAAGGCCACTGCCAAGACTTCCTAGGCTGTTGGCCAATGCTGCCATGCCCGCGGTTGGATCAGGTTGCTGCTGTTGCTGGGGGGGTGGGGATGCCTGCGGAGCCACTGGAGGCGGGGGAGGGGGAGGGAGGGCCTGGGGGCCCATTGCAGATGCGCAGAGCTGTTGCCGCAGACCCTGGGCCACGGCGGCTACAGCGGCTGCAGCTGCCACCGACAGGGTGCCCGGCTCCGGTCCATTGGAAGAAGGTACATTTGGAGGAGGAGGAGGATAATTCTGTGGAGATGGAGGAGGAATAGGTTCCTTTATGAAAATAAAGGAAAAATAGGAAGGCAATATCAGAACATGATTCATGTTCTTTTTTCTGATAATGCTTAAAGGGGCATAAATGTTGGAAAACGCTCCACAAAATACAAGGAGAAATTAGAAAACTGCAAATGTTATGCAGTGCTGAGGGGAGAATTGAATGCTTATGATTTTAACATTTTAATCAAAAACAACTGTAACTCGGAGACTACTTACATTAGTAATGTTAAGTAAAATACAAAAGGTATTAAATTGTTTAATCTAAAATTAAATAATTCACAGCCCATGTTTCTCAGTAAATCATCCCCTCAAGAGCAAAAATCATCATTAATATCGAAACAGTTGAGATAAGTGAAGGCCATCTGAGAGTCCTTTTAAGTGTGAATATGGATGTTTTAGATAAACTCAAAACCGCTTATAGTGGGAAAATCTATGCATATTCAGTATTTTAAGCGTTTCAAAATACTGAGAATGTGTGGGACAAGTCAAGAGTGAACACCTCTAGAGTTTAAAGTTCAGGCTTTGCTCTCTGGCTATAGGCACAGTGCACATGACTTGGGCTGCTAGCCACATAATATGCTCAGCAGTCCAGACCATCTTGTCCGGTGTAGTCCACAAATTTCCACAGAGGGGAATAATGCCTCTGAGGCTTAAATGGCTAAAGCACTCGGACAGAAGTTGGGGGATCCAGGTGCAAATCCTGGTCAAGGTGAATGATTTTTTCTCTGGGGAATTTTTGCATAGTTTGTGCATTTCGGGTGACTCCTTAAAGATATCACCGTAGCAGGTCCTCGAAAAATTTGTGTGAAAAATTTAGTCAAACAAATGAGCAGTCACTCTAATCTCAAGACTACATGAATATACACTTTGAGGTGGCCTGGGGTTGGGTAGAGGCAATTTGGGGGACCAGGCATTTGAAAAGCACTTTTGAATTTGGAAGTCGAAATTAAAAAAAGAAAGACTAACAGCAGCTGCCTGGACTATTATGCAAATTGCAATGCTATTTAGTATATTGAGGTAACATATCCTTTTAGGATACATACACTCATATCATGCATTTCTGCAATATCTCCCTCTTCTAATTTATCAGCAATCATGGGATAGTTGTTAAATTTTCTTATGAAATATCAAGACGAACACTTGTATACCAAATTTATGTGGAGCTTATACACTTAAACTAGGAACACAAAAACTTTTTCCAGGGCAAGACATATGCATAAAACATATAACAAAATTTCAATTAATTCTAAAAACTATTTCATTGCGGAACACCTTCAGTTTGGGATACATTGAATTAGCTTCATCATAATCATAAAATTACCCTAAAAGTTAGTCTCAATAGTTGAAAAAGTAAAAAGGAAATTTATACATTTAGAGGAAAAATTTGCAGGTTAATAAGATCATAAAAATACATTGTCTATGACCATTGAGTCATCACCAGGCCCTTTTTCCCATGATAATTGTGCTTCACGATTGATAAACTCCTGGTGAGAATAAATTTAAATTTGCTCAGGGCAACACATTTTTAACCCCTGGCAAATAATTATACATAATAAAATTGAGAGGACTAATATTAAGGGTAATTATTATAGACCAATTTGTACAGAGTAAAGATGTACAAACTGGTATATTAAAGCCACTAGCCCTTCTATGGGTTCTCCTTCAATTTTTCTCAGTTCCATGAAACTTTTTAAAGAATAATAATCTCAATGTTTTCAAGCTCAGTGCCCTGCACTAAAAATTCTGTTCTGCCATTTAACAGGATACACTACACACAACACACCATACAAAATCCACGTCTAGGCTGATGCAAATTGGATTATTGTGAATAAACTCCGGCTTATGATTGGGGCAACAAACTAACAGTCGCCCGATGAAGTATCTCAATAGTGTATCAACAATTCTACTCCCAGTGAATTTGTGCACATGTCCTGAGCTATCTCTTTGATTAAAATACATCTTATGAAAAGTTAGATGGCTCTACATGGTAATTGTTACCCAATTAGGAATATTAACTTTTTCACATGAAATCAGTCAGCAGGGAACCTTTGCAAAGTCATTTTGTGATAGTAATTTCAACACTCATATGCTTTGAAAGGAAAGCATGAGACTGATAATCTTCATTAAAAAAGCTCATCTATTGTTACCACATGCAGCCCCAATCTCCTATGATTGTTTGAGATACAATAAAATGGTAAACGAAAATGTATCTGGCAAAAAAATGACAGAGATGTATTGTCCATAGATTACAGTCTTAGAAGATAAGATGGAACCTCCACTGTTAACATATTAAAAAAGAGACAATCTTCACTGAATTAAGCTATTGAAACTATATAATATAAGCAGAATATAAGCTAATGAAATGATGGAACCTTTGAGTTATTGTCCCACAAAAAGTAATGCCATAAGATGAAATTTACCTATAAGTGTAGAATTGCCAAAGTTTTCTCAATGGTTAAGAATGCAAACCACTGATTTATTTAAATTCCATGAAACACAAATTTCATTTCCCTCACTTCCATATCATGTTAAACCCATGTTGCATTTATTATACAAGGACACAAAATAAAAATTAGCATTATTTGATGAGTACATTCTGTTTTTAATGACAAGAACTATTTATGGAGATGTAAGATTAGTATTTTATGGATTCAATGCTACCACATCAGCATTATTGCTCATGAATATAGAAAGAAGGAGAGATCGCCATTAAGGGGCTAATGGAAAATAATTTCACTGAATATACTACCCAATGCTTAAGTATATTACTTTACCTGAATGCGAGGAGGGTAAGAAAGATGTGCAGATTCTTCCTTCACGTGAGTTGTATCTCTGAATACCACTGCTCTTATGACTCCACGAATATGGTCATCTGGCCAGTTTCCAAGCAGAATGCGCTGGGGTCGCCCTCTTCCTTTGGGGCGAAGATCTGCAAAGAAAGGATAGCCTTAATGAAGCTGTGTAGCTGTCATAAAAACAAAAACTGCAGGCTAGAATTTTAATTTTTGAAAAAAATGAGAACAAAATAAATTTTTGCCCAGAAGTGCAGAGGAAAGAGTGCTTTAAAGTCATGGATTTTTTAAATTTACCATAATAGTATGTCTCAGCATTCAAATGTTTCAAATAGCTATGTCTTAAATGCACTAGGCATCACGCTTGCATCTTTGGGCATATTTTTACGTATTTACTTCAAACAAATAATAAATTACTATCATATATCTGGATTTTCAATGTTAAGTACATATAATACCTAAGTGATAAAAGTAAAAATGAGTTGGTGGAGTTCAAAAGTAATACCCAGATGTTTCATTAATTTATTTAAAAGACACAAAGTACTCTGTTATTGAACATGCTGAAAGGTGGAATCTTTTGTGATAACAGGCTGGACATTGATGTTAAGTTGAAAAGCAGGGAATATCAAACAATCAATTATCAGTGATTGATGGAGCTTAAAAATTGAGGAAAGGAAAAGTTTGAGGTGTAATGGGTTGAAGATCACCTTTGAAAATAAAATCTGAACCTTGTGATGCATTCAATCTACAGATCTACAATAGGTGAGATTAACAGCTTAGTTTTAGTATGAATAAAAATTACAAACTGACAGAATTTGATTTCACGTACTGTTTGTTATATTTTCACGAAGCCAAAAATGACCTTTAATCATCACTCCAAATTAAGTCAATGTAAAAGTTCTTTTTCAAAAATAAAATTAAGTGGCTTTACTTTTAAGTGATAACTTAGGTTTGTATAATTTTGGATAGTAATTTTCACTAATGTACTTTTTTACAGTTTGAATTTCCCCTTAAAAAGAAGGCAATATTTGTGCTATAGCTATCAATACTGATGCCTTGCAAATGTGCATCTCTGTGCTTGTAAACCAGATTTATTAAAAATAATTACATATGCATGGACACTTGGGCCTGAACACATACAATCTAAAAGCATTAGTGTGAAAGGGGATTGAAGTTTTATGTAATTATCCTTCCTTAAGAACATGACCCCCTAATTATCACAGAAGTGAATTGCTCATGTTTCATACACCTTTCGAGAGCATATTTTGTAAGACTTCAAGTACTAGCTGTATTATGTAACAAAAATTTTAATGAAGATTTCTCATGGTGTCCTCAGAAAAATAATAAAAATGCTTTGAACTTCAGAGCTGACTACAGATGTGACATGTTAAGATATTTTTCATGGGAGAGAAAATGGACAGAGAGAAAAGTTTGGGGTGAGACGTAATTGCTAAGACTCACCAGATCCTCCATCAATTGATGGGCCAAGCATATTGTGCACACGGTTGGCATACAGCACAAATGTTGGGTATGGAATATCATACTTTCGGGCAGACTGGGAAAGAGACAGGCCCTCCTTCAGCACTGAGAAAATAGCTTCAGCCATAGTTTCAGGTCTCCATGATTTCAGCGGTCCACGCTCACGGAACCGAAGGTTGTGCACGAGACTCTGGTTTGTATTCCAGCATTTCTGCCACATCGACTGTAGCTGATATTGGTAGCTATCTGTAATGAGAGATATATGAGTTACCACCTGTAATAAAATAATCTAGCAATTTAAATTGTGACATTAACATTGAATATTATACAAATAATTGATCTATGCCAAAAATATTAGTCTATGATGAAATTATAAGTACACAAGAATTATATTCTGTGTATATACAGAACTATTCTGAATTATAGGGTCTAATACAGAGTAGGATAATCATCAGAAGAGAGAAATGCACATCCTTCTTGGTGTTTACATTCTCACCAATAGAAATGGACTTCAGTGTTTTAAACCATAATGCAGAGGCGGGCAACCAAAATAGGCTACACATGACACAGAAATTGATATCATGTAATCTGTATAAAGAATAACTGTTAAAAAAATACTTTAGATTGTAAGGGTACCAAACAAGAAAATGAGGTGGTAGAGTATGTGGATGTAACATGTACTATGGGGTTAGGGGAGCAGTAAACTGTGACTGAGGGAAGAATATCACATAAATGGGAAAGGGTGGGAAGAGAACATGGTAAATGTATGGGGTGAAGAGTAATGGGACTTATTGTGAATTAAAGAGGGTATTTCACCATGGTAGAAGGGACAGATGGGATTGATGAGTGAATAAGTTTGTCTTCTTTCATAGTAATAGTAGAAATAATATTTTAGAGGAGCTTAGCCTATCTTACGCATGTTTAACTGACCATAGAATTATCTGTCAATATGTCGTTAACTAATCTCCACAGTCCCTTCCCAGCTATTTCTTACTTATTCTCCCTTTGTTGTCTTCCGCTGACTGTGTCCACAGCTGTTTTCATTCACTCTTAGATATGTACTAGGGTTGTGTTCACTGGAACAAAATTTTTACATTTTTCCACATAGTTTAGTTTACCGTAGCAAGGAATCAAATTACCCACATTAAAAACTTGCATTGTGGTGAGTTTCCTGGCATCCATACACATATCATCAGAATATGTGGCATCGTGTATGTATTTGGGATTTGAACTGGTGAATGGCAATTGAAGCATGACTAGATGAATAAATTTCTAACATGTACTTCATATTCTTGAAATAATATTTTCAAAATTGGTGGATTGCTGGTTGAAAATGACTGGATTATAGTAATTATAATCAAACAATCACAAGACAACTAGTAGTGCTCACAGAGTACATAATTGGATTTCCATGACGACTCCCATTAATCACCTGCAGAAATATGCCAAACGCTTTTCCAGCCTTTTAAAATTTTCTCTTGAGGATACAATAAGCCACCAATCAGCCTTCTAATCTACCTTCTCTCCCTATGGAAGTTCATTTTCCAGTGAGTTTGGTCCTTCATGTACGTAGCTTTTATCAGCATGTCCTCCATCTTTTGCACATTCCTCTTTAGCCTGAGAGCACATTATCATTTTATCTCTGGTACTAGTTGACTAGGTTTTCTTTTAAAGTGAGATTGGGTTGGTTGGCATCTGGATTATTGGCTTGTCATACCAAATATCTGCAGATTAAAATTCCGATTGAACAGGATATCCAAGTCATGGTCCCATTGGTGTCTTCTGTTAATGTACAGGATCACAAGCAGCTAATGTATTGGCCAGCAAGTAAGACCCCAAGTATTTCTGGATATAAATTTTGAAAAAGGCCTGGGAGTGATTGGCCTGAGAGAAGGATTATGCTGATGCTGGGTTTTACTCAGCCATATCTCCATTCCCCACATTAGTTATGAGAATATGCAGAGTTAAGAAACGACCTTAGCTGATAGATCAATTCTGTTTTTAGGATTGCTGTGACATAATAGTTGTTTTCGAGATGAAGTTCCTCCTCCTGCCATAGAGGTACATATCTCTAAGTCAAAGGAAATTATCACAGGGAATGGAGCATATATATCTTTGCCCTAAAATTTCCTTGAAGATAGGAGGAGAAACATTACTCGGAAAACAACAACTACGAGGCAGCAATCCAGATAGCAGAATGGAAGTCAACTGCTCGTCATGGAAATCTCAAAGCCAATTACCTTATCTATTAACATTCTCTTCTGATACTTTAATATCAACCTTCTTCACAGAGCCCATATTTCTTAAGGATTGACCTCACTTTTCATCTTCTAGTTTTTTCCTGGCAATTTTGCCAAAAGTTAAACCTCCTACCCATCATAAATTGGTCATGGTCAACACTAATATTCACTCGCATAACTCTTGCATTGGTCTTGATTCTCCTTTCCATCAAGAGTTCCCTTAGTTGAAATTTTACTTTTTCTCCAGGCATCTTCTACACGCATCACACATGGGAGTGTAGCTGAATTGACAACTGCATTCACTTCATTGCAAATTTTTTCTGGTTTTACAACTCAAATCTCATTTCCCTAGTCTCAACTGCTCCATTCATAGCATTGAAACCCTGAGATACGTTTGTATCCCATCATTTCCCGATGCAGTTCCTTCTGTTCCCAGATGTTCTTCTTCCACGTTTGCTGTTTTACCTGCCTCGTGTACTGAACTCTTGATTCTCAGATACTACGCTAAGGACCTTATGTTGGCTAAAGGACTACCATGTCTTCCTCTTCTGAATGGCTGGGAATAGGGTAGTAATTCAGTAACTACTGTAAAAATTAGCTTTCCATTCAGATTTGTCAACAGGATTTTCCTATTACGTTTATACTAACAGTATTTTGTCACTCTTCTTTCCTCTTCATCGAGCATGAATGCCATTCACCCAAAATTCCCACTCATAATTTATCATGCACCACATCGTTTTGCATTCATCACTCAAAATCTTATCTATGACAACCTATTTTGAATTTTCAACTCATTGAAAGTCTTTTCTGGCACATAGGTCTCTCTTTTTGCATAATTTAAAACTTCTCTTCATTCAAAAACACTAATTTACGTACATCATTTCTCATTCTCAACCCTGTGTCTGCAGACAGATTCAGTCTTGTCAGCAGTGTCATCAGGTTAAAAGATGTTCTCATGCTAAATTCTCATAAAGATAACCAAAACCCTTAGAGCATTCCTATTTTGTCAGCAATTCACTCATGTAGGGGAGGGTTATTGAATAAGATCAACAGCTCAACTTCAACTCAAATAAAGGTGTTTAAGAATAACGTAATATGAGGAATATGGAATTAGGGATAGAGGCTCTATATTGTGAAAAATTTGTTTCCTGGTGAGATAAATGTGCTCAATGATCATAAGATATGTTGGTTGCAGTTCACCAAGGATAAAATTGGAATCAAATTGGATTCATAGGAAATGAGCGGAAAATGAGTAAATTATGTGATTATTATCGATTCCCATCATAAATAAAGGGGAACATTAACATTAAAAGGATGATTTAAGTCTAAAGATAAGTTTAAAGTACAATAGCTTAACATCAAGTGATTAAACATTTATTGAATGAATTCGCATTACTTAAAATTGGCATAATTATTATTTGTTTGATATCTGCAGAGTCATAAGTAAAAAGTATTTAATATATTATGTGTCACGAAAATACTTAGATTTGTTAAATCTCAGTTTCCTGATTTTATAAATAAATTGTTTTAGATAGTAGTCCATAAAATAGATAAATTTTCTTTCAAGCAATTTTTATGGCTCTTTGCAGTATTTCCAGATCTTAAACACAATATTGATAAAGATTCATGCTTATACCATCACATTATTATTTTTGATGGGGGACGATGAAATTCAAGACTGACATGAAGACAGCCACTAAAAAGGGAAAAGTAAATCACCAGAATAATCTCACATCAGTTGATGAAACTCACTTTTATAAAGATTAATACAGCTAACACTTCAAAACAATTGATTAACAGGATAAATTAACCAGATCAAGGCTAAATATCAATCAATTCAGGATATAGTCTATTCTACCATCAAAAATTGCAGTTCCATTACCAGAAAATCTTACGCCTTAATTTTCAATCATTAGACTGGACCACAATTTGGCAGTATCCTCCATTTCCAGATAGATTATTATGAAACTTAAGTGATTTTGTGAACATTGATGGATTATGAAAAATTAGTGATTCTAATCTATTCTCAATGAAATTGCATATTTCAAAGTATATTATACGCAGGATAAAAAAGGGAAACTTTAAACTGATAAGAGGCAGCCAAAAAAAGGTAGCCAATAAACAAGTAGTTTTCAATGTAGTTAACTCTCATTAATAAATATCTCTCCCCTATGAGAAAGAGCAGATAGCAATAAAAATTCAAATTGTATAACATGAAGGAGCTAATAATGCCATAAATAAGCCAAATCAGAGTGATTTTAAGAGAATGAAGAGAAAATACACTTGTAATGAAAAAGGGATGCAAGCATTGCCGCATTCAGATCTTCACCAAAATTAAGTGAGACATCTCATGTGAATAAGGCAGATTTCAGTAGCTGCAAGTTTTCATACTTTTGCCAGCCATAACAAGTAAAAGTGACACAAAAATGGTGGGATGGTTCTTTAATTTTTTCCATCTAAGTTGACTTACTTACAGCTTCATGATCGCTCCTGTGCTGAAAATATCTGACACAATAATACAATTTAAAAATATTTATGAGGACTCATAACCTCTGCTTGACCAGTATTCTTTTTACTATGTATGCATTTAGAACTGAAGCTATCACTTTGAGTAGAGCTTTGTCAAGATCTGTTTGTATCTCAAATTTGAAAATTTTACCACAGTGTTTTCTCAAATGTAAATTTTTTAAATTTGAGATTCAAGAAATGTTGAAAATTTTCTTTTCATTTACCATGAAAATTTCTAAAACTTACAGATGATGATAACGTAAGTTTTAAACATGTGATTCGTGACAAAAAAGATAAATTATGACTGGTCAAGAGGGAGTGATGAGTTCTTTTAGAATGTACATGAAAATCACACAAGTCCTACCATCAAAGTGGCACACACATAGCAACCAAAGGATAGCCTGGTAAAAATATGCCAAGGAAATGTTAAAATGCATATAAAAAAGGTAATGGTTGTATGCAAAAGGCAAGAAATAGAGAAATTTTAATACAAGCACAAAGTTGGTTAGTGCTGAGATAAATCCATTAAAGAATAATTATTTTAAGGAAAATACATCATTATTACTATCTTATTGTTAGTATTAATTCAGGCGAAAAAAAACATGCATCATACTTGTAATATGTCTTCTGTCGCATTTATTGAGTGACTGATCTAAACTAGATGTGATGAAGGAGTTCAGGAGAGGGCGTTGCAGATGGTAGTTGCTCTCTAGGCTACCGCCAAGATTGTCTGTGCAAACAAGGAATTGATGAAGAAAAAAATGAGAAACAGTAATAAAGACACATGAAAAAACATTATCATAACAACAAACATCTGTGAAGGACAAGAAACGTCAAAAACATTTGTAATTATTTGAAAATTCATGAAAACATGCCCATTCAACATTCACCCTTATTTTGCTGTGGCCAAACTTGCAAAATAGAGAATGATATGATAAAAGAGAATTAATTGAGAAAGCTTATGTGATTAAAAGAGCAAGAACCAAAGATCAAAAATGTTGCTGGTAACAGTTGGGCAAACTTGACACTGATAAAATGACAAGAAAGAACATTAAAATCAGTTACCCGTAATTTGATAGGTAATTGATTTCTGATAGTCATAAATTTTAAACATGCTTTAACAATAAATAATTGTAATAGCTGCCAAAATACTTAGGCAAAATAGTAATATAAATATAAATTCCATCAGCAAAAAAATTGGAGACAATTTTAACTGGCACAAGATGGGACGTGAAAATGACCTGCAGTTAAATGAAAACGCATGGATTGCGAGCCAGGAAAATGAAAGTAACAAACTAACTTGAGAAATTCAAAGCTAATGAGTGTTTACCATAAGTCCATGGCAATACTATAATTAAAAATAGCCAAAAAGCAATTAGCTTCTCCAAGAATGATCAGGATGGTGGGAACCCTGCTTCCGTAGAACAAGATAGTCACCAGCTGGCTCTGACTTAAAAACATCTAATATTCTTTTGCAATGGACAGACCATATACAGAGTATTCCTAATTGATACTTTCTTACCAATTAAAGGAATGTGATGAAATGAAACTATCCTGAAAAAAGATGAATGAAAAAAAAACAAAATATGCAAGTGACTCATCCTCACATACATACATACATGCAACATTTAATAGATTAACTGTTGAATAAACAAAGAGAGAGAACCTAATCATGAGCGATATGACTTAAAATGCATTACTGAATTGGATGATTTCGGACCTGACTACATATAGGATTCTTATATTATAAAACCGTTCAATTTCCTTACTTATATCCAAGTGACTGAGACTCACTTCAGAAAAAAATCATTTCCTCCTAAAGTACCTTCAAATTTAATGCACAATACTTCTTAATTATTACTTGAGAATTTAATTACTGAAAATACATAATTAACATTCTAGCCCAAACCTCTATATTCTATATTTAACATAGGTATTAGCAGCTAACCATTCTGATATAATTTGCAATTACATTTTTCAACTTAACAAGAAACCCTACAACCAAAATCTTCCATTTTCTAAATAAGAGACGTAAATATGTTCTTTTTGGGAGATGACTTTTAAAATCATGTATGAGATATGCCAAATTATAAAAAAGAATGTATCTCCACCTTACAAGACAAAAAACAGAAATCCTATACATGACTCATGAGCTGATCCTAGCACATTATCTGGTCATCATTTTAAATACCTATTAATTGACATAAAGACTTCTTCAAAATAAGTTTGGATCTTGTTCTTTCAATTTGACCAACCGATTAGACATAAATTTCTGCATGATTTCCGAAATAAATAACTACAAAATTGGGCAACCTAATTGTATGACTAGCACCAAGTACTGCGGTAAAAATTTCTTCATCATGAGTGAAGAAGGGAAGGTATATCCGAGACAAAAGGGAAATATTGAGTAAGTATTTTTCTGAGGTTAAAAAAAGTATGCAAAATTAGTCATGAATCGATTTAAACTAAACACTTCAAAGGAAAAAAAAGAAAACATGCTAAACAAATACTACAGCCTTTTATAGAAATTCATTAACTGTAGCAAAATGAAATACGTATATAGGATAACTTACACTGCACAAAAAGAAAAATTTAGATAGCATAAATAAAAAAGAAACAAATCTATGTTCATAAAAGTTTTATTTTTAAGAATGATCATGACTCAAAATCACGGGAGTGACATTTGAATGGCTGATAGATGTTATTTAAAATGGAATGACAACTATTAAACATTTATTACATCATTTGGCACTTAATAGTAAAGTTCAGCTTGTGTTTGGTAAATTTCAGTTCATGAAATCTATTATATGAATATACTACGTTACATATAAGTAAAGACTTAACAAGTACAGATTTACTTTAAAAAATGCACAATTTCGGCATTTCTCAAATGTAAACCACAAGAGAACCTCTCAAAAAAACCCGCAATTACAAAAATAAACTGCAATCCCATATATTTTTGCCACAAAAGACAATAATCATTTGTAGGAGGACTGCAGTCTTAAAAAAATCATAAGAAAATTCTTTTTCTTCACCCCAGTCATTTTTATATTGGAAAATTGACCATCTGTTTGAGTATTTAGAGAAAGATTTTCACAATTTTTTTAAACACTTCTTCTAATTAAAAAATTTGGCAGGAAAATCCTAAAATCACAGTTAATTGTCACACTTTGTTGACCCCTGAATAAAAGGCGATGAAGATTACAAAAATTGTTGCCAAGAGTTAAAATAAATATGCCACACAAACAAATAATCCAGATGCAACCAAATAAAAAAAATAGAGAAATATTATTTAGACTATCAATGACAACATTTTGAAAAAAAATACATGCTAAATAACTTTTGTAGAGGATAAAGTTCACAAATAAAAAGAGACAAGCAGCAATATATTAAGACTACAGGAACAATTGTTTACCCACAATACATTAACTCACTCTTAACCTCTCTAAAAGAATGAATCCCCAAATCAAGAGGAAAGTATTAAGAAACTTAATGAAACTAGGTTTTAAAATAAGTCAGGAATAGTTGATACAAGCTGCCAATTTTTCTATTTCATTTCACTGAATTTTTTTGGGACACACCAAATAATTAAGGGACTCATTGTCATGATTGTACAAATCTCTAGCAGATGCATATTCCTCATGGCACATAAATGTCTATTTCTAGTAGTCACAGTGACAAAGAAGCACTACAATAGCTAGTCAACCGTTGCGATGATGATTGAACTTCTGCTAATGTTCAATACCAAAAACCCTTAAAATTCGTTAAATTTCAACAGTTACTGAGTAAGAAGGGATGAGCTGATTATGATGAGAATGACTGTTATGGTTCAGCAACTGCGGTACCAGCAACTAGGGCAAGGGGAAAGGAAACAAAAATCATGTGCTTCTGCAATATAAAACTTCCAACACATAACCTGCGCAAAGCAATACTAAGATATAATATTTACTATGAAATTGGAAATGTGACAAATGTCAATTTCTGGACCTCTTTGAATACATACTCAGGATATAAGGTACAATGTGAGAAGGCTACAAGGTGATTGCTGTAATTTAAATAGGGTCACTTATGAACGAGAACTCCTCCGTCTTGGCACAGTCAGGGATTTCTGGATTAGCATTTGGGTCATATAAAATAATATTTTCATAGTGTATATTGTCTTCGGTAAATATGTCTTGATGAATTAAATACACGATTCTTTCATCTGCCAAATTTCAAAGGAAAAGGATGGAAATACTACTATGATGATACTAGGCATGAAATTCTAACTGAAAAAAATTATTCTAATGGACCAGGATTTTAACCAGGATCTTCCAGTGGCTGGTCAGGTATGCTACCAGTTACACCTCAAAGACCACTTGGAGATCTGGATTTGCAATCGGGTCATTAAAAAAATATTTTAACAGTTCATATTGTTTTCGGTAAATACGACTAGCACCTGTCACATGACAGAGTGTGAATTCATTTGTTTATGCAATGCTACGGAATTAAATGATGACTTTTTAGTGCCTTAGTGTTGGATGACACTGAAAAGTCAGAATGATTTTAAAATTATTAAAGGGGAAAAATAGAGAAGTCATCCCATAAAGAGAGGAAGAGCGAGCTGAGATGGTAAAGAGTACTTTCCTCAAACTCAAATACCAATGATAAACTGACATCAAATACCATAATTTTTTAACAGAAGGATAAAGATATAATTCTAAAACTTGAACAATATTAAGCCAAACAATTAAAATCAAATTGTCCAACAAAAAGAAAATATCTGAAAACTACATCTGTACTAGACATAATTCACAACTTCAATATACATGCCACGTCCAAACAAGGCGATTGCAAAATGCCCAGAAAATGAACATAACAAGCTGAGAAACACCAACAATAATGTAGCACAAAGATTTATGGTAAAATTTTACCAGGTAATGTGATTCCTAAATCACAATTCCTGCATATATAAATTAGCACTCGACAATGATGCAATTCCAATTGAAGTCCACTACTATTTTGTTCCATGATTCAGAATTTTTAAAAAAGAAAAATAAAAAAAATGTTCACAACTATCACATTCCCACTCATTGACCCATCGTGAGCATATCTCTGCCTGAAACATGGCTTAGCATAACTGTCCTGACATATTACAGACGCAACACTCACTTCCAGGGTTGAATATATGGTCCACATAGTTGGTAAACATGCAAGATTTATGAAATCACTAACACTCATGATCATTCATGGAAGCATGGTGAGCATATCAATCACATTAAATGAGGGATCTTAAAGTATGAATAGTGTCTACTTAAAGTATGCAAACTGAACACTGGCATAAGTATGTTCCGACTTTGCATTTCCTGAGGTATTTATATGCAATTGGAATATCACTGAGGCAGGATAGCTTCCCAGAACTATTTCAAGGAAATTTTATCCCCCACCAATCTTGGCACTTAGATGCAAGTTAGAAATCTTGCATGAATTCACCCTACCACAGATGATGAGCCATGAAAATATTTTCTCTGAGAGTTCATAGGCACTAAAATTGCCTACTTGATAAATGGTAGACAATCAATTCATGGCAATATAAAGGCACCTACAAAATAAATGCTAACAGGAATGTTACACCAAAGAAGTAATGATGCATGTTTTAAAACTTGCAGCAGGAAACTGGAAGCTATACGAAGTGAATTTGAGCTTAGTGGTTGCATGAATATGCAGTAGCCACAATCACTTGGGGAAATACATTTTGTTCTCCAAATGGCACCTAGCAAAACTTGTATAACAAACTCAATAGAGTAAATTAATATCCATTAAAAGGAGTTTGAAAAACTATGAAAATATCAAAAAGTGCTCAAAGCTTGAGATACATGAATGTAGACCCTTGATGCAACTTCTGGATATCAACAGCCCCATGAATCCCATTTTACAATGACAAAAACAATCCAAATGATGAGCATTCTCTAAATTATGAGCATTTTATTATCGCAGATAAAAAAATTGCTGCCATTTTCACGGTGCAAAATATTCTGAGGAATTCTACACCATAGTGAGGAACTTTCTGAAAATAATTGACATATGACAATGCTAGTCCAGTTGCTCTCCATCTGCTGGAGGTGTAGAACTGGGATCAAAGTAAAGGGACACAATGCCATGTTTTTTACAGAAGGCCCACCACCATCGAAAACCAGAGAGACCAGTGAAATGGAAATCTGGGTCGCGCTCCTGCCTCAATTTTTCCACAAAACTAACCACTGCTGCCAGTGACTTTTTCGTCCTTCGGTTATAGGGCAGAATCGAAGTCTGACAACAATATTCTAAAACTGCCTTTTCCTCATCACTAGTTAGTCCTGCTTCTTCCAGCACCATCATTCGCTTTGACTTTCCAAGAATATTATCATACAAAGTTCCCTTAGGAATACCGAAACGAGCAGATGCCTGGGTGAATCGCATCTTCTGAGTGACTACGGCACGTATTGCTTCCTGAAGTTGATCTTGCGTCCAGGCGGGCGCTTTCAGTTTCCAGAGAGCTGGGCAATCTAAGAAACACAAAAACAAAAGAGGAACTAAAAAAAATCTACTGTCTATGAGGATAGAAAGTGAAATTAGAAGGGCTTAAGGAAAATCAACAATACAAAGTAATGTTTGGTATTTTTCTAGCAATGAAATAAAAATATGGTAGAGAAAAATTAGAGAAAGAAATAGCAGATAAAAAGATAATGAACTGAATGTAGTTGGAGATTCTTAGCCCTATCCTTATTCTTCTTTGCCAGCTGGATTTTTATCCTGGATATCTGATAGTATCACCCCATTTTTAAAAATTATTTTAGAATTCAAAATCTCCTCCACCAATTCTCTGGTTCAACCCCATTTACTTCAATCAAACAATACCTTATATGGTTAGAAATTTTATGCATTTCCATATGTTTGCTCTTGACTTCATTTAAACAGTTGTATACTCTTTAGATTAAATCCTACACAGACATTTCTAAATCACAATTCTCTCCCAGAGTTATCATTGGATGAATGAAGCCAGGTATGGCTCATAATTTTACTTCCAAGGGTAATTTTAGTTTCACTTTAAACGATTACAGTTGAAAACATTGAATTGCTGGGAATAATTTTGCATTCACATTATATTACTATATCACAACTTCAAGACACAATCAGCCAGATAATACATTTCACAAAAAATTCAGTTCCCTGATCTTACATACTCAAAAACACAGTGACCCCCAGTTATCACATTGGCCAGATCAAGGCGTAAAATAATAATTGAGTATAAATATAGAATACACATGCAACAAATTTTCAGGTAGACAGCCAATGCAAACTTACACTTCCCTGACTGAATATTTCAATGTGTAAAACATAAAACTAAGCTGAATAAAGCAAATATACAAATGAATAAATAAGTAAACAAACATCAATTAATGAGCAGAATGAACTACACATGTATTTGAACTTTATACTTGGTAGCACAAATATTACAGGAATGTTCAAAAAGCTAATAGATGCTGATATTTCTAGAAAATAAATATTTAAGAAAGTCAATTGCTTACATTGTGTAGATAGAATTACATGTAAAGCTACCAAAACCAAATAAAGGCACTTGAAAATTTTATTCACTAAATTCATAATGGTTTAATTTCTAGCTTCATAAAAACTTAAATTTGTATTTACTCTTTTAGATATCCAAAAAAGAAAATTGTAAGGTACCAATTATATAAAATTTCCAATGATCAATTCTGCTACACAAACAATTTAGAATAATTCACCAAGCTCTGTAAAATCAAGTCCAGTAATAGACATTAGCAAGATCATTAAAATTAAATCCAAATAATACAATTTAATAGTAATAAAACAAAACAGAAAAAAAGAGGATTAAAATATCAAGTACACACTTTATTACTAAACAAATTAATGTCACTTAACGTCAACAACACCCTAATCCTAATATTTATGTAGTAACAGAAATAAAGTTGGTAGTTGAACAGTAACCCTTTTCAACAGAAAAAATATTTTTTTCTTGTATTATCTGAACCACTATAAATTATCCCTACAGGTGACAAAGTATTTAGTTCGTTCTCTATGAGGACTTTCATACTCAGGCCCAATCTAAAAATTTTAAGCATGATAAAATCAAAGTATTTGTTTCACTTCACCACACATCCATTTAGAAGTACTTGAAATTGCCACAATATCAAATCCTAACCAGTAACACCACAAAACTATTGGCCACAGCACATGCTGTGTTATGATTCCAAAAATAACGTTAAAATGTTAGATGAGAAAATGGCAGGTCAAAGACAGAACACATTTCCGATGGACCACCATAAGGACGTTAGTAAGGAGAAGAATGTAAATAAAATTCTAAAGAAAACTCCTCTCAGGAATTTAAAATGCAGTGAGGGATGAAATTCACCAATTTTACCCAAAAAGAAGATGAAGGACTCACAGATAAATACTGATGAAGGGTAAAGGATGGATTACAACAAAAATCATAACATGACAGCTGATCTGTCACCAAAGACAATAAGAGATATAGGCTGTAATCAAAGGAGTTAGGATAGAGATTTCCGTACATATGCAATTAATTTTACCAGTGAATGAGAGAAACAAATATACAGGGAGAAAGGAATCATCTAATAATACACACAGAAAAACTATGCACACACACTTGGGGAATTAATAAAGCGAGCAAGTCAGAAGGCGAGCATTGAATAGAGAAAGTGGGTGCCATGTACAAATTTAACCCTTCCCTTTCCGAGGACTGAACTGCTGGAGGGAATTGGATGCACGGGGGGTGGGCTTTTGGAGGCAGCGAGGGGTATGGCATGAGAGTGGACAGAGGGAAATACAGCACGAGGGGTTCTTATGTCTTTCGGATAGGGACTCGTGGAAGGGAGGTGGGGGGGTCAGGTGAGGAGGGTGGCCTACCCGGTAGGATGGGGTCAAGGGGATGGACACTAAAATTGATTGGAGGCGGTGAGGCGCCATAAACAAAGTGCCACTGTGAGTTATGACCTCTTCCTTATCGCCACCTCGAGGGCGGACGGGGGCGAGCCGGCTCCTGGACGGGGCCGCGGTCGGCGCGGAGAGAGTGAAGGGGCGTAAAGAATAAGGCTCGAGTGCGAAAGGCTTGGATTGCGAGAATCACCCTTTGAAGAAGAAGAGAAAAAAAAACGAAAGAAACCAACGGCGAGGGAAACAAAAGAACGACCCTTTGGCGTCACGTAACCACGCGAAACGCGTGCGGGGGTTGGGATGGGACGCTGAGAGAGCTTTTTTTTGGGGGGGGATTTAGGGACAAGGGAAAAACGAAAATGGGGAACGTAATGAGGGGGAGGAAGATCTTTTTCGTGGGAATGGAGTGAGGGAGTTTATTTTTACGCTTGTTCGGGAGAGATTTAAAGAGGAAGGGGGAGGGGGCAAAGGGATCGGGGGTGGTGGGTTCTGGAGAGGAGGTGGAGGAATGGTTGGCGTCAAGTTCACGCACGCGAAAATCGGCGATGCAGCGCCAGAGGGTCAGAATTTAAGAAGACTGGCGTATGGCAGGGGTATAATGGGTGGGAGGTTGCACGTGTTCAGGATACTAGGAGGATGTTTGCAGATTCCTTGACAGGATACGTCAATCAGATTGACGCGAGAGGGAGGTCAAGGGTGCGAGAAAGATTCTAGTGTCGATGCTGTGTCGACTAGATGGAATTCCAACCCTTTCGTCGTCTCGGCATTACCTGAGGTTAAATGAATCACCGCTAATACATTATATGAAGACATTTATATATTTTCTCCATGAAAAAAATCTCAAGGAACTTGGATAACCATTTTTACCCAAACAATACACTGATTAGGGAGTGATTTAGACATAACCTCTCGAAGGTTATCCTTCAATTAGCATGCTTCTTCATGAGAAATTATAAAGCCATATTCTATAAAATTTCTATGCAAAAAACTATGGGCAATTTTTAGAAGAATTAAAATACAATTTCATACGATCATATTTTGCTCCTCAGAGAAAATCACAATTTTTAATGCACCCTTTGCTTTTCCTTGGGATTACTATTACAGAATAACCATTATGAATCCATGAGGAATTTAAAATTCTCAGGAGAGGGTACTGACTTAGGGAAATAAGAATAAATCTCTACGCACTACTAACTACGCACTACTGACTAAGTAGTTATCCAATTTTTGTGCAAACTTTTTCCAAGAACGCAAACAGAAAAAAACAGGGACAACCTTTTAAGATTTTGTTTTGAAATTTCAAGTGGCAGTATATATACGCGCATTTATCAAGATAAAAACACCTCAAACGGTCTAGCGCATACAAAACGAAGCCCTAAGAATGTGTGAGATAAGTATGAAATAAGAATTGATATTAAAAATAGTGGATTTAATCCCCACCAAATATTCCATCAACGGTATCGCTTGTTCAATCGATTTTTGGGGATATGTATTCAACCTGGATGGAGGCGTTAGCCTTACCTCCCTTCCTACTTGAGCGCATCGGCTACTTAAACATACATTCACACGGAGAAAAGGCACACTAGAGACACAATACATACAAGCATATGCGAGACACTAAAAATGCAATGAAAGATGACGTAAGAGGGTGAATAAACGGAGGAGAAAATAAAAAGATGATGAGGCAGCAACGATGTTGCTTGTATACACGAGTGCGCTTGCTTGGACAAGGGCACTACAACGTATTTTTTTTAAGGGATAGGGGAAGGGATACAAGGTGATAAAGGATTCGGAGGGAGAAGTGAGGGTGCGAAAGATTCACCCAAACCCCTAACCTCGACCCCGAAAACACGACAGTTTTTTTTCTGTCTTTCATCCCGATAAATTTCACGTTCACTCCAAAGTCGGAGTTCATGAAGGTTTTTCGGTCCCTTTCGAGAACTTACCCGTGATGGAGGATGTAGAGGCACCGAGCCATGCGTGGGAAGTCTCCAAGAGCTTTGCCTGCAGGGGAAGAGAAAGAGAGAACAAAACGTCAGTCAGCGAAACAAATCACGAACAAAAAGGCTAGAGGCTAAAATACGCATCACGAAAAATATAAAATAAATGTGAAAGGGTAATGCGGCGGATTTCATTTTTTGACTGTTCGAAAAAAAATGGTCACCAAACACAGATGCACAGACATACACACGCAAGTTGGAGAACGAAATTCTGGCCAAATGTTTGGGTCTACCGACATGCCAATCACGGGTGTCAAACTCACGTGAGCTCTAGGGCGATGCGGTACTCTGGAGCTTTGACAGTCGGGACCTTACGGGCAATCGGAACGAACAGCGCTTTGCATGCACACAGATGCCTTAGCAGTGCTCGAATATAAATGGGCTAGGCCAAATTGTAAATTTTTAGTTTGTAAGACACACAAGAGAAATGAATTTCAAAAGCCAAGGGGACAGGTCCATACTAAAGCGAATTCGAATAGCTAAGGTTTTCCCGCGTTTAGATGGATATAGTAATAGCCCTTGCTCGTGTGAAGTCCACACTTTATGCACACTTTAGAACTGTGACACGGGAAATCGAATATATTTGTTTTATATCTTTACTCTTTATCATCCCAGAAAAGGATAAGGTCCAGTTATACCAACGTTTTATTTACTGTGCTTGAATCGCCTGACTGCAAAATTCAGCGTTTCCGTGGTACATGAGAAAGGGTAATCAAAAATAAGCAAGAACTAATTTGATGAAACTTTGAAACGTGAAAATATTATCATCTCATAAAGTCACTTCACAATGGAGATCTTAAAAAATAGTTTGAAGAAAATTTCAAAAATCATCATGAGATTACGAACTACATAGCAAGAGAAAATTCTTCACGAAAACTGTAAAACAGATTTAAAACTAATATTTTTAAGTCTAGTAAACCTACGGAAGATTTAGATCGTTTAAATAGATCGTCTTCACTGAGAAAACGTACCAAAATCAAAGGGAAACTCATTCAGTGTTTCATCCTTTTCCGGAACTATGCACGAACGATACGTCAAGCGCTGTTCATATCTGAGATTCGGCCATAGAATCATCACCAGCAATCTTCCAGCGAGGAAAGCAACACGCCGTTTCGCATTACGAAGCTAAGGCGTCTAAATCAGGTCGAACTCCCTCCAACCATTCTTCCACTCCCCTCTATAAACCATTCCACTGAAATATCCATCCGGCCTTCCGAAACAAGCTAACCGTTGCCCACGTTCACGTAATACGTTCCAGGATCCTTCAAACCTCCACTTCTCTCTCCTCCACTCCTCCGGAGAACTCGAATCAGTCGTCTCGAAAAACGCGAGTTAAATATTCAAAACGCACTGCTTACGATTCCCACACCCTGAGCACTGAAACAAAAAAAAAACAACAAAAATAAACGAAAACACTTGCGAAAAAAATAAACAAAAAATCTTTCCCTTCGAGTTGCACCCGTATGAATTCGCTTCACCTAACCCCCACAATATTTCGCCCCCATTCCACTCATTTAAAAAGGAAAAAAAAAGATAACCACCCCCACTAACTACTCACCAACACTTCCTGCTCGCTTTTTTTCCCTATTTTACACATGAACATCCACGCGAAAAAATATAGAAAAAGCACGATGATGATAATAAAATGAAAAAAAAAGAATGATTCAACTTCCCCCTTCTCGTGCATTTCCCCCACCGTCCCTCAATTTTCTTTAAAGCTATGGGACAATGCAAAGCTCGCCCCCTCGACCGGAAACAATGGGAGAGACGCGCGCGCGAAGCATTATGGGAACTCGCGAAGAGGAAGGGAAGGGAGGAGGGGGAGAAAAAATAACAATATGAAGAAGAGAAGCGCTGGGTTGAGAGATGTGGAGATGTGTGTTTTCCAGCGACGAGCACAAAATGAGGTGGGAAGATACTTAATTATTTAAAAAGGGGGATTTGTTATTTTAATGACACTTTTACGCCCGCTTTGAGCGGAAAAGAAATAAAAAAACACACAAACAACGGTGCATATATAAAAGAGGGGAGGAAGTAACGCGACAATTTCCTTCAGTTTTTCTTTTCTTTATTTTTTTAATAAGTTGACGTTAAAAGGCGTCACACGACAGCGTCACTAGCTGGAGTACTGCAGGATCTCAAGAATGCAGTAATTTGTCATTCGGTCGCATCCTTGTTTGCACGGCTTCAATGCATGATTTAAAGCCCGCATGACGTGTCCGAGTGCCTGAAAGCACCACGCAGAACGCTTACATTAGACCTAGGAGAAAGCAGAAGAGGAGAAAATGAGAAGCAGCCGCTCCATTCTACCAAGGAGTTCAAACACTCATGTAATTCTTAGACCATTATTTGGCTCTAAAGAAATCTTTGCCTAACCTTTAAAATAGTGGAGATTATTACCAGCGGTGATTTCAAAAGTTACACATAGACACATACACACATAGGTGAACCTACAAATAATTTTTTTCTGCCAGAGGTAATTTCAAAATCCATATAAACTTAACTCTTCAAGTACCTTAAATTTTAATTCCAGTCGTCAACTTGGAGGGAAGTGTTTCAAGGAAATACGTCAATGCATAAAAGCATTGTAAACGTATTTTAGCAGAGATATAGCTTAAATTAACGCCTAGTTCTTGCGCACGTTTCTACGTAAGCAAAATAATTGGCTAACATGGAAAGAACTCTCATCATGAAGTCACTAGAATAATGAGTTATATAAATTGAATACAGAAAGAATTTTATTGGCCAAAACAGTGATGCATCACAATATTTCCTCCTTCAGTCAAACGGATTCGATATTTTCTAGTAACCGTCGGTATACTTTGGAAAACCCTCGGTAGAATAGTTATTAAGTAGGCACTATATTGAAATTTATTAGAATATTTTTAGAATAGAAATATATTTAAGTATGTAGACGCTGTTATCAAAGAGAATGCATTTTTATACAGGCATATAACAATATATCCCAGGTTAAGCTTTTGGACATAACCAAATAAAATTTTCTAATGTAAGGACGAGGTGGACTAGGGAAATAAACTGGCCCCCTACCCTTAATGCAAGATGGCTGCATGATAAAAATGCCTGTGGCTAAGTCAGGGGTGACCTCAACCGTCGCATATCAAAACCAACCTTCGGATGGAATCGTGAGTAAGCGATATTGTATATATTATAGTATTCTACCGATTAAGGTAGGTTTGCATGGAGTATTCAAGAAGTGAAGGAGCCTCCCTTTCCTTCAAGCACTGCCTTCTTTAATTCAGTGTAAGGTCTACTCCTTTTCAATCTATCTAAAAATCCTATTCTTTTCCTTCCCCTCCCTCGTTTCCCTAACATTCTACCCTCTAACACCATTTTCAACATCCCCTCCCCGCTAAGTACTCCCTCCTTCCATACCTTCTGTCTCCTCCGTATCTCATCTAAAAACTGCCTCTCCTCGCCAACCATATCCAGCACTTCGTCGTTCCTTTTCCTCTCCGTCCATTTATTAAAAATAAATAGCATAAATCAAAATATTTATTGCAAAAGCCGATCGATATTAATATTTTCGAGTTCTAAACGAAATTGTTGCCTTAGGGCCAGTTTCCGCAGTATAAATACCGGAATTCTCATAGAAATGGCACGCCAGAGCTCTCTGGATGCGAGTTACGTAGCGCTCTCGAGCTCACTCGTTCCGTCAATTGGAGACCAGCTGTGCGGCCGTCGCTCGCACGCACTGAATCAGCCACACCATCCCACTGCCCGGCTTACGATAATAAACCATCAATTAGCGCAATAAGAAGAGCACTTCGAGGGCAAACAGAGGAGCGATGACAGCACTAGAAAGATATGCTCGCCCCACGTAATTTATGTATCAATTCCAGGAACTCCTCGAGGTCAACAGAAATTTCACGGATAAAAATTACATTCCATCACGTGCAATTCATTTGATCCCGACTAAAAGAACAACATCTATGAAGGATGAACACTGTAATAATATTTATAAGAACATTTTCGTGGAAAGAAGACGCTATTTTTTCACCGTACTCGAGAATTCCATGATTATTATTACAGTAAATTAACACTTAAGATAGAAGAAGGGATCTCTAAAATAAGGTTATCTAAGAAATATGGCCCAGAAATCAATTAATCCTGCTCAGCCTATGTACAAACTCATCCATAAACCCAGGTCTCCTCCAACCCTTTCCCCATATACATAACATCCTTTTCCGTATTGCGAAATTCAGCATCATGTCTACAAATGGTTCATCCACACCATCTTCTTTTAATCTCAGTCAGTATTTTTCTCCCCCGCCACATCAAAAGCGACCTCATTTTCGCATCTACACGCTTGTGTGTAATCAGCTTAAAAACGGCAAACCAAGAATAACAAAACAATGTCAACACCCTAAAATACTAAATGATCGTAGTTTTTCCCGGCGAATCGAATGAATAAAATCTTCTCGGGTTAAGCACCGGGTCAGGCTTTTTGGCCTCAAAAAGCCTGACCCGGTGCTTAACCCGAGAAGATTTTATTCACCCTAAAATACTGTTTGATGAGACCATTTTGTCCCGTTGAAAATGAACGATGGTGTGTAATTCAAGCATGTAGAACGCAGAGGGGTTGCATGAGTAGCCACTGGGTAAATATGAATAACAAATAACACAACAAAGGCCTACAACAAAGATAGAGTGCAACAGAAAAGAAAAAAAAACTTCAGCAAGAATGACGATTTCAGCATACATCTACTGGTAATTTGCTAACGGAATGAGAAAAACGTAGTATTTGACAAATAGCATAACTTCATTCGCTAAACTCAAGCGCATCGATTTATAGAGCATTGTCACGAACCTTGACACGATCAGTAGCATCAAGTACATAATGAAGCCCAAATCAGCGAAACGTATTTCGGTCGCTTAATAAATTAATTATTGATATATTAAAATTTATTAAAATATTAAATATAATGTATTAAAATATTTGGACCATATTATTTCACACAATAGTGAATTTCACCAAGGCTGGCCTAAAATGGAAAAAATAAATGTAAGTCCTTGCTCAAGATAACTGACAAATGGTTGGGGTTCTAACACCCTCCAACTCACGTCAATTTGACTGCAGCGGGGCACAGAATAATTTGTAATCGAAATCCGCTCCGTGCTACATTAAGGAGATTCGCTAAAGTTAGATTCACGGCTTGCCTACAGCGCTCCGTTAATTGTCCCCGAATGTGACGGGCACCTAACGAGATCGAGCCCACCACACATCACGTGCAATACGCGATAACCAAACGCTGTGCATGCGACTCTTAACGATATTTCCTCCTCAGCGTTCACACTCTGGATTGATTGTCTCGAACGGGGGCGGAGGCACCGAAAAACGAAGCGCGGTTGACGAAAGATCGGTGCCGATTCGTCGAGGAAGGTGAAACATGGGGATGGGAGGCATTAATAGCAAACGAGGGTGCACCTTTCTGACGCCTTCAGAAGTCGACAAATGGAGGAAGCCGGGGTATTAGCGACGGAAAAAGGAGGGGCCAATTAAATACACAGCCAGCGAGGATTTATCGAAAGAGGGCATTACGCCTAAGGGAAGACGGCAAGGGTGGCTAGGAAGGAGAACTCTTTGAGAGGCAAAATGAGAGATACTGCAGGGAGGTAGGAGTAGGCGAACATGGGGGAATTTGGGCAACCATGTTTATAAGGTGACGAGGGGGTGACAATTCAAGGCATGGGGGATCAGGTGGGAGGGTGCGAGTGGAAGGGGGGGGGGGGGCGAGAGAGAGGGTTAAAATGTCATCACGAGTTCCTCCACCCCCGGGCCAGAAACATGTGAATAATAAGAGTGCGTGCAGGGGAGGTAATTCTTTTTTTTTTAGAAACCGGACGGAGACGAGCGTACGTACATCCGAGAAAGGAATATTTCAACCTCCCCGAGTATTCTCGCCAATCCGAGCCACTGCGCCGTCGCCCACCTTCTTCAACCCCCGAAAAGAGGGCAGGGGGATAGCGCAGAGAACATTTTAACATCCTTGAAAGCAAATAATAAGTCCTCTCAACAACTCATTGCACGCTGAACTCACTCCTACGCCTTATAGATGCATATTTATGCATGAAACATATGCATACACCATAATCTTCTCTTTATTGAGTTACCACACACCCATATCATATGATTTCTCACAAATTTTCAGCAAGTAAGGTTCTTTACGAGAGTAAATTTCACTATAAGGTGGCCTGTAAGATGTTAAACACATACTTAAATGTACGCAATGAAAGTTCGTCATGAGTTATGGAGCTTAATTAACACCGAGAACAATTTATAAGCAATACACATCATGCCAGAGAAGAAAAATTCCAACGCGATGCGTGAAGGCGTAAGAATTATTGCCGTGTAAAATATCCTTTGGAAGGTCATTGTAAAGGAACGCCACGAAATCTGACCCCAATGACTTTCGTCAAGAGCGTTGCTGGGATTAGATCCTATTGGAATCTTTCCTTCGCTTTTTAGGAGCCATATTCGGTTTGGCACGCATAGGAAAGCGTCACTATCCCAGGTTTTTCTCGACGGAATCGCACCACATCCCTCACGGCACTAAATGAAATGAAAATAATACATCTAAACCGAAAAAATACATAAAGAAGGGGAGGAAAACACATGATTTTTATATTTGGGAGAGAGAGACAGAGAGAACGGAAGGTAAATATTAAGAGGTGAGGAAACGCAGAGGAAAGAGGAGGTAAAGGAAGGCTCGAAGGGAATGCAGCGATAATGAGATGGGGAAAATATAAGGATGCACGAGGTTTGAGGGTGGGAGGGAAATGAAGGGGTGGAAGGGTCACGTGACACGTCAGGTGAGTGGGAGGGACGGAAGAGAGGGTGGGAAGTGGGAAGGCAGCAGAAGGGAAGAAAAGGAGGAAGGAGCGTAAGCGTGCAGCGTGCACGGGAAATGGCGCGAATGCAGCGAAGGAAGGAGTAGCGGAGGGCACAGAAGGGTTGAAAAGCATTACAATATGCATACGTGCACACACGAATTAAAATATTTTTTTTCGTCGTTTCCGATCGCGAGGGGTGAGGATGGGACGTGGAAATAAAACACGAGGGACGGTGGGGGGGGGGGGGGGAACAAGACGAAAATATATGGGCGATGGGGAGAGGGGAAAAAAACACTTACACGAAAAAAAATGAAGAGACAAGATGGATGCACATGCAGGATGAGGCGTGACGTCACATTTTAAGAATGCATGTCGCGGTGTTTGTAAGTCTTGAGTGAAGGGAGAGAAAGGACGGGAGGAGAAAAAAACGAGAGTGAAGGGAAGAAGGAAAACAATGACATACACGTAGGAAGCCCGAACCAAAATGGAGTGGGAAGATAGAGGGTGAAGAGAGAATGGAAAGGGAGAGAGGAGCAAAAATATGAGGAAAAAGATAGAAGGGGGTGGAAAAAAATATGAGGAGAGGAAGACGATAAAACTGAATAAATAAATGAAGAATATCCAGAGACGGGCGTCGCCCATAGTTTTTTCGAGGGCCAAGGAAGAGGGGTGGGGGAAGGCCGGGGGTTGGGAGAGGAGGGGAAGTAGTAGGGTGGAGTGGTGGGGGATAAAGGGAGGGTAAGCCTGGAAGGGAAGGGGTTTGGACGAGAAAAAGGGTTATTTCGATAATCAGTGATTGACGATCGAGCTTGGACTAATAGGGAGAGAGAGGAGGGGCCGAATTTTATTTCGTCCTCGTTCACCCCTTCCTTCGGTTTTACGGCGCCTACCCCAAGAGGCACAAAACTCCAGTCGAAAAAAAAGGCAGTCACAAACATTTTCGGAGGCTATTGATCACCCTAGATACGTACGACTCAGGTAAATAGGTTCGGGAGCTTTTCATCTTTTTATTTCGGCTCGGTAGTGAGAAGAGAAACTTGGCCGTTTACCAATCGTTAGGGTGAAGAGGGAATAATGTAAACACAGCGCCAGGACAAGTCCGCATCCTTCACATTGCTTTCGCCCGGAAGAGAGACAGTGAGCATTGCGCACCATGAGAAACTTGAAAATTAATTCGTTCGGGATTAGCGAATCCTGAGTTTCCGCTTCAGAATACGAAATCTAGTAGAAGGAAAGGAAAAATCCATCTCCATTTTCGGAGGAAGAGTCATTGCTAATTCAGCAAATTCCAGAGAGAGATATTTTCATGCTTTCTAGTGCCTGACCACTCAAACTTCACTCCTAAACCAAAATATCATTCTCACCATTATCTCTAGCCTTCAACTGCCCGTGAATTCTCACGCTCAAAAATTCTTTACGTATGCAGCTGCATGAGGTCTGAACTTCAAACCCTGGTGAAGTCATAAGACATGGTGGAATAAATCTTCGCGCTGGATAAATATCTTAGACACCCCCAACGACAATCCTCGCGGTGCAAGGTCTCCCAGGGAGAGGAACTGCCCCCTACCCAGAATGTGCGCATTTAACACTCCAGTGGCTTAGTCTGGGTTTACCCTCACCAAAAAAAGGAATTTCAGGGTAGAAACATATGGTACTCAATTAGGATGAGTAATCGAATAATTATGATGGTAACCCTGTAGAAACCCCCAAACGACAATCTTCATGGTGCGAGACCACCCAGAGAAAGGAAATGCCCTCCTACCCTGAATTTGTGTTATTTAAACTTCTGTGGCTTAATCTGGGTAGAGCTCTACCTTCACTTTTTAAAAGAAATTCTGGGTTGAAACCTAGAATACTCAAAAGACAAAAGAATTAATGAGGGTGAGAAATGATCCAGAGTGGATCCAATTTACTCTAGATAAAATGGTAATTTTGTTCGTACCCCTTACACAGCTGGGAGATTACCCACCTTCCCCCTGCCCCACGCGCCCCCTTGTCTCTATCCTGGATCCGCCACTGATCTAAACAGAAATAAAATCATTTAAATGGGGATGAAAATAGAATATTTACACAGGACGAGTACAATGGCAAGAAATGCCATCTTAATAAAACGCATCAGCCCCTCTTACCCCCCCCCCCCCCCCCCCGAAAAGTAGCTTAACGGAAACAACAGCAACTAAAGTGCATTCAACTAGATGAAAAACAAAAAAAGTAAGGGCAAGAGGAGTTGAGAGGAGGTGGGAGAAGTCACACTTTCGCTCACTCTTGAGAGACACTTTCCTCCGCCTCCCTGAATGAAAGGGGAGTGGGCAAAGTGCATCTTGAGTGCGCCGGGGGAGGGAAAGAGGATGATGCGGGCGAAAGTCAAGTTGGGGCGTCGGAGGCGAGAGAGAGAGAGAGAGAGAAAGGGAGATTGGCGCACGCTAAACCACTGCCACCGGCGAAACAGACGAAATGGGTTCCAGGCAGGGCGAAATGCAAAAATTGGGTTTAGACCGCTACAATTCCTACAGGGACATACCCCTCACAGGGTTAAAAATCGAGTAACATTATATTAAATGTAATAGAACTTTTTCATGGCAAGAATGGGAAAGAAAGGGCTTGGATGAAAAAAAAAACTGGAAAAGTTTATGGATGTGAAAGAGAGGAAATGCTTTGCTGTGAATAGATTATGGGCTCCAGTAGGAGGGAATGCAAAAGTTGGATTTGGACCACAAAAATCACTAAGTGGACACAGCCTACAGAAGGCCCGGTTACAAATTCGAGTGTTATTATATTAAATTTAAAACACCAGTTGTATCGCAAGGACGGAAAAGAAAGGCATTGGGTAAAATAAATGGAAAAGTTAAAAGTCAATTACGGATGTGAAAGAAAGGAAATGCTTAGGTTCGAATAGATTGTGGACGAAGTAAGTGGAGAAATGCTTCAAACCATCTATAGATTGTTTGTCAGTGATGATGAGAATGAGATCGGTTATGGTAGCTTTATTTATTTAAGTAATTGGTCACATACAGCATTTTTGCCAATTTATAGGGACGCAGTAACAAACCTAATTAATTTGCATAGAAGATAACAAAACTTCACCCCTTCCCCATTCTTACGTTGTATTTCCTTCCGAGATAGGCGTAAAACATATTTATCTTCCATCAATCCATGAACCATTCTCTCGTCTTCCCTCTTTCCTCCTTATTCTTTTGCCACCTCTCCTCCGACTAGAAGACCATCCAAACCTTCTGTTGCCATGTCTATCGACGGCAGCAGTTACATCGATTGTAACTCTCAGGGTTATTTTCCTGTTCGCCCTTTTAACCTTTTATATTCTCCTCTACACCAATATTCCGAATGCCTCCAGCCAACCACGTAAATCATTTTCACGTAAAAGAAAATTGGAAAATAATTATACGATGCAGACGACGATCTTTCCCCACTACACCAGAGAATTTTAGCAGTAATTTGTGATAAAACTGATATAGGGAGGTGCTCTTAATTTTAGACGAAATTAGTCGAATCACACTTCTCTGAAATCTGAGCTAAACGATGGTCAAATCATGAATCACATAAGTGGTGTGAAAAAGAGAGGTATTTAGTTATCAAATGAAAGCATTTCTAAAACAAGTTGGTAAATTAAATTTATTTCGGATACCGTCCTCACGCGCCCACACTTATTTAAGAAGAAAGGACGAGGGGAGATAGGAGTGAATGACAGGAGAAGGAAGAAATAGCTTGGGAAGCCTTATACGTTATGTGCTTTTATTCTTCGCTTCCACCACCCTCGCAACCCTCCTCCTTCGCCGGGAGCGGAGTGCAGTGCATTTCACACGCAACCCACCCACGTGAAAACACAAAAAAACAACTCCACTCCCTCGAAGAAGAAATAAGAATATAAAGCACGAATAAAGGAGAAGCATTCGACCTCGGCACGGTGAGCGGGAGCTTCGGTGACTGGAGGCGGGGAGGAGGGGTAGGGCGAGAGGTGTGACCTCTGTGCCGGGGGCCACACCCACCCACCCACCCCCGTCCCCTGCACCTATATCCTCCTCACCCTGCCGACACCTCCCGCGGGGGCCATCATTAAAAGTGAAACCCCCTTCTCCGTGTGGGGAGCTCGGATTGAAAATAAAAAGACGAGGCGAAAAAAATATCGAAGTAAAACACGCTTGGTAAAGATTAGGACAAAATTAGCGGAAAAGACTCGAGTACTATGACTAAATAGGAAAAAATAAACTTCTGCGAAAAAAACTATGAAAAAATTATATGAGGCGACGGATTTTATGATAATGAAAAAAATTAGAAACAAATGATCAAACACTCCAATAAGTATAAAACTAAATAATAAGACGTGGAAACAGGCACTTATTCTAGGGGTAGGTATGTATGTAGGTACGTACGTGGTACCATGTTTTCTAAACCTCAGAATTTGTTTTTCAGAAATTACAAAAATACTCTATTCTTATTATCCTCATAACACAGAAAAGTGCAACAAAATTCATAATTACTGTTCTCGTTAAAATATTTCACAAATCAAATCAAATATTTTTCCATCATGCCATCACGATGATGAGATCAAGGTGCTTATGGCACTTTCAACTTTTGGAAACGCAGGGGATGATTCTCACGCTAAACCTAAGCCTCCAGTATTCGTTGTATCACGCCTAAGCAGAGACGAGAAAATATGATGAAAAAAGAATATAAAAAATAAGCAAAATTATTCTGATAGGTATGAAATAAAAAAGAATATAGAGTGAGACGGCCACATTCAATAAAAAATGACGAAAAATAACAATAAAGATAAGCATTAATAATTTATTTTTGAACAAAAATTTTTCCCACCACTCGGGATAACCACGAGGCCTCCCTATCTCGTGTGCATACTTCTTCCACGCGGCGGCCATAAAAATAAAATAAAAGCACACCTCCGAAACAAAATAAAAAAAATAAGATTAGCGAAACGAAATAAATTAAAAAGAGTGGAGAGATGTTGCGTGATGGCTCTTTGGCCTCCACAGCTCGCGGTCTCCCGCACTCCATCTCTCGGCAATTTATTCAATTAGAGAAACTCGCTTTAATTTTTAGGAAAGTCGGGCCCCGCCGTGGGTGTGGGTGGGGTAAGGTGTAGGATTAGGCGGGTGGAGCGGGGGGAAAGGGCATGAGATGAGTCGAGAGAATCATGGGAAGAGCTTTCGGGAGCGCGGCAGGTGGGGGTGTGTGTAGGGGGGGGGTGCGAGAAAGGAGTCAAAAGACCTTTGTGATTTATGACTCCAACTGTCCGGTGTATATCGTTCTGGAAAATCGGGCCGCGCGATACCAAATGGGTGTGTTCGTCTTTCTGGGGTAGGCGTATCCCCCGGACTGAGCCGCCGGCCGCGGGTGCTTCTGGGACCGTGGGGAGGAGGCAGAAAAAGTTAAGGGGGTACGGGCGGTGGAGAATTTTTGCAAATGGGACGGACTCTCCTCGCGAAACTATTGTTTATTGCCCCGCTCCCGGGGTAACGAAAGCGATTCCCGGGGTTTTTCGTTATTTTTTTTGTTGTTGCTATCGGAAGATCGAGATATTTTCCTCTCGGTAACGCATTTTGATTGGTTGGATTCTCCCTCAGAGAGAGAGAGAGAGAGAGAGAGAGAGAGAGAGATATAGAGAGAGTAAGAGAGAGAGAGAGCTTGAACAGATTATTTCTCCCTCCCACACCCACCCTTTGACTTTTTTAAAAAAATTCTTTCATTTACGAAAGTTTCAGGCGAAAGAATCACCGCCGTCCGAAGTAATGGGCAAATTGAATTAGTTCCGAGCTTGACGTATCCTGCACGCAAAAATAACGCGAGTCCGGGAAATTTCTCGTCCGACAATGAAATGCGGTAATGCATTTACCCCCGTGGTATAAGTCACCCAGAGGCTAAAATTGTGCCGACTGCGGCATTGCACACGTCAATATGTCTCCTGAAAGCTACATGGAATTTTATGAAAGGAGGTCGGAATACGCTGTAATTAAGAAAATATATTCTGTTCTTCCTTTAACGTAAACAGGGGTAGTAATAGAGGTTTATTCAAATGGAGGCATAGGGATCTCATTATTTAATGCAGCTTAAAAATTGAGTTAAACTTTGAATTATAAGTACAAAAAGGAAGTAAAGCCGAAAAAATAATAAAGTATCGGATAAAAACCAAGAATTAGCTAGAATTCTGATGACAACCGAACAAGTTACAGAGAAAATTATTTTAAGTTGTATCCACATTTAACATTAAATTTCAGAAACTGCACCGGATATATTAAGTCAATTTTTTATGGATTCATGAAAATACGTTAAGATATTAGATAAAAAAATTTTGACATTCATCAGGTACTAATTGAACAATTTTTATGCAGCTAGGCCTGCGCATTGAAGAATATACGATAAATTATTCTACATTTTTAAAGATCAAACATTTTCAAACAATTAGGAAAAAGATTCCGTAACGGATATAGCCTTTCGGGACCGTAAAAAAACACTATATAAAACTAGCAACGCAGTAACTCAACAGATAACGCCGTCGGCTAACGTCGTCAAAGAGGCAATGTCCAATCATCAGTCTCCTTCTGAGAGCAGAATTCCGTAGGTCGACAGAATTTTATTACCAATCAACGAAGAGGTTCAGTCGAAAGGCAAGACTTAAAATTACTATTTCAGAGTTTCGAATACCTCCGGCACGCCCCGGTGACGTCAATGACACCAAAAAAACTCTTCACTCACATGGGATCTCATGAGCCATATGGAGTAGAAAATAGAAAAAAAACAAGCGACTAAATTGGGAGATAGAAATTGATCGTAAGACAAAGAAACAAATTGGGAGTAGTAGGATTGGTAAAATTACATTTCTCGACAGATCCACAGACGACATACCGGCAGTCTCAGAGTTTGGAGTGGAGGTCAGACAGACAGACGACTGCTGAGGGCAAATACAGCGACCAGGAGCCCCGGAAGACAAAATGTAAACTTTGAAAAGTGAATTATCTCATCGCCCTTTGGGCCACTGGAGAAAAAAAGAAGCTACAGGAGGCATGATGAATATTAGGGGAATATAGACGGAAGTGCAGCGACGATGGTCACGAATATTGGAAGTACAAATAAAGAGCGCTTCCGAATTTAGCAAAAAAAAGAAATACTTTTTCGGGATGTGTGGACATCGAAGGGCAAAAGATGTCATATTAACAAAAGTCTGAATGAAGTCAGACTATACCCAAAAAATAAACGAAAAATTTTCATTTATTGAACCGGGGAGCTATCTCCCTGTGCGACTGAAAAGGAAAAGAATGTGCGCATCATTGATTTTGAACGTGTACCGATTGACTTTTCATTTGGGTCAAAGTTTTGAAAAGTTTCCTCCCAGCGGGACACAACTGAAATCCCACGGACCGCCCTCTGTGGCTAATTGTGTTTGTTCAGAGCGAAGGAGCTGCATTACGATTGGGACGTAATTTCCCTAAAAGCATCTGCGGACTGCCGGCGAATCTCCCGCGGACTTCCACTTGGGAATCGCCTGATGAGATAACTTGCACTTATCCACGAATATTGCACTCTGTAATACAATGACTACGAGCTGAATCAACACGAGCGTCGGCACGATAATGATCTGGCTAATCAGGTCGGGGACGGTCCTTCGAGAGAAAATAAATACTTAATTATAAACCAAAGAGAAAGCGTAATGGTATCGAATATGGGAACTATTTAATTAGTAAATGCTAATGGAGAAGAGAGAGATAAAAGAGTGAAGTATCAGAGGAATAATTTTGGCCCATGTAAATTGTACAGTGAATTCCCAGATACCGGATATGACTTCAGTTACGCTCCAGCATCAAATTAACAATCTAACTCAACCCGACCAAATATCTACTTGCGTAACTACCTTCGAAAAAAAATCGTAGAATCCACAAGCCTTAATGAATTTTTCCTTTTGACCAACATCAACATTCGTTTTTTTTCTGAAAATGTAGCAAAATAAAAATATAAGAGAAATTTGCATAAAGGAATTATACAAAGATCGGAAAATATATCCTTTATCAAAAGAAAACTTCTGGTATTGCATAACCAATTTTGTCCACGGATAATGACTTCTGACAAAGGTATTAGAAATGTTGCATTGTGCTAATGGGGCAATCCAATTTATTCGCAATGAAACGAAAAGTACCCAGAGATGACTCCCCAGATAGCAGAGGCATCAATTACTTCAACTTTTCAACCACATGATTAGATTAAATATCATACGGTAAGAAGCACTTTTTTCTCTATATCCCGACGGACGACCTGAGTAAAATAATATTTCCATGGAGCATTCAATTTTGTGTCTAAAACACTCAAACTTGTTCAGTTACTGATGGGAACTCGGTGTAATTCGAGTTTATCGGAAATGGAATCCGATCGAAGCCGATCACTACAAGGTAATCGGATAGAAGATGAATAAAGGGAAAATGAAAATTAAATCCACGAATAAAACATTTATGCAAAGAGCCAGTCCAAACAATAAAGACAAGAAATCACTCATTTGGAGAAACGAGAGAATGGCAAAACCACCTTTACTGAGGCGCAGGTTTTTAAGGCGTTGGTGTACGCTGCCCAACCAACTCATGCAGCAGGCGTCATTCACAGACTTCCACAGAAAAAAGATTAACACATGAATTCACGCACAAGTAGAAGGTCTCGAGGCGGTGAGGTCTGGCCTTATAGCGGAGGAATACAGTCGAAATGCTTTGGGCCTGGAGCACCCAGAACGAACACAAATAATAATAATAAAACTGATAAATTATTACCTGGGCATAGGGGTGGAGGGCATGTAGTAATTTTCTTAACACGAAAATCGCGAAACATAAATATGTACTCATTATTCTTCAGGAAAACATTGCCAGGCGGGAAGAGGGCTACAGGGGGGAGGGTATTTGAAACGACAAAAAATTATTATCATTTGCGATTTCAATCGGAGGACTTCCGAGAAATGGAAACACAACTCCAAAAGACTGAACGCAATTTCCACCCAACGGTTTTTAACCTTTCGAGTGTACATCTCGGAAGTCCTGGGGAAGGGGGGAAGAGAAATCCCGAATTTCCACCAATCCGATTCTTCATTTTTCCGCTTGCTCGTGCCCCCTGGGCAAAGCGCACCGACGTGTTTTTTTTGTTTTTTAACCTCTCTCCCGAAAAGCGTGCAGACTCACGCAGAGCTTAATGCTACTACTTTATGTTTTTTTCCTCTTCCTTTATTCCCTATTCTATATTTCCCCCCACACCACTACTACAAGAGCAATGTCGAACGAATCAAGAATTATTTCAGGTCAAAACAGGGGCGGGGGCAACCCCCTCCATACACCCCATCCCGTACGTAAACCCTTGCGCCCTTTTAACCCACCCTTCCCACAATTCTCTCTCCGACTCGCCTCCCCCTCAAACCCCACCTTCCTACAACACCCCCCTTTTACCTCCCCCCCCAAAGCTTTCGTTTCGCTCCCTTTGTGAAGATATCCACCCTTTTTCCACAAAGGATGAGTTTACTTTTTATCCCGCGATCGGGTAAGGGAGGCGCTGGCAGCCGCCACCGGAAGGGATGGGTCACGCAGAGGTGGGAGGGGGGGGCGGAGACAGGTGAATCCGCGAGAGGAAGGGGTGGGGGAGGCGAGGAAAAGGAATGGGAAGGTGGGATGGGGAGGCAAAGAGAAAGACGGGGGAGGGGAGCGGCACAAAGTAAGCCCAACGGTGGGATCTGCACGACCACCACCGCGGCACCACCTACTTTGCAAGGTATAACAAAAGCGAGGCGGCATTGAGAACAATAAATAAATGAAAAACGAAAAGCGCCCGAGAGAGAGATGGAAAGAAAGCAATCCGCGCGATCAAACAGGCGAAGAGTGGAAGTGAAGGGAGCGGAGAGTAAAAATGAGTGAAAGCGTGCATGAGGGATAGTGGTGGAGGGAAGAGAAGGAGAATGCGTGCGACACACGAAAATAAAAAGGGACGGACGGAGAACGAAAATCGAGAAAAATGCAGGCAGGGGGTATTTGCCAATCGGGATCGCCCGTTGGCGGGGACCTGCAAATATATAAAAACTCGCGAGCTAAAATCGGGAGCACTATCCTTTGCCCGTCCAATGTCAGGCAGGTCAGGAGACCACCCACGCTGTTTTCGCGACCCCTCGAGCTACCTCCACTCAAAGATCCCTCCAAAACTCCCAACCGACAGGAATCAAAGCTTCTTAACGATCACTGGTAATGACAATTACATTTATAACTTAAGGTACCACGGTCGACATGATGGTACTGCTGCATTACGTACTAGTGAATGACTTGCAATTTTACGCTAGTTAGAACAATTTAATGACAACTTGTTTTACATAAACTGTATTATTTTCAAGTCGGACTTGAAAATGATACACCATATCTGAAATTGTCATGATTTAATTGTTTTATAAGAGCGGAAAATCGTAAAATCATTCTGTTGTACTCGTTTACATACACTCTGCGCTACACAGACAATATAGTTTTCGTTCATGGTGGGATATTATTATTACTTGAAGCCTAAAAAACAAAAAGAACACCTAATATTGGTTTCAGCACACACAAATAGTAGTATAGAGGTGGTAGTAATTTAAAGCTTGGAGAGTGTTTACATGCAGTTTCAGTCAAATATTGAGAAAGATAATTTGAGCGTTCATCAGCGATAGCTTATTTCCGCAAAGCCTGGCTGATACACTTTCATCCAAACAATTTGAGCATATTCTAGTTTAATGGAATATCCTTATAGATAGCAATAAAGCTGCCGATTACGTTTTATTACATAATTCTTATTTATACTAAAACCTGATTCATCACGACGATAATCTATGATTTAAATGGAAAACATAATGGGTGGGTATAGAGAGAGTTGAAGGATGGCATACAGAGAAGGCAGAAGCTATTTATGGAGCACATACTGAAGGGTGAGAAAGACTTTGCCGAAGGACTTGACGGTCAGCAAATGAATTAAGGAGAGGGAGAGCAAGATAAATTGATAGGTTGGAAAGGGTGTTATGCCAAATAAGTAAATTCAAAGCGGGAAAGAAAATGATCAATGAAATAATCTTGATGTATCGTTTTCAAAGGGAAGCTGGATAAGCCGTCATCGTTATCACTTGTGAACAAACCAATATTTGTACATGGGAGGTACTTCTATCCCGTCGAATTATATTCGTGAAGTCTTTTCGGGATTTTTACCGGTTTAAACCGTCGTATATCAACTTTTATCATGAATATACACCGATTAAAAGCCCATGGTTATCCCAAAAAGACTTCAAGCAAACCCTAATTTTTATTCAACACATCTCTCCACTCAGATCTTCTTTCAGCTAATCTTTTCACCATCCACACAGTTCTTCTCTTTCGCATCTTTCATCCCATGTTAACGGAGGTCAAAATGGCGAACGATCAATTCCTTTTTTGTTAACATACCTTCAAGGCTGAAAACAGCAATTTCCCAGGATGCGCTCTGGGGGGGACTCAAAGTGTACCCCTGGCAGAAGAAGCAAAGTGTCAGATGGAATGAACTGAGGATATATTTCTTCATACGCAACTGTTTCAAACATTTCATCCGAGGCATTCCATTACCGTCCTGATCCATACTAATAAAATGATTGAAATTTGAACAAAAATTCTCCGCGTGGTAGGGAAGTGATAGATCGGCATGGATAAATATCCTAATAGGCGAAAGGACCGAGGTAAGGTCCGTGGATCTATGCAGGCGGCTGGGAAGAGATCCGGAGGCGGGAAACTTTGAGGAAAGGCTCAGTGGGGTGGGGAGGGTGGGATGGTGCATACAGGGGGGAGGGGTGAGTCGGCGCAGGAGGGGAGGGAAGAGTTTGATGAGGCGATGGGGAGGGGGGACGAGATATCGTAATAAAGGCACCTTGACATCTCCACCACCCCGACTCCATCAAAAAGCAAACTCAAAACGAGACTATAATCAAATAAAAAAGTTATTGATAAAAATATAAACGGAGGAAAATTCCGACGGATCATGACGGGCGATGGGTGACAAAGGACGACTTCCCATCACTCACCCTCCAGGTCTCCTTGCCGACACTCACACCGCCGACAACGCCCACACGTCGGCTCCCTCCTTCCCACACACAATTTCACTCAACCTAACCAGCATCTCCCAACGATCTCATCTTTCCCTCCGAACCGCCCTAATATCGCCCCGACACTGTATTTCCCGTTCGAACTCCATCTCGCAGCCAATCAATGTATATGAGCGAGCACACAATGCAATGACCGACAGAATTTATGGAAAAAAAAAATTGGACAATAAGATGAAGGGCTACGTTCGAGAAGAAAATAAGGTCTTTAAAAATATAGAGGCAGGAGGAGGAGGAGAAAAATTGAAATATGAGGGACAATGACGGCAACTTGGGGTTTTAGAAGAAAAACCTCGACACCTGATAGGACAAGAATCGATTGCCGAAGAATAATAAGGCCAGCATTGTACTCAATAATAATTTATTTCCTTTACCAACAGCAATAGTGCCACCAAAAAGCAGAGTATTGATAAAACCATTTCCTGGCAAATAAATTTTCTCAATATGGAAAGAAAATTTAACAAAAAAATACATATGTTAGACAATGCTGTGGATGTATAATATTGCAAGCGATGCGGATTAACTTCTAAGACTTAGTTTTTGATGGGAAATTATACGATTAGGTTGGATCATCATGCGTAATAGGAGGATACACTTGAAGATCTCTTTCAAGGTTTTTGGCCTTAACGTTAAATGATGAAGATGACAGTATTTCCGAAGTAAATTTTAGAGAATACTGAAACGGATTAGTTCATACCCGTTATTAATTAAAAAAAAGTAGACGAATAATGATACGAAAAGTTTTTAGGAACAGGAAATAATTAAGCACTTCATTTCAACGAGAAAAGTTGATTATTCTGATTTACATTTCGAAATATTCCACTGTATTCGAATTTTCATCTTGGAATACGATAAAATTCCTAGTTTTTCCCAATCCTTCGAGTATCGATTGATATTCAGGCTTAATATGAATTTTCCATACGTTCGCTTCTATAAAAGATGACCTAGTGTATCTACTTGATTTCGATGCATTGGAATGTTTCCATCTGAATCGCGTCCATACCCAAAAAGTCGAGTTATTTTTGTACTCCTAGCGGTGGAGGTATTTCGTCCGTTTTTTGTAACCTCAAAATGAACAACTCTTTCCATGGCAATCAGTAATTTTTATATTTCCAGTTCTAAGTAAGAATATACGAACAGATGCGTATTTTGCGCGAGGTTCGGATGGGAGAAAATAAATTGTTTCGACTGACATCACCTCCGGCACCAATATCCTTTTCGAGATTAGCTTTCGGTCAAACCTTCCAGAAATAAAAGCAATGGAAACATTAATTGAAGACTACAAAGTGAAAAAAATCACCAGAGATATTCCATTGATTAAAAATTGAAATTACTAAGAACCGATTACTTTTTTCACCGGACTCTAACGCAATCAAAGATACAAGGACTTTTCGGACGGCAAATGCACTTTTTGGGCCCGGAGATTTTTCTATCGGAACGCACGCGCGAGTTTCGATATAAGTCACTGCGGAGATGGGAAAAAAAATTTGGCCAATATTCCCAGGCCTCCCCCGTAATCAATCTGCTGGCCGCATTATTTCCAGGGAACTGTTACCTGTAAGCAGTGGCCTCCGCTCCTCCCCGAATCATTCGACCGAATAAAGTGCAACGAATTTAGAGGCACGTACCGAGAATCTATATGTTCGTGAGAGCCACGTCCTCCGGGCGAAATTAATACAATTTCTCCCTTGAACGCTGCGAAAACGCGTCGTTCGGATGAAAAGATGAAAAACACCGGGAGACATTCCATCCCATCAATTCGGAGAGGATCTTCTCTAAACCTGTCCATCCCGGCCCGCAACAATTGAAGCTACCTCAAACTATGGGAATTACTTTAGATGGAGAAAAACTGACCATAAGCAGAGAAAAGTACACCCACAAGACAACACCACGGAACTTCACTTCTCCTACTAGTATAATATTCCACATGGCGGTTTACCAGGGGTTTTGCTAGTTTTCCTAAGGTCTCGGGGGAATCTCGAACCATACGCCCTCCTAGAGTTGATAATGCCCAGATAACTTTTACTATATTTATACTAAATGCTTACATGCAAAATGCATTAATTACAATTTATTGACAAACCCTGAGGAGGAATATTTCCTGTAAACGAATCCTGATCGTGTAAATGCATGAAACCTCTACCATTAATTTGCAAATATCCATATACGCAGCCAGAAGAGGATATAATGATATTTTGACTCTATGAAATGCCTAGGAAAACAGTAGTGGCAACAGCGGAAAGAACAAAAAAATTGAGGATTCCTTATTCGATCGTGAAAAAAATTTCACGGATGTGCTCCATATGAGCCGCGGCGATGGAAACCAAGTCTTCAATCAGAAGACTGGGAGCAGCAAAAAATTAGATTAGATGAAGAAAAACTCAAATCACCCCTGGGGAAACATTTTCAGTCGCGGAACGCACAAAACGGAAAAATATAAAGCATTCCATTTCTGAACGCGGAAAAAAATGTGACGGGCATGCATGGGAACGCGGATGTGATCCGTGTGTGTGCCTTGGCGATCGCAACCAAGTCTTCAATCAGAAGTTATATGGGTAAAAGTAACGGTCGTGATTGAAAAATAATGGATGGGAAATCGAGTCACAGAGAGAAGGGGGCGGGGAGGGTGGACGCGGGGGAGGGAAACAGATAGAGAGAAAGAGAAGGGCGGCGTGCACACATATTCCTACGGACCGGGAGAAAGAGAAGAAGAGGAAAGAATGATTAAAGGAACACAAATATTTTTCGCTCGGCCACGTATTATTAATTTTCACGGAGGCCATAAGGGATGGGAAGGGTGGGGAATGGTTCTGCAGGAGGTGGAAAAAAAATATAAATTGGAAGAGATTGGAATCGGTCGTTGATTTGATCTCGACCAGGCCATCGGTTTCCTTGTAATTCTCGTTTCAATTGGTTTCAAGAGGGAGTGTAGAGACGGGGGCAGAGGGTGGTAAGGGGTGGGGAGGGCAGGGGGGGGGCAAGAGAGATAGTGCAGGGGTTGCGGAGTGGACGTGGATATAATAGAGAGATAGTAGAAGTGGGAAGAGAGTGGACGAAGTTAAAGGTGTATAGACTTTATATGTGGGGGAGGAGATTGACCGTTTGCTTGCTAGCTGCTGCCCTCTGGGGGGATGAGAGGCGGAAGGGTTTCCACTGGGGTGGTGGTGTGTACGTGTGAGAATTGTAGGGAAGGGACCCCATGAGGAGGTGGGAGTTACAGGACGGCCGAGTCGAACTTTTTGCCGGATCGAATGAATCATGATGCGGGGTGCTGCCGGGCAAAAACGTGCAAATTTGTCGTCTGGAGGCATTTGTAATAAACGAAAAGCGGGGGAGTCCCTCCGAGATTGTCCACCGAAACATAACATTCCTCGTATAACTCAATATACTGCCATACTCCCTCGTCCCCTCCATCTCTCCACGGCAAGGGTAAGATGAAATTTTTTCCAATTTACTTTTTTTCGGTACCTCGGTTGAATCGATTTCTATGACGATACGGAAAACGAGGATATCTAAAAAATACATGTATAAACGCTGTTGCCTTAATGCAATTCCTATGACCGCCCTACTGAAGGATTGACGTTTGTTCCGCGTCCGGCAAACAAATCATAGGTGATGAAGTCTACCATCTACAAGATTGACTCGTTTGTCTTGATTACTCGCAAGATAATGTCGAAATATCTACCGGTCGATGGGAGATGGAATGAAGCTAAAGGCAGAAAGGCGATTCTCCTGATGTACCAGTACTATCTAATATTGACCATGTATTCTAATCACATCACTCCTCAAAAATTAATCTGAAATACGAAATGAAGTTGGGTGGTTATGATTTGCCATTGATGACTGCAATTGATGACATCCAATGCTATCTGAATCATCCGACGCTATAAATCAATTCAGGCACAATTTTTTTCACAAAATAATGCCGTTTCCGTTCAATGCATTGGGCACGTGGTATATAACTAAGTGCACAGAGGGGACGACCGATATTATCCGAGTACTTAAATATATCAGGAAGAGTTTCATGAGGAAATGTAAGATAGAAATATAATATACTCAGTTAGTTTAGGAAATGAAACTAGCTCGTATCTGATCTCACGAAGTGCGTGCTAGGCTAATTCAGAGAGACAACGGATAGGTACGTGCCATGAACTCGCTGCACCCTCCTTCCTACTCTTGGATAATTTTTATGCCAAAAGGATGCAAATAGATTAATGTATTACACCGCGACGAAATAAAAATAATCACACTGAAATTTAGCTGATGAAAAGGATGTTTCCTGCAACAAATATCGTAGAACTGAGAAATGATGAATACACATTGGGAGTTAATTCACTCAAATTAAGCTACGCAGAGACAATTTAAAAATACGAAACCGAATAGATTAGCATGATCCTCCAAATTCCTTCTAATTAACTCCTGTAAAAAGTTGTCAGCGTCCGTCAACATTCGCGAACTAAAATGAAAGGACGACGATACAAAAGGTATGATGAATTCGGGAAAAATGCCTTCTTTTTAAGAAATTATAAAACAAGAGAATACAATGAGAGCCCGGGCAATAATATGCTGGTCTCCTTTACGAACGAAAAAAAAACTCGACGGGGACAAAAGAAGGGCGATTAGTAGGGGGAGGGAGGAATGAGAAAGGAAGTCACTTCGTCAGGGAGGGATATGGGCTCACATCATGTGACCTGCGATCCCTTATTATATAAGGTCCCATGAAACCCTTCCTCCCGCCGCGGGAGATGATGCGGGGGGTGGGGGGGCGCGGTTGGCGCTTGCAATACGTAAGCGAGGGTCGCCCTCCCGATGTCTCCTCCACCGACACACAAACTGACTCGCGCCGTCCCGGCAGCGTTTTGGGGACCCCGAGAACCCAGTCGCAATGGGATCGGTTTCCGACCGAAGGAGCGAGGGGGAGAACGAAGTGACGGGCGTACGAGAGGAGGAGGAGGCGAAAAGGGGTCCGAGGACATTTTCAGTTTCAATTAAAACACCTTTCATTCGCCGCTTTCATCGTCACTTTCATGAAAAATAAAATAAAAAATTGAAAAAGTAACCAAGCCCCCCCCCCCTCCCTCTCCTGCCATACACTCTCTCGCAGAACAACCCTTTCCCTACCACCCCCCTCTCCCCTTCGATTCCCTTAGTCCGTGCACCCCGATGCTGTTATACCCCACACGCAGGCACACACACACACCCTTGGGCCTTCCCTTTTCCGTTCAGGGAGATTGGCCGACGGGAGCACAAGCAGGGGAAATGGCGAAGATCCCCAAGCAGTTCGCTTTTCAATTCATTTTTCGTTCCGAAGGCCGACTCGGAGGGGGATAATGGGTGTGGGCCGACGCAGGACCCACACGGAGTGAACGCACCGTTTGCGGAGTTTTCTCCCGGGTGGAACAATTTCGAGTAGTAACGAATTTCCACTCATATCATTTTTATGTTAGGGCACTCGTCGACTTGGCGTGTGCGCGTGAGAGTTATTAAAAAATGTAAACGAAACGGAAAATAGAGATCGTAGGGGAAAATGGTGCCCATACCGAAGAAGTTCAAGAGGTGGTTATAATCTAGCGAAAGAAGAAAGGGGTTAAAATTCGGGAAGAAAACGGAAATACGAGTTATATCATCAGTTTAATTCTGTGGAATCACATGTCGTGCTCGAGAATGCCTTCCTCCTCGGCAAGATTCCACAACTTCTTGAAATCCTTGATTCAACAACAAGAAACGTGATAATCGATTATACGAATTTATTTATTTAAGTCATGTGTCAATTGCTGTCGGATTAAGACGGGAGTCTACCTGGCAAGTGCTGTATTTATTAACAGAAGAGCGAGTTGAAATTTGTTAAGAAAAGACAAGGTAGGAGAGTGGTAAGTCTTACGGGGAAGTCATAAATGTCGAATGAAAGAAAGATGGAGATACAAAGTTCATATCGCTTGAGCTAAAGGATAAATGCGGGAAAGATAGAGACAAAAAGGTATCATGTTGCGTTTTTCACATTGCAACCCTTTCTAGAAGATAGCCCAACAAAAGTGAATCGCAGAGAATTTTTTAACTTAAACCATGTAAATCAGACTGAGATCGCCGTGTCCGATGACAATGGAATTCCATCAAATTGCTGCTAAGGTCACTGTTGACAAATCCCTAAACAAGAATTGTGCTAATATGACTTTTACATAATAGCAAACGGAAAGGTAAAAGAGATAGCTGAGATGTGGGGAACAGGTAGCACCTGCATTACTGTTTTTTCCCCATAATTAGGAAAAATAGCAATCAACGAAGTACAGGTTGGGAAAAAATACGAGGGGAGATGGAGGCAAAGGGAGAAATGGAGAAGAGGAAAATGAATAGAACGAGAAATTTCCTCCTCGTTGACTTTCTCTATTTCGCAGCCAGGGAGGGTCTTCCCAATGCCCGTCCAATTTCACTTAAATCGAAGTGGCGCGATTACTTGGGACGAAAAAGGGAAATTAATTCCCGAAAAAGTTTCCACCATCCCCTTCCGATCGATTCGAATGTGGAAATTTTTCGTTATTTTTTATTTTTTCCTCCCCCCTCTAAAAAGGCAGCGAAAGCCGATTACAATCGCCAGATACGAAAAAGGAAGCTAATAACACAACCACTCAATAAGAGGCACACGATAAGCCCGTTAGAATTCTCGCGCCGAGACCAAAAATAAAGAAAACATTTTAACTGAGGCGATGAGTCGGGGATTAAGGGTAGAATTCTCAAGCCGGAGGTCGTTCACGTTTGTTTTGCTTAAAAAAATATAATTAAGAAGCCTCACTACAAATACCCATATAAGAGACAGACTAAGGAAGTAAGTTCTTCCTCCTTACGAGCGCGGAAATTAGAGCAGAAGCAGTAAAACTGGGACGTATGATAAAATTAAAGGTGAGTTTAACGATCATGAGTGTATTGGACAAACATTTCCAAAAATATCTACAAAAAATAATGTAACGAAGAAACTTAATGCATTATGAAAGTAAGGTAAATATTGGAAATAAATAAGCACACAGAAACACACATTTTGATAAAGGTTTACAGAGAACAAAGGAAACGTGGCTCTCTTTCGTAGAAGTTTTTCTTAATCAGCTATAAAATGTTTAACCTACAACCTACGCAGGCTGTAATGAAAAAAGTAGATGATAATGGTAGAATATACCTTGTTTAAAATGTTTTAATTACTTATTTTGAAAATAAATGATGTACTAAGCTCTAATCCATGAGGAATATTGCCTCTCTCAAATACTTGCGGAAAATGATTGGCCACCTTTCACACGTGAGATTGCAGAGTCATGCCCTATAATGTTTCAAAAATAATAAAGAGTATTGACGTGAGGTCGTATGAAGTAAAAGGCACCCTCTTGAGTGGCGCAACTACAGTACCGACGACAGAAACTCGGGATGCTGCAAGAGTAGAAAGAGTTGAAAATGGCGAAGGTCCGCGAGGCGGGTGCGAACGGGGAAGGGACCCGGAAGGTAATGAAATCAGCCCCTGGAGTTCTATGATGCCAATTGATCAATCGCATGCAGAGGCGATCCATGATTGAAACCCGAAGCGAAAACAAGGTCCACGTGACAGAGACAGTCCCTCTTATCCGCGCATGTGTTTAACGCATTCAACGAGCCCGTATAACAAAAGTCCACGGACGCATCATATATTTATCCGCCCGACACGATGATACACACGGACACACAGAGGGGGGCGTGCCCCTTTGCGTCAAAACCCGGGGTCCGCCACCCCCAATTAAATACACGTATGCTTCGATGCGAGTGATCCGACGTCTCGCGAAATAAAAACCGATATATCGAGAGGACGGGATGAGGAGTTTTAATTTGTCGTTAATTTGCGACTCGAACCCCTACCCCTCCCCCCTTCCCGCCGGCCAGTCCCCGATAGCCGGATGGCCTCGTGGAGCAAATGAAATTAGCCAAGGAATGACAAGTGTCAGGGAGGGAGGATCGCGTTGTCACGCCGACCCATTATTGCATACATCCTCAATTTATGACTCGTCGAGATACAAACACACCGGATTGGGGAAAGAACTGAGGAGAGCAATAAAAAAAAGCGGGAGGGAGGCAGGATCATGCGGGAAGGGGAAGGAAAAAGGTTCGTTCGTGTCCCGGAGCATCTTATCAAATCTGTTTGTGAGTCGTTTCATCCAAACGCTCGATGGAAAAGTAGGGATGAGAAACTGGTATGAGAAAATATAGGCGAGTTATCGAATGGATGGAGAATGCTGTTCAACCAATACGCAGGAATAGCCTTTGCAATTGAACCAAGAATTTATCATGAAAATAAACAGTCGATATCGGCAGAAAATGATTAAAAGTATACGATCAATTTATTTAAAATTTCAAGTACTTGGCAAGAGCAATTATTTTTTGGTGGATATATTTACGGAGGGAATGACGCCTTGGTAGCTCGACTGGCTAAAGCCCTCGACCGGAAATCGGGGGATCTGAGTTCGAATCCCGGTCAGGGCGAATTATTTTTTTCTCTCTGTAGAATTTTCGCACAATCTGTGCATATGATTCCGTGAAGTTATCACCGTGGCTAATCCCTGTATACTTAAATTTGATATTTTTTCATAGAAAGGTCGATTAAATATAAAATAAACATAAATTAAATCAATATCAAACATAAAATCATATTATAACTGCCAAAATTACATTTTCATCATCCGAAAAAAACCCACTTCATTGTGGTGGTGAGCACTCTCGCATATGCTCCAACACATCTGAAACACACGTATTTTCAGGCACGCAAACAATATTAAGGAGGAATCGACTGCGGAAGATACGGAGAAAAAATTAAAATATTTCGCCCACATGTTCCATCTCGTCAAGATGGCTGTAACGACTCCGCTTTTTTTAATTACGCCAACAAAAGGGAGAAAAAAGACAGCACATTATCGATTCGGAATAATGCTTACCGCATCCAATTAATTACTATGAAGAGGGGATCGCGAAAATTTTCGAAAAATTAATCCACTTTGGCGAGAGGAGAGGAGGGTAGATGGAGAGGAAAAAAAAGGCGAGAGTAATAAAAACTATGACCATCACACAGTTTTTTCCCCGTTTCTTCTCCGCTTAAAAATGCCAATTTAAAAAAAATAAAAGCTTATCTCCCCCGTCCACGTTGTAAGGGCGTAATTGGGATTAAACGTGCGATGGAATTCGATAATAAACAGAGTAGCGTAATAATTTATGGATTTATTGTTCTTTCCGCGCAAAACGGAAATTCCTGAAAATTAAGTATATGGATTAGGCGGCGTTCGGCGGTGATCCTCCCGATAGCCCGCAAGGAAAGGAAAGAGTGGGTAATCCCGACGGCAAAAACCTGCCATGGCTCGCTCATCCGACTGGCTCAGGTGATCTCGGGGAAAACGACCAAGATAGGGCAAACAAAACGATAGCGGGTCCGAGGAACGAAATTGAGAGAGCGATACGGGGAGAGGGGGGGGAGGGAATAATGACCAAGGGACATGATTCTTGATGAAAGGTTTTAACTGTGATGAGTTTTGTCCAGTATTTTATGAGAGGGCATCGGATAAGGGAGTGGGGGTGGAAATGGAAGTTTCTGAAGGGAAGGGGGGGGGGGGGATAAATCCACCGCGTTAAGGTAGCAAAATTCATCAAGTCGATGAAACTTCGGGCACACACCCACCGCATCATTTTCTCGTACTTTTCGACTCGCGCCCACATTTTATCCCCCTCCTCCCCCAGGGGTTGCCTGCATTATATATGAGCTCCTTCGCGAGGAACCGTGAGCCAGGAACCAAAGCCGTGTGCCTCACGCGGAAAGACACGTAAATCCGTACATGAGTAAAACGTTGTTTTCGGATACATGGTGAATCCAAAGCATTACCGAAAGTGACATTGAAAGAATCGAGCCCGGAAAATCATCCAAATATCTCATTTTTAGAAGCTTCTGCAGACCATTACACAATTTCTTGTAGGTAGTAACAGCATGAAAAATAAAACGGATATGATACTAAAAGATTTCGAAAAAATTAAACAGATGGTGCTTTCGGATTAGCGAAATAGTCATGATATCTTATATCAAATAATGAAATGAATGCGTAACTCATAATAATATGATTGTATGCGTTAAAACGCTAACTTCGAATTATCAGTCAAGAGTGACTTCAACATAGGATATGATTTATTATTATAGTTTTAGAAAATTCCAAATGTATATATATCCACTAAGACCCACGGATTTCAGAACTAATTGGCCACTAAAATACCACCAGCACGGATGAAGCAATCAAGAAAAAAATACCATTCAGCAGAATTACAATGCTTTCGCGGAAAATTTCGCCATAATGTTAGTCTCGTCGGCCTTATCACCGGGATAAAGAGGCAAATGAATCAACTGTCAGGAATGAAGATAATTTGCTTGTCTCTTCAGCAAATTTTCGACGGTTTTAAATGAAATTATCGAGGCCCGTAACTCCCTTGTCCTGCGTGCACAGCGCTGCCGAGCATGCTCCCGAGTCAGTTCACGCAAACAGAGCACTTGTTCTTGTCCGCCCAACGGCCATTAGCAGACAGGAACCGGGCACGCCCAAAGTGGAATTAATACGAAGAAAACGAGTAACTACTATTTTTGCTTGAATCGGAGGCATGATGAAGAGTTAGATCGATCTAGTTCGCCCAATCACTCGACCTGCCGTCGATACGATAGCCTAACGACGGTAGAAAAGTTAGTGCAAAGATAGCAGTGCAAATGATTACATTACGTTTCTAAACCAACCTTAGGAACGGAATATGATGAAATCTTAAAGTTTTAATCCAAAATTACAATATAAAAAGCATAGCTATGCTTAAGATAAGTACACAGATTTTAAGTAAATGGCTCATTATGAGGTTAGATTGGCAAAGGAATGGCACTCAAGTAACTTGAATGAATTGTGAGTGAAGTACGAATGAATTGCAGCATAATTTGTAAGAGTAAACGGCGACGAAAACTTTCATTATCTCCACAGAGTTTGAAAGTTGGTTACCGTTTCGTGGATTACTTACAGATATGAACTTCTCCGAAGATTTGAGAAGTTCCATAGGTGGACTTGAACAGTTAGTTTCTTACGCAATCAAATAATGCTGAAATTCACTTTCAGGATGTTTGCCCACTTTCATTGCCGCAGTAATAACACCTTTTTTAAAAGAAAGCTGGAGAGAACTAACGAAAGAAATTGGCTAAAAAAACTTACGAAAACTAGAGTAAAAACTTCACAAGATCTAATATTTCAAAACTGAGCAATCAGTAAGAACGTAATGTATATAACTCAAGAAGCGCAAGATGCAAATCCTTATACGGGACATCGAAGGCGACATTTATGAAGGATAAACCCGCTGAAAGCAATGGGAACACAGGTGGTAAAGGACGAGGACCAGACAAAACTGGAAGGGAGCTCTGATTTCCTTGCAAATACACGTGTTTTTCCCTCCCTCGGCGTGAAGAGAAAGAGGAGTGGAAGGAGACATAAACAAAAGACAGAAAAAGATAATAGGAAAAGAGAAAAGAAATAAATAAACACATTAATTAGGAACGGGTTAGGGGCCAACCGGGTCATTCACCACAGACCGGGGAGAAATGGACTTACTCGTCCGGTCGGAGAAGAGGTTAGACCGGGGTAACAATCGGGGAGAGAGCTGGATGGTCGCACAACAAAATACGTCGGGATACGCGAAACAAACTCTCTCGGGGTATTTTTCTTCAACCACCACCACCGACGACGACCCCTTTCATTGTTACCGACACGATTTTTTTTCGGAGCAGCAAGAGCAGATATTTCTACGAGAGCCGAGGTCGAATGTGTGTATAGGGCGTACGTTAAGAGATGACAGTAGCGACAGAACAGGAGAGAAAGAGAGAGAGACGGCCGGACGACAGGGAATTTGTTCTCGCGCGGAAATACAAGCGAAAAGCGTTTTCCTAGGTGGTCAAGGGTGACACTGGACTCTTTTTAAGCATCCTGGCCGGACGTGTGAGCGGAAGGGAAGGGAAGGGAGGGAAGGGAATGGAAGGGGTAACATTTCTCTGGAATAAGAGAGGAAGGACTATACATATATATGTATATGTCGGGGAGGTTGAGGGGGTGAATAGGAGGTAGTGGCACGGGGAGATGACAGAGGACTAATTGGCAATGAGGAGTGCAAACACAGGAGATGCAAACAAGCGGACATAATACGCAATGCCGCTCTCCTCCGGAAGATTTGATGTCTTTAGCGATTAAAACCAATTGAAACGTTTTCTGAATTATATTCCCGCTGTCCTCTCTCCCTACGTAACGCGTCCCCCTTTGCACCTCACCCCTCTTCCTCCACTTCCCTCCCCATATTATCCAATTTAGATTAACGACTTCCGTTAATTTCTCCCACTCGCTCGCGAACACACACACAAACACGCTCGGGAGTCGGAATATACGCAGTCAACAATCCTCCAACTCCTCATCCACAGTAGTGTCCAGTAGTCCTTCCTCCAACCCCCACACCCTTTCCAATGTGCCTCCCTCGACTTGTGAGTTACAGCTCCGATGTAAAGCTCAGGGTGGGTGGGTTGGGGGGAGGGGGGGGGGTGAGGAAGTTGGGGAAAGCGGCAAAGCATGTTGCCGGGGAGATGATGTCTTTTGTTTTTTTTCCCCGTTTTTGCCGTCATTCGTCCCATACCTCCTCCTCCCTTTTCCTCTCTCTTCCGGGCGTCCGCTTGGACAAATTCATTTTTCGTGAAGAACAATTGGAAGAGAAAATAAACACGTGCGACAAGCAATTTAGATTAAGGATTTTGTTCCGAGGCGCGTTTCTACGTCGACACAAACAAAAGTACTTGCGGCAGTCGAGGAAGAGTGATTAAAAAGAGGAAAATGGATGCCAAGAAGCTGGATTGAAAAGTTTCATTGATATTTTAGCAATATTTCACTTTATATCTCACGATTGGCATTAGGTGAAAGAGGAAATGGTAACGCCAAGTCTACGAAACACTAGTAAGATTTATTACACTCTTTAAATGATATAAAATTCTCAAAGCTAAAGAAAAAAGCCGATGGGAGTTATTTTTATAGACCCTTTTGAGCGTGGTTATTGATCGTGCATTTTATTATACTAAGCCTCTTCCAAGGCTAAATAGAATAAATGGAGATTTTTTTACCCTGAATCTAAGATCAAATAAAAAAGAACAAAATTGCATCGAGGCTGCTACATTTTCTTGAAACACATAGGAGGGCCTTTTCTTATAAGCAAACTGAGATGAGCAGAGCCGTAAGAGCCAACGCAGCAACTTGGCTCGGTGAAAAAATTAGGAAAAAGAGGATTACCTTTCTTTAGCAAACAGATAATTCAACTTACCTACGTAGCACTGTAAACCCATTGCTAATTGTCTAGCAATCGTGTAGCTGTTTCTATTCATATCAGATGTGATAGGATATTACTCTAGATAATACCAATGTAATTTTTTCCTTGATGGAATGAACTTTTTTTCCCGTTTTCTTGACAAATCGACACAACTTTGACGCATTATTGCGAACTGATTGGCCAAGACAAAGAAATACTCCCGTTATGAGGAAAAAGCACGACAATTAGAAACCTATAGATGAACGTGTTTACAGGTAAAACTGACGAGTTTAGAAAGGAATAAAACAAAATAGGATCAAAGTACAGTGGTAGTCACGCAAATGATAGAATGCCGACAAAAAATAAAGCGCAAAACGACGATGAGTGGGTACGGGAAGTGCCTGCCCCGACGTGCTCTTCCAGAACTGGAGCACAAAGGGGAAATAGATGTACTCACACGATTTGGTCGCATACTTTTCCGAGCGACGGAAGTGGGAATAGGCGGGTATGAACTGAGAACACCCAATAAACCATGGCGACAACGGCTGAGGATCAAGAGGAGGGAAAACTCTCGCGGAAAAATGTGGCTCAGACCCCTGCCGTGAAGTTACGGACGGCGACAAGAGGGGGGGGGGGGCACGGAAGTTAATACCGCGAGTTTAGCACCGACTCCGCGACCCTTCTTTATATTCAATATACTGGGGCCTTGCAAGGAAGATGGAGATGGTACAATAAAAAACCCGTGCTCCTAAATATTTCAAGAGAGGAGGAGAGAGACATAAGAGAAAAAAACCAAGTTAAAAAAAGTGAACGCTGCTCATAGAGGAAGGAGACGAAGTGCGGAGAGTCAAGGAGGGAATGGCATAAAATTATTTTTTTTGCAAAAAAATAGAATAATAAGGTTCCTTTTTTCATTCATAAAAAAGGAACATGGAATTCAGGCTGTGTTGACCTGCCCCGAGAACACACAAAGAAATATGAATTAAAGGCAAACGGACTTAAAACTCCATCGGAACTTCGACAGTTAGAGAGCTGGGGGAGTGTGGGAGAGGTTTTGGTATTGTACTGCAAATGGCAGAAAGGGTTGAAAGAAAATTGAGGGGGGAGAGAGCACCCCGAAATATATAGCAAGCGAGGGGGAAAGGTTAGAGAGGAAGATGGGGAACTAGATGGTTTAGGAGAAGAATAATGAAACAGGTTGGGTGGAGGAGGGTGCGAAGTTTACAGGGACCGTCCACCGTTCTTCCTCCTCATTTATATCCGACCCCCCCCCCCAAAAACCAACCCTATTTCGTTCAAACCCTCCCCCCCCTCCCTCTTCGACGACGAAGGGCGAAAATCAACATCCACCAATCAGAACTATTAATAAAACAAACAAGATACTGCGAACGAAAAATCCTTTGCTCCCACTTTTTCCTCACTTTGCGCGGAAAATAAAAAAAGAAAAATATACGACGAGAGAAAGGGCCGGAGGACGGAATGCGAGCCAAAGATGAAGTGGGCGAAAACATGCGAAAATAAAGCAGATAAAGAAGAAATTCCGCGAGGGTGGACGGTGGGGGGGAAGGACGAGAACCAAATAGACGGGGGAGGGCGATCGGAAATTTTTATTTCCTTCGTGAATAACAAGCGACGAATGCGTTCTGAGTCGATTGATTTTCGGGAAAATGAATCATCCACTGTTGCCTGTGACTATCTGCTCCTTCACTACTCTTCACCCACCAGCCATGTTTTCCAGGAATGGGGATAGTGGAGCTTCATCGCTCCCTGACATTTTTTTAGGTTTCCTACGAATACGTATCAATGACATTAAAGTTGAAACTGGGAAGGACATTGTTTCACATTCAGTTTTCCATGCAACCACAATAAATATTTTATTCCATTGTAACTCACAACGTTTCATAACCTACACTAAAAATATCAATACTCGGAATAATGTTATAGATATATAAATATAAATGGGGGTAATTATATCTCACCTTAACCTACGGAATACCTATAATAGCAATTATCTTATCATATTTTAAGAGGAAGAGTCGAAGGTGATTGAGCCGGATCAATGAGTGAGGTGAGGAATTTGTTTACGTCTCTTATTATGGAATGGTTTAAAATACTCTCGATTCTTTCTCGTCAGTAACTCGAGAAGAATCAGAGAGACTTGCAATCTTAATTTACGTTCCCTTACACACGTGACTTCTCTGAACCTTCCACGGTATACTCTATTTTCTTCTGTTCTTCTTTTTTCATCTCTAATCCCTCGCATCCCATCAATGGCCTTCTCATTTCCTTCTCCCTACACGTGGAAGCAGTTTTTCTTTAATCTATTAGAAATAACAATACAAACATATTTAACAGTAACACTTATTTATAATTTTTGTTGCTGTTTCTTTTATTTGTAACTACCGACAGAAGGAGATAATTAAAAACTAAACATCACTGCATCAAACTAGGCTAGCCCCGATACAAATTTTCGGTGCTGTGCCTGTCGTTCACCATCCATTGGAGCGATTCGGACCAAAGCTTACCCCTTGTATTCCTCCCGCCTCTTCCCCGCGACCATCCACGGCAGAGGCCCTGACCCCTAGTGCACGCGCCCGGGGCGAGAGACTACATTTCGGGGCATACGCGCCCGGGACGAAGGACGATCCGACGATCGCGCTGCAGCCCGATGCAGATCTGACGATTACTAGAGGAACAACACGCCACCAGATTACGCGGGGTTAATTTTGGGCGGACATGGCCGAGCCCTGCCTCGCGACACGAGTCGAGAGGGACGGAAGCGCAACGATTCGACCCCGCGTGTCTCGTGTTTACGCACTATTCCGCCACGAATTACGCCCGTGGGCGGGGCCGATGCGACGAAATGGGAGTTAAATCGTCAGCCAGGGAGCAAAGGGAAGAATAGCGGAGATCAGGTCTATGGTACCAAAGCCACGGGATAGGGTAAACAAATTAATTTGTTTGGATAGAGGGGAGTGGCGACGTAGACCAGTTGAGTAAAGCGTTGAGCCATTGACCGGAGGAGCCGAGTTCAAATAAGGGTGAGGCCTCCGAGTGCACCCTCGGCTAAACACCAACTTCGCATGACTATCACGACACCAGATTCTCTCGAGAATCTAACGCGACATATACTGTACTTACTGACGTGGGTGAACATTCACCTCACAGCCCAGAACACCCTAAGCGTGTGAGTTTTACTTCGACCTTTAAATTAACAAACTTTACACAATGGACATGTAGCATGGGAAGCGATGCATCTTACGATAGGAATACTGAAGAAATAAAGAAAATTAGACTACTGATTGTAAAACTATCCATATCTCATCGGAAGTTCTTAATTTAATCGAGTCGCACACTTAAAAAAAGTTGTCACTCTCGAGATATTTTATAATTTAAAATATCATGGAATATTTCAAAAGCAGTTATTGTTAATGTGTTAATGATTAAATTTTATTTAGCACAAAGAATCAATTTCTGCAAGAAACTACGTCGTCTTTGATATGGTAGGTATCTTCTCTTTTATCGAACAATTTTTTCAACCGGTAGATAGCTGCTAATTATTTTAATAGCACTTTGAGTCCATATTTCATACCTAGGCGCTTAAACGGCTCACATAATTTTGAGTAGGAGCTGACTTTGGCTGCTTTTTAGTAAACTCCCCTTAACCTCCATAATATTCTCCAATGCTCCGCTAAGACTGAAAGTAAATATCCTGCTAAATACCAAACTATTCGGTGAAAATGATATGTGATGATAGAGCCAAAATCCACGAGAATAATCGGAAAATGAATAGATAAGGAGATATAGGCATTTCTGTGAGGGCAAAAAGATAGAGGGGTCCAGCACACTCCTCAAAGAAAGGTATGGAGTAGAATGGATAGAGATTAGAGTGAAAAGAATCCCTGATCATAAAGAAAGAAGAGCTGGGATACGCGGGGGAAGGGAAATAAAAATACAATTAGGCAATCATTGTCATGGAGTCGAATGAAGCCGGCTGCTGAGCCGGGATAACAATGCCTCTTGCCGCTTAAGCGCGAGTCGGGGAACACGGGATATTTTCGCTCCGCGACAAAAGGGAAATGAGAGCATACAACAGAGACATTGAACGGGAGGGTTAGTAAAACTAGACGAGGATATATTGGCAAAAGGACAGAGTAGGGAAAGCCCACAAGGGAGGGGAGCGAACCAGTCCGTACCGAAGGGCATTTTGCGGCCGGCTAAAAGAGGCGGCTGTTTATGCTTTTTTCCACCCGCCGCCCGGCCCCCATTATTCCCAGCCCGGGGCGCAACTTCCCGCGGGCGAAACAACACCACATAATATGGTCGAGGCTTGAAGGGGTGCGCGGGGGAGAGCGGCACGGCACATCCGCACAAAAAGGAAAAACTTCTCCACGATGCAGCTGAGACTATGGCCAAAACTGACCGGAGCCACTCGGATAGCCATCCTGACCGACCGAACCTTTCCCACGTCCCGGAGCGTAAGATTTTTTCCCCGGAAAACGTCGCATCTTTTTCGGGAAAGGTGGTGAGGGCATAAATGCGGGCTTGTTTTTGGTAGGGGAGGAGGGAAGGGAGGATATTGGTCGAGGATGCCCACCGCTGAAATGATGGAGAGAAATTTGCATACTTTTTGCCCGCCCTCACCCGCCCTCTGGGGGTGCCTAACGCGCCCATTCCCCCCTCCCAATAATGGGGAAATCCGGGCAAAACTCTCGGCCATATCTCTCCGGGACGCGGCGCGGGAACGACCCGGGGCGCGGCGGGCGCCGCAGCCGCCACCGGTGGGCGTAGGCAGCGGCGGCGGCAAGATTTAAGTGTCGTCGGAGAACGTTTTTGGGACGGAAACCGCACGGGATGAAGTTGGGGGGGAGAAGTCGCTTTTACGGCCACCGCGGGCGGTGGAGGCGGTTTTGTTAAGTGGCTGACTGCGGCTCGTTCCACGTCTTCCGAGGGCGGGCACCGACAAGGGTGGGAGGATAGGAAGAGAGAGAGAGAGAGAGAGTGAGTTATCAGCTCAAAAGGACGTTATTAACTCCCAAACACGACCTCTCGAAATGCATGCGAGCCCTCCTCGTTTTAAAAGACTTGGCGTTCAGGGACCGTTGGCCGTCCTTCCGACGGACACAGCAGTAGTAATTGAAATTCGCGCACATTAGCGACGGCTTGTTTGTTAAGGTAAATTGAATCAAAACATCTTTTTCAATCAATCATCAACTACGCGTAAACTCGGCGGGAGATTGAAAGTAAATGTGTATCAGGCCATATCGTGAATTACATTCTTCCATTTATGCATTGCCAAATAGTCCAGTTGACGAAAGGTGGTAACGTAAGCAAATTTGTGATTGGGCGGGGCTCGGGTATTTTCCCGTACGCCGAAATGCGATCGCCGCATGAGAATATCACGTCTCAACGGACAACATCTACTCAATTTCTAATAATTGACTCCGAATTACAGAAGCAGACCTTTTAAGGGAATAAATTCATTTATCGTGCAAATACGATGTGGCTCTTGCCGTTCCCATAAACATAAGGGAAAGAGGACGCCATGGGAAGCTGGACAGAAGCAATAATAATATCTACTTCCTTACCAAGAATTTTCTGATATAAGAATACACATGAGTTAAAAATTATTTTACAAATGAAACAGGACTCTAAGGATAAATCCCAAAGGCTGAAGATAATTTCTACGTTCCCAAATAAAGAGGAAATAGGGGGATTTTAAATGGAATAATAGAACTGTGAAGAGAAAAGAATAAACTGAAACAATATTTACGCAAATTACTTAGATTAATACAACTTGATACCCTAGGAGGTCTCTAATATGCATAGCAGATGGAGTAGTTGGAAAATCTCTCGGTACAGAAATGAAGACTGCAAAACATTATTTTTTGTTTCATATTTATCCATTGTTACTTATCTATTCAATTTTATATTACAGTTAAATTGTCATCGCAAAGGTGAAATTGGCTATTCTTAGATTTTTTGCAATAGATAATTTATCATGATTGTGAGAGCTAATACAAAGTAATAGGGAAATTGTACAAGGGAAGCTACAAAAAATCTAGGCACTGAAATAGCATCTCAGTTTGATGAAAATACTGCGTTAGCGGAGGAAGAAGCAAAAAAAAGCGAACAGCGGTGCGCATAAGTACAATAAGAATGCATTTGACCCAATTCACAACTGCACGAGATATGGCGCATAAGGGAATAATGGAACTGCTAACTTAACACGAAATTCCCTTAAAAATGATATGGGTATAATTTTCATCTCCCGCAACTCCGTCTAGAAGTTTAAAGAATAAAAAAAATGAAAACATGAGCGCCGTTGGTCTTACTTAATATGAAGAATCTTCAACCATCAAGGAGTTTTGCATTCTATCATTCTTCCGAGAGGCTCCGTCTGAGCATTCTATTTTTGCGAAGAGGGGGTGAGGTAGCGAGGGGGGGGGGGGTCTGCGGAGCCAACCCAATCTCCCTTCCCATTTCTATTACCTCGTCCGACCATCCAGTCCTCGCTGCCCGCCGCTCCATCTCTGTGCGGGTTCTACAACTACTCGCATCCACCCTTCAATTGTTCCTCCCCCCTCCCGCCGCCTCTCTATAATTCATGAGCTCACAACGTAGGGAAGCTAGCAAAGAACGATGGAAGGTGAAGGTGGTGGGGGAAGAGGGTGGGAAGGTGGAACGGAGGAGGGTTGGTATGAAAGAAATGGGAGAAAAACACAAGAAAAATGGAACGAAATGAATAATTCTTTCCAAAAAATGATAAAAAAAGAGAAGAAGAGTAACCCGCGACACGAGAAAGCGAGAGAGAGAGAGACGGAAAAAGAGGGAGAGATTCTGAATTATTTAGATTGAGCCAACTTTTTAATGCATGTAGAGAAAGAAGCAAAGAGCCAATTTTATTTTATCATTAATTCAGACAAGTTTTTCCCCACCTATCTGCCAAGTTTAAGGGCGGAAAAATTGCTATAGCGCTCCCAGGTCTTTCTTCTTACCTCCGCAAAAGTGGGATGAAAAAAATTGGAAACGACTGTTTGCGGGACTTACCGAACTGTAATGGCTTTACGACACTAGTTGTCTTTCCAAGCGGAAGATTGATGGGTACTCGGGACAATCTGAGAATGCCACGTTGCCGTAAACGAAAATAATTTGAAAGGAAGGTATGACAGATTCGGGGCCATATTTTTTCGCCGTACACTCTGGGAACTAGAATAAAAATAATTGACAAAAACTACTGGAGCTCTTCGTAAGCAATATATTTCATACTTTTCCTAAATTCAAGTATCCTCCTTCACAGTACCCGAGAAAATCCGATTTTACAGGGAAAAAAACAAGAATAAGAATAAGACATGGTAAAAGATATTTGAAAATATATACGGGATACATTTATAGCAGGAGAAATGGCACCCGAGTTCTGGCACTGAAGACGTTTTGCTAATACTCAATCCTTCTAGTGATTTATAAAAGATAAAATTGATACTTGAGAAATAAACAAGACCTCAAAAGGAAATTAAGCAATAAATCTAAGACTAAAAGCCTACTCCAAAGTTCACTTATAAATTAATTCAACTTAGTAGAATAAAGGACTTCTACGGAAGAAATAAGCTGTATCCATGACTAATAACTATGGCAAATACGAGAAAGGCAAATCTAAAATTAAAGTTACACAAATTAATTCCTTGGAAGTCACAATAGTGATAAACGGAATAATAGTTACGAATCAGGGCGGATATGTACCCATGATTAGATGAGGAATTGCTGAAAAGTCTAAAACTATGTTTCATCATTCAACCACTGAACTGCTCTCCCAATTTCAGACTTCCACGTAAACCCCTCACATAGACAACATCCGACCAACGTATGAAAGGGGACATTCGAGCTACTCCTAAGTCCACATCTATTTCAACTTTGGCCCCGAAGACCAGGTAGAGAGTGATACATGGATAACCATTTCAAACCCGAAACCTTAGTCGTTATGGGAGATAATCTCCGCGCACGGAATGCGAGAACTTGATTGGAGCAGCCTCGGGGATGGAACATGATCGTACGTCTGACAATAACGGGGAGGGAGGTAAGTTGGGTTGCATCACTACAGGGACTGGCGCCTCGGAAGGAAAAAAAATCCGGCGTGCACACACCCGATCTTGCGGTGGGCAAAAATCATAAGACGGAGGGAGAGGGAGCCACTTTGCATACGCGGGGTTGTGAGAAGGGATAAGCAAGGAGAGGGCCGATGTACGGGAGAGGAGGAACAGCTGGGAGGATCGGGCACTGGCGTAATGCGGTGCCTTCTGCGGGGGGAGAGAAAGGTAGGGGGGGGGGGCTGCTGCTGGAGTTGGCTGCTCGGGAGGCCCTCTGATTGATTGAGGCCCATTTGGGGCATGCTCTAGAATGGCTGGCGATTAATGAGGCGTCATGCGCCGGGCCGCCGTAGAGAAATGGGAGGCTGCTTTGCTACGGTTCTGCCACTCCAGCAGAGAAGGGGGAGGGGTGAGGTTCAAACTGTGTTTTGCTGGAAGGGGTCGTCTCGGTGCAGTGCATTGTACGTGTTTTCCCGGCCGTCACTGCGTGGTGCGTGAATTTCGTGCAAGTGGATGGATGGGGGAGAATACGGACGTGGAATGCAGCGGAAACGGATGACGATGGGAAGGCCGAACGTGATGACCAGCGGCGTTCAAAGACTCACCCAACAACTTGACTTATTTTCACGCAGACCAAAACGCGAAATTTCCCACAGAATACGGAGAGTGTTAAAAGTTAACTAATAATACATTCGAGTATAACACAAGGGGTGAAGGAGGGTATAAAATGTTTACTAATGATGAATTCGAGTTTAGACCAAGGCGAAAATGCGAGTTTACGCCCAGTAAAAGGAGTACTTTGAACTATTCTGAGAGGTACACACCGGTATAAATAATAAGCTCGCCTCCCAACCCAAAATATATTCGAAAAGGATGACACCAGGCTCCCTTCTATTTGTCTCAGTTCTATATTTGCGCTTAATCAAGCCTAGTTACCCCCAGTTAAGTTACTATGAATGACGCTTAAGCGGCACGAATTTGCGACCCAAGACCTCGACATGAAGCTGAGAGGGTTAGCATTTAAGTTAGCCCGCTGCTATTTCAACTCCCTCTCTCGGGACAGAATAAATGACGACGCGACGATTAATATTTTTTTCGGCTGAGCGCAGAAGGCGATGATTGGAGAGGGAGCTGGAGAACATAAATCTTTTATTGGGAACGAAATAAATACAGCCAAACCCCCCAAGAGAGAATCCGAAGAGGGAGTGCCTCAGGGCCAACGCTTAGGTCTGCCGCTGTTCTCGCTCCCTCCCGGCGGCGCTGTGCTCCGCCAATATCACCAAGCGACAGGTTTATTCCTGGCGGATTTTTAGATTTACGAAGATACGACGGGTTGAACTAATACTAAAATGGCAAATCACATCACGGCTTGAGACAATGGTAGAAAATATTCGCGAGAATTCGACTTAACGACCTTTAAACTCATAAGAACATGGAATTGATGTTGATTTATGGCGAAAGTTATCATAATTTAATTCATAAAAGAAAAGACAGAAAATACTTAATTGTTTAACTAAGAGTAACTAATGATCGGATCTCTATTTTCCTTAAAATTTACAGTTTTTAGACAAAATAAAACGGAAACAAATGAAATTTGGAGCACGATAATAATTTCACTACCAAAAGTGTCACACAAACATGCACAACACAAATAAATTAACAGCATGTTTCAAAGCATAAGTTTTGTTAAAATTACAGAAACTGCAAGGTGAACCATGCAATGAAAGAAATAAAGAGTCAATATTAATGATGACATTAGGGAATGTTAAAATTTTCAGTCTAAAGCAAAATATAAGTTAGCTTGACACAGAACTTGAACAGTAGTAGAACTTCGAAATAATTTGAAATACTTCATCGTTAATATAATTACAGGCATATCAATACATCCGAGGATTGCCCTCAATAGGCCTACATTAAAACTAGCTTCGTCGATTTCTTTCCGAATAACACATAAGTTTAGTTTTACACTCCGCCAGTTGTGAAAGAAATATAATTAGGAAAGAAATTATAAGATAATCTGCCAAAATATTACGCGCGCTCATAAGTAACAAATGCTGTTTATCACAGCCAGAATTTTCCCAGAAAAAAATACCTCATTAGTATTTTATGAATGGCATTTATTTTGGCCCCAAAACTGATGCCAAAAAACTACCATCTAAAGTTTCCGTAACTGCGAGTAACGCAATTAACTATCGCTCCTCCCAAAACCCCTAAAAACCTTACACGAAGTTTCAAAGCGAAACAGCACAGGGCTGTTTGACTTATGATCAATGCGCTTCAAAATTTATTGCTTTTCACGGATTCTCCTAGACTACATAAACAAGCATATATCACAATGCCCCATATCTCGCTTAAGTTTTTCTCAGTGCTTACATCAAAGCCAGCACGCCACTGGAAAATTCCGCTGACCTAATTCTATTATTTCACACCCTAACATGTTTTATTGCACAGTTTTTTTCCATTTCCTCACGGAGTTTTATTTTTACCATTGCTCACATACCCCCCCACGCTCACGATCCGTGAGTGGCAATGCAGGAATAAAATTATTTATTTTCCGCTTATATAAAAAAATGTGAAAAATTATGAAAAAAGTAAGGATGCAAAACGCAGGCGGGCATTATATTATTCGCGAAAGCGTAATTATGATACGGCAGCGTCCTAACAATGGACGGTCGCGTAATGAAAAAACAGAGACGAAGGAACGTGCGTTAATAACACGGCTTTAGCATCCTCCGCGTCTCGTCACATTCATATTCAAAAACAAAAAAATAAAATAAAACAAAACAAAAACGACCAACCCCATCCCTCTCCGTTCGCGCGGATGCAGTGTGCTGCAATTTATTTATTTAATTTTTTTCATGCACAAACGTCGTCCAGCGTTGCGGAGTTGAAATTTATAGGGGATGCCCTTTTTGTTTGGTAAACCTCGCAGACGCCGCTCCCTTTCTTGGGAGAATTAACCACTTTTGGCTAAGTTGCGAAATGCGAGAGGCTGCGAGAAAAAGAGGGGGAGAGAATGATGTAGAAAAAACGTGGCAGTTATTTACACAATTAATGACTCAGCTCATTCACATGTTATTTCAAACGCTCCATTCTGAGGCGTGTCCTCGAATACGGAATGAGCACGATGAACATGCACACAATGCAACCCGCAGAATAAGGAGATTATTATTTTTTTCCTCCCCCCACCCCCCCCGTACACAATCGATCAAATGTGCTTACGTCGACAGGACAATCCCATTTTGAGAGCGGAGCACACCAAGCAGTGCGCACACGAACGCGACACCCAACGTGAGCACTCAAAAGGACATGCACGTAAGACGAAATATATATATATGTGGGACTTCCGGGTGGGAGGAAATAACTCGCGCTTTGTGGTATTACTCCATCACAACTATTGCTTGCATTTGACAATGGGATATGAGGTGGATTTCATCAAGGCCTTCTCCATTCATCCATTTTTAGCTCACAATACAGGGAGGAGACTATTCACCCTTTACCCATTTACAATACCACAGGACTCCGATTCGCAAAAAGTGTGCAAAAACTTCCAAAAGTTTATTCATTGGTCTATATCTTGATGTCTATTGTCATAAAAATATTTGTGCACTGACAACTATGTTATTTTCATTTATGAAACAATAATAAATATTTATACAACGTTATTAATATTATAAATAGAATTTTTTTTCATAATTATTTGTAGAAATAAAAAATACTTAACTAAGCCGCAATTACATATAACTTGATTTTCAAGAAATGATGAACCATCACATCATTGGAATGAGTTAGCGGCGCTAGAAAGGCAACACATGAAGAAGAAAAGAGAGTCACGGTTGAGTACCTAATTACTGGAAAGTGTGGTCTAAAGAAGCCAATCGAGAGAATTTTGTTCTCTGTTTTGAGTAGTCACCTAATGCAATAATAGCTTACACTTTTTTTCATCCGCCATCGTCCGATGGAAGGAAAACTTTGCTCAGTCGTTCGGTCCTTATAGATATTTATATTATATATTTATTTGATTATTATAGGCACCTAATTTTCGCGAATAGCAACTGTATGGACACCTTATTTCAACAGTATTCGTAACGATAATGTTAATAACTCCCACAAACTCTGCACAGAGTGTATGTATAAAATTTCCCTGTCGTATACAGTATATTAGAATTATGTAAACACAAATCGTTACACTGAACTCTGAGATTTCGTTAGTCGCGAAAAGTTTATTAATTTTTTAATTTATTAATTACCTTACATAAAACTAAGGAATCAAGAACGTGGCATGATACCAAACTCACACATGAACGATGGTGATGAGTGCTGCACCGAGCAACATATGGTTACTTGATATGTATATACTATGATGAGCAAACCGATAAAATAAATTCTAAATATCTCGCGGTTATTAGTAGTATGTAGAGTGGAAGGAACACAAGATTTAATACACAGGTTATTCAGTAAATCTCAGATTCATATTAATATTTTGAGCCGGGGCAGCAGCACCCTGGAAACATCCATGCCTGCACCCCTGCCTGATATTTCAGATCTTTATCAAAAAGCTGCCCTCACTGGCAAGCGTCACCCACGGAGGCGAGGGAAATGCTACGCTAGAAAGTGACGTGGAACGCAGATTGTGATAGAATTGGGGGACGGCGTGGGGGATATTTTTTAAGGGGGACAGGGACAGAGAGAAGAGCTAAGCGGAGGTGATGATGAAGAATAGCGGAAGGGGTGAAGGTGGCACATGGCCCAGGTGTTCTCGAGAGCCTACTCGACACTAACGCCACGCTGGAGGTTCGGCACACTCGCATAAATTCTTGATTACGGCATCTTTCCTTGCACTCCACAACGTTTACACTTCTTTCACTCGAGTTTGTCTTGGGCGGCAATCCTCCACTCCAACGTCTCGTCCCCCCCTTCTTCTCCCCCTCTCCCACACATATTCCCCACGACATGATACACACGAGCACACACATACGGAGAAATATGTATATATCTCGCATACATATCGCTGCTTTTGTTATTATCTGGTCTCATTGTGACTGTTTGCACTGCGCGACAAAAGGAGGGAAAAAAATCAGCGATGAATTTTAGAGGAGACGGCAAGCTCCGCTGCTACCATCAAAACTGCTGCGCAAACACGCGAGGAGACATATTAATACACCTTATACAAATGCACCAGGCAAGGAGGATGGAGGTTGGGGGATGGTGGGGGGGGGGGGCAGAAAAAATGGGGCCAGTTTTCGCAGACGATGGGATAGCAGACTGAGACAAAGAGATCGGGATACAGAGAAAAGTGGGATGCAATTTTATGAAATAAACGCTCCTTTTTTTCCTCCAAGCTTCGGACGGTTCATGAATACCTCCAGCTTATTTATAGGTCAGCACGAATTTTTTATGAGTCGGTAGATGGGGCATACTCCTGAGAGGTATGTAGAGCCTCGGGGATAAGCGTAGGAGCGCGCGGCAAAAAAAATGGCCCGAGAAACGGACGTAAATGGTATTTACTTCTAACACTTGTATAAGTCGCCATTGCAAATTCCTGCCGTCTAAAAAGGAGCGAAAAAGTATGTCAACATCGTGACTGCACCCCTTTGAGAAACGGCTAGGGCCTCCTCGCTTTCCTTTTTTCTCAAACGCAAATTTTAATATTGTACAATGCTCTTGAATACAATATGCAGAGGAAAAAAATCTATCACCCGTCGCAGATACAGACGTCATGCTTTTTGAGTGCAATAATGCGGCGTCAGGAACATAACAATGCCAGCTGAAATTGCCTTGAACCAACATTGGAAATAATGCTGCGTTGGACTGCAACAAAAAGTTTCAGCATCTATGGGAGAATATATATTATTTCCATGCCGTTATCTTGTGGGACTACTTTGAGAGGATGGAAATATTTCGTTTCTATATCAACATAGAAGGCTTAGAGCAAGTTTAATAGGTAATGCTTTTCTTGCGATGAAGTGACCCAGTTCTCCTATTCAATTTATCGAGGGTTAAAGGAATACGAAATAAGGCGAATATTTCAGGGAACGAATGAAAAATTCTCGGGAATAAAAAAATACCGCGTAGACCGAATCCACATGAACTTACTTGACACATTTCTATGCGAACTGAGTGATCGCTATTCTGTATTTTATTCCTATCGACGCTTTTTCCCCCTTCCTTCAAGAGCAACCGGGTTGGCGGTGACGGATTTGCAGAAGGGATCGATTCCCTAACTCACGGAATCGACGTGGAAAGAAACTCTCGCGATACTCCAAAGAAGGCCGACGCGGAAAGTATTCGGCACAAGTTGGGGATTCATCAATCATTTCCCGAGACGCGAGCGGAGGAAGTTCGAGGCACGCATAAGCATCCGCTAAGTGAATGCATGCATGCATACAAATGGTGGGGTGGGGTTACAACTACTGCAGAAAAGGCGCAACTTTAGAATATGTGCTCTCGTTGCACATAGTAATGTTCGCCATCCATCTGGGCAGGGTGAATCAAGTCCGCACGGCTTCATTTACGGCATGGGAGAAGCATTAAGAAGCTCGACGACTATTCCTTATTTAAGGGAGTACCCGATGTTGCGTGACTGATACACATAACTTGTACACACCCTTCTAGGGATTTCTAATTATGCGAGTTTTGTTCAGCTTCAGCAGCAGTCACGTCCACATTTTACATTAGACCAAACGCATGGAAATTAGATGGAAACTGTAAGTAATAACATCAACAAACTGTATAAAATATAATGCTATTACTTCAATGCCAGCTAAGTACTAACAATACCCCAGATTTGAGGACAAATCAACACGATAAATTCCCCATATCTGATGATAAATTACTTCCAATTACTATTTTCTTAAAAATTAATCAATTCCCCCGTAAAGAGCCTGCCTTTTTACTAATTTTTCATCTCAGAATGCTACCAGACAAACCCAAACTCGCCCTAGAAAAATACCTCAGCGCTGATCCTGCATCCATCTGAGTATACGTCAAGGCAATGAAATTGTACCAGATTTATCTCCACCTATCCTTCCTCACCTTCCTCTGAAGGAGAAAAAAAACTATGTTGTCGGTCGCCTCTTCGAAATATCATACAGAGCCAGAGATATACCACTTTTATTAACTCTTGGGCATAAAAGTGAGATGAGGGCGATTAACCGCCACCCATGCAGAATTTTAGGAATGAGAACTAATAGTTCAGGAAACAGGGAACTTAATTTCACAAGCAATGCAAAATAAATAGTTTGACACACAGTAACACGTACCGGTGAAAAGAAAAGAAAACACTAAAAGAAGAGATTCGATGCAAAAAAATCAATTGAACTGATTTAGAATTGAAATCGTACCCATTAATTTCCAGCATAGTAAAGAAGCAGTTAAACCACAAAGCCATCTGGAAATTGGGAGACATGTCTTCGAAGCATTCTCAAATCAAATGGTTTTCTTCTCCGGCGACTACATTGGTGCATAAAATCCACCCTTCTTTTCACCGACGTCGGATCCTGAGCATTTGGGGACTGGTGACGTGAGAAGTGACGCGCTGCAAAGCACGGAAAGCCAGGTGAGCAGTACATGCGTCACTGGGGGGTTTAAGGGGGGGGGCGTGGGTGGAGGGGGAACTCCCGAGTCCACTCGAGGAGAAAGAGGGATGGGGAAGAGTTCTCTGGGGGGGGGGAGGGGTGGGCATCACCTTCGATGGAGAGACGGAGCCCATCTATATATACACATTAAACTTGCAACGAACTAATGGCCACATAAATGCATTATAAGCAATTCATGAATGAAGAGCAAGGAATGGCGGTGGCAGAGGAAGAGGGGCGCATGGCGCGGAGCGGGGCCAGGGGCAGCTGGATGACGTGGGGAGCCAATGGTGGCTCAGCCGAAGGGCCCTGGCCCAACTGAGGCGATAAATACGCAATGCCTTCTATTAATCACGCATAAATCCCGCCAAATCGCGCACTGAGGAACCTTCAAAGATAAACCCATGAGCACTGCTAGATGATTGCGAGCACCATTTCGAGAGGAAGCCGAGGGCTAAGCAAGGGTCCGCAAATGTGAAAGGCTTTGGTGCGCGAGCCGGAGACGAGTTGACAGTGCACAAGCGACTTTGTCCAAGACTGACTAATGAAAGCAGGATTGAGAGTGGAAGATTTCCCTGCTCCCATGGCCTACGAGCCACCTATAACCACATTGTCCACAGCTACAGGTTAAAGTGAGGGGGAATTACTGCCCTAAGGTATTGATGTAGGAGGGAAGAGCGAAGGTAAGCAAGTAGTATGCACACTGATAAGATACGTAATTCCGACAAGAGAGGGTGAATTGGTGCGCCATACAGTATGCCAAGAGGATAAGCGAGAAGATGAGGAGAACATAGAATTTCAATACTGTTCGGGGAAATGGCAGAAATAATTTCAACTATGCATAAAAATCATAGAATATTCAAAATCCTGATCATCTGCACTTGAGGCACATCAATGAGACTGCAGTGCGTAGGTGGAAGCGTAGAAGAAGAAGAAGAACAGTAAAAACAGGCAGGATTTAGCGACAATTTTATAAAAATTAGACGAATTTATGGAGCCTAACCTCTCTCAGTATTGAATCAAGATATAAATCAGAGAAAGCTCAGCAGAAAAATACAAAAAAATGCATACGAAAAATTCCCTAGTCAAAACAAGAGTGAAAAGTATAGCACACTGATAGAATGTTAGTTCTTCATGAAATTTTGTGTGGAGATAACTTTTCATTTTCTTTACATTTTCCAAGAATTATTTCAAAAATTATAACATTAAGCATAATGTGTTTCGGCTCGTTACAAATCCTTTAGCATAAGTACACTTTAACTCAACCACTATACGAGGCCTGATACAACTAAAGTCCTCATTAAACACATATACAAATTAAGAGAATCGACTCACAAGTATTTTGAGAGGGAAATAAATTTAAGGGAAGAAATAAGGACATTTAGTAGAGCATAAAAATTTTTCTGCTATCGCACTTCAACTTTTAGATGACGTTTACTGCGTAGAGCCCTGGTGGTGTACAAGAAGCATACGGAGACCTGGGAGGGGGCAAGTTTTTTTTTTGGGGCTTGGAGACGGGTATGAAGAATAGGAGGAGGAAGGGGTAGGACACCAGGGACTAGGAGGGGGGAAAGGTGGTAAGGCAAGGGGAAAGGGAGGGAGGCAAGAAGAAAATGACGCCTGGCACACGGGATCATTAATCTAAATACATGAATTATGAAGAATCTTTGGGAAAAATTCAGTCCGTGCGAGGCTGGCGGCATGGGGGTGGGAGAGAGGAGAAGGCTAGCGCTGAACAGGACGGGGGAAACGAGAAAAAGAGACGAGACGGTGGGTAGAGGGCGCTGGGCGAAATTGGTCGAAACTGTGGACAACGAAGAGAAAAAAAAATAGTTCAGGATCCTCGAGTCCATTTTGTCCGCACCTCACGCCTCTTAATTAACGTTCGTCAACGCACTTTTCCGAGTCTTCAATTTGAACAAAAGACGCGCCCGGAGTCATTCAGAGGAGCTCACTCGAAATGAGAGAATAACCAAAGATCTAGGTTTGAGCATCCCATGCGATTATCAGGGCGTGCAATCCAAACGATAGGACAGGATGGAGGAATCTACGTCGACGGTTCAAATAGAGTATGACACCTTTGCAGTTACAATGCAAAGCAGACCCTTTAAAGCGGAACGGACTTAAATGTGCTTAGTGTAAATTTATTCATTGATCCATGGATTGACGAAGCTAGTTTTATTACTGAAGCATTTACTAACGAGTATATTCAGAAAAAATTTTCGGCAGTACATGGCAAATTGTTTCAATGATTTTTTAATCTGTTTAACTTTCACGCGATGAGAAGTCATGCTGAATTACCTACAAATAGTTATCGTAGTTTTGATTTGCATGGGTAAAGACACGAATTCACGGATAAGAACAAAACCATCGCCTTACAGATCGCAATTATGAGATCAGAATATTTACGACTGCAACCACATTCTCTAGTGCCGTTGAGTGACATATATTTGCGAATTAAAACGCCGGGGTAGCATGAAAATAAGGCACTCTTCGAGCCAACGCCCGACAAACAATAGGAGCCCCTACGTAATTACCATAAAACCTTTATCTCCTCCGTATAACTAAAGAGCAAAATGCGATTCGGAAAGGAATGAGAGCAATGATAGGCGAGGGAAAGAACAGTCGATCGCGAGGAAAGAATTCCCTTCAAATCGCACTCGAGCATAACTCGGAGTGGAATTGCGGGCCCAGGAAGGGGCAGGAGATTATATATATATATAGGTACGTACGTACTACGCCTTGCCGAGTGCGCCGGGAGAGGTCGACTTGTGACGGGAGCGGAATTAATATTTCTTCATTCATCAGCCGGGGGAAACTAAGAATAACAGTATGAGCGCTCGGCGGCACAATGGGCATTCCGATGGCGGGGTCAAAAGGTCGATCCGGGGCTCAACTGGGACAAAGTTAGTCATAATGTTAACGACACAATTCCGCGGGCCTCTCTCTCTCTCTCTCGCCGGCGAGGGCCATTAAAAGATCTCACGGCTTGATGGGCTCAATCACTGAATGCACTCCGCGACGGATATGAGCAAATGAAGGAAGCGATGTACTATAGAGGCGCGACGAGAGAGAGGCTGACCGCTACACACGCCAGGACATCAGGCGACAATGCTTGGATGGAGTATAAACGTCGGACGCGCTCGAAGAATGTTCATTGATTTTATCACTGAGAACGGGCAGTACCTACCTACTTAGTTTATCTATTAAGGAAGGCATCATGTGTACGCGGTATTCAAGCTACAGAGATCTCGGTTTAAGGCCGAACATTCCGCAACGGCGTCAAATTCATCAATGACGGCAAGAGGGAATAATTCTTCGATCCATTGTGATATTGGTTCTTTTAGTTAGTCGGTTCGCCAGAATTTTCGGGGAAACCGAAGTAGAAGATATTTCCTGAGCACGTAAGGAAGGCAGGTAGTGTGCATCATCATCGTTTCAGACTGAACATAATGTCACGATACATAAATTTTAAGAAAAATAAAAATTTTATCAGTGTAAATGACAAATAAAAAGGCAATCCTTTCGACAGGAATTGGAATCAATTACTTTAATAGAGCCACACTCACACGTAAATTTCACGTACCTATAGATTCGAGACCTTTTTTCGAAACATCTGGCTTCACATTGCTGAATCAGACGGAAATCTTACGGGTAATTCATTACAATTTTGAGCATGAATTTGCCGCATTGAAATTCAATAACATAGACATAAGATCAGCCGTTTCTATCCACAAAATAGCAGACTTGGATAGGTCTGAGCGGTAAGCGGTATGTCGGATAGAAGGTTCTAAGAAGGAACTTTAAGTCCGTAACATATGGATATTTTACACAAAAAACGTTATTTCTGCCCGTAAATCAACTTAAATCCTCAAGCGAACACCAAATAAAAGCGACCGGATATTATAAAAAAAGGAACCGCACGACCGCGGGGAAGGAGACGATCAGCGGATATTCTTAAGGAGGGACGAGGATCCATTTATTGATTCCGCTAATAAGGCATTACAAAATAGATGGAAAATGCGGAGGAGCCGGAGAGATGCGGAGGGAAGGAAAGGGGAAAGAAATGATATGCAAATTTTACGGATTCAAGGATGCGGTGCGCTGGCGGCGGCGAAAAAGAGAGGGATGAGGGGGGAGAGGAATTTGAGGGGAAGGAAAAGGAGGAGGGAGGAAAGGGGAGGGGGGAGAGGGAGTGGAAAAGGGATTAATAAAAACAAAATCGCATTCTACGTTGCCCCATCCATCACGTGTGCCAACATATGGCCGAGGAACGGGAGCTAGGAGGAGGGGCGGGAGAGGAAGTCGGGGTGGGGGGGGGGGTAGGTTAAGGGGGAGGGGAGGTAAGGAAGTGCAAGGAAGGGGGGAGGAGGGGAGGTTTAAGAAATGGACTGAAAGGAGATGAGACAACGTCCTCCTTAAAGGGACTTGAGGGAAACGGTCTCGATGGGAACTGGACAGACGACTGCAATGTTGGCAACTTCGCGCCAATGGAAAATGGACCGCCGCAATAGGACCCTGTGCGTAGTAAACTACCATTAGTTGTCAAGATAAAACTCTAGATTATACTCGAACAGAAGGTTACTGAACGCCCATCCAAAGATTGATGACCTCCCTCGACGTTCTTTGGGGATGTCGTCGCGTTGCGAGCTAGTTAACGATGACCTGATACACAGAAACCTTCGAACATCCTCAGTTGCAACCTCCTCAATTTAATTTCAAGAGATTGCGGATGAAAAATATTGCGCTACGAGTTGGTAAAAAAAATAAATTCAGTGTGGTTCCTGCTTTGTATTAAAACTTTTTTTTTTCATTACCGTATCATATGTCACAATATAAAATGGAAGATCATTTTCATTTCACACGAAAGAGTATTCCATGCAGTAAATTATTAAGGTATCTTCACACCTAAAAAAAGTACCACCACAGTCTAAATGAGAATAAGATATCGTGACGTCAACAATTTTTCTGATGGAAACAACACTATAGCATGCATTTATACTTACAATCACACATCAGCATATATTCAGTCGTTGGATTACCACTTTACTTTAAAGAAATTGGACCGGAGTGTTTCTCTCGGGATGACAATGGAACTTACCTACAAAGAAAAAAACAGGAGTCGATTAGATTTTAATGCATAAAAGGCTTACAAGAATATAAATTACTTAGACAAAAATACTATGAAAACGTGAAGATGTGTCTAATGTAAGTCGCTAAGCAGATTTTTAAGTTGATATCCAGAGCGGAGCATAAGAGGATAATCATCACTTGGACCAATAGGTATCAACAGCATGGGCAAAGTATTCTTCATGTGTTTCTCTCCCAATGGAAAGAAACTGGGACTCAGAGAAACCGGCTGATTCCTTCGAGCCAAGCACAAAACCCAAGGAGGGAATCTACGCCCTCCTCGAAAGATTATGCACGGAGGACAACCAATATGTGAGCATTGAAATCTCACCTGCAAGACGAGGGGGTTTAAAGCTAGCAGAGGGGAAGATTAAAAGAGTGACCAGAAAAATCCCAATGAGGCCGAAATAATGTTCAAAATACGCTGCTCCGTTGGGTGTAGGAACTATTGTGCAGGGAATAACGCTATGCTCAACAAAGGCGTTTCTCAAACCTTACTACACACTTTTATTCAAAATATTATCGAATGCCAACCAGATTAATCGTTCGGCCGCCTCAACCACATTGTTACCCACCAGAGGCAGAATGACAGGAAACGAAAGGAGAAGAAATGAGATCCGAAAACCATGAGCACACGGCACGCCCCGTAAGTCGGGAGCATCAGAATGAGGAAGAGACACAATAAAATAACAGCTAGGAAGACATGAAATCTGCCCGGTGCCAACCAAGATTTTATCACACAGTGACAGTAAATGGTGCCAGGAAAAAAAGGAAAAACTAGCTCTCGGCTTTCCAACCGGGTGAGAGAGTCCATTACCTCCGTGGCCTCCATGACAACGTGGCCAAAAGTCATGCCTCCGAAAGTCGGACGTAATGAGCTTTCTCACGCTGTTGAAAATCCGAAAGCACTTTATCCTATTAATTCACCGGGAAAGCACCAAATCATTCAACACATTTTCGTACTTTTATGAGGGTTTTGGGCAAGGATGGGATTCAAGCAGTATAGGTGACGCCCAGTCAAAATTACTCTATGCGGGAGCAAAGAGATGTCTTCTAAAAACCTTACGCAAAAAACTTAGCTGGACACATGGATATGAGGCATGATGGCTTCATGAAAACAGTTGCAGAAAGGCAAGTGGAAGGGGAGAACCTAAAGTGACGGCCCCGAATGAGTTACATAGATTATAAAGGATGTAAAAGAGAAGAAATACGTCACTATGAAAAGACTAGCGGATAGGAGAGAGGAATGTATAGCTGCGTAAAACCAACATTAGGATCGTAGACTAATCATGATGATACTCTGCGAGAAATAACACCCGAAGGAAGGGCAGAAGAAGAAGACGGAGTAGAGCCGACCGAATGGGATTCGATCCCGAAAAAAAAATACAAATAGGGCATCGCGATGCAGCTTGTGGTAGGGCACAGGATTGGGAGTGCCTCACGGACCATCCCGCCGCGTATATTTCCGGTCCTATTTTATCCGAGACGGGGAGATGGGTGGCGGTGAGAAGCTAAGATGAGGAAGAAGACACTGAGGAGGGACAAGACAAGAGGAAGTGCCATAGACTGAAATAGAGCCAGACGCGCGGATCGTGCGTGCGATGTGTTGTGGCATGGGATGTGCAACGCCCTAGGAGTGGTGGGAGGGGAAAGGGGTATGGGGTCACTGAGAGAGAGAGAGAGAATAATATCCTTTATATCCTCCCTCTCACCCCTCAGTCAAGGAGGAGGTTCGACGTGACGATGCAGCATGATCGAGAGGGCAACGTCTTACAGATGCAAATATTTTTTTTGTGCGAATAGAATAGGTTTATCCGGCGCTGGATTAGCCGCCATTTCCCTCGCGGGGCCGGGACGGAGGTTCGCAGAGGGGGAAGGGGATGAATAAACGCACGAAAAAAAACACAGTGAGAGCGAACGAAACGGTTTAAATCGTCCTGATTGAGCAAGAGGATGTTGCGGAGAACAATTAAAAGTTGGGAAGATGGATGATGAGGTGGAGTTGGTACGCGCGAAAAACTGTGCAGTACCCTCATAGACGACTTATTCCACAGCCGACAAGAGGAGAGGAAAAAAAAGCTTCATCCAATGAAGCAGAAGACGGGAGAAAAATGGATTGTCACCGTTGCACGCAGTTCCATTTTGCATTGTTTCACGCGAAGAAGTACCATCTGATGATATGTCGTAGTCCTCCGTGGCATTCTTGCTTAGATGATCTGTCCATCTTACGGGTTCTCGCCGCGTTGTTTGTCATAGGGTGACAGAAAACGTGGCAAGGTTTCGCCCTATGACAAACGACGCGGCGATAACCCGAAAGATGAAGAGATCTTTTATGTATCGTATACGCGATAATACAAGTAATATATGACCTTCCGTTACACTAGTTGGTGGAATAAAAATAAATATATTCTACTTTTCTTAGCTATTCAGAAATTATCCTCCGCCCAAGGCTTAAACTGCGTCAATAAGACATCTACCGGTTCCATTTCGCACAACATCAAATGTGTATTACGAAAAGAGGGAAGCTTCTGGATAATTTTCTTGAGAGGCATCGAATTTCATTTACCAGAACCCTAAATAACACAGAAAATAAATAAACCCCTCAACTGGACGGAAGAAAAAATTAGTTTGTCCGAACTTAGTCATAAAATCAACTTTAACGAAAAGAGTAGGTACCAGTAAAAGAGCTGCGGATTATCCGAGATAAATAATGAGTGATGCCATCCATATAGGCAGGTACTGACACAAATTTTACCGAAAGGATCACAAGAAAGGTTAATTTCACCAGGCAGATAATTTCATACCAAAAAAACATACCAAGCACCTGACTGAGGAGGTCGAATATATAATGGTTTGCAATCTGAGCCGTCATCTCCACCTGAAGACACCACCTGCAGCGTTCATGAAACTGTTTTCATGCAAAAAACACATACAAGGGATGCCTGCGAATACATTTTGAATATGAATACTAGCATTTTATAACACAGTAAATGCGAGGTAAGAGCCAGGAAAATCCCACTGTCCCACGACAGTAGGGAAAAATGTAGTCCAATTATAGGCGGGCCTCGAGCGTGGAGAAGTTTAAAGAAACGGCTGTTTTTGAAGGCATCCCGTCAAAACAGCACTTGCAACTGATCACCGAGACGCATGTTGGAAGAAATTTATATCGTAAGAGAAGTTAGCGCAGGAGACAGGAGTCGTTTGGGAAGGCGAGGAGATGGATGGCGTTAGTTTTGCGTTCGGGTTTTATTCACGAGTCTGCCGATGACAAAAGAGCCGCGATGCACGGGGAACGCTTCGGGAGAGGGTGGGGTTGCAATAACTGGCGTATGTGACCTACTCTAGCGGAATTTTGCGACGCGCAGATTTTGTGATACCTCTAAGCCGGGTTCTGCTTCAACGGAGACTGAACGCTGCACTGAATTGCTCTGTCAGTGCTGTGTGGTAAATGGAATTAATCCGGGAGCCGAAATTGACAGGATGCGTAAGACAAAGTTTAGCTCGAGGAACTGCTTTGAAATAACAAAAGGATTCAAAGTAAAAAGCTGAGACTTCACGAGGGCGGACTGAGGATACTAGAAACAAGATAAAATAAACGCATTAATGAACGAGTTTTCCGAGAGCATAAAATTAATCATAAATGGCTCATAATCACACGAGTAATGAGGAAACAAGCAATAAAAGACATAATATGGCGGGATAGACATGATCGTATTACGCATCAATGAAAGGGTTGATGACCAATGAGTTTATACTACTCATGAAAATTGAAACTTCCACAATTTATTATACCTGAACCTTGAATGATGACTACTCCCCAGATCCAAGTAAAAACATAAAAAATAATGAAATTCCACCACGAAAAAAACAATTTAAGCGACAAATTTGACAAGAATATAATTATTATTGTATAGCATGTAATTCATGAATTACTAATTTCATAACTTTAAAGCTTAATATAATACAGTGACTTGTAGTTAAAGTAAGATGTTAACTTATTGAATACTGAGTTGAAAGGCACGATTTTTCATTTCGCAAGTAAGGTGGAAACTTTCCACAAAAATACACTTTTAAACGAAAATGAACAGTCCTCAAGAAAGCGACTCGATGAGAAGATAGCGGCTCCCACACTAAGCCAATCCGGAAAGGGTGCAGCGAGAACGTTTCCTCTCCTCGAATGCGAGGCACACGGGTGTCCCGATCGTCGCCAAGTTTTTCGGAGCTCATCGCAAAGGGTGGAGAGATGCGGAGGGGTTGGACGTCTGCATCCGTCCCCGTGCTAACTACGTAAATAAATAAATGAGACGGGGGGATTTGAGGTGCGCGACGAGGGGGGAGGTGTATGGTCGGAAGAAGGAGACCGGGAGGGGTGGGGAAGTTAAATAAAAGAGGGGGAACAGGAGCCGTTGAGGGGTTGATACAGGCTTAAACCACTTTCGGCCATCAGCCGCACTCATCAACTAAGGATCAAACTTATATGGTCAAAAGAGGTCATCCATGAGTAAAACAGATTTTACTGCAAAAAAATTGGAATGATAGCACCTTTTCTGTTTCACAAGTTATCTTTGCACTGCTGACAAGATTGTAAATAAACTTTATGTCTCTCAGAATAATATCCGTTATTGTAAGTTTGCTGTCACCAGTCAGTTAAATTTTGTTCGTTGGCAACTCCGCCACTGGTATTTGTTTTATTTCTCAGAGTTGCCTTTATTCCACGTATGATTTGTTGTTCGTAAGTAAACTTAACTTAGTGAAAGTGGAATAAAATAGAAAAAAAATTAAAAAAAATTCATTCATCATCATTACATCACTTACTAGACATAAGTTACAGCGAAGAAAATTTTCATAAAGGGCTGGTTCAATAATATTATATTATTGTCAATTTTGATCGAGCTTGAAAAATAAAGAGACCTGCAGTTTTCCGTTCCGCCCCCTACATCAAAGGCGACTCGCAGGGAAGAACAGACGAACTTAACTCTTTCGCAGATATGTTAATGACGTCGCGAACTCACGATCATGTCGTTTATCGTCCTCTCAACTAACCTGCCAAAAAATCTGAAGGAGTCGACGTTTCGTCACGGATAGCATGAGAAGCAGGCCAAACAAAGGCAAACATACGGAACGCTAAATTTCAAAAACCCAATAAAGACGATCAAATATAATAGGTGAAATAACTCCTTAGGTGCTATATCTTTTTTGGCAAAAAATTGACCAGGTAAAAAAAAATAACGCTAAAGTCATGGGAAATTCGGCAGTTCTGATCTCAAGACTCCATCTCATTAGTCAAAAATCCTAATATTGATAAAAAAAAGATCAGGTAATGATGAGTTTAAAGCAATCAGAAGACATGTTGTGAGCTGTTTAGTAAAATTAGAGGGGGAGATGACACGATATTTTGTTTGTCATTCGATATGTTGTCCCACGATATCTCTCCGAAAAAAGTCGAATCTTAAGATTGGTTTGACGAAGCTCTCCATTCCTGTCACCTATCCTCTAGGTTTCCATAGCGACGTATTTCTCCTCTTCTACATCCTTTATTACACATCCTATAGATCTCATCCGAGACCGTCCCTTGCCCTTCTACCCATCCACTTGTCCTTCTATGACTGTTTTCACGAGGCCATCATGCCGCCTCAGGACTTCGCCGCGAGGAAAACAAAAACGAAGATGTGCAGCTCTCCCGCTCGGGAAAGAGAGGCGGAAACGGAAAGTGGGCTGGAGGAAGACGTGTGGGGGCGCGGGCGTCCTCAGCGGTTGCCCACCGCGCCGAATGCGTCGCTGCGTGCTTCGCGGGGGGGAGGGAGGGAATGACGGGCCGGCCGAGGAAGGGGACAGCGGCGGCGGCGGAGGACAAGACGAGGTGGCGGTGGACCCCGCCAACGGAGGACGACGGGGGTGGAGGGTCTCCGGAGGCTGGGGGGGATGGGAGGGGAGGGGAAAAAGTGGTGGGGGACTGGAAGTGAGGGAGGGGGGGGACGAGGTGAAAATGTATAATGCAGGAGAGGAATGGCTGTGGATACTGAGTGACCTGCCCACACACCAAAAACCCTTCGCGCTCTCTTCTCCAAAAACTCACCCCCTCTCCTCCTCTGTCTCGGATCCTCCCTTTTACTCCTCTTCGCTGCTGTTTAAAAATTCCCCTTGGACGGGCAAGGGGAAAGGGGAAAAAGGGGCGATGGGGTAGGGAGGGCGAGAAATACCGGGTTAGGGTGTATGGCAGTGGTAATCCATTGGGGAGGAGAGGAAAAGCTAAGAGAGAGGACAGTGTGAACGTGTTTGTTCGATAATATTGTACATACTTCAATAACGTGAATTCCCACATTAAAAACATAAATAAAAGCATAAGAACAGTACAGGTATTCTTTTCAAAATCACTATATTCGTGGGTGCTATCAGTTTCACTAGCGAAAGAAAAGGAATTTCAGATTCTAAGGTAGAATAATATTTCGCATCGCATAAAAACATTTTAAACAATTAAAACCATGCAGAAGTAACATGACATACTTTATACTGCTTATTCTTAGATTAATTCCATATGATGATCTAGAAAGACCTGGCCAATGAGTTTTTCGACGACATAATAAAAGAACAGTAGGCACGGAGAATCTTGATAAATGGTAGAATAAATTTAAGCATTTAGCTATTCACGAAGTCATAAAATATGTAATCCTTTATATTTTTTCAACTTTTTTAACACGAGAGGGCCTTCGTTATAATCAAGTTTCGCCAGATAATATATTTAGAAAAATGTTCTTTCGCGGAATTTTTATACGCTATTTAACGAGCAGTGTTTTCCAAATTTATATAAATATCTCGTACCGTTACTTATAACGCGAGAGGGTTATGCGGGAGGATAGGAGTGCAGAGAGAGAGATTAGGTAAACGGGTGGCAAGCGGTGCGGGCGGACAGGGGTGGCCAGCGGTGGACGGGGAGGGCGCCACGGCCAGGGGTGGGAGACGGTGATGCGAAGGGGTTGAAAAATTGGAGGAAACGAGACAGTGAGACGAGATCCAGGGGTGGCGGTGGGTTAGCCAGGGATGGGGGAGGGGGGGTAGAGGCGAGAGAGAGAGAGAGTGCTGATAAATAGTTGCATGAATGGAGGTTTCAAGAGATTGACGAAGGCAGAATATTTATAATCCTTTTTATTTTTTCAACGGTCATTTTTAAGTCGTCGGGATCCCTTTTCGGGGGTGGGGGGGGGGGGTTTCCCAAAACCCTGCCTCCAAACCCTTCTAAAAACCCCCGCACCGCCGACTCGTCCACCTCCTCCCCGGGCCCGACCGCGGTGAATATAAAAATATTACAGAGAGTGACAAATGATGGGAAGGTAACGCATGGAAATCAACTTATTTCCTTGTAGGAGAGAGAGAAAAAGAGGTGGCGCTCACTGTATTTTCTGCGACAAATAAGGACTCCTTTTATTTCACCAACGTCCTAATGGCACCGCGGAGTTCTTTATTTTTTTTTTCATTGAATATAAGACCCGATGAATTATGACGCCGATTCGTTACTCCTTTCATTCAACGACAGTGATCTAAATTAATTGCAGGGGTCCAGTAGTTGGGATAAGGGTATTGCTGGGGCTACTAGCGATTCATTCGCACGAAACTCTTTCCATCATGGTCTATAAGATAAACTGTTGATTGCGCACTATAATTTAAGGATGATATGCGCTAGTAAAATATCTTGAAAGTGCAAAAAATCTAATTTTCTCGACGCACTGCGTTCACCTTCGGGAGTAAATGATAGAGAAGTACTGCGACAATCATCAGGCACCGGAGCTAAATATAGCCCTGAAGTATGTGAAAATATACACAGAATAATGAGCTGCGTTCGGTGGGGCAGTCTCTCACATGATAAAAAGGAATCAGATGAGCTTTATCATCTGCATCCGCGGAGGCCTTAATCTCGAGAAGGTGAGTTATCCAGGGGTCACAGCACGTATCTTTCTAAATGAGCCGGAGAGATAATTCCAGCCTCTACTGACATCGGCCGGCGGTCATAAAGAATAGATAAAAAGGGACCCAAACCTCCCCTTCCCACTCTCGCCACGCGGAAAAAAAATATATATACCCATACGAAGCGGTGGATGGGCGAGGGACGTATAATTTTTTTTCTCGGGGCTTTACTGCGGAAAGATACAAAAGCAAAAATAGCGCGCGACAACGATGATATCGCTCGGGAAGGAAAATTAAGGATGACACAAATTATTTCATTCGGTTTTAAAGGACGGAAAGGGGCGCATGAATTTTTAATAGCCGCGCGAGACTACTTCCCCCAAATGCTTCAGCATGCGTTAGCGTCGAGCCGGTGGTGGAAGTACTTCGTTCAAGAAAAATACAGGGTGCCTTTCGAGTTCATAAAGAATGAATCGATTTCGATTGTTTAAATATTTAAATATGAAAAAAAACATGCAATTAAATTTGCACAAAAAATTGCTCATCGAGCTTTTCTAAACACCAAGTACAATTCGTTCCATGTATCTCCATTGAGATAAACGGAGTATCCTTGTGATTCTCAACTTCATCTCACATCGGCAAGGCCTTTCCCAATCACTGCTTGCATAACTGCTCTCCTCGGTTGAGTGGTTCAGCCAGGAAGAGGACCAAGCAAAAATTGAGGAGTTTATTTTTATAGTGGGGCCCTGATCGATTAAAACTTGTTTAATGTTTAATAGTAAAGATTTTTTAGAAATATCAGCATTCTCATAGGGATACCTAACAGAAAGCATGTGGCGAGGAAGGAAATTATCGGGGATTCACCGTCCCCATATATTATCAGGCTTTCATAAATCCACGTAGGTCTCTGAAATTTATGCAGAATAGACAAAATTATTATTCACACACTAAAATTGTTTCATCAGTAAATTCATATTTTTCAAGTCACAGCTATCATGGCTCACAATATAGCAGTACTTTCACGGATTGGAAGACCGAATATTTTATGTCATATACTTATTATCATACCACCGAAATCAGCAATTTACTGGTCCTTCGTGGGGTTTCCAACATGTTCACAATTCAACGTGCACGAAAATTCATGCCCTGGATAGGGTCAACCAATCCAGGCTGGCCTCGAACAAGCGGGCATTGGGTTAGCGAGGACTCCACCCAGTTGTCACCTCGGCCGGCAAAATTTTTAAACGAATTTTAGCAAAAAATTTTCAAACTTACAAAACACCGAATTCAAATGAACAGCACCGAAATAGATTTCTAGCTACACGTCGGCCATGTAGAGATAGAAACCAGACGGACTAATATACTGGTGCGGTGGCTCAAGGGAGAGAAATGCGGAGAGAGAGATAGGGAAAAGGAGCACGTGATTATACGCCATAGGGGAGCTTCCTAGCGCACTTGGGGTGAATCGTCTTGGTGGGGATAAGGGAGGTTGCACAGCCAAGGGGATGAATGCAAAATTGGCACGGACGGGCAGCGGGAATGCGGCAATAACTACAATGTATTATACAACGCGCGTTGCACAAACGCCACAGCCGCTCTCCCGGTGCATAATGCGGCCATTTACACGGGGTTAAGGTGCCCCCGCGAATACGAGACCGGAAGGCGGCAGGCGCGAGTTTTGCATCCATCGACGCGAACTTGGTAGCCCGACGGATATTTATATATTTACATTTTTTTGCGCCGCGGCGGCGATGACGTCTTCAGGGTGGAGGATGGATGGCTTCGAGCAGTGGGGTGAATATCCTTCGCTCGAAGGGGAGGTTAGGGGAGGTCCGATGGTTGGGGGTGGGGGAGTGCAGAAGAATAATGAAAAAAAAGAGGAGACCGAATATGTGAAAAATGATCGGTTTCTTGGTTCAATTTTCCAATATTCGGGAGCGCACTAGAAAAGAATTGAAGATACCGAGCATGATTTTAATCCCTGATTTAGGGCCAATACGCACACTAATCAATGCAAAAAAATGCAACGATGCCAACTCGAGGGGTTCTTAGGGTTTATGTGGTTCATCAGGAGATTTTTCATGATCTAAACATTGCCTGGAAAACATCTCAAGTCCGGGATTTGTTGGAACATGATTAATATGATAAAGAAAGGACTCCGAGAAAAATTCGAATCTCGTTTCCTGTATCCGATGCAGATCAATATGAGAGAGAAAATCCTTCCATAGAGCGTTTTGTGATTTACTTATCTGTTTCCTTGGTAATCATATTATAGTTTCTGTCCTCCTTAAATCCGTCCTAAAGAAGCGAACCAATACGTAGGTGGAGGAAAACGAAAGAAAAGAAAAAAGCAAAGGTAGAAAGGAGCGAGAAAAAAAAGGACAGGGAACACCAAAGGGTACGCAACTGTAGAGGTATGGGGTGGAGAAGGGGGTTTGAAGCGAGGAAACGCGGAAAGAACTTGAGAGAAAAAGGCTGAAGAGAAGAAGTACAAGTGGAAAGCAAGACGGAGCCAAGCGATGGGCTCCAACACGGAAAATGGAGTTTCGGCAGAGAACGCGCGAGGAGAAATGAGAAATAAGGCTGGAGAAAAGATGAAGTAATACCGAAGGACTGAATTCACCACACACACGGTAAAACAGAGAACAAGGAGAAACCTAGGGGCGGGTTTTCTAGGATGAAAAGGGGCTGGCAAAGAGGTGAAGGCCGGGAGGGAGGGGGAAGACGGAAGGTTAGACTCTAGCCTAGAGGCCGCTAGAGGCATAGGCGAGTCCAAGAAGGCAAAAGGGTTCGGAGGGCGAGAGGAAAAGCGAGACATGCACGTAAGATATCATGTGCGACACAGAGCGCGAACGGGAGTCAACAGCACTATGGGGTGAGGGAGAGGAGGCGGGGGGTGAGTTTTTAATGGGCGGAGAAGGGAGGGGGTGAGATAACATATGGAAAAGGAAGGCAGAGGGCTAACACATGTACGCTGGAACACATACAAGCGCCCTCTTCACAACCCCCTCATCCCACCCCCACGAGCCCTCCTTGCCCCCAACCCATCCCCCACCCCTCCTCTGCCTCACATCCCTCGAACCCAACCCCCACCCCCACGCGGAACCCCCAAGCACTCGTACAAAAGCCTTATGCTCACTCCCTCACACGTACATGTATAAAATATGGACTCAAAAAGTCGAATTTTTTATTTATGCATGGCTTGGAAGCCGCAAGGTTCATTGCAGTGAGCGGACTCCAAACAAAAACACTGCAGAGAGGGTGGGTGGGGGGAAGAAAGGGCGGGGAACGGAGGGGTAGGGTTGAGAAGAGGACGAAAAGAAAACGTTGAAGGGGTGGAAGGCGAAGAAATCAGCCCCGGATGCCACGGCGAGAGGAATGGCGCCCGGAAGAAGCGGTGAACGCCTAGACATAGACACATTATTTTCATCCCTCCGTGCAATGTGATCAAATCATCCTGATTTAGTTTAAATAGTATGTTAATTAGATTATTTCCTTACTCCCTCAGCTAAGCTCTCCTGAGTAATCATCCCCAAAGTCTGATTTATTTTACAAAATTATATCGGATAGATTCTTTCACAGAACTTCGTAAAGCCAACGTCGTATCCTAACACCAGAAATTAGACCCAAATCTCGTTGCAAACACACACTCTACACCCATCTGCAAAGTACTTTTCCCAAAGTGCACAGATAGATAATGATCCCATGGGTCTGATTTTATTTCATAAAATCATATCTCTCTGATTCTTCCAAGATAGATAACAAGAATCTTTTAGCATTACATGTTTTCCACCAGAACAAAATGATGGTAATAAAAATTTGGCTATAATATAAAACCTTCTAGTTTCCACTTCCTATCTGCTGCTACAACTATAGCTGAAATTTACATCCAGGCGTCTAGAAATTCAAGCTAAAGACGGATAGAGAACATAAATTCCATACAAAATGCACATCTTCACCTCCTCCAATTTATTTCTTTCGTTTATTTCCATCAGGAGCGCGTATTTGATCGACGGGCAGAATATGTTTGAGTCGGAAAAAATGTACCAGATAACTGTGAGCTCAATCAAAATAAATAATTTCAAAGTTTTCAGATAGCATTACAGCAATTTAAAGACCATGATTGAAAATAATTGACAGAATAAGTTGAATGAGTAAATGTGAAGCATATTCCGAACAGCTGGCTTTAAAAGAAAACTAGAGGAATGGGAAAAGAGAAAATGTCGGCAACGTTGGGTCCAGTGCATAATCGGCCCGTTTCAAATATTACCGACATCTAAACGAAGTTATCTGCCAAGGAGCCAGTCTGCGGGAAAGTGGGGCCCAATTATAGCCTATCACGTGCGAAACTAACCTGGAAAAAGGACATGTATCGCGGCGGAACGTCCCTGAAAATGTATACTTAATGCGGAAGGAAATAAGATTAGGAAAATTTGGAGACCGGGAAAGAGGAGAGAGATTAAGGGAATGTATAGTACGCATATATGCTTTCGGAATATCCAGGCCATTAAAATTTTAAATAACGTCCCTCGCAGTATCGGTCTCGACCCTTTTTCCTAAGTCTGAATCACCAGAAATTGGCGGGCTTTCCGGGAAGGGGCTTAATCCAAACTAATATAACATCTACAGCAGTTATGAGCGGCAGAAAATACCCCTCCGATGGACTTTGGAATTCGAAAAAAATTACCAAAATGAGGCCGAATTAAGAATTGATCGATTCTCTCTAATCGCTCGACCAATCGAGATAACGGGATGTTTAACAAAATCACGATCTTTACACTAATGATTTAATTAAATGTAGGAAGAATTAAATGAAGGAAGAAGGGATGACTCGGGCGAGGAGAAGGGTACTGGCTGGTAGCAAAGGTCGAGAATTTCTGAGAATGAAAAGAGTATCCCCCGCGAGAAAACATCAAAAAACATCAGCGTGCGTAATGAAGGGAAAGCGAATTGCCAATAGAAATCGTCATGAATTTTAAGCGCCACGGTTCGGAGAGGCCTGAAAATATTGGAATCGCAAGCCTACGTTAAATAAGATTTTACCCCGAATGATGCTCATAAATGAAAAAGCAAATGTGTATAGAAACTTGATAAAAACAGTCACTGCTCTTCAGGCTTGACACTTTTTCCGGAGAGAACGCACCTTGATCATAGCATTCACAAAAATCAACAATCAGAAAATACATGAAATAGAGAAGATAACGATAAATCATGATCAAAATGCATGAAGAACTTAATTAGGCACTATAATCTCCGCCATGCATAAGAAATGCATCGTAAAAAACAAGGTTATATAATAGGTGTGTGAGTTCCACCTAGGTTTCGAAGTTAGTTTTCACGATTTCGTGGTCAGAAAATCACAAGCAATCCTCGAAACAATTCCTTGCACTACGCAACTATACAATACAGCGCAATATTAGCTCCAAATATCGTTATCGAAGCTTATTGGCGCAGAGGTAAGAGCAGCAAAACTCGAAATCCCGTGATAACGGAATTTCCGGAAACTTGCATCCCAAGTGCCTCACGAAATCTCTGGAATATAGATTTTGTTGGAACGAAAACGGTATTACACCCGACTGCATTGGCCTAGAAGAGTAAGAATTTTCGAAAAAAATGCATGATTTAAAACGCAGAACGATACAATTCCGCGATAGCTGATATGCTCCCCCTGATATCATAAACCGTGAGGGGTACCCGCAGCCCGAGGGAATTAATGATGGAGTTCACCGTTGTTCGATTTTGTTCCGTTCACAATCGTCTGGATGAAAAATATACGTGCTCGTGGCAGCATTAACTTGTTTTTATAACAAAATGTTGCCGGGGAAACAATAAAGCCTGGCAGACGATCGCAACGCACATTCGATGAAAAATCTGAACAGACACCGCCAAGTATGAAAAGCAGAATTTCCATTTCCACGCAGGAAATACTTCCTCTTTCCGACACAATAGCCACCACACCTTCCTCGCAGTAATACGGAGAACGGAAAAGGGAATGGGGTGAAAGAAACAAACCTATCGGCATCGCGCCAATTCAACCCGAGAACCAGGAAACAAAAGGCAAATATAAAATGCGGGAAAAGAGAAAAACATATTCGACATTTCTGAAACGTATAGTTTTGTTCCTTAATTTGCAACCGTAGCCGCCAAATGCTCTTAGGCATTCTCGATTTCCTAGAATGCTGCGTGGGTGCATTCAAATAGCAATTTCGAGCACTTGAGCCTAAAGTATTTGGTTTATATGCCCTTTGTCTAACTTTGACGCAGGCACGTTATTACGGCTCAGGACTGCGTACAGGAGAACTATATGGGAGAGGGTGAGGACAATATAATCGACTGAAAAGTGGCAAACTATAGTCTCCAACTAAAGAATGAAGAGGTTAATGGAAAAGGTGAAGAATCGCTCATGTTATGGATACATTGCACATAATGACCCCCAGGACAAAGAATGAATCTGGATCCACAAAAGTACACCTGTAGATATAATTTCCATATGGCAAAATCACTGAAAATGATCCTAGAACCAGTGTGGGTAAGCGGATTTGATTATAAATGGGACAAAGAATAAAAATTGACCATTAAATCGGAATAAAATAACTATCAAGGATAAAGTAACGGCCCTCATATATAAGTGAAGCAACTTCATTTACTGAATTATTACGGAAAATGTGATACTATGAATAATTATCAATCAATGTTATTCCAGAACGTGGCCGTAACCAGACCTTTGCGGCAGCACTGTAATGGATTTAATCACTAAGCACAGATAATATTGTGGTCCCCTTCTCATTAAATGAGAAAATTAAGTAAAAACGAAAAGTAACTAGCAAGATAAGGGAAGATCCCAAATTGGTCAACAAAACAAACAGAATGAGTGAAAGAACATCCCCACTGCTTTATGAATGGGATTTGTCCCAGTCACTCACTACTATAATTTTTACTACACAAGTTCACGACAGTTTATGAAGATACTACTAATATGAAACGATATAACTAGACCTTTACAATAAGCGGTAAATTTCAGCCGAATGAAGACGAAGGAAATCCTCCAAACTACAGGCAAAATTGTCGCTACTCATCAGTTATGTGCAAAACTTCCGCAAGGGAGATAGTTCATGCACTTCTGACAGTTTGCCACCGAAAATAGGGCTTGCTGGAGTACAGGGCATCTAGCTACTCGCCACACGTGCGCCTCGCTCTGGGATAGCCAAGCAGGGCATCTCCGCGATTGGATTGGGGTGAGATTCGACACGGGATGGGGCCAGCCTCAAAGGCCTTTGACGAGACGGTATCTGCTCCCGCGCAACTGGGCGGTCCTCCGAGGCACGGGGTCATGTCCGCCCGCGAAGGCACAAGCTCATTAGCGGCGAACGGGAGATGGCGACGGGGACGAGACACTCTGCCTCGACTGAAATGGACCGTGTCCGGTGCAAGGGTGCGGCGTGGGTGGCGCCGCGCGAAGGTGCATACAACAAAGGGAGATGCGGCGAGAAAGGGACGCACGTGTGTATAGGCAAAAAGAAAACGCGATCAGAGGACAGCGTCGGACTGGCACGAGAGGATGAAGGGAGTAGGCAAGGGAGGTTCTGGGAACTTACCCACAGTGGGTTGACGAGGGTGAAGAGAGGGGCGATTGAAGATTGCGGTGTATGATAGAAAAGGTTTGGAGTAAAGATAGGGCGAGTCCAGTATTTCAAGCTAATTCTAAAAAATCTTTGCTTAACAAAACGACGCAATATACCATAATAAAGAGTAAAAATATGTATGAAATCGAAATCGATTTTTCAAGAGGAATATAAGGTCCCGATGCTCCGCACCTTCCATTTTGAACCGCATCAATGAGTAGTTGGTATTGTCAGATGAGTCTCAGGGAGGGGGCGAACTGTTTTTTTTTTTTACACCCATCACTTAATCCTTCTGAGACATCGTCGACCAAAAATTTCCTCTTTATCAGGTCGGCCGAGAACTAAGCTATGCCTAAGTTGCATTATCGATTAACAATCATATGTAGCAAGAATCATGCCGATGACATACAGATGATATCAGACGAGAAACAAAATTTGCAAAACACATGAATAAATTTGAAAACCCTCGTGCTGGACCCGGGTGCGAGTCCAGGACAGGTAGTTAATTTTTCATCCGTGGTACTATTACAATCAAATAACTTCGTGAAGTTAAACCGCTTTCTCGCAGATTATTCTTAAATTTTTAATGCTCAACAGAATTCTACAGTCGCAGAGTGACAATGGAAAGAAATGGTCTCGTTCACAGTTCGGGCTCCGGAAGGGGTGGAGAGGCAAAGAAGGGTCCTAATTCACAAGCCGCCCGCGTCTATGGACACTACCCTTTGGGCACGCTCTATCACGATCAATAACCGCTTAACAACCAAACTCATTTTCTTTTCATCGAATTGGAAAATAATTGAATTTGCGACGGAAACGATGAAATGTTGCCAACATCCTCGCCGAGTTCAAACGGGTGACGATGCAAAAAGGGTTTCTCGTCCTCTTTTTTTTAATTCCCTAATTTTTCTTTTTTCGCTCTCACAGAAGGGAGAGGGAAAAAAAATTCGCGGCGGTAGAGAAATCAAATAAAACCCAGGAATGTCGTGTTTTCCTTCCATTTCTTTCCTCCTCCACCTCCACTCAGCTCCTCCACCCATCCCTGTCTCCCTCAGCAACTCCCTTGGAGTTAGTTCTCCTCTCTCCCACCCCTTCCGTCCACTCCAAACTTACCCCCCTCCCCTAATCGAAACCATTCCCTGCTCAACCCCCTTGCCCCCCCCAAAAGTCCGAATTTCAACCTCCCTCCCATTTTAACCCTTCCCAAACCGACCAGCCGGTCCCTCATACGCAGCACCCGATCGGCCTCGCTGAGTGCGACTTAATCTGCTTCCATCCCCCAAGCAAATATAAAATTAAAAAACGTCCGCCAGGTTAAAAACGATAAGAAATCCATGTTTTAAAATCTGCTCCTCTATTCCGCTCCCACATCGCCCACTCTCTCACTCTTTCACCGCCTCTGCCGACCCGGATATAAATATGATACGGACATGAGCATATTTCATATTTATATATTATTAATCCCGGATTAATGGATTGGATTTATTTTCTACCTTTACCGTTCCGTGGCTGGATGAAAAGGCAGCTCGGAAAGGACATGGATGAGTATCCATGGACCGTAGCGAAAGCATGTTAGCGAAAAGACCTCTGGAAAGCATCACCAAGGAATCAATACTCACTCTGAGCATAAACTAAAACCACCACCAAATGTTCGTCTTCTTTGGATATCCAGCAGTGAATTAATGGTTACTTTCACAAGATAATAGTCAAACCTCTATCTTAAGGAGTACATACAAAATTACTATACTATAGTTTGCACGAATGCTTCGACCTCTTTGTATTGAGGATTGCCAACATCCTCGCCTATTGCAAAACACTAACTTAAGCCACCATAAGAAACAAGCTCAATTACAATCAAAATATAATCTTTGCCCAGCTCAGAGAATTTAGGAAGCAAGAAAAAGACACCAAGACACAATTACGCTGTAATGCGTTTAATAAAACCCCAATAAACACATAGTACTGACTCAGCCAATACAATATGAAAAATTTCTAATGCAATTAAAAATCATGACATGTGAATTAAACAATTAGTAATATTCTAAAACCATTCTATATTCTAATTAATTTTCCCAATCGGTTTCAACATATATATGCCATTAACAAGGGGTCCAGTAATTCAAACGGTGATATTAGTGTCAGAAGAAAGGGTGACTGCCATTTTTTTACATTCAGGACCTTTAATCACGACCATGGAAGAGAGAAAATACAGTTCATGGGCCCAAAAAGGGAGCCTTACCGAACAGTTAACCCCTTTACGAATCGGTTAAGATGCGGCGCGTAGGGTGTGGATGAATATGCGACAACTTCACGCGGGGAGGGAGCTTAGAAGATGGGAAGGGACCATCCATCTCGTCCCAGAAGGGAGTGGGGGGAGATGAAATATTCTTTTCATTAAATTCCGAAGGTGGCCGGAATAATGAAAAATAGCCGCACGGCGGAGGTGGGGTTGGGGGGAGGGCATTCTAGGCTGGGGAAACTCTTCCGCACCACTCCGACTGGACAGAGCTTGATGGGCGCAGGGGGGGGGGGGGACGCCAGGAGTCAAGGAGAAGGGAAAGAAAGGGGCTGGGACGTAATGGAGGGGCGAAATGAGACCCTAAACCCACACACACGTTCGAGAGCAGAGGTGCCGAGGACAAGTGGGATCTTCCGAAAAACAAATGAAGTCGCACAGAGCGTGTCACTTTCCTCCCTCCGTTCCGAGATTATCACGCGTTCCCACCGTCGGCACGGGAAGGAGGGAAGATGATGAAGCGATGAAGTATGTGGAGACGGGTGAAGTTTTTGTCGCCCGCAGGAAGGAACACACTGAACTGCGCGAGATGGAATGATGACTCCCTATCCTCAGGAGAAGAAGGGATATTACAAAAGACGTACTAAATGCGGTGGTTAATGAATATAGAGGAAGCCTACGGACGTATATTTTCGAATTTAAAACTTACACACTGATAAGATAATTATGAGTCGCCAGCAAAGTTGGTTGATTACTGGACACCTACTAAAGATTAATTAATTCAAAAAATGTACTTCTCTCCCATTCAGATTCATTAGTTTCTTAGAAAACATTCTGGCCATACAAGACTGGGCATTCCATAATATTGGTGACCCACATTCAACGGTGCGTTAACATTTATGCGTTACAAGGTGATCTTGAATGATTTGAGATTTCTCGGGGAAATTGAGCCCATAATGTTTAAGATGACCAACTTTTGACAGTGGCACTTTAATATTTGGTCATATTACTCCGCATAAAATTGAATAAATATTAGAAAATTGGAGAATTCTATCGCTTTTAAGTTGCGGTACAACTAGGTTCATTCAGGACAACCTATTTCATGTAATAGAACTGATAATGCGATTGGCCGATACCGACTACATCTCAATTAAAAAACACTATTATTATTGTATTCCACCGATTTAGGTAGGTTTCCATGGAGGACTAAAGAAGTGATTTGGGAGCATCACTTTCCTTCCAGCGCTGCCTTCTTCAATTCACTGTAAGGCCTACTCCATTTCAATCTATCTAAAACTCCTATTCTTTTCCTTCCCCTGCCTCGTTTCCCTAACATTCTACCCTCTAACACCATTTTCAACATCCCCTCCCCGCTAAGTATTCGCTACATCCATACATTCGGTCTCCTCTGTACTTCATCTAAAAACTGCCTCTCCTCGCCAACCATATCCAGCACTTCGTCGTTCCTTTTCCTCTCCGTCCATTAAAAAACACTAGATATGTGAAATTTTCAGTCTCTTTATTAATAACGAAAAAATCAACTACGCCCATACCGAGTCAATCAGTTTCACGAAGGGTTGGGTGGCGAGGAAAGAGAGAGGATGGGGTCAAAGCAGGTGGTGACGTTTGACAACTGATGCTTTTGTCACCGGACGAAAGAAAGGACACCGGTCAGAAGGAAGAAAGAATTCATACCAATACACGGGTACACATTTTTACGCGATCGCGGCTCGCCAGAGTTCTCGCCGGTGGAGAAAATAATAATTTTCCCTCCATCCCTCCCATATACCGAAAGCGATGCGGAGAAGGAATTTGGTAGAAAGAGACAAGAGGGAGAGAGAGAGAGGAATGAAGAGAGGGTACGGATGCTTGAAGAGAGAGAGGAGAGACAGCGAGAGGAGAGTTTAGAGCAGATTACGCCCTTCCGGAGAACAAATATTTGGACCGAATCCCACGTTCCAAATCGCCCGACTGCGGATGGGTTCGGCTACGGAGGCGTAAAGAGGCTTAAAAGGTAAAGAGGGGAGTGGTCGGAGGGTGGAGGGGAGGGGACCGAGACATACGGGCGGGCATGATGACGTGAGGGGGGGAAAGGGTAGGAAAGAACCGAGCGCAGAGAAGCTTGGGCCGTCGTCGCTTGAATGCGTGGACGAGAGGACGGAAGGCGTCTTTACAAGCGCAAACACACGTTTCATTTATTTTCACGTTAATCGCTCCGAGGATTTTGTCGTTTTTCGGCAAAAAAAATATGAAACGCCGAGGAAATAAAAACGGAGAGTGGGGCGGGGGAATGGAGCCGAAGTTTTTTTTTTTAAGGGGTCAGTAAAAGGAGACGAATCGCCCGCCTACGTGCGTGTCAAGTGATCAATTTCAGCGGAGAGGAAAAGGTTGGAAAGTGAAGTTTGTTGTGGTGCGCGCGCGGAGCGGGCGATCGGAAGGAAACCAGTCGAACGACCGCATTCAGTGAGGCACTCAGAATTATATCTTGACGCCGACGACAAATATAGACACGAAAAACTTCCTCTTGTATTTATTAATAATTTATTCCTCAGCTCGGATTATGGGAAAGCGGGATAGGAAGCGTGTTTGCACGGCGGGATTTCCTCGAGAATTTTTATGACGTTTGTCAGGATAAAAAAATATGTAACTTGCCGGAGGATTGGGAGATAATCTTCAATTTACGCCCGACGCACTAAGAGCTTAGATAAACGAACACAACATGTGCTAAGTTTTAATGTTTAGCCACCACCCGGCGCAAGGGAACCTCTAAGTGAGTCAAAAGGTGCGCAACCACAAGGGGCTGTATTATTATTTAAGCAGACAGTTGCCTTTGCACTAGGAGTTCGAGCCTATGAAAACTTCGAAGTAAAAAGATTTTGATTGTCATGCGCCGAATATTTTATGGGCTTTGATGAAAAGATCATATCTACGAAGATAAAAACTATGGAAATCTTATGAAAAACAAAACGAGGTTATCCTCACAAATGGTGGGGATGAAAACATAAAATGACTATGTGGTTGAGGATAAAAACTCAGCTGAAAATAAAAGAGTAAATTTAAATAATTGATTTTTTAAACATGGGTATATTAAATTCAGTAAAGTTTCAACTGAAGCGAATCATAGACAAATGAAAAACAAATACAACGATAAAAATAACCCAAGAAAAAAATAATATAATTCCTCTCGGAAACTGAAACGCGATTTCACTTAAAAACGGGAGCAGCTGAGCGGCAAATATTTGAAATAAAACTTTCAAGAAAGCGTTATTTTACTGGCCTGGAACCCCCATTTTCCCATTACTTTCGACCGGGACGCCTGCGGATGCTTTCAGACTTCCAAAATAAACGCTCACATTTTGTAGAACATAAATAAGCCGAGAACAAAATACATTGGGTGGCGGGGCGGATGAGTCCTATTTCTGGCCCCCGAGGGGATAGAAGACATATGCCGAGATATGCGCGATGAAGGGGAAGTGAGGGATGGGCCAAGGACAGGCACCAGCCTCCGCGGATTCGGAGGAGGCGACTGACTATATATAGAGGCATGAATATGCAGACGGCTGTCGAGCCATTCGGAAACCTTCGAAAGGTGAAGCGTCCTTTAACCCCAATGGCAAGCAACACACGATCGTCACCTTGCTCCCCCATATATCGAAAAATAACGAACCCCTCGACCGAGACAACTGACACCCTTAAAAGGCCCACACAATACGCGTTCACGCCTGCTCCGGGTGAGAAAATATCACGTCCTTGGTTCACGGCAACGAAGTTGACACATGTCATACGCGTGAATAAACTTTTACCGAAGACATCTTCCCGAGTATTCTAAGTCTAAGAATCTGTGGAAATATATATGCAAACGACGCAATCCGAAATACCATTATATGGAAAATGCTGGAGTAGCCATCACCAGAAGGGTGATAAATTTCATCTTCCATAAGAAAGTTCCTTCAAATAATCAGTGGAAATTTAAGCACAAGATTGATATTGACAATTGGAAAGGAACTTTCTAGACTACGCTGAAGTATCCCCGGTCCAATCCACTTCATCTATGTAGACTCAAGTTCCTCCACTTTCGAATTGAATTACAGTGGTTTGAATAGCTTTAGCGATTTTCACGCCTTAGAATAATCAAAATTACGAAATGAAAAAAGGCTAATATTATCTTTTTCAAGAAAAAAATCAATTGAGCTGTGATATTGGAAGGCAATTTCAAAGTAATCACGATTGGTTTAAATTCTCCATACGATACAACTTTGAATGAAATAGAGACGAAGTCACTTTAGTTCAATTGAAAGTGAGCATTAATGAGCACGACATAATGCCTTTGAATACCAACATTCATTTACCCAAACCTTAAGTACCGGAATAATAAGACGATATGATTAGGTATTCCTTAACTATTGGAACCACAATTCATAGGCAGACAAAACAGCCTCACCAACTTATGAAAAGGGGCGACAACTTAAGCTACTGAATGACGATAACGGGTTTGAGTGAATGATCACATTAGGCTTAAGAAACACCAGCCTAAAAAGTAACGTGTTAAGTACAGTATTTAACTGCCTCATGGAGCATTTTTTGTGACTCTCGAGGGAAACACAAACCCAGAGATCACCGAATAAATTCAATTCCTTATTAAGGCGGAAGCTACAGTTATTTGATCACGGAAAAATTTCAAATTCAGGCGACAGCAGCCGGAAAGCTCCAACTTTGCAATCGCAATCGGTGGAGAGGACACGCCCCGCGGTGCAAACATGCCGCGCTGGTAACGACGCCCACGGACACGACAAAAATTTTTCACCAACGCGAGCCTCAAAAACAGACACCCGGAAAAAAACCGCTGAAGGGGAGTGGGAAAGACGAAGTGTAAGGGAGTAGTGGAGAGTGACGGAATTCACCCGTAAAACAAACGAGCGACGACGTGGAATATCACGGAAAAAGGAGAGTATAAATCGAAACGAGGAGAGGAAAAAAAATAACATTAGGGCGACATGGAGACTTTTCCGAAGACGCGTCCAACTGGCCGCGAATAATAACAATGATAACGCGCGGGATTCCTCAAAAATTTCGGCGACAAATCAAAAACGACTCGGGAGCAAGCAAGCGGGCCACGCGTGCGACAACATGGTCGCCGGGCGTAAAAATCAACAAAAGTCGAACGCTGCGCGCGTGAAAAAGATGTCGCGGGGATGATAACATTCCCGGCGCCGTCGGAAGAAGGGGAGCGGGAAATGGGGAAGATGGAGGGGAAGAGGATGGGCGGTACGTGAAGAAACAAATGAAGCGGCGGATGCGTTCTGCGAAGTGCGTAGCCGAGGGAGAGAGGGCAGCACCGTGCGCCTGCGGATAGGAGACGATGTACCGGGTGGTTAAGAAATGAAAATAACACGTACAGATATAAAAAAAATAAGGTAAAATAAGAGAAATGAGCCCAAGAGGAGAAAAGTACCAAAGATGGCCAATGTTTTGGCAGAAAATGAAAAACATAAGAGTGGTTCTGAGACAATTTTTTGAACTGATTTATCATGACAAAGGGAATTATAATAAGGATGGACCCGAAATTTAGCGTAAAATCTTATCATTTGCATCCAGCATTCTCGTGAGTACTAATGCATACGTAACAGAAGAACAATATCCAGGACATATTGTAATTAGGGTTAAGAGACTGATAACAGTTATTGACAATGCATCTTGGCAAATATGGAACAAGTAATTGAAACGTTCATAATTAACTCATCACAGCTGGACATAGGAAGAAACCGACTACGATGCCATTATAGGTGCAATATCGTGATTAGCTGGCTAATACCAATCAACGAAATGATATTTCAAAGGTGGAACATGAAAAACGTTAGATGAAAAAGATATTATAAAGGTTTTTTTCTTCAATATAAACTGCATAACTAGAAATAGCTTCGCTTACCACCACCCTTATGCGGGTGCGTGGACAGAAAAGCCGAGCAGGAGACGGAAGAATGTGGGTGGAGGAGGTCCAACGCGTCGTGGGGTTGGATGGATGGAAACGTGTAAAAATATATAAGTATGTAAATAAATGGTGAGCGAACGCTTTTCTATGCATATATACATTAGACACACACACGGGCACATCTGGGGGCATAAAACATACATTCTATGCTTTAGAGGGGGAGTGTTGGGTGCCCGGCACATTAACAAACACTCCTCCGCCCTTTCTTTTATAGTTCCTACGCACCCGCGGAGCACCGAACAACACCACCCGACACACCACCCACGACTCCAACCCCCTGTCGCTGTCCCCCGAGTCCCCGCCCCCCTCGTCCCCCTCTGCATCCCCGCCAATGTTGAATAATATATGCGTGGGAAGTGGCGCTCGCCTCCTTTTCCACCACCATGCAACATCGCACCAACCGCCTCTCTACCACCCCAGCAACTTTTCTTTCCCTCAATAGGTTACGTGCAAAGTTCTCCTCTAAGCCAGACGTGGACATTTCTCAATTTCTTCAAAATATTTTTCCCATATAAGCGTGGAAATTCATGCTCAATCTATTCCGCTTCAACTCTCATTGTCAGACACAGTATCATGCATTCAACTAGCGTATGGTGATTCAAGGCGAGAAACATTTAATGCATCAGAACACATCCGACTCGATTTTTCTTTTATATACGGAATGAACAATGATCAATGTGAAAAGCAATAAATTTATAATGCTATTCTTCTCTCAAAACGAATATTTTCCCTCAAATCCAGCCATAGATGTATTCCACCATCTTAAAAGTATTTTCTTTAAGCCCCACACCAAGAATTTGATTCGAGCATTGTAATGAAAAAGTACGGAAACTTTGGCCAAACTGCACCAAACACGAACGTTTTATTATCTTCTATTATTACTATCATTATCACGAAGTCATGCTATGCCTGTACCCAACCATTCAATGCTATGTAATTGCATTTGAAGTTTAGGCCGTTACCTATATTAGTGTTTCGAGCCTTGTTTTACAATATCCATTTTCATCTTCAACACAATGTGTGACCTAGTCACCAATCTCTTTCCTTCCTGACAAGTTCGGTATCATGTGCCAACGCATCAACCCATAAGAGCAGTATGTTTAGAGATCTGTATCAAACAAGAAATCTACGAAAATTAGAAGTCAGTGATTACCCAAATAAAGGAAGTACGATGAAAAAAATACATAACGAATTATTACGAATCAATGATCAGGAAACTTTACATAAGTGGAAATTAAAAAAATATTATAAATATATCGACGAACCAGAGTGCGATAACACTTACCACCTGATAATTCCATCCACCTCATATAGTCATAAGCCTGAGTTACAAAGAAAGACAAAATTCGCTGCTAACTCAGAAATGGTTTCATCTTTGCTGGCTGTGAAACAAAAGATGGCAAGAGGAGTGGAATTTTGTGAATACAGATATTCGTGCTCAGTTTTAAGAATAAGTAACAGGCCATTCCACGACAGAGATGCACGAAGGCACGCGCGCCACCATCGTGAAACATTCAAAAGAACGCAACGATGCGTCGGGACCATTCTTTCGAATTAAGATAAACAAGCACACGGCGGAAAGCTCTCGAGGAGGCATGGAGAGGAAATGTGCTTCGGATGTTCCCAAACTCCCGAGGAAGAGAGAGAGAGAGAGAGAGAGAAAAAAATACCCATAAGCCCTATACTATATATACATATATAAATGCATAAAAGGATGGGGAGAAAGAAGAAATAAACTTCACCCGATCCATTTCAACGCCAGACGTGAAATTCACCCACGGTCGTTTTATTCAAAAGAATGAAATTTTAATGCGGGCTCGAAAGAGAAAATAAATAAAAACCATGAAAGCAATGTCGGGAAATATATAGAGGAACCACCACTACCCCCCACTTGCTCCCCTCAGGAAAAGTCTTATGAATAGTTTAGGTCGGCCAGGCCGCGTGCGCATGCCCGCGTGCCTCCATCAAATTTTCATATTTGCCACGTCTCGCACTAATGTGGAAACTGCTCCGGGGGCGGTACATAAAATTCCTTCTCCATCCGCGGAGGAAATATCGCCGATCAATGGCTGACGGTTCACGACAGTTTGAGTGCCCTAGGTGCGGTGCAATTCCATCGCCCAACCTCCGCCGCCGTCTCGCCGCCCGTAAAAAGGCCGCGGCGGGGAGGGGTACGTAACGTCACATTAGTGAGGTCTTTCCCAGCCAACCCTTTCCGCGAGTTGGGTTCCGCCACGGCTCTCGCCATTACAGTCGGGAGAGAGTTGGGTCCCCTCGCAAGCGACTCCTCACTGTATCCCTCGCATGCTGATGCCACCAGAGGGAAAATCTCATGCATTGGTTGCAACTTTCGCACCGAGTGACAATCACCCACTAAGCTGATTATTATTATATGAGTATTCTACCGATTAAGGTAGGTTTCCTTGGAGTACTTGAGAAGAATTCTTGGATCCTTCCTCCCCATCAACCACTACCCTCTTCAATTCACAATAAGGCCTACCCCCTTTCATTCTACCTAAAAATCCTATTCTTTTTCCTTCCTCTCCCTCGTTTACCAAACATTCTACCCTCTAACACTGTTTTCAACATTCCCTCCCCACTAAGTACTCGCTCCATCCATACCTTCTGTCTCGTCCGTATCTCATCTAAAAACTGCCTCTCCTTACCCACCATGTCAGCATATCAAAATAAAATCTAAATCTAACCTGTTACTGGGCATGACGTAAAAGAATTGCAATCAGATTTTAGCCAGTGGATTCAATGACGCGAGGAGTTTAATTTGGCCACAATAAGAGAAAGACCAGGTGGACAAAAACATAATGAATAACGCAGTATCTTATAATTTTCGCAAGACAACAGAGACCTTTGAAGAATTTTGCAAGAACTAAACGTTTGCCACCTAAACAAGACGAGGAAGGAAAATTTGAAAAAATAAACCAACTATCAATCGAATTCATGGACGTTGGAAAAGAAATCAAAGTAAGAGGCAATGGTTAAACATTCATCGGACTGAAGTCTACGATAGGTACTGAATTATTAAGGTTCTTAAAAACGATAGTATAAGATGACATATCCTGCTGTGATTACAGGATGTAATGTGCCAGTATTTACATGAAATATCGCGGCGTAAAAGCATGCAGTCCCTTCTGTAAGCGCTCCATGGCTCGTGGAAATTATCTCCGGCCGAATAGGTGTATTTAATTGTATACTTCGGGAAGAGAGGAAATTATGACATCACACGACGCATTGGAAGGAAGAACGTTTGTCTAGGAAAATAACAACAAAGGAGTCTCAAGTCGGCTTCTAAACGCGCTGTCACCCAACGCTCATTTCAATGGGTACACAAATTCTGCCACTCGCGTCGCTGATGGGAAAAGCGATCCGAATTGCACGGAGAAATAGGGTGTAATCAGGGCTGTCAACCACAATGGATGTTACCGACGATGTTTTCTATCAAATTTATACATTTTTAAAGCTATTACTCTCAATTTTGAAGTATACTCTAAAATATTGGAAAGAAGTGGATCGCTCCACACTCATCACCGTGGTGCGGAGATTTTTGAAAGCCAATTATAAATGGACCGAAGTAGCTACAGAAATGAACCTTCTATGGGATGAAATGGGGTCTCCTCCACATGGTTCCATTGCGTTCGCCGATGGGCACTCGTGCGTTGCCAATAACATAAGAGAAGCAGAAAGCGAAGGAGAGGGAGTAAATAAAAACACGCCGTCTTCAACCCTTGTACGCGCATATATTTTTATCATGGGGCACAAAAGCGGCAGGGACGCCGTCGCGGGTTCCGCCGGCGAATAAATATATTTGTTTTCCCACCCCCACCACCGAAATCACGCACGGGTACACCCACACACGAGCAAATGCACAAACGCCCGTGAGTTTTGAATATCAATCACGGGAAATTTCAAAAGTTCCTATCAATCAGGAGTCCTTTATGCATAATTCAGGAGGAGGGAGACAAGGAGAGGAGGAAAAAAAAAAGGTGAAGGGAGGGCAGAGGGACAAAAATGGAGGCTGGCACTATCTCCAGGAGGGAAAAAAATACAAGGGAAGGCGAGGAGGGCGGTATAATGAGCGAGCGGACGCCGTGGACGGCCATCGATCATTATCAAAATCAAAACGACTTGGCAAACAGATGCGCGCTGAGGGACGATGCCCACGACTCGCCTCCCGGAGAAAGACCTCACAACCCTTAACCAGCGACGTGCGGTCTGGGAGACCGCCGCCTTTCTAAAATTATGAATATTTTCAAAATTGCTACTTCAAAATATCTATAATCCTCGTGAGCGTACCATTTTTGTATGATAAGGACATAGCACTCTTTAAATTTTACGTTCTTATAATTTCTTTCTGAAAATTTGCAACCGAAGTTCAGTAGCGGCCTGTGAGACCTCACGTCACTAAATTGGAAAAAAAACATTTAACGTGATGCTGGTGGGAATAACTCAAAAAGTTGTTATAAACAATTCCTAGTGATTTTTCAAGAATAATAACAATAATAATTAATTAATTGTAAGGAAGCACTTTTAGCTGAATAACGTGGATAATTAAGTACTTAATTAAAAAAGTACGAAAACAACTCAAGTGTTTTGTATCAGTTTTTTGATCCTGTTTCAATTAACAATTTTTACTGAAAAAGTTGGTTCGAATTGGGATTGCATAATATTAAATATAAGTTTTATAATAGTTGAGAAGTCAAAGAAAAATTAAACAAAACAACAAAAATGCTGTTGCAACGTTTAATGAATTTTTGTTTTATTGCGGTCTCCCAGATCGCACATCACTGGTAGTGTAACAAATATTTCACGTCACTGTTTAAGGGTTAATGAGGCTCTTCAGCGACAGCGCGATTCAAATTTAATACCTGCGCACATAAAAATTAACGAAAATTTAGTTAAATACGACTAATTTCACATAGAACTTCCTTTAGTATAATAGAGAAAATTATGCCAGTTAAACTATAATCTACATCAGTCAGTTAATCGGAAATGGCGTCATATTTCTAGCCTACTATCCAAATTACTATTGTATTTTTAGTTAACCAAACGTATTTTGATTCAAGATACCGTATTAAATATTTTATAACTAAGGAATTACTACAATGAATTGCCTAAGTTGACTACTATCATTTACAATAATGGACTTTAAATTTACTACTTACTTGTTTGATAATGTTATGTGGAATCTTATTCTATATTTTTTAAATGACACGATTATTTTCCCCTTAATTTAAAATTCCTAAGAATACGTAATCAGAAATAGCAAAAAAGTAAGGAATATTAAGAATATTCAAAAAAATATCAGCTACACTGCTCCTATGCTGAATCTACAAAAGTGCTACCCACATAAAGGAAACCATGTGTCCCAAGTTCATTGTGCGAGCATTATACACACCGCCAACGATCCTTGCCTCACTCCGCCAATATTTTTATCGAGCAATGAAAGACACAAGACGTAGTAGCATCCGCATCGATAGTTTCGCAGGTAAAAATATATACCTACGTCATCGTCAAACATTTGGCCACGGTAAAGTTACATAATTTTTGTATTTTCTTCATATTAATATTTCATCATCCCCGCCACGTCGAATGCGAAGGAATCTATTTTTTCTATATGGATTACGAGGGTGAAGAAATAGCTCCCCTCGAAAGTATGAGGAGAGAAAGGGGAAAAAGTGTCACGGAATCGTGACAGCGATGTCATTCTCCGTTTCCACGGACCACACCACCCCTCCAGGGGTAAATCGTCTCCCGCAACTGCTTTCACAACATCCAGAAGAACCACCTCCGACAACACGTGACGACACCAACTCAAAGACAACCGACTCCTTCCGTCCCTCACCAAAATATCGCCGGCACTCCGATCGCGCGGTTCCCATGACACCCAACGACGGACACCTTCGTCTCCGTCACAATAGGGCTTGGCGAGAATAAAAAAAATTCTCGAGGGCCATCATTAACGAGGGGAAAGAATGCGAGACAGACACGAGACGAAAGTTGCGAGAGGAGAATGGTGTGTGCGTGTGAAAAAAATTGAATGAAGACGAGGAGAAGGTTTGACGCACAAGTTTGCGTGGTTGTCAGCGCGGAGACGAGATGGCGGTATAATCGGGAAGAGAGAAAGAGAAGGCATAAGGTTGTGTAAAAATACAATGCCTACGGAATGGGAAAGAATAGATAACTATTTTAACGATACCTTCACAAATATCGGTACCGGCCTGAAAATAAATGAGAAAATTATACGATAAAATCGAGGCCATGGCTACCAAAACATTCCATGCCGAGGCTGCTAACATATTGGTAACATCAATGATCCCGAATATCCTCATTATATGCTAAAATTATCAGGGTTTCACTTGAGTTTGCGATCCAAGCCTTCCCAGGTGCAAGTTGGATATTTTTTCCTGAAAAGGCAGCAGAATTTTATTGTTATGCCCATTGCATCGTGGAAATCGTAATTACTGTCAAATACTAGATATACTATACCAGCTGGGCGTTTGAGAAGAAATCAGGTACTATGACGGCAAGGTTTGATAAATAGGCTACAGTGAACAACATGGAAAATATATAGAACAGATACGAGGACAGGTGGGTACAAACAAGGACACATGAGGAGGGCAGAGAAGCTTGGAAAGATGAGGACAACGAAGAATGAGAATTGGGAGGGACGGGATAATAGGAAGAGGACAAACAAGAGATGAAATGGCGAGGAAGGGAAATTTATTTTATTTCCATCCCGAACACATATTCCAACATCTTGAATGTTTCATCCCATTTCTGTCCCGAATGCGCAAGCTATTAAAGCTTTAAACAAAACCGTGGACATATGGGGTCGAAAGGAAAGAGATATAAATTTATATGTACCCCCGTCCACTCAAAAGGGCTTGGCCGGAGGAGATATGATGCTGAATAAAATTTAAATGGAGTTCAGATCTTCCGAAATTCCCCCGCATGTTTTAGAGGGAAACATGAAAAATCTTGATATTTAGGATGAGTGGATTGTAACCCCGTCGAAATGTGGATACGTCACTTCTCCATCTTGAATATACCTACTATATGAGCACTACAAAACAGAAACCAAAAGAGGGAATCTAATGTTTAATTAAATATAAGGCATATGCGGCAATATTACAATGACATTTATTCTAACATTAATAAATCTGCAAAGAAATGAAAAACTGCTAAAAAATTACTTTCAAAAAAGGATGTATTAAGAAGTATACCTATGTGAAGTAAGAGAGCCTGGGCCGCGATATATTCAAACGGACATTGGTAATGGAAACAATGAACTGCAATGGACTCCTCTAAAACAGCAAACTGACAAAAATATGCCGAAAGAAAAGAGGAAATAAAATGAATGGTGAAAAGAAATTGCCCGATCCCTGCTTGAATGTTGTGTGGAGGACATTTCAACGGCAACACTCCGTCCGTCGGATAGGGCGTTAAGCCGTGGTCCCCTTGGCGCCTTTCGTTAAGAGCAGGCTAATGCCGACGCCGGGTTTCTCTCCACACTTCCTTACCTACCCCTCCCTCATGGCGCAAATGACCTCAGCTATCGGTCGTCTCCTCCAAATACCATACCATACCATACCATACCAGAATATACGGCAGATAGATCTTGACTTCAACAGTCAACACTGTAGGGTGAAACTAAAACGCACATCACGGTGATGGAACGGGACGCAATAGCAAGACCCACTCGGAAGCGAATCAAAGAGCGAAATGGCGATCGAAGACAAGATGGCCGACGGCGCCGGTCAGCAGCTCGAAGTTGGATCGCGAGTCCGAACGGGGGAGTGAGGAGGTGGGGAGGACGGTCATGTGGGGAGGGAGGAAGAAAAGATAGGGCGACGTATGGACGGACGCATGGGGTAATTGAAAGGAGGGCGAGGTGGGGGAGGAGAGAGAGAGAGAGAGAGAGATAGATAGAGAAACAAAGAAGGTGAAAAAGGGAGGGAGGGGGGAAGGAGGAAGTGGCAGGGTGGAAAGGGTTTAAGTAGGGGAGGGGAGGAAAAGGGGAGGGGGGGAGAAAAGAACTGAGGAACGCCCAGACCGACGTCATATGACAACAATGAAGTGCCTTTATTGTTATTTATTCATCGCATGCATATCTAATGAAGCGAGAGTACAGAATAGAGAGGGAAAAGAGAAGCAAGAGGGAACGGGGGGGTTTGAGAGGAGGGGGGAGGGAGGGCCTGAATAAATTATGATACACTGAAAACGTCTACAATGTCCAGAGGTTCCCCCTTTATGCCTCCCTAGCATTGAAACGAACGAAAACGTTTACCGGACCATCTAATCACTGCATTGTTAGAGATAACTCGTGCATTTTGATGAAGGTTGAAGTTTCGGGACGCTGGCTGGCTGGGGCGGCGGAGAACTAGGAGGGAGGCGAGGCCGGCCCTTGAGAGAGTCAGGGCCGGGTGAAAAATTCAACTCCGACGGTATGATTCTTGACCCCACGGTTGGGAGGCGGGAAAAACGGGGGAAGTCGCGTCAGCAGTTCACATGAATCATTTCCGGAGATCTAGGTAGTTGAGAGGAAAGAAGCATGCGAGCTAGGGTGCAGTTGCAGAAGAAAACGCAAGTCTGCATTGAAAAAATTATCTCGGGTTCTCCACCGTATGATTAATTTCATCACTAAAAATGTTTCGATGCCTGACTCTAGCATCATCATCTGCGAGTCGATTACTTTAATGTCACAGATGTCAAATCTATTGTTGTAAAAACGTAGCCGTCAAATAATTGACGATTTACCACAGGAATTACACAGACCCATAGGCGGATCCAGGGGGGGGGGGGCACGGGGGCACGTGCCCCCCCCAGACCCTCAAAAATATGCATGATTTTTAATAACGTCCCATTATCATTGCGTTCGTTTTGTATTACGAGGTATCCTTGTGCCCCACCCAGAACAAAATCCTGGATACGGCCTTGCTTGTGCCCCTCCCAGAAAAAAATCCTGGATCCGCCCCTGCACAGACCCCAATTGACGATTGACGTATAAGACATATAATTGACCCACAGAGCTTAGTTACCGTCGGCAGCGATGGAAGAGGTGACTCCAGATAATTTCATACACTACGCGCGCCGGGAAAGCACCAGATCTTATTTTATCTATGTAAGCAGTCCTTAATGAAACGTGAACCCGTTAATTACAGCGGATAGTTAACTAATCGAGGGTTCCATGATTCGCTAGGAATTCTGAGGTTGGTCAATCCATGCGCGTGGTTAATAACAATACCGACGTATAAGTCTGACCACGACCTGAAATGATTTTGAATTAAAAAAAAAACGAACGCTTCTATTATCACGCTGTTAATATACCGATAATGATGGTATCATACTTGAATCCAATGGAATGAAATACTGGAACAGCGAGAAAATAGGATAGGATACAAATACCGTCTGATTTAGAAAAAAATCAAGAGATTAGAACGGTATACAAGGGTTTAATCTGAGGCAAAGGGCGGAGAGATAAAAGCTACTGGTAACAATACACGAGGAGATAAATTAAGGGTATAATGGCAGAGTAACCAATTCAGCAGCCTGAATTTATTAGATTAGTCCCAAATTCTTTGATTAAATGCATGTCTTTATACTGCTTTGAAGTCATACATGCGTTAACATCGATTTTAGCTGCCAGAAGCTACACGTGCAGAGCCAAAGCGAAGTCCCGATTTACAGAACTATTCTGGGAATGTATCAATTATGCCTAAACAAAGGTAAATGTCGAATACGAATAATTCCAATCCAAAGTCGTAAAAAAATAGCGAAAATGCAGAAAAAATAAACATAGAGCACCTTCCCAGTAGCGAATTTCATCTCGGAGAGGCAGTTCAAATATTTATTATATCACATTATACGAAAGATAGAGGCGCGAAGAAAAAGTTACGGTTGGAAGGAGCCTAGGAGACAAACTTTGCAACATTATTCATAGATTTAGAACTAGAATTCAACCAGAAAAAATAGTAGCAAATGGTTTTCATAGGAATCAAATCATACAAGTTAAAAAAAACTGCAATGAGAATGTAAAGTGAGCAGCATGAAAAATGAAAACACTAGAGAAAACAGGATAACCTAACAAACCGACTAGTATAATATTAAGATCAGTGGCGTAACTGGGAATATGCTTTGGGGAGGTTTGCCACCCTCCGAGGCATCGGGGGGTCCGGGAAAATTTTAGAAAAATGACCTAACTGGAAATAAATTTTACATCATTCAGGCACTAAATATTTAAATTTAATAAGATGCAGTTATTACAAGTCAAAAATAGACAATATAATTAATTTTTTTATTTCTAGGAGGCTTTGGGGGGGATCTATCCCCTCTTACCCCCATAGTTACGCCACTGATTAAGATAAAAGATACTGGAATAAAGGGGTGGATCTCAAGGGGCATCACCTCACGCATGACCGATTAAGAATTTAATCGAGTCATTTCTATCCATCACCATCACCAGCCCACCGAGAGATTCCTCTTCTATTCTGATGCGGTATTGCAATTTCTACGATTGCCACACCTAGTTTTAATGCGTTACCCCAACTATCGAAGTACCGGGGAACAATGCGCACCAAAGTAACAGGGAAAAAACGGAAGAAGGGAGTCGGTGACAGGGTTAAATCTCGACCCCTGACCCATGCACCCCCGCTGTCCACAACCCCTCCCGATGCCAGTGCCACGAAGTTTTGCAATGACGATTCACAGTTATGCGACACCCTTAACTACCCCCTCCTCGATTTCGTCCCTCCAAACACACGGCGGCACCCCCCGCTTGCACCCAAAACCATCCCAGATGCAAAAAAAAGATTTTTACTCCGGAAAAAAAACCGCTCCGTGCCGAAACTAAACCGATGGTTTGGGGGAGAGACGGAAGGGAAATGGCAGAGGGGGTGGGCGAAGCAAGGGGGAATGACGGCGGGTCTTTTTTTACGACTGGGAATAATAATAAAGACTGCGCTAGTTGCAAGCATTTTGAAAGTTTAAAGACCGGGGCGGCGGAGCGAGAGAGAGGGGAGAGGGAGAAGACAACAAACTTCTACATTACGAGAGCTCCTGAAATGGCGTATTGCTGCTCCGAGACAAAATCGTTTGCGGCCCCGACGCAGAATTACGTATATAGTGGCGCACCCATTCCAATGAATACAACCCCCACCACTTTTTATCCCCCCCCCCGGTGTGCCCGAATCGAACGCATAAACATCCGGGGTACATAAATATTCGCACACGGCATCGTTCTTTAAGAGTACTATAAAAAAATAATGTAATAAAAAACAGTAAAAAATAAAAAATATATCTATGCACACACGTGCAAACATGGAGAAAAATCGCGAGCGCCACACCGATATTAGATCCTTCTCGTGTATCCCTCGGAACCCTAGCGAGGCACAAACATATTCCAGGGACTCGGGATCGGATAAGTGAACCTGAAAAGGAAGGAAGGAGGAAAACAGTTCGGTGGGTGAATAAAATGATATGCATTCTCTCATAAACGGCGGAGATATACGCGCATTGATATCAACGTCTCATCGCCAAAGGTCCCTCCTAAAGGCTTCGGGAAAGGGGCCTCGAAAATAATGGTTCAAAAATTTCTATTTATGGCGGAAAAACTAAAACTACAGCTCAATCTACGTGGGTACTGTCACGACAGAAGCGCGTTTTCAGCCGTAATAGCTAACCTATTGGCTCTCCACAACCGGCCATTTTATCATTAGCAATGAATTGTTCCGGCATATGATTGTGTTCAGAGAGTAGTATTGTGTTTGCATGAACATGTAACTTAAATCTAAGCATATTAAATTTCAGCAGGAAAAATCCAATCAATATGCACAAAAACTGCCCGAAAAAGTCATAGTAATTCAGTGAATTACATTCTCAATCTAATTTATTTTCCTTTATTTTTTAAAATCAAATTTTTAATCTCCTTTGGCGTCATTTTAAGTTGCAAAATCGGGAAATATAATTCTCATTCTTTTCCGCACAAGGAAATACATACACTTTCTACACCTATAATATCGCGTGCGCACACGAAAACATCTGCCGGCTGGAGACCTAGAGGTTTTTTTTTCGCGTCCAAGTACTTTCGTGTCCCCTCCCGCTCCATCCGTGGGTACACGCTCTAGATTCCGCCATAATATCCGCGGCCCTTTGCATGGATATAATATGCGGCGTCGGACGTGGAGATATTCCTATCCCACCCTCCACGACTACCACCCCATCCCCATCGTCATACGAAGAAAATCCACGGCCGCCCCGCGGTGCAACAGTAATTTGAAAAAGTCACCCATTCTTCTTTTTTTCCCAACTATTTCTCCTTCCTTCTCCTCGAGAAATGCAGACGACCGAGAGGCAGATGCGAGGGAAACTTTTTTAAATCATTTCCTTTTTAGATTTTTTTATTTGAAAAGAGGAACTTATGTGGTTGAATCGAGGAGATGGCTTCAATGCAACAATATGCGAAGCTCGAACCGGAACATTTCGAGGGAAGAGGAGAAGAGTATGTATATTTTTTTCCTTCACTCCTGCGTGTATCCTGGCTTCAAAAAGGGACCCGGGTCACCGGAAGAGCAAGCAGGACTCTCGCGTGTTAGCGAGGAATATTGCATGGCGGATATGAATAAATTAGAACCGAAAACCTGAAGACTGGGTGATGTCTTTTATTGCATCAATGATAGGCACTCTCATTCCCTCACTGAATTCTGAGGTATGAATAGTCACTTCTGGGCAATCCTTTGCTTTTAAGCCTTCACATTACCAAAGGGGCGACGAGATTACCCCAGGTACCTTTTTCATTTGTATTTCCGCTGATTACCTTCCACCAGAATAAAATTGAATATAACACAGAGCATTAACTGGCACAATCATTTATAATTGCCGAAATTTGACGTCCATAACCTAATCATTATAAAACAGACCAGTTGGGTGGCTTAATTTTTCGGAAAAGGAGATTAATTATAGCAACTCAGGTACTCAAACGGAAATGTAATTGTTAAAAATTATACGCGCTTTCAATTTTGACGATTAAATAACAATAAATTTCTGCGATTTGGATTATTTTTTTACTCAGCTGGGCAATAACATTTAAGTAAAATACCAAAAAGCATCGAGATGTATTTAAGATATCGCAATTGATTTACTACGGCAGCTGGAAAAGAAGGGGGTGATTTTCCCCCAAAAATGTTATAAATGGGGTTCATTTTCACCAAATGCAGTAAAAAAGAGGATACCGCCAAACTTACCCATACATAGAATTTGAATTTAATTCTGATATATATAATTCGATAAGGATACTATCATACATTTTCTCAAGTTACTCTTGAAGCCACTCATCAATTGGGACCTCCTTCCATCATTTATGTCTTCAAATAATGCTTGGATAAGCATTTTTACAAACTATACTGCTTTACTCAGAAATGTCATACATAATAATAATAGCAGCTGGTCAAAATCGGGCCCCTACGATCAAAAAAGGAATAAATTACGCTTTATTCCTCCGGATGCTGTGTGTAAGATTACAAGGTACTGGATACATAATGCAGTAAGTACTGATTACTACGTCCTGGATAGGTACTACTATTCCGAGGCAGCAGGAGCATATGAATAGCGAGAGGACGATTCACGTGGTTATTCTGTGAAGGACTCGCAAGCACCCTCACAAGTGTGGCAGCTTATCACGCACGGTAAATGATGATGTCGGACCGAGAAATAAATAAAACAAAAAAATATAAGTACTCAGAACACACCACCTTCGAGAGTCAAACGCCCTGCACACACACTGCTTTTTCCCTTTTATTTCACCCTCGAAACCCAGAGTAGGCGGAAATGCAAGTGCACGCCGTTGGCTCCTTTCTTGCCATTGAAGCACGCGAGGAGGTGGTGACACGGGATCGCGGCCAAAAGGATTCTCCGTGCCGTGACAGCCATTTGAATGACGGACGGCGACGGCCATTTTATAATTCTTTCGACGCTGGAGAGATGGCGCTGGGGAGGAGGATGGCGGGCGGTCGCGCGCGGGAAGACTCGGCGGGCATATTCCGTCTCTTTCTTCTTTCTGCTTCCTCCCTTCTAGTTCCCTCCTCATCTTTTCACCCCGAGCAACACCGAGCGAACCCGTACGTTTCTCCCCACCCTGACATCCCCCCTCACGAGAGAGAGAGAGAACTCATAAACCATTCATAGCATCTCATTACCAACTGGCCGATGGACTCCGTGCCCGAAAAAAAGGGTCTCTCTCTCTCTTCCTTCCGTGCACACGGGTTTTATTTATATTTTTAATGAATAAGACGAACGGAGGGCAAACACAGTCGCAAGAGGTAGACAATGCACCGTGGCGCTCCCAGAATTTATGGTTCCATGCATTTGTTAGTTAGCTGCCACGATGTGAAAGATTGCACTAAAGCAAACCTGACCCTTTTCCAAAGGTATATTTTTCCCACTGTATATTCATACGTTTTTAGAAATTATGGTACCTTAAGGGGGGAGATCAATTGTTAAAACTCTAGTCGATAGTAATTGATATTTCCACCCATTTCCATTTTTATTGGTCCGTTATTTTTCACTCGATATTGATTAAGAAGGGTTACCGGGAGATTTCCTGCGATAGTAACTTTTAGCCGTGAATAATGTATTAACAAAGATTTTTGCTGGAGGGCTGTTTCAGAGAAAATTAAGGAAAAAAACTGTTATCAATTCGCTCTTCTACCAGCTAAGGGTTCAAATGCCAGGTCCAATCAGAGCCTCGATCCCAAACTAAGAAATGAAATCCGTTAGAAACGAGAAGGTTAAGAATGAATAAAACCGACGAGACACCTGAATGATTCAGCATTTTAATGCGCCAAACCGGTACCGTTCGATATTTTCAAGTTCACATGTATAGGTAGAATAGGATAGTTCGTAACTGAGAGTTCATCAAACCTTACCAACAACAATTGTATGTGATCTACGCCACTGCTAGTAGCAAGAACCTACAATAACTCAAGAAGCATGGAAATACATAGCAAAAAAATGTTCTAGAAGGTGCAAAAGGAGGGGCGAGAGCTGCGCGAGTCAAAGTGGAAGAAAACATCGGGAGAGGTGAACCTTGGAGGGATGCAGGGATCCTTCCGTCTCTTAAAGGAATAAGGGCGACCTCCAACCGGATGAATCACCATACATTTTTTTTCCTCCCCTTTTAGTACGCCAAGGCGCCGCGCAGCGCCAATCGCCACGCGGCGGAAGGAAGGCGAAGCAGCAGGATGGCGACCCGCGCGCCCGAAGAACGAACGTTTTCATTCACTTTCTTTGGCGCCGCGCGACGACGCCGGGCGAGGCCGCCTTTTGCAGCGGCAGACAAGAGAAAAGAAGAGTAGTAGCGTAGAGAGAGAGGGAGGAGGAGGTAGTTGTCTTAGGTCAGTCCAAGAAGGGGCTCCACCCCGATCCATAGAAAGAGGGGAGGGAGGGAGGAGGTGGGGGCGGAGGGGAATTTGGGGGTGGGACGGGTGGCAGAGGAGGAGGGAATCGTGGAGGGGGGAGGAACATACAGACACGAAGAGGTGGCTCGCGTCCAGGAAGGGAAAAAGGCGGCGGCCGAGAGATTCTTATTGGACGAGGTGACCAAGAAAGTAGAAATGTGCTCGGGGGCACCTAAGCCATGGGTAGAAGATGGAATTGTCCTCCTCGACAAACAACATTCGTTAATTAGCGGAGCAAACCGGGGTTGAAGATGGAGTGGCGAAGAAAATCGGCACCGTCACGAGGACACAAGAGAGCCAAGAATAAATGTTGACGTCCCCGGAAAGTCTACGCGAATCCCACAAGGAAAGGAGAACCCAGGATTTATTTTTTTCTCCACGGACTTCTCCCGCAAACGTGTGCTTCGCATTCCGGTACGTCCCGCTGCCTTGTAACGGGGCGAAGATGCAATAAGCAGTAATGACAATATCTTCATAACAGCACACCACTAACATCCTCAACAACCTCTAGCCTCGAACAGAATAGCATAAAACAATCAGCAAGGCAAAATATACCAGGATGCGAGGGGAAAAATAACTACGGACACCACATCAGCTCATCAAGCAATAATAAGAGCGTCTTACGAGTGTTTTTAATTTTTCTTTCATCACGTCTCGGACGACTGCTTAGCTAGTTACACCCACTCAGAGGAAAACGCACCCTAGTAAATAAGCATTCCCAACGCTTCTTTAACTTATGAAGAATTAAAGTAAATATAAAATAACAATTACTTATATTTCCTAAATCTCTTATAAAATATATTTAAAAAATTAATTAATAGTTTCCATGCACTACCCGAGCTTTCAATGAATCTTTCTCGACAACACTGAATACTCCATTAGTATGGGTACGAATGGAAGAAGCAAAAAAACGGGTCGCGAAATAGATGCTCAGGCATCGTCATCGGGAAGGACGAAGCAGTGACGCGCGCGGAAGACTTCCAACGAATAGAAGTCAGTGGAGCCGGGATGCAGCCGAACGGAAATAGAATGGACCGACACGCTCTTAAATATTGCCAACCCGCGAAAACCCATTCATCGGAGAGGGAGTGAGTCAAGGGAAGAACTGCAAGGCGCTGGAGAGCCACTGAAGAGAGAAGAGGTGCACAGAAGGAACCAAATTACAATGCTAAGTAGGCATTCAAGGATCACTAAAGAATAATTACGCCATTATTCCATTCCTTCCCGCAACAAGTTAGGCAACGCACAAGATTTCGGCAACCTTTACCCTTAATTGAGTGCAACATTGAATACTTGCAATTATCAAATTCAGAGGACGCGTCATCGGTTTTTAGACGGTTAACAAAAGCAACCACGGGGCTCTTTAGCAGCAGGAGCCAATGACAAAATCTAAATCAGGTTTGCTGGCAATGAATATAGCGGAAAATAACATAGGAAATTATTTATATTAAAAATGTATGCAATGGCATGATTCATTAACACACAATGTGCGGTTCTTTGTCCACAGATTTTTCGATATGCATCACTGTCTTTTGGTGATGAGCTGTAAATCTTCGCGGCCTTAACATTACATTGCCTCTTCAACATGCTCCATCCACTTTTCATCAAAATTACCCACATAAAATCCCGCAAGCCGCCTAAAATAGGTGTGTGGCGGGGGAGTTTTAAGTCACCAGCCGTCGACAAACAAAAAGGTAATGCGCGTGTGAAGTTCCGCCGAGCATTTACGAAAGTACTTCCTTGTTCAGAGGAAAAACGAATCTCTATACCTACCCGTTCTACAAAATACTTATTTTATATATTTTATCCGTACAATCAGCATTACAAGCATTTTTTACATTTCAAATAGAAAGGGATAACTTAGGAATCCCTTTTAAGCATTGCCTGCATTGGGATACCTCAAAATTAATTCCAAATTGAATTGAAAAAAGTACCTAAACTGAGACAGTGATACGAACCATAAATAAATACATGAAAAATGTTTGATACATCTTTATCTCTCTATAATGACCGTTTCTGTCGCACCAGGAAATACATTCAGCTTCTAATAGGTTTACATTCTAAGACTTCTTTCCCCAAGACAAACCTACAACAATCAACCCCAACGGACACTAAACACTCGATACCCTGACGACCTCCGTAACTCTGGCCATCTTTCACCACCGAGGAGCGGGCGACACCGTCGAGGGTGACGAACTATGCATGCAGCAGATGGGAGGAGGTGGGGGTTCCAGGATGAGGGATAGCGCAGGGGGAGGGGAGCGGAGGGGAAAGGAGCCTCCTCCGTGCAAAGTGCAAGAAGAGGAGGAGGAGGAGGGGGGCAGTGTGGGGTGAGGGGGGGGGGGAGCTCATTCCCGACATCCTTTGGCCCTGCACCCGATTCCTCCGCGTCATGCATATTCATGCATCCGGCCTCACCCCTCTCTCGCGACATGAGCCCCCACCAAACACTCCCACTTGTCGAAACCCCCCCCTCTCTCTCCCTCCGCTAAAACACAAACAACCCCAAGACTTCGCGACGCCAATCCTTAAGGCCTTCCCTTTCCCCTTGAAAATCCCATATCTTACGAGCATCGCTTCCACCCGCGTGAGGCAGGTGGAAAGAGAGACGGAACGGACGGCTTCGACACCCGAGTCACGAGGGTGGCCACCTCCTTCTCATCCAGCGCGGAGCACAAAAGCATCCTGTCAGAGGAGGATACCCATGATCAGCAGCGGATCTAAGGGAGCTATAGCCCCCCTTGGGCATTCAACTTACACTAGATAGTATTGTACATTTGTTCGGACACCCGCTACTGCTGGTAGGTTAACCCCCACTTAGCACCCCCCTTGCCCCTATCCTGGATCCGTTACTACCTATGATTAATACTCATCATCAAGGGCGTACCCAGGATAAAAACTAGGGGGGGGGGGGGGACAAGCCATGGTCGTTTCAGTTGTAACATTTTAGCATGGAAAAGGCGAATGAAATCGACATTTCAAGAGTATTATAACAGCGCTTTATTAGCTTTTAAATTATGTGATTAAAAATATTTATTTTTAAATTTCTATGTCTTAAACTAATATCACTTTTCGTGGGTTAAAACAAAATTTGTTGAAAACTTTCATTTCAAACCACCACTGATTTTCCTTAAAGACTCGTGCGATTTTTGCTTCTAGAGAGGGGGGGGGCAGCTGCCCCCAGCTGGGTACGTCCATGCTCATGATATTGGCTCACCTGACGTAGGAAGGAGGAACTGGTTTCCTCTCTGGTATCAAGGGTTCTTGGTTCGAGTCCACTCGTTCACATGACATAAGTCGCAGCGAAAGGATATACCTAGTGTCTCTCACCCCTTGTTGTTTCAACCTTTTAGTTTATCCGTATCTCCTCCTCTTCCAGGAACGAAACGGATTGTGACAGTGCGTCAATGCGCGTCAAAATTGAGTTACTAGTGTCTTATACAGCATCTGTCCCAAAGATCACCTAAAACATTCTAAAAAATATATAATAAAATAAGAGCAAATAGCTGCTGATCCTAGTGCTTGGATGCTTTCGTTATATTTCACGAAATCCACCAAATAATGTACAATATTATTATACAGTATGATCAATATCTGGATCGTTTAAAAGAGTTTTATAGATTTGATTTGGTCCTGAATGGATTTGAGCATCAAGGCAGGTTGCATGGTTGACATTCCTTCCTGCAGAATATTATGACGTGATCGAGGAAATCGTGGAACAAGACCTAGAAGACATAGAATGGTGCCAAGAGTCGAGATAGAAATAGGAGGCGTTTCGACTTAATGCACCCTCCCGGCGGAGACAAATAAACGCGGGGCCGTCCCTCCCCTCTCCTCCCCTCCCACATGAGGGGAGTTATAACCAACGCAACCAAGGCAACACCCCCAACCCCCTCCATTCCACTTCCTTCCCAACTCTTTTCCCTCCACTTAATTCTCCTTTGAATTCGCTTCATTACCATTTCATGCTTCCAACATTGTGAGCGCCGTGCTATATAGCGACCTCTTCTCAACTACCTCCCCTCCTCCCCACAAGTTTTCCCGTCATTCCTCACCCCGACACCGTAACCAGCCAACCCCCTTGTCCTCTCCCCCCCTTCACCTCACCACCCCGTAAAGATTTTCCTTTCCGTAAGAACGGAACGACTGACTGGCAAGAAAAATTATGGTTGAGACTGTTTCGGAGATAAAATTTCTACAACGACCACAATGCTTCATCGAAAGGATCAATTTATCCATTATATTTATTGATGAAAGGAGAAGTGTCTTCATCTTCTAAAATTAAACTGAAGGAGCGCCAAATGTCAATGCCCAATTCCAAACTGTAAACTGTAGCTAGTGATGAACAAAATAAAATTTCCAATACATCATGTTTGAATTCTAACGCTCTAAAATGAGAAAATAAAATAAAAATTATCCAACAGGACTCGAAGATGACGGCCAAAGAGGATACGAAATAAATGTTACTTACCTTGACGATAATCAATGTAGTTATAACAAAAAATTGAAATATTTGCATTAAAATTTGCCGAGATTCATACCAATCAATCCTTTCCAATCCTTTAATTCGGTCAGATCCTCGAAAGGAGACAATGACAGACAAAAACTAAGTCAAATAAGGGAAGTAAGCATGCAAGCAAGGCTAAGTAAGGGGATAATAAGAAAAACCATCAGTTAAATACATCGACTACCATCTCCTTTATCTGCGAGAATCTAGGCACGCGAAGAAAACTAGACGAGAAAACAGTATAAAAGTGATTCGTCAAAATTCGCTCCCCCTTTTCCAAAGACGCCACTCTGCTAAACACAATGCTAAACTGAGGTAGAGAAAAAAAATATATGAAAGAATTTCCGCCGCTCTCGAATTCTAAACCCCCAGAAGACTCCTCAAGATGCGTCGAGCGCCCCCTTAACCCCTTCGGTTAAACATTCCCACCTTCCTCCTTCCCCCCCTCATCCACGCGCGGCGATTTATCGAACCTCCTCCCCACACCCCACCCCAACGGCAACATCAAAGAGCCGTAAAAACTCGGGACAAGGAGAAGGAAACGAAGGGAATAGGAGGAAAGGTGGAGAAGGAGAGGTTTGTGGGGTGTGGGCGCGGGAGGGGAAGTGTAAGAGGCGTCTGCGTGACCGATTTTATGCCGACTTTGTTTAAGCGAAGGATTTATGCATGAGGCTAAGAAGCTGACAGGGAGAGGGTAGCTCAACGTTAACGGAGCATGGGGGGAAGGTGGCATAAGGGGGAAGGGATTTCCGGTCGAGGTAGGGCGCGGGGATGGAATTGTGGAAATAGGAGAATAATAGATACGACGATTAATGAGTAGTTCCGAGCGCGGCGCCCGCCTGAAAATCAATCGTCGAGCAAGGACATCTTCGAGGAAAAAAAATATTCGAAGCCCTGCCACGGCGCTAGTATCTTTCCTTTTTTCGCCGATTCAGGAATTCGGGCGATAAAGGAGTGCGGAAATATTCCGGGCGTAATTAATTATGCACGGGCCGCTGTGCGAGTTAAGCTCGGCGATCCGAACTCATGAGAAATCATCCATGCAGGTAAGGAATAGAGGAAGGAACGAAACAAAAGTCAGTCAAGTCCCTCCCCAACAGACGCACACTGATTGTTTAGGACAATAAATATTTTACGCCAAATTTATCAGTGACATCTATTGATCTATAACATATATACCTAAATATATTCACAACACTTGTTTCACCGAAACACTCTACTTAGGACATAAATATGAGAAATATTTTTAGGAATGATATTGCAATACTCGACGGAGAATGGGAAACTCAAGAATACACACTTAACGATACAAGACCCTGGAAATTTATGCAGATTCATTCCCTTGCGGCAAACTGAATAAATCTTGTGATTTTGCTAATTACCTGAACTAACTTACTCAGTCGAAGTTGTCCTGAAACAAGAAAAAAATACTCGAGAAATTTCCGCGAGCGGAAAATAAAGTTTGTATTTCTCTCCATCACTAGAGAGAATTCTTCGTCAGACAAATGAGTACATTAACGAGATAGCTATCCATTCGTAGACCACTGCTCATTCCCTTGCGCATAGTATTTACCCTTTCGCAGTTAGGCGTAGCAAACCTTCTTCAAAACATAAATACATGGCCGCTCGGGACAAGGTATCCCCTGGGTTCATATTTGTCGAAGGAACTAGCTACTGCCCAGCAGCGCCGACTGGCAGTCGCACATCACACAAATGAAGTAAAAACTTTCGCCTCAAGAGTTTGAATAGGCAGTAAATTCTACCTGCCACAATTTAAACACTGGATAGGATTTCGCCATTTCCAAGGGTGTATTTTTTTCCCCCACACGGAGGTTGCTAATCGTCATAAGCGGTACCTCAACTTTTTCCCGCAGTAGACTCGCCGCACCAACCCACAGTCCTATGTGTGTGTATAAGTCGGGTGGAAAACTTTCCGGCTATCAAGGGGACACCAGAGTTGGGCGGCGAAAAAAAAGAGTGAACACTCCGGTAGGGTACGCAGCTAAGGAAGGAGCCGAGATGAAACTACGGGGCTAAGAGGACAATGACCCGTTCCACGTACGCAAAGAGCGTAATAAATATAAAATTCCAACTTGTACACGCAATGTTTAAAAAACTACATAGATGATACCCATCTATATTTAAAGGAATGCAGGGTACGTGACATTATAATAGGTCAATGAATTTTTATTTCAATAAACACTTTTCAAGTAATTTGATCTGCCTGTCGCGTGGTTATCAATATTTTACTTCATTTATAGCATCAAAAATTCGTCAGAAAAATTAATTCGCTTGTTAATTAAAGAGGAATACGGTGAATTTCCTGGCTACGTTGGAATCAGTGAGAAAAAGATGATTTCTATCATAACTCTCATACAACGGCGTAGCCTAAAATCCATCATTAATCACAAAGGACTTGTCACTACAATTACAGTCCACATATAAAATAGGCATGGACGAGTACTATCAGGAGTTCTGACGAAATATGAAACTTTTCACATACACGTCTCAAAATGTCCTGCTTAAAAATTCAAATTTCTAGCAAATATAGCTGATAGAGTTAGTGTGAAAGTCATATTTTAAATACTCTTGAAGATACTATTTAAGGTACAAGGTATTTTGGTAGGAACAGCGTTTCGGAAGGTAGAGGGGAGCCCCCCAAATAGAGACGAACTTTTACACGCACAAGATAGATTTGCAGGCGTGATAAGTGGTGCGGAGGTATAAAAAGCAACGGGGCGAAGATTTGGGGTGGAGAAGGTGGGAAGAAAACAGTGAAAGGGGGAGAACAGGACGAAGAAACGAGGATAAAAGGAGGAGGAGGCAAGAAAGACAGGGGTGGGAAAACTTCTGCGGGAGAGAGGAAAATTAAGGAAGAGGTAGACAGGGAGAGAGAGAAAGAAGAAAAATTCCCTTCTCTCCCTCTCCAAACTATCGTGAAAGGTCAAAATAATTATGCTTAATTAAGAAAAGTGGATTCTCTCATGGTTAATAATTCTGAAAAACGATTCATACTCCGGTAAGACACGAACAAAGTTATCATATAAATTACGGGCTTTATACTCTCCTTGGCGCAGTCTTGTGACGCGTGTGCGAGGGATAAACCCAGGAAATGAGGGGAGGGGGAAGAGAGGAGCGGATATAGGGAAAGGGTGGGGGGTGGTGGGGAGGAATTATAATTAATTCATACAGAACGACGACAGTGGAGGAGGGAGGTTGAGAGGTGCATGCATATTAAATTCGTATTAGCGAAAAAGCCATTAAATTTAACAGAATTTTTTAATAATTTAAAATAAGCGCGAAATTATTTCCTGCCCCTACCGAGATGATACGAATATACATATTTTTTCTGTGGTATACATTTTTTTTTTTAATTTTCTGCGCGCGCCGTCCGCTGGAAATAAGGTCACGGGGAATATTTCAGGCGCATACCTCATTAAACATACGTGCGAACGTTACGATGGGACCGGGGTAACAGGGGTGCAGGGATGAGGGGACGGAGGACAGGAGGCCAACCAGCCATCCGCGGATTAAAGCGGGCAAATAGATAAGAGATGACGCCGGGACAGTATGAAGCGTCGGGGCGGGCAATTTTGCCCCACCAGAGCAAACAAGAATAACAATACCGCAGTCGCAAATACACACATATTCAGCGGCCTCATCCGAGAGGAACTTTGACGAAAGCGACGACGAAACAGGAAGCAATAACAGTCATAAGCCGAGGGGGGTACAAATACGAACCGAAAATAAACAAAACAAACAGTGTTGAGAGGCAGTTAAAATGGACCGGCCCCACGTGATGCACACAAAAGGTGGAGGTATGGAGTACAACATAACGCCGGGCACGAGCGGAAAAATTCGCATGAAATATTACTCCGCGCGAAAAACCCCCTCTTTTTCCTCCCCCCCCCTTTAACCTAAAATAAACCACGTCTCACGTGAAAACGCTGACAACGGATGCTGAGAAAATGCCCGCGCTGTAAAAAAATGCGGGCAGAAAATATGATTTTCCGAGAAAAAACACGAAAAAAATATAACCCCAACAAAAAAATGTGTATATGTATTAAAGGGGGAGGAGGAAGTTATGCAAACTGGACCATTAAGGCTAAATCATTTAGGATGTGTGTGTGGTGGGTTAAAAAATTGCGGTTCAGGAGGCGCACGAAAACAACCGTGGACCTCGCATAAAAACAGTTGGCGCATGGACGCCACATTATTCTAGATTAATAGCCAGAGCCCATAAAGGATCGGGCATTTACCGAGGCGGCCGCTCCGTGGCCTCAGAGATCACAATTCCGCCACGAAAATAAGTACTCGCTCCGCGCTCAATGGCACAATTTATCTTCCTCCGCGTCGCATTTCCTTGCAGAAATAATTTCGCAATCAAGCAATTGAGGGTTCGTTCGATCACTTGAGAGGGTCAAACTAAAGGAGAAGACAGGGGGAATCTCACCCCGAAGCAATTTTTTAATTCCCAAGAAGACGAGAGCTCATGCATCACGACATCAACAGTTCGTTTACATCGTTACATGTCATTGATATGATAATACGCCGACAGATGGCCTGTTCATCACGAGGGACATAACGAGGTGATACACGTTAGTCTCCAACCCCAATGAAAACTCGCAAGGAAAAAACCCGGGATATTTTAACGGCCGATTTATTCACGAACACGTGGACCCGGATAAACATCATGGGAAACGAAAAAGAATTCAGCGAATCATTCACTCGGGGCCTGGTTTCCACCACTCAAACCCTACAGATATTCGGCCAACGATATTCCAGATGATACGAAAATAACAAGCTTCACCAACCATCGAGAAATGAGGTTTAAAAGAGCAGATATATCGTAAATTGATCATTCGAATCGGACATAGACAATTAAGCGAGTGGCCGTGGTCAAAAGTAAGGGACACAAAAAAGAGACTGCCTGACCCTCAAACTTGAATTCTCGAACGACCCGAAAAAATTTTCATTTCCTTTGTCCCGTCCAGATAATTTCTTCATTTCAGTCGCGTTCCTCAACTACATAATTCTTCATGCACTGAAATCATGTCTGCTATTTCATTTTCATTGATCGCACTAATGACCCGTAGGGATATCTACGACCTTTCTTTCATTTATACACATCCTCCATACTAAAATAACTATACGAAATACTCCAATAATTTTACCAAACACATTCTCACCCGCACCCATACCTTCCATCACAAAATACCTAAATCCTGTCCCTCTCTCCTAGATATCATAAGTTAAGACTTCCAAAATTGTTAAACCCCATTTCGTCTGCCTAACCTGCCACGCCACCATCAAGAGCAAGCAAGGCTCCGAAAAGCCTTCTGCTCCTAAATGCCACATTTAAATAGTTTTTTTAATAATGCTGCAAAGTTTTAGTTTCAGACATTCAATGTAAGGGATATTTTCAGATTTTTTTGAATAATTAAAATATGCAAATGTTCTGAAAAGATTTTTCATCCGCGCTTTTATCCAGAAAATAATAGATAGTATTCTTACACCGCATTAGTTACGCTAGCTGTAGTTCGTACAACAAAATTTTACCATGGCAGAGGTAACAAACGCAATTTCAGCGTAATAGAAACAAGGTATCAGGGTCTCCCTTATTACTCGTTAAGAGAGGGGGAAGAGGGACATACGGATACAAATAAAAGGGAAGACAAGACTCCGAAAGCACGTAAATGTTTATCGCGGCCCGTCCATCTCGACTCATCCCTTACCCATAACGCGCGCACAACAAACATTATCGCATGATGGACGGCGGTGCGCAATGCCGCACGGGGGAAAATAAAGCCGGTCCGCATGTTAAAAGAGGCAAAGAAGTGTGGAGGAGGTCACGAAGACGGACGGGGAGGAAGGAGAATTGGGAGGCCAAGGAGATAAGGGCCATGAATGTTGGCCGGCGGTTGGAGAGAGGAACCACCCCTCTGGTGGGCTCGCATGCTGGCTCGCCCTTACGTCCCGAGAGCTGGCGACCTGTCAAGACCACGGATTTAGTGGCGCCCTCGCCCGTCACTCCCTGTTGCCTCCAATCAGGAGGCGCCGACCGATGGGGAAGTGGCGCCCTCCTCGTGGAGCGCGCTATTTTCGCCGGCATTGACCAAGGCGCGGCGCGGTGCTTCTGAACGGTGGCCTACTAAGGGCTAAACTTTCACCAAAGCTTCGAAAGCCTTGTTCACAACAACATAAATTGACTTAACTCGGCGCAACTACGGCGTTGACACTAAAGAGGAGCGGCTACTGGTTCACAACAACTTATTGCGGGGTAACTTAACTTGGAAAACACGATAAAAAATTAAAATGACAATTTTCTTAAAAATTGCTAAGAAAATATTGCCATCAGACACGAAAACTCAGCATATTTTAAATTATGAAAAGTATTATGTATATTCAAGATGCAGGGCAGCTTTCGAAAATTTCCAAGACAATTGACAAACAACACATTTGCTTCGAGATTTTCATTTCCCGTGAAAAATATATTTTTTTCGTACCTCGGTACCCCTAAAACGTACTTATTTAAATATTCGCTTATAAGGCAATTTCTAACACTGGGAATATCAAATTGGGGAAGTAGCGCCTTCCAGCAAAAGTTCAAATATTAACCGGCATTGACCTCAAGGCGGTCATTTTGAACAACGGCCAGCTAGCGGCTTAACTTTCACTCAAGCTTCTACGAGAGACGTAAACAAGAAATAAACGCCTAAGGTCACAACACATGACCGATAACTATTGCACGAACTTAAAAGAGTGTTCCATCGAAGGAATACGAATACAATTCTAACACTTAACATCAACTTGTCGCAAATATAGTTTAAAAAATGAAGTTTTCACGAGTGACATCCTAATATGTGTCATGATTTAATAAGGGTAGTCGGTAGATTCCACAATGTAGAGCAAACCGCGAACATTTCTTGAAAATGGCACTATTTTCGTTCCTATGTGGAACGACCTCGGCTACTCATTGATATGGTGACTCATCACTTCCAGCAACACGAATGGTGAGTAGGCAAAGAAAACAAACGAAAAAATAATTAATGATATGAAAATTACTCTCTAGAACAGATGGCTACTGGAGAAGCGATACCGATACCCGTTCTAGGAAAAATCATTTAAGGCTGGGATTTCCCCATCAGAATATCTTTAAAAAGAAAAAGAAATTGGAAAATCCCAAGCCTGGTCATTATTTCCAACCGTTCAACGGACCCATTGGGAAATTAGTAACATCACCGGAGGGGAAAAACATCGCCTCCCATTTCAGATTAAATTTCTACATAGAATGATGACCGTCGGGTTAAGTTCAAATTCGAAATGAAGGCAATTGCGAAAACTATGCGACTCGATTTATCTTAGCGGACCTCTACTCCAACCAAATTTTCATTTCATCTCAGGTCAATTAATACTTGTATTCAAGATAACAAATCAAATAAATACGATTTTTAATCTCCATTTATGACGGAATAACTGCAGAACACGGCAATTACGAAGGATATGGGATATGAAGGGAAGATCTTGGCTTAACAAAGCATTAGTGACAATAATTTTTCAAGGCTTTTCTCATAGGCCGTACATAAATACAAACGACTACTAAACTCACGATTAAGTATTATAAAGAGTAAATATTTTCACTATCGATTCAAACAACCCTGTCATAATAACAGTCCGTCTACTTTAGAGTACTGTATTTGCAAAGAAACAATGACAAGCAATTCGGATTTAAATATTCTTCTCATGCACAAAACAACCACTAATTGGCTAGCTAACAAAGAAAATATTCCAACAAATATTTTAAGCAGAGAAAACGCGATCGTATGCGTGATTCGCATAAGGTAAGAGATCAGAAAAAGGAAGCGACGACATGTTATTCCATCATAGAGCATATAAAATTTCCATAAAACATGGACATTTTTATGGATATTTCTATGGACATTTTTACTGACATATCAATGGAAATTTTATGAACATGTCAATGGACATTTTTAGACGTGTATAAGTTTCGATCTTTAGTTGAGGTCATGGTTTTGGGCACCTGATACCGTCCAAACAATAATCCCAAGTACTTTCTGCCGGGTCATTACCGCGGGCCTTCAGTTAACTACGCTTTGAAGAGGACGGGAGCCAAAATAGGAGAATCAAGGGAGAAAGAGGTCACGACGGCGAAGGAAAACGGACGAAACAGAGACTGAAGTCGAAGGTCGAAGACAAAAACATAATCGTTTGCAGCCACGTCCACGGAGGAAAACGAGCTTCGAATGGCCGGAGCAGTAATATGCACGCACAAGGCCTTCTACTCTCCTCTGTTAGGGATGGGGAGAGATTGTATGGAGGGGGGGAGGAAATAAGGGGAGAAATTCAAATCCGAAAGGCGAATAAGGGAGTGCGGAGGGAAGGCTCGTGTGAGAGGTAGAGGGAGCTTCGAGAGAGGGAGGAAGATGGGAAAATAAATATGAGGAGAAATATGATACTAACTGTTTAATTTCCCTGCTCCCGCCCCCGCCCTCGTCGGATGCCGTGGGGAGGCGGCACGCAAGGGCGGCGGAGTGTGTGGCGGGGGCTGTGGCGTGGGCGAGCCTCTTGGTTGTCCTTGAGGGATGAATGGACTTCTTTTGTGCTCCCACAGCGAAGGGAGCGAGAGATGAGGAAGGAGATCCTCTACCCCTCTCGTATGCATACGGATCTCCAGCTTTCCTCCCTCCAGACGGCATAACAGCCAGCCTCGATGGACCAACGGCCAGCCTCGCTCAAACACTTTCAAGTTTCTACGCCTCGCCACTCCGAATGTCTGCTGAGATTTTTTTCGATCGCTTAAAAAAAAACTTTCCTTCAAGAAACGCAGAGCTCATACCCATCATCTCAATTCATTCCTTACACAGCGTTCGTCTATATTGGACGAGTCAGAGGGAGTTACAGTGGATATATTTATCGATAATTTCCTACGCTCAAATTTTGCAAGATTATGGTAAAAAAATGGCAAATAAATTAAAGTGTACTACAAAGTGGAGAGTAAAAACAAAATAAATGAACTTATATTAGAATGATAGGATACTATTAACCCTGTGAGACTTCTTTCAAAATTATTGAAATGTATAATATTCCCGAAATACCACCGCCTGCAATGGAAGAAACTGAAATACATGCGCTACTACATCTGCTCCAGTTCTAAATGTTTTAAATTAAGATATTTTGAAGACTACCGGTGTAAGGTGAAGAATGCATTGCCTCTATCTTACAGAAGAACGTGTAAATTATTTTATCGCATTTATCGATCTTAGACAATATTTATTTTTTGTACTTAAGTCCATTTGCCTTTACTACCAATAATAAGAATTTCAATTATTACCATGCTGTCACAATACACAGAGTTCAAGTTAAGGTACAATATTTTGAATCCTAGTACCCAAACCTCAATTTTCATAGCCTTGTGTTCCCCTTCTTCCATTATATTTTCATCTTTTGTTGGGCATACAAATATCCACCTCCACCCAATAATTGGTTAATATATTTTTTCGTCGCGTTCTTTACCTAATAAATGTGATTAACCCCAACCCAAATCTTTGAACATTCTTTCAATCCTGAATAGTCTATTCATTTACACAGCTTTCATATTCTTTGCACAAATCAGAAAGGATAATGACAATGGTTACCTCAGCTTAAATGGAAAAGTGGCCATTGGCACCACAGTCAAATTGGATCAAATAATTTCGTTCACGTTTTAATGAATTCGTTACCAGCCACACGGCCATTCCCCACTTCCTCCGTTACGGTAGCAAACCTCGTCGAACACTTAAATTGCCCTCGAAAAACCCAAACCTGCTTCCACCCCTCACCTTCCCTTGGAACTTCCTTCCCGTCAGCCCTCCGCTCTGTTTCGTTATCTTCTGCACCACGCACTTCCCTACCATTCAGCCATAACGTTTCTCCTCTCGATCGGCCACTCAAAAGGAATAAACCCACGCCGCGCTGAGATTTCGAATGACGGACATGTTAATCCGCTGAGGTTCTCATTTCCCGCCCACGTCTCAATCGAGACCAGCTAGCCCCAATCACTTGGAATAACAATCAGACTTTTTCGCCAAAGGAGAACATAAATTGAATGAGAAATTCATTCACATTAAGCCTACAAATGGCGCTACAAGTTGCGACGCAAAAACACTGGAGTAAGAATTAAAACATGATACGTTCCGAATCATGACTTCCCTTAAAAGTTCGTTCCCACCACTAGTTACTGGCGGGCTACAGATGCACTTACACATTCCAAGTACGTACGTACTTTTAGGAGTAACACCCGCTCTCGTGCATACGCTGGGAGCATCGTATTGAATGCAATTAACAACGAATTACGAACAGAATAAAGGAGAATTAGTGTACATGGGGAAAAAGAGTAAAAAGTTACAAATACATGGACCGGAGAAGAGCAGGTAATGGACACTTCGAAGGTCACATACTAACTAATTCCCAAGAGATACGCTCATTCGAATTACCTCTTGTAAGCTGATGTTGCGTCTGCTAATTTTCATGGAGGCTTTTGTATGAACCATTGGCGCAATGTGAAGTAAGTCAAGAAGAAGCAAAACCGGTTGAACGACCAGACCACCCATGTCTGCACAGACTATATTTTGAAGACAAAAGCCGCTTCACAACACAACCACGAGAGCACACCACGGTCGCGAGGCCCACACAGAAATTAGTGGCCACCTGGTTCAAGGGAATAAAGCAGATAAGGAGAACCAGAAGGAGTGTATTGTAAGGAGATGCGAGCTTACTACGCAAGAAGTAAGGGCGTTGATGGCCAGAGCTTCGACTGAGTCCACAAGAAAACAAACACGCGACTCCTTAGGCGCATCAGCAGAAATTAAAATTTCGATAGCAAAGATACCCTTGTGTCCTTCTGTGCTTTCCCTCCTGCCATACCGCGATCGCTAAGTGGTGAGCAGTCACGTTCCTGAGCGCCAACCATAACAAGAACTTCCCCCCATTCCCCAAGAATACCACGTGGCGAGTTTGCACGTCCTTGTGACCGGAGGAGAGAAGTCAGCGTCCGTTAATTTCAGGCCGACCGAGATTATAAAACCCCCATCTCGAGACAAGGGACACAATGAGATCACTGTGCCGAGTCGAGTATGGCGATACGAAGATGAGGAACGCCGTTTGTGGAGGCGATTAAGACGTGAGCACAAAGGAATTCTATCATGGACCATCATGAGGCTGCAGATAACGAGGAAAGATCTGTTTGTTGAGTTTGGCCCCGCGCTGGTCAGAGGGGAAGAAAACTACAGCCGTGGAGAATATCAGTCGGTGCAAAGCGGCTATGGTCCATCTGGCAACAACTTCAGCTCAATGAGACACTAAGGGGCGCAGAATAAACAGACTCGGTGAATTTTTGCGTCTCAAGTGCTACAATGAATCTGCTGACCGTTGAGAAGAAAGAGAGATAAGGCCTCAGTAGAATGGCGATCTTTGATTTCCTTCCGACGATATGAAAGAGATAAGGTCGCTGGATCCAGATGGCTCCCCAAACAGACCGCAGTGTCTATTCGTTAAAAAAAAAGGCAGATAGCTAGCTGCTCCTGGCAATGAGTAGGCGACACACCCTAATGTACACATCCATTGCCCAATCTAATCTGAAATAGAAACTACTTTCCATGCAAAATCCAGTCCTCTAGAGACAAACGTTATTAGTTCTGACCGGAAGTAGCCATTACTTTATTCCTCGTACATATTATTCATCGAATTCTACATTATCCCTTTTATATGAGGGCATCAGGGCCTGATATCAGAAATCATTTTTCAACTCATTCCCAAACTAACAATTCATTACACAGGATATGGATTTCCACCATCACGGATATAAAAAATACGCTTTATTTTTGCCCTATATAAAAATGATTTAAACCATATCAAATGCCTCCTATACATTGCGTGGGTTACTTTATATGACACAATACATGATTTACTCACAGTCTCCAAGTGCAAACTGGCATTCACTGATTCAACATCAACATGCGTCCCAGAACCATTCCGCCAAATACTGTTTTGAACTTACCTGTTGAGAGACAAGAAGATAAAATTAGTAAGGCACAAAGGCAAAATATTTCATGAACATAGAAACATTTTTCAAAAGTCATCAGAGATAGCGGTTCCACTAATATTTATCTAGCAAACTCCATAAGCTAAATAAACACATTACATAGAAAAATTGAAGACGCGAATGTTAAATCATGCGAGAGAGGCACCTCTGAAGGAAGGCAAAATTGCCTAATTTGGAAAAATATTCGATACGCTAGAGCCATGAAAAATAATAATAAACCACGATTGAACAATTTTAATTTCATGAGAAGTGGAGAAAAAACTAGATTAAGCACAACGTATGCATTTCCTCAACCCACGGTAAACTGAACCAGTTAACATTTAAGAAGAATTTAGGTGTTTACCATCAAATAAAAAATAAAAGTAAATTTTTGTATAATGAATATCAAATTTAATTTTTTTGTTAAATCATGCATTTCAATTTTTGAAAAATTATAACGAAATAAATTGCGAAATCCGAAAGGATAGGAAAGTGGAAAAGAGGGAAGATGAGTAGACCTCAAGTATGGAATCGGCAACGGTGAAGAGGCGTGGCCAATTTGAAAATAATTCGACCCATTCCACCATTCCAATCCCTTCACAGAAAGTTCAGCGCAAAGGAGAGACTTATAGGGAGACGAAAAGCGAGAGGACAGGCATAAAGTCCCCGCCTACACGATCGACTCGACTCATCCTCTGTTCGACGAAAATCACTCATGCCCGACATTCATCCGCTTTTTCTCTGGACGCGCATATGAAACTTATTCGCGGGAGAAAATTGCAGAGACTGTTCGGGATAGATGGAGAGGGTGGAAAAGGAACAGGGGGAGAAAATGTTTAAAGTTTCCACGGAGCGAAGGTATGGAGCCGGAAGACAAAACGCTCCACGACTCCTCACTGGTATCCCTGCTAAGTTTTATCAAGTAGTAACCGTCGTGGGAACAGGGCTCAAGGAAAAAATATTGACTCGTAATAGTCGAAATGAAGAAAATAGCCAACCTAGAACCCACAGCCAGACAAGGAGAAAAAGGAGTACGCCATGATAGAAACGTCATACCAACTTGTGTTCTCAAGTTAGCGATGGTAATACGGTCAGCCGCATGCTTAAAACGAGGACGGAACGCCATCTCGCAACAATTTGGAAAGAGAACAGTAAGTATATGAGTTAACTTTATTGCAGAGGTAAAAACACATCATTGACTCGATTTCCGGCAATGGAAAGCATAAAATGTTCACTCCATAATCCCGACTTTCTATCCCAAAACAATTCGTCGAGCGCCCTGAAGCTTGACTGCGCTTCGGTGGTCCGAACGTCTATATACCTCACTGAGGAAACAAGAGGAAATGATTATGAAACCGGGGTCTAACCGGCGAGTTTCCACCAAAGAAAAGGAATGGGTGAAAAACGAGTGCATTTAAATCCCCTCAATCTAGAGATAAAAGGGACTTGAGGGACCTAGGAGTTCGGCTAAATCTTTGATCAACTGCAGCGAGACAGCGAAATAGAAATTTCAGTTCTAGTGCATTAGGGAGATCAATGGGAAAAATGAAAAGATTCCAGTACCCGCGACTAAATCTTGCTTTCAGGTTAAACGGAGGTTGATTAATACATCAAACATCAAAGAGCTCAGCGCGGAGTAAACAATTAGAAAACGAGGTACAATGTGAGGCGATGGTCTTGATTCGTTTTGAGTGATTATCTTCATACCAGCGAGCAAACTGAGCGCAGGATCAAAGCAATTATTTTTCACTGCAATGAGTTCCCTCCGATCAATTTAGAGTCGCAAATGTCTCTCTATGCTATGCTAAATCCCTCTCCATTAACCCCAAATATTCAATTATAGCTCCAACCACAGAGAGAATAGACAGATGAATTTAAAAGCTCATTCTGATAAGTAAGCGGTTCATGAAAATTCCTAATGGAAAGAGAAGAAAAACGAATTCTAAGGCCATAGTGCAGCGGGGTAGCCAGGAATTTCGTTCGGAGGGTGGGGTCCGAAGTCAGGGTGGAAACTTTTTGAAAAATAGAGTACCTAGGTACTTAGTAGAGGGTTCAAAACTAATTTTAACACTTTTCATAATCGAAAAAACTTCATTTGTCAAAGAAATCTTTTGTAAATTCATGATTTTTCAATATTTTGTTTTCTTTAATGAAGGGAATAAATTGTGTTTTTATACTTCGAAGGAGAGGGGGGTCCGGACTAACCGGACCTCCCCCCTCGCAACGCCACAGCCGTAGTATCAGTACTATCGGTTTTAAAAACCCCGAGAAAATATTACGCGTATAAAATACATAGAGACAGTATACAAGCTCCATTCCTTAATGGCAACACAAAAATATTAATTGAATTAGTAGTTCGGCAATTAGGAGTGCACTATAACAAAACCCCATGGCTGTATTTCATATGAAATCATTGCAGTTTCAAAGGTTATACAAGAAATGAATTCATTCATTTAAATAACTGACATTTAACATAAAAACTTTTTTTATACAGCGGCAAAAAGGCATTTATGGTGATTCTAAAAGATGAAAACGTTACTTGCGTGTAAAGATGTAAGGAGACTCAGCGGATACAAAGGGAAACGAAAGAATTCTGAATAATGAAGCGCCAGGAATTGAAACAACATAAGGGAAAAATATTCAAGGAAAAAAAGCACGATAACCGTTGTCGGAATAAAATGTGCGAGTAATCAGATAGTTCACGAAACACACACTGGAGTGCGGTAGGTCGTCGAGATAGCGATACGACAAACTTAATGAGGTGGGCCACGGTTTCCATGCAAATCACATCCATTTACATAACTTTGCATGCTTCACCATTTTGTGCATATTAGCATCATTTGTACGATTTTTCGAAAAATGCGAAAAAGGAGGAACGGAAAAATATTACTCGCGGAAAAAAACAGTTATTATTTTCGCAATTTGAGCTCGATTTGCATTTTTTCACAATTAAAACCACGACTGCTTTCATGAAAATTCATGCCAACCTGGGTTTTTCAGGGGCTTTAAGCAGCTCAAACTAAAAACAAACAAAATAAAAGACAATCCTCGCCGCGCATCCAACAAGTTTCATGCACTCGTTTCGGGAGGAGTGAGCCGTTTTTAAGGACGAGAAAGGTGAACGAAGATTATTCAATATCTGCCGCATTATCAGTCTAACCCCTCCGATAATATTTCTACTCTTCAGTGACATCTCCCGAGGAGTCGCTGGCTTCGATTCCGATTGCATCAGCATGTTTAGTCGCATTACGGATTCATAATCAATGAAACCCGGCGGAAAATAAGCTCCCGCATTAATTTGATGCACTTTGATAACGGATTGCTCCGGATAAACCTTTCACAGGGTTGGCCGGGATCGAATTTACAGCATCACTGTGTCAAATCAAGGAGTATCGTATGACATAAACTCATTACTTTCAATAGTGCAGAGCAAATTAAAAAAAAAAATATTATTGAAATTTTAGCGCTTTGCCCACATAAGTATTTTCAGAAAAGTCATCGTCAGGACAGCTACCGAAGAGATCTAAAATTAAACATAGATACTGGAAAAAATGGGGCTTAAAACCAATACAAAAGGGCAATAATGCTTAACAGATTATACAAAATTGATCGCTAATGTCACGCGCTTATAACCTAGAGAAAATTAATATTTTCGAAGTGATACATAACATGATATCCAAATAGTACTGAAATGCACCTTAGACGATGTCGTACAAAGCTAGAACAGAAGTCATACGATTGAAGTCATTCACTCTATTCGGCCTTGAAAGTTTTTCCTTCATCTCAATTCATTCTCCTCATGAGGGAACAGCTCAGTCCTTCATCTTACAATTGATCTAACGAATCTTTCATAATCTGAGTGCTATGCCACGTGTTCATCCATATTATCTTTCTAGTCTGTCTCTCCTTCCACTTCTCTAGAAAATCCTGCTCTCTAAATGTCAAGTGTAATTGACAATGCTACAATACACATCTTGAGGGAGCCGTTAAATTTAAGGGAAGTTTTAAAATTCTAAATGAACTATTCACTTCAGATATGACAGATTTTGTTTCCCAAATCGTAATAAATAAAATACACATAAAAGTTAAATTATTCAGAAATATAGATAAAATCTTGTAAAGACGGAGCATATAGATGGAGCAAAGATGAAGCAGAACACCTATCACATTTTTTTCTAAAGTGTCTAACCATCAAAAACAGACTAACTCTATTCCAACGATGTAATACAAAAATAACAAGAGAATTAAACGGTCAAGAAAAATTACAAAAACATTAAGCCATAGAGCATAGTACTCTACAGTCAAGATTTAACATTACCATCCTTTTTAAACGCAATATCCGTTCCTGTACAGTATAATTCACAAACGTTACAAAATATCAAGCCATCAAGAGAAGCTAAATGGCTACGAAAAACAACAAAAATTGCAACCACGGAACATAGCAACAATCCAATCACATTTTTTACATTCCTTTTCAAACACAATTACTCCATTCCTGTAATGTATAATTTACAAAATACTCTCATCAACGGTTATAAAAGGTTAACGCTGACGGCTAGTTCTCGGGCAATTAGCGGTAGCGGTGCAATCACTGCGCGGGAGAGTTTCATGATTTAGGGCGGAACAGCGCCCGCCTCACGCCGAAAGCGACTTTTCATCGGCCAATATTTTTTCGAGCGCAAGGAATCGCGATTACCCGCATTAAATCGGACGTAAAAGTGTTAATCATCTAATATTCCAATCGTTCACTTGATGGCTCCACTGCCTACATAACAAACAACACGGTTTGTGCATGAGGTGGAAGCCGAGGGAGGAGGGGGTTAAAAAAAAGCTGAAAAATTTCACGTCGCAAAAAGAAAATCGGAAGCAGCAAATGAAGGGGAAAGCGCGCAGAGAGGAGAGCAAAATCAACACAAAATAAAAGACATTACAGAAAATAACACGAGCAAATAAAAAAAAAACACGACACCAGACTACGCGTCGTTCATCATTTTTCACACTCATTAATCCATTAACTCTGGGGAAACTCTCCCCCCTACCAAAAACACCTCTCCCGGGCCATTAAAGAGCGCATCAATCAATTCCGATGCGAAAACAAAATAAATAAATGGGTGAAAAGAGGCGAAAGAAACTAAAAAGAAAACAACTAAACATCATTCCGCGCATATACATATTTATGTAATATTCCCTGGATTCGTTTCAGACAATTTCACCATTTGCTCCCACTTTATTTTTCGGTCGGGGCCGGCGTGGAGAGAGAGAGAAAAATATTGAAAATATATAAATAAAAAGGCCGTTATGCTCGCGCTCAAACACATTCGCGGGACACATATCACCGCGGCACAACCAAGTCACACCCGTAACCGCCCTCCCCGCAGAAATCGACTCCGCTCCGCGATTTTATCGTCCGATTTCGCGCCACGGATTAAAAAAAATCGAAATCAAAACAAAAACAAAACGAAATAATTGGCGAAGCGATTCGGACTGGGGCCTCCCGTGACGAGAATGAAAACGAAAGCGCACACACACACTATGCTCAGGAAATTCGTACCGAAAAACACACATTTATATCGATATACATATACATGCATTCATACAATTCAGGGAGGGGGACATAAATTAGGCATTGATGCGGCGGCGCCGAAAACATTTATTTCGTAAAAATATAAATTTATTAATAAAAAAACGAAAGCGTCGAAAGGGCGCGAGGAGATATATGTATGCGAACGTGACGTCGACACATTAGTGATGGAGTAGTGGGGGGTCGGGGAGGAGGGGGGGGGGGGGAGTAGAAACAAAAAGCAAGTCCCGGCAATGGTTTCAAAGAGAATAATCGACCGTTTGCAATCACAAACAATATGATAAATAAAGCTGTTATTAAAACTGCAGCGAAAACCGAATGCCTGGCTTTGAAATAAAGTGGAGACGGGAGAGTGTTGGAAGTCGGGAGGTTTTGGAGAAATGGGGAGAGGGAATGCTGGGATTTCGACACGGGGGAGTGGAGTGGGGGAATGTTGAAGGGAAGGGGAAGGGGAGAGGGGGGGAGACAGAGCTCCGAGGAGGTGGGGGAAAATATGATTGATAAATTGGCGCGAGCGTATTAACAATTAAAAAGGCCCGGAGCGGCAGAGCCAGCGCGGGAGGTTGAAATTCGACTGGAACTCGTGGAGGGAATAGGGATAGAGAGTTTTTTCGCAGGGGCGATGGATTGAAGGGGGGCTGTATATAGAGTGGAGGCGGAGTAGGTAGGCTGTGCCGCCCTGTAGGAGGCGGGAGTAGGGCAGGGGGTGTATTTATGCGGTAGAGAGGTGGCATGAGGGGAAATAATGTGTGGGGGAGAACCTGGGGTGGGGATAGGAGTTTTTTTCGGGGAGGAGGGTAGTAGGGGGGGATTCACGAGAGATGATGCGGGCCCGGAAGCATTATAACCGCTATGCCGCATATTAAAACGGGCCGAGTCATAATTTTCCACGGCGTAGATCACTTATGACGCGTCCCATGTTTTGGACCCATTAAATTACCTTGTATAAAAGCCAAACGATGAGGTATGCAATGAATCCCGGATCCGTCAATTTCGGTGTGTGTTGCAGCGGTGGCCATTGAAAACAAATTCCTCACTCACTCCGTCCCACCCCCACACCACCGCGCCCTTCCGCTGACACGCTCGCCCCACACCCCCTCTCCGCGCCACACACGCAAAACACACGAGAGCGGCCTCTCTCGTGGCGCCGGCGAATTAATTGCCATTTCAATTTCAGGCAGGGAGTCGCGGCCATAAAAATAGCGGTTTGAAGCCTCTGCGTCGCGCTGCCAATAGATGCAAGGGGGGGGGGGGGAGGGATGAGACAGGAAGTGGACAAATAAGTGCAGGATGAGAGGGCGCTATTCTGCGTTTCTTTTTTTTTTATTCGTGCGTCGGGATATTTTTTCCTTCAGGAGCACACACAGATTATTCTCACAGGAGAGATGTAATGGTATACACAATGGGGCAGGTTGCTCCTGACGGATATAATTATACTTGTTGTCTGGTTATTCGGGTACGACCCCATAAGAGGGCGCCACTTGTTCACTGTAGACATCTAGGCCGATTAGTAAAATTATTAGGAAAAAAACACTTGGTTAGTTCCACCAAAATTTCCTATGTTATGACCGCTTTCAATATTTGCCGTCAACCATCAGACCTGCACAGTTTGATACTAGTAGGTTCATGTACAGTAATTGTACAATGACTGTGGCATAACCATTTATTTTCTTAATAATGGTGCAGGAATTCCACCTAATAACTGAGGCGACCACCACGCTCATCAGTAAAATTACGCTGAAAAGCGCTGTAGACGGTGGATATAAACCCATCGCTGTCAGAAAACTTAACACCTACGGGCTATACCAACATGACTAACCAACCTAAAAGTAAAGGATGTCAAAGTGGTATCAATACAGCAACTTAAAAAAGAATAATTATTCCCTGAAAAGTGAAAAACCACCTGGATTTCAAAACAAGAGTGAGTGGGAACACAAAACCATAATAGTTGAAAGGCAAGATCAATTTTTATCAGATTTATCACGAAAAAGAAAATGAAGTATAAGAATCAAATTGAAATGGACTTCTCTCCATCCCACTCACCCACACCTCTTTTAGGCAGAGGGTAGACAGATTATAATAGCGAAAAGAGAGAAAATGGCGAAATAATACAGACTGCAATAGTTAGACTGGAAATCTCGACCTGCCACTTTCGACGTACCATGGACCTACGGTAGAATACTGAGAAGAAAATAAAGGGTGCACGAAGAGAGAGCACGCAATTTGAGAAAAATATTTCCCTGTAACGAAAACCGTCGAACGCGGTTCTTCGTAATGGAAATCCAATACAATCCAGAACATCCCAATCCACGTTTAGGGAGTAAGGTGACCTATTGGAGAAAGCATTGGGCTAATGGTGCCGGGTTCTAATTCATGGTAAAGCATTTGAATACCTCATGCAGAAGTCGTCAAGGAGCAAAGAGGCACAGGGAATAGAACTAATGCCCCTACCCTGAACGCGTGACATTCAGAAGCAAGTGGCTCAATCAGAGACGAGCTATACCTCCCCAAATGGTTGTCAACCAACGGGTTGAAATACTGTGCAAGCAAGAGTAGCCCACTTCCAATAAGGAAAACGGCAAGAGGATATATTGTAGGAATAGTGAACATTGTGAGGATGGGTTCGCCGAAGAGACGGTTATTTTAATTGGATCGATTCATAGGTTTCCACATCACAGGGGAAGGAGGCAGAATTGCACCCTGAGGCCAGGGCAGGAGAAATCCCAGTGGACCAGTCACCCTGAGCGTTCTCCTTCGACGAGAGTTGGGAGGAGATGAAAGGGGTAGGGGGTGGGTCATGCCCGCAGGGTGAGAGGGGGTGGTTTATTGTCCACCCCACCCCCTCGACCGTTGTAACAACAGGATGCCAGGCTATACCCTCGCGCATAAGCCGTCAGGCACACAAATAGAATGTATACAAGGCTGCTGCTGCTGCCGGTGCTGCCACAATGATGCAGCGGGTTGGAAGCCAAAAGCTCGTGCATAAGCGCTCCAAAATAGAAATGCACACAACGGAAAAATACGAGAGAAAGAGAGATGGGGCACCCTTTTCTCTTCCTCATTTTTTATTCATCCGAAACTTTCATAAAGAGAGTAAAAAAATTTTTAGAGGAGACGAGAAGAGAACTTTACGACCCGGAGGCGTCGAGTGAAAATAAATGGCTGAGATTTGGGGGGGGGGGGGGGATGGTAAAACGCCCACGCGGCATTTTTATAAACCCATCATATTTTATTTTTTTATTTTCGTCTTCGACGAGAGAGACTCGCGTTCCTGGTCCCGCGAAAAGGCCTCGACGAAAGCGTGGAAAGAATGACCGATCATCATCGTTCCCAGTAATGGATCGACACTCGAACACAAATCATAATGGATTTCCTTCTTTTTCACATTTTTTTCGTGCCTACGGCGTAAGCCTAGCGCGGTAAAACATAAAAGATAGGGTCTAAAAGGGCAAACTAAGCTCTGTTTTTGGAATAAAGAATTCTTAAGATGCGGCATCAAACTAACAAATCCCACAAATAATTTTCAGTTGAATTTAAAGAGGAAAAGCTACAGATTTGGTACAAACTAGGGAAATTTCTCCATGCTAAATCAGAAGCTATGTCTCGGAAATTCATATTACTTGCTAAGCAACCGGAAGTAGAATTTGATTTAGCTGTCAGACAATGCAGTAAATGATAGTTCAAAGAACGAAAATATGTCTTCCAGTATTTACAAATCTCATAAGAATCCACAATATTTCGATTCCGTTTCAAAAACAGGTGTTCCAATATCAAAATATTGCGTTCAGCATCATGATTTAAGCATAAATACATCTTTGTTGGAGCCATTGAAGCATCATTACCAATTGTCTCAGCAAATTATTGAAGGCATACACTTTTAAAAGTATTTATCGTTACAATTTGCTTTATTGATTCTGTTACCGAAAGAGATAACACAAATATTTTCTTTTTCTCTACCAGTATTTTCATCCGCCCCGAAAACAACTGATAATAAGTTTCACTTCAAGTCTCCTAGTTTGTAAAAAAATCCTTACGATTTCTGTTCAAATGAGTTCATTTCCCTGTTGGAGATCCTTTAGAAGAATTAATTCAGGTAGTAGAGCTAATGCCTTCATTGAATAATTACAATGTTTTGAATACAAGCAGATAATTTGATCTCCTTCCGCAAGTAAGAAAATAGATATTTTAGAGAAATAATACTATCTTTCCTTCACGTTGCATTAGACCTGCAATATGCCATAGTTTATTGATAAATTAATAAATTAATTTAAGCATTATATCCTGATTTTGTCTTCGATAAGTGTTGAAAATTAAAAGGGAAAAACTAATATAGAAATGTTAGATTCCTCACCGCGAAACAAAATTCGACATTAAGAGATTGGGGAAAACCTTGAACAAAACTACTCAAGAAATAGTAAGTTTTGACACAACTGTAATGATTGACGACTCTAAGGCAAAAATCTGACGAAAGCTACCCACGGGGAAAATCATCACAACAAGGGCAGCGGAATAGTTTTTATCTTTCATCAATTCGTTTTAAAACCTCTCAGATTCATTACAGTACCAATCCCGCTATCTTCCTCTTTCCGGAATAGAGGATTCGAGGAATGCACATCTTTTTGCTCTCATGATTTCCAGCCATGACGACCCGGAAAAGATCACGTATGAATAAGACGTAAGGGACGAAAAAGTAAAGGCGATAAAGTGAGTAGAGAATGAAAAGAGGATTTTCTATCTTCTCCCACGATGTTCCTTCTCCAACTCCACCCCTGAACTCTTTTTCTTTTTTTTACGGCGGAGCACTCAGCTGCAAAGCGTTTCTATGGCGCGAGATTGCCTCTCGCGCTGACACGAAATGGCGCCCAAAGTCGTGCACTAAAAGCGGTGCAAATCACGTGCCTTCCTCCCTCGAGAGGAGAGGAGGAGGGTTTGGGGAAGGGGGGGGGGGGGAGTGGTTCCGGCTCTTGCGCATACGCGAGCGAACTCCGCGCGAACGGGCAAAACTTTTGAAAAATACATTCGTTCGCGGAAGGAGGAATCGCGCGGGTAGGGGGGACGCGCTCGAAGGGGAGGGGGGGAAAGAGGGGTAGTTGGAAGGGGGTGTGAGACAAAAGCTGGCGAAGGAGTGGGCGGGGGAGAGTTGGGGTGAACAAGCGAGGAAGGGTTGCTTTTAGGGGGGGGGGGGGGAAGGAGAGAATTAAACCCGGACGCGTGAGATACCGCGCCGCCCGCGGGGAATTACGAAACCACTACGGAGCGGTGGAGGGACCGCGGATTGAGGAATCTATTTCGAAGATTTTGAACATGCGCCGCTGACAATGGATGACGGAGTGAGGTGTGGAAAAACGTCACGGGTAAGGAATCGCAACTGTGTCATAGCGATATGGGTGATTAAATATCATAAGCTTTCCCGGCGAATACTTTCGATAAAAAATTGTCGTGGTATGCCAAAGTTTCAATGAGAAGCTCCCTCATCTTCAATATGCGAGATAGCTTCAGGGAAAATCTTCAACCAGAGATTCGTTATATGACAAAGATGGTAAACTTGTCACCGAAAACATTGAGAAGGCCAACTCGTTAAATTCCCACTTCAAAAGTGTATACACTACAGACAATACCGACTGTAATTTAAGCACCCTATGTACAGTCACTTTCAAAAGTCGGTCCCCATACCTGGCGCAGCCGTCTCCGTTATTCTCCGAAGTCGACCTTCGCGTATTGCTTACACGTTCCTTATCCACTGGGGATCGATTCGACTTGATCAGGTAGTACAAATGGTGCAACTTGACTACTTTAACCGTCGTCAAGAGCCCCACGCACGATTTCAGAGGTAGGAAGGCCGCTTGAACCTCCCCCCCCCCACACAGCCAAACAATTCCACCACCGAAGAAAGCGGAGAAGAATACATGGGTTTTTCCGGCAAGTAACCCATCGCACGAGGAAGAGAGGAGACATCTGTGTAGTTTGGTAAACTTATACAAAACATATTGTGCAAATAAATTTTCGGAGCATTTCGAGCATGTTACTCCAATATTTTTTCTTCACATCGCCTGGTGAAAAATACGTAAATATATACGCCTATGTAAATATTGTCATTTGCGTCACGGTTACCATCCGTCATCGCGTTCATCCATGCCGGCGGTTAAAGATTTTCAGACATTTTTTCAATGTTTACAAGTTAAATAGCAGTCACTCCCCAAGTAGTAGGTTATTCGGACTACAAGTAGTGCCTACATTTTGAATAACGCAACTTATTCCCATACTGTGAATAGAAAATCAGAAGTAGTTTTTAAATTTTTACCGGTCAAAACTACCGGTACGGCAATTTTTTATGGGAGAAGATAATTTTGCATTATTTTTTCGAATAAGCAATTGGATTGTCATTAAATTTTATTGAATTGCTTTTAAGGTAAACATAAATTTTCACTAAAAGAAGCAGCGAGATGTTTATTGGCATCAAGTGAAATGGTAGGCTGTCAGACCATAATGCGTCGTAGGAAGTGTTGTCCTTTTGTTTATGGGAAATACTCTTACATTAATATTGTTCATTTTTTTAAGAAAAACAGTACAAGCAACATGTGCGTGGAGCTATGATGGTGAGTCAACCAGTTATGGTGGTCATAGAAAAACATCATTTACCTGCCCTTCTGAATTGAAGATTTTACGAATCACCGTGCCTGCGCCCCTCCCAACTTGAACTTACCCCTTTAATTAAAAGTGACGCCCATTCGCATTAGGCCCTTTCATTCTAACCATATCCTTACTTTCATCCTTCCCCTCCCCTCTTACCAAAAATCTCTCGACCATGGATAGCACTTCTTCTTTTTTTCCTCTCCATCCTTCTCACCTTTACCTTTCTTTTTTATACTCACATCTCTGATGCCTTCATTCTTTTCTTGTCCCTCTTTTGTCGTCGCCTAAGTTTCCACACCGTCAAACGCTACATCCCAAGCAGTATATTTGGCAGCTCATAAGTTTAATTTGTATTAATAATGCAGAAATAGTCATTAGGTACCCAACACGGTATATTTTTATCGGATGAATATTATGCGTGCGTAGTTTAGTGTCAGTAGGAATATGATCAGTATTTGTTCGCACGTAAGACTGACTCAAGGTATTCATTACATGAGTGTAAGTTCTATTTATGATGTAAAACCACTTATACATAGTAATCTGTAGGATATTGCCCTGCATGATATCAGCAGGCGCCAATTACGACTGGTTTTAGCAGAAAAAAAGAAACGAAAAAGGGGGAAGACTTAGGTTAACCTCTCAATGAAGGGGCAAAGATAAAACATATAGAATAAATGTGCCTTTAAATGGTAAGAAATAGGCACACAAGTCATGTAATTAATGCTTCCGTTGGTATTTTCATTATAGAAAATATATTTATGGTAACTATTAAGACATTCGAACTTCCGATGAACATAAAGATGTCGGTTAATTACTTCCTGATACCTCGAATGTATAAAGCATTATTTAAATATTTGTTCATATCGGATATGTTAGTAACGACTGGAATAAATATGATACAGAATTAAACATTACAATTTAGCGCACATTAATATTTTTGATTTCTCGCGCGATGAGACACGTAGAAAAATGTAGTATAAACCATGGTAAACATATGTATCCTAAGAAAATGGTTAGGAATAATGAATGCGCCAAACAGTGTGTTTGAAATACTTAAACATAGAGCAATATATATTGATGGTGTTGGTAATAATGTGTTAAAAGTATAATCTAGAAGGTTATTTTGTAGGAAACTTTTTTAATACTCTTTCAGACGTAAATTCCAATTTTCGTTTCTTCCTCATATGTGCGTTGCGACGCAGATACGTCTCGTTATTTTTTAGTGCAAGACAGACTACTCGGAATATCCATCTCAGAATACTATCAGGGTGGGAATCCCATGACTGAGAACATATGCTTCGCCTTGTGTTGTGGCACTGGGAGTCGGGGAAGTCGTGAAGAATTTAGGAATAGTGAAGAATGCCTCGGAAAGACTTGCGCGGACGGAGAGAGTAAGTCAAACTGGCCCGTTCAAGACACAGAAGGCATAGCCAATACCCGAAGTTCGACCTCCGAGAAAAACGTAGTTGCTCGCGCTGGCCGTGGGAACCTACTTTTGAAAGTGACTGTACCTACTGAGGAACCGATGGAAGACATCTCTATACAACGCGATGGGATAACTAAACAACTTCAATCGATAAAGGATAGTAAATCTCTGGGTCCGGAGGGAATACTCACGCGTGTCTTCAAGGTGTTAACTCCACAAATCGCACCTTACTTCGAGATAATATTGAAGAAGTCACTATATGAAGGAAATTTACCGCTAGACTGGAAAATTGCAAGCGTTACACCGGTATTAAAAAAACGGAGAACATAATATTAGAGCCCCACCATATTTCCAGGTCCTACAGAAGCGATAAATTGAGATATTTGCCGAACGGATAGATATGCGAATTCCTTTTTCCTCCGAACCATAAAGGACTTGAAGTCGTAACTTCGTTAGAGCATTTCCTTTTTATATTAAAATGGATGGTGTCCTAACACCCCATGCCACAAGCCTTTTAGGCGGCTTACGGGGCTGTATGTAGATGAAAGGTAAATCTTAGTCCTGATAACGAGGAAGGAGTTTCTACGCGAAAGGTTGGCCTTAAATAGCCTTACCCAGCGCTAAACCTGAGACGATTTTATCAATAGCCATATGGATTTGCTTAACCCTTAGTCTGAATAAAAATGAATTATCATTACCTGGGCCGCAGAAATTGATTACTATTCAGAATATTTGAGTCATCGTATTCCGAAAAAAACCACGAACCGTAAGACGAGTGTCACACGCAATCCCAACGATATTTTTACGGAATTTCCTAGGGATGTACCTACCTGATCATCGTTTCAAAATTAGGATCCTAATTTATGGGAAATAAGAAAATATTTTTGAAGAAAAATTCCGACTGAATGAATGTGCTTGGAGTAGGATGACACACCTGCGTGGAAAACCAATTTACCAACCAATTCCCTACAGAATAATTCCCCTGAATATCTTGACGCGTACCCGCAAATTGATATACTTGAGAGAAACGTGATTCAGGTTGACACATGTCCAAATGATTACATAGAGGCAAACGATTCCTTGGAATGAGCTGACACTCATATGACAGGCAGAAGTCAATTATCGCGACCAAAATCGATCATAAGCATATTACGCAACTAATTATGTAAAATGATGCTGTGCGACGTATGCCATGATGATACCATCACTCCCCGCGATTTTCACAATTGCTTGCTTAGCTGTAAAACCATAGTTAGTGAGTTAGTATAGCTGCTAAAAGAAGAGTAGATAAATGAAGAAAGATGGTTCAATTGGATTAAATTACAGGATGGATAAATGATAGTGAACAGAATAAGAGAAGAGGGATTATCATTGTTATCAAGTGTCATGAAGGACATCACCCAGGTTCTGCCTTAAAATTCTCCAACCAATGATTCTTCCTCAAAACACACAAAATGAAATCGAGATTATTATAGTACGCGCAAGCGGATTCGATCGCAGTAACATAACTGCAATCGAATACAGGTACCAGCTGAAGGCAACAATCAAGTCAGCCATCACTGAGATCCCTACTATCACGTTATCCTCGCCAGCAATTTTTGATATATACTTATTACAATATTGGTGGGTATACATTATAGGTGGTGGTAATTGACAGCGTGGGCTAAAAATTTACTTATAACCCGATCCCACAGTAGATACGAAGTCCTAACTATTCGAAACATTCTCAACGACAAATTTAAAACTTCCAACAGGATAAAATGATCGATCGAACGGTTGTTTTGAGTGCTCAGAAAGCAGGCCACAGAATATGATTGATTTGTTGCTTTCTACTTTTAACTTACAGAGTACTAGTAAAATTCTTAATTATCAGTTTCATCTCCTACCGGATTTTAGATCTAAATACAAAAAGATGCCACGCTCTATGGAACAAAACGATAAATGTAATGCTCACCATACCCAACATATATTAGTATCAGCATCAAGGATTTTTTTATAAGTACGATACGTCACAGTATTAAGTCTTTTTTCTTTACCTGTTGACATGAACCACCTCTCGATGGGGAATGACGTAAATAAGGCCTCTGAGACACGAAAGAAATACATTGAATGAAAGAGGGAACGAGAGAGAGAGAGGAAGAGAGACGTCCGTAACTGGAGGAGGAAAGCACGGAGATTCATCGGTCCACAGATCCGCCATTTTGTTCTCCTCGCAAAAATGACATCGTGGGGGACGGGCACCACATCGGGCGAGGAGCGGAATGCGCACGAAATAAAAATAAACATGGGAGAAAAGATTTTTTCTTTCAATCAAGAGAGAAAGAGAGTGAGACTCCCAAGAAAAATGAAAAAATAAACAAAAGAAGAGAGCCGGGCACAAAATAATAACGGAAGGAGAGCGAGGAGATAGAATAAAAAAAAGAGAAGAAATCAAGTCCCATCGAGTTAAATTCCCACCTTAAAAAATTACGGGGACACCTTTTATATTTCTCCCTTTTGGCGCGAAATAATCCCAAGCAAGGCTTTTATCGTCTAACGCAGCAAGGCAAGCAAGCAGGCTGGAGAGGATGCGGGAGACATTTTTTCACTATCCATCATAAATTACCAACTCCTTTTCATCGGGCTCGCGAAGGCGTAATGAGAGCGAGGCAAAGACCGGGAAAGAGATACAAGACCGAGGCAGAGGTTGGTGGCTCCCTCTCCCGTGCGCCAGAGAAAGGAAGCAGGGAGAAGAAAAAAATATAACATCTGCCAGGTGCACGCTTTCCTAAGAATCGTTATGCGTTTCTTACGAGCCCGTGCATTCTGCTTAATATGCTCTCCAAACCACTCCAAAAACTCTACTCCTCTCCGCCCACTTCCAACACCACCCACACTGCAAAAATCCTTCCACCAAACCCTCTCGCTCCAAGTCCCAGATTCGTTCCCCCCGTCCGAGTCGCAATTCCCCAGCCTCTTTCGTGCCATCCACCCACTTCTTGGCCCCTTTCAACCCAACCCACCCGACCAGTCGTCCTGTCCAACGGAAAGAGATCACACTCCATCCACTTATTATGATATTTTGCCTATGCCCTTAACATTTCCCTCTTTCCTTCGAACAAACCGACCAAGTTCTCGGAGACAGACACATATTAATTTATATGTACAGCAAGGTTATTGACGATTACTATGATATTACGGAAAATAAGACAACCCTAGTCATAACTGGGCATAGATGTTCGTGTACGTACGATTGTCAAGTTATAAAAGCCGATGTAAATGGCCAATGGAATTGCTTTCTGCGTTGCAGGAATAGAAATAAATAACCGTGAATTCAATGACTAGATAATGAATGGCATAATGGATATGATAAAATTCAAATAAGATTTGACGTGTTGAAAGGAATTCATAGTTGTAATGACGATCACTGTTTGACTAGCAAATGTTGTTAAGCCATTGTCGCTAAAAATGAAGAATTGATTATGTTCACTTCATTGCAATAATAGCTATGCCTCATTTCCATACGGTTCAACGTGAATACAGTATTGTAGAGTATTTCACAAGGGTTGGTATTACATTGGCGATGTTACCGCGGGTTCCTTTCAGTACGAAGACGCTGCAAACCAACGCATTAAGATTTTTCCTCAAACTTGCAGTTGTGTTGTCAGGCCAGCCATGTCGCACGTCAGAGAATATCAGAATTATTTATTCAAAGACGAAATGATGGCCATCAAATGATTGGCTTGGCATAATTTATGTTTGTAAGAAAGTTCAAAAAATAAAAACCATTCCTTGAACATGGTTACTTCAGTACCTATTCCGCCAAAAAACTGTATGCAAAACATTAATATAATTTATGAACTTGGAAATCCACGTAAATCTAGGTGTGTCGATCACAAATATTTACATCTGTTGATAATAAATAATTAAATTTAAAAGTAAATTCTCAAATGCCATTTAGGCATCGCAGCTACATATTTATTAATTTTATAATTTTTCGTGATTAATATACTTCCTGTACTTATTCCCACGCCTTAAGAGACCGATTTTTCATAAACGTGGCTTAAGTTTTATGGTAACGGTTTTCAGATAGCATGAGATCACCTGATGATAGCATGATATGCAGAAACTCGGATCGTACTATTTAAAATAAAGTGTGGAATAGAACAATGTATTTTTATTTTATGATGAAGCAGTTCCACAAAGTAACGCCGGAGACCGTGTCTTACAATTAGACTTAAAAAATTTCCATTAATTTTAATGTCGTTGACCCTGGTAAAACGTTGGAGACATGAGCGAAACAAAGTTGCCTTCATCTCATCCTTTGTAAAATACTCAGTGCGTCCATTCCCCCTTGATAACTTAGCTAATTTTATCCCTCACACTCTCTCTGAAGCAAAGACGCGGAGCACTAACTGGGTGGTCCCAGCCGCGCAGGTCCATGAAAGAGAACAGCCCAGCCTAAGATCTCAATTGCGCCCGAATAAAGTCCTCAGCCTATCTGCACAATCAATCTTAGCCCTGTTCCCCAACCTCCGCGAGTCTCCGCCCACAAAGCCGAATTCACACCCGCTCCCTCTGCCGGGGCCATATGTCGACGCAACTCCATTCACTTCCTCGAGAAGCCCGCCCTATGGGGAAAAATAATAAATCCACAGCTCCCCCATCTCTCTCTCAGTCACTCAGGGCTGGGCAAGCAATACCCCTCCTCGCCCCTTCAAAAACCTATACGGTGAGTCCCCGTGAAGCGGGCATCGTTTGGGTGGGAGAGGAAGATATCCCAGCCCGCACAAACCAGCCCACTCCTAATTTTCCGGCCGCAAGCCACTTCCCTCGCCTGCTCGAAATGCTACACCCTTCTCCACGGACCGTAAGGCTCGTGCTAGCATTCAACTCGTTCCCTCAAAACCCATTCCCCATCCCCCAATAGTATGAGGAGGGTGTCCTAACACTCTTTGCGCGATGGCAAATAAAAATAATAATAAAGGAAGCATTAGAAGAGGGAAGGGACCAGGTTTATTTTTTCGCAGGAGAGCAGGGAAGGAGAGACGAAGGGCATATTTCAATTAGACTCGAGAAATGATCGCGGGACGATTTTTGCCGCGAACACCACGACGCGGACAAAAGAATATCGCATCCGGCGGCGGTGGCGATGGTGGTGCCATCTAAGAGAGAGAGGCTCACGCCACGACGCGGCGGGTGGGAGAGGATCGGGATAACAAAAGACTGGCGAGAAAGCGGGAAGAGATGACGGGGAGATATAAAAGATAACAGGGAATATAGCGAGAGTGCGTGTGTGTTTTATTATTGTGTCAGCGACGAGTAGGGAAGGGACAGAAAATCAAGAAGGTGCCGGAAAGCCTGCGACGGAGAGGAAGGAAGGGAGGCTGGAATGACGCTGCGAAGAAGGTGATGAGAGGAAAAGAAATGCGTTTGTCTCAGCCGCACGAGAGGATTCTGAATCCACGCGGATTCCCTCTGGCAGCTGCTCACTCTCCTGCGTGGGTCATCACGCTGAGTGAGAAAAATTGGCGACGAAGAGATGACATTTACCGCGTCCCTCCTAATGTGTCCGAGACGGTGAAAGGAGGAAAAATGGATGCAAGGTATATTCCTCCGTAGAGCGCAAAGCCTAGGGACATGTTCATCCTGCGATACATTTTTAATTCCTGGGAAAGAGAAACTGCTGGGCGAGAATCTGTGGTGATACTCATCATGTCACCAAGAGTTTGTGGCAGCATTTGTCAGAGATTACGGGCATAGTCAACACTAACTGAAGTATTTGATATGAGGAAACACTACACTATAAATGCATTGGCGAAGATAGATTTTCTTTGGACAGGGAATGGGTGGCTCTCAATCAATTTTTAGACTATCATTTTTCAACTATCTTCCACAAAACACACAATATTGTGTAATTCGTTGATGAAGCATACATCCTTAAGTCACTAAGCCATTAAGGATGAGAAGGCATGAACATTTTAAAAATTTAAATAAAATTTTATCAATACCTTGTTCATTTCCGTTAGTCTATCTTCGCCTGGGAAGTTTCATGCATCAGAAAGTTATGATCAGAGCACTAAAGCAAAACTCAGGAAGACTAATCGGACCTTATCAAATAATTATTCTTTGCTATAGAAATAGTAGTAGAATAGAAACACAGTTGCAGCATACAACGAGCATGAATAAATATGACTCATCTTAACGGGGAACTGAACATTTCATAATGCCCCTCACGAAATGAGGAGAAACGACATATCCACTGTTTACAATTAAGAAAGTAAGTTATACTAATATTGGACGGTTGAACAAAAAGCAACATTAAGAGTTACCTACTACACTTCCAAAATAAGTTCTTCCCCACCAAATTTAGCGCTGCGGTGTCGAGGTAGGCAATACAATGCAGATTTGAGCCAAGGTCTCTATTTTGGCAGCGCAGTAGCTTATAAAGCCGGCGCCAAATTCACGTAAACAATGAATCATACCGTTGCAAAATTTTTGCTAGAAAGTAGCACATGGTAGGGATATAAAATAGATCCTAATCATTTCTACATATTCCCAAGTACAGACCAAAATTTCGAAAGCAAAGAGTAGTTTTGATATTAGATTATTTGGTGTTTGAACACAACTTTTGTGTCCACACACAGGCGGTCAACAACGGAAAGATAAACTTAAGGCTATACGGGTAGACAAACTTAAGGCTAAAACGATTACTTAAGGCTAAGGATTACTTAAGATGGCCTGAGGCTAGGTAATAACATCAATAATGGTATCATTAAAGGAGCCCTAAGAATTAGGTACAATGGTAGGATGGTACGATGGAAGGAAGCTGCTCAATGAAGCCAAAAAACCCTTACAATCGGCACGCTCCCTACCCAAGCCTTGTACCCTCACTCTCAGCCTCTACCCTCACTCGTGGCAGTGGAAGACAAGCGGCTTCGGCCGAAAATATCAAATTGAAACTGATTGAGGGTGAAGTGGTCTTGACTCGTCGTATTGGGCTGCCTTCGGAGAGAATACCACATTCAATCACGGCCAATTCGACAAAAGCAGCCACTCAATGGCGTTTTGGGACGGGGAGGAGGGGGGAGGGGGGGGTAGAGGGTAGAGTGCCGCCTCGTGAAAATGGACTAAAATAAATCGCGACCCGGTCGAGTGTTCCCCACAAACACGTCCTCCCGCGGAAAATAAAAGCGACCCACCCCCGCTCCGACACCACCATCATCCGATGCCATCCGGATAGGGAGGAAGTTAACAAAAGACATCTTTCTCTCAAAAAAAAAAGACCCTTAGAAGTCGCCCCCTTTCCAAACCTCCCTCATGAGCCGTGTCATCAACTCCTGATCTCTTTCATTGCCTCTCTTACCCTCTTCAACTCCAATTTCCCTCCAATAATACCACCCTCCCCACCAGCTAGGCATTGTATTGAAAAATAGTGGTTTTTAGTAATTCCCAGTCACGATAAAAAAGACTCTGCTATTAATATATAAGCATACTAGACAACACATACATGGAATGAAACTTAATGTTGAATTTTTTTACATCCAATAATTTTAAAGAGGAGAGAGAAATTATAGTACTATGCGTAACTCAAATACGAATTCCGAAATTCAAGCTTGGCAAAGATAATGGAAGAAGTTCGACGAAACAGCTGCCCACGCAAGTTTTCAGAATGAATCTTTCAAATATAAGATAATTTATTCGCAACATGCCGCAACAGCTGTAGGTAAGCAAATATTTCTTCCTGGTAATGGTAGCAGAAACTTTTAAGGACAAAAAAAGGTATTTAATAACATATGTAATGACTCAACAAGAAGGGTTTGTTTTTATAGTCTGATACAAGATTTATCGTTAGCATTGAAATATCAGATACTCGAAGAAGAAAATTTTGGTACGAAAATTAAGGACCTCGAATTTATCAACAAGGACCTCCTTCCTGAGAGAAAAATGATCACAAACACACAATGCTTGCAATGAAAACATAAATGAATCGTATTACGTTTACGCTTTACTTTGCATTTGACAGTTAACTTGATGTGATTATATGCCGAATCTATCAATATTCGAATTACATAAGTACCATGTCAATCCTGTAATCTATATCTCACAAATGCAGATAGATTATGAGCGCTGTATATATTACAGGTTTTCAAAAAGTCGTGCTACCAAGTAAAAAACTACTCTACGTTTTTCTCTGTTTAACCAAGTGCTAAAATTCCGAAACCACAAATGAAGAAAGGAAACAGTGACCCCACATATAAACGCAACAGAACTCATTTCTTTAACACAAAACGTGAGAGAGAAAGGAAAAAAATCGATTTAAAATGACTGACACGCTTCAAAATTAATGTACATTGACTAATCATAAGCTCAGTTATTATCTCACCGAGTCCCATTTATTATTTGAGGGGAAACTTTAATTTCCCTAAAAACTGAAATTTATCTCTTCCCCATCACATCCTTACCCCCCGCAGAGCTCTACCCTATTGTGCTAAGCTTCCCCACTACTCCTGCGGCCGGACTCCCCGCCGAGGAAAACTCGAAGAACGTCTATATTTAGTGGCACGGGCGTCGAATCACTGGGTGAATCACGAATACCCCCCTTCCATCCGCCTTCCACACGCGGGGATAATGCACTTCCGCGTGCTTGCGGCCGCGCGTGCCTCTCTATCACGCGTGAAGCGGCTCACGCGGGGGCGATAGTAATTTCCCAAAGAGCGTCGTCGACGACAACTTCTTCTTCGCCGGGCGACCGCGCGCTCGTCAGCGGGGAGGCGAAAAAGGCGGGTGGCGGACCGAGGCACTCTCGCGGCGGGGGTTCCGATATCGCTAATAAAGCAGCAGCCTCGCGAGACGAACGAGTGCGAGGGAGTTAGAAATGGCACGGTGCTCTGCGGTGCCAGCTTCACAGCGGGTGGTGGCGAAAACTCCCGGACGACTACTGTACGGACGACATTAGCCCTCGCCGAATTACGCTGCGCTACACTTGAAAGCTGTACAGAGCCAACTACTCAACGTTTTCACTCAATGGTTATCCAAATTTCGACAAAAACCTTTTCTCCCTACGCCTCAAACCGCTATATACTTATCGAATAATCTTCTACGGCTACCCAAGCTTTAAAGCTTCAAGGTAATTATGCAGACTGACGCTAATCTCGTGAAGCCTCTCCCTATGGGGTAAAATAACGATGGCGAAGACGCAATAATGAACACGGTTCGACGAGCGAAATACGTTTCGATTTTCACCCTCACAGCAGGCAAGAGAATCATTTGAAATTGGCAAATTAAAATTAACCCAAGTTGTCGCTTGGTTTGTGGTCACGAACTTACAGAATCAGCGATGGCATTTCCCTTTGCCATGAGCGCTGACTGAAAATCATGTTTGTATCCTGATAAACCCCCAAAATTTCACGATGAATAAATACAATTTCGGACCGCCTTTAATGGTCAGATTTTTATTACTTGGACATTAAGGTAACTGATTTGAGCCATCGACAATACCCAGGAATCAAACGTATTACTGTACACAACTTCACAACCTCCATTCTCTCTCCCAGAGCATCAATTATCCTAACTAACGGTTTTATAAATGAGAAAACTAATATTTAAGGATAACGTATGCCTAACGGGAATCGAGAATTACAAGAATTTAATCAAAATAAATGTCAGTTAACAAATTAATATACACCAATAACTGTGGCAAGAAAAAAACAGAACGAAGAAATGGCAAGAAAAAATGTAAACGCTGCTGTGTTTTAAAAACTAATCCCTCATGGTCACGCTGCCATTACAGTCGATCCTCGTTCCACCGTACAAGGGCCTGCAGACATAGTATGGCTATAAAAATACCAACAGACGGAGGAGCTAAGCTGGATATTTTGAATAATCACAAAGAAAAACCCCGGGACATTAAAATTTCACGCGCCCAAAAGGAAAGACCCTAACGGATTTCATAATTTAGGGACTTCTCCCTCCGCAGAACATAACAGGATCAAAGCGATCCTTTCTGAGAAGCTCGGATTCACGGAATTTCCCACCTGCACTATTTCTGTACGAATTATTCACAAGCATTTCGTCATCGACTGCGAGAAACATTCGCCTCTATGAATAGACATGAAAACGGGGCGCAAAATCCATTAGTTAAAACTCGCGCACGCGTGCACATAGCGATCGCGGCGCGAGTAAACACGGAAATCTCGCGGCGAAAAACAAGTGAGTGGGGGGGGGAGAGGAGGAAAAAAAAGTGAAGTGCGCAGGGCGTGCGAAGAACAAGATGGCGGACGAGAGATGAAGAGTTGGGAGCACGAAGAAAGGGGATGGGGTAGTGGATCCGAAAATTATTTAGTTAATTGAAATTGCTTGGGAGTACCTCCCCGGAGGGTGGGTGGAGGGAAAAGGAGGCAATCTAACACGGATACCAAAATTTTCGGCTCCCCATTACTGGGGAAATAAAGTGATAAACCCGTCATCGCCGTGCCCGCCGAAATCTGTTCGGTTGGAAGAAGTGGAGAAAGTTAGTTGATTCAGGGAGGAAACATCGAACGGCATTAAAGTAGCCTTGAGAAGAAACTTCGTTAATTTGCTAATGCGAAATTCGGAAGGGGCATTAATATTGAAGTTGGTTTAATGTTGATATTGAGGGCGGGGGAAGCGATGACAGTGTCGGAATTGCACGGAGCGTAGTAACATGGCGGAATGGTGGATTAACGGGGAGTTATCTAGTGGAGACTGTAATGAAAGCTATTTTAGGACCAAAACATCTATTGTCGCGAACACAAAATTGGTTTTTAGGCACGGCACATACCAAGAACAACAAGACGAAATATGATAGTTTATTCATTATAAGCATAAATAAAATAAATGGTCGCGAAGTTAAGGAACAATGCGACACTTCACTAAGCAGGGCATGGCAGTCATGTTCATCACTAACAAGTTGTGAGGTTTACCTTACGCAGAAGTATTTCAAAAGAAGCACCAGCAAAGATTTATGTGAGTATATGATAATACTTATTGTCGAGAAATAATACCATGAATAACTGAATCGAATAAATGTTCTCCAGAGCGGGAGTGGGAACAAAGGTATGTATACCGGCGGGGTTTAGTCTTTGCCTGCCAAACAATAGGCCGCGGGTTCGAGTCCCCCCTGGATAGGTGTTCTCAATCCAAGTCACGGTTGTTCGTGCAAGTCTCATTGTTCAATTTGTTGAACATCCCGATGTTAAATGGCTAATATGAGATGTACTCGGTGGTATGGGAATAAAATAAAATAAATAATATATGATAACAAATAGTCCTCGGAAATGCGGTTATTCTCTGCTGAAGTATGCGATCCGTGGTTCGATGCTCTCTTGGAGGGAATTTTTGGATAGGGGGAATATATGGATTAAGTCTCACACGACAGGCAAATTTTCAGCCGGAACCTTCATCCTCAGCAACAGTGTGTTTCACTTGACTCAAACTGCGTTGCCAGAAGGCAAGGAGTACTGCCATAAATCATAAGTGTTTACTCCATGCTGGCAAGCTTGGTTCGTTTTCAACATCGCAGCGCGTCCACAACCCCTAATTAGGTATGCTGAAATTAATAGCACGGCTGAAAATTTATGCCTTCCCTAGGCAAGCCAGAGAAGGACGTGCGTGCCTCACGATTCAGCAATGAAACCGAACTTCGCACCACGAGATCGTCTTCATAATTTACAGCAATACGAGTTTTGACACTGACGCGCACGGAGCCACCGGAATGATAAGACTCTTCCCAAGACTGTAACGAATAAACAGATTTATCGGTGAGCGCCATCAAAAAAAAAAAGTTTGCTGCAACACACGCTTAATAAGGAAGATCCGAATATAGAAAAGATCGATTCGAGAATTTGGAATTTTTTTTTTTTCCGATAGCATTGGAGGTGGGGGGGAGGCGAAGTTGAGGGGGTGAGAGAGGCTGGAGGAAGTGTGGAGGTCACACGAATTCTGGAGGTGCACGACCGGAGTGTAAATCTGAATGCATTGCGACACAATGACAACGTTATTGAAAAAGAGTCGCGGCGGGTCTGGGTGAATAATTTCGGACGAGGCGCCTTCGATTAAGGCAGTTCGGGGAGGGTGCGGGACAGACGGATCGCGAAAGGGTGGGTGGGTGGGGTGGGGGGCAAAGGGGAAGATAAGGTGGGTTCGAATGTCGCGGGTCAACGCCTTTCACGAAGGTCACCGCCGCCCCGGCGGAATCTTATGAAAACTTCCGACACCTTATTGGATGCTCTGATCGGGAGACGTCAGGGACGCACACGAGTCTATAAATAAACCAGAAGGTGTCACCATGGCACCGGATAGTTCTCAAACCACATATAGAGGGGCGATTTTAATAGGCTCAAGCGGACGAAGGAACCTCAGAAAAAGAACTGCTACGGAGGGGTTACATTGATGGGATAAATATACTATCGCACAATGGAAAAAAACAGCAGAAAGAGGGTTTGGAGAAGTTCGCTTAACAGTATCGGATAAAAGATATTCAGAGGTTATGGACTTCGTCTACTTTTTCATGGTGATTGTGTCCGTTTACAGGGATAAGGAATTACGGATGACCTAGGTCTGGTAGTTCATTAATTCCACGCTAAAATTATACCATAACACGTTTTAGAAGTTATAATTTCGTATTAAACCACTGCAAATTCACAAGTTATGAGAAATCCTTAACCCCAATTATTACTGTCAATCACGAATATTATTTTCATTCCACCCATCGTCGTAGTTGCACATTTGCAGAAGGCATAAAATCGAGAAAATTCGTCCAACAATTGACAACTATTATACTTAAGCCACTTAGGTCGCCTTAAAAACATAAAAGTACACTCACTCATGACGCAAATGAAATCAGTTTATATTCGAGGACTGGGACAAAGGTTTACAAGGGAGGAGTCACATTTATCTCCGTATAAATGCAAGGAGATTCACGAATAACTCTACCCCAATACTAATGGCCATTCAATTCAGTTCTCTTCACGGCTTGCAATTTTTCGTTGACACATTCGAGGTTTGAAATGGGCGATGGAAGTAACGTTGTTATAGGCTATCGAATCACGTTTCTCATACGTTATGCTACTCAGTAGCCCGCTCCTTTATTATTTTTTCTCGCTGAAATACAGATATGACACTTAAAGCCTTTATTGCTCTAACATTTTACAGACTAAAGAAATATATTACCCCTAATTTTAAATATACTGCAAATATATATTCAATCGATCGAAATTTTCGCTACATAGACGAGTTTTTTTTTAATAAACTGCCTAAATTAAACTTTTAGAAGTTTCAATGTGTGAGTAAGCTCCCTTTAGTCGGGATACCACCACGAAAACCAAGTACAAAGCGTACTAAAATCACATCACCATACGTCACGGCAGCTGGATGGAAGCTCCCTAGAACATGGGACACGCCAACAGTCTTAGAGCGCTGAGGGAGCAACGAGTGGCGCTTGAGAACGCTTTCAGAGGGCTGCTTCTACGTTACACGAGAGGAGTCATGGCGGAAGAAGAAGAACGAATTGTGGTGAATTGAGAATGAATAAAGCGACAGTAGCTCAGTTAGACGAGGGATATATGACTGATCGTAAGAGCTACGCGAAAAGTAGTCTTTCATATAAACCGAATCGAATAGTCTGAAAAAAAATCGAATCATATGAAATATTAGCGAAGACTTGAATCAAGCTAAACGGAATGGCGCCCAAATACAATAAAATTCAAAGAATAAATGAATGCACACGTAGGGTTAGTTGGAGAAAAGATTGTTACTCTGCTATAGAGCACTCATAGAAAGATATACTACGCACTTCTACTCTTACTGCTGGCTCCAAATGTAAAGGAGAAATTGCCTACAGCTAATTTAGGCATGTGCCAGCTATGCAAATATATTGCATGTCGAAGTCGAAGGATTGCGATTACCTGTCGAATAAAATCAAAGTCGATTCGACAACGAATCATTCAAAAGCCTCCGGCTACCGACCTCTCACTTCCCGCGCGAAATCACGGCGACTCCCGCCAAAAAAATAAAAGCAAGGGCTCCTTTTCCCGCCATTTTCTTTACGAGAGAGGGAAAATGGGTTAAGAGGGGGCAATTAAAAGTGAAAAAAGAGGAGGGTGAGCTGGTTTGTGTGCGGGAGAGAGAGAGAAAGAGAGAGAGAGAGACAGAGGGATAAGATAAAAAAAGAGAGGGAAATTAGTGGCAAGCAAAAAGAAGGAGAGGAACAAGAAGCCAGAGGCTGGAACGGTCCTCTTCCCTGAGGAGAGAGAAGCTTCACTCGTGTTTAGGAGCTGAGGCGAGGCTTGAGAGGGATTCCTTGGACTCCGTAGAGTGAGAGAGATAGGGGAGGAAGAGAGGGACACACAGAGACGTGGGGGAAAGGAAGAAGGGGGATGGGGGGGAGGGGTTTGCACGCAAAGGACCCCTTTTAGATCGATAGCTCTTTGGCTTCGCCGCGTTCCCTGTGTAGAGCGGTAGTGTGGTTTCCAGCTCTCCTCTAAGGGGTTGAACAAGGAAGGCGGGGGTGGAAGAGGGGGAAAGGGGGGGTACAAAGGCTGCTTGGAGCGTGGAGGGGAAGGGGGGCTTTCCTTTGCCAACACCTCTCCACCCCCAGCAGAGCCACCGACAGCGAAGAGTGGACTTCTCACATCTTCCACTCCACACACAACGAAACCGCCCTGTCGTGGCGTCGCCAATCCACTCACATCACTCCTTCCTCTTCCTTCCACACACATACCCTCTTATTAGAGCGAGAGAGAGAGAGAGAGAGAGATCGGGCGATACATCGACGTAAAAAGGCTATCCTTATCCGATAAGGACATAACTCGAAGAAGGATTTCCTGCCAAATACACACCTGATAGAGGAACGGCTAAGAATTTTTTTCGAACTCATTTGCCCTTTGCTTCATTAAACTCTTCACATTTTATGCAACCCAACATATAGGAGACAATGATGAAATTATATCCCTAATAATGGCGGATTTAATTTTCTAAAGCTCTTCATGGTATACTCGCGCGTCTATACGTATAGTGTGCGTGTGACTGCAGATAATTGGAGTGCTAAAGCCTGAGGCGAAAATAACTGCTAAAGAGGATAAAACTGTAACTGCAGACAGTTAGTTGACCTGAGGTGCTAGAGAGGCCGAAAGAACGCAGCAAAATAGTCAACGTAGGGGCTTAGGGTCAAGGTAGAGAGGCAGAATTGAAACCAAATTCATAAACAGAATGCTTTTAATAGGAATACTTAAGAAGTAATCATATATAATCCGATAATTATAAGACAAACCTTGGTGCATCTTGTAGCTTACAGCGCATAACCTCGAAAGGAGCAAACTTGTAACTCAGTGTAAGTGATGATTTCAGACTTAACTGCGTGAAACCATTCCATTATGGAAATTGACTGAAAAACTTTGTTAGGTGGTTTTTCAAATATATTTGTGAGCATAACAAAGTTCGTTCTTTCATTGGTAACTTTGTACTTCAGTATGCCATTATTATTACATTTACTCCCACCAAGTGAATCCATTAACCATGCACCTTTTCAAGCTTACTTAAGGAGACCATACACGACACATTTTCGCACAAATGGGGTCGATATTGGGCACTGTATATCGTGCGTCACGAGCTAAGAGGCCAAAGATTCCTCCCACCACACCTGCTGCCGCTTCTTCCTGGTGGGCATGAGGTCGTGCCCCATATACTGGGGAAGATGGAGGGTACGGGGTGAGCTGGGGGGGAGGGAAGATGAGGGGGAAGGAAGATGAGGGGGAGAGGACAGACTTCCTTGTCACCGAAGGAGCAGGGCGAGGTTAAAGACGTCCCTCTCCACGGGCAGATACGCCTCGGGGAGGCAGGGAAGAATCGACTGGCTGGGAACGAATTTTGCCAAAATGAAACTCACGTCGGGCCTTGCACGCTGTCACCCGAGCAAAATGAGGACGCATTTCACAAATTGACGGAAAGAATTACCGAAAGCAATTAGGTGAACACTAACTTTCGAGCGGAAATTTTTTGGGGGAGGCTGAAGAGAGCAAGAAATCGATTATCTTTATTTCCACCCACCTCAGAACTCAGCACACGGAGGGGTTGATGCCAGTGACGTCATGGCAAGATTAACAGTGCCGGAACGCACTTTCCTTAAATTTTTTAGAAGTGATATACTACCCTGTGCTTTTTTATTGCAAGTTACTATTTATGTTTTATTACATTTTTTTGTTTTGGTAACCAATGTATATATTAGAAATCTTGAAGCAACAAAATTGATGAAAGTGTTTTTTGAGTATTATCTATTGTTAACCAATGACGGAACGGCTTTGGGCACTTCCGGGACCATGTCACCACTGGTTGATGCCCGAAAAGTTTGACTCGACAGCCTCAGGAGAGGCGAGAGAGTATTATTGGGGCAATGACACGTTTTAAGGGAATCGAATAAAACAATCGAACATGGAACAACTCGACTGTTGAATACGCACTTAGCGAAAGGTAATCCGCCCTTTCAACCCGGCGAGGTGGCTCCATCGGAAATTAACCCCATGGAATAAAAAAAAAGAAATCGGGAATTAATGCTGGGATTAACAGGGTCAGGAAACTTCACACAAGCACCCTTTTACCCTTACCGCTCCAAAAAGGGAGTGAAGACGTAATCCTTTCCCCATCCGACGATTAAGGGTCCCCGACCCCGTGGTCCAGGGGTTGCCTCGAGTGTCAGGGGCGCGGTTAGCGGGGCCAGGGATCTCGCAGGGATGAAGGGAATCCGCTGGGGAGGGTTTCCCCCACGGGGGATGCGTCAAAGAGGGAAACGGGAGAGAGGAACATGAACGCAAACAAGAGTGTGATACGCGCGTCAGAAGATCCAGAAAGAGAGAGATTCTGTCGGGGATATACAAACCCGGAAAGAAATAAACACGGAGAAAACCTCGAGAAACAAGATTGCCTTCCCCCACTACACGTAATGAAACACAAACACACGTTCCCACAATACATATAAGGAAACCTTTAAAAAATAATGATTAATTATAAAAATCATGGAAAAATTCGTCAAACGGTTAAATACATTGAAACCTAAATCATTTATTACTTTGAACCGTATCGCTAGGTACTGCTGGTATGGTATGGTATTGGAGGAGGCGACCGACAGCTGAGGTCATTTGCGCCCAGAGGGAAGTGGTTGGTAAGGAAGGGTGGAGAGAAACCCAGCGTCGGCAATAGCCTGCTCTTAACGAGAGGCGCCAAGGGGACCACGACTTAACGTCCCATCCGACGGACGAAGTGTTGTCCTTGAAATGTCCTCCACACAAAATTCAAGGAGGGATCGGCCAGTCTCTGAAAATCTTTGCCACCGCCGGGATTTGAACCCGAGCCCAACGGGTGGGAAGCCAACACTCTAGGTACTGCTTTCATGATGGAACCTCAAACGAGTTCTGGACAAGATCAAACTTCATTTACTGCTCCACATTTTAATAAGGCAAACCTTTACAAAAACGACCGCTCGGTATACCATAACTTAGTGTACCTACTTAAATTTATCCCAAGTAAAGTCCCCAGGTTATTGCTATCAAAACAGATATGCTAGAAAATTCCCAAGTTTCACCTAACTTAATGAATGGAACTCGTATATATTTAGGAAGAAAATAGCAATTAATCGCTAACTGCCCAATAACAGCCAATATCAAAGTTGTGACCACGTTAAGACCACGACCTACAAGCAAACCTTGATTGATTGCCGAAGTCTAAACTTTCCACACATTATTTTACCCAATGGAAATATTTAAATGATAAACGTCCTCTAACTCGATTATAAAGTTAAAAAATGTGTAATACTAGGAGTGGCAACAATAATAATAGAGCTTAAAGAGATTAATTCTACCCACAAATGATGACATAATGGCAAAGTGGTGAGCAATCTGAAGCAAAATACATTTGATGTAACGTCCAGTTTTTAGCGAACAAGAGAAGTGTATATTTTTCGTGTTTCACAACGTGTATGAGAAGTGGAAGATCTTACTCCCTGTGAGACCTGAGAAATGTTCAAAGCAAAATACATTTCATATAAATTATCATGTATTCTATGCAGTAATAATATCAGCTGGGAAAACATGAGACCTACCCTTAAAAAGGCTACCTACATCCAGCACAGAAGATACAATTTTAACAGACAGATTCAGAATGTCTTTTTTTCCACGATCAATAAGAGATTATAACGGCAGCAACAGAACTCTTAAATAGATTAGATGACTTGTAGTGTAGCCTAATAACCTATGTAAAACATGTATGCATGTTTCTTAATTTTATTATTATTTATAACAGCATATGGTAGTGTAATTGTTTAGTAGCATGCGTGACTTTTTTGGACTGTGTGGTGTGCATGTGGGAGTCCAATTGCATGCTGCATGATCACCCTCTGCCAAACACCCTAGAGGTGGCTCGCAGGGTATTATGTAGATGTAGCTTTACAATCGAGACAGGAGCGTTTCTATCCACGCCGCCGAGGTGCCGTTTGACGAAGCACATTTTTTTTCGGGAGCAAAACAAGGGGTTCATCGGTCCTCTTTAACGACTTCCCCACGCTCACTCCTTCGACTTCGCCCTGACCCACTGAGGGAAAATAAAAAAAGAGCCGCTCGTATGGTTTCCTCGACATTCGGGACCTGTGGAAAGGCGCGCGAGAGCGGCGGATGGGATCGCAGGGGAGGAAGTAGAGGCTCTCGAGAGGAAGGAGCTGTATCAAAGTGGCCACCACCACGGGGAGAGGAGAAGAGATGCCGAGCCGCCTTTTGAAGTGAGTGAACAGGGGAGGGGTGCCGGAGGGAGCGGCAGGGGAGGCTGGCCGGGTGCAGGAGGGAGGAAGCGGCTCTCGAAGAGGGAAAAGACACCGCTAGAGATGAGGAGAAAGACATGCGATACATCGATGCTACGCATTAACAAAATAAACTCATGCGCACGCATAATGAAAGGGGGAGCTCAATAATTATAATGGAGTACATTATTTTCATTTTTTATTTTATTTATTTATTTAAATTACCCCCGAAAGCACTGAGAGCTTTTACATCGGGAATTCAAACAATCAACAACAGAAGATCACTCACACTCATGTTCTGGAAGGGGCAACCTATCTACGCGGGACTCGAACCCACGACCTTCGGTGTGCCAAGCGAGGACTTTTCCCCGCCGCCACCGAGGCCGACAAGATGACAAAAGTCCACCTGCGGGGATCGAACTCGCAACCATTACTTTCGTAGTCAACCGCCGTAACCACTGACCTGCCGCCGTCTTAGAGGGGGAAAAGACACCGCCAGTGATGAGGAGATGACCACGCGATACATCGATGCTGATTCAACACCGAACAAATCAACGTCATGCATACGCACAATTAAAGAGGGCGCAATTACAATGGAGTACATTAGTCCTTACCACCTTATTGACTCATTGACTCAACCCGAACCTGGTTTTGTGGCTATTTACATTAGACATTGCAAAATCGTCCGCTTTTATTTTCCGCTTCCTTTACAGGCGAACGCCGCGTTTCGTTGTAAAAACACAAGATTCTTAAGTGATGTTTAAGTGCAAAACGATATGTGCCGTGATCAAATAAATTAAGAGGAATATTTTGAAATGCGTTACAGGATTATAGTCTCTAGCTTCTTGAGTCGGAGATATTTTTGTCGCCCTTAACAAGTCCTGCGGCTAGGCCCGGAGGGTAAGATTTTCCGCGGGGGATAAATTTCCAAGGAGAATTTCCCTAGAGGGTTGGGGGTTCTTAAATAAAGCCACAACAAGTTGACCCGACTTGCTCCACAAGTCATGAAAGTATCGATCATAGTCGGACACATGTTGTGCTCACGACGATACATATCGACATCGATGCTCAAGACCACATCTGAAGAAGTTTACGCTGGCACGCACGGTCGATACGGAGAGCGCCGTCTTGAGCATCGCTGCGGGCCCCTGCCGCGAGTGATCCGGAGCAAAAAGGCGAGCGGGGGGAGCAGGTTGACGTGGGCGGGCTCAGGGGAGTGGGTGCAGGTGGTGGAGCCGGGAGGCGCGGGGTGCGGCGTGCGCTGCCGTCGGCGGCGGCACTGGGGAATCTCCTCCTTCCGAGCATTTACGGGCGAGAGTTCCCGGAAAATGGCTCCGGAGTCTGGGAAAGGAACGATAGCGAGCGGGACCCTCTTTACGCGGCTCAGAATTCCTCAGGTTGCGTGGGAGACCGCTTCCCTTTCCCCTTCCGACACCCCTCCTCCGAACCCCCCCCCCCCCGAACTTTTTAAAGCTTTCTCTCTCTCTCGCCCACTTAAAGCGAACAAAATGAACGGACGTTAAAGGCTCGCTTTGACCTGATCCCGAGAATAAGATTCGTGAAATGTTACACTCATTGATTTCAAAAGCGGAAGGCGATTTTTGGTTAAACATGCTACCATAAATAGAATATTTTCTTAAAGACCTACACTCCGAGACGCTAATCAGCTTTAACAGTTGAAGTCAATAGAAAATAAAACTCAACATTTTCTCAAAATATGCGATTCATTATTCGGCTTACCAAGGAAACTGGACGAATTCGCGCCATCTTCAAGTACCTACCCATTATGAGGTATCAGAATCTATAAATTCCTCGCAATAAGGAGGAAAATCAGAATAAAATCACCGATTAATTATTTATCGAAAACTACCGATTACTCGAAACTGCTCAGGGTGATGGAAGTTTGAACAATGAAAGTAAGCATTTCCAAAAAAATAGAATCATGTAAGACATGGATACACTTAAATAGAAACTTGTACGTGGTGGGAAAAGCTAATATGAATACAAGTTAGATAGTGGGTGTGGCGAGAATATGAAAAATGAGCGAATCCGAAAGTGTTTTGGGCAACTCATTCCAGAAGAAACGAGAGGTGAATATTACCGATGGAATATTTTAAAAGGTAGTAAATGCTATGTAATCATATGTTGGGCGAGGAAAGAATTATTTTCTGCCTGGTGGAACATTCACAATTCACTATATTGTCGCCTGTCTACGAGGAAAAACAAATACAAACGAATTGGTCGCGTATTTTATTTATCCGTCGGAGGTGCTGACGGATATCAACCTTTTATTTCACAAAGTAAATGCATATAGAGCATATATCGATATTGCACATAATGCGAATGAAATTTCTGAATGGCTACTACTAGATTAAATTCGCAAATGAAAACACTCATATATTCCTACATTCTTAAGTCAAGAGCACAGCTAGCGCCACATACCTGAGGGGCAACTGGACAAACAGAATAGAACTCGCATATAACATCTCATTTTTGATTCACAGAGGAACTGCGGGGGACTCGCTAAGGGCTTCAAAGAATAATTACGCGAAGGCTATCCATTAATATTCATTGAAAATATTTGCATAATATTAAGGAAAAAGCTGATTTATTCTAAAAGATTCTCACGACTCGACGTAAAAAAATTCACCGGGTTAAAAAGTCATATAGAAAATCCATAAAATTATAAAATATATAAATTCAGATGATATTACCCTTAAGCAAGCACTTAAGGGTAAAAACTATTTAAAAACATACTTAAAGTTGCAATCTGATATGCTAATGCAACGATTTCCACGAGAAAAACACTTTGAATAATACATAATGATATGAAGGGGCACATAAAAGCTCTTAGATGTAAATGATCCTTTCATAATTTATTTCTTAAATGACATTTACCGTTTAAATATTCATGAGAGATCTTGATCTACCGCGAATAAGACAAGCGAGAGTCAGAGCATAAAATAAGCACTTTCGAATAAATTTCTATTGCTGGGAAGTAATAAAAGAAGTTACAGTTCGATATAATAACAATATTAAAGCCATAGAAAGCCTTTACAGGAGGAAATAACTAGGAAACAAGCCGAGACTCAAACAAGCATATCGCCCACTTTCAATAAAAAAAAACTCGTTGTCTTTTACATTTGACGGCCCAATGGAGGCTATAAAACATACTTAAAAGCGTTCCAATCTTTAAATTATTCCAATGTCATACGTTCTAACTGAAAACGGAGGTAATCACGGAGGAATTTGAAGTGGATAATCGTTAGGACTAGATAATAACAGCATTAACAGATGCGTAAATAAAAATTGATACTTTGTATCGATCTGATATTCTATCTAAAAAGTTGCTGTAATTCTATCCCCGATGCAATACTCTTGATAGATACTCTTGATGGATATTCTCAATAGATTTATTCAACTCATCAGCATACACTAGACCTTCTACTCTCTTTACTCCATCACTTCCCACGAGAATCTAATATAACCATTGTATTACCTCTAATCTTTTTGATTAAATCTTCTTCCCTTCCACATGTACCCCCTCCTCCATACAGAGAAGTTTATAATCAAGAGTGAAATTATTTAGCACACCACTACAAAGGAAAAAGACTGGCACCTTTATTAAAGACTACGAGGCAATTTTCGAGGGCAAATTTCTCCGGTGATGATGGACATTTTGAATGTAAAAAGAAAAGCATAATAAACTAAAAGTAGAATTGAAAGGAAACAAAAAAAAATAAGAATTCAGCGCTAAATTCGGGTCCAATAGAATGGAACCGAGAAAGTAGAGGAAATGATCGAACGTGCAAAATGTTATGGAAACTAAACCGGGTAAATTGCAAAAAAATTCACTCCTACAACTGGACTTAGGACTTGGCGCGCAAATATTTAAGCACCCAACTTGCCCAAATCAATTTTACATATACTTATATGTTTCTATGCATAATGCGTCCTACACGTGAAACTAGGCAAGCCGTAATCATATGCTATTCACAGCGATTTCCAGATAGTTTCTAGAATACGAAACCATATTTTATGATGAATGATATAGAAAGATATCGTACTGCCCACTAAAATTTATTTGACACCTCACCTACAAGTGTTTCGACAGGATTGCAATCATCATGTACATTTATGCATATTTTATGTTTTCCGGCACTGGGTGTGCGTACATTGCCCTTTTTCAATGAGGAAAAATAAACAGTAATGGATAGGGACTCGCGATCGGGCATACGGAACGCCATCTCAACACTCAATCGAGAGTCGCCGCCGTCGCCACCATCGACCAGCCTTCCAAAACCTTCGAAACCCCAGTCAACCCCACCAATATGCCCACTGATTAGACCGTCGCACACAATAATCAACTGGAAACAGAGAGAGAGAGGGTTTGGAAATAAAATAAAACGAGGCGGGGAACGACGCCCAGGGGCAGAGATAGAGAGAGACCCCCCCCCCAAAAAGGCCGAGGAGGATCAGGCGGCGAAGGCCACAATTGCCGACCACCCTCTCGGGCGACGATACAAGCAGAGAGACGGAAGAAGAATGCACTCGCCCCGGACGAAACATCTACGCCACGCATCGACGCAATGATGATAATAATGATCACGGATCGTAATTGCGCGGTGCAAAGGGAGGTTATTTAACTCAAGAGGGCATTGGACGATCGGGTTGCATTGGCTGAGGGATTTTGGGAACGGGAGAAGGGTTTCATTTTCAAAGGGAGGCGAACAGGGATGAAAGGGGGATGAAGGAGGGGTTGGGAAAATGGACCTAAAGGGATGACTTCGAGGTGGTTAGCAATGTCGACGAGGCATGGCGCCAGGATGATGCACAAAATGGACGAATCGCGTCCGACGGTGGACAGGAAAAGGCAAGTATCCCACACTAAAGGATTCAAATCTAAGGAAAGGTGGAGAAAACTGACGACCGAACCCTATTTCTAGCTTAAATACACTAATACAACTTCGCAACCGTCCGCGTGACTGCGTGCAAAGTCGCTTGTTTCATGCAGTGCTTCCTATTTCAAAAATTTCAAGTCACTCACGAGAGTGATGTGAGTCCATGTTGGAATTTCGTTGTTTTTTTCCTTAATCTCCATTTTGAAATTCTATTTTGTGATCTGAGGTCTCCCGAGGGTTCCCAAGATATCACCTTGACAGCCAATCATCTCTATTCTACTTGACCTCCACAGCTTCGGGAAAATAGTAAAAACTACATAATGGCGTTCACAGGATACTAGCAACAGTGCATCTTAGTGCTATCAAGTAAGCCTATGCATATCGCTCCAACGCAGCGAGTACTTTGGAAAAAAAAATCTTCACTAATGCCTTACAAGTCCGCAATGAACGATTTAATATTGTTGAAGATGAGTGAAGGTAATTCATTTTAAATTGAAAATCGCATCATCCCTCACGACCGATATACGCAAAGTTTTGACAGCATTGATTTTGCAAAAAAGAGGAGCAAGCACGAGTTAAAACTCCTCATTATTAGTCATAAAAGTATACGGCTGGAAAGCCCCTGAAACTACCTACCATTTCCTGGCAATATTGTTCAAGAGATGAAGAGGCGAATAAATAGGCTGGTTAAGAAGAAATCTAGTATTCTGAAGTCGTACGCAAAGGAAAGAAGACAAGATCGTCGTACCCATGAGAAGGGCCGCCAGTGCACTCTGTGGGCCTTCAAGAGAGAGAGAGAGAGAGGGTGGGAAGATGGTTTTTGCGAGTCGAGGAGGGAGAAAAGGGGTCGGAGAAACGGGGAAGCAATGGCTTTTTATCAGAATGGCTCCACCATACGACGCTCCGAGCATGAAGGCAAGATAGGGTTTTCGGGAGGATGGAAATGATAAGGACTTCAGTGAGAAACCATGGCAGAAGGAGAGAGAGAGAGGTTGGTGAGGAAATGGCACGAGGAGGAAGGGGTAAAGTTTTGATGTCGGAAGGGGAGGAAGGAAGGCAATGGACGCAAAAGGGTTTGGGGGAGGGACTGCTTGGCTAAAGGGGATTTTCCATTTCTCGGCGAGATGTGTGCGGAGAATAGGAGAGGGTTGAGTGGTGGGAAGTAGTGAAGGGGGTTTTTAGTAAGAAAGGGGTGTTTGACGGGGGTGAGAAATACGTACAAGGGACGGAGATGGGGTTTCCAGGGCCGGGAAGGAAGGAGGACGGAGGGGGAGAGGGGCATGAAGGCGGGTAATTAGAGAGGTATAGAAATATGAGGGTTTTACGGAGGGGGGGGGGAGGGTAGTGGGGTTGGAGACGCCGGGTATGTGGGTGGTTTTGGAAGGCGAGCGGGGGGGAATTTTAAGGGTGGGGAAAATGAGGGTAATATGGATCTAAGAGGGTAGGGGGATGACTCGGCAGGAGGGAAGGGGGTGGGGATAATGTGGGAGGCGTGCAAGAGGGTGGTTTGGGGGGTGGGTGGTGGTAGAAACAGCTTCGAGGGAGGTCGTTATGATAGGGTGGAGCGGTGAGGAGAGCGGAGGAAAGGACCCGCGGAGAGACGAATGGGGAGTAATATAACTAATTGGCTCGGGGAGAAGGAAAATTAAAGGAATTGCTCTTTCCATTATAAGAGAATGATAGTCTCCGATGACGCCGGCGAGATGATTACTTCGGAAACATATAAAATAATGCCTTCCTCCGAGATGCTCGTACCCCCATGGGTTCTAATTTAAAAGGGTGGAGGAGCATAAGTTTCCTCCATTCACCAAAAAAAAACCACCACCGTTTTAACGATTCGAGCGTAAGACGAAATGTAATGTGGGCAGGCGCCCGGGTCGACTTTTCGAATATTCCCGCAAAAATGAATGTTTTCTTTCCCTCACAAAGCGTTAAAATGGGATGGGGTTGGTACTAAGCACCTTCTCCACAATCCTTTCCTCCTGGTTGCGATAAATTAGGTACTTTGGTTCTCCTGACTGCTTAGTACAAATCTCTGAGAGGAACCCAAGGGTGCCAGCGACGAAAGCATATTGGAGAAATTATTCCACCAACGAATTGGATCACGTCCTATCTCTGTAAACAATTCTTTACCTGCGGAAGAAAATTACTGAAGCAGGACTTATTATAAACCTTATTTATTCCTGGAAATCTTTCTGGTCACTTTATTCTTATCCTCAATACCATGGATGACGAAAAAACTGGATATATATCAGGCTTCATTACAACAGTTTCTCTGGATCGAATCTTAAAAGTGCTCACAATAACAGGCCGATGTCATTAGATGCGAATCAAGAGACCGGTTACAGTCACCTTGAAGCAGTATTTTTAAATTTTATGAACGAGAAACGTCCAAGGAAAGTAATGCCAAAGAACTTAAACTAAAAATTTTACGGAAAAATATTAGCAATGTTTCAGCCGAATTAACGGCACCCCATCACAACTTTACCGGTTAGGTTAACGGTGAAAAATACTTGTGACCAAACTCGATAGGTGAACAGTCAATATTATCACTATGGGGATTTCAGGAATACCCAGTTAAGGTAGTTTTCATGGAAGACGAACATCCAATCTATCATCAGCTAAATTGCACCACCCACTTTACGTGAACGCAGCGGCCCGATTGCATGTTAACGCTTATATGAATCAACTAACAGCCTTTGAAGAGCATGTCTTGATGTTAACGAGGGAGAGAATCAAAAGATTTTCAACCGAATAGATAAAACAACGGATTGAATTGACCCATATAATTGAATTTGTCCTCCCCGTTACTGAGCCCGATCTAAATGTACATTGGAGCGAGCAAGGGCCAATTATGAATGGAAATTATGGAATGCAGATCAAAGTCAAATATTGGGACATCAGGAATTCGCAGAGACATCAGTTGTTAATGTAAACAGCGTGCATCGGAGAAAAATTCCTGTGAGACGACTTGGTCAACATTAACGAAGCACCAATATCTATCTGCATGCTGGCAGCGAGCGTCTGTGTTTACCTCTCCTGTCGTAAATCATAACAGCTGCCAAACTCATCTTGCAATTCTTGGGTTAAACGGAACTCACCCAGGAAAATTTAGACGCAAAATACGCGTAACAGGAAATAATCTACGCCGGTGAAACGTCAATTATTGCTAGATATTAAATGAAGGATTTTTAAGATTTTTTTATCGGCTAAAACTAACTAGGAAAAAATGACTAATAAATTTTCAGTCTATGCCTTCGCTTCAACACTGCCTTCGCAGTAAGGCCGTTTCCGACAATGACGTTCTGAAATAGCTCGCCGCATAGGAATGGTTTACGGCGCTACCCTGGTACTCCAAGTCACGTGACCGATTTATTTTTAAGTCCCGCGCGAAATGATTCACCCGATCATTTCGCAAGGGATGCTTCCAAAGCAAGGCGAAGCTCCCCACAGGAGTTCACAGCCAATCCGGCACACCGCCGGGTTTGTTTTGGCAGCCGCTTACAAAGAATATGCCTTAGAAATAAACTCAAGATCCACAGAAGGATACCGAGGGATATGCAAAAGCACAAGGCGCAAAGGAATAGAGAGCAAGGCGCCACGCTGATGTATGGCAGCTCTTCGATCAACGACTCCGCGAGAAAACACTCGCGCAACGCAAATAAGTCATCTCTGGCGGTGCGGCGCCGCGAAGCACAGCCGTTCACCCAGGAGCCTCAGTAGAAACATAGGGCATTATTTAGGATACATCAGCCCGTGACATGTGCGTAACCTACATAAAGGAAAAGCTAATATTAAGTTCAAAAGCTTAAATCACATTTTGCACCACTCTTATAAAGGTGCACATGTCAGAATGGAAATTTAAGCATAAGCGTGAACGAAAAAAAATTATTAATGCCATATACATAATTTTCATCTAAAAACTGTCCTTTCCTGTGGAATGGAATGCAATTCGGTAAATTAAAGAACAGATTCGTGAAGAAGAGGATTGAAAAAATCGGTGATGACTGTTTTCATCATTTCTTCATCAGCACGATTATTTTTATTTCAAACAATGATTCCCAAAAGGGAAAAAATATTCACGGTACATACTGTTTTCGTTTGTCAGCAATATTCGCCGAACTGACTGAAGAGAAATTATTCCTTCAATCAAATTTGTATTTGCATTATACATATCAACACAGCAGCAAGAAATGAGGCTGGAAGACATAAAATAGAAACAAGTAGAATACGATGTTTTTGGTTTCACTGATCACCCACTCGTTATTCTCTCCACACGCATAAATATCCATATTATCATCATTATGGAAAAGGGGGGCAAGATGAAACTTCCGTTAACTAGGAATAGATTGTGCATGCAGAGTGGAACGTGCTTTAGAGAAAATTACTAAAACCATTATCTGGTTAGCTGAGTGTCCAATGGAGATACATACTACATATGGTGCATAGAGAAGTTGTGATAGACAGAGAATGGTAGGTCTTGCGCAACGAATGAGAAACGAAGGGAAAAGACACGCAGAGAAGATCGAGAGAATGGGAATTGTTTAGGCGGAGATGATAAGCGAATGGAGTTAGAGAAGTTTGACGCGATTTCCGAGGGTTCAGGAGGCTAAAAGAGGGTTAAAATCGGTACAGTGAGGGGGAGAGAGGGAGAAAGAGAGAGAGAAGGTAGAAAAAGGTTTTGCATAAGAAGGAGGGGTGTGCCAGGTTGGAGAAGATGGGGATGAAAGAGAGTAGAGGTCGCCGTTGAAACGGGGGAGCCAGGGCTTCGAAGGAGAGACAGTTAAGAGAGAGAAAGCAGGGGAGAGAGGCTCTTGGGTTGGGTCGATATTTTATGTTAATTATGCCGAGAATCATTGATCGGCAAGTACAATAGACCTCCCTTCTGCCGCCATCGCCCTTCCCATAATTCCATCTGCTTCCCTTCTTCCCCTCCCCACTTCAACCCATCCTTTTTCTCCTCCTCCGCCCATTATCTTCTTCCTCCACCGCTCTACCTCCACACCAGCGATGCATCCTCACCCTCCACCAACGTCATCATCTCCTCCTCCTACGCCGCACGCACCGAACCACATGCCGCTTTATTCCATAGTCCCACTCCACATCCTCCTCCACACAATTCAGCACATCCTTCCTTTTCCTTTCCCTTTACCACCCCCATCAAAAACCTCCGCCCTCACCTACCTCTTAAATGCTTTGTTCCCCGCGATGGTTCCCTACGCGGTCGCGGGTAGCGCCACCGTCGGGAATTTTCGGCCGTCTTCCCGCCGAACTGCTTCGTGAAAACCCGCCTTTACCTTCCCGCCAACCTCCGCCACTACTTTTCCCTCGGTTTTCGCAGTCTTCCACTCCCATTCCCCAATGAGAGCGAGGGGGGAAGGATTGCCAAGTGTTTCTGGTCTGGCTCAGGGATGAATGTGGCTTTTTGAGACTTAATTTCGGCACAGTAAAACGGGATTACGGCTGCTTATCGCTCGACGCATAACAAAATGGCCGCGTCGAAGGAGCCCACTCGAGGAAAGGGCGTAAAGTCTCAAACGCCAAGTGAAGAGGGAGAAGAGGAATCCTCCGCAGCCGGCTGGGTCCGATCCGGCATCGAATGATGCTCGGAGAGGCAATAGGGTTAAAAGATTAAGCAGCGGCTCCACGCGACGACGCGAAGGTTTATATTCACAAAATCAGGCTGAAGAAAACCGTACGGTGCGATATTATGAAGCTACAGGCGAACGTTTCCCACGCTAACAACAAAGGCCTAATTGTTCCCCGCATTAACAACACTGAGATTGTGAGAACATACAGAATGAATTGCAAACTCGGCCGTTTACTGGACTCATCTGGCGACCAATCACATAATAACTATGAAAAGTATGATTTTACTGCTGAGAACAAAATTCACTAATTCATTATTAACTTTGTTGTATTCCATTATAAGTTTTCTTGGATATTTCACTATTATTTATACCACTATTTTTGCAAAAGTTTGAAATATGAAATATTCAAGAAAACTTGTACTGATGTGAGCTGATTCACACGAATCTAGTCAGATAATGGTGGTATGATAAATCTAGCACGAAGAGGGAGGCTGCGAAAAATGATTAATTTATTTTTGTTCCGAAAGTCTGAGAATACAAATGCTACAAAGGAAATTCAAACCATGCCAATTGATGCTTACTTACAAGCTTAGTAAATGAGGCGTTTGGAAATGGTTAGCAACATTTATATCGGATACTCTAAATGATAGTAAATCAATCGCTCGGGGAACACGTGGAGAGATGATATGAATGATTAAAAATAAATTTTTAAACATTCAGATCCTCTCGTGAGCAAAGGGAGATTTTTTTATTTACATACAATGGTGTAGTCACTCATTAAAGACAGCGATTTTCTGAAGCGAGTCAGAAAAAAACTTCCATGAATGATAAAGAACAAATTACCTTTAACCCAATATGCATAATCTAAAAAGAGAAAACAATTCTATTATACCAGTAAAATATAAGCTAACATAAGTGACACTGGTTCGAAAACATTTTAAACGCACAACAACAAATTACTCATTCCACGCATGGAATATAACGAAATTTATCACATTCTGGATTAGCATAAATTCCTATTTTATGATTCTGCACCATGCACATGCAGGTTTACATATCCACGAGCATTTTACGACTTCGTGATTCCACGATCCCCAGAGGAGCACCGCACTGAGAATCGAAATTGGCCAATGAGTTAAAATCCCTGGAGGATAAGAAATTTCCCGCAAGGCCCAAATGCAGGCTTCCTCCCAGAAAGTATGTACGAGCACTTCATTTTGATTATCCCAGTGCGCTATGGAGCATGAGGCCATTTCAATTAACAGGCTCGTCCCTCCGCCTAAATTAAGATGGATATCCGGGAGTAATCAGGATGTGTATCTACAAAGCAATAATTATGGAGCAAGTAAATACGGAAAACCCCTCTCTTTCGTTTCACTCGAGGAAAAATACCCCAACATGGCTTCCCGGATACCAATATCCTAAATTCGAATAAACGAAACAAAACTTTTCCGAGAGAGGATATGCTCCCCAATCTTCCATTATGACATAATGGTTTCTTGACCAATCCTAGCCTAAATAAGACCCGAGTCGCGTCACCACTAAAAGCTTATATTCAGGATCCAAGCATCACGGAACATGCTTTCAGGAGCATCCGTTCCACCCACCGAAGCCAACCAAATCCTACCCCACCATCATCATCATCACGAGACCGCCCACGGGTTTCCATTAACTGACATAAAAATTGCCGGAAATCAAAACTACATCATAATCCCCCGACCACTAGCATTTCCCTTCCCCCCCTCCCCCGCACGCCTCCTCCCATGCAGCATGGGGAAACCTATTATAAAAAAAAGAGACTCACGAAGATCGTCCCGAACTTAAAAATCCCCACTCCACCGCGGCCTTCACGAAATCAGGCCCCATTCCATTTCTTATCCCGTAAACCCTTCCTTCCCCCCATGCGAAACCCTTTGTATCCGAACCACCCACGCGGACAAAAAAATAATAATAATAATGCTCCTTCCAGTCTCCACTCGGAATATTTGGGGACGACAAAGATGTGTGCGCGAGCTTATATGCGTGCATGCATGTGTGTCCCACATTATCAAGTCAGCTATATAGCTCAGCCCCTCCACGCATCTCATCCAACAATTTTCCCTCAACAGGCATTGTTTTAAGAAGGGGGCGGGGGGGGGGGGAGCCGCGAAGTCTGTGGGGACTCTATGTGAGGGGCAGGAAGAGGGGAACCAAGAAATCTGCTTCCCGCTCCGAGGGGCCTAATTTCGCCACTTAAAGAAATAAGACAAAATAGCTGCTACTCCCACTCTCATCAAAATCCCCAATTCCCTTAGAACCCAACCCACAATCTCACTCCCTCTTCGCGTGCTTTTTTTTCGTTGCATTTTTATTTTTCTATTTTAAAAAAAGACCTCAACTACTCCTCCTCACCACACATCAGCCACTCCCCAGCAAGTAGCGTCTCTCCCCCACCTCTCCCTCTCCCCTCGCCATTAAAAAAAACCCACAAACCACAACTGCTCGGTCCACGATTCCGTAAAGCCTCCTAATCTCGGGGCTCTCCCTAACCGGAGACGCCACTTAGCCGAACCTTCGAACGCGGTTCGCAGCCAACGCGAGAGATGTTCCACGAAATGGAATCTGACTCCGTTGAAGAGAGGAAAAAAGACACTGTGTCTGCATTCGTTATCACACCACTGAATTTGATTGCGGTACGTTTATCAACTGAATATTTTCACTCCTCAGATTGAATATTCCCGGAATTTAAAGATTCTTTGTCAACACTGCTAAAAATAACAGGTGAACTATTTTGGCAAATGCAGATAATAAAAAAGAAATCCATATATTTCACAGAAAAAATCTCAGTAAATGTAGGGAGAAATAATTTAGAGTTGAATGCGTTAAATTGTTTTTGTACTAATCAGAGCCACAAAGACGATGTACCAGAAGAGAATTTAATAATATAAAATTCATGAATGCGAGCAGTGTACTTTTATACTACTTATAGGCAATGAAACTGATTCCTTTCAACGTTATGCATGCCAGCCGATGGCAGGGAGTAATGAAGCTCTAAGTCACATAGAAAGCTAATTCCCAATAATTATAAAACTATTTTAGTAAAACAAACCTCTGGCCTGTATTTACAATCAATTTCTACATATCACAACCCTTTATTATTCACCTCCAGCAAAGTGAAATGAAGTTGTGCTTAAAAAGAAATTCATAAATGTAAGACACTGGGCAGAAAAGAGTCGGAGAATCGACCATGGAAAGAACGTCCGATGAAAATTTTAAGGATGTGAAAGGGCATAAGAAAAACCCACGGCGGATACATAGGAAGCCGGGAATGAAGCAAGATGGAAAAGAGAAAACCTACAAGAAGAGCAACAGATACATATGTACATCACAGCGGCCGAGGCACTCGAGATAGTACTCTGTAGCGGAGGATGAATAAGGCAGACGTTCGAGTGGATTAAAACATATAATTCGCGCTCCGCAAGCGAAATGAGCGTCCAATTGCGACGGCGCGGCGCCTCGCGGAGTATGAAGTGGACGCATTAAGGCCTTTTAATGCTTTCACGAGAAGAGGAAAGGAGGGAGGCTGGAGAAAGAAGTCTTTCATCTGACACGCACTCCATCTACCTCACGGCGCCTCTCTCACCCAAGAATGACGAGACGGGTGCGGGTGCCGTCTTCGGGGGGCGGGCCCGCTCCTCCCCCGCGACTCCAGACGGCCGACGGCACCCACCGCACCCGCCCATCGGCACCCGAGGGATGCTCCTTGATGCCACTCCTAAAGGCCACTTCCGGGCCTTCACTCAAAAACTTCTGTCTATCCTCCTTCCCGCCACATAGATCTGGAGTTCCTGCATCTTCCGATCATCTTCTTTCGCAGTTCCAAACGTTTCAGGAATGCGGATTTTTGCATTAAATATTGAAAATATGCGAGTACATTGTTTCACCATCACTTAACCCAGCCCCACACATTATTATAGCATAAAAGTCATCGTGCCTCTGACTATCCCACGGGCTCAAAAGTGAGAGGCTGAGAAGTTTCTAAAATAATCTTTCACCCCGTCACTGACGGAAACAACTTTGGGCCATAAACAAATTGAGCAATCATAATAAAAGTTCGTACATCGAAATTTACACGGCGTAATATTACTCAGTAAATGATTTCAGCACAATCAATATTCTAAAATGTTTTTCCTAACAATACCAATTAAAAATATTTACTGTTATATGTCGAATCGACGACAAAGCCAAATTCAATTCTGTGTTTTCCTTCAGTACAAAACATGTAATCAGGAAAAACCCGACAGAGAGTAGCTAGAAGGCAAAGGAAAAGGACGTATAAAGTAATAAAAAAATAAATTTCCAATTAAGTATCAATCACTCTGAAAACTAGTACTCACTCGGATCGAATAAAATTTGAGGAAGCCACTGATAGTAAAAGATCCTATTACTAACCAGTAGTACTCGGTAGTATCAAGAGCAATAATGCTTCACGGAGATAACCACAATGAAACGCAGCTCTGAATGAGCACAAACGTCGCAGCGATTCTCAGGACGGAACGCAAAACGGCATACACGGGATAAGACGATGTTGAGGTCGACATAACCGAGGGGAAGAGTGGGGAGAAAGGGTTTCCGAGGTGCGGCGCGGGTGCGGTCTCCGCGGTCGGAAGAAATCTCAGCAGAGCGCGCGGTTTGAGCACCGTGGGAAGGGAGCGGCAGGGGATTACGCCGCGCTCGAGTCACGACGGAGGCGCAGCAAGCGGAGGATTAGGGCGCCGATTCCCACAAGAGCCGCGCCGCTCCGCCGGTCGAAGACGTACGGCCGCCCAGCGGACTGCTGGCATGGGATGTGGTGCGCCTAGACAGGCCACAGACTGCGCGAGACGGTTCCCAGGGCCTCGCCAACTTACCTACATCGCACCAGACTGAGGGACGCACCCAATTTTCATCGAGCCACTCAAACAGCGACACAGACTGGCTGCTGCACACGCGATGTCAAGATAATTGAAATGAAAATGCCGAAAATATTCCACTTTTTAATAAGAGAAGAATTGCCTACGTCTTCCAAGAATGCTGAACAATATTTTTCATCGTGAATTGCACCGGCAAAATGCTAATTTATAGACTTGAGAAAATACACCTTTTCAACATCTTTTGAAAATTTTCAACGTGCCTTTAAAGCCTTTCTCCACTTCTGTACAGTAGTTCCACCTTCTGCTCCTCTTATTTTTATTGCATAACAACTATCATCCTTCATTTTATCGATAAACCCTTTCCTGATTATAACCTACTCCCTTTCCCTCATGGGTGAAATATTCACAGGACGGAACTAAACAAAATTGTTAAACTGCTACACGGCAAGCATTACGTCAACAAATAATCAGCGCTATCGTAAAACCCTCGCGACTACATCTAGCTTCCAAGACAAATTGTAGCACAGAATTACTTCCGGGACTTATTGTGGCAAGAAAAAATCCATCAGCCACAGTGTATTCAAATGAAAGACGGAATAATATTTTAAAACTAATTCATCATAACTCAGCTACGTTATTTAATAAAGCCGCAGTATGACAGTACCATTCAGTTTTATATTTGATCTTTATAGGATGGCTAATTTCTCTATCGTGACATGAATCCCCTCCCCGCTAAGTACTCTCTCCATCCATACCTTCTGTCTCCTCCGTATCTCATCTAAAAGTTGCATCTCCTCACCCACCATGCCCAACACTTCGCCCTTCCGTGAAATGAGTAGGATCCTAAAAACAGTAGCAAAATGCATGGTCCTTGTGCATTGACGTACTTGACCATGTATTTGTTAAATATTTTATAGCCTACGGTACAGGAAATAAGAGCATGGGGACGGAAAGGACATGGCAACAAAATCGAAGCCAAGGTTGTCGACAGCCCATCTGGTATCGGGGTGGGAAGGAAATGGCATAAACTCAAGTGGACTCGGATGATGAAGGGACAATGAAACCCAAAAACGTTTCAGTCTTTGGTCGGAAGGAGAGCGATTCCGCTCACGCCCCTGCGAGGGCGAGGGGGAGCGCGTAATCCGACACGAGACAGCCGAAAGGGAAAACGACGAGGGATATCGAAGGCGCTCTCGCACTTAAGTGCGAATCAATAGAAATCCCGCGCGCGCCCTCCAAGAGGCGAAACGACACTTGGGGCCGATCGTCGAAGGCTTTCCATTCTCGCCGTGCGCAAATGGAACGGAATGAGAGGCGAGAGAATAACACGATTCGTACGAAAGGGACCGTTGAAGGATCTCGAAAGCAGGGCTGCAAAGAAAGTGGGGATACAAATTCTCCAACTTCTCCAGAGTTCCCATGTGCGCGCGAGGGTTTTTCCCCGGACCACTTGAAAGTGATGTTAGGCAGGTTTTTCCGCATCAAACTGAGCAAAACAATTAAAAACTGATTTTATAGAAGTATAGCCGAGAATAGTTTAGCTACATCTGCCGTACGTTGTACGGCGACACAACTTCGCACGCGCGTATTAAAATTAAAGAGGAAAACGCAATTTGAGACATTAGAAGACAATATACGGTTTTGGATATCCATAGTTTTGCACCATCAGAGGACTGAAATGAAACTTTTGGAAAATTTTTGAAAGGATCAATGAAAGACTGAGCAACCATCTTCTGAGTTGAATTTTGCCGAAAATATTACAATCGATAATTCCTAAGATAAAAACGGTGACTAAAAGTCAGTTCTCCGTTTGCTTCCTCAAAGAAAATTACTGACAACCAAACGCAAAGATAAACTAATCATTTTTAGGTAATCATATAATTATGATTCACCTGCGAAATAAATGATTACACCCTATAATTTGTTTACATCGCCAAACCGCCACGGCCACGGTATGATCTTATAAGTGATAGTACCAAAATTTGGGATAAATTTTCCACAAGACATCTCAACAATAATGAAACAATAACTGTAAGTGAGGAGACGTAGGTTCTACGCAACTGTAATAGCATTCAAGCGTCAATAGGAAAAAAACGATAATTTGTTACCCATGATCATATCACGCATACCATGCCGGATTTATTAGGTAATACTAAAGCAGGCAGTTCAAGAGAGGTTTTTTTAGTACAGTATCCACACTCCTGAAGAGTTTTTGGGTTCGACAGAAAGTGTTTGTGGGTGTTAACGTGTCGTGCCGCGGTAAAAAGGGTAGACACGGCGGTGGATCGTAAGGTGGCAAAGGCGGTATTATCAGTTGATGTGAGAACCGAAAGGGAAGGAAGCCAGCAAGAGAGGGAAATACTTCAACCCCAGCCCACACAGACACACATGCAAGTACGCGAGCAAATAAATATTTAAAGAGATCATTTTTCTCGCATTCGCAGCGAGGGAATATATATAAATCTTTTCACGAAAATGCATTCCCTTATTTATTTTTTTCAACAACCCTGGCGCTGAACGTGGCGAGGAGTTAAAGAGAGAGGCGTGTGGGGGGGGGGGGGGTTGCGGGCCGGAAGAGGACGTGGGAGTAAGAACGGAGAGAGATAGAAGGGTTGAATGGGGCGAAATTAAAAAGCCAGCGAGTCAAAAGGCGGGGATCGAGGAAGCTGGCGGCGCGAGGGGATGGGGATGGAAGACGCTTGGAGCTGGAAACGAGTGTGGGGATGCGAAGGCAAAGAGAGAAAATGGATGAGAGGGATGAAGATAAAACAGAAAAAATACATAAATAAAAACGTTCAAATATTGATAAACATAAAAAATTAGTATAAGAGGAAAAAAAAACTTTACACAAATAAGCGAGGATTTTCCAACTTTGGCGCGTGAATAGAGGGTAGCGCCAAAACAAAAGACTCGAAATGAAGGGGTGAAAAAAATGGAAAAAATACTTAAAGAAGAATACAATAAAAGAAGTACGAATAAGATACAAAAATGGAGTATAAAAATATACATAAAACATTAGGTAGCAGGCATTTCGAAGATTCGGAACGTGTCGAGGGTAAGGAATAGTTAAAAGAATATAGGTGATGGTTGGGAGGGAAATAAAAGAGGTAAAAAAAACTTTTAAAAATATATAAATAAAAGGGGAGCGAAAATAATGGCACGAAATGAAGAAAAAAATATGGCATGCACCAAAATAAAAGGGGAGGAGAGAGTGTGAAAAAATAATGCATCTTTCATTCCTCGGGCGAGAAGGAAAACTGTCGGGCGGAGCCGTTCAGGGCCGAGAGTGCGTAAAAATACGATAGGAATAATGCGGGGGGGGGGAGAAAGAGGGTTGGGGGGGTGTTCTCCACAACATGCCGAGGCCAACCTCTCCCCACCCACCCACACGTATAAAAATCCACGCCGCACCCCCGACCGCGCCTCAAGCGCCAGCTCCATAGCCACCCTTACTTCAGCCGCGCCTTCACCCACACCACGAGAGACACAAGGCTTCCGCAAAAAGGGACAATGAAAAAAAAGAGAGACGGGTAGGGAGGGAATAACGCACGGAGTGATATTGAAAAAAAGGATTTCTCCGAGAGTGTGGGGAAAGTCACTTGGGGGATGGAGAAAAAATAAATAATAAACACGTAAAAATATATAAATAAATAACTTTTTCCCGAGTCGGTTTCCGTGCGCGAGAAAATTAAAAAAAAAGGAGTATAGGAGTCAACGTGAGAGATGGAAATACCCCCTTTTCGCCGTCTCCTTTATTTCCCACCCCCCACACCACCGGCGCTCTTCCACGAGAGGCTCTTCTGCTACGTTTCCTCCGACTGATCTTCAAAAAAACCGCCGGTGAAATATGTATACAAAGATAACAACTGGCGCGCCAAAAACACCGTGAAAGGATTTATATCTGCACGCCGTACATATACTCTCACACATTTTTCTTTTTTTATTTCACAGCCTTTCGCATATTTTATTTTTCATCCGTCACACTGAAATCTTGGCGAGCGAAACTCGCAGTCTTTGCGATTTCAAATTCTTAAAAAAAATAAAAATTACGGAAAAATACCGCCAATATATTTTTTCTCTCCCTCCCCACTTGCCTTATGGAGGCGTTCGGTCGAGGAATTTCCCCCAGTTTTCCTTTTCACGGAAAGCGACGACGGAATGAGCGATTCACGATGGGGATTGCTTCGGTGTTTGGGGGCGGGAATAATAAGAAAAGCTTCCCAAGATTTCCCGCCTCCGCGAAGAAAACATATCAAACGGATGAAATTCGGTTCCTCAAGTGAGCGAGAAGCGGAGGATAAGGGTTTGGCTTTGGGGGAAGGGGGAAGACTTACTAAAAGCTGCGACCGTGTTAATGTGTAAAAAATAAATAAATGGAGACGGCGGAGTTGGGCGTGGAAGCGAGAGAATTATTAAAAGAAAGAAAAGAAAAAATGATTTCCCGTCGTACCCGGGGGAGAATGAAGAAATATATACGCTCGCATACAACGATCATCTCTCTCTCTCTCTCTCTCTCTTTCTCTCTATGCCGCTCTCTCGAGAAGAGGCACACAGGAGCTGGCGACGAAATGGCGCAAAAAAATTACTAACTAAGCGGGACAATTGAATGCATAAAAATGCCTCTTACGACACTCCACCACGGGTGATGTTTCGATACCTCCACTGCATAAACGCTCAGCAATCGACCACCGAATCAAATCCGCTCATCTAGTACTATAAGAGCTATTTAGATGAGCGGATTTGGTTCGGTGGGCGATTGTTGAGCGTTTATTCAGTGGAAGTATCGGTTTCTCCACAGTCGCCCACTGGGACCGAGATGACCTAGAAGGAAACAGGATGACAGATTCGGAAAACCTTGGTGTCGCCCCAAAGGAGGAGGATTCAGCAGAAAAATACGTCCACACCTTATCCCAATTTATAATTTATTTCCAAATTCCCCGTAAACAGCGCACAAGAACATTTAATACGTGAGGACCAATACTAACAATGCACTTAACAAGCATCCCTGGATAGTGCCCATCTATCCATGCGGATTCGAACCCCGCGACCTAAGGTTTGGCAGCGAGAACTTTACCCAACCGTCACAGAGGCAAGCCTATAGAGGGATCGAGAATAATTAAAAAGATTTTATTTGTCTCTTTTTAATAATTTAAAAAAGAACTCACAATTTCAATAAACTCACCGTTGAATTTTTAATAAAAAAACTGAATTCATACATTGAGTTTTCAATATATTAAGGCAACAGGATTACTACCCAGTGCACAGGCTTTCAATTGATATTCATCGTGGCCATGTATGTGACTAAAATCGTTCTTCACAAAGCCCAGGACCTACTTCTATCTTAGTGAGTCTTTTGCTTAAGTAAGATACTCATGGTAAAAATATTTTTCAAGAGAAAAAAACATTCTAAAAGTGCCCATGCAAAATATACCCTAAACTGAAAAGTTTTCTTCGTTTTAATCGCAGCCATAACTCAGAAATAGAAAAAAATCAAATAGCCAACTAAAGTTTCTACAAATAAACACTCGAGTGCAAGAATGCAAAAAATGAAAATATTTGCGTATTAAATACCACGAACGACGTAAGGCATACGGATTTTTTTCAATGCGTTATGTGTGCAACCTGTGAAAACTACTATTCGAAAAAGTAAAAACCAAGCACTTGTTGAAGGGAGTATTTCCAACCTATCTCTCAACCATAACGATAAAGTGGCCACAAATATGAATTCATCACATTTAGAAGTCAGTCAGAGAGGCTCAACTCAGCCCACACGCTTGAGAATGAACGCAACACTCAAGCAGGATAGAGTGGTACACACCTGGACTGAATTAGTGATAATCCTCACTTTCCATCGAGTGCGCGAGTGGCAAGACTAAAGGAGGGACGCAGGCCCACTTGTTCCTCAAGCCGGCGTGAAGGGGAGACGCGGGGTGCGAATTGAAGGATACGCCGGAAAATCCTCGCGGAGGGAAGGGTGTCTGTCCCCTTTTATGCGAGTGCTAGAGTGTATTCGCATGCGGAGATGGGAATAAAATAAGTGAGTGAAAGAGGCTGGAATGAAACAGAGGCGCGGAGAGAAGCAAAGTGAGTCGAGAGACAGTCAGGAAGGCATTCTGAAAGGGAAGGAAAGCAGAAGAGAGGTGTATAATGCGGGAGGGAGCATATAATACCTGGGGGGGGCGAGGGAGACCCCCGCTAATCAACCCCCTTTACACCCCCTCCGAATACGAGTCGACGAAACACTCTGCGGAAACGGGACGCTGCCGTGAATTATTACAATTATTATTATCACTTCTTCCTCCGGCGACGACGCTTCTGCGCTTTCAGAGCATTATCCCGCCGCGGAGCTTCCCTTTTCATTCCCAGCATTCCGTCCCACCCGCCCCGCGGACCGTCGACATTTCCTTTCCGACCACCTCCGCAGAACGGGCCACAAAAGGCGTCGGTGTCCTCCCCGACTACGACCGCCTCTTAAAAAACACGCTCTCGCAAACCACAGCAGAAGCCGGGAACACTCCCTCACTTCACCCTCCACACCCTCTTCTCCTCATCCCAGCATTTCCATTTTACACAATACCCTGCGAGCCACCTCTAGGGGGCTTGGCAGGGTATGACCAATCAGAAACGTGCAGCATGTAAGACGATAGCTACAAGCACACCGCACGGTCATGAGAATATTACGCAATTAGTGAAATATATATTCATACTCATCCAAAGACAAAACTTGGCGATGGTTAGTAATTCCTATAGCAAATAATTCAAAGTTAGAACTATGAGAAAAAACATGCAATCAGCCCTCCTGGCGAGTGACGCCATAATTATATTGATTCAGACACCGTTACTATCCTTAATAAAACTAGGGAAGAATAACATTTTAAAACTCTCTGTTTAGCAGTCTATTTATTTTATTTTCTCCTTGCGACTACGTTTACCATAGTACGGCGATAAACGTAGGATATGTTTCACGTCGACTTAGAAAAAATATTCTCCGAATTTACTCAATGAAATTAGCCTATACTTCGATACACAATTGTATAGTCTATTCGCATCCGTTTTGAATTTAATGGCGTTCGTCCGTGAAGTATGTGTTATTTTACTCCATTCTCAGCTGAATTAAGCTTCACCTTTTGTCGCGATGGTGAGAACATCACAGTTGCTCAATGCTGTCTCTCTCTGTTTTAAATTTTATATTCGGAACCCTTACGTTTCACTCGCCCTTCATCTAAAGTCCTCTCTCTTTCCACCAACACCAACTCGTCCTTTCCGACTCTCACCATCCCAGGATACAACACGCGACCCACCCATGTCTTCTTCTCCCCCAAACCCCTCGACACGGCGCGCCGTTCTCTCTCTCCTCGTCACATCACTCCCTTTGCATCCTTTTATACACATTCACGGCACCGAGAGAATGGACCGTCTCCTAGTCCCTTTCAATTTCTCCATTACGGACGTCGCGAGCGGTGGTGTTGGGCAGGAATGCTCTCCCTCGCCAACTCTTTTTCCTCCGACCGAAAAGAGAGGGAAAGAAATAAAAAAAACAAAGCCATCGTCGAATAAACATAATCCCCATGCCTTCCTCTCCCCTTGAATTTCCTTACAGCCGTTGAGAGAGAAAGGAGTGAGGTTATCCAGGAGTTCTCTTCCTTCCTTTTATACGCGGCCAGCTCTCCTCTCGGATAAGGATAATATTCGCGAGCAGACCTCGGCTCTAACTTCCCCTCACAATCTCACCAGCTCTTTTCGCCGCCGTTTCAAATTATTATTACTTCTTTTTATTTATCCTTGCGTTGTCAACCTCGTTGTCCCATCCGCTTCCTCTTTATAGCAGGATGACTCCTCTTCCTCCCTACCCTGATGCAAACTCAACACACTTCCACCATTCTCTCCGCAGTTTCACCTTGTCACATACAGTACAATAAAATTCCGCTCCCCACCTCCACCGCTTTGTTTTTATTCACCGTGGCCCGAGCTGATGTTTTTCTTTATTTATTTATTTATTCTACTCTTACGCCCTCAAAAACCCTTCCCTCCTCACAACGCCAGCCACAATCTCTTTTCTTTGCCACCGCGTGTCGCTTCACTCGCTTCGTCAGTTCGGCCGCGAACTACGTGGTTTCGCGAAAGCCGCTGAAAACGAGGCGGGCGTGCGATTTCTCCGAATCCCCACGCCCGCGTATAATAATACTAATAATAAAATTTAAAAAAAAAGCGGCCAGGTTGTTGCGGAGAGGTCGAGGGGGAGGACAGTGGTGGGAGGAGGAGGAGGAATTTATGGTGAAAAGGTGCGAACTTTTTAGAATAAAAAAAAGAAGAATTCCACGCGCTTCTTAAATTCATAAACCTTAATAACGTTCGCGGGGCGCGCATATAAGTCTTGTCGACAACGAGAAGGGAATGCCACGTCCTTTATATTCCTTTTTTCTACCCCGTCCCACTTGTTTATTTTCCTACTTTTTTTTAACGCTGGGTCGGCGGAATTGCGTTGGAAAATGCATCAAATAAATGGGAGCCTCCTTTGCATAAATTGCATTTCGCGCTGAAGTCCACATTATGTGAGCGAAAATCCGAAAGATTCTCGACCTAAGCAAATTATGGCCGCTGCAACAGCAAAAACTTAACGTTATACGGGAATACTTGACGTGGAATATTATAAATGGACGATAACTATGATTATCACGTGAAAATTCTCTATGGTGAGTGAGACGGGAAAAAAATTGAAACAGTAATCTTGAAGGTTTAAAAAGAGAACTAATTTTTGGCGCAATGTGTAAATCTTAATACCTTTCTTAAACTCTCTTACTTAGGGGTATGAAATGCTTGAAACCTGTATCTGAAGTCAAACTGTTGGAGATTCCATTCGCAACTATTGCATTATATCTATGGGAATATTAACCTCTTGACCAAAAAAAAAAACAAAGGTTTAGCTTAATATTTTTAATATCCGATCACTAGGTCGAATTAGAAGAAAAAAATGAATGATATCTTACAAATCATACAACTGGCATTAATACAAGTAGAATTACTAGAAAGTAGGAAAAAGGTAAATCAATGAAAAAGGGAAGTAAATTTAAGAAGTGAACGCGATTTGTAAGATGCATTTGACGGATGGACATCAAAAGGAATCCAACGGCCAATAGAAGTGAGCAGTTAAGGACAGTCTACGTACATTATTAAGGCATTTTCCGGGATAAATTCAACTCCTATCAGCGTATTCACATTTCGACTTACAAATGATGACTTCGAGGTGAACCTACACCTATATCACTTTTTGAGGAGATATATCTTCAGTTGTATTGATGACAAGGTAAAGATATTAGCACAAGAGTTATCGTATCGTTACATAACACTTTCCATATCCCTTCAAACTACATGTCTACTACCATTGTGAGTCGTAATCACATACAAAAATATTTGTTCTTATAGTTAATCCATTCCCAAGATAAAAACTTCGTAGGTTTAAAAATATTTTAATACCCTCGCTAGGCCATATGGAAACACTGTTTAACTAAACACCAAGGCGATCATGAATAAATATCTTTTTCCCTTTTCTTGCGTTCAAATCTAAATAATGAAATTGTTGGCTTCAAAGAAATGCAGCATAAAAGTAATATTCATTATTTTTAAATCTTGAGTCGTAAAGAAACAATAGTTGAAATACATTCATAACCCTGCAAGCAATTGATCGCTTGGCGGGAAAAGTAACGAATACTTATCGATGAAAATTAGTTTCTCCAATCGTTCACGACTGGTGCCACTTCAAACGACATCCTCCGTCAAACAGAATTATTTCAAGCAAATACAGAAAAAGACGCATAAAATCGGTGCAACGAGACCGGGAGACATTATTAAGGCAGCAATCCCGGGCTCCAACCATTCACAGTGACTCGACTCGGCCGCTCAAAAAGTCGGTAAAGCAGATAAGAATATTGCCGTGCTTCTTTTGAACCGCGTGCCTCGATTACCTTGATCGCTGCGAAGTGAAACGATTACGCAGACGACAAAACAAAGACGGAATTGAAATGATTAGAAAATGAGGGGAGCGAAAAAAAGTTCATATACAAAATCGGTCAGAACCAAACGATTTTTAAGTAAAGAGTATGTATAGGGTATGACCAGGTGGGCTGGACGGCAATTACCGAGGGCTCCGAACTTGGGGAGCCCCCATATGGCTCGCGTGCATGAAAGGTGTAATAAAAATACACAAATTACTTGAAACAAAGTTTTTTTGCCATTATTAAATTCAAAGTTTTCAATAGTTGCTTTTTTTACAACGTACTCATTGCAAAACCATTATAAAAGCATAAATAAAATACAGGTGTCAGAAAATAACAGAGAACCTCTTGCTTTTTTGAAAGGTATATTCGAAAAGGCTTTAGAGTTTTTTTTTAGATTTCATTGCAGTTTCAAGGAGCAAATTCACTGAAATTATAATAAAACCATTATTACCAACATTATTAAGTTTTATAAGCTTCAATTATCACTTATCATAGAATTTTTTCAAACGAAATTGCTATTTTTATTAACTTTTATCTAGTTTTTAAGAGCCAGAGTAGCGTAAAAAAATCAATTTCCGGACATGCAATTCCCTAAAATTTTCCGGATGAGGAACCCCGTTCCCCGTGAGGTAAAGGGTAAGATAAAGGTTCCAATCACCTCAGACCGCCCCTGGTACAGAGACAAATGCATGGATGATAAAAATAAGGGAGTAGGAATTATTAATTTTTTAATGCCACTGTGGAAAGGCTCCCTCCATCTATGTGGTCAAGTCTTTTTAAAACCTCTGCTTCATGGAGAGCGGCGGAAGCCGATTGAGGTGGGGGGAGGAGGGGGGGGGATGGGTTGGGGCGAGGAACGCAACAGAAGAAGCCCGAAGCGATAAGAAAAAAACCTTTTCAATATTCCCCCCACCCAAGAGAGTGGGCTTCCCCCGCCCCCCATCCTCCTGGAGAAAAAATATTCAAGGCTCACTCACTCTTTCTATTCGATCCTTTGATGTCTCTTCGAGAGGCCATGCCAAAAGACTTTCAATACAGCGTTTTATTATTTCGCTCGAGAATAATGTAAACCGCGGGGAGGTAACAGAAAAAAAATAAATCGAGAAGAATAAAAAAATACAGGCGAATCGCGTTAAAAGTTAAAATAAATAACAGCAGAAATAGATATTTTTTACCTCTAGAAATAATGAGGAGTGGATAACTTACGCTGGGTGAGCACAAACTCTCTTCGCAGGAGACATAAATAAATAAAGGGCAATAAAATAATTTAACACACCAAAGATAGCGATGATAATGACGACTCGAATAATAAGAATAATGTTAAATACTAGCGAGAGAGCGGGAGAAAAACATATTGTGTGATTGAATTATTTTTTTTTTCAACAACGGCGCAACGGTCTTGAGCAGCAGACAAAAGAGGCACGGAGAACCAAGAGTTATTTATTAAACAACACCAAAAAGTTATCTCCCGCTTTTTTTCGATAAATATTAACACGAAACTGGAAAATGTGAAGCCTCCTTATTTCTTTGCGCCGTGGAACAAACAATAATGAAACCACAGGCCGAAAGCCGTTTCATTCGCGCACCGAAGGGGAGAAAAACTTAAGCTGGAGTTTTGATATATACATAAATTGAAGAAAAAGTGGCAGTTGAAAGTCGAGGCGAACAAAGAGGCGCAAAAATGCCATGCCTTCAGGAGTTTTCCCAGCTCTTCTGTGCTCGAGAGAAGTTTCATATAAAGTTTAATTATACAATCTCTATTATAATTCACTCGCTCTCCAGAATAAAGGATATTCTGCATGAATACAAAGGCTAAATTAATTTTTGGTTTTTTTTGCTACTCGGTGTAAGTGGTCAACAAAGAAATACTATACTGAGCCAGTTAGTGATACATATCCCTGTTTAGTTTAAGAGTAAATAATAAAATATTGAAAAAAATATAGCTAAAGAATTAATAAATGAAAAACTAAATTTTGAAAACTAACTGTTAAGAAAAACTTCTTGAGATTTAAAAGCGTAAAAAAGTAATTTCATTTAACATTATTATTCATTATTGTATCACTATTGTCATGGTAATAATGGATATAAAGATATCATAAAGTTGATGCGAATGTAAGCTGCATCCAAATATCATTGGAAAAGAGTTCATGTCAATCTGTACTTGCGGAATTTGCGTGCAATTTCAGCAGGAGTACTTTCTGCCATGGTAGTGAGTATGTTCTGCCTTCAAAGCTTACCTGCAAAAAACAAGAGAAAAATTTTTTACTAAATGCAGAGCACAACATATAAAATTACCCAAAGTATGCTCTAATACCAGTACGTAGTCATAAAGAGTATTCTACACTTTAGACAAGAGATCCAGATCAGATTAAACAGAAAAACGTAGATGAGACCAGCATGTAGCAAGGAAACTGTGAAGTGCCTCGCATGAAAGATTTCCTGCATTTCTAAAAAGGAAGGAAAGCTTTCAAAAGAAACTTTAGTTTTCAGATTTCCGGCTTAGTTAAGAAAAATAATGAAGCCAACAAAACATTAACGCGATATGAAATTCTGTGCATTATGGTACACATTTTTTCCAAAACGATCCAATAGAACTTTTCTTCGAAACTATAATATCATTCAGAGCTACGCTGTAAATTATTAAGCAATGAAATAAAGAAAAACCACGAGGCTCATATAACTTCTAACATTTAAATTCACTTTCAACATTCATGGGAAGAGGGCAAAGAAAAGAGGAAAAAAGAAAACATTGGCTAATATAGATTAAAATTATACATTTATAATGAAAAGACAAAGCGATATGAATACAGGTACGAATATGAGACGGGATACTCCAAACCTCACATTGCGTGACCGATAGGCTCCCTGACGAGAAAATTCGTTCTGAATAATGTTTCAATTCGGGGAGATCGAGAAAAGATACGAATTTTAGGAATAAATTTTTTGACATGCGAGAAAGGAGTCGTAATTTCATCGACATAGTATTTTACATACGTTACCATTACAAACACAACGGCATTATCTCCCCCATGGGATACCATCTTAGCGCAAGGATAACAGAGAAAATTATACCCTAACAATTCCAGGAGGAAGATACATTCGATTAAATTGCTCTGGCAGTCCGATTTAGGTCTAGCTACTAATAATCACGAGATAAGCACGAAACTCAATTTTCTTCAAAGATATAACAAAGCATATATTTTTTTACATGTGAACCTTTCTAATCCCTCCAAAATCAGTGTACCGGAGGATTTTAAGCAGATTTGAGTCCATAAAATGAAAATCAAAACAGATAAAACGTAAAGCAAGCTATGCAAAACCTGAGGTATCTACGTGACTGCTTCACTCAGCATAGTACCCCGCTCGCCAAGGAATAATAACGGAACAAAGAGGTAACTAAAGTGAATACGTACATGCATATGCATGTACGAGATCGTGGATAGCGTGACTATTGCCATTAAAGAGGTGTTGTCGGGGGAGACAGCCCCCAACGGCCGATCAAATGAAAATGAAGTAGGACGCTACCGTGCCTAGCCGAACGGCCAAGACAGAGGCATTGTAGACCGTCCTCAATACAGTATTAACCTCCATAATGTAAAGGAGACAACGTGAATATACCTACTCAGCAACGTTCCGATTCGGCATTCCCTTGAATATTCTTGTATGGGAACTCGTTTACACCATAACTTGAAAAAATTATTACGATAAAAAATATAGCACTAACTGAAGGATTTATCTAATCATAGAAACGCTCGCCGGTCAGGATTTTCTATTTATGGCGGGAGGGGGTAACAAGTGTGTGTTCTACGTTTCAATAGCCTAGACGGTCACTATCTGAAGGGGAAAAGAAACTAGCAAGGGTCATTATCCAGAGAGAAATGTTATCAAGGGTTGTGAAATATCACTGCCCAATGTATGACGAAGTGCTTGAGCCAAAACCAGCCATATACCAAAGGTAAAACTGAGCAAAGACTCATTATAAAAACAAGTAAATGAGTTGGATTCTTATTTGATCAATTAAAATGATACGAAAAACTCTAGGCATAAAAAAATTAGAAAAAATATCGAAGAAACCTGAGGGCTACATTCCTCTGAAGAAGTAACTAAATGGCATACGCAATGATTTTCGTATTGAAAAACAAAAACATAAAATCGGAGTCGACAACCTGGCTAGCATTACAGCTACTGCACTGAAACAAACACTAATAGCATTGTGTCTCCGTGGAAGTGCAGCGCATAGAGGCCGATGCGTCTTCAGAAACCACAGCCCGGATGACGACCATGGGCACCAAGACACAGAGAGCAAAGAGTGGTGGAAAATTACGGAATAACAAAAAAAAACTCCCGAGCGTCGAGCGCCGTACTTCGTCACGGGATTGGGACGATGGAGATAAGTCACGTGATCGGCTACTATCTACGAGGACGTCACGTACTCACTCTCCAGGATACGAGCCGTGGCTTGAAATGGCCGCGAAGGCGAATATCGGAGGCACCAGTCGATTCCGGGCTGCCTCGGAAGACAAGAAACTTACGCGAGACAGAGCGGGTGAATAAAAAAGAAATCGCGCAATGAAGGGGAAACGGGGGAGAATCCGGGGTGGAAGGGGACATTGGCAGCGTTCTCGATAAGTTGTGGAGCGCCTTTTGTCCTTCGACTTCAGGGAGGACTCTCCCATTCAAGGGAGGGAACTATTATGGATAACACGAAAGGAGAATGGCCTCTCAACACTCACCCTCAACAAAAAGATAGGGACTCCGGTCGCAAATTGCCCGTGTTAAAGATACTGCCCTCACGTGAATACTCCAAAATAGAAGTCAAGAGGAACCCCGATGCAGTTGGTATGCCCACCAAGAGAAACACGTATCCATTTAATAATATCTAAAATGATAATATATAAAAAAATGATATCTAAAAAAATAACCTCTAAAAAAATGGCATCCGTATCAGAGGAAAAATTACCTTTATTTTAATGCCTAAGCCTCTTAATACCTTATTTCAATAATTAGGAACAAGAGAAGCCCGCAAAGGAATCGTCCATAATTACACGAAGAGAATAAATGCAATAAAACTTTAGACAGTAACTCAGGCAGAAAAACAAAATACGGCAAAATTTGTGCAACTATTTCCACTAAGAAGAACAGCGTATAACGGATAAAGTGTAGGCCAAGTGCAAAAGTTAATAAATTTAACTCTATGTCATAAATGCAAGATCTGTCAGTCCCAATAATTACACGAAAGTCTTACGATACAATGTTACCATCTCGTTGAACTGTCAAGAATATTAAGAATCGCCGGATAATTGCAGATGGCTAAGAATTCATTTCTATGTTAGCTGTTTAAAACTTTCACCAAGTTGGCAAATAGGTTTGTGATGTAAAAGTGGTATGTAATCAGGAAGCAAGCGCAGGATATGGTTAGACAATCAAACAAATCAGCTCAAAAGAAATACGCACATTGAATCCTGGGCATAGACAGCAACCAAATATTGTATTCAAGTAAATACCGCAACAAATGTATCACTAGCATAAGATATTTGCCAAAGACTACTAAGATAAGCTCGATGTAAAGGTATAAAACAAAAAATACTTCCAGGGAGCAAAGACTTCGGAGGGATAACCTTTGAATTAACACCTTCGAGATCCGTTTATTTCTTCCCTTCCTCTAAAATTAACGGTGAAAGTTAACCAAAGCCTTTCTTAGCAACAACGGGAAGTGTGCGCGGTGGTTGCGGGACAAATAATGAGAATCTGGTGGCAAGAATCCCACTCTCCATCCTTCCCGTTTCAAATAAACCTAGGGGAAAAAGTTTCTCCCGAAGAAAAAAAACTGATAGATAGGGATAGTAGGGGGAAGAAAGAGAAAGGCGAAAGGGAACGGTGTAAAAAAAAAGTAAAAAGAGGGGGAAGAAGGATACGGGATCGGGATATAAAAAGCTTCGAGAGAGAGAGAGAGAGAGAGAGAAAAAAAAGAAAGAAAAAAGTTCTTCCCGGGGATACGCGCGTATAAAAAGGGAACGGGGGGGAGGGAGGTGAGTGTGAGATAGAGAGAAGAGGGCTTTTCTTAAGTTTCCGAGAAGTCAGTCTCCCCGACCTACCGCAACTCTCCGCGGGGACACGAGGTCGAAGAGGAGGGAGGAAAGAGGAGGTGGGGGAGCCGTGGAGGCGGGAGAGGGCGGTGGGAAGGGAAAGAGAGAGAGAGAAAACGAAGGCAGGAAAACTGCGCGACCCCTTCCCGAAATACTAGTGCCGCACACGCCCACCAGATGACCTGCCCCTCTCTCTCTCTCTTTTCCCGCCGTTTTTTTCCCGCCGCCACCTGTCGAATGCGGATGACGGAGCCGGGCGAAGATACCCGAACGACCGAATCCAAAAAACCGAACGTTTCGGAGGGAGTAAAAAAAAAAAAACGAGGAAAAAAAGAATAGGGGAACTTGGTCGGAGTGCGTTGGGGGAGGAGGGATGAGAAGTGATAGCGGGAGAGGGGGTGGGGGCGACATCCAAACCTAGCGACGCCCTCACGTTCGAAGGTCGTTTGTGGAAGCTCCTTGACTCTGGTTCCCTCTAGGCGACCGACCTGCGAAACTGTTTGCGAGCAAAAGATCCCGACTTCTCCTCGTTCCGAAATTCGAAGAGAATCGCACCTATTATCTTTTGTCCTCAATCTAACGCAAATATTATATTTATATTTTATATATTATTTTTATATAAATACAGTGTTTTGATGATATCGATGCAGAGATTAGATAATCATGACTCTCATCCGTAGAGCATATATTTTTACGAAACACTGCGATTAAAATTGCTTCAGGAGATTATTATTGTAAAGACTGATCTACAGCGTGTTGTGTAGGTTCGCTTGAATACTATTTATGTTTGTTAGAGCTTTAAGGGTCTCTAAAAGGGTTACTCTGAGAGACGGGTGACTCTGACGAGAAATAAAAATAATTTCAAGGACGTAACGTATAGCAACACGAATAAAGCTACTTAATTCAAATTATGGCTTTGCTCTAAATAAATACTCGTTTTACCGTCGAAGAAATAAAATTTTTGGCAAGGCGATCAATTTTGATGTAAAAGTTTGATCTTATCTAAGCCACGCACAAAAGCAAATCAAAATTATATACGAAGAATGAACATGAATGAGGCCAAGAGTGTGCACGTAACTACAAGTTTGCCTCGATGAAGACATAGCAATTATTACCGGAATAATTTTAATTTCAAAATGTGTTCCGTTTCATATGCATCGTTTTCAAGTGTTCCATATGCAAGAAAGCGTGTTATCGAGAAAAATTCTTTTGAGGCAAATCGAGATGTCTTCATTGAACGTTGACATGGCACACCACATTCTGAGAGAATCATTTTGCGAATTATGAGTGCTTGGGAGACCCCATGACTACCCCAGACGAATTTCGGTGCCAATACCTCGCTAACCTAAGAATAATGGCTGCTTGCATCACGCCTACCACGGATAAAATGAAATTTAACAGGAGAATACTGGGCCATTCATGATTTTCAACACCAATCTCTCCAAACAACCATCCTGCCCTATCCATTACAGGAGGTATCAACAACGGCCACAAACATTTTATGGGAGGAAAAGAAATCTTGAGCATCGCTGACCTGAAATCGACGCGAGTTGCGTGAATCATTGCGGATATTTCACTCAAGAAATAAGTGAAGGGGAAAGAGAGATGGGGGGGAAGGCACTGACGAAAAATTGAGAGATTGCATTCGAGACGTTTCTGGGCAAAGGAGAAGCCCCGGGCGCTTAAAAAATTGTAAACCACCCCTTGCCGAAGGATTTAAGAGCGGGATAAACATTGATCTTGGACGGAGGGAGGAGGTGGAAATGAAATTTCGAGGAAAGAGAGGAATAAAAAAGGATGGGGGCATCCGGGATCCAGAGGAAAGGGATTAGGGTAATTTTTTTTATTCATTCCACCCGATTCGACGCCACTAAAAAGATTTCTTGAGGGCGGAGGAGGAGAGTCTCGGGAACAAGCGTTGGAATAAAAGGAAGAAAAAAAAGGAGGAGTCGGTGGAGGAAGTGGGTCGAAAAAAAAATACCCATCCAATTAGGTGACGTTGGAGAGGGAGGGGGAGAGATCAAGGGGCCGCGGAAGTTGCTCCCCTAACGATCCAACAATTAAGGGGCCGCACGAGAGCGACGCAGGCTTACGAGGGTTCTTTTTAAATGTGTCTGGAGACGAGTTTTCTCGCCTCGAGAGAGAGTTTATGCAAAGACCATCACATACAGAGAGAGGCGGCTGCCGGCGCGGCGGGCCGGAGCACATACTCAAGCAGAGCTATATGTAGGGTTTTGAGACCCTTAGGCTTGACCTGGAGGAGGCGGAGGCATTATGGGTAGTACTGGATCACAGAAAGGATTCTTGGTTCACGCCTGTGACAAGTGCACATTCGGTGAGAAATCCAAAATCATTTTAGGCTGGGTTTAGTATTTCAAATACGGCTTTCACAGGATACTTAATACTATGGATGGTCGGATCGGACACCTCGGATCCAAATATCCACGGATATTGCCCTTCATCGGATACATCGGATCCACAGTCGCGGAAGACATCGGATCTGGATCCGAAATTTTAAATAATAGCTTCAGTGAATTCAATAAGGGTGGAAAGAGTTCCGATTCTCTCTTCGAATGCGCCGTCGCATGCGATTCTTGTCCTACGCCACTGGTCAGTGGTTTATTCGAAGATTTTTCCTATTTTCATTTCCAAACCCAAGCGTAACAGTTTAGGTCCTGAGCATGTAAAGATTAAAAAAAAAAACAACTTGAAAGCCTATAAAAATTATTTTTATTTTATAAAAATATTAATGAAAATCTGATTTAATGATCTGTATGAAAATCTAAGAAGTATCCCTTCGAGTGTACGTACCCAGAGTAAACTTGAATAATTACTTCGTTTTATTGCAGGAATTTGAAAATGCATTTGGATCCGAAAGATCCTCCGAAAAAATCCTGGATCCCTCCATCCCTACTAAATACTCAAAATCAATTTAAAATTACATCGAATTAATGGAGAATCTGAGTGAATGACTTGAATGGATTCTTCACGGGTTAGCATTCCAAAACGAAACGCCGGCCAACGACAGGCAGACCCGGGCCCGGTTGAAACCTGAGAATAATTCATTTAAATCGCATTAAGACATTAAATCAATGAATATCGAGACCATACACTCACGCATAATTCATTAAAGCAACTCAAGTATGGTAGTTACTTATTTTCTTCATTTCGGGGGACACTGGCTCCTTGTGGCCCCATAAATATGCCCCTACACAGCCCAGCGAATGCTATAAGCACACAAATAATATCTTCGTGTTGAGATAATCTCCACTCTCCAGGGCATCCAGGTTGATCCAAAGAATGGAATTGGCCCGCAGATGATACGTGGAATCCCGAGTGGCTTAAAAAGCTTTGTCCTAACGATTCATGAAAATTCGTGAATTCATGAAAATTTTCAGCACATTTTAGAAAATTATCTTACATATTTCCGCTTCCTTAGTTCTGACGAAATTAAAAAGAAACAGAAAAATCGCAGTACTGGAAATACAGATGCTTCCCAGCATATATAGTAACAGTGCGAACCACGAACAATAAATTTCCATTAACAATAATGTGGATTAGTCCCAAGACTGCGGCCTAAACATCCAGGGCTTAAATGCGGCACCAGGCTAAGAGAAATATTTTTTTCGTCCACAGGATTGGAGAAAAATTTATCGGGCGCTATGACGGCAATGTATGGACAGGTCTTGGCGGTTGATGGAAGCAACGGAAGGCTTCATGTGATCGACCGAAAACAGTTTCCGGCACTCGCGTGCCAAACATGAAGCTAAAGTTGAGCAACGAGACCTTCGCGTGAGCGCCATGTTTCCCAATTTTCTCAAACGATCGTTTTCCATGGCTGGGAATATCCCCACGCAGTCCTTAGAATTTGGAGTGAAGACAGGTTAGGAGCTTCGCACTCAGATAAATCAAAATAACTAGTAGGAGGAAAAATACACTACATATACCGATATGGAGAAAATTATGTCAAGAGAATAATGCCCCTAGAAGAGAAGCAATGGATAATTCCGATTAAAAAATGAGCGGGAATCTCTTCACATATTTCTGATCTATTGATTGAATACTGTAACATAAAATGGCATGGGATTGTTCCGAGGTCGCGACATCAAACAAATCACGCAACGAACTACGAACAGCACATCTTTTCTGGCAGACAACTCTGAGGGGGTGAATTAGAAAATGATTGGTCCAAATATCAACAGCTTTGTTTGAATACGTCAGCATTCTTTAAAGACCTCGAAGCCCTGATTGACGGGTTACTGCTGAATTCTGTTCTCTACCCAATCTTTGAGATGCTTAGACTTATAAACCTTTGAGGACTTTGGACTATTCACATAAAATTATGACTGGCAACAAAGAGATATCTACCGAGGGACCATGTAGAAGTGTACACATAAGAAGGGCCCCTCCCAGCCCAAGCTTCTGGGTAAGGTGGCGACAGGAGGAACCCGGCCTACAAGGAGACGCGGCCCCTTGGGATACGGGGGCGGATTTTTCCGCCCCCGGGCCCCCCGCCTCCTCCCCCGGCCAGAGGCACCCACCGCGACGCCTCGTGTTTGTCGTCGTCTCCCGGAGGAGGACGTCGCCGTAAAGTCGGACGGAGTCTCCGCAAACGGAAGATATCCCGCACGCGGTGACGTCAGCCGGACGGGAGACAGTAATTATGCTAATGGTTTCGATGAGGAGACGAAAGGGGGTTTCGAAAAACGAGGCCCTTTGGTGACGCTCCAGCGGGCGGGGAGGGAAACAAACCAAGAACGAATTTCAAAGTGCGAAGGAGAGTGAGGCAACGCTGTCGGTTAGAATGTAAACTGACGGACTGCTCGAGATGGGAGTCTAACTGGGGAGAAAAGTGATTCCGGAGGAAGAGGTGGAAGTTTGCCTTTGGGAAGAGGTAAACCGGGGGAGGAATATATTGCTCCCCGCTCAAGAACCCCGAGAAGAGGCTATTCCCCTCTTTCGCAGCGCAAGTATGAAATAAATTTAGTCCACGTGCACAAACATACAGAGAGGGAGGTCTGGTATAGTGAGCACGTCCGCCGCCGCACAGAAGGCAGTCGGACGCTTTTTACCGGGTGCAACGCTCGGCTCTGCTCATGCCTATTTTCATTTCGCCCCTTTAAGGAAGCGAGGGATAGTGGGAGGAATGAACCGCCGGAGACTCCCTCACACACTCCGCTATATCGCAAATACACGCCCAAGGGGACTGCATAGAAGAGGCCCAATTCCATCCGGTCAAAACAGCGGTTCCCAACCGATGGTACACGTACCTTTCGAGGGTACGCGACGAACCAGTCGGGGATACGCCGAAAATAATCGGTGATGGCGGACTCCAGGAACTATTGTAACGTCGCGTCGTGTCCATGATTCTTGGCGTAATTAATTATGCACTGATGTTTAAATTTTTTTGTTATTTGTATGCACATTTGTATTTATTTTGGTGTTTTGGAGTTGAGGGCGCTATGGTGATGAGGAGTAAACTGGATTGTTAGAGAGAGAGCCATTTTGGATGGAGGGGATGAAATAAAGAGCTTAAGAGTTTGTCAGAGAAGAAAAAGGCTGCGACATCACACTATGCATCTCTTAACCAGGAAATATGTGCACATATTAGGAGTTTCCATCTTTTACAATTATTTATAACTAAAAGTGTCACCTACCAGTAGAGAAATGTGCACGTAACATTTTTGGGGATACAATATTAGTTATATACATATGGAGGTATTTGGGAGAAGAAAAAGATTGGGAACCGCTGCCATAGAAGATTGATTTCTGTCGCCACTTCGGCCGCATTTCAATCGGTTTTCAAAAATTTCCGCGGCGCGGTGATGAGTGCAATGCGATCCACTTTTTTCCAATATTTTGCTGTAAAATATTTCCAACTGCGATTAATAGCATTGAAAAAGTTATGAATTTGAGAAATCTTACCATCATGTGCTTTAATTTCGGTTAACACCCATTATCATACCTTATTTCCCAGTGAAACCCGGATCACATTGTCCGTCAGCGACGCGAGTGGCGACTTTTGTAAACCCATTAAAATTCGCGGTGAGTGACAACACATTCAGGGGCCGACTGGATGATCCTCATTTTAACATTCGTGTACGCACCCTTCATTCACGGAGTTTTCGACGTACTGGAAGGAAATAGGAAAATTGAGAAAGGCCACGAAGTACCGTCGCTCATTTTCGCTAAAAAAATTAGAACGTGATGGAACGAAAATAACATCTTTCATCTCCGTCAAGGCGAAGCCATTTCCTCCCGTCAGATCAAAAACATGATCGGTCTAATTCACTCAAGGTCCTTCGGCGATGAATGCACACCAATGCAAGTGCGAAACATTAATTGGATTACAGTTCACTGCACGTAACAGTCCAATGAATCACTGCACTGCCACGAAACTACAAAGGGAACTTGGCCCGCGTAACTAAAAATATATTATGAATGGAAGGCGTGAAAGTATTGTCTTAGAGATTACAAAGAAAAAAATAAAAGCGAGCATACAAGGAAGTGCAATGAAGAAGAAGACATGTATGATGAAATTAGAACAGAACACAAATCCCCTTCAGCCAATCCGAATATCTCAATAACCGTTATAAAAATTATCATATCACCATTAACAGCACTACAGGCTCAGTTTACGTTTTTGCGAATAATTTTACGGCGAAAAAAGGACATTTGATAGGACTATATATATTGCAATGGGACTAGCTTCGAAGCGGAAGATAAGCACGCAACCTAGAGTGACTGGGAACAACGACTGGTGGTCAAAAAAATTACATTTCACAAGAAAAAGTCAAGTTTTATGCACACCGGATGCACATTTTCGTCAATTGGATGCCTCGGGAAGACTCGACCCACATGAAAAGCTCCCTTCCTTGCGTTCACTTCCGAGGCAACGAGGAACAATGCATTTCAAGGCATCCCGCCCCCAACCACCGTCCAAATGGCCCGGAAAGCAGAATGCAAGAGGATACACCCTTGGATTCCGGGGCAAAGGGGATGGGGAGCGGCTGCTGCTTAGCCTTTGAGTGCATTTTAGGGAGGTACCTACCCGGGGTGGGCGAAGAAAAAAATAACACGGTTGGGATAATGGAGGGTCTTGGCCGGAGGCGCTGCGGGCCAGGTGCGGCACTTGTTGGAGTCAAGGGGCTCCTTGTTCTTTCGCAAGGGGACGTCGAGTGTCTCAAGACAAATTCGGGAGGACAAGATGCGGGCGGGCAGTGTGGCAGAAAAAACTGTGGTTTCTAGGCGCAGTTTGGAGACAAAGAGGAGCAGTTTGCTTGCAGAAGTCGTCTGAAGTGCCTCTCAAGCACTCACGTCTTAGTGAGCGGTTACTCTAACTATCCGAGTTCGGAATGGCTCCAGTTGTAGCTTTTTAGGCTGTATTCGCGTCTAGATGACATTGCTTACGTATGCAAATGACATAACGTAATAGCGATGACGACCGATAAATTATGGAAGACGAAAAACCCAAAATTTATACGCTATTGCGACTAATAAGATACATTATATCCCAAATCAATCCCTAATGCCATGGTGAAATGGAAAAACGATCATTAATTCCTCAGAATCGTCGCCAGAATAACTTTTTCTGAGAACAATCAAAATAAGGTTAGGAATTATTAGCAGAGAACAAAATAATGGGTAGGTAAAGGAAATGCAACGGAAATAAAAAAATGATACTATATTGCGAATGTATATACAAAGCACGGCATTCAAAAATAAGGATGATAAGGCATGATACTAATAACCAAGGAGCAGAAACATCATAGTTGGCTTTCGAAATGGCACAACTACGTAATGACTAGTACCTAAGTAATATACCAGTTACAAAATACGTAAATTTTCGTAGATCCTCATCAATAACGGATTGTGGAGAGGATAAAAAAGGTTTCAGTTGAAGTAAAATATTAAGAAGACAGTGAAACCAAGCATGAGCGTCACATGAAGCTGATGCAAGTAGGATATTCATAGCAAGCCATTCACTGAAAATATACAACATTTCCTCAAAAAACAATCGATAAAACGAAAAAAGGCTTCAAACATAGGAAGTGAAGGAAAATTATACGAGACAGCACACAATTTTCCGGAAAATCGCAGACGAAAACACATGATCGGTGGAAAGAAAGCCAGCAACCCAGATTCATTATCTTCATGAAATCTCAATGGAACTGCAATCGAATTACCGAAACAATTTGAAGAAGCTACAATATAAAATCTTAGAGACACCGTATTCGCATGACGGGGTGGACCGCGGAGATGACATCACACGTTCGTTCATAGATGTCACTTAAGTTTCTAAGGGGCATAATGAGAACCAATCACACCATCCTCACTGCCTATACTTTCCATTTGGAGACGAGCCTCGACCAATGGGTATTCGGGGATTCTCTGGTCTTTCGCCATGGAACTGAAGAAGTGGCGGAGGGGATTTAGTTATCGATCAGACGCCGGCGCCCGTATCCCCCGAGATAATTCGATCATCGAGGAGGAATTTCATTACGAGGCTTTGTTCAACGCTCACACCTGCCGACTAAAATGGAATCGCACCACGAATAAAAACGGGAATAACTACGTTAAGCGGAGGTATCAAAGGATTGATTAGCCCACTACTTACTTTGACGCTCCCAAGGGAATAAGCACTTTGAAAGACTAAATAAGGGTAGATGCAGTGCGTGTCGCGACAAAATATGCTAAGGGACAGAGCGGATCCCCTAGCTGGGTTGAGCAGAGTACTTGAACCTCAGGGGTAAGGCAGTTGAAAATCACATTACGACGCCTGAAATCAACAGAAAAACTGAAAAGGAGGTGGTGAAAGAGAGCCTCTTAAGAATTAATGACTTAATAACATCAAAGTCAGCCATAAATATAATTTTGTATGAGAGTCATCAATTACTTTATAATCCGTGTGTTTTATGCTAGCTACCGGACTGCAGCGGATCAATTCAAATAATAACTGAAACTAAACAAAAAATTATTTTTCTGAGATGACAGACTTCAAACACATTATTTTTACAAAGTTTCAAACAAAACAGAAAAAAATAAATTGTATTTTATCCCGCCCTGCGTCGAGAATAATCACTGCACCACCGTTGAATTAGTTCGCAAAAATGGTAGCTAAAAGTCATAATTTCCAATGAGAAATACTAATGAATACGATGAACAAAATATTTCTAATTTTGGATTAGGGGAGATAATATTTGGCGCCAATAACTATTCTTCTAAAAGAGGAAAGAATGCTAAATAAAATGAAGCTACGAAATTCTCAGAAAAAAATGGCAGAGGAATGGACGAACGAAATGTATTTAATTTAATTCTAATGGCACAAGACTCATCAAATAGAAATGATGAAAATACTCGTAAACCAAATGAAAGTTTAAATTCAGCTTAAGTACTTTAGCATTGATAAGATGAGCTATAGGAGAGATACCTGCTCCGGTGTTTAATGGAAAGGCTCCAATTAACATTAACACGAGCCGCTACAGAGAAGGTGGGGATAATATCGCAAACTCTACAGGACGGGTTGAATGTACACGCGGATGATCACGAGCACGAAAAAAAATCACGCTTAAAAAAACGGCCAGGGCGACCCCCGCCTTGAATCACTGGAATGCGATAAGCATGAGGATGGATGGATGGCCCTTGAGCACACTTCATATATTTTGCCCCCTTCCTCATCGACGAGGAGACGTGGAGAGAATTTCTTCCCCACAGGTGAAATGCGGAACCACTCAAAATCATGAAAAGGCACGGCATGCTTACATATTTACAAATTAAGCGACGAAAAAAAGCGACAAGCACATTGGAACGCGGTTCCGCGGAGAGTTATCATAGGCGTAGAATGTTAAGGCTTACCGATTGCGGATACGTTAAAAAAAACAAAAGTACTCGTGCAAAAGCCAACGATTCAGCATTATAGACCGTACTTGTTCTCTTGAGTTTAATCTGTTCATATAGGGTAAATATTGAGGAGGGAGACCATTTTAGGCGAACTGCGGAAAATTCTATACAACGAGCCTCTTACCAATCTTTTTCGCAGTCATTGGCTTCAGATTTGTACAGCTATAAATGAGTTTGCCGCACCCACATTATTGACGAGAAAATATCATTAGGACATAGTTATTGAAACCCATCAGGGTCTATCTGCACCTAACAATTGTCAGGGAGCCATCGGGTATAATCGTGAGCTTCTTAAAAGTAAAAAATGTTTTGCTTGCTGATACAACTAAAGAGGACGAAAGAAAAATGAACTTAACAAATTTCAAAGCCATGCAAACCCCTTAAAAATATCTCCTCGCTGCTTTTCTTTGACAATAGGGTGGTTTCCTATTATTTTTTTATTGCCTAAATCGAAAGATTATTACTCCTGGAGTACGTATTTCACGCTTTTAGATTTTTAAATGACGATATCTATTTTTCGCGATTAAATGAAAAGTGAAAAATATCAAGCGCGCGAAAACGCGACGCGTAAGTAGGAATGACGGGAAAAAGTCCGTGCGACGCATTTCTGGTTCCCCCTCCCGCCTTGTGAGGTGACCTTGGGCGAGGCTCTGAGCGTTGATAGGACGCAGGATGCTAGCGGGTAGCTGAGTACCTTGCTGGCTGGTAGCGCTTGGCTTAAAAAAGGTTTATTAATACCTTATCAAACGAAGAAAACTTTCCGACCATAGCCAGTTTTAATAGGCGATTATTAAGACATGTTTCCCTGAGCTCCGTGGCTCATGCAAGCATTGGTAACCTTAGAATATGTATAACTCCTATCCTTTCGTGTAGAAACTAGGTCCCTGTGACGTCACGTGGAGTGGCATCGCATGGGCGCCAATCTGGCCTTTTTCAAATGAGGATAAAATTTGACCCTTGCCATTCGTCTGAATCGGTATTTCAAAAACCAAATAATTTGTGTATTATGAATACACTAATGGTGTGTAACGAATCGCAATCAATGCCTTTCGTTTTCTTTGATGAAGGAAACTACCCTATTCCTACAAAATACCTCAATTCCAGCTGAAAAGATGCAAATGCAGAAAAATGTTCAAAGAAACGATGAAAACAACTAATAATAGCTTCTCCTGGATGATAAAAAGGTACAATTCAGCATAAACCCGTTGCTTGCGCAATTAATTTTCCAGGGATACAAAAAACGGATGAAAACTCTAGCTCTTCAACGTGAAGGACACTTAATAACACCCTCAACGGACACAAATAAATGAGATAATGTAGAGCGCGTACTACCATCAAGCGTGTGGAGGAAAATAAATTCCCAAAACGAAATCCAATGCCACCGATGTTATACGAGTGGAGAAAATACGAGGAGATATGCGTGAAAGAGAAAAATTAAGCCTGTTAGCGATCTGGAGAAATGCACGCGGTGACAGCGAAGAGAGGCCGCACACCGAATACAAGTCAAGGGTGAAAAGAGAAGACGAGAACACATTAAATTCGAATTAACGAGAAAAATCAACCCCTTCAACCTATCAGCTTTTTTTAAAATGAGTGCCCGAATGCTACGGGCGTGGCATTTACCACCACGACCACCTACTCGAAAGCGTGCGAGGAAAGGGTATTTTTTTAATCTGAAAAGGATCATAAAAAGAATCAAATGAGCTCACTCTTTTTTCTTTTAAATATATACATACGGGCGAACGAGGGCCGCGGCAGTGCACCGGCGAAGGGATGTCAGGAGGGTGAGGAGGGGAGGGGAGGATTTAAAAAAAGATATTCACCACACAGCCAGAGCACTCGACGTCAAGCGATTCCGAGTGCGCGATGAATATAAATGGAGGGATCTCGTTGAAGCGGAAGGTAGGAGGCATGCAGAAGGAGGATGCTGTGAGGATCGCGAGGACAGAGATACAGAGGCGATGGGTAGGACGAGGATTTTTGAAGCGAATGAGGCGAGGTTTGTGAGAGAGTAGAGGGGGGTTGTGTGTGGCGAAAGGGTTTAGAATACGCGCGAATAGCTGGCGAGAAGTTTTGCGAGGGTCAAGTGTGAGGCGCATGCTTATCATATGTAATGCCTGGACGTGTTTCTGGGGGGATGGAGAGAGAGGTTGAGGCTTATGCATACGCATCCGAAATGAGAGTGGCCATTGAGAGGAGAGTCAGTGACCACTGGGTCCCCTCTCACCTTCGCTCTCTCCGTAGCACCCTGTTGATTCGCCGCTCGCGTCCATCATCGGCGTCGAGGGGCGGACATGCGAATAACTTCTTTTATTGCGCGTTTTGCTCGTCATATTTTTTACGGAACGGTCGGCGGTAACGCCGCGACAATGGGATAATTGAGAGGGTGAGAAGCTAAGGGGTACAAATGATTATTTTCTACATACGGTTAGATACAGAAATTGATATAAGAAAGATACAAAAACTTGAAGGCTAAAAGATACGAGTGTTTCTGTTTTGTGCTGACATCGAGTGGAAAATCAAATGCACTACTAAATATCTAGTAGATCACCTATGCTTTCTCTACCTAACTTTCTATATACAACTCTGCGAAGAAAAATTCACTCGTACCCCTTCGCTTCTTGCCCCCTAAAATTTTATTTTTAGATACACGTGAGGGAAGAAAAAAGCGAAACGGTTTTACTATAGGCATCGACAGCATTCGTGACTCCGGATGACGGAGAGGTTGACGAAAACGGTTCCGGATTGGGATCTCCCGCGACATGACGAAAAAGAAAAGGCGTAGGGACTTAAAATACAAATTACGGCATCATGTTCCTAGCTTTCTTCGTGAAAATACACGGAGACACATAAAGGCATGGCTCATAACAAGTTTAAAATGATAGACAAATTAACTGTGTAGCAGTTCTAGTTCCGTACTACCACACATAATTGCTTTCAAAAACATCCATAAAAATGGTAAAAATAATAACATAAAAGCCTATAAAAACGCCGTAACTACAATATAATACAAAAAGGCGGCTTATATAAGAGTAACGGATATATATTTTGAAATATCCCTCCCTTAAAATAACGAGCGATTAAAAAATAAAAGTTCTTACTCTAGAAATCCAAAGCTGCTTGTCGATGTGAGCAACACCACAAGGTGCTGACACTTGCTATAGAAGCCAATTTTCTCTCTTTGCACTGAAAAATAACTAATTGCAGTCATGATTTTTTTTCATACCCATTAATTCCAGTTTCTGCTTTTCAACCCTTCTCTCACTTGAAAATCGAGGCTAAAAAAAGGTCGCGTTTCCTATTCAAGACTCGGAACGACCGAGTTCCGCAGATCTTCCTCTTTTCTACATCTTGACCCCCTCCCCACCGGCGTGAATAGCTACACTTTTCTGCCTCATTGAGGCGCCTGACTCGGCTAATTACCCACACCACTGCACCGAATCACCCTAAAAAAATAAGTGCCCCTCCCGACCCGCTGCGCCGACCCACCTGCTTCGTCCCGATGATAAAGCACGGCCGTGCCCTGTTCCTAACACACGACAAGTCCCAGAACTGAGCCTTGGGGTACACCCTTCCCCCTTACCCTCGTTCCTCTGGGAAGGCATTCGGAGATAAATAACCACTTCGCTCATGGTCGCGAACGCAAAGATGGAAACTGAGGGTGTAAAATAGAGGACTTACATTTTTTCGAGTGTCACTGAGGCACATTAAGCAAAAATTAAAGAAAAAACTGAAAGAATAAACTAAACCGGTCATTTATACACTCTACCCCATCGTGGGTAGGTACCTGCCTTTATCCCCAAATAACTCAAGTTTCTTTTTAAATTACGTGAGCTCGGCAGAGACAATTAAGTTGTTGACACTTTGGAAGCCAATTTATGGAAGAAAGAAGTGTTGCAATGATGTCCTCTACCTGTTCATGCCTCTAATGTCATATTTTTCGAGCAGTTGAGGATGTGGAACTCTCGTAAGTGCTGAATAATAAGTAGCAAGTAACTTTTTTCAGGGTATTTTCACTTGATGGCGACCCGGATGATGACTCAAGGCATGAATACGACAGTGACTCGCACTTCAGCCCACAAGAGACCTCAAGAGTAAAAAAATAAACAGACTAAATGGTTAAACGTTTAATGTAAAATGTCTCCTCATCTTGGCGAGCTTCCACAGAGCCTTTACAATCTTCAACGCTATTTCGGAATAAAACAATCTCCGGGTGAGTAAATGAATGTTCCACATTTGAATTCACGCATAAGCAGAGCGTACGCTGGGACAAAAATGAGTGGGTACACAGGAAGAGAGGCTGAAACTGACAGGGAAGAAATGCCGGGGTACTAGAGATGGCATTATAAGAAGCCGTATCTTCAACAGTGCCCCCTTTTTTTCAACTCACCTGCCAAGTACCGATTTTATGAAACATGATGTGAAAGACTACACTCAAAAGCTGAATGAGCTCATACAGTTGCGCTTCTCAGAGAGGATAACAAGGGCAATCCACCACAAATAGGTAGGGCAAAAATTACAAAATCGAGCCTCTTTTTTAAAATTAGATGGTGCTCATAATTTATCTGAGGGTTCTTGTAAATTACAATCGCACAATGCTGAAAATCAAACATACTTTCAATGAATACATCATACAATGTACTTTAACCACCCTATATTAAATGTCTCTCCACTTCTGGATGACCGGACTGAATGATGGAATCGTGAATTTATTTGATGGTTATAACAATATTTTCTTGGGATAAAAAAATCCAGTTCTTCAATCGTTCAGTCAATCAGCCACAGTAATTGAAAAATATGATTATCAACTGACTTAATAATACATCCATCATTAATTTTCTTGTAGACGAATAGTTGCTATAACATCCTCGACTAAATAGTGATGGATGAAACCCATACCAGGAAAGCTTAAATGCCCTTCATCCCAAAAGAAGGAAATAAAATACTCAACGCAAATAACGGAACTTGAGAACAGATCAATTTGATAGGTTCATTCTGCAGAAATGTAAGGTGGTGAAACAATAACAATCCCGAATTCCATAAATAACTTTAAGAGATAAGCTCGACAATATAATGGAGGATTTACGGTAAAAGGGAAAATAAATGAGCTAGAGTGGTTCAATTTATCGTCTGAACAGTAAAGCTTATTCAAAACAAATAGCATATCTATTTCTCTAAAGCAACTTGAAACGTGACACTCAAAGGGAGACAATAAAAGAAAAGGATTTAAAATCTAAAAGTCTTGTACTTACGAGATATGGATCAATGAAATTGCGCATAAAGTAGCACATAAGATACTAAAAATTCTTCCGGAAGCCGTTAAACGTCCAATCGAGCAAGAAGGTTACGAAAACCACTTCATTAAAGCAAGGTGAACCACCTCCAGAGCCCGAAAGGGACTTCAAATTAATGATTTCGGACAAAATGAGAAAGAAGAAAATCAATGATTGAGTCAACTTATTACAAATTATAACAGGGGGATCTGCAGGAACACGCGATAAAACTTTATGACCACCATTCAGAATGGGTCCTCCAGAACTTAGTTATTCTTCCGAGTGGAACGATGCCGTTACAAATGCTAACATCGACGGAGCCAGCATTATTCACTCAATTCAGCTTCATTACCACTCAGGGCCGTTTCGTGGAGGCGCAATGCCTCGTGTGGCAAAAATAAGCACACGCCCACAGCTGACCACCTACGTCAACTGTCGAGGCGGCAGTCGCGTCGTTATGACTCAAGAATTACACAATTTCCAAGCTTCTCGTGGAAGGAAGGGACAAGTTCATACGCACTTATCACAAAAAACAATTGACTCTTCACATCATATTTCTCCCAAGGATTCATTAATAAGGACCGTTTTAATAATACAATTCATCATATGAATTTTCATGCATGACTTATAAATTTAATAATAGTATAATTTAATAACTAGTTAACTTAAACAAATAAAAATTAGTGGTAGGCTAATTTTCCAATTTCGAAGTACTTTCTCAGGAACAACGAGAGAAATTTTTAAAATAATCCATTTAAGTAAAAAAATAACAAAACGAGGGAACTGCGTAGCATTATTTGAGGATACTAAATTCTTTCCAGCTAACATAAAACATTAGTTTATTCCACTATAAAGAAAAAAACTTCGGAATGGAACTCATTCAATGCATTTTTCTTCCCTCACTTTGGCTATAACTTTTTCTGTTCAAGCTTTCCGTAAGCAAATATTTTGAATTTAGTTCTCCACCATGTTTCAGCTTGTCATGGGCATTGGGCATGCTTGCGTTCAATGCTATCAAACCTTTTCCCGCGCAATATATATTTGAGTGTCGTAGCCAAACTGTATGCTAATGGGCGCCGAAACTCGTTTTTGTTTAGCCGGCATCGAGTAAATATTGGTTTCGTTTGCACGTCATTGCATCAACTTTTGTTTAACGGCTCAGCGGTATTTTCTCTTGCTATTTATACGAGAACTCGAGTATTATTTTACGATCTTCTGGGTCAACACGGAGCTAAATAAGCATCGACGGTAAACTACGCTAAAAACTGTTGGGGAATCAATAATACGAGCATGGGAATCTTCGGACGGCGGTGTACAGAGGCATTAACGATACCCGACAAAATTTCACAAATTATACTGGAATCGGAGAACGGTAGGGCGTTTGGTAATTCAATTTAGATCAAATGACCGGAATACAGCGAAACTCTCTCCGCACGGGATAAAAAACACTCCCGGGCGATGGCCAACTAAAGCTGCGCCTCCAACTAAAAAAACGGGATTGGAGACCTTTTTCGGAAACTTAGAACTTTTTCCGGCGAGTCTTGCGATTGATTTCAGAACCGCGCGAAGTAAAAGAGTTATAATTTGATTCATCAAGATTTTAATGGAACACAAACTTAATTTCCATGAAGTCTATCAAGCAAGCGACAAAATCTAAATTCGAATAACACATTCTCCGCGATAATTACACGCTTGGCGAATGAATTCCGTTCTGGACGTGTTCCGCACCGCCCCTTTCTCTCACCCGCGGCGCTAGTTGTCTCCCCATTCGACCCTGCAATCACCCCGGCGAAGGCAGTTCAAAGAAATCATCAACCCCACTGGTGCAACCATCGATCGAAGCCGGCAAAATAAATAAAATGAAGCCATCGCAATACATCCAAGGGAAAAGACGATGGATGACGCAGTATATGGTCTTCCAGGTTTCGCAACCCAGAGAGTTAATGAAGAGGCAAAATCGACGGGAGGAATTGATGCAGGAAAAGGGCCTTGGTGTAAAGACTCCCGTCACCTAAATTGGGTTCTGAAATAAAGCAGGGCTCTTTAAAAATCATCACCAAAACACTATTACTATTGGATTTTATTCCCCTTTTCTAGTGTGTCTAAACTCTCCTAGAATACTATTCAACACACATACCAATGAATTTTGGAATTCTGACCTCGAAATGAGAATTGAACGAATTTTATTTTATATTTCATCGGAATGATTGCATGATATTTGAAGATACAACACACCTAAAACTAGTCAGTGGCGTACATAGGAAAGTGACTGAATTAGGACGACAAAAATAAGAAAAACTAATTCATTCAAATCAGTCAAACTGTAACCTATGACACCTTCCGCGACGAACAGTAAGTATTTGGTTGGTTGATGATAATTCACTCCATGTATGCAACATTCAGGGTGGCCCCGAATATGGTTTGGTCATTACATCAGCTATTTGTGCATTTATGCAGCCAAAGGCATGCGAAGGCCGCAATATTTATTGAAGCTTCCGAGTGAAAAATTCACACTGAATTTCATGTTAAAACACCAGTTTTCACCCTACTCTCCAGACTTATTATTCTAGGGCTATAATGAGCCATTGAGAAAACATTTTAAAATATTGCGCTTGAAAAAGAAAATTTGAGGAAAAAAATCGGAAAAGTTTTTCACCACGAGTACTGAAAATATGTATGGATAAAACGAAATGCACTCCATGCTGCGGTGGTGCCTCGTTAAGTGACCCTTGCCACTCGCGAAACTCGAGCAAATCGCGGAGAAAGAAGAGGGGTAGTTGGTGGGGGGCGGGGGGTTTGGTGAAAGGGTCCAATGCACAAGCCCCAACCTCCTCCCACAAAACACTCCAATCTCCGCACGCTTGTCAAACGAGTATTATTATGAATTCGCTAGAATTAACGCCGAGAGCGCCTCCCGAGGCCTCGCGCGAGATGCCGGGGACGTGACGAGGAGCCTTCATGTGCACATTTTTTCGGCCCTCCAGAAATTCTTTTTTTTTTTTTCGCTCGCCCGAAGAGTCGAGAAAAAGGGTTAAGAGCAGCGGCGGTTGGGAGCAGGGGTTTTGCGAGTGAGAGAGAGAGAAGCCCTGGGAAGTGAGAGGGGGGGCGGCAGATGGACGGGATGAAGAATCGCCGCATTAAAGATAATTAAAAGAGGTTGGGGTGAATTGAGCCTGTGATGAGGAAGTGATTGAGACGAATGGGAGGGTTTTTAGTGGGGTGGGGTGGAGGGGCAGCTTGGGAGGTGGCGTAGGGTGTAAAAAACTGAAAATGGGAAAGGGTAAGATGGGGTTGGAGGGATTAGGAGATGCACGAGGGATGACGGCTGCGAAGAATGCAGATAATTGAGAGAATCAAAGGCGCAGGAGGGATGGGGGAAAAAGTGACCCAGTTGACCCATGGCCGACGAATATATAAATACATATATAAACCCCGAAGCATTTCAGTCCATTCTCTGAAACTAAAACGAAGCGAATCCAAAGTATCTTTCAACACGAATTACAAAAAAATCATACACTCACTCAATTGAGAGTTCTTTACAGAATCATATTTTCGGTTCGGTTAAAAATAGGCATTAGAAAACCGACACTCTTCGTGGCAGAAAATTAAAAGGAAAATAACGGGAAATATAACCGTAATGCAGCAAAAAAATTACTGATGAGGGATATGAGAATAAATAGATTGTAGTATTTAAAGTTGGATCCTTTAAAAGACACAGGAAAGCTTCATTATTTCATCAGATATCCACTTTTGCATTAAAAAAATAATTATTATAAAATACACTCTTGAGCAGGATTTTCGCATTTTTTAATTCAGGTTCGACACAAAGCACAGGGCGAGTTATAAGATTCCTATTGACCTCGGATTTTTTTAAGATAAAAGCCTAAGAGAAAATATTCCAGTACCTACTACAATTTGCATGTTGTACAAGATGGAGTCTTAAACAACCAAAATTGAGCAATAGCGAAGATAGAATGAAATAATTGCACCCTCCCTATACGATAACTTTATACACTCACTTCATCAATCGCCCAGAGATACCGCGCAAAATGCAATCCTTGAGGGAATACCACGTGATTTTACAGTCCTCACTTTTTATCCTTGGAATTACACGCAGATTTTTAAAAGCTTTAACTTCATAACTTAATTAAAAGCTTACAATATTAATAATAGAAATTTAATTAATATTGAATTATCACCAACTGCGGAAACATTATAAATGATGCCGTATAGAGATATCAATCTCAACTACACCAGACAGTGTGGGAGCAATCAGTCCTGTAAAATTGATTACCTTATTCTGCACTTCAAATTGGTCACGTGAATAAATTAATATAGCTATGGACCATGAATACATTAATCAGGTGGCCATTTGCCGTTTATTACAATTGCCCACGTTCCATTTATTCCAGTTTGGAACGTCTCCATGGGGAATTTTCACACAAAAAAGCTCATTTTCACGCGCACTCACCGCTGTGGTAGCTGTTTAATTATCCCGAGAAACTATCAGCTAGCAGGCTCGGAAATTTTCTATCGTCGAAATAAACTATGCATTAAATAGCGGACCAAGTATTTCAGGGCATAGTAATTTCGAGGTAATTCTTAACCATCTCCACAGTAATACGAAATTAAAAACCTTAAATCGTTGAGATCAACTAATGAGAACCACCTAAGCCTACCCAGGTACACCCATGAATAGCACGATGTAATGGATAGGTTCCTCACAGAATTAAAAACTTGTCAAGAAGACCACCTTGGAAGATCTGATTATGATTACAAAAATGGCAAACAGGCTTAATTTTAATTTGATTCATACATTTGCAAGTTCGTTCACTCATAGTCTTGCCATCCTAAGATTGATATACTTCATCCGTCCTAATCTCCGTTTCCCAATCTAGTCCAATCAATATCTATACGAAGTAAGAAGTGGTAACGATGATGAAATAAAAACCATTGATGCATAGTTAAATTTGACGAAAAACCACGGCGAGGAAAAAATATACGATCCGAGGATTTTTCAACGAATCGCGTAAATATTATTTGCACAACGAAAACGCGTAGGACTATGCCTCATGACCTTCTTTCCCATCACTGACGTCAATAACTCTAGCGCGACGAAATATTATCGCGAAACAGACGACTAGCTCCGCCATAATGGGATAGACTGAATAGGTTCCGCCGAACACTACCCCTCCTTCGACAACCAAACCATTTTTCCCGAACCATTTAACTATCCCAACACAGCCACGCCCACTACTGTATCCCCATCTTTCTCCATGAATCCTATGGAGTTATTCCCCCAATAAAAGTTTATCTCCCGTCCTTCGCAAAGCTCCTCCAAGAGGATGGAGAGTAGAGAGGAGAGGAAGATAGAGAAACTGAGGAAAGGGAAGCCATTCGTCGAGGAAGAGGAGAAGAAGAAGAAGAGTACATGCACGCAGAGGATTGAGCGAGGGGCCCTGAACGTCTCAAAAAGTTTTAATGCCCCCTGGGCCCGCCATTGTAATAATGACAATAATAACAATGAGAGTAACAATATTAATAATCATGATAACAACAATAATAATAAGTCAACCTTTACTGCCCCGACCGGAGGAGGCAGATACCGTTAATGGGCGGAAAGGGAGGAGGCGGGCGGGGTGGGGGTTATGAGGGGAGGGGTGGGTGACGTTAGAGAGGGGAAGGGAGAGCCTTAAGTTTGGTAGGGGGAGTGGGAAGGGGGAAGGGAGGGAATGGTGGGGGGGGGGGCAATTTCAGTGCGAAATGGGAGAGTGGTGTGGGGGTGTATAGGCACTGTGTTGGAAAGCCCTAACAGAGCCCACCACATCCAACCCTCCCCCCCTCTCTCACCCTATTATTTCCCCTACCGATCCCTCCCCCTCTCTCCAGAGCCCCCTGACCGCGTTGCCGCACGCAAAAGCCCTTCCTTTCATGAGGGACTCTTCCCAAGGATAAAAAATAGACCCACCCTCGCCAACTCCTTGCAATATCGCAAGCCCCCCGCGACTTCTGCCGTCCAAAACTGCCAACTCCCACCCCTTATGCTCCCGCCCTCATTTCGTAAACTCTTACGCATCCCGCACGCACAAAAAACTACCTTTCTTCCTCCTCACTCTTAGATCCGCACCATTGCCGAGTCTCCTCGATTCCTCAAGCAACTAACGCATCCTCGCGGACTCGTCTCGTGCCAGTCCTCCTAGCGGCGGCGGGTGAACGAACCGTCTCTAGCCCCTGTGACAAAAAAATGCCGGACTGGAAGGCAGGGGCGACGTGAACAGACTTAAAATATTTTCATCACAGAGGCGGTAGCATGCAAAAAAAAACACGGCCCGTCGATTCACGCAAATGCATTCACAGAATGGTTCATTGAACTTTATTATGCTCTCACATTGGAACAATTGATCTGGAGGCTAACAATAAGATAAAATTACAGAGGCAGATTGCGACAAGGAAACAGGTAGATTTGATGGGTAAAGAGCCATTTTCTAGTCTTAAGGCCTTAGGAGATTTATTCTGGTTAAATACAAAAATATTTAGAAAACTATCCTTTTTCCGCTGATAAGGCGCGAGTTACTCCGCCCTCGAAATAGGTCACAGAATTAAGAAGATTTAAATGATAATGAATAATAAGCAATTTTTAATACCAAACATATCCAGACCTTATATCAAATTTCCCACAAAAACCAGGCTAGCTGAGGATACAGAGGCATATATGATCTCAGTTGGGCATCAACAGCCAAACCTACAGCCAAATACGATTTAATATTAAGTTATGTGTTTAAGAATATATCATCATCATTAGAATGCGGATACATTTAAAAATATTTTCATTTAATCTCAAGGGAACGAAGCATGGTAATAGCATATGAAGTCGAAATAATAAAAAAAAACTAGACAAGCCTGTATTTCCCACTATTTGATGGAAAACCAAAGGAAAGAGTAAAAGAGAAAAATGTTTCAATTACTTTTGAATTTGCCATTAAAAGGGGATGAGATGTTTTACATGAACCACTACGGCGTATTAGGTCGAAAGAAAAAATATCATAAGTATCCATTAATTTCGTACGTGAATTCCGAAAGGTCACATGAGATAATCCACGATAAAAAGAAGCAAATATCTAGTACATTCACTGGAAAAAATGCGACTTCTGCCAATACTATGTACTAGCGATCAGATCAGGAGATCAGCGAAAGACTTTCACAGGAATTCCCGAAGAACCTCATCCTCCATTAAGATGAGATTACTCTGAAACGCACGCGGAAATCCATTCAGGAGAGCAGAGAGGGGTGAACGTCCATTTTTGGCCCGCTTTCGTCGGGATTCACTTCCCGAGGGAGTGTGTGCGAAGCTGGGCGAGGAAGAGGCCGTTCCGAGCGGCTCGTAGCGCCGCAGATTCCGCGGAAGAGACGACGCGGGGAAGCGACGACCCAGGCCGGGGAGTGCGCTGCGCGACATCCCGGGGGGAAATGCTTCGCCGTCATAGAGCCAGTACAATAGGAAGCGACTCTGCGCTTCGTATAATTCTGGCGTCGAGCCACTACGTGGAAGCATGTCTGCGTCGGTCACTGCACAAGCCGTTTTCAAGAGCGGAAACATTAAAATAATATCACTATGCTAAGGACGGAGTTGCTGTTCACTAGTTATCGAGGAATGTATACAAAATTCATTTCAAAATTGAATTTCGCCACGATATCGTTCGCAAAATTAAATGTCACTACATGCATAAATGGAAGGAACTAGCATTGTAAATTTTTCCAATTAAACACAAACTTGAGGTAAAGACGGGAAAAATAATGCCCATCCAACCTATTTTCCCATAATTATGGTGGAGGAAGAGCCTAGCTACTCCAATGCTCAACCTCAATCCGCAACTAAACTGAGTGTGCCTAACGTCCGAGATTTGGACACGTCATCGCTCGCAAGAACTGATCATTGACAAGTCTCAGTTCACTCCTTTTTCAAGAAATGCCCTTAACCGTGAAAGAAATAGCGAGAGTAAAGTCATTTGCCAAATATTTTGCATGCAAATGACGGTTGCGGCCTTATTTAGGGAGAAACACTTCAGAATATGTAATAAAACTTATCGAAAAACTACCATATTGAGTTGAGGTATTTCAATGCACTATTGACTTTAAGAAGGGATACCCACAGCGCCATCACTTCAATAATTTGCGTTTAAGCATAATCATCCTTATCCATACCGCAGGGCAGTAACAACATCCTCATCGTGGTAAAATACTATTTTCCGTAACTTATTAGCTACCGATTAAAAGTTATTTCACAAGTGCGGAGGAAGATTATACCAAAGATAGGGTGACCTAGTAGAAACGTATGAAGAACCGCAGCACTTTTCAAAATGAACACGCTAAGAATATCAGCTCCTATACGAAGCACGTTCCATTGATAACGGAGAACTCCCACGACTACGTACGATACACCAACCGTATATTCCACCCACGGCTTCATCAATCGAAAAGTCACCTATTTGGACTCTGCCATACCATTCAAACGGACTAACTGCCTCATAAACTCAGGCCTTGTACACGAGATACCGCAAAACTTGAGGTCCACCACCGATCTTCCGAGGAAAAAAAAAAAAGATCTGCATGCACCTCAAATGACGACGGCAACAATGGTCCCGTAGCAAACGGCAGTTTCACTTCCACGGATGGCTTTTATGCCAAGAAAAATAGTAAGCGACGCAGTTAAGGGCAAAAGCGTCGTATCTACCCTCAGCCGGCCGCCGTGGAGGTTCAATGCAGAGAAAAGATCGGGGCCCTCACCTTTCCCTATTCCACTCGCCGTGAGTCGAACGTCGTTAAGTCGCAAGTGCGATACAATGGAGACACGCCGTGGGAGGCGAAGGGGGGAAACTTTATTTCCTAGTTTGTCTGGCGGAGGTCGTCGACACCGACACCGCCAATTGAGAACGAATGCGAGCGGCATTAGTCTCCTTCCGACAGCAGATGGGAGAGAAAGCATAATGGGGAGGCGGCCTGTTGACGGCGATCCAGCCCTTGCAGCAAGCCCAACTTGTCTTCAAGCGGGTACAATTCGGATCCTCCGTGGGTTCGACGATATTTTAGGAAACCGAGGGAGAAAATAAAAGTCTTCCAATACGCATCGGATTCGAAAAAAGGATCGTGGACGCCACCAATGCCACACATGCTTAAACAAGTTTTTCGACGAAAAAATATTTCACGACCGCAGTTTCCGTGGACCAATCTCAAATGGCAATGAACGGCAAGTTATTGCCAACCTCATCTTTAAAAATAGCCACCTTAAAAGAGCCATATCTTGGAAAGACGTTTTCCAAACTTTTCTATTCCCTCTTCAATCTTATGGCCTCAGGTTTCACTTCGTAAAGGAAATTACATTCACTACAGAATATTATATTTTTTCTATTTTTCTACAAAAATTTCAGAACACCCCAGAATATTTTGTATTGCGACTGTGCCCTTTTCCATTAAAATTGAATGGAATGAAAATGGGAGTAGAAAATTCAGAAAAGTTAAATTTCCGACTTGATAAAAATAAAAAATCTTCATAGAGCAACGTTTTTCCATTGCTCCCACGGGACTAAGCAGCTCCGAACAGCCAAAGAGTGTTTGAAAACACAACCGTTCCAAAATAAATACTAGACTGCTACGGTATATAGCCAACATATATCCATCACTACGTTTTACGTTAAATAATGAGTTACGGTACTCAAGGAAGTGAATAAAAAGAATGGCGATGGAGAGTCTAATATGCCAAATGGTGGAGAGCAGTTATGAGCTGGATGACTAAATCATCTTTCAAAGAATAAAGAAGCAAACTGCAGAACGTGAACTCGAATTTTACAGAACATTCTTCAAATGGAAATAAACTGAACAACTCCGACGCATAAAAGCCACGTTTAATACTTCACATAACGCACTTGGAATGATACAAGAACGTGTAATTCACTTACAAATTATTCATCGATTTTAATAATAAAATTACAGCGCAATCAAAAATAGTGTGCGGCTATCTCTTCACCTAAGCAAAAAGAGATACATCTACCGAATTGCGCAACATAATAACGGCTTAAATTAAGCTTCACATGCATACATATCTATGAATGCAATATGCACGTGAATATTACACGTCGCACTAGAAGTTCCCCGTGGCCAACGCCTGCTTGTTACTCAGCCCGTCTTTCCGGGAACACCTTATGTCCACACCCATTGCACACCCACCACCGTTTGACCTCCATACTCACGAACACACACTCAAGAGCCGTTCCCTCGCTGCTCAAACCGCCCCCTCGCCCCCCAGACTCAAAACCCCCCTCCGCCCATTCCAACAATAACTACGGTAATGGCAATAGTAATAAAAATAATAATAACTTTTCCTTTATGTTCCACGTCACGGTACCCGACCACGCTCGCTTCTTTTGTGCCGTGCTGCTAGGCAACGTCGGGGGGGGGGGGGGGGGGGGGGAAGTAAGGGGGGAGTGGTTGGGGGGTGGGAATTGAAAGAGAAGGAAGGAAAGATGGGGGGGAGGGAGGTTGGATGGCTGCGCCTATGGCTGTATGTAGCTACGGGCACACTCCCCGGAGCTGAACTCAAATGCTTCAGACATCGTGTTCACCCGTTACAACCTTCCTCACCCACGCAAAATAACACCGTTTCCCCGCAGGGGCCGGCACGAAACTATCTGCGACCAGTAAATCGATGAAAAAATATAATCCACTCGACTGCTTTGTTTTCAGTTTCACGCACAAAATTAGAGAAGAGCAGGGACCGCAATTAAGTGCACGTCGTTTTGCCTTCACGATCGAATGTGAGCGGACAAAAGATAATAAAGATGAACATAAAATATTGATAGTAACGCAACGCAAAACAATAACCCATTTTAATGGTTCTCTGGCTTCACGCGTAAGAGCACCTCAAAAGCCGATGAAACTTACGAGACAACATAGGTTTCTCAAAGTCCAACGAAGCATTAAGATTCTCTAACAACGATTTAGTCATTCCTATGTTCTAATAACTTCGCAAATATGATAAATGCGTGATAATTATTAATAAATCCGAAGTAAAATTTTTAACGATATGACGCCATGAATCAAGAAGAGTCACTGGTGGTCTGGTCACACATTTTATAAGTATTTTTCTATATCGCTATTAATCAAACCATCACCGATATTTTTAAAATAAAAATGGAATGATGATGGTAAAGATTAACATCGATCACTACACATTTTCTTGCCAAAAACGATCTACTGCTGCACATTTTCTGACGTAGAGAGATGTGGCATTGCATCGCGGTACACGGTGAGCTCTGGGGCTTTCCATTGAAAAAATAACTAATTACGACGGAAGATTAATAATTAGCGAAATAAATGACTTTACCATAGTAGCATGCTAATGAAAACTGATATCCTGAGTATCAGTTTTACATTTTTCCACATTCAAAACCGACATCAGTGTCCATTGATTTAAGAGCAGTGAGCCAAACGTCACCCATCCCGCCACAACGCTGGACCGCTCACATCCGTCACTGCTCGCAAATTTACAACCCAGGGCACGCGAACGGATTCGACCCATGGACCAGGCCAGATCAAAAACCATCGCGGCTGCACTGGGCGAGGGCAGACCCGGGTCACGGTCCACCCGATAGGCGAGTGGGTCAGGGCGATCGGCGAATCACGAGATATTTCATACGCGCGGCGCGGAATCCATTAAAGCGGTGCCGCGTTTGACGTCGCGAGGCGGAGAGCGACGAACACATTTAACGCGAAAGCCGTGGAAAGGAGGGAAGGCGGCAGTGAAAGGCCTTCTCGGATGGCGAACCCGGCACTTCGTAGCTGGCGACACGGGGAACGCGCGTATTAAAAAAAAACGGACCCGGGAGAGGATGGATAAAAACAAATTCCTGCAGAGGCTCTGCGGAGCTCGCACGAGCAGTTTTTACCTTCCGCCCCACGGAGCCATCATGGCGGACATAGAAAGAGCGAGATAGACGTGTGTATGTACGTACGAGGAATGGGGAGCAGAGAAAAGAGGGGGGACGTTATAGTAATGCTTGAAACGGTAAAGGGGGAGTGTCGGAATGATGTTGAGGGGGGGGGGGGGGGGGGGGGGGGGGGGGGGGGGGGGGGGGTGGGGGGGGGGGAAAAAACTTTTTCCCCCCTTTCACAATCTCTCCGAGCGGACCATCTACCCCTCCGCACGTAACGTCCTTGATAATAATACTTATAATAATAATAACAGTAACCGTTGCAATAACTTTTAAGCCGTTTCGGAGCGTAGGCTGAAGAGTGGAGTTTTTCGCATCAAGCGGCGGGGTAGGGCGGTGGAAAGAGATGAGACATAACCATTACGCTGGGCAGGCCATGAGCTCCCAACCCACCCGCCCCAACCCAACCCCCGCCTCCAGAACAGAGAGCAACCCGCCACACCCCACCCGTCCTTCAAAACGATCCCCGAAGCAGCTTACCCTGGGCACTCCGGAGAGGGTTACGGGGAGGAGAGAGAAAGCTGGCATGAGCGGAGGTGGGGACGAAATTCTCCTCCTGAGATAAAGACCAGCGTGGATGGAGGAACTCTACGTGGAATATCCTAGGGGAGGGATGGCGTTAACACCGTAGGAAAAGTCCAAGCGAGGCGAGGGGTACGGGGGCTTTATAGGGTGGACCTTGAGCTGAATAGGGCGTCCAAGGGGTGGGGTATGGGGGTTGATATCACATCGCCAGGGTCTGAGCGGGGGATAACGGCTTACAACAGGGGAAAAGGGTATTTGTTGAGCGGGCGAAGGTTGAGCATTGAAACGGGCCGACAGAGGGAGCCGCCACCGTCCAACATAGGCGGCGCCCGCGAAGGGCAATCACGATTGTGTTATAGTTTTACGAGAATGGACTAATTAACAAAGGTGGCGTCCCGGGCGATAAGAATGGACTCGTGAACTTTTTGCCCTTTTTATTATGTTTTTTAACGGGGCGAAAATGAAAGTCAAGGGAGGGACCGGGTCGGATGGCAGCGGTAATATCCCAATTTTCAACCCGCGGGTACTTCTTCGTGCACCGAATGGTTTACGCCGCCGCCTCCCGCAGAGCGGAAAACGCCAGCAAGAGAATATTCAATCCCATTGCAGCGGTCGATGTTAATGAACTTTTTACGTGACGAAAGTTTAAATCGCCTCTAACAACGTTATTGCTGTGGAAATTGAAATTGTCAACATTTTTGCGCAACATTACCTGCTATATCGAGGCAAATGTAATAACATAACTCCAAAATCATAAATCCCGTCTTCATATTGACATTCAGTAATAATAATAATTATTGAGCAAAGAATGTAGAATATTCCCACCTAATATCGGAGGAAATCGCATAAGCACATCTATATCCTAATCTCTAGGCGTGGCTATATCATGCTTCACTTTCAAATTTCACATTTTTTAAACCATTTACATTAACTTCTGAATACGAGACGGTAATCGAACGATATATGAGATCGTATTTTCATTCGTGTCATAAATACCTTTCACTATGATCGAAAACTAGAAATACTTGCCCTCCACTCGGCCAGATGGAGAAATGAATTAATCTGTCAGATTATAATCTAAACCGCGTAAGAGGAAAGACAGCAGAACGGAAGCATTGCGTCATGAGTCGTACATCATTCGAAATAACTGCAGCAAAGTCATCTTGAAGTCACCATAAGGCGCTTAAATATTCCATCGCCATACTGAAAATATGACCTATGATTCCACTCCAAATAAGATAAACAGCTTGAATGACTTTCGGTTCAAAAATATTAAATCAGGAAAAAATTAGAACTGCCCATTGAAAGAACGAGAATTTTATGAGAACCGACTTCTAATTACTGAGACAAAAAGCATAAACGTCGTCTACGTCTTGGTTCTCCGTAAGTAAATTACAACCTTGATTATGCTCAAGGGCAGACGGTAAGCCAAAAAGTCCTGTTTAAATTCTTTCGAAATCTTAGGAGCACAATCTGAGTTATTAAGAAAAATGAGAATGCACGAGAATAGCTTACAAAGGCATGACATATTAGTATAACAAGCGGGTCGAAGTAACAGATCGTAAATACGAAATAATTTCGTCATCATGGAGACGAACGCCCTCGATACTTACAGCAATCGTGTTGGAAACCAATATAGCCTACCTATAAGAAATCACCGCCGGGCTCTAAGTGTTTTGTTTACAACAAGAGGAAGGCGCTAAACAGCCCAGATGCGATGTTCGTGTACGCTTTTATCGAGGCCAAAGGAAATACTTGGTGCTAATTGTACGATAAATGGAGGAGGCGTCTGGATATAAGCATATTGTTATCGTGTTTTTCAAGAATAAGTTTTCCATAGTCGCTCGACGGGCACAAGAAAAGCCCACATACGGGCGCTATTTAGCGCTCTCGCCACGAAAATTATCGCGGCCCCTCAAAAGAGCCATATTATTCTAATGGAACATATAGGAGGAAAGGCAGGGGTGGTTAACAGCCCTGCAAGATGCATTCTAACAGCTTGAATATGCAAAGAAAAGAGGCGAGGGTGCAGTTAAACTCACTATTTGCCTTAGAAATAGCTTCCCTCTTAATTATTCACGGTTTCCGCGTGCATCACTTTCCAAGCATTAACAATGGCGTATCCTTATTCGTACTCGGAGCCAACACACTCGGCAAATAATTGCGCACGGATTTGCAAACTCCAGAGATGCCTGGTAACCAAGATTTTTTTGCCTTCCAAGGCATTACTGGCGCGTTATTTATTGTGCAAATACCTACAAGAAACATTTATGAGATGACGAAAGCATTTTATTTCCATAATGTCATTATTGGAGGAGGCTCTTTCACCGGAGAGAATGGGTGATGTTTCTTCATATCATTGCAGACAATTGAATCCAAAATTAACGCGTACGCAAGAGAATTTTGCTCCACGTTTAAATGACTCATAATAAAGCCTAAGAATAAGTATTGATTAACGTATTAAAAAATAGTTCTTACTTTGAGGAACGATATCTTTGACATAAAACTTTTGGGTACCTTACATGGATATTAACGCGGATTTGATAAGAAACGTGACTTGAGCGAATCCTCACTTGAAAACGTAGGCTATGCATAATATATTCACAGTAAAAAGAATAATCAGTACAAAGGTGCTTGCCATATTACTATTTTTTTCACTGGCGTTTTCAACGTCGTATTTTTATATCTACTTCAAAACATGACCTAGCCTTAGCAAAATGGACTTTGAGGTTGATCCCGGAGTTGAAACATGACATAGACATGAGGAATAGATAAATATACAAATTAATCTACGCTTTTATTATCCTCTAAACGTTTTTCTATGCATCTATCTATTTCACGCAAGAGAGCTTAAGATGAATATTATATACGCAGAGCAAGAACGATGGGGAAAACTTATCTACTGAGGAGGTGACACCAGCATATAAATGGGATATTTACAAAAAAAAGGAATTGTAGTCAGAGTGCTAAAAAGCTACAACCCGAAAGATGAGCGAGGGTAACCTATATGGTGGCACTACCCCAGACCGAATGAAACATTAGATTCAAAAATGGTTTCCGCACGGTATGAAAAGCCACGATAGGTGAAACAATCAAAGGGCTCCTCCAGACACTAAGTCCAAGATATCAACCATTGAATGATGAGTGAAGACTGCTTGGGGGCAGAGAGGCGACCGCGCTCATGCGGACGCTGATATCTGCTGGTGATGTTTGTCAACGCGGTTGGTCGGACAACGGAATGGGATTCAGGAAGATGGGAATGGGCAGGAGAAGAGAAGGTCGTTGATATGGATTTGCCCTGGCTCCATTGGCGTACGCAATGAGGAGAGGTCGGTCTACATGAGGTAGAAAATAAGTTGAGGTGATATACTATCTTGTCCATTAGGCCAAAAGAAAGTATCGTACGGGATTTTTAAATTTATTAGCAACCCTTTTTCTAACTCCTCGCACCCGATGCTTTGTGACTCACGCTCTAATTTTCAATATTTCCAAAGAAATATTGCCGATCATTTTTTTAATAAATATATTACAGCTTAATACCTCACACAATCACATAGTTCTGCATCTTACGTATTAATTACTTGTTGTGTACAGAGCGAACTATTTTACAAGCTCTGATAAATAGTAAGTATTGCAATTGCTTCATTGATATGCGTATGAACTGGAATGTTTCCGTAGAGATTCGAAAAACCGGATAGAGGAAAAAGATGAACATATTATCGATTTTATGATGAGAATAGGTGATGGGGACGGGTTTATTGAGCGGTTGAAGAGGTCGGTGGAGTAATCTCCAATGATAGGTCTGTTTGGCACTCCAAACAGCACCCGTGGCACCGACACTCTTAAGGAATGCCTCGCACGCTCAGTCACCCATGCTATAACCCGAAACCCTTTCGGCGCACACCATCTTAGCCAACAACCCACGCCATCCACGAGAGATTCCCCGTCACCGGCTCCTTCCATCGTCATCCCTTTACCAAAGGCCTCCTTTCCGACTCCCTCGGATCGAGAGGTTCCCAACACAACGAGCCTAATTAGCTCGTCCCCCTCCAAGGGACGGTTGATTTAAGCTGGAGTGATTGATACATCTAAAGCTTGATATATCGAAATTTTTAAACAATACAATACATCGATAAATATCAGACAATCGTTCGATATAAAACGACGGCATAACGCGCACACGATAAGTTTAGAGAAAACAAATCTCCAGGAAAATCAATTGTACTGTCACAACGCCTCTAACTAAGAGATGTCGATATATTTAGCAATAAAATCCAGCCATAAGTACAGAAGTGTCTTTAAACCAAGCTTGTTTATTCAAATAATCAGGAAATACAACAAAATTGAAGGCGCAAATAAGGTAACACTTCCCGGGCTACTTAGATGAAAGACACCAACTAAACACCAAACCGGTATTACATCGAGTTCATATACTAACTCGGGGGAGGAAAGCGATGCCTAAGTTTATACACCTATAACCTAGAAGGCTTGACTTTTTCCGTTTTAATTAAGGAACAAATAAATATCATGGATTGAATGCTCTATGGTTTCCCATCAAAATATATCGCCACGCTAATATACGATGAATAAATATAGGTCACCCAATCAATCAATCAATAATAAAATGTTAACCAATAACCAGAGCCAAACCAGAGCCACTTCGATTGAAAATACTAACTCGCGGGAAGACAGCGATGCCTAGGTATGTGCGCAATTAACCTAGAAGGCTTAAATTTTAATTAAGGAACCAATAAATACCATAGATAAAATTCTCAATTGTTTCCCATAAAACTTGCCACACTATCAGACGATAAATACATGTTGTCATAAATCGATAAATTTACACCCATCTGAATCCCATCCCTAGACCCGACACCCGTGAGAGGATCCCGAGGACGGCGAGCCTAATTAAGGGGCCGGGAGTGCGCACTTCCTCCCTGTCCCGCAGACATCCTCCCTCAGCCGAACGCCCGCCCTAGCACACCCCCGACACTCGACTGCCGTGAATAACCAATCACTGGGCGATGGGCTGGGGGTGGAGAGGGGGGAGGGTTCGTCGGAGGAAATCGGCGGAACCTCCTTAGCTCTGTCACCGCCACCCACCGCACTTCCACCGCCCAGCCACGTCCGCTCCTTAGAAATCGACGCCATGGCGGTGGCGGGATTTACCGCCGACCGGATTTCAGAGAGTAGTAGTAGGACCTTAGCCTACGCTCCCTGGAGGGGGGGAGAGGGTCGCACCATGTCTCTGCCGCACCTCGGGGGTGCAGAACGCTATACCACGCCTAATAGCAGTGGCAGCGGGGTGAAGACATCGCCTTCCAAAACAAGAGGTCGCGCGTTCGATTCCCGCCTATCCAGGGCATAGTCGTTCGCGTACGTGTAACTGTTGACATGTTGAAGACCCCGACGTAAAAGGCCAACGTGTGCTCTTTCCGACGGTACGGAAATAAAATAAATAAATAAAATTAGAGACGGCGAGAAGCAAGGCCTATACCGCCCCCTGCACGAAGAAGATCGAATGCATTAAAGTTATAACGTCCAGTAAAATAATATATTAAAATCATGCGCACATTTTTGTCGTCGTTAACCAAGAGATATTTCACCACGATATAAGAAAAAATACTACACTCGCATAATAATAATGCCATGAGAGAGAAGATTAATTGCTTAGACGCCTGCACCGCTCATGGGTATGTATCAAATATGGAGTCTTACTGCGGTGAATCAAATTGATAGATAGGAGGGCAAATTATCATTTTCGACTCTTTGAAGCAACCATTTGGGTCTCCAAATGCCAGCAAGACTAAGCAAAGCTTCAGAAGAGGTGTATTTTGAATCACCCACATCATAACGCATTAAAATATAAAAAATAAATTTCACTGATTACGAACTGCAAATATCCAAAACGTACGGAGTCTCAGGTAAGAGGCATTAAAAAAGGGAATCGGTAATATATTTTCTTTTACTCAGTTTCTTATCTCGCACCAACACATGAATAACTTGATTTATTTCATACCTAACCAGCTGCTGTACGAAGAGCAGAATTGCACATCAATAGTTTTGATAGATATGTGATGATTACATAAAAGAAATGTTTACTTAAAATAAGCAACACGAGTGATATTAAACACAATACACTATAATTGATAATTGTCGATAGCTTATCTATCTGATAATAAGTCAGATCCAAATTACTGCGGACAGACTTGTAATTTTTCCGCGATAAAATATATTAAAATAAAAAATTACATTCTACGATGGTTGTGAATCAAAATTGCACTTCTTACAGAGAAAGACATTCCCTAGAATATTAAAGTGAGGATTTCCTCATCGCAGTTCAAAAGAGCTGTTATAGAGGTGAATGACATAATTCTGATCCGCCGCTAATTCATCCACAGTTATCGCGACCTTTTCAAGGGGGGTAAGTACACGGAAAAGGCGGCAAAACGGAGACTAAGTAAAGATTCAACGGGCGGCGAAGGGTTGGTAGGCCCACTGTGGCTGAGGGGGACAGGAGGTTTATGACGAGTAGAACGTCGAACCCTCCAATATGGCTAGACGCAAGAGCCTCAGGAGAGAAGAATACGTAGGAAGATTAGGCAAAGTTTGCATTCACAGGATCATCGAAATTAATAAATTATTGGTTCACTGTAAGTTCTGAGTATTGAAAACATCAGAGAGAACTATTATTTCACTGAATGATGTCACGGCATCGGAAACGATAATACGTAAGCCAGAGCATAGAAACAACTATTCTTTTCTAATTAAAGACCAAAAATGGCATTACATTATCAGTAATCTAATTATATTAAACTTCCACCACTATATATACGGCATGAATAAATTAAACCAGCTTCACAGATTATTCCACGAGCTGTAGAACACTATTCTCGGGAACTCAACATAAGAGAACTAAGAAGGAAAAAATACGTACCGCAAGTAAGTTATGGGAATAATTTAATCATTCAATCAGTGCTTTAACCCAGCAGATGGACTGTTAGAGGGTAGAGCTCTCATCGGATTAGGTCACAGGTGTGTGCATTTCACACATTCACGTTAGCATTTCTTTCCGGTGCCACCTAGAACTGCGGGAAATTAACATGGGAAAACTTGAATCTTATCCCAAAGTAATGAACCCTAGACCTTTCGGTAAGCAGCCCATGGATATACCGTAGGGTTACCACGCCTTGCACGCGAGCAATTAAAATATTTAATTATGATCTGCCTCTCTTTCACTCCACGTTGAGTTTCAACTGGCACATTCGCGAGGCGTTGCACGTAAATGTTGCACGGATATCGAGAAAGCATTTAAAAGCGGGGATTGCAAGCGGCAAAAGAGAGGAGTTGGGTGGGGGTTTTTTCCGCGAAATGAGGAATTGAAAGGGAGCGAATAAATGAAATGATTAACTCGGGCGATTCATCATGTGGCCGGCGATCGCCGTGACGTCGGAGCGGACGCAAAGGACACCCACCCGCGGTGAAGGGAGGCATCGGTGCGGGGCAAGAATAAAAAATAAACAAATGAGCGCGGAAGAGTGCGCATACGCGCGTTCGGAGCCGAAACGTTTGGTGGCGGAACGAAGAGGAGACCTTTTAATTATTTGGGAGGAATTTTTTTAAACGATTTATTATGCCATAGGGAAACGAGCTCAGGAGTGATGACGTCAAGAAAAAAAAAGCGCAGGAAAACGAGGCGTTTCAGGATGTGATTGTCGAAAGGGATAGTGAAAATGAGACAATATAGGGTTGGAAAAGTTCATCATGGATTTAACTTTATAAGGCATGGACACACATGATATAGGGAGGAGTATAAGAAAAGAAAGAATTTTAACTTATGAAAATATGCCATCTATTTCCACAATCTAAATAATAACTCAGGTCGAGCTCCTTAAGATCTTAAAAGGCGGAGAGAAATCCTCCAATCTTTGGTGTAAACAAGCAGTGGTCTGTATTCAACGGCTTGAGGCGAGATATTGCTAAGCATTGTGAATGAAAAATTTAAAAGTTCTGTCTTTCATTTCCGCTTCAACAACGTCACCACAAAACTAATTTCGATGCATTAATGCGTCATCCCCACGTTCCACTCAGAATGCGTAACAGTGCCTGAAGACGACGCATTGACATCTCGAAAAAATAATAGATGTATGGTGACGCTATAAAAGTGAATATAGGCGAAAAAAATGTGGTATTGTGCCAAGCAGAGACCTATTTAAAAATAAATGTAAAGAACTCTTCTTTATCTCATTATTTTCCCGAAAATAAATACACAATTGCTTGCGATAGTGGCTGAAATCGAATTGATCGGCACCTGTGTTTACGTTGCTTATGCAGAAAATGCTCTTGTATAGACTAGGTATATTCAAACGGTAGGTTACCCAATATAAAAAGACGAGGGGGGAAGAAATTGTCAGAGAGTAACAGGGAATTCAGGGCGAATGAGAAGAAGAGGGGGAAATGAGAGGAGGTGATCAAAGGAGAAAAGGGAAAGGAAGGATTGGATGCGCGCGGTTAGGTGGAGAATGGAGAGAATGAGAGAGACGGAAGAATGAAAAGGGAAGGGGGAATGAGCGATCGGAATGAGGTAGGTGACGGAGACAGGGAGGGAAGTAATTAACGACTGGCGGAATAATAAACGATCACAAAGGGACATAAATTAATGCATTCCGGGAGACACACCCTCTTCTGCACGTTCGGCTGGTTAGGGCGAGTGATGCGAGGTGGGGTGGGAAGGCCAATGCGGGAAAGGAAAGGAGAGGATCGGTTGGCGGCGTGGGACGACGGGGGGGGGGGGGGGGGGAGGGGTGCGCGTGAGTTAGGAGGACACCAGGGAGACGGCGGTGAAAGAGAGTGCGGACGGGAGAGAGGCGATTGGACGAAGAAATTCGACGAACAAGTGAAGACAGACGAGCGGACGCACAATTGCAAGGGGACTATCACGGATATTACAAAAGAGGATACCCTTAACTCTGCTTCTAAATGTGTTGTCACCCACCGCGCGTTTAAAATGAGTTTGCAAAATTCGCCACTCGCGTCGCTGACGGACAAAGTGGTCCGAGTTTCGGGAAATAAGCTATAAATCATGGTGTTCATCGAACTTAATACGCATAATGATGTTATTATCAAATTCATAAGAGCTCTATGCTATTCGTCGCAATTAAAAACACTATACTGCAAAACATTGGAAAAAAAGAGGATCGCAATGCACTCATCACCGCGCCACGGACGTTATGAAAACAGATTAAAATGCTACCGAAGTTGCAACAGAAATTCCTTCTATGGGATGGAATTGGGCCTCCCCTATGCAGTCTCCTTGTAGAAGGGTGGAGAAAAATTGGGTCGCGAAATTTCAAACCAGGATAGCTGATGCCACTAGGACCCAAAATTAACAATGACGTTTAGGTCGAAAACGCACCGTTTATGAACTACAGAAGCTTTGAGGCAAGCGCTCTGATTTGCTGCGAGTTTGCCACGTGGCCAGATGCCTTGGATACATCGCGATCCACGGCAGGCAATGCATTCAAAGTCATGAGTTAATGGCCGCGAGTAGCAAAATCTCAGGATGAGGAATTTTCGCGAAATGTGAAACCTCAGATTCCAGTCAAATGATTTTTACGTTTACATAGTTGTGATATCGCACACGTGATAACGTTAATCACACTCCATTGGCAAATTCTGTATCCCTTATATCAATTCTGCCGTGATATTTTTTGGAATATTTTAAAAATTAAAAAAATACGTAAAATTACTATCGCGAAATCGCGAAAATATAGTGCCTCTGACGATGGATGGTGCCAGGTACATGCAGCCAAATATAGAGCGTAAATGCATTTTCGCAAATACAGAGCCTATCCGTAAACTGGAGACCAAATAATGACTCCTTACCTTTTCCTTCATTTGTGAAGACAGGAGAAGCAAGTGACTCAAGATATCGCTCCACGAAACATGTTCCCTGGAACAAGGAAAGCGTCCCAGTCCCTAACATGAGAACACGGAGCGAGTTGCCGACGAAAACTAAGGAACAAGTCTTTCCGCTGTCAATTGAAATCAGGCTGGGTCTCGTAAAGAAGTGTACATCATGATTAAAGGAGAATTAACTCCTCCGAAGTGTTTATGAACCCTTCCTAGATATATTCTTAACAGCAGTGCTCAGCAGTGCTCAGCAACGACAAGGCCACATTTCGTGTCTGGGAAAAAACGGCACAGGAATTTGCGAAGAAACATCAGGCGTCACGAGGCACTTAAGTTGGCCAAGTCTAGCGCCTCCCCTACTTACAGCCATTTCAGAATGTCACGAGTGTCAATAAATCAGACCTCGTAAGCGTAAAAAGCCACGGAAAGAGAAGGAAGCTCGCTCTTGACTCGTAAAACTTCACACCAAGCCTCCACAAAATGCCTTCCAATGCAAAGTAAATTGCTTTAGAACTTTAATTTTTCATGAATTTCACGCTTCCACAAGTAATAAAAATGTTAAGATACGAAAAATGCAATTATTACTATTATGAAATATGAAATTAAAATTTGGCTAAGATCGCCGCACTTGATAGAAATACCAAGACCGATATCTCAGGAAGCAATCAAACGAACAACTTGGAATAAGAAAGAATTTAAAAGTCCAATGGTTCTTAACAAGTGTTTTTGCATGGCATAAAGAAACCAGATGGGTGAACTTCATTTTACATTTTAACTTTCAAAAATGTCATATAAAAACATATATCAAACAGTTTTCAGGGTTAATCCTACACATTCTGTATAAGAATATACGAAATAGCTTATTATAACCTGAAAAAAGAGTAATTACACCTTTCTCCCACCTATTTTTTTCCATCTCATGGTGACCGCTCTTCCACCGAGTAGCGGGAATCACTGAGGCAGAGAGAAAGCCCTTTAAGACTGACATTAAATTTTTGGAACAAAACGAAAATAATGAAAAATTACTTGAAATTAATGAACGACTTGATCCGTAACACACGTGGAGAAACATTACTGATGTAATTAGTTAAAGAAAGATACTGATATATGCCCGAAAGCTAATTATAATCATCAAATATGGCCCCCAAAACTTCAGTCCGATTGCCGACAGAGCCCTCAACATTAAACCTCGGTAGTTTCGTATTCCTGGGAGGAATTTGCCGACGGAAAGGAGAAATATTAATTAATTTGGCAGAGAACCGACGAGAGGAGGAGTGGCCAAGAGGTGGAACGAAAAAAGACCAGGGAGATATCACGTCTCTGAGCGGGAAAACGTGAGGGGGAGGAATGAGTCGGTACGGGCAAGCAGGGCTGTGGGGGAGGGACAGGAGTGGGCAAAGGCTTGAGGAATGATGGGACACTGTATAAGTACACACGGTATATTGAGATAAGAGACACCTGCAGGCGGAGACTTGTAAGGCCGACGCGAGCGTGGGTGGAGCTCTCTTCCTCTTGCAGCGGGCACAGGAAGAGGGGTGGGAGATGGCACGTCCCAGGCCGGGAAGAGGACGGTGAACGGGCAAGGGAGGGGGGAGTGGCCGGTGCATTTCTCGGCAATCCTCGCACGCCGCGTCTTCAACTTGGGTCATCTCCTCAATACTTCAGTAAAGACGTCGGCCTCCGATGTGGCGGCGATGACTTCTCGTCCACCATACCGAAGGTCGCGGGTTTCTGTCCCGCCTGGATAGATTGCCCCTATCTAGGACAAGAATATGCGTAATCGTCAATTGAAATAAATTATAATTGTTTTATAGCTGCAGTTAAAACCTCCTATGTTAAGGCCTCATTGTGCTTTTTTCGGGGGCTACTGAGATAAAATACGTTCTCAAAAAGCGCATTTATATGAAAACTTTGGCGTATCCATCGTAAAATGTTCTCGGGATCGTCACCGGGTCAGGAAATGCATAACTGCCGACTCGGCCGTCGTCCTCGGGGTTGTGATAACGTTGTGGCAGTTTTGATTCATCAATTTAAGTTTTTTGGGGCGCTTGATGCTTCTAAAAATCCTGAGAAGACGGGACAACTTGCTTGGCAGCAGCATGAGGCATGGTGGCCTAATGAAACACTTGTAGAAGGACATGTAGACGGGAAGAACAACAAAGGATGGCCACAAAAGAGTAGGACAGGTTATTAGGGCGGTAAAAGACAAAACATGCGTAACACTATTAAAAGGCTAGCGGATAGGAGAGAAGAATGGAGATCTGCGTCAAACCAATCATCGGATTGTTGACTTATGATGATGATATTGGGGTGCTGAATCCGGATCTGGGGTTTTTCACCGAATATTCATGAAGTGGCATTGCGGAAAATGTAAAAACGGAAAAAATTGGTTTAAAACTCGAATGCTTCCAACATTTCACATATATACTCTCAACTCAATTTGAAGTTTATGAAGTTTCCGACAGATTCTCATTCTTCAACGAACCGAACAGAACCCAGCGACATTACAGTGCCATTCATTGGCGTCGGAGATGTCTACAATTTGTTTTAAAACAAAGAGACTCACGGTGGGTCGGCGATGATGGTTTGGGAATACTTCCATAACAAGTGCTGAGTTATTCCGGAGTATATTCAAATTATTCTAACAGAAAAATATTGACTCATTACTCTCATCACGGTACCTAGTTCGAGTAAAAAATAAAAATGTCGAATCGAGCATAAGGAAAGATGAATCCATTTAAAATATAATTTGGGCAACAATAAGCAATCCCTGTGAGATAATAAAGAGCTCAAAGTCTACGTGAGTAAATGTTAGAGGTCCGAGGCTGGGAGCAAAGTCTACACGAGACCCAACTCAATTAGATACTTCTGATTGTGACACTTTTTAAAACTTTACTTCACAGAGGAACGAAGCGGACATGATAGTTTGAAAATGCATGTATTTGTGTAGTCAGCCTCTTGGTTATCCTTTACATCCTCCATGCATAGGACCAAAGACTCTCGCATTCTGCGGTGTGAATGAAAATGGTCGTGTTTTTCATTTTCACAAGGGCATGCATTCTTTTCGCGTCGGGCCAACACGCAATCGCCGGGCTGAAAATATAATGCAAGGCTGGGGATGATTTCGTGCCCCTTCTTAACGATGCAAGATTACTCCCCACGCCAACCGAAGCAGACGAACTTAAGAGCGAAAGCATGGCCGTAGACATGCACCCCAGAGTAACAGCCTTTGATTTACCGCGAAGGAAAACCTAGAGGGAAATCGCTCGAGTTTTATTAACATTATTCGCCACAGAGCCTTAATACATCCGTAATATAACAAGCGCGCGGGCAAATGCGTGTCGCTACGATGTGTTTGATTTAATCTAAAAAATAAGACCTGAAATTAATGCCCAATCGTACAAGAATAATGGTAATATTGCTGTTGTACCCGCTATTCGTCAAGGTCTATGCAGATTCATAAGGTGGACAAATACACGATAAGTATGCAAATCATTAGAAGCGATGGGAAAAATAAAATGCATGTTGTCACCGATTTATTGGACATGTAGATATCATCACTTGCAGAACAAAATTCCGGAACGAGCATGGGCATAAAGACAGGAAAACAATCATTTGACAAATGATTACGATTAAGTTTATGAAATCTAACTACAAGAATACCTACGCATGAAATAATATTCCCTTAAAATACTCTCAGCATATGAATCATGCAAGGGGCCTTTCTAGCTAATTAATCGCTGATAGGCAATGGACATTTAAAGTTTTGATTGAAATGATAAGAATTCAGAATGAGATCTTGAGATGCGATACAGGAAATAAAGATATGATTTACTAGCTTTGATGAATGATAAACGGGATCTAACCAAATTGCTCACCATTACAGCTGAACAATAAACTCGATTTTATCGCAACCAATAACTTGGGTCAAGAAGTAAAAAAAATAGACGGAGCAAAGGGGAATGGGTAGCAAACGTAGGAGGGAGTGGCTTCATGAGTACGACGAAAGAAAATGACTAAAAATAGTAAACCTCTCCCAGATATTTTGAACAAGAATAACTTCGCTCCGTCACGCGAGTTTGAGGAGGAAACCACACCCCAACATTCAGATCTCGGGCCACACAAACGTATCTTTGAGAAGAAAACGTAGATATAAATAAAAGTGAAAGAGAAAAAAAGTAACACCACGACAAGAAAAGAGAGAAAGAGCAACAAGTATAAGGGACCGAAGGCATGAGAAAAGAATGCAAATTCCGACCGAGGACTTCGAACGTAAAAATTTAAGCCTACTCGAACACAATGTCGGACCCGCATGTACGAGTACCCCTGGACGACCAATCGTGCAGTAAAGGCTACGAAGCGCTACAAGACCATGGCATTTATTCTCGCCGAGCTGCGTTCGCCGAGAGAACAATCCCGCTCACCAAAATCATGTCGGGTCAGAACCCGACCCGACTAAAACACACACCAAATCCAGAGCTTAAACGCTAAGACGACCTTTTCACATTTTCCTCATCCTTTAAGCAATGACAGCGACGAACATGGGGTCGCGTTCGCATACAAACCCCATGCCTACATGCACCTCTTGCCTTTGTGCACTTGGTCATTCTACATTCCCGTGGTGGTCTCCAGAGGTCGCCTTCTCACGTCACCCGTCATGAGTGACGTTCGGGGGGCCTGATTGTGGAACGAAACAAAAGGTGGCGCGCGCATTATGGTATGGGCTGACGCAAACAAGCGAGGGCAGGAAAAGTAGAAGCAGGAAGAGGGAGGTAGCACTATAAGCAAGGAAGGACATTGACTGAAGCGGCCCAAATACATCAAATCCCTGTGATGTGAAGGAAAGTGGACGGAAGCTAAAGAGATAATACTCTCAGAAAACGCGGATGCGAGACAAGGTAAAACACATGGAGGAGGTGAGTTTCTGAAAGATTTCATCAAGGATGAGGCCAATACCGCACGAAAGGCGTAATTAAATAGATTTTTAAGTTCGGTAATAACACGAAATATTTATACGCTTGAATACAGCCAAAACACAGTAAATAGCTATCTATAAATAAAAATATGAAATAAATATGATAAATACAGAGCGGAAATGTGAATGAAAATGCAAAAAAAAAGGTGGAAGGAACGAAGTTTTAGACTGAAATATCCATGAACCATCATAAGAAAAAGTGACCTAGCTCAACCTGAACTAAAAAAAAAATTCAATTGAAGAAAAACCGGGTACTTCATTTGAATAGAACATGTACCACAGAAAACGAAGTAGGGCCTTCTCTGATAACACATGCAAGCACGACCCTCGTGTTTCCTCTCAGGTGGAAGTGCCTACTATGGAATTCTATATACATACGAATCAACCACTATCATCGGTATTTATTAATGAATGTACCACCAACTTACTGGCACATACTTTTAATTGGTTTTCCATCACCTGAGTGAGGTCATGCATATGCTAAACGAGTACGGACACGAGGGAACATTTTCCTACGAAGGGTGGAACTCAAGCTGACCTGGGAGTGACTCCCATCAACCCTAAATGCGGATACAGGTACTCGCGCGGACGAGGGGATAGCGCCGCGAGCTTTACGGACTACGGACGAACGCCTCGCCGAGAGAAAGAAAGGAGTTGATGCCTGCCATTCTCCGCGATGGGGTTAGGGCAAGCGTAAACCTAACTTTCGCAATAATGGCTCAAGGGCGAGAGCGGGAATGAAGAAATCAGGTTTATGGGACAAACTCTAAACCTCGCCAAACCTCACCCACACGTGCACGGGATAGTGAACGTGTACGATATCCCTGCTCGCCAGCGTCCACTGACATTGCACATACACACCCCACGGGGGGCTGGCTACTTTAGTGTGCTCGCGCAAACAACCCAGCTTCAGATCGACAACGATCCACACTAGAGCTGTGTCGTTCATGAATGAATCGTTCAAAATGAACGATTCAATTGCATGAACCGAATGAATCGAATCCACGTTTTCCTCTCGAATCGTTCAAAATGAATGAATTGTAGGAGAAGATTCAAATCCGTCGAATCCAAATCGTTCAAAATGAATGAATTGTGGGGGAAGATTCAAATCCGTCGAATCCAAATCGTTCAAAATGAATGAATTGTGGGGGAAGATTCAAATCCGTCGAATCCAAATCGTTCTTCAAATCCGCCGAATCCAAATCGTTCAAAATGAATGAATTGTGGGGGAAGATTCAAATCCACTGAATCATGGCCACCTCTAATACCATCCGTCTACCCTTCCTATAACTCAATTAATGGTATGACAAGTGTAAGAATATCCTTCGTCTACCCTTCCTTGGGACTTAGCATTTATTGCTGAGGAAAGCATATCCTGAAAGTGTCTCCTCAGCTACTTTCACCTGCTTAAGAGCTTTGAGTTCTGTACAAGAACATAAGCAGTCTTTGAAAGCAAAGATAGACGGGCTGCACAACTAATCTTTAAAAGTCCCCCAAGGAAAGCAATAATATACACAATCAGTGGCGTAGCCAGGGGTGGGGGTTCGGACCCCCCTTCCCCCAAAATATTTAAACACTATCATTTTCCTTCATAAAAGAAAACAAAATATTGAAAAATTATGAACTTAAGAAATATTTCTTTAACAATTGAAGTTTTTTCGATTATGAATAGTGTTCAAATTAGTTTAAAACCCATTACTCAGTATCCTGTTTTTCAAAAATCCCCCCCCCCCTGGTTTTGGACCCCCCCGAACGAAATTCCTGGCTACGCCACTGTACACAATAGTTTCTATAATTGTGTGAAAAAAGCTCATTTAGAAGTTCTTTCATTCATATTTTTAGGATGTAACCTATCTGCGTGGCACACAATGAGACATCACGAGTTATTTTCTGAAACGAGATAGGTATGGTACGAAAGATAATCTCATCTAAAGATTTTGTAGTATAAGTTCCGTTGAGAAGCATTAACTTTCAAGTACCTCAATAACCGAGTTTTTAAGTTGCTACTTCATTATCCCCCAATATGCGAGTCCGATTCAAGACCATGAGAAGGCTAATTTTTTTCTGTCTTATAATTTTAGAAATCACTGTTACAACTCATCCCCATTCGTTTAATTTAGTTGCTTGGCGATTTTTTAAATTTTCATGTTAATTTATGGATTTTTAGTTTTTATATTAGTTAATTTTTTGCTATTTTTATTGTTACACCCAGATTTAGTATGATAGTATTCACTCATAAGATTTGAAATGCAGTAATCGACAGATTTACAAGGATTCGAGGAATCATGGATTCGAGAATCATGGATTCGAGGTATGGATTCGAGAATCATGGATTCGAGGTATGGATTCTAGAATCAAACGGTTCATTTTGAACGATTTAAAGAACCGAATCATTGCCAAGAATTAAATCCCATGAACCGAATCCACAAAATGAACCGAAATTCCCACCTCTAATCCACACCTAAGGAGGCAAAACGAACAGCGTATAACCCCAAGTAGACTCACCCTAACACCATTTTTAGGAAGGAACTATACTTCGCATAACTGCGTTCACAAAATTATGAAAACAGCAATCTTTTAGTCTAGATAATGCCAGGGCACAAAAAAAAACATTCAGGCTATCCTTAGGATGTAAAATCCGATGCGTTTCTAAATCCAACTTTCAAAAATTTTACGAAAACTAAAAATTATACTGGCTGCAATATCCGTGGCTTTTTCAGCAGGATGATATTGAATAGATCGGTACGTATTAACTGCCTTAAGCTTAAAAATTGTGAAAATAAAAATGCTGAAATGTCTCTGTAATATTTTGAAATATTGATGAAAAGCAATACCAGGAGAAGCATAAACATTTTATATAGCCTGACTCGGACTAGCTCAGATGGTTTTTGAAAGAATATTTTTAAACATTAACTGTGACGTCTAAATGATATAACCTGCGCTGAAAAATACACTGAGCACATCTATATTTCAACGATATTTTTAAAGGTCTTACTCCCATAACCCTTAGCTATAAAAATATATTGGGAGATAGAGTTCTTCTACTGCTATTTCGGCGACAACGTGGAAACCCAATAATTTCAAACTCGTGTTTTGATAAAACAGCAGAGGAAACATGGGATTGACACCCATGGGGACAAATACTTATGACCTCTATTATGAAAAATATCATTGCAGATAATCCAGATTCCCGACTTATTTGTTCATTATTATAAAAAACTAAAAAATACACCTAAACCACCGGGTGGGGTCAAAATGATAGGGGCACCGATCTCGGATACTGCCGAATCTTACACTCCACGGCACGGTCCGAAAGGGTCCGCTAACCTGCAAGAAAACATGAACAGGACAAGCACGCACAAAGGAAAAGTGACTTAACGATACCACAATGGCATGACATTCCTCGTTGCCCAAACACTCAGGTGACCTCCCCACGGTCAGCACGGAGGGGTAGGGGGGGGGGGGGCGTCCGCCGAAACTCACAGCGACTGAACACGCCTCGAGCAAGATTGAGTCAGTTTCGCCACTGTCACGTCGCGCCGCCCAAAGATTGCACGGAGTCCCCTCCCTTCCCGTGTTCCAGCTAATCTGACTGCGCCTACGACCAAACATCCCCGGGTCAAATCCCAACGGCGCACTTTTACTCCTCCCCGAAAATCCATCCAAACCCTCGCTTGAATCCCTGGCAATGGCGAATTCGCCAAGGGTCGAGTCAAAGCCACGGGGCTCTCACACATATATCCATCCACCTCCGCCTTTCCTTTCACCCATCGAAGAGTCAGCCGTCCGCCAAATCTCCCCAAACATGCCAATACCGACTACCCTAGCGGGAATGGCATGCGGAATTAGTACAGAGTGGAAGACAGACGGACTGACACATGTGAGGTGAACACGGATACGAGGAAATGGAAGGAAAATTATTGGACCAAAACATTCCGGGGACGAAATAAGACGCGAAGAATGCAAGCTATTCTCGCATTAGCACAGAAAAGGCTTACCATACCCAAAAATTAGTACATTTACGAAATAATTAAGATCCTGCTCCTATCTAGAAAACACCATTTCACAATAAATACATATGGCCTCAAAAAGTATGGAAAGACATACGGAAAACTGCACTGAGCATGTTTAAGTTAATCATAGACTACGGAGATAATTGTATTAACAATACATATTTCTACAACATCGCGAAAATAAAAAAAAATCTCTTTAGATTCAACCTGGATGCCAAATAAAATAAAACACTAAGGGCTGGTTTTATAATGCCTGCATAGAACTAACCATAAGGTGATAAAGCCTTTAACTTTACCAAAGTTCTGGCTAGCGCCTGTGCAAGATCAGAATTCAAGCTACCAGAACTTTCAGCCGCTGCCAATTGAAGTTGAGGGCTGTATCATCTTATGGTTAGCGATTATCGGACATTAAAAAACGGCTCTAATAATCTCAATGAAAACAAAGTTTAGATGGTACGAACAAATGCTAAGAGCATACATCTATGCTAATTTCACAGTCATTGGGAAGAGTTTACTGAGCAAGGAGCTTTATTTTAAAGGTTACACACGAAAGATGACATTAGATACATCCTCGACGGCCGGACGATCATTTTTAATCCACAATAAACCGTAAGTGTCGGCTGAGAGAGCGACTTTTTCACCCACAAAACCCTTTATTCGTCCCCTCCCCACACAATAACACTCGCTCGCCGCCCCAGAGCCAAAACCGCAGCCTTTTCCCCACACGACTTAATTCCCCATTTCCTTGACACCACTCTTCGGGCCCGCTCCTTTCAAAATCTCCCAACCTCCCCTCCCACCAAAAACGCACGTATAAACCTCCGGGCCGGGACGCGGGAAATATTCCGACGCAAAGACCTGTGGGGGGAGAATTGCGGAGAGGGCTGCGAGCGAAACGCCCGGACTTGAGGGAGGATAGTGAGGTAATCAGAAACGGAGGACAGTGGCAGGATTAGGGATTTGACGCGCGCGAGGACAAGCTCGTATGGGAAGAAAGAACGGGAGAAAGCAGGGGGAGAGACTCACACGTAGAGTAAGCGGAGGCTGGGATGGAAAGACGAGGGGGGCGACGTGCACGCGTTATGCTACAGGAATTCGGAGCCGCCGCGTCAGCCAATGACCGCCCGGGGGCAGCACGGGAGGGCATGGAGGCGGAAGACAAGGACAGAATAGGCCGGGGAGAGGCAGGGTTAGGAGCCGGGATGTACAGGGCCGCTTGTGTTGGAGGGCATTTCACTTTTTCTCCAACTCCAAAACGCGCACACAACCAAGGCTACCCGAGCAAACCCCCCTCCCCCTTCCTCTAGGCCCTTACATCACACTTTAGCGGGATAAAAACCTTCCCATTCCCGTCTGCATGCTTCCTCCCAACACCCTCTCCGCCCCCCTGACCGACCAAGGGGTTTGTCCCATAACCGCATAAACATACACAGTGGAGCAATGCATTGGACGGAAAAGGGGGTTTTGAGGGACAGGGGGGGCGGGGGGTTGGTGGGGGTACACGCAACCCGTCCGATCCTACCACCCACTACAACCCTTTCACCTAACCCCCTCTCCCCCCCCCCCCCCCCCCCAAGTCCTCACCTCCTCTCTACAACGCGGTTGTTGTTATGAGGGTTCAGAGGGTGATAAATCAAACAGGAAGAGGGGGGTGCAGCGGGAGGAGGGGTGGGGGGGAGGGAGATAGAGCCAAACGCCTCACCCTCCCTTCCCATTACATTCCCCACCCTCCTCCCACTTCCCGGAATCATCCCCCACCCGCAAACGGAACACCCATCACCGACCCAGCAGTGACATCGCAAACAATGCCGGCAGTAAACCAGGGAAAACACACGCAGGCCGAGCTATTCGCGATTAACGTGCCGGCGGGAGAGAGGGCGCTAGGGTTGGTGGGTGGGGTTGGTTGGTTTTCGCATGGAAGGGAGCGTAATGGTTCGTGAGGTGGGGGGGGGGTGGAAGGGAGAGAGAGAGAGACGAGAGTGTGTACGCTGAATGCGTGGGAGATGACACCGACGCGACGTGAAGAGGGGGAGGGTGTGTGGTGGGGGGTGATACTCGGAGGAGAGGAATGGAAGATAGGAAAGGGGCAAAGGAGGAAGAGATGAGAACGAACGGAAGGAAGAGGAATTATACACGATAAGGATCACTGCAGATATGGCTAACTTAACCATACTTGCATAAAACACCCAATTTTACCCAACGTATTTCGTAAGCGTATTTCTATGGAAATCCTAAATTCTGACTAAATCCGAGATGGAAATAGAGAGATACAAAATAAAATAAAATACCAGAAGGATGGACGATTTGGGTAACAGATTATAGCGGGCATTTGGAATCCTTCTCATATCAATATAAACTACTAAACTCAAAGAACCCTGACAGTGACCATTTAAAAAAAAACCTAGCTCAACATTTATCCTTCGGCACAAATTTCTATGATCGAATTTGGATTTTTACCGATTAACTTTATAAATGGGCACCACAATACACGAAATTATGGACTAAATAGGCTAGATAGATTAAATCAGATGCGTTAATAATTGTGAAACAAGCAATTTTTTAAGAGGGTCTACTCCGCTCACCTTGAGAATTTCAAGACGATAGAATAATTTTAAGTGAGTAATCTGATGGCAAGTAACACCAATCGAGAAGATATGAATCCTCTTAAGAACGATATCACGTAAAAAAAACCTACTGCTGGATAAAAAAAGAAGCTGGTAGATATTTCTGTGTATAAAAATAGTTGAGATAACTTCCGATAATAACCCCAACATCCTGGATTTCGTTAGTCGGAGAGTTCTCCTAACCACAAATACAAAGAGAGAATGGAGAAGGACCATGGAATGGGATGAGGAACAAAGCAAGGGGCGATGATGATGATGAGAAGCAGTTGAACGGGAAACGAGGCGTGGGAAGAGCGGTACAGAGGAGGGAATCCCACTCGGAGTCGCGGGCCTGCGTTGAATGGTGGAAGAAGGGCCTTAAGAGAGCCTCCCCGCTTAGATTGTCCCGTGTCGACACTCTCCGGGACGGGGCGGAGGAAAATCTATGAACACAACGCGCGTACACGGGCTTGTTCTAGAGGGTGGGTACAAGCGAGGAGGCGAAAAAAAGACAGAACAGCGGAGAGCGACGGGCGCAACAACCCGCTAACACATCTAGCAGCGAGTTGAGCGAAGGGGGGGGGGGGTGCGGGTGAAGGTTGTCGGGCGGTGCTCTTGGGGGACGCGTGGGTTCGCGGGAACTCTGACGGCGGGGGAAAAAAGACAGGCCCGCGTTCTTCGGCAGGACCGAAGAGGATTACTACTTAGAGGAGGCACCAATCCTAAACAAGCTTGATCTATTTGAGGCGCACTTGAATCGGTTTCCAAAATTGTCCGCAGTGCGGTGATGAGCGCAGAGCAATCCATTTATTCTATTTATTTGCCATAGATTATTTGTACTCGAGAGAAATAGCTTCGTATAGTTATGAATTTCATAGATATTATAATCAAGAATGTTAATTTGGGTTACCATCCCTAACTTTAGCTTATTTATCCATTACCATTCATCCCATGCAGGAGAGTGTGGAAGATAATCCTCTCGGACAACTGTAACATTTTTAAAGCAAGAGTAGCAAAGACGAATAAAATCGGTCAAAGATTTTCACGCGATACTTGCAGGAAAAAAAATGAATCACATTCGATCCACCATGAATATAGGTTCCTCTAGGAACTCGACGAATCGATTATTCCACTTAGCAAATTCACAAAACATTAAAAACAACACTCAAATATCATTACCAAAGATTTCAAACAAAAATGCAACATTTCAAACGAAATAGTAAATAGCTCACCGACCAAAAGACCTCGAAAATAAAACTAGTGAATAATACGATAGCATTGATCAACTGTGATGCTCTCACGATCGCGACAAAAGGTGAAGCTTAACCCCTTGCGCTGTAATGACGAGTTTAGCTCGTCATGAACTTGCGATGCCAAACCGAGCTATGACGGGAGTATCTCGTCATCGGATTTTCATAAGTTTAGCACAATTTTGAGGAACAGTATAATTATTTTTTAAGCTTAACAATGTTAAAACATTCATAGCATACATATATAATTCATATTTCATGAAACATGATGCATTGGAAGTATTAAAATGATTTCATTCGAGTATCGATAGCTATTGCGATAGCGATAGCTATGTTCTACACGTTTAATAATCAAATTTTATTTCGCGGTTCTATGTTGATTACAAATTAAAAAATATCATTTCATTAACTACCATTTAAAAGAGAACCACAGAAAAAAAAAATTAGAGAATTAGAGCACGATATTCAGAAAATTAATCGTAGTGGAAGGGGTTAATTTACCTGAAAATATAGTAAAATATCACACAATACACGGAAGAACGCCATTAAATTCAAAACGGAGTCGAATAGAGTAGGTATACAATTCTTGATCAGAGTGAAGGGTAGTTGGAGGACGTACTCTGAGGCGATCATAGAAACACGCGAGAGTATCTTTGGTGGGGAGGCATGGGGGGACACTGGAATCCTGTTCACTCAGAGCGACCACACACCGAGTTGGATCGATGGCGCGTCGCTCTTTCTAAAAATTGAGTGATTAATGACGCCACTGAATAACTGTATTTATGCATGGCCGAGAAAAGGACTGGGACATCGAGGGCTCATTTGTTTGAGAAATGAGCCCGCCGGGATGCCTAGAATACTTTACATCCACGAATGTCTATCTGGGTTCCGCCCCATCATTTATTTGCAACATGCGATCAATATAAACCCCCTCGATAAATCCGCTCCCAAATTGTATTCATTTAATGAATGCTTCCTGAATTATGGTCATCCCTGAACTCCACGTGCATGGCAATTCAACAGTGCTGCAACATGTTGGGGACCGTGAAGGTCAAAACCATTCCTCGGACGTGGCAAGGATGCGTGCATACATGACACGTACCCATGTCATTATGCACGAATTGTTCGGGAGGAATATTCTGGAGCGCTAGATATTGGGAATGCAAAATTTTGGAACGCTTACGCATATGGACGTGTTCTGAACCAACCTCAGCTCATAATATATAACAAGTAACTTCAGCCATCAATTGGGAAAAATATCGGATACCCAAAACGTAAGATTCCATTAAAATTTCTCCTTGATTCAATTTTTAACCCTCATTTTCAAAGTGTAGCAATTATAAGTATCATTAAGGCTGGCTAAACCATGACAATGATACTTCTGACAGCAAATAAACTAATGGGGAAAATGCGGAAGAAATTAACATACCAACCGGACCAAATATCCGATAGCACCTCGATAATCGTCTGGAGAGAATTTTGGGTTTAAAAATCTCCAAACGAAGGGTATAAAACTCTCAGAAAAACGTGCCAATTGCAGCTCAAATAACACCTCACTCTCATGGGATGAGAATGACGACCAATTAAGCAGCAGGCCTGCAGGTGGGAAAGGACCCATTTTGAAGAAACCGTAGAGGGTGCGAGAATAATAAAAAAAGACAGCTACACGCGGTGCGTAGACTGAGCTCTGAATGGAGTGAATGGGAGAGAGAAGAGTGGAAACGTTTATTAGAGAAAAGATTTTAACGCGGTCGGGATCGGATCCGTAAACGACCGGACGAACGAGGAAAAACGAGAGAGAGAGGAGAGGACGAGGAAAGGGAAGGAGAGAAAGGAAGAGAATGGAAGGGAGGAAACGAAATATATTAGAGAGAGAGAGAGAGAAGGGACGTTTGGTGATGTCGGGTGAAAGGGGCGGCGAGAATAATTTCTCCATTTCAGCTCTCTCTCGGACGCGGCTCAGCACATTAACGCGCCGTAGTTTAGGACGGTGTCCGCTGTCTGTCTGACACCGCAGTTTACACGAGTCCCGTCCTTGCTAAATCCTCCCTTTCCTCCCACACACGCACCGCCATGCTCAAAACCCCCCTCCACACCCCCGAAATTCAGAGAGCTCTTTTTTTCGCTCTTTAACGTCCGCAGAAAGGGTGGGGGAAGACAATGGAAGGGGAGAGAGGGTAGGGATGATAGTCCCAGACTTTGCCGGACTCGTGGTTGTCGGGAAAGGGGGGGGAGGTCAAGGCGGGGGTGGTTCCTGTGGGGCGGTCACAGGAAGGAAATGTGGAGGGAGAGGCAGGAAGAGGTATTCCGTGGTCCAGTGGGCTCGTGTGTGCGTGTGTTTGAAAGAGCGCAAAAGAGTTTTGTGCTGGTCGGATGGGAGCGAGAGGGGGTTGTGAAGGAGGAGTTTTTAAGCGCGCGGGAATTGAGATCAACAGTGGATGAATGAACGATTCAGCGTCGCGAGTTGAAACGGAATAGAAAAAAAGAACGCACTCCCGCACTCACTCTTTTTAACGAAGGCCTGCTTAAATGAGGATGAGTGAATAAAATGGACATTTGACTGAGCAAATTTCTGGGCATGAGCGAGTTAGCTTCCTCCACAATGAACCGACTCGACGTGAGAGCGGTTCTCAGTCGCCATGAAGTCTATTACCACATGTTTTACCACACTAAACAATTGTACCTATCGTAAGAACATTGCATGCTATCTTCTATTGCATAACGATGTGCATCTCTCTCGTATACAGGCAAGGGTTGTTAAAGTGTAAGCTTATTATAGCTGATAAAGTGATTGTTTGATAAGCAATCGCTACTCAATGGTATAAATACACCTGCAAAAGACAGTTTCCATTTTATAAGTAATCAGCGAAAAATGAGATGCTGAACACCAACTCCAAAGAATGAAAACATGTCCCAAGCAAAGGCCAAAAAACCTTTTCGTAATCAAAACTACTTTATCACTAAAGCAAATAGTACATGGAGTCAAATAACGCCGAGAGATATGATGTACAGAAAATTATAAGACAACAAAGTAAGCTAAAATTAACACAAAAAGTTAGCCATAACTTTAAATGATTACTTCGAAAATAATTTCCTCGGAATAAGCTCGAAATTTTCAGATATAATTTAAAGAACTAATCGATAGCAGAAAATGTTTACGAATTGTGAAAGATAAGAAAACTAGTACGTAGGATGCTTTCGCGATTTACATGCGATAACTAAATCGGTTGAAGTGTCCAGCTGGCTTTGCATCACACCAAATGTTTCAAAATTTGCATGCATCAAATATATAAAAAAATTACATACGAAAAAATGATGATATAAATGTTTTGAATAAGACAGGTAAATGCTAATTAGGATTTCATTTCATTGTTTATTTGATGAAAATTTTTAATACTAAGGGTAGACGCGAATTTTGACGAAAATGTTATCTAAACATGCTGAAATTTTCAAGATGATAGCTTTAGCTCAAGATGATGAATTCGTCCCGAAAAAAAAAGCCGGTAAAGCGGGTAGTGATGATTCTTCTTAAGGGGTTGAAGGGGGAGCAGTTCTCGAATCACTGCGGGAGAAAAATAGGGAAACGAGTTGAAGGAGAGATAAACACCAAAACTCAAGAGGGGCAAGGCAGTCGAGGGAGAGGGTTTTAGGGGATGGAGGACAGTGGCGGGGATGAGGAGAAGGGAGTTTTATGCGAAAAAAACACCCCGAGAGAGTCGAGAGGGTGTTGGCCATCAATCTGGCCGAGAGGGGACAATAGGAAAGTCATTTGCGGGCGAGCGGCGCTTGTAGGACGGGGATATTTGGGAAGGACGCGGGTGACAGGGCCGGCGAGAAAAACGCGGTGATCCGGTAGTTCCGGGGAGGGGGCGGGGAGGAGAACGAGGATGTGCCGTGCGTTAAGGGTCGCCGAAGCGGCCGGAACATCCGCCTACGGTCCGCCGCAACAATGAATGGGTTATCCGAACGAGAAAAAAAAGCCGGTCCTGCCCGCCGCCGCGCCGCGGAATCACTGCCTCGAATAATCCGCGGATTTTCCGCGAGAATTACAGAATTAAAAAGACGAAAAAAAATAAATAAAGGGAAGAAGCCGACTTAATCTTTTTTTTTTTTTAACCTTCCACATTTTCTTCTTCATCTGGAAATCCATTCCTGCGTACGTGTCCACTCGAGTACATTCATTTATTTATTTTTAATTTTTTTTTAGCTCTTCTCGTGGATTTCCTACCCGCTTAAGTGTCGTCGCTGGTGAAATGTTGCTGGGTGTGTTACGAGTTTTGCCGGGAAAGAACTAGCCCCGTTCCTTGTCAACACGCGAACAACTTCAGTCGCAATCCTCTACAGAAAAGGTTACACGAACTTCAACCGCCATCAGTATTACGGTCGAAAAAATTCCCCGCCGACTATATTTAAACGATTTCAGGAGAGGAACCAATCTTAGAGCGCATAAAACTCCAAATAAGTAATAAGGGAAACTAATTTCCCCTTTAGAAACGAAAAAAAACATAAATTATGATCAAAACAGAGCCTAGGAGAGCATAACTTATAATAATTCAGATCACTATCGCTTTTTTCAAGCAATAAAATTCACCTCTTCCGACGGTATTTCGCCATTACACGAACAATGTCCTATAAATTCATTCGCCTCTAAAAAAATGAACTCGGCCACCTTTTTTCTAAGAACCTTTTCTCGAGGCACTGACGGCTTCACGTTCATGGGATATAATTTCTTGAAGGGAGGAAATATTATTAAAACACGGGAACAAAAAACCATTACTCTAAAAACTTTAATTTACTCCACGGCTGGCCTAGGCAGTAAATTTGCTCGAGAGGGCGTGTTATAAGCGGTGGTTGAAAATAGAAGTCTGCGCAAAGGGTAGGCTAAAATATTAAGTGCACCTTTGCACGGTTATGACGCAATAATTAACGGACGAAGAGGGATTGAAAATGACAGGTTATGAGACAATGTTTCGTGCGAATCCAAATGAAAAACCGGTTTCTTTCAATGGTTATGGAACATGCACGCCTCCATCTAGTCACAAAATATACACGCGCGACTCCGCGAAAAATCAGCTTTCTCTACGTAATTATGAAAAAAATACCACTTAAGGTACATAAAAAAGTTCCCTACATGAAAGCTTCCCCGTATAATTTTAGGCTTGGAAAAATTCTTTATCGCATTTAAGATATAAAGGAATAAATGGATGAGAGTTTTTGCAGCGTCGTGATTTTCTCACGACGAGAGCTACTTCGAAGTAAGCGCTGGTGTTGGGCGCAAGGAAGGATTGCTCTCATTGGAAGAAAAAACTAACAAACATGGCTTACCATGTTCGGAGATTCAGTCAGAGTAATAAATGAGATAATGTCCGAGTTAGAAAATCTCAAGCGAAAACCAGTTGCATCGATCAATGTCTCTACATTCAAAGCACGAGGCGATAAAATTTACTGGTAAAGTAAAAAAAATTGAGCATTATACGAGGAATTCAAAATTATTATTGATTACTAGTTCTGTGAAAGTTTGACCTGCACAAAAGACAACGAATTCAACTCTTAAGGAACCTGAAAACGGCTAAGCAGGATTGTCAAACCAGGTCGAATAAATAAATCGGTCATAACACTGAAATTAGCTGAATTACTCCGAGGAATTCGGCGCACATTCACAACTATGTACAGATCAAATCCGAAGAAAGCGAACATTTGGCAGGCCCACAAAGGTGTATATATGAGGCACGCAGAAAAACAAAACACGAGAGCCAGGCAAAAGCTAATACGTTTGTCGACTATCGACTCGGAGCTCATACAAACACGACACTCGAATTCGAACAAAAAAATTACCCGGAGAGAATACAGAGAGAGAGAGCAAAATAAATTTTTTCCTCACTTCGTTCAATATTAACTCTGCCATCATGACATCGCGCCTAGACCTCAATTTAAACAGAACTTCGATAAACAAACCGAAAATGAGCAGAGAAATTTCTCGCCATGGCAGTGCGTTGGCGCGAAAATGTATTATTATTATTATTTCAAGAAGACGTGCGACCGGAAAACATGCGCTCTCTAACAAACAGAGGGCGAGGGTATACATGCATATGTCTGAAGGAGAGTTAACTCCCTTGAAAAGGCATGAGCATTGATCAATGGAATTCAAAGCCGCCACAACAGACGCGACGGTATTTATCACACCTGCCGCGGAGAAAAAGAATGCATATAAAACGGGTCTTAGCTGGAACGCAGTAGAATGCAATGAAAATCATCTCTCCTGTTCCAGAGCCAAGAGACATGCATTAAGGAAGGGAGAGCATAATATACTTAATTCTATTCTATATCCGTAATGAAAGAATAAAATCCCATTATTGATAATGGTTTAGAAAATGGAAGGGATTTACCAAAAGCATAAGGGCGAATATCATATTAACACTTAGAAGTGAAACAATACTTCTGTGCATTAGTGGTCGGTAACTTCACGAAAATGAGGGGAGTAACACTGAAATGGGTACTGTATGTATTCAAACACAAATGGCTGCGGTATGAAACACGAAAATTATAAACTCTAGATATATATTGGACGAAGGCAATTAATTATTTCCTATATTCAACACTACGAAATATGAGGTGATATAAATCTGATTTCATCAATTACGTCAAAAGTATAGTTTCGTGCTGATGAGTTTCAAGAAAAATTCTTCTCCATTCATTCTTATGCCAAAGATATGGGATGGAATTTGGAAGAGGTGACTGACAGCTAAGGTCATTTGCGCCAAGGGTGGAGAGAAATCCGGCGTCGGCATAAGCCCACTCTTAGCCAATGAACGGGAAATCCTGGACATGAAGTTACTTGAAACGCCCATCAATCGATCCAGCATTACCACAAAATAAATTAAGAAAGTAATTTATTAACCTAAAAAATTATTGCGATAAAGAATCACACTAAAATTATAACTAACTAGAGAAATGTAATCGAATTAAAGCGCTACACCACGGAAAGGAGACGATGAATAAAATTCTGAAGAATCCTTTTTGTCACCGAAATCGACCTTAACAATCTCGAGACTCCCAATTATAACTGGCGAACAGCAATTTATTTCCACGGGCATTTAAAATTGATTTCGGAGAATATCCGCTGGGATTTTATCAAAAATAACATATATAAATTTTTTTCCAAATTCCCAAAGCAAACCCGTTTGGACAGGTTTTCATCCAATTATCCTTCCTTAAAGGGAACACGTAAAAACGGACCCGGTGAAATAATTGCGCCAAAGAATTCCTTGACATTATAAAACAAGATGAAAATTCCCGAACAACGTAATAAGCCCCCTTTTTTCCTCCCTGCTCCCAAAACTCAGTATGGGCAAAACGCTTTCGGCTAATCTCAGTCATTTGATGCATGGAGAGATTATTCTATCGCGAGGAGTCTCTCTCCTCCCCCTCCTCCTCCAGCGTATGCCCCTCAAAACGACCCGGCCTTTTATTACGTAAATAATTCCTCCAATATAATAATCCCCCCCAAGTCATATTAATGCCGGCGAGATGTTAGCGCGACTCGGCTCCGGAGAGAGGGAGAGGGGAAGAAGACACCTGAGGCCGTGGATATATTATGCGTCTCTCGACCCGAACAATGAACGGGAGGGCAAGTCCTTGCCTTATCCTATCGATCTCTTAACACCACCGTTGGGGGGGGGGGGGGGAGGGGTTCGAGAAGAGGAAAAGCCATCGCCACTCCACTCGACGGAGTTGCGGAGCTGCGACGAAGGACAAAACCAACCACTTAAACTTAAGCGACATAAGCCGCGGAAAATTTTTCAATCCAATACTTAACGCTACGGTGGACTTAGAAGCGTGTTATACGGGCTAAACTCCTTCTGCAACCCTCGAAGCTCCCCGAAGGCCATAAAGTTTCCAAGTAGATTGAAAGGGAGGGGAGAAGGATGAGGAGGAAAAAGGTGGATATGGAGGGATAGAGGTCACCGCAGGGGGGTCGGGGACTCCGGGAGGACATTTGCGAATAAGTATTTCAATTACGACGACGGGGATCTAATTTGGAAAAGACTACGAAGTCTAATTGGGTCATTTTGTAACAGATTAATCGCCTCGGGGCCCCGTGAGGACATTCATGGACTTACCTCCAGAGCGTTAGCGTCACTGCCGATTTGGGCAACGTTTTTCCATGAGATTTCCCCAAGTAAGACGCACAGAACTCCAAGGTAAACTCATCTGTACCGTTACACGAGGGGCTAAGCGGAGTGGCGGGCGAGAACTCTGGTACTTACCTAAAGAGGGAAGAGAAAAAATTCATTAGTGTTTGAAAATTAATTCACATTCATAATTTTATATGACATAATATCATCTTAGGCAACTTTTACCATGAAGAGCTAAGGTGAATACGATTTGTTTAACCAGCAATTAGTGTTAAAAATTAATTCACATGAAGAAAGCTTCGATTAAGGTACATTACCATTTTTAAAGAAGTAATGACGCGAGTACAAAATAGTAAACAATAAATTAATAAGCATAAAAATCATAAACGTTTTCAAAGAGAACATGATCGAGGAGCTCGTCCAATACTAAACATAGATAACACAGAAACTAGCGAAACACTCTCCTTCCCCCTAATCACTACATCAAGAAGGTGGAACTGTTATGCCAAATTTCATGAATTCAACTCAGTTTACTTAGCTTATACAAGGATAAGGTAGGGGACTAGATACTCTGAGGCTACACAAAAATCATGGGTTAAGTGAACAGTTGAATATGCGCCTTTCAGAGCAACACAGAGGATAACATAAATTAACCTTATTCTACTTCTGGCCTAAAGGAAATAAAATACTATGAGAGATATTTTTTCGAAAGAATGCATCCACATGGGTATTGGTTTTTCCACCGACATTTAAGGATCGCAATATAAATTTATCCAAAATCCAAACAACCCCAATCCCAAAAATAACGACAGCATTCTCTTTTTCAGTTTATGGGACAGCGCTCTAAATCCCTCATTACATGCGCATTCAATCAGCTTGCAATATACTACTTAGATGTAGGAATGGGATACCTTTCGAGGCTCGGCATAGCATGTAACATCGGGCGATACGGAAGAATTACCTGTTTCCACCGTACAGCGAATGACTACGGTGACACATGGGCCAGGTTTCAAAACCTCCCCCCTTGTTTAACTTCCGTCAATTATCGAAAAGGGACGCGAACGTAACGAATGAGGTGCGGTGAATAAGGATTATGGAGATTGGGAATCGGGAGATGGAGTGGGAGCTATGCCGGGGAGATGACGACGACGCTAAAAGGCTAATGGCATCCAATTTGAAACGATTAAAATGTCAAAAACACGACGGATGCTCGTCCGGAAATAGAAAGAGAATTATTTCCAAAGATGAAAGATGAGGCCGGTGCAATATTTCTCGGAAAAATTGAATAAATGAGAAGCCGGAGGACTCGGATACCGGAGGGGGGGGGGAATCGAGTCACGGTTACAGCCTATCCCCGGTCGGTATCGCCGTTAAACATGCCTCGATGACCACGCCGAAATCTCCAATGCATAAACTTATTTAGATCTCTCCCCTGGATTTTTTTACAGGGAAGTCAGGGCCAGTGGTTGGCGGTACATTTCAAAAATTAAAAGAGTACTGAGTGGCTGCAAATATAGCGATTTTTCACAAGGAAATTTAATCGCACATTTAATTTTAACGATGGAAATTTTCGAGTATATTGCAAACACATTACCGCGAAAAGAGTATAAATGTATCAAATGCTATGCGAGGGAAGTCATCGTTGTTGCCTTGCACCTATTCAAATTTAAATAATATCGCAACAGGCGACAATGAACCTCAGAGAACATACATCAGGACATAGCCATTTAAAATTTCTCTTATTTATTCCATCATAAATACGCCCATCTATACCGCCATAAATGTGGAGACAATTCATTTTGGAGGAATTGACGAAATAAAACACAACTAACATGTATAGAGCTCTCTAAAAAAATTAAAGCGCAGTATAAATAGCTGGAAAAACTGCGACCTAATGACACTTTCTTCAGAGAGATTCTAATTTTGACGATCTTATCATTGGAGGGGAGAAACGTACTGATGAAGTAACCAAATACTAGATGTGCTTTTTTGCCAGCGACAGGGAGAAACTCCAATGTACGCTCACATAATAAGCAAAAACTTAAAGAGGAGAGGATGGCTAGAGGTACAGGAGTATGTTCCAATCCGGCAATGCCAAGGGAACGCAACGACAACGTGCAGAGGGGCTCACTTGATTTCCCACAGCAGTGTAGAAATTTGACCGAGCCACTCACGGAACTTGAAAACAAAAATGAGCGGACAGGGGCGGCGAACAAGGGGTGCGTGTAGAACGAGGTTGGAGACCGACAGCGGAGGCGATAGTTTTTCGCCCGAGGAGACGGACACCAAAGCGGGGCCCAGGATGGTACCTTGGGGGATCGATGCAACCAAACGAACACCACTCTGCGCCCGACACACGCCACCGCTTTGTAAATGAGCGCCCGGGGAGGAGTAAAAAGGAAGAGCAGACACGGGGGGCGAGGCTCAACTGTCGGAAGAGGGATGTCGCGCGCAAGGGCAGTGGTTTATGAGGAGCGCTCGTGTCAGACGCGAGGAAGAAAAAAAAACAAACGCATTCGAGACGTGATATAAAAAATCTATACAAATAAAAGAAACCATACGGTTACCTCTTCATTAGAAAACGGCCGCACGGATTCCGATACGCTTAAACACTAATACAGATTTTTTTCTACAAAAAAGCTTAGTTTTTGCATCAAAATACAGGAATATCAAATTAATTTTTTTAACAAGAGTTTCCTCGAAATTTTACATTTTTAGCATAGTAATATTCATTTTAATAATGAAAACACATGATTATATAGAATATATTTATAAAAAAACCAAACATATAGGCTGCTCCATTGGCCCACGTCAATTAATGTAGTAGATGATTACTTGCGCGGCTTTAAGAAAGTTTATAAAAAATGATAAAAAGGCTATTACAGAGACATCCGACACGGCCATTAAATATTTTTTAGCATTTAAATAATGGGAGGCGGAATAAACTTTTCCTGGAAAAATGCTCGATACGTCGAATTAATATGCATTTAATATTATCTTGGAAATGTAGTAACTTGAAATTACATACTATTGGGTTTCCCTATAAGCTTCTTGACTAAAATAAATTATGTATTGTTGCTCTTTTCCAACAAGTAACCTAGTAGGTACTACATTTTGCAAAACTAACATTCACGGTCGAAAGAAACGGAGAAAAAATTATCCTTAATAAAGTTATGCAGTGAAATTCGGTCACAAGTAACATAAATCCGTTCAGATAATTATTAAATATATCTTACAGCATCCGACTTCCCTTACGATAGAGGTCGAACAAGCAAGTACACACTTGCAACTGAAGTACAGGAGAGCACAATCCTCGACGGCCTGAATGTTTAAGTACATGAATGGGAAACGTTCCGAGTGCTCCCAAACACGCACGCACATACAACCATAAGGACACATCCCCCGAACACGGCGCACGCTTAACAGCCGCCGAACTCACGGACGCTCGAATAGCTGCACAGGCTAATGCACGCGGCCAGTTTACACGCCTCCACTGTCGCGGACGTCGGTCACGCACGAGCCCCATCGCAGAGCGTGAAACACATAAGCAAGAGAAACTCGTCTAGGCGCACAAAACACGCCCGGGCCCGCTCACGTAATTTTTTCCCCCACCTCCACGGTCGCAATCCCCGTCGCATATTCCCAATCGGCCACGGCGGTTTCGGATGGGAACGAAGGGAGGGAGAATGGTAGGTGCCTCAAAGGAAACATTAACAAGTGAATGCGTGATGGATGTACGTTGACCCAGCTGGATCCAAATTCCGCAATATAGTGGGAAATGGAAATTATTATTATTAAAGTATTCTATCGATTAAAGAAGGTTTCCATGGAGCATACGAGAGGCATTCTGTCAGCCTACCCTTCCTTCATTTTATCTAAAATTCTTATTCTCTTCCTTCCTTTCCCTCGTTTACCAAACGTTCTACCCTCTAAAACTGTTTTCAACATCCCCACTAATTGTAAGTACTCGTCCCATCCATCGTTCCTAAGTGTCCATGTTTCCACCTTGTGAAGCACAGCACTCCAGATCAAACTCTTCACCAACATTTTCTTTAAGCTCTTACATAACGATCCTCTAATAAGCTCCTTCCTGTTCATGAACACCTCTCTTGCTAATGCAATTCTCTTCCTGGTGTCCTTACTACTATATCCGTTTTCCCCTAATTTGCTGCCTAAATATTTTAATCGAAATGAAAATGAGAAAATAAACTTTTATTAATAGATTTTCTTAAAATTCTGATACTTCTCCTGGCCTGAAGACCAGGAAACAGTACGAGAAAACTTTTGTATGGGCAGAGAAGGTTCAGAAGCTTGGACGGTCGGAAAAAGAGATCAAAAAAAGAATAGAGGCCTTCAAGAACTGGTGTTGGAGGAGGATGCTACAGATGAAATGGACGGATAGGGTGAGCTACGAGGAGATGCAAAGAAGAATAGGGGAAACAGCATGCACACACAACCAATGGTCGCAAACACACTCACTAGCCGAATCACCAGGGGTAGGGCACAAAACCCGTCGCCGGCGAAATGAGATGTATGTAAAGCAGCGGTAGAGGATGGAGAGGTTGTTTGCTTCCTCCCTCGGCAGCAGCAGCAGCAGCAGGTAAATCCCAGCGAGACTGTTATCATTAAACGGGTATTCCCCGAGCAGGGATTTCAATGCCGATGTTAACAAGGCCATCGACCGAAAGAAGCACTGCGCCGTTCTGGTCGCGAGGAATAAAACGAAAAAAAATAATAGTTGCGCGTCACATCGATGAAGCCGAAACTATACCGGCGTCAGTTTTATTCCCCGCGGTGTGTGCGCGCAAAAGTGAAAAACTCGCGACCCGATAGACGGAAGCTTCTTGGGAGGGAATAAAACAACAATGAATGAAACAGAGGGTCGCTCACTCAATGGGAAAGTGTAGTGTATTCTCATATGTGTACCCTGGTATCAACAATATAATTGCGCTCATCATCTACATTTATTCTTCACTCAATAAGATAAACGATCAAAATATGATAACTTATGTTTTGAAATACCATGGAGGCATCAATATATATTACTATAAATATACTAAGAGCCAACAAAATAGATAATCAGAGGAAAAACATTCCAAGGCCATTGGAATCACTTCGATTAAAATAAGGAATCGAAATGTAGGTCTCCATTATGCTGACGACTGTGCAGCAAACGAATAACACATTTTTCTTTTCGAATAACACGTAAGAATTGCTTAGCCTCCTCGCATCTAAACCCGTTTTCAACTCGAACGGAACATCACAAGGTGTAATTACAGCAGGAAAGCAGTTGTTTACAGATGATTCACAAATTGATAGAAGAATAAAACCCACGTTATTGAGACCTTTCTCTCTCATCCTTTCTCCAACAAAAAAGGAAACTGCCCAGCGACTCCTTTTCCTCAGTCTCTTGTCAATTTTCTCTCAAATACACGAATTTCGGAGAAAAGTCTGAGGATTTCCCCAAAATTACCTTAACCAATGCATTTTCAAAACAGAAACGGTATTGTCCACTCTAACACTCCGTAAAAATGAAAATCCTCTCGTGCATACCGCCTCATACCTTAAAATATTTCTGCATGATAATCCCCATAAGAGAGATAAAACCGATATCTGTCATTCTTAATGGTAGGGGCATAGTTAGGTCACCAGATGGAGAAATTTACTCGATCCTCAAAGGAAGTCATCCTTGAATTCCGAACGACACATGGAAGACCCGCTGAGGGATGGGTTTTCAAAGAATCATCCATTAATCTAACTCGGATCGATCCTACGCCGATAATCCACGTCGAAAACGCCAATTTCGAGACTTCAAACGCTCATTCAGCAGGGCGTCGGAAGAGACTCGAATTGATATCGACAGCTCTGAAGGCGAATCCGCCGTGAAGAGGCGGTATTTCAGGAGAGGCGCTCGGCGGGCATTGTCGACCCGACAAGGAGTGTTAAAAGCCCAACCTCGATGAGGATAAAGAATAGGACATTTCGGCGCTCAGAGAGGAGGAAAAAAATTGAGGAACGGAAGAGCTTATGTCACACATAGAAGCCTACAGTTAGCGTAAGTGGAATTATCAGCAGCTTCCGCGGCGTGGTCCTTACGATCGAGGCTGATGAAATAGCTTGGGTCCTTGGATACGAAAAAGGCAAAGAAAAAAAAAGACGATGCCTTAGTAAACATAAAAGGAATATCTACATCACACGAATAATAGTGTAGGAATTACCGTTTCCAGGACATAACGCCCCAAGCAATAATGAATAATTTTATGCAAATGTTAATTTGAGAGGTGGGAAAAATTTCGCGATCCCTACCAAGTCATCATCTAGTCGACGATGGATGGAAGATTATAAAATGAGAAAAGTACACTCCCAAAATGGTTTGAAAGAACCACAAGTCAAGAGGACTTTTAAATTTAAAAAATATAAGGTTTCCCCTAGATTCGAAGCATGGGCCCTTTCAGTTTGAAGCCAGATGTACTACACATAAATTCATCATACCGAAAATAATTGAATTAAGATGAGAGAATCGATAAACGGAGCAAGTTGCCAGACGGCCAAAGTGATGAGAATTAACCGACCACTATGGTATATCCACGTTTAAATGTATGACAGATGCAATAGTTACAAGTGTTAGTCGTGAAATAAAACCTCCGAGAAAGTCAAGTGACCTGGGTAAAGAGTTTATGAATGTGGATTTAGATCCAGGAACTTCAACGTTTTAACGCAAGGTGTCGTTAGAGGGCGGTAAAGAGGGTGAGCGATAAGAGGGAAGCGTCAGAACAATGAAGGACTGATACGAAAGGAATTCCATCGAATTGTAAAACGATATGGATATGAATCAAGAGTAAACGAGGGTTTTGGCAACAAATGAACGAAAACGAGGACGGCGAATGGAGAGAACGGAAATAAAAAAATATGCCAAAAAAATCGTCAATTTTAGCCCTTCTCCTAGGGGCTGATTTCAGTGGCGTGGGATATATTGTTTTAGGAAAACGGGATCGTCGGACAATGAAAAAATTAGGATCAACTGTTTCGCATCGCCGAAGTTACGGATGGGAGTGTATAAGCTGGGCGATTAAGTCCGCAAAAAAACTGAATTACCGTCCTGAATTGCCCCCAGAAAATAGCAATTTTTTCAAGGATAATTCATCCCTTACCAATATGCAGAGGATTTGATGATCTCCGGACTAATGCCGGAATGACATGTCAAGCGGGGAAATTCGGTACTATAGTTCGAAAGGAAGACGGGAGAAAAAAAATAAATAACCATGTTATGAAAGATGTGCGGAAAAGCAGAAAAAGACCCATGCATTCGTTGCCCGATTGGCGACTGAAACATTTAGATTGGCTGAAATATTTAAATAGTTATTCAGCGAAAAATGCGGACGAAAATCCAGAGGCTATCCAGTTTTGAAGGACTCAATACTATAAATTTTAGATAGGCATTATTGTTTTCCTGGATGAGCAAAGTTTCATCGCCACATCACGGACATGACACCTGGGATATATCTATCGCAGCGCATTAAGATCATAGTTATTCTATAGAGTACTGAGTAATCAATCACCGAGTTTAAAATCAATATCAACATTGTATTGTGCATTCCTTGAAAATCCAAAACTAAAATGACACATATAAAAATAATTTTTTCCCGCTCAATCCAAGTTATATAATTAAAAATAAGAAATACGAAAGTATTATCATGAATTTGAGATTCCACTACTACCAAAAAGTATAGCCAACGAGCACAGGTTTTGTATTGCATTCAAAAATATTACACGTGTGCTCAAAAAATAGTAGCTACGGAATTGATGAAAAGATATGAATACGAGCATTACAAAAATAAAAAAGTTCGGCATTGGTAATGCATGACGCAAATACTGATATGAATGCCACTAACATTTGCACATGCCAAAGGTTACAAAAAAAGAAAAAAAGCAAAAAGTAGTCATAAAAATGAAGAATTTATTAGCTTTAGTCATCTTAAAAAGTTAAAAATTCATTCGATAGAAGAATAGCCCTCAAATGAAAGGCAATAGCTATGTGTGCACATTCCAAACCAAACATACGACAATTAGGGGTAGATTATGATGCAAATCCAATTACCAGCCGGGTAAAATCACGTGACATGTATTTGCGCGAGAGATTTTTATCGCACACCCAAAAGAGAGACCCGGCAGGAGGAAGTGAAAAGATGGATGATAAACTAAACCAAATTTTTTTAAAACGAAAATAAAAAGACGAAAACTAATTCAAACATTACTTTTTGTGCTTACAAAACTAATCCCATTCTTTCTATATTTGAAGATTGACCAATAAAAATGACGACTCTTTCGTTTTTTTTTTCGACCTCTTGTTTTAATGGGACTTATGGGCAGAACGGATTATCATCTTCCAATTGGCCGCATGATCGAGCGCCGCCATTGTTCGATGGCACGGCAGAAACGTTAAAAATTCAACCGGTTCGTCAAAAATTGTACGTTCAACCTTATCTAAAATCCACGAACCCAACGGAAAAAATTACGAAAGCCGATCCTGAAATATTTAAACGTGATGGAGTGGGGGGAGAGTTAAAAAAAATGATAAAAAAATTGCGTTATAGATTAGCGCCCGAAAATTTTTCAACCCCGTTCGATCGTTGGACACACCCACCCTTTTATTAATATTTTAACGACATTTTGATTTTTTCCCCCAAAACGGCAACAGGGAAAGTTAATTGGGGAATTTGAGGAATTCTGATTTGATTCGCGGCAGTGAAAAACCATCAAACGTGAAACGACGACAGCTGAAGCTAAAACTCGGTTACGAGACAAAGAAAGAGCGCTCCGCGCTACGCTTGCCACATAATCTGAATTGAGCCGCAGCGCCTAATCCGTAGGCTCTAATTTCCTAGCTTTCCGCGAATCACAACTGCATTAAAAGCCACCGCCTTCCGCATCACCTCTTGGAAAGCAGCGATGCTCATCCGGACGTGGAAACAATGACACAGATGACGTCTCCTTCGCTAACGGTAAGTTCCTCGAATGCTTTGGATAATACCGTCGAGGATAAGAATTTCTTTTCATCCCAAACGTCTTGATGAGGAAAAATTACGAAATAAATCCCAGTCAAACTGAAAACAGATATTTTAAAAGTTATAATGTTACATGAGTATTTTGACACCATTTAACCTACATTCTGCAGCCTGACTAAGAACCTCTTCATGCTCTCCTTAATGATAACTTCCTAAATTCTGGAATTCGAATTAATTGTTTACATATTTTGCTCAGTGTCTGCAAAAATACTAACGACCGTTAAAATAGAGGTTTGCCATTTTTTTAATAAAAAGGTAAAAAAGCTTATAATATTAGATAATGAAGTTGATAATACCTTCAAAGATATTTTCTCTCGGTATAATCAATATCTCCAAAGATTACCATAGCTGTGGGGAGACTTCATGGTACGTAGTAATTTTTACGTTCAATAGCTTACAAAAACACGGGTCTAATTCTTAAAGAAATGGACAAAAAAGCCATATTAAGACGCTATAAGAGGTATGAAACAACCAACTCGGCAGGACGTCACCACAAACCTACAGGACACCAAAACCACAGGATAGTACCGTAAGGTTTTCGACAGGCCAGTATTCTCGGATTTGACACGACTTCGACATGGCACATGCTTTAGAAATACGTACTAAGCTTAAGCAGTAAAATTTCAGAAAACGAGGAAAGTAAATCATCATCACTCGCTTGGTTTCTGAAGTCTGGTTAAAACAGGTAATGCTAGAATCCTCCCTCGACCAAGCAATGGAGGTATGAATATCATAAATTCAAAGCAAAGTCAGGAAAACCTTTTCCTTCAGGCATTTGTACTTAATCAAAAGACGATTTAAACCATGTTAGAAATTAATCAACTTTCTTAAACCGTATAATATAATCTAACCCATTGAAAAACTTAAGCATAAAAGTGATGATCACCCGACAGCGAATAAAATCTTACAAAACCACCCACCATTTCAACCACTCTCTCTGCACGCATTTCGGAGCCCATCAATCCATTCCATGGCGATCCGACGCAGCATTCGCAAACGCGGGAATTTTCATTTGCGCCAAGTCACAAAAATCAGTCCTTACGTGAATTTTTTAAAATTAGAGCGACAGGCCCCGAAATCAGCAGATGGTTCACTCAGGAAGGACGTGCACGCAAGCCAAATGAAGTCGAGGGACGAAATGAATCCCACTCGTACGGGGACAATACAGCGCGCTTGTAAAATTCAAACGAAATTGCCCGTGGATCATTGTTGCCCAACACCTTTCACCCCCCCACCCTTCCACTCCCCCCGCGAACCAAAACTTCGAAAAAGCTTAATGGAATATTTGAGCGATTCCTCCGGTTTGACATGCGACCCTACGGCTACGCTAAACATGTTCCTGCACGCTTGGTGGAAAAAAAATCGAAAGATAATCACGCCGCATTCCACCGTAAATGCGGATTAACACCATTTCATAAGCATTAGCAGAGGGGAACTTTTCAACCAATCAGGGCGACGGGACTCACTCGAAATCCAAACGATTATCCCCACTCGGAACCAAAGCATCCGTCGAAATTACCATGAGGACTGAATTAAAAGGGATACCACATTAAATGAATAAAGAGAAAAGGAATAAAAGATATAATGTCTGCGGATAAGAAAATCATAAACCGAATCTTAGGAAGTGGTTGGGAAGTGAGTAAGAGGTTCAATAAATGTGCATAAACCAAGGAGTTACACGATCAATATTTTTTAATGCATAATAAACCACACAATACTTACCTGTATACTTTATTACTGCATTGATTTTAGGCCCTAAAAATATAATTTCTAAATTGTGTAATTCATACTAAAAGCTGAAGATATTTCTTAAGCATTTCTCGACGTGACTGATACAAAACATAAGGAAAAAGTATATTTTTGATGAGTTAATGAATAGTCTTCCTTTTTGTGCCCCGAATCCTGTTTCCCGTGTGCTGTCACTGCATAAAGTATAATATCAACTATTCATTTATTTATTTAACAAAATGAGCAAATACATCATGTAAATGTCAACTATAGTTAGTAACGCCATGTACGCTGATGGAATATACATAAAGTCCTAATCGTAGACATAGTAAACCACGTTTCGAGTTACGTATAGGTAAATATCATAAAAACCTTTTTGACTGCTAACGTAAGTAACGTAAAACCCTGTAACGTAGGAAATAAATCATGCAACTGAAACACCACATTTTCACCATTGTAGGTAGATGCTTAAACTATACGCACAAGTAAAATGACGAAAATACGGACAAATACCTCAATGGCCGCATAACTTCTTAGCAAGCTCCACGCAAAACAAGCTAGATCGATAGAAACGGACCAACTAGAGATGAGAAAACATCTCCGAGGCGGAGGAGGAGGTATGGTAGGAGTCTATCTTCGAGGTTGATTATTTATAGACGGGAGGGAGAAGACATTTTCAAGAAAACTATCATCGAGACAAGTGGAGGGAAATGATGGGAGGGGAAAGGTGAAGGATGGGATGATACCGAGGGTACGGGAGGATGGTGATGCTGCTGCGGAAGATGGGTTGGGAGGAATAGCGGAGGGAGGGATGGAGGGAGGTTAGCGAAGTTTTGGGATTAAAGGCAGGTGGGCCCGAGGGGTCCTCGGCGATGGAGGGGGGGATCCAGGAGGTGGGGGGAGTCATCCCGTCTTCCCCTCCGCCCCCCTCCCACCCAACTCCTCCCTCCCCTCAGGAATTGAGTTTGAAAGCCAATCCCGCCCGCGTTATTGGGTTGACAATGGACCATTTATTGAAAGCACACAAACCAATTCCGCACGAAATGAATATTGAAATGGGGACGGGAAAAATCAAGCTAATATCATTACTCCAGGAGTGTAGGAATGGAAAAAAGAGAGAGGGAGAGAGAGAGGACAAAAAATTGGAGGAGGAAGAAGTAGATACAGCGGGGGTGGGGGGGGGGGGGGGTGAGCGAGGGGCGGAGAGGGTGCGTGGGGAACGAATCATTAAATTTCAAAAAGTATTTCCTCCCCTCCAACGGCTGCCAGAACACGTGCACGACTGTAAAAAAAAGCGAGCGACGCACGCAAAAAATATAACGGAAAGATCGCATGGAAAAAATTCGCGGGAGATTGATCCACTAATCAATGCAGTGATATATTCTCGTCCCTCCCTCCTTTCGAGGAATAGGTGGGCTGGGACTACGACGTCGAATAATGGGGCTTAATTGCCCGGGTGGACAAAAAAACCGTAAACAAATGGATTTTTCGGACTAATAGGAGGTGAGATGGGTCAGATGGCGCGAGCTGAGGACGGAGAAGCATGAGGAATTCGGGTAGCATAATATCAAATGTGTTCTCTCCCCTCGTTGAATATATTTTTCAATTATTTCTCCATGCGTAAAAATCCTTCAATTCTTCCGTTTAAGCCACGGAATATTTTTTTCCATGCTCCAGGAAAAGTTCTTAAGAAATTTGATTACTTACGGCATAATATGGAGGACTCAAAAAAAGTGACAAACAGATACTTCCTCGCACTAATCTGAGCATGCGGATAGTATTAAGGATCCGGAACGGAAAATTTTAATCCATTAACTTATTAAATACTAAGGATAAAAGCGCTATTTGTTAACAATTTCCATAGTAAGCGAACAGAGAGCATTATTAAGCTGATACTTGTATTAGGTTGGGAACCGATTCACATTTGGGGGCAAGGCGTAAGGCTAAGATTTTTTTTATAATATACAAATGTGAATAGAAATCTTTCAGCGCGATGCAGTCGACAATACTGTCGCACAACATATTTCCATACATAAAGGGAAAAGTGTTTCCGAACGGAATAGCTAGGGGATTCATTCATCATAAGGATAATAAGAGACCAAACTTATACTTCATTGAAAACAGAAGGGTACACCTTAATTTGTAAAATATGTTTTATCTTTCAGTTAAACTGTTTTGGTCTAATACACCCAGAGATACACCTATTGAGACGGTATGCAGTTATTACGTAGACGAAGAAAAAAATGCCGTTTCCTATACGACTATCAGTGTATTTTTTTCCAGTGATTCCACCCCGCGTCAAAATCCTATACTTTCCTCCATTCCAACCGCCTCCTTTTTATCCCCATACGTGGAAGGGAGTCGACACCCTCCCAGCCCTTGAGGGTGGCAGAATGGAAATGCAAGCGAAACACGCAAATCAAATTCCTAAGGCTGAGAGGAGAGGCCGGGAATATTTATCCTCGTTCTGGAACACCCCCCCTTCTCCGATCCCTACCCCACACCACCCGTACATTCCCACCCCACGTCAACCCCCCCCCCCACTTCCCCGCCCCCCCGCACCCCTCTCGCGCGGAACCCGCAATCGAAGCGTCTTCCACGCATATATGCAAAAACAATGCGACGCCAAATTGAAGGAATGGAACGGGGCGGAGGAAGGAATATGAAATATAATCATAATAATAACAGTCGTTCCTTCTCCTTCGGATGGCAATTTAAAACCACTTAATCTCCCCTCGGGGGCTCCGCGTATTTTCTTTATACATTCGCAAGAATCTCACCGGGAAGAATACTGCAAATTGACTCCGCGAGTGAAGACATTGTACGAGAGGGGGAGGGGGAGGGGAGCTCGAAAACTTTGAAGGATGAGTTATTAGAAGGACATAAAAAAACGTATCCTTTGAGTTTTCTGATTAGACCCACGAGCACACAAGATTATTATTTTATTAAGTCAATAGAGAACGGTTTAGGGTACTCATTTAAATCACTAGAGAAAATATTCTATCAACATTGCTATCACTGATATATCACCGTTTGATGGACGCATTGGTGTAGACTATGCATGGAAGAATATTGGATATTAGCTTGGCTTGAATATTTATATGGATAAGTTTCTCAAAAACCATGGCTCCATTATTTGCAAGCCGAAGTATTTCTAATGCAGCAAAACATAACATTTTTATATTGAAGGTCAGACAATACTAAATTGCAAATATCTATTTAACCATGGAAACAAAAAAATAGTGTATGAAAGAGGCAGTTTCATAGATTACAAGCCGCGAAAAGAGTTATGTCCAAAACATTATTATACAAAAGATTTTTGGATTATACAAAGGATCAAGTAATTATAATCTGCTGCTTCACGATTTCGGGGAATGGTCAACAACGATTTTCACCTTAAACGCGAGTCTTACATGTTTGCAAGACAATAGTGAATCAGGAATAGTAAACAACTAAAAGCAGTAGTTTATAATTAATTATGAAGTCAGGTTTACGGCCTTAAGATGTCCACATCCATCCCATGCCCGTAATGTATACGCCGGTAGAGCCATGATTAATGGATCGAATTTAATCAATAATAAAGGTCGCCAACAAAGTTTAGACTCGGCTTCTCCGAAAAGGATCGTTCAAATTCCCTTTGCTACCTAAAATTCCGTTGAATTAAATGTAGAACTATGGGATTTCCTCGCTGGCTTTGTTTTGGTTACTCCCATACGATAGGGAAACCATCAAAAGTGCTTAACTAACTGAGAAAATTCACAGGGCTTTCACGACAAAAACACAATTGCTCGAGATAAAAGGGAAAGAGAGCACTTTACAGGGAGTGGGTACAGAGAATAAATTGTATAAAAGGGTATGTTACGCAGGAAAGCTAACGAAGAAAAAGAGTCGAAAATAAAGGCAAGGTAAGAATGAAAAAGCGTGATTGGCAGAAAAAAAATATATCGACCGAGAGAATTTGGCACCCGAGAGTCAAACTTCCCATCCCCAGCCACCTTGTTACCTTCTATCCCCCCCCGCATCGACCAGTATTCCAATGCTTTCCGACGTAGACCAGGTAATCTTAGATTCAACCGCCGAACACTATTGTTCGAGTCCCAAAAATCCACAACTTCCCAACATATTTTTCAAAACCAGCTCCTATAACGTCCAACCCAATAGTCTAAACATTTTACTTAACTGAAGTCTTCCACCGGAAACCCTAACTACAGAATTAGAATAATGACGACTAAGGATTATTTTAAGAAAATATATTACACAATGAAATAATTCATAGCAATTCATACTATTTTGCCATCCTCAACACTTTTTACATTTTTATCAACAGCAAACATACCCTCAATACTTTTATTAAGTACAGACGATAATTATCATTTGCAACCACTTGTAATGTATCGTAACTTTAAACCTCCTTCTCACTCAATGATGCCAGAGTAAGGAAATTGTAACATCGTATAAGAGGAGGGAGGCATAACTCTTCCTAGGTATAGTGCTTAGGCCAGATAATTATTTTGAAATCTTCCCTAAAATCCCACACTTTTAAGTAAGGCCTAACAGAAATCAATCCCACCACATGGACTTGATACACAAAAAATGCATGGTTTACCACCATATTCCTCAAATTCCAACCCGCAAAGACAGATCCCAGAGAATACGGATATTTTCATGTAATGCATAACGCATGACAGGGTGCGATAAGGCGAATAATACCGAGGAAACGCGGTAACGAGAAAAGTGGGAGCGAGACAAGAAACAAAACACGGCGAGGCGCATCAATAAGGAGGATGATGTCAGAATTTCCTCCATCACGCCCCGCTCCAGCAATTTTTTTCTCACCGCGAATATACATTGCCTCCCCCGAACAGACGACCCAACTCCAAGAACACCAACGCCACCCCGCAAGAGGAAGCCCCCGTAATTAATCAGAGTAACACAACGACGGCGTATATTGTATTTGGAACAATTACGACCAGTCATACTGGCGGGGAGGATTAGGGGTGCAGAGAGAGAGAGACCCGCTATAGCAGGGGAAGATCCCCTCACTACCCGTCACGGGGATCGGTGACGGCGTGGGAGGGACAGGAGTCAGAAATGAAATATATATTCATCGCAGGATTAAGGCTGTGTGGCGTAATTATGGTGAATGACGCAGGCAAGAAGATGAAGGAGAGAGAGAGAGATTGGCGGTATCAAAGGACGGGGCGGGAGAGCAGACGGGAGGAGCGAATTTCGCGGCGGTGAGTGCGTTTCGGATCTCGATGAAAGAAATCCACCGTTTGGAGCGATTGAACGCGACGTGACGCACGAGCGGGGACTTTCGACTGCTGGGAAGGGTTGACGTGCTGGGAGGGAGGCTTATTTTTTTACCACAGAGAAGAAAGGAGTGTACGAGTGGCTGGAATAAGTTTTGAAAGAGAAGGAGACACGTAAAGAGTAAATCAAGGTAGGAAGGGAGACAAAGCGATGAGGAGGAACAAAACGGAGTGGTGAAGGAAAAGAACGGAAAGAAGCGGGATGGGATACAGATTACTTCACATTGGAATATCATATAGAAGTGAAGGATGAGTGCCGCGTGGGAAGACGGGACGGAATGGATACAAAAAAATGAGAGAGTTGAACGAATAAAAAAACGACTGTCGCGGTGTTTTCGAATCATTACTCTTGCCCCAACCCCTCTTCATCTTTTTCAAACCTCCCACCACCTTCTCTACTGTTCCTCTTCGCCTCTCTCATTCCCCGGGAAACACAAACAAAAATATTAACGCTCGCAAAAAGATGAGGATAAACTTGTCGCTGCGATCGTGGAGATTAAAAAAATGAAACATATAATGCGAAGCAGCTTCTTTGCAGTTTTTAACGTTTCCCTCCACCATACCGCCCACCTTTTTTCGTTGGGTGGGGAGCGTTCAATGACTGAGGCAACTGCGATGGATTCCGTCGGTGTAGTTCAACTTTTTCGCCGGTAATGTGAAAGAAAATGGGGAGTGGAATACACAGAGGGCTTGCTTAACTCTTTGAGCTGTCCGAGACTGGTTGGGATCAAACGGGAGAGACACCTTTGGAGTAAGTCCCATTGTGCCGTTTTTAAAATAACATAAAATGATTGTAAGGAAGGGTGCCTTTTGATCAAAGGGGATTTAGATAACAATTTGGCTGAGAGAGGTGCATAAACTCCTCAGAGAAAGGGGCAAGGGACGAATAAAGACGTGAATTCCGTAAGTACAGCAGGGGTATAGAGGAAAAAGTCAACCCCTGTGTAAGATTGAATGCAAACCGAGCCTTTGAAGTAATTCGTCCGTAAAAAAGTGCTTCACAAAGGTATAGAGGGATATATCAATACCGCCATGAGAATGTTCATACGATATTACATCTTCCACAGTTTTTACTTCGAGACACAAGGCAGAATTTTGGGTATGCGACAAAGTGGGAGGAAGAGAAAATGGTAAACCATGTTCGTACCATGTTTATTCGTACCATGAAAGGTAACTGATTTTCAACCGAACTGAGAAAGTGAATTCACTGAGGGATTAAGGACCGATAGGGGAGATAAGTAAAAATAATGCCACATATACCGTGACTTATTAATTATTACATAGCCAGCTAGTTCACTCACTAATACTAGTAATAACTGAATATAACGAATCCTATTCGAAACGAACACAAATCCTAATCCTACTAGAATACATCAAGGTGATAACCCATCCACAAAAAAGGCAGTCTTCCGCATGCAGTAAGACCTTTGCTACGGGGAAGGGGACATTTAAAACTCTAACACAAGCTCCGTACGAGTAACCTTAAAAACAAAATAAATAAAAATATTTCCGTCATTACATTTTCCACCCGACATTTTCCGCGATGAATAAAATCGCTCCGGGGTTAAAAAATCAATACTCCCATTAATCCAAGCCGGGGAGTGGGGAGGAATAAAAATATTACGGAACGGAAGTGCACGCTAAAACTTAATACGATACCAGAGGGAGGCCGTGAGGGAAGAATAGAATGCAGTGAAGGGAAGCAGGGAAGGAGGAGAGCGCGGAACAAGCAAGGGGCTTAATTTAAAGCAGAGAAGATCAGAAGACGAATGACAAAGAATTGGGAACTATGCACTCATCAGGAGTAGCACAAAATATACTCGCTCTGAAAGATTCCCATTGTGACTTTTGATAATAGTTATATTGCAATAAATTTAACTTTATTTCATTTTCCAACCAAAACTCAAGCGCTAGTAATGAAATATATTAAGTTATCTGGTCTATTCATTGCTTCTCAATAACCTGTGGGCGATTCTCATGGCGACTAATCTAATAAAATATATTTTAAGATAATTTTAATTTCATTTCCTTTTTCACTGAAAACAATACCGCTTGTAAACGTTCTCTTTGTTTGGCTTCTTCCTCACAACTTTATCACAAAAAATTACAAAAATATGGATACAATAATGTGTGAGGGGTAGCCTAAATTAGAGATTTACTTCCCAACACTGCAAGTGGAGGCTGCAAGCAATAGGCAAGCTGATCCAAGTCAGTTAACGGATTCGCAGACTAAAGAAGTCTATACGGTGTTATCAAATCGAAGAAGAAGTGTAGTTGAGCTTTACCCATTTTCCGCCCAATGTCACACAATCGAAATTTCATTACTCAGCGATAGTCATTCAAAACATTATTACCCAGAGACACCACAAAAATATCCATAGCATCAGTATCAGCGGATGAAAAAATCTTGAACTAAATAATTTTAGCCACCGTGCTTGAGCACTATGATAAGACTACATAAACTTTGGCTAGGTAGTTTTTTTGCTCTGGTATTACTGTGCGGCGAAGGGAAGGAGAGACGGATTCGGATTGGAGAGGTTGGCAACGCCGAAAATACCCCTCACCCCCATCTCACGACACCCCCCCCTTCCACCCATCCCTCCACATTGCGCTCTCGTTAATAATGCAGCTACTTGAGTGCATGCAAAGACGGGGTGGGGGGAGGGAGGAAGATGTAAGTAGAGGGGTCTGGAGGAAGGAGAGGAGGAGGAGGGGGAGAGGGCGAAAGAATAAGCATGGGGAGGTGGGGTGGGTAAAGGGGAGGTGGGAGGGGAGGGTATTCCGTGTAATGACGCGGCATGGGAGATGGGTGGTAGGCGGAGAGGGGGTAAAGCACATGATTGGAGAGGGAGAAGGCAGACAATGGGGGAGATGATATTTTGCGACGGTGATCCTCCTCCTCCTTCTTGGTCATGAACCGGAGAAAGTAATCGGGAAAACCTGTGCAGAGAACCGAAATCGACGCGGTTGGCACCGCGGAGATATGATTCATTTTTACGCGACGAAGTTTGGGCGCCCATGTTGCAGCGGCGAAAGTCACTCCGACGGGGCTCAAAATATCTCGGCATATATAGCGAAAGTGCACTCGATTAAATATAATGCTTGCTTATCAGGACGGAAGACTGCACCTCATGGATATCCCGAAGTGGTCTTTCCACCACTCCGGTTTTGATGCGATTTCGTCTTGATAATTTGCCTCATGGAAGGTGAATGCAACGAAGTTTGTACCGCGTAATTTAAAACGCTAAATCATCCACTAAGATATCAATTCATTCAAACAAAGGCTCCACAGAAAAATGGTACGAATCAACCACGCGAAATGCAAACTCTTGTTCGAAAATGCTGAGGGTAATTTACATGTTAAGTTGATACGTGAAACACTAACATAAACTCTGGAAGTCATAATGGTATTTCCTCAAATGACAGCCATACATTAAAACGAAAATTTAAGGAACAAATGAGCATGGGTCCTCAATTCAGAGTACATGTAAATAAGGGCACTCAAAGTGGGTGCGCCGTAATCAAAATTCGAGGCAAACATTGAAATCCGCAGCTGTTGTTATTTGTAATCTTCGTTTGTGTTTGTTGGTTGTCGACCAAATATTTATTTATGCCCTCCCTGAAACAATACCCTTCTCATTTGATGTTCATTGAATGAAGTGCCTGAGTTTAAGTCATATTATTCATTTACGCTAAACCAGTGTCTTCACAAGTATAAGTACTTTAAGTCCATGTTAAGAAACTAACAGCAACTTCATTCTAACAGCGGGAAATGTACAAAAATTAGCAAAGCAAATTTAAAAATAATAATATGTTATCATGAAATGCAGATAATATTTCCTTTTCTTTTTCGCGAGCATAAGATTCATTGAAATAAAATTTTCAATCAATAAAGACAACATTTTTACAAACGCTGCAATTGAATAAAACCCAACGGACGTAATAACTAAACTCGGATTTTGCCATTTCAATTTCGTTAGCATGCGCAAAAACTAAGAATCGCTGCGGTTCCATTTACTCTGAGGTTCTCAAGTGGATGCTCGAGTACTCGAGTATCTACTCATGTACTCCAACACCGATCCCAGTTTTCGCTCACCGTCTGGAAACGCGTATACCAGTGCTAGAGTAGCTACATTCGGCGCACTCCTAGTGCGTGGTACATCGCAGGATATATGATAGGGTGCGGATGCGGCCATAAGTCGCAAGGGTGGTGAGAGAGACCGTGGGGTGAGGAAGAGGGGCGGGGAGGAAAATAAACATGTTGAAAGAGTGGCGGGGATGGGAGGGGAAGGTCGGGTGGGTTAGAAGGTCGGGGGTAGGGCGAAAGAAAATGGATATATATTGGAGCGGGCCGAAATATAATGAAAATATATCGAGGGGCGTGGAAAGGTGGGGTCTGGAATGAGGAAAAAAGCATAAAAAAGGGGAGAAATGATATAAAAAAATGAGGAAATATGATATAAAAAATGAGGAAATAAATGTACATATATATATAAAAGTTATATTCGGCGTTATGAGAGTACCCTCGGAGGGGAACCTTCGGAGCAGGCTCGGAAGTTATTTTCTGACCTGAGGAAAAGCAACATACGCCGCGACCGAAGATTGGAAGCCACTTTTACTTGCGAGCAGGAGGCAGAACTCCATGGAGGGGACTTATCTCCTGGAGGGCAAATCATCTTGGCGACGCTCCAATATGGCTACATCTTACGCTAAGTCTGTCCTTCATCACAATCACGGAATTTGGCCCCCATATTTAAGCCAACCTGGTTGGAAGTTCCGTATCAATATCATTAAGCAAGGACGATGCCATCAAATTTATCTATATGCAATATTTGAGGATCCAAGCTGAAAGTAACAAAGCGAAGCCACCACTTCCAAAACACACCCGTTCTTGAAGGCAATAAGGACTTCAGCGGTCGTTACCCTACTCCAAAAAAAACTATACCATCTCTTTTTTCGAAGCTAAAATTAAATTAAAATTTGTACTTCATACTATCCAATTTTGGTGTGTTGCACCACCTGAACCTTTATATCAACGGTAAAATACTACATATTAAACTCTACCGTGTATTTGCTACAGTATATATAAAAATTCAGCATTCATTAAATTACTAGAAATAATACCAATGCAACTAATAGGACTAATACTACTAGTAACTACTACCACAAGTAAATTAATCACTGAAAACAGTTTTGAGCTGCAAAATTGATTATTTATACTTTTTCTATTACTTGAAAATTAGACAGAGTAAGTAAAAATGTAAAAGAAATTCTACATGCTCAGAATATTCTACGCCCTGGAATCACGCATCCAGAGCGCACACACCAAATAATTGCCTGTTGCTGGGATAAATCTGCCCATTACACCTGCTAACGAAAAAAAATAATAGGGCGGAATTATCTAGAGACATCTTATTTGAGCAAAACAAATAATCCGCATTTCAATGAGATGAAATAAGTGGATATCACAAATATTGGGCTTTCAATCAAAACTGAATTCATGATTGAATGAAAAGCTCCTTGAGAAAATTATATTTACTCTATAGATATGCAGGCTCCAATATCCAATTAATATTAATTTGAGTTTCCCAGAAACTGTATGAGATCCATTTGTTTACTCATATTGACTTTCGATAAGCAAATACAGCAAAAGTAGCACAATGAAATCACTTACGCCATCTTCAAATCAATGAATCTGTAGTTGCTGCGGGTATTCAGGAATATATATTTGTAAATAAATTATATTTAATTTAAATCAACCGGTAAAATTTTTCCTTCGTACCAGCAGAACTGCCCATATAATCAATTATGAAAAGAATCAATAATAGGAGTTTCCCACTCGTTGAAAGCAGAGAATTCTGAGCTATGAATTTCATGCTATACAATCCTATATAAATTCAATAAACTAAATTCCACATTAGCTCCTACATCGCATCTGAATGAATTATAACACCAAAGTTAGTAAATTAGAGAATCACATAATTCAATTCAATGGCAATTGGCAATTACCAAACAAAATTATATTTATGTAATTGGAATAGGCGACCGACAGCTCAAGTCGTTCAAGACATGAGGACCGGATATGATACGAAAGGTAGTTCGAAATCTGCGGTCAGTATAAGTGTAAGGGTGCCAGCGGGCCACGGCTTAGCGTCCCATCCGACGGACGAAGCGCTGTACTTGAGTATGCTATCCACTTAGCACATACGAATGTACCAGGATTCTTAAAAAATAAGCAACAACGCCAGGAATTAAACCCAGACAAATGATATGGAGAGCCACAGAAAATCCTCATTCCGTCTACCGAAGATTCAATTGAAACTTTGCTATGAACATGAGACACCTTTTCAAGTTGATGTAGCTACTGGTTTGAGGCTAAGGCTATTCAAGAAAAGATAAGAAGAATTATAGCTTCCACAATACACCCAAATCAATACAAATCATAAGTTTCCTGAGGCTTAACAGCGCAAAGGAAGGGAAGGAGAGTTGAAGGAACTTCTTACCTTCTCAACACTGCGGAAACTTTCCCCTTCCCATCGACGAACTCTAGAAGGGACATTCATTCGTAGGTACAACAAGAAAGTTTCCTCAATCCACGACTCCCAGTCGCAAAACTATTTTATCAATTTCTTCATCACCCCAATTGAAGGGAGTACAATATATATATTGATGACATACTGAAGTTTCCACTCATGGACATCGCAAGAGAGCTCAATCAGAGGTAATCCACAACCTCTACCGAGATCACACAAATACTACTTGACACACAAACTTCGCTGACGAAATACATCACCCATCTAGTTTCAATGTAAAAAATAGCTTGAAATTTTGCTAACGTCTTTATACCTCGTTAATTACCGCCGTTTTTTTCCTTCAAGGTTTACTTTATACCCTTTCCTTCCTAATGGATTTAGGCTACACCATTCCCCAGCTTACTAACAATTCCTTCACCTGATCATCTCATCAATATCCTCCTCTTTATTCTGCTTCACACCCAAAATGCAGATCCCACACGGTAGGGGCCACTGTTCAGTGCTCAATCAGGAGCTCACTTCTCAGTTTGCAAGTTCCTGCAATATTCAGTGTTACAATCCACAGTGTGCAATTGATCACTTTGATCTAAAAAGCTTTTCTGAACAGTAAACAAATAAAAGCATGTAATATGGCAACACAATTCAGGCCCAAGAACATTAAAGAGTCAAAAAGACGAGAAATGTCTGCACCAAGAGGCTTCTGGAGCATTGAATTGCTAACGAAGTTTAAATTCCAATCCGTAAATTTTCCAGAAGACTTTTTCACACGTCAATGAACGCGCTTGAACAGGATACAGTTTATTTATGCCCAAAATTTTCGGTTAAGCTGAAGAAATTTCAAGGAAGGCGCAGAAGTCCCCGTGTACGAGCCTCATTTGAAGGACAACTCGACCCGGTTCACGAACTGATTCGTGCATAATGACGCGAGCGCACTTCCATGACGTCCGAAAAAGATCAACTGCAAAAGGATTCGTTCCTTGAAGAATGAGACGCGACTCCGCCGCATTAGGACGAGTGGGCGGGGGGGGGGGGGTACAACCAACGAACGCTTCCCCAATCAAAGAACGGGAAGGGGCAGCGACGGACTTCAAAGAGCGCCACAACTTTCAGCACGGGAGGAGGAAGAAATAAAAGAAAAGCAGCGGACGCCACTGAAAGTTTCAGGCGGGCGACGTGCTCGACCAAAGGATCGCATAACAACAATCTTTCGCGGCGCGCGCTCCATTATTCAGCGGCGCACTCTATTAGGCTTGCACACAGAGAGGCCCGGAGAGCTACTATGTACCATCTCTTGTCCAACGCATCCCTCTCACGACCAACCTAACCAAGCATGTACCCGCCTCCTCTCTCTTGGACACCACTTGCCAGCATATATATTCTATGAGAGAGGAGAACGGGCTAATCAATACCTACTACGGCCAGTGGCGTCGGGGGCAAGTAGCAGTAGGTATGGGGGGGATTCGCGGGGGGCAGGGTGGGCCAAGGAGGGGGGCAGACGCGGGGGCGGGGGTTGGCGGCGGTAGATCGACAAAACCACCGCGGCCCCATGCCTCCGTAGTGGACCCCTCCCCCCAAAAAAAATTGCGAGCGATAAAAAAAAGCAAGGGCAAGGTTTTCTTGCGAGGCGGGCCAGGAACACGCCGCGATGCGAGCGTACGAGAATATACACGTCGAGGGCGCACAAGAAACCGAAAACTTCTGGTGGGAATGTAAATAATGTGTAAGCCGTAGGAGAGCAGACTTGCGGTGGTAAGAAACGAGACGAGGAGGGCATCTACCACTGATCCTTCACATCCCAACGCATCGCGAACACAAGAAACCTCACGTACGTTAAACTTAAACACACTGCGCGGATGCAGGAGGAAAAATAGAGAGTTTTCCCATTATGGAACAAAAAAATTCAAACGGCTGTTATTGCCATAGGCTTCAGAAGCAGGGAAATACGCGCTTTTATCCAGGATTCATGATGATGAACATTGAGAAGGAAAGAGAGCTCGTGAAAAAGTTTTATTTTTCTCGACTGACATGCCATAATTTTACAGACGGGGACATTTATACCATGCTAAAATTCGATCAATTTTAAAATTGTAAAAAATTTTTCTTCGACGTGAAAATAAGTTTTACCCCATCACGCGCAATCAAGTACGTTAAACTGTTAATTGCAGCCTAAGAGTCGAGAATAAAAAATAAGAAAACTATCTTAAGAACTATTTTCAATAACGATGCGCGTTTAAGATGCTTTAATCTACGGTCATATTGATAATTTTAGCCGGAAAGATACAAGACGAAAAGTATTACAACAATTTGGATACGGAATTTTCATTTTTGTATCAATACGACATAGTAACAACTACGAAGACACCTGATTGAGAGGAAATTCATGTGAATTGGCAATAATTTTGTTTTTACAGCTGGAAAGTTACAAAAATTTAACAAATTATCATAAGATCACATGATTATTCCGAACTCAAAGGATAAAAAGAACACTCTGTAGTAAGAAACTAATATATGGTAGGAACACGACGGATTCCGATAATTTTTTCTCCTGCCAGACTCGTGATCGATTGGGTCTACCCGGAGGATCGAGTCAATGATTCATCCGCATGATTGAATCCTGATGCTAAACGCATTTCGGGCCGCAATTATTCAAGCGAGACCCGACGGCTTTCTCTCGTCCGCCAACACGGAGAGCCGGCCTCTTGACAGCCATCCTCTGAAACAATACCATATTCAGGATACACCACCGCAGAGGGGCATTAGGTTATAGCCCCGTAATGGACCTTAATGGTCCGTTAAAGAGATGATTATGAGGCGAAGATTATGCCAGACCCTATCCGTGGGCTGATGGAAGGAAGAACCACTCGACGATGGAGGAAGAGGACGAGTTTTTCCTCAAGATCACGGGAAACAAAAGCCCGCGGGTTAAACGAGGCGAGGCGGCGAACTCGTGGGGATCAGCTCAACCAACCCCGCTCTCTGCGGTAAGGACGGAAAGGGGAGCGGGGGTAGTAGCATCTATCGTGTTTGCTGACAAAGAATGAAGCGGTGCGTCACGAATTACGCTAGGATTAATCAGCCGCAACATATCTCATGGGACTCCACAAAAAAAATCGATGAAGCGAACATTTTTTCCCCCAGAATCAAACCAACGATGAAATTTTTAAAATGAACCGAACGAAATGAGTTTTTTCACGTTAAAAAAAATAGAATTTCAAAAAGGGCCACGCGAAACATAATAATCATAAAATGAAACAGCTTTTCTGACAGAAAATCGAAAACTTCGACCTCAATAAAGGGACGTATGCACGAATAAAATATAGAAATGAAACATTAACTTCAGGAAACGACCGCAGGCATGACGAAGGTGGCACGGGGTAGATAAAATCAGTGAGTCGGGAGTTCGCTTCGTTATAAAAGTATGATATCATGAGAAAGGATGCAGGGCCACGGATTCCACTCCACCAATGAATATAAACGAAGGCAAAATGTCTGGAGAGAGTGCACCGGAGCACAAATCATGCATAACAGAGAATTTAGTTCGGCACGGCGGGCAGTTTGAGGGGAAGTTTCTGTATGGGAATGGCGCATAAACTTAAATGACCAAGCGGTAGTTCCCCAGAGGTCCATTTCAGGAAATGGTGATCAGGGAGGAGCTTAATGGCTTCACTCCACCGCCCTAGGCAATAAATCGAGTAAGATAATCTGCATTATGTTTAATAAATAATATAGTGCACGCCGGGATAAGAGGCACCGATCGAAATTCTACCCTTCACTATGAGAGAGAGGGTTTTGAAAGGCGAGCGCGAATGGTCACGTCCAAGGTAAGAGGCCAGTACGTACCTAGATTCGGATGTCTGTCCATAAATTAGGCGAGAGAAGGTATGGCCCGAAAAGTCATACCACAAGGGCATTCTACTCGACCAAGACCTCAAATCGGAATTGCTGGGTCCGCACTAGCATGCGAGATGCAGCCAGAAACCGATACGCTTATTTCGCCATTTACGAAAATGGTTAGATAACAGAGCGGCAAAAACAGGTTACTTTTAAACCTCTTGGACAAAAAGGTCAGTGGAATTGAAAAGATTTTATTTAAGCACATTTAATTAAAGAGTTCAATAATTATAATCTGATAATGATACGGTTATAATATTCATAATTCTGATTCTAGCCATTACGTCGGCGTGATACGGATCAAGAACGAAAACGAAATGAGAAATATGAACACCATTAACATATGGATAAGTCCATTTTACGATTCAGTCTTCGGTTTGGCAAGATAACGAATACATATCCAGCATAATATCAACAAACCCAGAATCTAGATTTAACAAACTATTATCAATCTTCTCTTCCATGCAATAAGCATATGCACTATTCTCTTCCATACATTTTTTTCCTATTCTATCGTGTTCTTCATAAATAAAAATTCCACGGTCAGATAAATACATGATAACCTGTTTAATTTAACTAATACATGAAAATTATTATTTCTCTCTCTCTACGCGATTGTAAATGAAAAATAGTTTGAATAAAAGAGATTACGATTAGAAAGAGTATTGGTATGAGGAGGACTATGGGAGACGCAAATGATCGTCTACATCAAAACAAAACTGCATTCCAAGAGAGTTAAAAAAACCTCGGTTCCTAGACTGATACTTCTTCATTGAAATTGAAGTCTTCGCAATGAGCGGACAGCGAGATATTCACTGGATACAGCAAGAAGCACTACTCCGAGACTTGACCAATGGAGTACTCGCAAAGAGGAACGAAGGGAATGAAACCTTCTGACAGGATACGTGTCGGTCATCATAGTGCGATGTCTAGAAGCTTCGCTGGCGGCGAGGAGGTCGGCAGGACGAACAGTGGGATAGTTGAGTTCGGGCGGCGTCAGAAGTTGATGTCTAGAAGCAGGAGGGATATGATAAACGCCGCATCATAAAGCATTTTGAAGGCAGGGCCCGGATGGGAGGGAGTTAGGGGAGGGGGAGATGGATGAGGAGTCATGCGGGCAAATGGGGATCAGGATAAAACCCTGGAGAACAAGAAAGAGGGGGAAGGAGGTGGGGGGCGGAAGGAATAAGGGTACAGCGAAGGATTTGAGACGGGTGTAGCTAAGGGTGTGGTCCATGAGAAGTAAGGGCATAGAATCCCGAAGGAAAGAATAGCAGTAAAAGTAGAGCCAACTACCAAGCAAAGCAGAAGGGCTTGTCGGCAATAATGTCCAAAATAACACCAATACATAGTACTGACCTTTGCTGTTGACCAAAAAATGAAGTAAATACATGCTGTAGGATAATGCCGTACATCGTTAATGAGTGCAAATGAAACAAAATAAACAAATAATATAAGATACGTTGGCGACTGAATGTGATTTTTTTTCAAAATAAAAACGAAACACTAAATCCAGGTATTAAAAATCTTTAAAAATGGTATAGGCATTGGCAAAAAATGAAAACAGAATGATAACTGAACATAATTCAAAACATTAAAGGCCGAATTATTATCATTTCCCATTCATAGTTTGAAGGATTGAAAACAGAGGATTTTTTACACCACCACGATAATGTGATTATGAATTTATACTGATTTGAGGACATCTAATTCATATTCTTCATCAATAGGTCCTATAATTTGAGAACAACAAATATCGCCACATTTTCGGCCAAAAAATGTCCTCATGAGATTATTACAAACGAAATTAGAGAGGAAATGTAAAACAAAACTAATTCATTGAAGAAATATGAATTACATAATCAAAATGGAGAGGGTTGACATGTTCGAAGCATCCAGCAATACCCTGCAAAATTCCATTGCACTACGGTTTTTTACATAAATGAACCTGTGGAAACAAACACGACCCCAACACTACAATTTAACACTCTACCTGAATCTAATTAACGAGCCTTGGGAATCTGACGGAGACAAGGGAGAGAAGCGATCATGTTCGAGGAGTGGAGGCCAAGTCTTCCTTAGTACGTAACAGGCTGCAGGAATTGGATGCCTTCCAAGTGGAGAAGAGTCTGTGGAGGATTCCGTGGACGCGATGGTGTGAGGATAAGGTCAACACCTCGGACGGACACGAGGGAGAGTTAGCGCGAGACGGATACCACAGTGGTGGACCCAAACCGTAATAACAGAGAAGGGTAGCATAAGGTAGAGAACAGTAGATGAGAAGTTAAGAAAATTTGTTCAATTAATACATATTCATGAGTCAAATTCACGGATAAGATTCAAATTTACAACTTTACTCAGATTTAAATGTTGAGATTGAGAATGTAGGCAAAAAACCTAATAAAGCAGAAGAAGATGTTCAGAGAAATTAATTTCAATGAAAAACGGTAGACAAAGAACGTATACCAAAAAAACTCCTCTCAACTAGTTCCTCATTTTCTTGGTCTGGGACGTGAATCCATTCCTACGATACGATTCGAAATTATATTCAATGTTTTGCAATGCAATAAACTGTTATGTATTTCCCACAGAAACCAGGAGTTAATGTCATATCCTACGGTAAAAGAAACGTCCAGAAACCTATAAAAAGCGACACTGTAAAGGTATAGAATATATTTTATGCCTTTTTATTTATTTCAATGGTAAATGCATGGCAAAATTTTGCGGCATACAGCGCCATTATGTAAATTAATGAATAAAAAGTATCACGGAAGTACAATTTTACTGCTTTGCTCATGCCTGCCTATCATCCTAACCACCTACGTAATATCAATCTGCCTCTCACTACCAAAATAGCGTAAAATTCCATCCACTTGAAGAATCTGCCGCCGCATATTCCCGGAGCGATTCCTCCGTTCCTCCATACTGTGGTCGGTGACATGACACCCTTCCCACACTCCCATGCGGCCACTAGCAAGGCGATACACAGGCGCAAAAGTCGTGGGCCTAACTTCATTAGGAGGGCGGGCGAGCATACGTCAGGAGGCCGGGGCGAGCGTCGGGCGATGACCAGGAAGAAGTTGTGGGAGGGAATAAAACCCTGATCCCTGTCCAAAAGCCCTCTCCAGAGCCCTCCACGAGGGGTGGAATTTCCCCGGGCAACTTTTGAGGCCTTTTGGACAGCGGCATGTTCCACGCTTTAAAAGGGTTATGGCCACCGAGCCAGCAGACACCCCTGTCCCTCCCCCCCCCCCCCATCTTGTTCACCGTAAGAAGAAACTCCAACGCAGGGGTGGGTCGGAGGAGAGCGAGGCTTTTATATAACCCCTTTCCGCTCGTCTTTTTTGGACACGCCAAATACCACGTGACCTCAGATCGTGAAGATGATTGATAGAGGTCTGATTCCTCCCCAGGAGTAAGTTTTTCCAAATTCCCCAGCATAGTTCCCTTCATCTCCATTCCCCGTGCAATAATACAGAATACATATAACCTTGCAGCATGGCTTTCCATCGATTTTGGGGTCTTCTACGCCCTAGAAATGGACGGCGGACATATAGATATATATCTCATAAAGGCAGCATCTAATGCTAGCATTTTAAAAATCGCAAAAATAGTAAATACTATACATTTTTTATGCCTTAAGCTACTGATTGTAACTATGAGTTTGAATAATATTGAGCAAATCTGTCGGAATTTGATGAGAATGAAAAATAAAGATTCCCGGAACTAATACTAACTCGAAGTAAAAAGAAGAGTAGCATTACTTGCGCACTGAAAGGGCCCGATGGATGAAATCGAGATAAGATAAAGGTCTTGTTAATAATTCAGGCACACATAGCTTCTGATAAAATTTTGTAAGGCAATGGCATCGTATAGTATGATTGGAAAAACTTTCCTCAAACAACCTGGAGCATTTAATGTCAACATGTAATACAATAATTATAACAGAAGGCTTATAGCATATAGGCTTTTGCAACATTTCCCTAAGCAAAGGTATCATGATTAAAAATAATTTTAAGCAAATAGGAAATATAATCACAGGCTTCTAATATAACTGAATAGAGAGTGAGAATTTTAGAAGCAATATTTTTGAACCAAACAATCTAATCTTGGCAAGACATGAAAGAATATCAGCTGCAACATAGAAAAATATAATAAATAGAAAAAATAATTCATATCCTAAATGCTATTCAATTACAGTAGGAAAACGACAATAGGTGCTATAAAATACGGTTAATTATGTTCAATGAAACGTTTGCTAGATCAAAATCAGGACTTTCCACACACACGCCAGAGCCAAAAGTTTTTAAATGTTGAAAGATAACAGATATAATATGGTACGAAAAAGAGAAATTATTACAGAGAGCAAATAACATTATTAGCGTATAAATGACGCTAATAACGTCCAACGAAGCTCTCGCTCGACCAAAATTAAGACTCGGCCCCATGCAAGGCGGAGGGAATGAGAGCGTGAGAGAGAGAGAGAGAGAGAGAGAGAGAGAGAGAGAGAGAGAGAGAGAGAGAGAGAGAGAGAGAGAGAGAGAGAGAGAGAGAGAGTGAGAAATATTTCCCTTTCAGCCATCTCTTCTGATCTTGCTCGTCGTGCGCCTTCATTTCCCAAGACTGTCGGACCGGCTCGCCGCACGCATGTATGCCCCATCGATCCTAATTACACGGGCTCAGCTGGGCGTCCGCTAAGAGGCGGGACGGGGATCGATTTGTTAATTTCGTTCGAGGGGCGAAGGAGGAGGCTGTGGGGGAGGGTTGAATGTGGAAGGCGAAGGAAGGCGCGGGAATGGAGAAGGGGGAGCAAGGGCGATGCTGCATCTCCGAGAGACGAGGACTCATGCCGCGACGAAGACGAAGAGTCGGTTCGCACTTTTCAGACCTCAAAAAGGAACAAAATCGGTGGAAAAAACTTCACATGCTGGGAACGGTTTCGAAAGATCGCATCTGAACTAATGATTATAACATTTACGTAATTCGCCAATAAGATTTCGAAAAATATTCACGTTAATTTTAGTCACGCGTGAGGCTTTTATCATTGTTGACTTCATAATAACAAAAGGTGGTAAAAAATATAAAAAAATAGTAGTAGGAATCAAAAGACGGGCCAGAATACTCATCACTTAATATCATTATGAAATGATTTATTAGGAAAAAACCGCAAGTATAAACCCATTACAGTTAATGCCCAAGCAGAAAACCCATGCATATGATTTATGACGAAAATAACACTATTCTGTGAAGCCATGTGCTACCTCTACCATTTCATGGAAATACCATTCGATGCAATACACGTGACATTGCTTCATGATTCGCAGCTGGATGACTCTAATACGAGCAAATAGTGGTCGAAACGAGTGAAAAGCATATTCAGAAGATTATAATGACCGCGGAAATCGCGAGAATTTGACTCGGAGTCGCACACGAGCTGAAAAGCATACTTCTTTCCCGCAGCGGGGACGCGCACGACAAACGGGGCAGATTCGAATGGGGAAAAAGGCGTCAGAAGAAATAGTGAGGAAAGAGAAACACACGCCTCAAAAGAGTCCCCATGATGCGTGATTTAGCGCGGCACGAGGACGACAGCACGATCGCCATCGGAAGACGAGCGCACGACCGCGTGAATTTTCGCGGCAGGGGCGCTCGCAGGGAACAAAAACGCAGCGAAAAGCGGAAAAACTGGAGAGAAGTAATCACATGATTGCGTCGCGCGTAAACTCGTGCAAAAGTTTTGAAGTATGACGGCATTTATTTGACGCGAGAGAGGGCAGCTGGTGAAGCCGGAGAAATGTAAAAAAAAAAGCATGCCGAACTCGCTTTACTCGACGTGCGATGAGCCGCAGGGATGCTTGGGAAGAAGGCACCCTGCTGACAGGCTAAGTGAGAGACACCTACACTGGCAAGTCACGAGTTTACACGCATAACTGATGGATACGACGCGAATATGCCAGAAACGAGATCAACCATCGCCCTGGGAAGGATTTACTTTTCCAAACCAAGCCAATTAGCTCCCAAAAAAGAGACATGAAGTCGTCATGCAAGAGCTCCCCACGGGGTATCTGTTCCCAATAAATCGAGTTAGCCATAATAATCAATCGAAAAAAAAGGATACGGACCGGAATGTTTATTAGGGGCCTCTTTCGAGAAGCTCTGTAGAACGAAAAGCGCCGATTGCCACGGTAAGGCCACGACTTTCCGTAGCAACTGGCTGTTATTGTACGGAAAGAGTTGTAAAAAAATCCGTAACAGACATCCAGATAACGTTAGCGTTGTTTACTCATGCCACCCTAGTGAATACGCTAATAATTCAAAATTAACTTTTGTCATATTAAACCTCCATCAATGATACATTTATAGGAGGAAAATTATCTAATGTTTCTCTTATCCACCTCTTTTCAATAAAATTATACATAATTAAGTTCATCATCTTGTTGATAAAAAAAATAATACGAAATATATTGGGCGCCATCTCACAGTTTTGCTCAGGAGGAAAGAAACCAGCTTCAGAGCCTAGACTTCAGCCTAATTAGATTTAGAAGAATTTCTAACAATTTCATGCTGCCTCCCAAGTGTTCACACCTACTACCACTTTTGGAGCTATCTCAATAATTCAAGCAAGAAATATAAACTAAAATTAGGTTAAAGCAAAGTACGAGTGTGCGCAGAACTTCATTAAGGAAGGTGAAAAATATTTTCTCTACCTCTTAATTTCCCAGGCAACCTTCAACGACTAATTGACCTCCTCCATATAGCAATTTGTTTTAAATTGGAGGCTACTTGTCGTGACCAGCATATTTAAACATGTACGAGTCCAATCTGAAGCCCAACGCTTCTCTCGTCGTATTCCTCCGACTGGACAACATCTCCGATCTCACCCTTCAAGAAGCGAGAGCACCCATCTGCGACGAACGCCACCCTTCCAAAAACCATCCGGGAAACCCTCGAACAACCCTCTCCTTATCAACCCGTGCTACCAAACTACTACTTTGCCACACCTCCCTCCGCCTAGCAGCAAAACCTCAACGAACCCTACGCCAGGCCCTGGAACCCCACCCCGAGAGCACACATCCCTAGGCCCACACACCCAGGGCCCTCTCTCTCTCTCCAACCCTTCTACGATTCCCTCCCCAAAGTCGACTCCTACAGCACACTCCTTCCCTATCAAAACGAACGCACCCCTCTCCCATCTACCCTTCTCGAGATCACAAGAAACCCACCCCCGAAAACCAGCCCCAGTGCTCTTACCTTCCCTCCTCCCAACCCTTTCTCCGCCCCTCCATATCTTCCCTTCCTCACCTCCCCGCACTCCGCCTCCCCAACGACTTTGAACCTCTTGTTTATTTAATCGATCCGCCAAGCAACCCATTTAACTCCATCTTCCCTCGCGGAAGGAGCAGGGGCGAAAGGGGTTGGCGAGAGAGGTGGACGCAGGGGGCGGAGAGAGAGGCGTCGGAGGCGGCGGAAGGGGGCGGAGGAAGGTGTGCGGAGGAAGAAGGGTGGGTTTGGTGGGGGAGGAGTTGAAGGAAGGTGGGTGAAAGAGCGAAAGGGAGACGGATGGAAAAGGACTTCGATGCCGAATGTGCGACGACGGAGGAAAAAGAGTAGCCCAAGACAGAGTCCATTGGGCAACTCAACTAGACCGATACTACAGATTCAACTGAACCGACTCAACTTCGATGGAAAGGTCGGATGTAAAAGGCCCGCGTTTCCTGATTACTCTCATAGAGTGAGTAGCAACGCCTTCTATGATTCCCTCCCCGAACCGAATCGTGCAGCACTTCCTCCTCCCAGCACGCGTGATGATTCCAAGGGATCTTTTGAATTACACGGTTCACTGCTAATAGTAAAATATGAAGGAAGCTGCTGTGATATATTAGCTACAATACACCCTCAAATTCCACGTTATTTCTTTATCTAGAGATTAAAAATTCACGGTGTTTTAATATATTATATATAATCTTTACCAGATCTATTCCAGACAGGAGAACGGCATGCAGAGCGACTTCAGTCAATCAAATAGAAGTTCCAACCGGTAGAGTGAATTATTTTTAAAAGCTTTACACGTTAAAAAAGCATCTATCCATTGCATTCCAATATGTATAACGTTTTTCATAAATTAATGCTCACAATCAATTAGGGTTTTCATGCGTTGCGCAAAGCCGTATTTGTACTCCTTTTGTAAGCAGTAGAGAATGCGCAGGTGCAGGAAATGAGGGTGGAGTAGAAAATAGTTAGCGCGCAGAAGGACAACAAAAGGTGAGCAAGGGCCGATATAGGGGCAATAGCTCTGAATTCTGGAGAAGCAAGCAAGGAAAGACCGTGGGAGGGGGAGAGAGAAGGAAATTCGGTGTAGGGAGAATTAACGAAGGGCGAGGAGGACAGAATTTCGGGGAAACATCCGCAACACTCGAGAGCCGCACGCAAAGATGCTTCCCCCGCACGATTTCGTTCCCATCCGAACGTACACATTGTGAAGAGGGAAGAGGGTTTGGAGAGGCACGGAAGCGTCGAAGGCGGAGACGGCGGCAGATCTGGCAAGGCGGGAGAGAGAGAGAGGCGTTGGGTCGCCCGACGCGGTGCTGTCCTGGTGGAGGTGAGAGAGTGACGACTCGGGTACGAGAAGCGTAAAGCGGAGCACGGCACCCCGAGAAAGTTGGCAATATCAAGCGAATCGGGCGTGATGTAGTGGAAGCTCGACAAATTGAAATGAAATGTAGTTTTACTTTTCCACAATAATGTAATTCATACGACGCGTTTTAGCTCACATAGCCATTATCTAACGCAAGATCAGGGAGTTCATGTACCAGATGATGGCTTTAAGAGCCTTAATTCATCTTGCGCATTAAATAAGTGTGGAAAAGGGCAATTGCGTATCGTTTCAAAAGTTGGCAATGCTTAAAGAACGAGACATATGGGGTGGAATTGATACAACAGAATCAAAAATAATTCCATCCTAAATGCCATTATAATGCCGTAACTATTTCCACCTCAATTCCTTCAAGAGACATGCTCGACGGTGAAGTCAAGCAGGCATTTCCAAATACATAGCCAAAATTACTGTACCTGATTAAATTTCTTTCTCAATTAGGAAGCCCCAGTTTTCCCAGCTTGGGTATGTTCATTTATTGCACCGTAGCAGCTGAACGGATGCAATATTCCATAATCGCTTACACTTGTATTAATTGCAATGTTACCTAGAAAGCCATTTGCTATTTTCTCCAGTGAATTTCCGAGCATAGGGAAATATACTTATAGACGCATATTTTTTTGCAACGATAAAACGATTAAAAAAATTATAATACTATAAGATAACAATTAGGACCCTTGCACAGCATAGCTACATGTAACATGATATTTTCTTCTTATGCGATAACTGCGGCCGAGTTAAAAAAAATGCACGAAAAATTACTTTTACATCTAATAAAAACTTTGTGTTCTCATTCATAACATATTCGACGAGATGCATTTAAAAATAAGAGCAAATTTCATGAAAACCTCAAAATACTATTAATATCCATACGTGGAACAATGCATTTATTGCCTCAATATAGTTTTCATTCTAGAAACTATATTCGCTAGTGAGAAAGATTTCCTTGTGGACCCGCCCCAGATATTTCATCCGTTTCTGTAAACACTATGGCGCACCACGTATAGGGAGTAAATACTGCGAAGCAAATCGATTGCATCCCCGAACCTAGCACGTGGCGAGGGACAAGGAAATCTAAGGGAAGACGTGGGGAGTGGGAGGACGGACGGATACTCAGCGGAGCGAAGCCGGAAGGGTGGCGGAGGGACGGAGAGCGGGCAAGAAGCCGGAGAGGGAAACGACGACGGACAGCGGAGGGCGGAAGAGCAAACACGGCCAAGGAGGAGAAGGAGTGAGGGGAGAGTCATTTACATCCCAAATTTACATGGCGTTCGACGGAACCGCCGCTTGGTCGCCATGGTAACGGCAGCGGGCTACCGCCGAGAAGGACCAGAGAGAGACGGGCAAGAAAAATCCCCCCAACTTATCACCGCACAGCATCCACGCACCCCGCTCTAAGGAACCGAGCATCTCTCACTCAACAGTCAAGACCTCAACTCAGTCCTACGGACGAAAATCCTCGGCCGCTGGAGCAAGGGAAGCAAAAGAAAAAAGAAAAAAAAACTGCCCATCTTCCACGTGCCTATCCGCCTAAGGGTCTGCTGCTTCGTGCGGTTAAATCATTCTTTTTTTCTCGCGTTTCCAGGTTAGCACCAATCCATAAGCGTCTCCTGTAATGCACGCTGCCTTCACCTCTCAATCAGTTTTCTACCACCAGTATAATCAAATTCTCAGGTTGGTCTAGCCCCCCACCTTGGACATCCAATTTCCACTAGATAGAATGGTAATTTTTGTTCGGACCCTCAATACTTCAGGGAGTTTACCTCATACTTAGCTCCCCCTTATCACTATCCTGGATCCGCTACTGGTCTCCGATTGTTTCCCCTGAGGGCGAATTTATTACCGCACTTTCCACGTAGGTCACCTCTTTAAGTGAATGGGAGAGCCGAATATTTTTACCGAGTACTCAAGGGATGCTTCATAAGCATTGCGGCCCGGACACACAAGATTGCAACCAATTTTAAGTCATTCGACCCAAGCTGCAAATTTAATTTACATTTTCTTCTGTATGATCGAGTCGCAAATAAAAATAAGCTATATCTTTTTGGTTCCCCGTGGATAAAAAAGTCTGCCCAAGACATTTAAATAAAAATATCTTTGAATTCCCAGCATCATTAACGTTGCCATTTCCAGTCCAAACATGATCTGAGAACCCAGAAAATTTTCACATAATTTTGATTCATATAATACACAAAAATTAAATAGAAGAAAAAGGAGATATACAACCAAACCAGGCACTGAATCGAAACTGATTTCCCAGATTTTGTATTTTCTACCGCAAAACTCTATTTTTAACTTACAGAGCGGCTACGTCTGTGTATATCAGAACTATCTATTTCACAAACCAAAATGCACATTTTCTCGCTATCATACATCATTTACGCACAATTATATGTATTAAAACAAAAATAATAAAAAAAGCATTAATACAAGTATCACATGTTAACGAGCTTCTGTGAACGTACCGCAGCTGGGGAAATGCCACTTTGCTCGGACGTCCTCGCTTAATATCTCCAATAAATCCAAATACGCCAGCTCGCCTACGGAGGGCCAACCGTCACAAACTGTAATACTCAGCGTCGCTTCAAAGCCTAATTTGGATTAGGGAATATTCCGCAGGCAACTTAGTCAATCAACGGCGACGTTTGATGCTCGTTTTTCGCCCAGAGATCGGACCTTGCGACGGCAGGGACGCTCATTTCGATTGCAATGCAGTCCGCACAGTCGACGACCCCGGGGCCATTGATACCTAACCCACCGCACGCCGTCTATTTGTTTAAGAGATAATCGTGGGAGAACCGCCATGGCGTGACTGCGTGCTCTCCGCCCGACTACGTGGGAACGTCTTGTACTTCGACAACACTGTGCGCGGGCGGGTCGGCTCGAAGAGTTACGGCGGTTGTAGAAGAAGATCCCCATTGAGGGGGCAAAAAACAGGCGCGAAAGATTCTGCGCGTAAATTATTCGATCTCCACTTACCAGTCAGTTTCTCGCTCTGTATCTTTCGCCCCTCCAAAACAATTTCTAAACCGAGCTGTGGCTACAGCCGGTCAAACGATCTAGTCACGACGCTGGGACTCCCGCCAGGCCACTTACGATGCCTCCACATTTTGCGCGTGCAGCAGATATTTTGAAGGAATATTGAGGCAAGGGCGCGTCAAACTACCGCGTAACTACCACATACAGTAGAGTATAAGTAATGAAATAAAGTAAGAAGTAGTATTTGAGTAATTAAACTAAAAATATTTGTAAAAACTAAAAAAAATGGAAGATAGATTCCATCTATTTTTGCGATTGAAAATATTTATTCCAGACCTCGAACAAAAAATTAATTTCGAATTCATGCTCATTCGTGTGATAAGCAACTATTTTTCTAGGTTTCTAAGATAAAAATGATGCGAAATAATGCTTAGATAAAACAGGAGGGATCTAAATCAAAATTACTATAGGAATCATTTCGAGATTATCAATTCAGTTTAATTATAAGCAGAATTAAACATTTATGACCCACACGAGGAAGCAAATATTTTTTCCCGGAATAAAATGTGTGAACAATAAAAATTTCACGACTAGACTATAGGAATAATAGGCACGAGACTTACCGGAATAGTAAAGAGGCTAAATGTCCATGGCACGGGATTACATAATAAATCTTCATAACGTATAATGCATTATCTAGGTAAAGGTTCCTCGCAGGTGGAGGAAAAAGTGGACCGTCGCATTTTAAATGAAAACGGAGAATGGAACCGTAAATTCCATTTATGAATATAATAAATATAATCCACTAAAAAAATAAAAAACATGATACCGTCGCGCCCAGGAGAATTAATACGGGCTCACAATCGGGACACAATAAACTCCAATCACCGTATATTCAAGGGAGACTTATTATCGCCGTAATTATTTTTTTGAATCAAAAAGTGTATTATAAACGACGACGAGCCATATTTCCAAGCACGTAATTTGATTTAAGAAATGCTTCCATAATATCCCCGGGAGGTGAATAACTTTGTGTTCGCCTCCTCCAACACCTTCCACGCCTAACCCCCTCCGACAACTCCTTCCCCATCTTACCAATAACACCAGCCTCCCCCTACCCCACTTCTCCACACTATAAAAACGGACGGGTTGAAATATACGGCCCTGATACCTACGAAAACTAGCTCGCAACATGAAAAAGCTCTCGTCAGGGACGAAGAAAATAAAGATAAATACACGACGCAATATTTTTCCTGTCATAGACTCGCGGTGCTCGCTATCCCAGGAGCCTAGATGCACACACTAGAAAAAGTCTCTTTCCCCCTCTAGTCCATACACAACACCCCACTCCATGTTCCACCTACTGCCGACTAAATTTCTCATACTTCTCATAACGTTCCTGCTGCAGCGCTTCCCTGATCTTATTCTGTACAGGAGAGGTTTTTTCATCGCTCACCATGTCTTCTCGAGGAAGTGCCGATGGAACGGTGCAGTCGGTTATCACGTCAACAGATTTAAGGAAGGAACCACGAACAGAGCCTCCGATAAACCTTTACGGAGTCACTCGAAATGGTATTCAGTTTAAAATGTCAAACATGAATGCGTAGACAGAAAAAATATACATCTTGATGTGAACTAGAACTATGATTTAATCTTCACTGCATAACAGTGACAAAATCCACTGGGAACACAATACACAGGCGAACGTCACCTACAGAAACACAAAGGATGATATTGTAGTTCGGAACGTTTCCTTATCAAATTAAAAGCGGAATACTGGAGGGTGGAAAATCATAAATCCATAGCATTATTAATGTGGCCACCTTTTTTGCTACTAATAATTAAACACTTACTGATAATGTCTGATAAAAGTATCCTCATAGAGATGAAAATGAAGATGCGAATTGTAACACGAGCATTCTAAAACAGTGATTTCTAACGCTTTTACAACAGTAAAGGGACATTTTTACACTTACGGATTCAACAGTATTAGGGAATTCAGACGTAACCTATAACTGGGTATATGGTGGCGAGTATTAGTGCTGACAATATATACATGATGAGATGAAAAATAAGATTGACTGGTCATGGCATCTCCAGCACTGGCTTCGGAATACTCTTTCTTTCCTTGACTCAAAGACGAGTGTCACTCCATTATTGCCTAGCACCGCCCACCCACCTAAGAGGACCCTAGACAAGGAGAGATCACGGCGGGCGGAATGAGGAGGGTATACTGCTTATGCAAAACGGTCTAGGGCGATCCGCAACACAACTTCTGACACCGCCTGCACGACACGACTCCTCCGGAGACACGAGGCGATACCGTAGATTCGTGTTACCATGGGCGCTGCATCTCCATATTGAAGGATAACTGAGCTACGCGTCACTAAACTATTAACGTTGATTGAATGTTTTTTTGATGAAATTGGACTAGCTCAACTCTAATGAAAACATTGGAGAAATATTAGCTTTCGATAATATTTAACAAAAATATTCCTTCCTCCAATGGAAACTACTCAAAACAAACACTATACTAAGTAATTAGTATAGCGTTTATAGCATCTTCACCTCTTACATTCTAACATCACGAGAAGAAAACAGCTGAAAAGACAAGTAAAGTTCATAACTACCATCAAAAATCGAAACAACTTCAACATCCACAAAAATTATCAAACTCTTGATGAGAAAGAAATGCTCGAAAAGTAGCGTACGCAGAAGGTAAATAGTCCTCATTTCTTAATTTATGAATCTTCTAATCTCATGACTGATTGTGAGATTTGGCTGACGCAAAGTGTTTTTATGTCAATGCAGTACAGGGTTAACGAAAAAAGTCAGAGAATTCGCACATTTAAAAAAAAATATCGCACACCAAAACGTCAATTTGCGTTGGCGCACCAAGCATCCATCCCTCTCTTAGCTCATCCCCCTGTGACCTTGCACGCCCCCTGGCAGCCCCGCTCCCCGCAACTCTCGTCTGCAAAGCTTGCAGGGTGGTTGTAAGGCGACGACGAAGTTCAGGGGGGAGCGGTGGTTGAGGTCGGCGGCTAGTGGGAGAGGGACTACAAGGTGGCGAGGGAGAGACTACTGCGGCAGATGGGCCCGCTCTCGTAACACGGGAAAGGCGGATATTCGGATCCCTTGGGAAGGCAGACGGCACAAAGACGGAGAGAAAGGTAAGGGGGGGCCCTGCGTCTTATATTTTTTTTACGTCGAACTGTGCAGTTGAAGGTCTAACGCGACGATTCCCCGCACTCCTTCAACGCTGACGAGCGAATCGATGATTGGTTCAACCAGCCCAAACGTTCTTCTCCCCATCTCCTCGGCAGCTGGGAGGCATCAGATGAGAAGTAACGCGCGTTACGTGCCAAATGGGTGGATGAGACGAAAAGGTGTGAATGCAGAAGGTGATGGAAACCATAATCGCCATCCGAACGACCCATAATCCTTAACATTTACATCCAGATTAACTATTACCTAAAAATATCCAACGATAAACGATCAAAGAATGCTCACCGCGAAAGCATGAAATCATACATCTTGCTTTCTAGAAGTTAGGCTCTTATACACGATTGTAATTTCTTGAGTTGATGAAGGATGGGCCACTGTGAAATGAATCCTGATTGATAATCGACGAGTTACTATTTATTTTGCGGGCTGTAGAAGCAAAAATATGAGTAATTTACTTCAGTACTCCAGCATGCTGGTAAGAAATGGACGAGTGACAAATTCATACACTAATTTGAGCGAAATATATTCAAGTTCCGCAAAAAATTGAATGAATTTTATCCTACGGAGTTTTAATAACAATATTAAACCGTCCCTATTACCTCGAAGACTACAGGTTATTAAATTTCTCGATAACACGTGAGCCACGAATTCACAAACCTGTAAGGTTACTGCAGAGAATCCGATTCAACAGCAATATAGTCGAGTGAAATTGTACACGCAAAATAATGAACAAAATTAACCATCACAGATCGTAAGGCAGTCTTAGAACTTGTTACAGGGAAAGCCAATTTTGACGAATTCACGGCACGGCTATGATAGGAATGAAAATGTAACAGTAGGTAGCAAAATGAAAGAGCCTGATCATGGGCAACTGCCCCCTCCCCCCAGAAGCGAAAATAAATTTACTTCAAAACAAAAGTTATGAACAAATTTTCCTTTTGAAGAAAAATGATATTAGTAGAAGACATGGAACTAAAATAAAAATCATTATTTTTTTCAAGCAAATAATTATAATAACTAATAAATTACTGTCATAATTTCCTTAAAATTCTGGTTTCATTAACATTTTCTGTGCAAAAAAAGTTACAACTTCAAAGACCATAGCTAGTTTCCCTCCCCCCGCCCCCTAGTTTTGATTCAGGATACGCCCAGGAGCCTAATGGAAAATTATTACGATAACGGAATTTGGTATAATTTTTAATTGTCGAGGACGTATTTCGTGGAAGAGAAAAACTTAGATCTATTCCTTAAAATATTTCGTGCGAGTCACAGCCGAGGGAGACGATGGAAGGCAGACAAGTCACATTTGAATGAGGTCGAACCACACAGCCTCGCCCATTCACCAGCCTATGCCTTGTCCTAAAAATGACAGCGTGAAACTTTTATCACAAAGAATGGCAAATAAATGCTTAATGCCCTATGAATATTCCCGTTCCGCGGCGCAAGACGGCGCGCGTTAAATAAATGGCGACGCTAAATTGCATAAAAATTTATGCAGCCATGATTTTATACGACATTAAGGCGATGCATGGTCGGAGGACCAGCGCTCCGCGACACTCTTTTTTTTTTAAATATCCATCGCGTACTCAAGCTATTTTCTCTCATGATGGCCCCATGAAAAATGGATGGAAAAGTTTACGTACGTCACTGGTGTGGCTTTAATCTCAATAAAATGCCTTTAGGACGACGGATATGTTACTCCAAGCAAACGTGATCCTTAATAAAAAACGAGGCATTATTGAGAGACAGAACTTTGGAAACTGAGGCCATATGGAAATAAAAATATGACCCAACACCGTCGAACAGATCCTTTTCATTCATATAATGGCGGGAATAAAAAAAGGAGCATTTTTACAGCGCAACACACTAAGCTAAACCTACCTGTCACAAGGAATCTAATACACCTTAGCGGATTAAAAAAAAAAGAATAATAATAAAATCGCAATCAGTTCAGACTGATGTTGAATTCATAAAGTTATTACGCTAGCGCTGTTTCCACCGAGACAAAAGCGATTATACTTTTTTATATTCCGAAAAACATAAAAGCTTAAGGGTGCATTCGGGAGAATTCCGAGCCAAACCTTCCGTGAAGGGAAACGCTCAACTCGGAGCCTTTAATCCAAAACTCCAAAAGAAATTACGGCACTTATGTAAACGAACGCATAAATTTAAACCGCGTATACTATAAAGGCACTCCTAAAAGGAGAAACTCCTCCTGTAACCCATTTCTTCTAATGGCACAGAAAAACAAACAGAAGCCCGAAAGGAAGTATTCGGTCTCTGAGAACTAAAAGAGAGGGGAGGAAACGAGAGGTGGTGGGGGAAGAAGAAAAATGCTGCTAGCAATAAAAATAAAGGGAATATTACGGGGGGGGGGGGGAGGGGAGGAGAGGGGAGTTACTGTGGCGGTTTCGTCTCCGCGCTTTCGAAGCACGGCACCGGCGAGATAACACAGATAGGACGCCGGCAGAAGAGAAAAGAGCCCTCATCCGTCAAAATGGCCCATCGCGCGAAAACCTTCGGAAAAAAAACTTAAAGACACGGCCCGAAGGAATATGAATAAAAAAAATTGCGCTTCGGCGGTTAAAAAAAGGAGGGGGAATATAAAGTTTACGGACAAAGTATGGGAGAGGCTGGAGGAAAGAGGTGGGGGCAGACTTTTCCAAGATGAAGGGAGAGAAGCGGGAAGGAGTCGTGCCTGCTCTAAGCAAGGGGGGAGCCGGCGCCATTTTTCAAAGGCGTCACAGAGTACACAGTCGAGGGCGCGCTGGTCTATGCGCGGCTGTGTGTGTTATTCCGTCGGCATCGGTGTGAGGTTTCGCCGCGGCGTTGGTGTTGTGGTGGAATAAAGATGGATGGGGCTTCACTAGTTTACTCCCTTCCATTTTCTTCTCCGACAGGTGGGACACGGGGCGGGGGGGCTCACGAGAGGAGTGTGAGGGGAAAGAAAACTTCTGGAAGAGAGGGCAATCCACGATCAGCTGTGTTAATCTGGCTGGGAAGTTAATGCACCAGGAGAGGAGGAATTGCCGCAAAAATAAGGGTGACGCCCCAACTGTCTCGTGAGTGTAAAATTTATCTAAAGAATAAATCAAATTTATAACACGTCACTGAATGAAAACACGAAATAATAACCTGGTTTTCCTGATTAGCGTCAAAAGCATTCTTTCTCGCAAAAAGGTAAAGTGAGACCTTCCATTCGAAAAAAAAGCCATTCACAAATAAAACTTCACAAACCAATCACATAATCCCCTCCAGAATATTTTAAATAAAATGTAAAATTATCGGTTCTCACCGGCAAAATTTCATATTTTACAACTACTTTACCATGAAAGCAAGTTGTCGAATCTCCCTCAACATACATCAAGGATAATACTTTGTCTTCATTCCCTGTGTTGAGAGGGGAAAATCAGCTCCACCCTGATTTTCAATATATTCAGCCCGCCTAACAGTAACATGCATCCTGAATGGATTTCACTCAACTTTCGAGAATTGAAAACGTATATTAAAATATTTTCACGAGCGAGTCAACTTATTTTTCGTGAACTGGAAAAATTCTGGATAATAATCGTGCATACGCTACAAAGAACCAATGTCCAAACCGTTTCATGACCAGTGATTGAAGAGGCCCTCGTAATAGACAGAAGTGGGCAGAGTCTAAAAGAGTCATACGCTACAAATAATATTACCGAAACCGTTTCGTGATCAGTGATCGAAGAAGCCTTCGCAAGAGTCAGATGAGGACAAAGTCTCAAATAGTAGGACAAATAGGACTAAAGGAGGCACAGGGGGTGGAAAAAAGGTTCCCGAAAAAGAAGAGTTAAAGAAATGAGACGAGGAAGCAAAGAGAGAGGCGGAAGTAGGCGGCGAAATGAAGAGACTCGTCGGACACGAGTCGTGGGTGCCTTTGGAAAACAAACAGGCGTCTCCCGCAAAGAAGAAGGTTTCGGCGAGTGCAGCTCGGGGAGGAGGGTGTGGGGGGGGGGGTTAAGGAAAGGGTGCGGGAAAAGGGAGGGGGAGGGAGAAGAATTAGGGCACGGGATGAAGGGTGTAGGGCTGGAACCAAAGGCCTCCGCGGACGACGGGAGATGGAGGAAGAAGAAAAAAAGAAGAAACGGGGACAACAAGCAGTTGGGAGAATAAAAACGTAAATAAAAACGGGCGAGCAGAGAGAGAGGACGAGACGATAATAATCAAGAGGACGATCGGGGGGGGGGGAGATGAGGGGGTTGGGTTGGAGGGTTGGAAAACAAACGGTGTAGAGGGGGGAGGGGTAAAGGGGTCGCCGCGACGAGGGTGGGGGGAGGGGTGGTTAGGGGGAGGAGAAAAAGATGAAAAACCAAAGGCGCATTTTAAATGTAAATTCTCTTTGAAAAAGCTTACGGGGAGTTGGAACGGCATTTATGAGAACGTCAAAAGAAAACAAAGCTGGAAAGGAGCTTAAAACTTACTCTTCAGGAATGGGAGTATGTAAATTAGGCGTCATAAGAGGATATAAAAAATAATTAAGAATTTATTTCCAACAATAGGAGAAAATACCCGGCGATTCAATTGTGGTCGTCAGGGGGAAAATTCGTTAGTAAAAATATTTTTATCCTTGCGCAAAGAGAGACTGCGCTCAGAGACAGCAATGTCACATAAAAATGTTATTCGTCCGAACGTAACCGAAATGCAGGCCATTGTTTAAAATACGAGAGCTTAACTTAAGAATTAAAATTTGGCCAGAAAAAAATGGACGGCTTTCCAAGTCCGACGTAGAGAACGAAAAATGTCATCACGAATAAATTGGTTTGCATTTTTTGCTTCAATTAAAAGAAAATGACTTCAAAATCAAAATCCCGTTTTAATAATTAGATTCGAAATAATAATGGGCATGCAACGGCAAGTATAAGACATTTTTCACATCGTAATTTCATTCAGATGAGCAGAGTTTAAGTAATTTCATTCGAGGAATTTAAAGGTATCCATTCAGAAATTACTACAAAGACAAGGATTTAATGTATAACTAATTGGAAATGAATTAAAAACTCTTATACGAGGTAAATTAGAGCGATTAATTTCAATTTTTAAAAAATCTTCTTTTTACGTCGAGGCTGTTTTGAAGAACAGAAATAATTTTAGCAAAGCCTTTGACTTCTACAAAGAACGTTTTGATGATATAGCAACGAATGGAAGTTTTTTACTACAAGGACATTGCAAACAACATTAGAGGCAAAAAATATAAGGTTTTCTTTTTGCTAATATAATTGTTGAGATTAATCACCGTAAATTAGTGAATCAAATTCCAGAAAAAATTGACTAAAAGACTCCTGAAGAAGTTACAGAAAGAGTACAGGGCTACGTTGCATAGACTGTTCAAATCGCAGCCGGTAATTATGGCTATAGATAGATCGAACTTTCATGAAATCCATTGAATTTTCTATGCCAACAGTATCTGTCGATAGTCGTCGACTCACAGAAATGGCTGATATCGAGAAGTCTGAAAGACAACCAAAATGCCTAAAAATAAAATTTTCTTGTGTAAAAAAATAGGAGTTAAAATAATTTGAAAACAAGCCAAGACAAGAATACAATAAAGGACCACAGGTAGTAGTATCAATCTTTAACATCAATATTAGGCATCGAAAATGTACAATTTCCGACAAATGCTGAACTAACATAAGCGATGGATCGATAAGATACGACAATCATCTAGAGTAATATACGAAATTAGATATAATTAAAACGGTTGCGATGGCATTGACTTCCTTCTTGATGGCCTTCAGGCAATGAATTAAGAATCAGGAGACGGAAAATGACGAAATTTTCATTCTTTCCAAGCATTTGCAGAGTTGAAAAGGAAAGTATACTTACCACGAGCGTAGACTGCAAAAAGTCGGAGAAATTTTCTGAATTTTAATTCCTGTGACATGAATACGGATTTTTCGAAATACATCGGTAGTGTGGCACTCCACGGAATAATTTTATCCCAAGAAATTCGAAAGAAAACTTCACCCTCCAAATACTGGCGGGGAGGAAAAAGCAATAAGGACTGGCCGGTAAGAAAATCAAGGAGTAAAGACAATCAACCGTTATCATCAAGAACAACCTTCGAAAATGTACTGTTTTCGACAAATATTGATCAACTATAATCGATAAGATACGACAATCGACAACCATGGATAACAATGGGCGAAATTCGACAGCATAGGCACAGAAATAGATTTTTCGAAAGGCCGTGGCACTCTACACACAATAATTTTAGTCAGCGAAATTTGAGAGCAAACTCGACCCTTCAAATACTGTAAGGGAAGGTAGGAGCAAGAAGGGCTGACGGACGGAAAGGGAGAAGCCGGCAAGAAGAGGTTCCCATTGCGGGGGGTTGGGTGGGAGGGTGAATGGGGTGAAGTTGGGTGCGGTAAGGGAGGGACGTGGTGCAAGGAGCCGGGACACGGTGTTTGCACAGCGGCCATCTTGGGGAGCGGTCAGGTACACGCCGAGGAGGAGCAGGGAGACGCCGCCGACGGACCTCGCTTCCTCGTCCTCGGCGAGAGCGGTAATGGAACGTGCACTAGGGCAAACTGAACGGAGAAAACACGGCGACGCCACCCTTTTGTCGGACATTGAATACCGTCACGCACCGCCGAGAATTATTTGTGCTTTTTGCTCACCATGCCACGCTAGCAGTGCCAGTATCCGCGGAACACAAAAGGAGGTTGATGCATTTTGACAATAAAATATCGAGTACTAGCACGAAGAGTATTACGAAATAATCACTTTCTTCAGCCTGACTCGAGTGAAATCGGGACAGATAATTAAGATTTTTTTCCACCAATAGTGGCGCCAGACACAGTCTAACACAGAAGAACGCCTTCAGAAAATGAATTTGGAGTCGGAAAATGGAAAATAACGAATTTATTTTCCAATCGCTTACAGTGGTGGAAAAAGTGTACTTTCCACGAGAATAGGCTGGAAGTGGTCACTGAAATTTCGAGAAATTTTCTGAATATTAATGCTCTCGTATGGATAAGGTTAACTATATCACCAGCAACAAACAGACCAAACAAAATAAAACAAGTCAACAGAGTGTAAAATTATGACCTTTACGTATTCCGGAACCCTTATTATATTCAACCACACAATTTGATTTCTGTTATTTAAAACTACATAATTATGACAATGGGAACTGGAAAATAACAAATTGCAATGCATTGTGGAATTGAAGTTTGCCCTAGGAGAGAGAAATGAGTATTAAGTTCGTAAATACTGAGCTATCCAAAAACTTTGCTGTGCAAAACAGAAGGTTTCAGCCAATAAAACCACTTCTCAGGTACATTCAATCTTAACCAATCTTGAATGATATGTTTTGAACTTGGTTTAAAAATTATTCTCCATCAAAACAGTGAAAATATTTTAATTGTGAGTTGTAAACTTGCGTGATGCATCAACGACGGTTAAACAACACTTTCCGACACCCTTTGCAAATTCAAAGAATTCCCCTGCGAGGAGGGGGGCTGCTTCCGCGGGCGGTGGATACACAGCTCCCCTCCGACACCGCAGGCACCACGGGCGAGAGGAGAAAAAAGTCTGCCGGACGGATCCACGCTTTGTCCGCGGAGGCAGATGCGGATCGGCCGCCGAATTGAACGACACGGAGAGGGGGGGAGGAGAGAGAGAGAGAGAGCGAAACACGGCACCAAACTATTTATCTCGACGGGACGCGGGAAAGAAATCGAAGGATGAACTTCGGGGGGGTTTCCGATGGCCGGCCAAGCAGACTGAAAAGCCGCGCGCCCTCTCCCGGCCATCGGACACACAATTGTACACAACGCGAATTGGCGGAATTTAATTAATCTAGGGTAATTAAATAGGAGGGCATAGCGGGATAAAATATGGAATCCTGTTATAGTGGTCCCTCATTCAATATGCATGCGCCCCACATATATATATCTATCTCTCTCACTCCCGACCGGAGAGCGCGGATATATAAATTATGAAACCCCGACATCATGCAACATTCAATTTTAATCGTAAATAATTTGATTTCCGCATTGTATTGTTGCACGGATAAGCGGAGAAATGGTCGGAATTAGCGGAGGGTGGAGTTTGGCGGTGGTAGAGGAGGAAATGGAGTAAAGAGTGGAAAGGGGGAGGAGGGAGGAATATGTATAAAGGACATTGCAGCGCAAAATACTTGGCTAGTATGCGTGAGGGGGGATGGGAAGAACGGAGCGGAAAGTCTACTATTGGATTGCCGGCATTATGCCGGATAACGGCCCTCCGATAATGAGAATGCGGGTCCGAAGATACACTTTCAAATGCAAAGGGACCCCACGAGGACGGCCGGTTATGAAAATGGCAGCGGGGCCCCGTTAGAGAAATAATCATTCGTTAGCTCCGAGCTATAAATAACAATTAGGCCCTCACTTCCGCGTGACTCCGCCATTGTTTGTTCAATTCGCTCACGGGTGAGGGGCGGTCTGTGTGTGTACGCCGGCCATTAGCGGGCTTTTTTTCACGGCTAGACTCTCTCTAAGGGGAGGCGGACTTTGCCGGCTTTGCGTATCGAACACGGCGCCCGGGTGTGCATGCAGGCGGGGAGAGGAGTCCGGCAATCCTAAGCCGGAACACACAACGAATGGTTTGATGCAGGAGAAAGCACGGCGAGATAGTAATAAGCAGCACATAACATATGTGGTGACATTCTGAATTACTTCTTACGCCTCAACTGCAAATGCAAAGGAATTAACTAATTATTTGTGTAATAAACAGATGAAGTTGGTGGTATCCGGCGATACTTAGTGGAATTTACTTATAATTTTGAATGAATAACTTAAACCATGTATATTTCACAGAATTGTGTATTAAATCACGACCATGGTTTGGACGGTAAACGTCATCTTCTGGTTCAAAAGATAACGTTAAGTGTGAAAACCATCGTCGTTATTAAATAAAAGAATTCTGAGGAAAAACACGGTTCAAGGTATTCATTCAAATAAATAATAAACATATTATTTTCAAGAATGAACTTAAGAAAATATTGTATTTTCTATAAATAGGTTTAAAATTCAACAAATTTGAAGTAAAACACAAAGTATCGTTAATGATACTCTACCGGGCTTCCAGCTGGGTTCCATGCCGAAGCTTCTACAGCTTACTGCCATATGTTGTCGTCCTCATGGACAGAGTACCTAGATACACATTAGTCCCGATGGCAGTTGATGGCCATCAACAATGAAAGACATACAATGGACTTCGACACTTGGTACACCACAGTCCATGAAAGTCGTTGAATAATAAACGAGACAACTCATCGGTTCATTTTTTTCCAAGATATGCGGATGCCAAAAATAGTCTTTCGAACACGTTAAAATATAATTGGCTAGTAATACCAAAAACATTCGCTCATTATTACTCCAGAAGATATGTAAGAAAATACTGGGTGAGCTGTAAAAGTATTCCGCGACGTTGAGAGTGTGAAAGCTTCATGTTTTCGGGTATTCATTCGCATCGTTATATTTTATAACAACAGTTAAGCCTAAGTTCCATTAGACGCTTGCAAGACAACGTATCACTCCGCATCACTTCGACTTGAAGACGTCTACTGGAACGCAGGCAACGCTTTTTTCACAAAATATAGCATAGAGGCGAAACATACGGGAGAGGAAGGCCTAGAGAATAGCGAAAAATGATTGAATTGATACATTTTTTTAAGTCTCAGTCCATCAACTCCACGCGGACGAGCGGGGCGTGAGATTGCACGGGCGTGTGCCGAATTGAGACCGTTCGAAAAACAGGTTCGAAGTGATTGCAGCCTCTCTGGAGCAATGAACGGAGGGCGTCCGAGAGGCTGCAGCCGTCGCCGGCAGCAGCAGCAGCTCGGCTGCAAGAGGAGGAGGGATCGCCTGCTGACTCGAAAAACACGGAAGGGGGGAGTAAACAGGTCGGTCAGACGGCCGGACAAAAGCTTCGGGGCTTCACGAAAAAAATCTTGGCCGACAGCAGCTGCCCCGTCCCGGAGGGAAAATTTCGGGGGTCCAGCATTCGCATGTTTTGGCAAAGGGGATTGTCTCCAACCCCTCCTTCCCCCTTGCGACGCCTCATCAGGCCACTCTTTGCCGACGCAAAGGGATTACGAGGGAATAAAAAGAACCCGCACCACATCGCCGGAGTGAGCGGGCAAATTAAGCGACCAAGGCAGGCTGCTGCTTTTTGGCAGTCGAGCGAAGGGTTGAAAAGGACGGGCGAAGAAAGAATAACGCAAGCGTCCAAGTATGGGATGAGCTGAGGTCACGCAGCGTTAACTTTTTTTCATACACAAATCGGGGAGAGGGGGCGTGGAGACATTTAGTTGTAATCCCCATGGAAACATGGAAGGCTGCAATTAAAATTAGCGGGGAAGTCCGAACTAATGAGCTAAAGCCTTTTCCAAGACCAGCTCGACGGACTCCAACAATGCAGGGAAAAGAGGAATCAGAAAAACCATTCGCTTCGTATGAGGATGCAAGATCGCATTCTAAATTTAAGTTCGAGGCGTTATGAAGAGAAATGCACTCACATCTAGCGATTATTTTAAAAACACATATGTACTACTTCCTTACGAGCGATACCTTCTAAGAACCAAAGTGAGTGCGACGGGATTTAAGACCAGAAGAAAAAAACGCATAATCTAAAAAGGACGATTAAAGGGATAGGCGAGATTACCAGCATTAGGGTGTTCTTTCAGGTACCGCGAGAGAATAATACGAGTTAATCAGCAGCCATTAATCTATCCGATGGAAAGCAGTTCAATGGACTCGTAATCCTTCTTTGAGAACAGATCAACACGATGGATCGCAACTCCTGAGCACTGTTTTCTAGGCAGCCAGAGAGAAGCATGGGCACAACTACCTGAACGTACGACAATCAGATCACGGTTAAAGTCATCAGTGCATGGCACACCAGGCACTAGAATTCCTGAAAACACTTCGCATGGCAAATGTATGACGGCAAAGAATACTCGAGGCGTAATCACATCCAACCATCAAACATGAAAGAGTGAGACCACGATTCTAATATTCCAGCGCACAAGAAAATTTTTCAGCAATGAAAACGCCAGCATCAGGAACAAAACCGTTTTAGTAAATTCTCAACTTACAATTAAAATCATCATTAACGATACAGCTAACTACATAAAAACTTACAGCCCGAGCCATGAACCTAACTACCTCTTGATGCCTATCAAGATGCAATGCAGAAGGATTCTCACCATTAGGATCATGCATCTCCTATCGCGATAACCAGATACCAAGGAGGGAATACCACCAACTTCTTAGGCAGGGGTAATCCTGGAATTACGAAGAAGGGTAGGGGGCAGCGTAAGAGGATTTCAGCAAAAGATACAAGTTTCCTAGAAATGCGAGACGCCTCTGAGATATCTCTCAGCATCCTCCTCCCCGGCTAGACACAAATTTTCCTCCCCACCGCCACGAGGCCTCTTGGGCGTGATGCGAATGCGGGATATATACGTATGGCATATTTCATTTCGCCTTTTTTCCCACATAAAAACCCGGCGTTAGTTTCAGGCCGCTTTCACACACACACACACCCCAATGGCTCAGGGAAGGCCGGCCTCATTAAGGGTAATTTGCAACGTAATTAAGTCGATCTGTATGCAGCGACACCCCGCGAGGCCCCCATCGTCTTGTTTTTAGCTTTCCTTTGCAACGTGCGCGCACCCCGACGCCGCCGCCGCCTCCTCGTTAGCCACCGCCAGACGCCACGTTCCCAGCTGCCTTCCTTCCTGCATCCATCCGCTTCGGCCCAGGGGTCAGACATCTCTCCGCGTGAATCTCACGCCCACAGCAACGGCCCTGGCCATTAATTGGCCACCTGAATATCTTGGTTGAGGCCACTGAGAGGTAAAAATCGGTAGAGGGCGCGTCGTAAACAAAAAAAAACCCACGTTATAAATGTGAGACCAACATTAGAGCCGGCGAGACCACGCGTGACTATGGCATTTTCACACGGCAACACCGGCCCTGGATCGCTTCGAAGTTCCTCCACACAACCGAAAAGTACTGACGAGTTACCCTACGGCCACTATTAAGGCTGGTACAAACTGGATTCTTGCGATGGTATTTCACATAATGGTTATAGTTGAGTAAAATCACATACACTATTTATATCCATTTCGACATGACGTCACAGATACCTAGATAGGCTTTTAAAAAAACTATTTTGTGACTTTTAACTCCGTAACTGATTTTTAATCGTAATATTACTAAATTCCAAGAGGTGGAGATGCAGGTGATAACTAATCCATGTTTATCTTCGTAAATAGATACCGTCCGAGTTGTAAATCATCGTTTTGAATTTGGAAGCCTATTTTTTCGGACTACCAAGCCGTATTCCAGCTCCTTGAACGAAATCTGATTTGCAACTTAAAAAGAAACTTCTACAAAGAAATGAAAAGATGAATGCTCCAAGAAAAAAATATATAACAAGTAGCTGACAACAAGACTCAAGTGAGCTCAGGCACCCAATCATTAACTCTTTTTTTCCCCCGGCCTCTTGCATAGGCAGCAACTTTTTAAAGACGACTAAATTACGGTGACACGATCAGCTGCCAGGCGCGCGGATTAAAAGAAAGAAACATTTTCGCCACAGCAACGATAATGGGGGAATTTTTGAAGGAGGCAGAGACGCGAAAAAGACTTCCTGGCCACCGAAGCAGGTGAGCGATTTGACATTCGACGGTCGAAATAAAAGTTAAAAGCGTCTTCCCACAACGCGCATTCGGATAACAACGGGCCCCCCCGAGCTTTCGCGCGACACCTGGGTACTTTGGCGAGCGTTTGGGGAGCGTAAAAAGAATGGAGAGGAAGCAGCGATCGAGGAATTAAAAGTGAGGAGGGGGCGGAGGGCATAAAAGGCGCGAAGGAATGGGAGGAGGAGGAGGGCGAGAAAGGGCCGTAAAAATGAAAAAGGGCGAGGGAGGGAGGAGAAGGAGTTACTTTCTTCCGTTGTAGAATTACTCCTCCCGCGAACAATGACTCGACGATATAAAAAAAAAAGAAACGGCGCGAGAGAGGCAAAGTTGTGTGACGAGAATATATACACTTATATAAAAATTGACTCGGGCTTGCTTTTTGAATGGGGACACCACTTAGCATGTCGGGTGAGCTATTGCAAGGTATGGAGATGCTGAGCACGCGAAAGGATCAGATAAAACAGGAAGGGACCCTCGAGAGAGAGGAAAACGGCAATAACTTGATAAGCAGGATGGTAGTCAAGAAACGCTTAAAAATTCTAAAAAAAAAACATCCGGGTGCAAAAACTTTCGAGAGCCTAAACAAACGGGCAGATGGAGGAGGATCTGAAACGACAAATTCACGCGCGGACAATACCTGAGAAATGAGGCACACTCGGCCAGAATCTCCCCAAGATAATGACACACGTGTAAGGGAAAGGCGGTAAAAGAAACACTCGGTAGGAATTACAGCATGAGGAGACGTTAAGTGCCAGACTGAAAGTAAGATATCATGACCACGGTGGCAGAAAACAGGACGCCACGCGGGAAATCTCGCAATTATAATTTTACGTGCGACACGCAACGAAATTCGGAATGGACAATGGGCACGAAGGGTATATTCCGTCGGTAAATCTCAATATACTGTGAAAGAGTGGAGCGTTTTTGGGAGTAAAATGAATTTAAAAAATTAATACAGAGAATAGTCGCGAAATCTCTCAAAATGTTCCGTTCCAAACAAGTTAGAAAGTTCAAAACTCTTGGTTGAGCCAAAGACAGGGATTTTGGAGCACCAGCTCCATCGGACTAGTTTCTTAACACTTATTGCCATTTTTTATAAGTTCATAGTCCCAGAAAAATATGTTCCTTACGACATGATAGAAAAATATGAGTAATTATGATATGGCAAGAGAATAATTTATCCAAAATATCTCACAAATAAGCCTTGGTTCTCTCTTAGTAATGGAGGGACCACAGAAATTTACTTGTAAGAGCAATGTAATAGTCGCAACAGGGAATTCATGCAATCCAATATCCTTCAATGCCCAAAGCACGCGCGCGTTGGATTAAAAAACAAATTTCACAAATTATTATAAGGAAATAACCGTACTAGTCATCGCCTTGAGAGAATACAGTTTATAATGAAATATTTCAGGCCTTAGAGGCAGATTGCAGCAGTAGAGCCTTCTCGAATTTTACACAAGGTCGAAGACCACAAACTTTTCGACATTTTGCTGGAAAAGCATTACAAAGAGACGCGGGCCAAAATGGATATTTCGACCCTGAGTAATTGCAACGAAGACTACACGAAGTAGTTTCCATTCAACACTCAGACATGCTATCAAATTGGAAACCATTTCCGCGACTAGCACAATCAAACAAAGCCGTCCACTCAACTTCGAAGTAAGCGAATAATCCGTCACTTAGCAATTAACGCGCATGGTGCGGGACTATAGTGTCTCCGAATAAGATCCATCGCTTCTGAGTGACACGAGAGAGGGAAGGGAAGAGCTCCAAGGAGGCCATTGGCTGCGCGAAATCACTTTTTACGCGATGAAAAAAGGATTGATGGCGAGCGAGTATGAGCCCGCTGGACGCGAGAACCATATAGAGAAGAGTAGTGAGTGCTTTTAGGGAGAGGGGACACTAAGACGAAGTCGTGGTTTGGGGCAGTAGTGAGTGCTTAGGGGTTACTCGCTCATTATAGCAGAGAGGACGGGAAGTTAAAATGAAAGCAGGGTAAGAGGGTAAGTGGGGGGAATTATCTCCGCTAAGGGGGCCTGAGAAGAGTAACTTTAAAAAATGTGGAATATAGTATATTAACTCCGGAAAAAAATAAGAGAAGGGTAGGGAAGTCCAGCTTCCCCGCCGCGCCGTCCGAATCTCTGTCCGCGCTCACTCGTAGTCTGCACGAGTGTAGTGCACGTTCCACTCTAGCCTCTTCGGTTCCTGTATTTTTTGTCGTGTGGACACAGACTGGGGTTAAACCGGGACGGGACAACTCCTCAGAAACGAGACTCGGTTGGACGGGAGGTCACAGAACCCGAGTTTTACTGAGAAAAGGCCAGTTTACAGAAAAAATAGCAATAAATTATTCGTAAAGAGCACCTAGTCTGAAATCTCATCATCCCTACAACAGTAATCTGTGCTCATACGTCAATGTCAGCGTCCGTATAAAATGAAATGAATGGTGGAGCCTGATACTTTAGCGGAAGTCCATTCTAGGATATGAGGTAAAGATATTTTGCACTACTCAACATTGATAATTATTTAAAAATGAATCAACATTTTTCACTACTAAAGAAGTCCAGATGATGCTGGAGTACAACGAAACATGTTGACTCGTATTAAAAAAAAATATATATTTGAAAAAGTGCAAAGTATCTTTACTTCATATCCGTTCATATAAAACATTGCGCCTTTGACTCGTATCACCACGCAGGGTATGGATGAGTGATTACCCAACTTTTCAAATGGCTGAGAAGACAAATTAGAGCAAGTACAAAGGATGCATGACTTGGTGAAATGATTTCACTGTCAAAAAACCTCCTAACTATTGCGGAACGGCAATGGAAACTCGAGCTCCAGTCTCCATCTCGAAGGGATAAAGAACTTGGGAAATTCTCACTTTCGTTTTTCCTCCAATACCACTCAAGAACCACATACATTTCAAGGAACAGGCCATTAAACGAGAGTACTAAAGAACGTGGAGATGGTCGGAGAGAAGGCGATACAATGGAAAAGTTAAACCATTATGACAGGACACTCGATTGTGACTGACAAATACGCGTTTCCAAATTATCCCAACCGTTTTGCTTTGGATACTGCCCAAAATAGTCCAATTTTACATAAAAAACGATCAGTAAGCATAAGTTTACAAATTGATGAAGGATAGCAGCATGATGCTGAAACTATCATTGCGTAAGCTGTATTTACTGCACTACCATAGTAAACAAACTCGTAAAAATTCTTGCTAAGCCTCCACAAATTTTATTTTGAATAATAGGATGAATGGGTTCCACCCACTCATCTCCACAAATTTGCGGTGACCATATTTTTTCTAAACACGAGGCTTGCAAAACGAGTACCGATAAAGGAAGAATAACAATCCTTATCTTTCGCATAAAAAACTAATGTCATAAAAATGCAGTACTACCAGGTATATAATATTAACTTTGAAACTCGGCTCAGCCTAATTAAATCCTGAACACTTCTCTCCTCTCTGTTCTCTCCTAAGGGCATAGAATTAATAAAAATCTCAGTTTCACGACATAAAACAATGATACTACGTATGAAGTAACGAAAACGAGGATTATAGTGATCGATAATTAAAAGAGGAAAAAAGTTCTCCTTACAAGGAACCCTTCGCTCACATTTTGTCCTGATGAAGCCTCTGGACAACGGCATGAGCTATGTTTAAGGGCCAGACAGAAAAATTCGCAAAGATCGCATTTTGAATTGGGTTGTGTACGATCGGAGGCGAGATCAGCCACAGCGGGAGGATACGGAACGTCAACCTAGGGATGGGCCGAAACCTTTTAACTCTGAATTGAGGACCTCGGGGTAAAGTCCGCGGGAAAAAAAGTCACAAAAAAGTTATTGCGACGGGTGTGGAGTGTACTAAGTCAGTCATTGGTGTGGGGCAGGTTGTGACACGGCTAGGCGTCACGGGAGGCTTTCTCGAGGGCCGAGGTGGGAACAAAGGGGGGGGGGGCGAAGGGAGTACCCCTAGGGGTGGCCGATGGGTACATAGCACTTGACTCCCTCGAGCAAGCAGCAGTGTGGACCCCCTAAGTGGTCCGCCAAGGGTCCATTACCCCACCCACCGCCTGCAGCACAACAGCACACAGCAAAATTATACCTTCCTACCCTTTCCTTCAAATCTCACTCAGCCACTCATCTCTTTAAAAAAATGAAAAATTGGTCGAGAATACGAAGAAGAAGACAAAAAAAATCCGTGAGGAGGGTAAGCTCTTAGTGAGGGAGTCGGGGTGAGGGGGAGGATCAGTGTGCAATTGGCCATTATTACCGCATGAGTTCGTTAGCATGGCTTGTTACCGCAGGTCCGAATTAAGTGCGCGTTAAAAGTAGCAGCATTAGCGGGGGATAAGTACGCGAGGAAGTGGGGGAGGGGGGGGGGGCTGAGAGTGGTTCGTTTTCCCGATATGAGAAAATGCGGAGGGGGGGGGGGTACTTGGAAAGCAAACCTTTTTATTCTTCCTCTTTTCCTCAGACCACACGTTGTCCCCCCGCGGAGCTGCGGATTTTTCGCGGAAATTCGACGGTGACGGGATTATTTTCCTTCGGGGCAGGGAGGGTGGTAAAGCGAAGGGGGAGGGGGGTGGGGGGCACACACAAAATGCCTTCCCACTAATTGTATCCGTCGCGTACTACTCCACGGCCACGAAAATGCATTTGTTAATTTTTTTTTTAATTGGACCGTCTAAGCCACATTTTTTGTCCTCACTTGTTCGCTTCTTCGGGAGGCGGGGGATGTAAATATTTGCTCGCGTACTTCCCCGAAAAATTCCCGCTGAGGTTAGGAGGAATAAACCTCGTGCTGAGACAATTAATTTGAGGCCAAATATTATTTTATATTTTTTAACGCAGGACCGCGAGATTCGAGAATATTAAAAATGCGACGCACAGCATTAAATACTCCCAAGAAGCCCTGAGCGGTGGCTTTTTTTTTTTGCGTCGCAACTTTTCGTAAAAAAAAAACGTTGCCACGAATTTCTTCCCTTCTCCGCACCGTGGCAAATCATCCACGGTGATAAGTGGATGATGGAACGATTCAATTTAAAAAAGAGGATACAGCTTGGAATCTATCGTCAGAAATCTCATGATATCACCTTAATTACTCAGAAATATTATTTTCGGCAAGGATATCTCATGCTAGACATACCAATCGGTATGACTAGATAGGTCGAAAATTTGCACGCCAAAACCCAAGTGAGCCCATGATAAGGAAAGAGGATTCAAATAAAAATGAAACACTGCTGTTCGCAAGATTCGTATTACGGATGTTATGAACACATGGTTAAGTTCCTACTACCTAATCTAATTTTAGGGTAGGGACGCGGTAATACCAGTTTTTAGTCAATATTTTATAGCCTTGAATGATTATCGGCATAAAAATTGGCTTTGACTTGAGTAAATAATACTTTCTATCCAATAATACATAATAACCATCCTCACTAGATATACTATTAATATGCAAAACAAAATTTTGCGGAGGTCTTACGAAACAGGGATTAACAGACAGATAAAAGAATTGCTAAGAAACAAAAACGAAGGATATGCAAGTTTTTAAGCAGGTGTGTAAGCGTAAATTGCTAAAATTAATCATGAAAATGGTACAAGAACCACATTAAGAGGGAATATATTTTTAAACTGAGAAGTTTGCTGCTGCAAGGTTTAATACTTAAAACGTATGGCACCAGAGGCGGTAAATACATCATAAATGTACTGCGAAGTCTTTAGCAGCCAAATAGGCTAACAGTCGTCGCTGACGAATATAATAAAGGTATTCAAATTCTTGTGAACAGGATATTGGTCCAAATAATTTTGGGAAAACCTACTTCATGTCAATACAGGCCATCGCTACTGCATGGGTTTTGGCTTTGGGAAACCTGCACTTAGACCGACGGGTATTATCACCTCCACAAATTTCACGAAAGACTCCTCGCCCCAAAAGTATTCGAAAAATGATTTCGGCGGAGACGAAGGTAGTGACATGATCGTTAACTCCTCAAGAACAGAAGGGTATTCGCAAGAGGATGGGAAGTGTGGCTATGCGGGGGCGGAAGATATCTGGATACGATAGGGACGGAAGGGGAGCAGCGAAGACGGAATGGTAGTGATGTAAGGAGCGTCCCGCGAGGCGTGTTCACCGTCACCGGCACATGCCACCGCAGGCACCCGCCTGCACAGACAACCCGGCCCCCGGCGCCACGCGAACACCCGACCAACTCGCTCTCTTCAACAAGGAATGGGTTGTCTCTAACCTCCCTCCCCCTCGCCTTCGGCATTCCAGCAACCCCCGAGCAACTACGTCCCACGGCGGAGTCTCAGCCGACGAAGAGCCGGCTTCCGCGCCCACCGAGTCCCACGGCCGATCCGCGTGGATGTTCTCAAGTCGAAGAGATTCCCATACATCACGCTGGTCTGGGCTCCGGCTCACTACTTCAGCCGCGAAAAAATAAATATTTCAAGGAAATATCTGCCCAAAAGAGCATAATATAGATTTTTTTAAATATTCATATTTTACCATCTAAAGTACACAGTGGAAACCTACCTTAATCGGTAGAATACTTTAATTATAATTATTTTGCCATCTAAAAATTGAAAAGCACTTCTGCATTCCACATGAACACGCAAAGCACCTTAAAGGAGTAAACAGATATTATTTAATCGACAGGGCTCTATTAGAGGCTAAAAAACATCAAATGATGCTCAATAAGATGAGGAGTACCCTCAAAATAGGATTGCCAAAATGAGATTAAGAAGGGGAAAACGAAATAAAGACTGATAATTGAATAATAAATAGTGTTAAAGAGTAATAGTGGAGCCCGGGAATTTTTCTTGGGAACACCTTTATGAGATATGCAGTAAACCGAAAGTCTCCCATGTATTTTATGGTGCACAAAGAAGTATCCTGAGAAAGGCAAATAAAATATTCTATGCCTAAAGCAGAGGGTTAGAGGAGAAGATGGAATTAAAAACGAACAAGGATGCCACTGACAAGTTTGCCGTTAGCTGGTAAGCATCAACACGCAGCATCTAACTTTCGCTCGCGGGCATCTTCGCCTTGGGATCACTGGAGACCTGGCGGAGGCATTCGCTGGAGACAGTGTCCAGTAATCGATAGACACGTTGTTTGGCGGGAGAGCAAGACGAAGGCGAATGATCCCAAGGGAACGCGGGCGTTGGAGCAGGGCAGACTCCTCCAACGGAGCACATGATATGTGACACAAGGACAATGTACTCTCTCTCACGCTCGCCGGAGACAAGGGAGAGTATGGGCGGGCATTACCCTCCACTACCACTCCCTATCCCGCAGACAAAACGGTTAACTCCGCCACTCACTATTGAGGCCCAGCCAACCGAAAGACGCCGAGTCGCATACCGATTCTTGCACACCTTGGCGAAAGAAAATATTACCATTTTTTATCGAAGGTGACGAAATGTTACTTAAATCACACGGACTAATATTTGAGGCCAAATATTATTTTCCGTTTTTTACGCAGGACCGCGAGATTCGAGGACATTAAAAATGTGACGCACAGCATTAAATACTTCAATGGACCCCTGAGCGATGACTATTTTTTCGCGTAGCAACTTTTCGTGAATTCTAAGGTAAAAGAAGAGCAATAGGATTTAAAAAATTGACCACTCATTTCTTCCGATCTCCACGGTGACAAATCATCCACAGTGATAAGTGGATGATGGAACAATTCAATTAAAATAGAGGATATAGCTTTCTAGATAAAATTATATGCATAGAATATATTATTTAATAAGTATAAGAAATAATTTACCAATGGCACACCTATTCCATTAAATTATCAGTGGACAAGTAATTTCTCAAATAAAAACGATCTTTTTTTGCGAAAGCACTGCATGATACAGGTAACTTCAAACGCAGCCATAGGCACGGGCGTAAAGTTATATACATCAAGGATGAAATTCTCCATGGAAAAAATCATTTGGCTTGGCAGGGATACCTGACCGTCAATCGGGAGATCCGCGATCATTTTTTGTTTCCATTTTCGTAAATTTAAAAAGAAGTAATAGTATGAAAATACTTATTTTTAGTACACAAGACCCTAATCAAATTGTTTACATTAGTTTTATATTATTTAACTAACGCAGACGAATAACAATTTTCTATGAAATAATATCAGCGCCATTCCATACATAAATCTTTCTACTGGCCATAACTTCGTGATAGACATGTAGATGAATTCGTGAATCTACCATTAACTGAAGTTACTACAATGAAACATAACACACATTTTGATTCTTTTGGTATTTTTCTATGCCAAATAAAAGGAATGGCTAAAAGCTTACTATCCAGAGAGGAGAGCAACTAAAGAGATATTAAATATAAATTATTTATTACTATTATATATTTCCGAATGTTTAACAAGAAGATAGTTACACAAAACAGAAATCTGATAAGTGTTCCCGGTATGATGTACCCAAAGTTCTGGTAGCTCAGAAATAGATATAAATAAGAGAATTAAAAAGAAAAAAATCCTAAGTATTTAATTCATATTCTTCAGTTCTGAAAAAGTTTGATATTAAGTAACTGATACACAACTTCTCATTCTCGACGGTTGTGAGGAGTATGGTAACATCATGACGTTTGAGTTATTTGGAAACTTTTATAAATCTGTAGCTCTCTCGCTCAAGAATGCATATTTCGAAAGCTTCAAAGCCTCTTGTGGGAACTATTGCTCGCGAATTGAGATGCTGGAGACTGGAAGGCTATAGTCCCTAACAATGGGGAGATACTTTCTTTTAAAAAGAATATTCAGATGAAATCATTCCAATTCGGAACACCTACATTCAAAAAACATAAAGCATAAAAGCAGATATTTAGGAAAAAAATTCGAGAAATAGACTAGTCAAGACATATATTTTACATTTTCCAGAGCACCATGCAACGTTTCAATATCATAAATACGTACGTTTATCGGTTTAGGGTAGCCATTCGAAATCCAAATATTATTCGGATCTATGCTCTTGAATGTTGAACCCACTGTCTTCAAATTTATTGACAGACTAGAAAATACGATTACAAAGAAGTTTGGAAGGGTTTTGGAAGTAATCCTATCAACACAGTAATAGAGTACGGAAAAAGTTTAAGGTTTTATTGGACGTGATTTTCCGCCAGTTGATGCGTTACTTATATACAAAGAGGACAAATACAAAGAAAGATAAATATATAATCACAAAGAACTCTAGATAAAACAATACTACTACAACTTAAAACACCTACTATACATTTGTACACTGCAAGGTGAAATATTAGAAGTGCGAGATAGTTATGAGCTCAGATAATTCACGATTATTTCCGCAAGTATCAACACTGTCACTAAAGATTTTCGTGGAATCGTTTCATAAATATGCAATCGATGCAATCATATCTCGATTAATTGATTTATAATAACATATATTAGCTATTTTGAAACTTGAAAAGAGCCATAAGAACGGTTAAATGCAGGAAGATAATTATCACCATAAAACTAATACACTCAAACCAGATACGTCCTCGGTTACGCCATTCCGTGACTTCGTGGAAGAGTTTATAGCTCTCTTTAATGACATTGCCTGGTACTTTTCCACGAGCACTTATTCGGATAAAAAAATCAGGGTGTACTCAGCTGCAGCAGTGAACGCATATGAAGCATTGCGACATATCTATGCGGGCTTAAAAACCTGTCGTGCATTGTGGGACAAGAAGAATGACGCACACTCACTAGAGAATAAATTATGGGATGCATAACTTAAAAATCTACACCGCGCATTGGTAAAAATGATGCATTTGTTCATTTCACTTTGAGGCCGATATACCTACCCATCAGGGAAGGAATAGCGAGGACTGAGTGATAGGAGCACTTGGTTTGAAATGCGAGAGGCTCCATCGGATGCGTACGCAAAGGGATCAAATTTAGCCTGACGGATTCCAATACAATAGTTGGGCGAACGTCAGATATTTGATATGCCGTAGTCATCTAAATTACGCCAAAACCCACCGACATTGAGCGGTTACGCCAGAGAATACTAAGTTAACCAATTTACCGTAGAGCATGAAGCATATAAAAACGAAATCTATCAGCCATTGGAGACAGTGACAGAAGAAATCTTGACTACAGCCTGGATAAAAGGAAACATGGGTTTCGTATCAAGAATGCTTTGAAAAAAAAAGAAAAGCTATATCTATTGATAATATTAGCGGAAGTAAGAAAAGAAGTCCTGCCTTTTTATCGTGTACTAGTCCTATTTGGGAATCCAGGAATTGTTAGCAGAAAACGTATTTTTCTAAGGAATGATTGTATCCCTAAGGTCTCGGTGATCATAGATCCGACTCTCAAGAAAGCTATGTAAATCGCAATACAAAGTCAATATTTTGAATAATCACTCACATTGTTATAAAGTCAATAGGTAATCCAAGAAAATCAGCTTATATAACCGGCACGAAAGTTTTACGCGCAGCCTATACGGATACAACCCCAATCGTACTTTTGGCATCACATAACGAAAATCTAAGGCATCAAATTAAAACGTTCACGTGGTCACATAACCACGCATACCTCTCGGCCCGCGATAATCACTCGCAACTTCCCCGCGACAAAGGGACACGAACCGCGGCCGGTGCGACGGGAGGCTCTCTCAAAAGTAAAATGAAATAAAGAAAGTGAAATATTCAGCCCAACCTCGGAAGACCCGCCTTCCCCCCGGCCCTATTGAAACCACGGCGCCGAGACGCCGCCGGACGGCCGTGAGCCGAGATAGTAAGAGGGAACAAAAACGAGTCGACGCCCGCGCGAGACACAAGGGACAAGAGCGGAGATATTTTACAGCATTACATATAACTTTGTTCGCTCCCCCCTTACCGATACGAGCGCACACATTCCGGGATATCCCCTCGAGGGCGGAAGACAGAGGAGGAAGGTTTTAGACACAAAAGGAGGGAGCGGTAACGGAAGCATCAGGCGCGAATACTCACGTGATTTTTCGTGCGCGCGAGGTGTGGGGGGATATCATCCACGGCGCGGGGATGGGGAGGGGGGAGCAGGGCGGAAGAAAAGGTGGAGAGGGTGGAGGGAAGGAAACAAGAGAGGAGCGAAAAACAAAGGAAACGCGAAAAGATCCCAACTTCTTTTTTAATTCGTCGTCCGCCCCACCCCGCGACCCCTACAACCGCCGCCACCTTCTCCGAGTCTCCGCGGTACAACCGATATTCCTCTTCGGCAAGATTAAGAAAAAAATAAATCAAAAATAATAATAAACTGATGAAAAACGTGGAAGATTTCGTCGTCTCAGTCATTCTCCCCTCCCCAAACGCAAGATGCAGCATTCATATTTTTTTCGCACACCTGAAATACCGATCGCATATCTCGTCCACAGCCCTTCAAAAACTATTTCCAGTTGCCCATTGTAACAAGTATTTTATTCACACATGAATTCCTCGAGAAACACTCTCAAAATACTCCAGAACATTCCAATAAGGAGACCAAGGGGAAGCAAGGAGGGCGGATGCAGCAGATATCAAGGGAACCCGGATACTGAACACAGTTTTGGGTGGAAACACACGAGAAAATATGAATGAGAGGAAAGTATTCCGGACGCCACAGAGAGTTATATGCACGATTTCGAGGTCAATGCAACGAATATTCCATTTCTCCCACAGTAATATCTTGCTACACACATGACTAAATGTCTACTAGTTTCATGAGAGTTAACCAAATTGAGGGATATAAGCATTTCAAATAAGTCTCTATAGATATTTTAGTAAGGGAAAATCTTGGGAGTAAAACAATGCGAAGCTCAGCAACGAAAATAAATTTATTATATACCAGTTCAGAAAGACATGAAAACATGACTACATTTGAATTATTAAATACAGGCGAACACGAGGGAAGCAGTTTTTCAATGTTTTACATTTTCTTAAGAAATTTTAAGTTTCAAATAAAAATTATTTTAGTCAAAATTTAATGTAAATTACAAAAAACACCCATGTTTAGTGAATTAAGTGAAATTTCGAAATCCGTCGACTTTCATTATCAGCAAAGTACTGGAGATCAATTCAATATTAACCATAAGTCTTTCGCGTGTACAAATACATCCGTAATCCAACATAAGTTCTGATTTAAAGAAGAGATAAAGGGCTAACTCACGACTCATACTAATTAGAATCCCCGAAAGGAATGAAAATATTTTATTTAAATGAACCATATCATTTCCCAAACATTTATTATGCAGCAAGAGGAACCAAGACATTACCGCAGTCGATTTTCAACCTTCTTCACAATTTTTTTCGGATCTTACGATCGACTGATAGGGAAAGTGTGTAAGCTGCATTTCTCCTTCATCACCACTTAGCAACAATCTTAAGATTGGTTTGAGGCAGTTCTCCACCCTATTCTCCTATTAGCTACGCTTTTCAGATCTACGTATCTCTTTCCCATTCTTCTTTACCTGTTCCATATATCTTTCGAGGTCTTCCTTTTCCGTTCTTGCCATCTACTTTTCCCTCTTTAATGTCTTCATCAGGCCATCGTGTCTGAAGATTATGTTGCTAGGTTGTTTCATTTTATTATTAAGGTTTTCATGAGGCTTCCCTTTTCCTCTCACATTCTTAGAACTTAAGCGTCCTATCCATTTGATCCTCATAATTCTTCTGTAGCATCACGTTTTGAAAGCCTACCCTTATGATTCTCCGCTACTGTCATTGTCCATGATTCACTTCCGTAGAGAAGCATACATTAAATGCAAATTCTGATAAATTGCTTCCTTACTCCTATGCTTAGCCCTTTTAGTGCCAGCCTATTTTTTCCGGCATACTGAAAAATGCCAGGGTTTTTTTTTGGCGAATTTGTAGGTTTGCGCCCAAAAATTTACATAAAGCCTAATAAGCATTTTCAGAAACTATTTTTCTTGTTAATTTGCTCCCAAAATTTACGGGTATGTTAAAGCATGACAGATACTAAGAATAGTTACTAAAGCTACATGAAACAAAAATATAAAAGGCGTGAGCGTAAAAAAACCGGCCGTAGATCGGCCCAACGCGGGTTAAATTTTCCGCACTAACTTATACATGTGTATGATAAATAGAATGATGGTTGGAAAATACGAGATATGCACTAAAACGGGGGCATATGGGAGGTGCCGTGGCAATGGAATGGGCATTCACGAGGATTAAGCTAGCCCACCTCGCGAAGCAGCCGTGATCACACAAAAGATGCACCCTTCAGCGGTGGAGTCAATATATCGCGCGGGATACGTGCGGGGGAGGTTGGGGGAGACGAGCGGAGCAGGAACGGCAAGGCTGAAAGCGAGGAGAGCGATAAAAAGGCACGTGGGAGAGACGGAGGCAGTGCCGTGCAAACATGCAAACGGCGAGAGGTTACGCCACCGTACATTCAGACGGGGGAATCGAACGTCAGCGAAATTATCTCCCTGGATACGAATATATGAATGCGGATCAATAAGTTACATTTTAAAAAGAAAATACCGATACCGCTCGCATGGGAACCTCGATAAACGAGCCGAAAAGCAGAAACTCTCAGTCACAGCAGCGTGCATTCAGAAAACATAAACAACTGTAGGATGGGGATTTGGTTCACCTAACGCTCTGAGCTGTCTAAAGCCCACAAGATTGGATTTACTGACAATAGCTGAGGAGAAAGAGTGAAATCTATTGCCTTAGAAAGGCTACAAAAATACAGGATTAGTAGCACTCGTAAAATTCTGGGTATCAGAGCGAAAAGCATTTCTCCAACCAGGTAACCAAACGACGAAATTCATGCGGACGTAAAATTACTTACCGTCCAAAATTGCAAAGTTAACTTAACCAAAATGTTTAAGTTAACTAACCAATATGAAATTGAGAAGCTATAATTTTTTACACTTTGATTTCTTTAAAAAGCAAAAGTAAACAAAACACTCCTGCTAATAAGGATTTTTTTATCTCTAGATAAAATCACAATTTGAACGAATTGTGAAGATTTTCTACTCACTCACACAGGATCAATTTCATCATAGGACATCACAACTGCAAGAGCAACTCACCTGTAATGAACAAAAGAAAAATAATTAATATTGTGCAATGAAAAAGAAAAACATAAATAACACCATAAAAGTACAAATACATATACTGTAGTTCTCCGTCAGCAAAGCCACAGGGCGATCGTTTAAAAGGTAATTGCATACATAGAACAGCATGAATGGGAGTCTACGCATTGAAAACAATTCAACATAGACAAGCTAATATCCTCTGAACGTAGCGTAACCTCAGCACAGAGGCAACGTTTCCTATCCTCGTACAAAAGTCTATTTTCGATCGTTCCAACCTCTCTAATGCGATCGAAAAAGCTCCAACCAACGGAATTTTAATGATGTAGTGGAAGCATTCATATTTCTACCCCAGTGATTAAACGTTGCTTTCACGACGATGCGGGGGAAAAAGGGAAGAAAAAAAAAAACGCGTAGCACTTAAATGCACAATACCTTTTCAGCATATAACGGCACATCTCAGAAATCTATTTCCACATAAAAATTTTCATCCAACTCTTGAAAAACGAATATGCCTGAGGATCCCACACACATCGGCAACCCATGCCATGAATTTCATTTCATGCCTACACGCGAACGCAGGCCCACCAGCAATACCTTAGTTGCGTCGAACACTCCGTCAGCAAAGCTGAACACTGGTTACCAATTGAATAGACAAATGCACCTGATACGAACATTTATGAACAATGGGCATCTAACTTAGAAGAAGCTATTGACTATCAGAAATTCTTTGCTTCCGAAGGAAAAGTTAAAAGATTTCTCTTTCCTGATATCATATTGGAAAGTCTGTACTGTACAGCATTCCTTTAGATTCTTACCTTTGCGGTCATTATTTTAAATAGTTTTATTTATAGGTTGGAATACGGTGTGACGAAATTCGGGTTCCAATTGGATTGGATCGTGAATCCAACGGGAATGGCCTTTGCCAAACACGTTCCGTTATCTAGTCAACGCAATTTTAACGCTGCCAGAATTTTTATGAATCCTGGGCGTGATGATTAGGGACGCATGTTTCGACGACTGATTCGACCATCATTTATATCGATTGTTGACGAGTTCACTTCGTGGAAATTCGTCGTTATAATATACAAATAGCTGTACTAATTTTCCACACTTTTTTATTCGCTCAACCGGTTTCAACGTCTACACGTCATTATCAAGACCTGTCTAAAGAGCTTCAGAGTTGTGTGAAGAGCTTAAGACAGCTCTGGATAATTACGTATTAACGTTGAAACAATATTATCCTTGCACCAGTTTCTACTCACTTCGCATCCATCCCAGCGTAAAACTATGAGCCGCCATCATAGGCGACTCGAAGGTCCTCACAAAATTTCAAGTATTGAATATTCCGTTGAAAATCGCAAAGGACATGATGCAACATGGGATATTTATTCCCATATCAAGAATTTAACGATCCCTCCATCCCGATTGCATATTGGAGTGTCCATCCCTTGCTTCGAATCGCAATGCCTTCAGGGTCTCTTACCCCTTGTCCCTGGCTTACTGGTTGGGAAGGGTACGTGAGTGGGGCATGGGGGGAAGAAGATGAAAAAAAAGCAAGGGGTGAGTGGCGTGCACGTCGCCGGGACGGCACTCTGCCTCGCTACCCCTGGGATCGATAACAAATGGTGAGCGCATTCACTCATTCGCCCGGATAAAAACATACCTACGCGCGCAATGTCTAACGGCCGCCTTTATCTCCTGCTGCAGATGATTTGAAAGGGAATGAATGCACATATCTACAACGTCCTCCTCCCGAACTTCCACGTGGCAGGGGGGCGTGCGAGGGTTATGGTCCCCCTCCCCACCGCCCACATTTCAAACTTCCCTACCCACAATCCCACCACCTCCGCCACGCCGCCAAAACTTCTCCCAAAGCCAACCGACCTTGCACTCACCCCTTTTCGGCGTCATTTTTAAGCACCTCGATGCCTCTCAGCCTTTTGTGTGCATAGCTCACGTTTCTCCCACGGGATGCACAGCTCGAGCTCAATTGTTCAGCGCCCAGTGTTTCTCTTTCTAGCCGTTCCCTGCAGAACCTAAACTGATTTTTGACGCCCAAAGACCTAAATCTCATGTAATAATACGCGAATTAACGCTGTGCGGCTGGTATTTATTTTGTTTTAGTAGTTTAAAATATACATAACATAAAGAAATCGTTTTTTTTCGTCAAATACTGATTGTTTCAGGTCTGATCAGGAGATAACGATGGACATTCGTAAAGAAAAAAAGGAACTATATTGCTCCATCAAATTCATTCCACGGGCACGACGCGTTTCACGACACCATGAAATCAACAGCATTTTACTAGTAGATTGGGTAATAACAAGTCTTAATCGTACAGCGCCCAGTGTTTCCCTTTCTAGTCGTAGCCAACAGAGCCTACGCTAATTTTTGACGCCTAAAGACCTAAATCTCATATAATACGCAAAATATTACAATTAATTTTGTGCAGCAGCCATTTATTTCGTTTTAGTGGTTAAAATAGACTTATTATTAAGTATCTTTTATTTCCATCAAGAATTGATTGCTTCAGGTCTGACTGGGATTAACGATGGACTTTCATAAAAAAAGGACTTAGTTGCTCCGTCAAATACATTTAACAGACAATACGCGTTTCACGGCACTATAACAAGATAAACATCATTTTAATATTAGATCAGGTGAGAACAATTAGGTAAGATTTTAGGCGAGAAAAGGAATATATAAAAACTATTTGTCCACCACACTTCTTTCCTATTCAAGAACTCCGCCTAAAAAATCATGTGGCCTAGGATTGAGCAGGAACTGTCTCCATCACCACGTGGCGATATTCGTCAAATCAATGTAATGCATTAAGGAACTTTGCATGCTCGCGTTTTCATTTTCTATTCCTATTTTTTTTAAATGGAGCTAGGGAGTTGTCTTGCGCCATTACTAACGAATGCTTGTTTTAGGGTTATTCCATTGCCTCCTCATTTCTAAATAAATTCACCTACCCTCATCGAATCCTTGTAGCTTTTCGTTCGTTTCCCTCTCCAAACATTATCATCGCTTCTCATTCACATTTGCAATTTAAAAGCCCACTGCCTATTTTCATTCTCATTTCATAGTGTTCAGTCCCGCACAAAAGAATTCAGAACACCATGTTTACGAGTGTTCATCCATCTTTTCTCCATTGGTTTTCTTAATCACGATTTTTTCACACAATATTGCAATACACACTCATCCATTCCAAATTATGAATATGTCTCTAGCCCATAGGGTGAGATAATTCTTGTAATTCAACACGCTGGGTGCACGTGATTTTACAAATTTGAAGACACCACCATTTTTATACAATCTGGAGATAAAAGCAAACTTTTTGTCCAAGGCTTCAGCGTAGCTTCCCAGTATCTGGCTCGGTGCATGGACTCGTTCGCGGTACCGAAAACTCTTCGGCGAGTAGACGAAGATCCCGCTGATCACCGATACCCATCCAAATCCATACCCTATAACTCAACCCTACCGGCTTCCTCCCTATCCCATTCCCAAAACCCCTTCAAAACTTTAACGAAACCCCTTAAAAAAAAATCCAACCCCCCTTTTCGGCCGAGCTTCCAAACGCTATACACACCCCCTATACTTCCACCGCGGTCCATTATGCAATACGTGATACGCCTCCCTGCAGACGAACTCATATATATAATCAAGCGAGGAGAGATGAAACGGGCGAAGAGAACGCATTTCGTGTATCGGAAGGGTAGAGAGCGAAGGGGGTGAAGGAAGATGACGAATATGGTGACGCTTTTGTTTTTTTTCGTTTTTCATCTTTTTTTTTTAAACCCCCGCGATCAAATAAACTTGAAAGGATAAATAAAATATGTGTGCACGTTTTTGTGCGAGTATTTGCCTGGTGCGTACGCGATTTTTCAGTGAGCACGGATTTAAAAAAAATAATAATAAGAAAGATGAAAAGGAACGCAGCGATGACATGTGAGGAGAGACAAACCATCTTTTTACGTACGTCGAAAAACATTTCCATTTTCATTAAGTAAAAATATGCATACAGACACACACATGGCCGTTTCACGTGTACACAGCCATGCACGTATCTACATGTGAGCGTATTTATATGTACATATCTCTCCAGATGAACAGGAGAATCGACATCTTTTTGGATATTTTTTCATCCCATGCCGAACACGGGAGCTCGCCTTATAGCGTATTATGGAGAGGTAAGATAAAAGGAAGGAACGGACTGGATGGAGAAGAAAAAAGATACTGAGTATACAAATAATAAAATATAGGAAGCACGGGAGTTTTCCGCGCTTTCCACCGAATAAAAAATAAACAGAGATGCATGGACGTCTTAGAATATACCTGAGCGACTGCAAGATGTCGTATTTGCAGAGTATGCATAAAATATTTGGATTCCTTCAAGAGAATGACCGTAGGAGAAATAAAACTTGAAGCGGCGAGTGCTTCACTTGCATTTCCAAAGAAAGTCAACAAAAGTGCAAGGAAGAATGGCACTCAGTTTGATAGGCTTGGGGCAATAAAAGGATGGGTACGTCACTCAAATTGATGATTGATGGAACACTGCGCTAATAGGATCTCCCACTAAGCTACTCACGTGGGTGATTTTACTGCCGTGGACCGAAATGGAAGTGCAGAAACAAGGGAAAAGATATGAAACAAATGACTCAAGAAAGAAGAATCATGGGCGACTCGAGAAAAAAAATGAGTTTATGCACTTCCTTGGGAAGCAGTCATTTCGCGAAAAGCTATCTCAACAAAGGTGCCGGAGGCTCGTGCAGGCAAAAAAAAGACGTAAAAGCTGTGAGACCTCAGCGTAATTGCAACCTAATAAAAAAGGTATCCCAAACACCTGTCCCTTGAGCAATGGAGTGAACGAAACGAGATGGAGGAACGAGCTGAGGGCACAAAAAAGACCAACGAATCAAAACCTTAGACAAGGAACGCGCCAGCTTCTTCCATCTCGCAATAAAGATGTTCTGAATGCAAGCAAAAGTTAAGACACGTGGATACCGTCAACTCACGGAACATGAGCGTGATCACGATAAAGACATCCATTGCCAACACAATGAACTCCATTTTTGCTTTAATTAATGAACGTCGTTTAACTATAAACTGGTTGGGAGAAGCGTTATTCCGCAATTTTCGAACTCGGACAGTGGGATTAATAAAATGAACGTATAAGATAAATAATGCAGCTGGACGATTATGAAACTAGGTAATGACAAAAAGAAATTCATTGGAGTGGGAAAAAGAACTACTTTACAAGTCGCAAGGAAACTAAATATTCACTAGCACTGAATACGACAGAGATTAATAGTTACACCGTCAAAATTCTTCTGGCTAAAATGATGAATTTTATCATCTCCGTATTGGTCACTAAAAGAAGGTTAGCTTTTTGTTGTGAATATAAAAAACTGGCAAAAGTCGTGAAAATTGACATGTTTAAAGATGATTGACGACTCGGAGTATAGATCTGAGAATAATATGCAAAATTGTTTGCCTAAAAAGTTTCGAAATGGGCATTTATTATATCTTCTTCAGGGCTTATTTTCACAAAAGTGTTAACTGATTGCATACCACTGTATTCTCAGATCTATATCCGGAGTTACGTTAATCATCATTAAATAACTGAAAGCAAGAACAAAATCGATTTATTGCCATGTTGTTGAGCATAATATACATGGAGCGACAAGACATACATTTATACAATACATGGACGTAATTATTCGGATACATCGGAATTATTCAGTAAAAATATTTTATCCAAGTACATTAAAACTATAACTCTAGTCTGAAGTTCAAGACCATAATAAGAAACTGATTGACTACCTTTCAAACGTCCTGTGCACTTAGGAAACGCTTAGAAATGTTCCGCGCGGTGAGCGCATGGTTGAGAAAAATTTCCCCCCTCTAACACGCCGTGAAAAAAACGCCACTTTTTTCATCACATGTTGCTCCCGCCAAAAACAACCGCCAGATTTCTTTCTCGCATCGCAACCCGATGATCCGAAATGAAAGCGACAAAGCGGTGGGGGCGCTAGGAGGTGAGCATGCGAAAAACGGAATTTCGCGCTGCTGCTGCCGGCCGAAATTCAGGCTTCGGTGACCCTATCCGCCACGAGGGAGAGGTGCAGTCATTGACCAAAGCTGTGGATTATTCCGGACGGAAGTGCGTTCGGTGACGGTCGCCGGAATCCCAGTGGGCGAAAAAGTTAGCAGGGCCGTGACTGAAGCGGGCGCGATTCCTTTTTTTTTTTCATTTTCGCTCGGTGGTGAGGGCGAGGATCGCTACTTGGCGAACAGAATTTCAGGAATTCCGCGCCGAAATCCTCGCATAGCCAAAGCCACCGATCGATGCTCGCGGGATAAGAGTCAGGCGTTTTTCGGGCATCGTGCCACGTGCAATTATTCAAATTTAAATGAGGTGCTAGCTCTACCCAAATACACGGGTTATATATACGTATACATTTTTATTTATATGTTGATAATAGGTACTAGCTATGAGAGAAAACCCTTAAGCCCCCAAAGGGGCCACGATAATACTGAACACCTCTCAATGCCTAAGCATTGTTCGCCCTTCTCCTATTTCTAGGATTAGAAATAGTTTACCAACAATCCACACAATACACCCAATCGATCGACTTAAAAAAATCGATAAATTACTTAAATGCATCAAAATTAAAAATAAATAGCTTGAAAGGTAAATGTGGATAACTTCCATGGCCATGTGAGTATCACACGTTACGTGCAGGAGGGTGTTACTTTCCCTAGCACACCTAGAATCCTTTCGTTTTAACGAATAGGAACTCACTCTCCGAATATTATACTAAATACTTGATTATATACTGCATGATCTCACTCAATCAAATGTGAATGTATCATCGTCGAACTTTCGAAAGTTTAAGAAAGCAGTCGTGCGAAAGATCCACAGAGAAAAAATCATCCGCCTTGACCGGGATTCCAGCTTTGCGAGAAGTCGTTCAACTTAAAATACAATAATCTATCTGCTAAAACGCGAGTCCCAAAAATCTGTTGCCATGGCTCTATGGCCACTATCTACAAAAAATTTACCTATATAGATATTAAAAAAAGACGTTTCGGCCAGACGTGTTTCGCGCGAACGAAGCGCGTCAAAAGGCTTCCTTGTTCGGAGCTCCGCTGAGTGCTCGCCCAACCCACGTCTCGGCCGTGCGGTGACCTTTGAAATAAGAGTGCCTTTGTCCCGTCCCTTGAGGGCGGCTGGCCGACTACAAGGATGCAACGGGTTGTTAGGCACCGCACGGCGAGGTTACTCCAACTCAGAGGTCCGGCGCACCACGGCCAAGAGGCTTCCCTTTGTACACCCAACTCGCAGTTAGGGGTCTATCACGCGTGCGGGCACTAGAGAGTCATTAGCGAAGATGAGGCCCCTGAATCAGCTTTAGGACATGATCGAGCTAAATAAGCCAATTACGGCGAAATTGCCGAGGAGGTACGAACTAACTCGGATGAATTAGATGAGAATATGACCGTGTAAATTAAGTACTTCAAATTCTCCATTGAGCAGGGGAAAACTAGAAAATATCCTTCACAAAATTACAAAAAAATATTTCGCATAATTTCAGAATATGAAAGATAACAACACATTAAAATCGAAAAAAAGTTGGAATTAAGAAAAAAAAACCCAGAGCAGCTGCATCGTTTTATATATTCCGTACCATCACGATGAAGTTTCGGTATTGGTAAATCACGAATAATGCAAAGAGCGATAAATTAAAACAAAAGTAATTCTGGATTTTTGGGGAAAAGTTCATGAGTTCTATAAATTAAATCTCAAGGATACGCATAAATTGATATAAAAATTGCACATTATACACGGTCTGTTTACTTATGCTATAAAAAAGTCAATACACATGTAAAGTGGTTGCAGTCCTTGAGTGAGAAACCTCATCAATGATAATTTCCTGCTGAATTTTAACGATTTAGAAACTTTAAGCGCACAAAAATACTATTCTCACACATATTGTACATAATTAAAATATGATAAATTGTTATTTCTTTGTATCAACTCAGTACGGCAGAGTGGGTAAGAATCGAAAGCATTTTCCTATCGCGTAAACATCATAAATTACAGTCATATTATGCAATGAGCAGGACTTTTTTTACGCTTTGATCGAAACGCTGAGGGGCATCCGTAGGCCATGTCGCCATAGGACGATCACAGGGAGAGGGAGACGGAGATAGAGGCGTGCGTAGAGGCGACGGATGCTAGGCTATCTCCGCGAAGGAACAGGAGTAGATAGGGCAGGTGAGGCTCAGGGGGGGTGAGGGGAGGCGCCCCGGGGCCGGCGGGCGCCACTCCAATTTATTCATGGAGTGCGGGCGGCATAAACCGACGAAATTGGATCGGCCCGATGTGTGTAACGGGAGGCTGCGCTGGGGAGTTTGATTTTTCCCGATTCGCGCCGCGGGAGAGAGAGAGAGAGAGAGAGAGAGAGAGAAGCCCGACGAATATACACCACGGAACAACCCTTCCCTCACATACACACAGAGAAAAAAATGGATACGTGTCCCCCACACTCCAGCACCTCTGCCACAATTCGACGCTTCCGCAGACCGCATCAAAACGGAAGGAATACTGTCACCGCGCGAACACGTTCCGAGAGAATTTCGGGGCTCCGGCGTGTGCGGTCGGGGGAAGCCTCGCTGCAGCTCTCCCACCTCTACCGGCCGAGATAAAAAGATGGTTTCGGGCTGTGCTACTCGCCAGGGTGGCTCTCGGAACTAGCATTCCCCCGTCGTTACTGGAGCCCTCCCTTCAGAGCAAATTCGTGGGGACTGTATTTACTGGGCATCTTTCACATTGCCGCGGAGGAAAGTAACATTAAGATCATATGATATTTATTTAAAATGGGGAGTGATAGGTGGGCGGTTAAAGCGCTGGGCTACGCAGGCAACAGGATTACAAAAAAACGATACACTTTTCGGACATACCACCTTAACCTCTTGCGCAGAAATGACTCTTCTAGCTCTTCATGAACTTCCCATGCCAAATCGCGCTATGACAAGTGTAGCTCGTCAACAGATTTTCATAATTTTAGCCATATTTAGGGGAACAAAATAAATATTTTGAAAATTTAACAATGTTTAAACATCCATAATTTACGTAAAGAATTCATATTTCATGAAATATGATGCATTGGAAGGACTAAAATTATATATACTAGTAGCGATAGCTGTGTTCTCGATGTATAATAATCAGTCTTTATTTCACTGTTTTACGTTGATTACAAGCAAAAAAAATATCATTTATTTACCAAATATTACCTTTAAAAGAACCTTGTAAAAAATAAATAGAGGATAGGAGCACCATATTCAGAGAATCGAGCGAGGAGGTTTCACTTGCCAGCCAAGCTATTCTGAGACATCAAACTAAAACTCACATCGCTAGCTACTTCCGATCGCCAAAATTTCGAAGAAATCGTCGGTGATCCCAGTCAAAGAAATGGGCAACTCACCCTCAGCCTTCACAGTTAAATGAAACTACTTTGTACTTTCCACGAAGCTTCTTAATTACCCCGATCGAATTCAACGACGTCATTTTCAAGGGGGAGCCACCAAGCCAACATAGAGTGACTAAAGAAACACGATACAAATCTCCTCTACAAAAGACTTCTCTTACATCGATGCCCGGACCAGCCCACAGTGAAAAAGCCTTCGGAATGTAACTTTTTTTCCCGGCGTAGAGTTTGAAGGAATGATTCTCGGGTGTGGTTTTGGGTAATTGCTACAAACGTTTCGAAGGCAGAGAGTCTGCTATCGTCTGCAGTGGTAGAATGTGGAGTCAAATTATTGTCGGTTTTTGGTTATTTATTTATATCCTTGAATGCCCTGATTGGTTCTTTCTCGATTGCTTTGTTCGTACACAGTGATTGATTATAATATTCCACATAATGCTTAGTGTAAAGCCTTTGCCTCTATTAATATTCTTTTCATCTAGGTAAATTTCAATCGTTTCTCTAAAAATACGATCTCAATAATTATTCGTGCGGCAAGGAACCTTCGTATTTCTGAAATTTGCTACAAGGCCAAGGTACAATCAATGCCCTGCCACCGCTGATACCCAAAACCTAACCCGATGGAAAACCCGAGAATTATTCCTTCGAGTCTTCGGAATTTTGAGGGAAGCTTAGCAAGAATTGTTTGCTAGCGTGATACGAAAAGTTATCTTTCTCAATTAACATGGTAAGGGGAGGTTTCACCCAGACACGCCGATGATATTCGCACGCTCACAGATGAACGCCCTCAGAACCCACGAACTAACTCACCCACACACACGCGCTGCAAATGCACAACTCCTCCATTATCAGCACACGACCGGTCGCCAGAAAATCCCTTATTCCGCACATGGTGCACAAGCAGCGCGCCCCGGCGTATACATATAGCCACTCAGCAAGGGCATTGTGCGCGGGGTGGCGGAGGAGCAGCAGCCGGGTGAGGCGGTGGCGTCGGGAGCATGTAAATGCGGGTGGTGCAGGGCTTTGCTGCACGCGTAGAGAGAGGCCTGAATATGATGCGCCCGGGTGCGGCGGCATGGGTGTTGGGTGGAGCGGGAGGCGGGGGTTGGTGTATAGAGAGAGAGAGAGCACTGGACACGGTCCATTGATTTAGTTAAGGCTTAGGTCTGCACTTTATGTCATCTCCGGTTTAATCAAACGATGGAACGGCGATAACGAGGCTTGGTCCCCAGGGCGACAGGGAGAGAGAGAGAGGATTGGGGGGGGGGGGTCCGAGACCATAGTCGGCTTTGTACGGAGCGGAACCGGGTTCGAGGAGGGAGCCCCTTTATGGGTGAAAGTTATTACGGGAATAAAAGTCTCGGAGATTGATCGAGGCCTATTGTATGCGATATGCACGTCGGGCGGGCATGAATCATTTGCATGGCCTGGCTGTCCGTGATGGAGAGTTTCTCGGTGCACGCATAAATTGCGGTATTAGGAATCTTGGCGGGCAGAATGGGTTCACGTGCAAGCACCACCAGCGAGCCTGTACTAGATGGGTACTCATGAGATCAAAGACGGGAGTGCAACTTACGCAGCGGGGGAAGTAAATAAACCGGGGCGTTTGCCTTTCAGCTTTCTTCCTCAAGACTAGGGATGCGAAATATTTGTTCCAAAAAAGGGATCATATGCGTGATCGCAGATAAAATATTATAATAGAAAAGTTATCCACAACTAAGATTATATATAGCAAATTAAAATAGCTAGCTACAGATAAAGAGACTCTTGGTAATAAATTGAGCTCATACAATTAACCAAAATGGATCAACAAGATTTATCAGCAAAAATAACACGTTGTTATGGCATTAGGTTAGAGGCAGCAGTAATACAACAGTCAATTAGAAGTAAAACGAATATTACACCTCGTTTGTACAAGATCTAAATGCACAAGGGATGTTATCAGAACGGAAACGAAAATACATCCTTCGGGACAAGAATTCTCTCAAGCAAGATTGGAAAAAAAGAAAATTATAACTTCAAATGGCCATGCATGCTACATGCCAATCGCTATCACTCTTTAGTCTAATAAATGATACAGCAAAGTATACATCCTCCCACTAACTTTTCTATTTTAGACAAAAATATCGATATACATATTATCCGAAGATCCAAGCGTGAAGGAGTGTAAATTTTCCATACTGAAATAAATATTTGCGAATTTCCACGATTATAATATTTATTCTCGACCTAGGTTACGACCCTTTTTTTCCTTGACGATCAGTGGAGTTATTAGGAATATGCTTTGGGGGGATGGGACGGCCTGGGGTAGAGTTCTCCCATTCCTAGGCAACGGGGGGCCGGGAAAATTTTTGAAAAGTGACATGCCTGGAATTACATTTTACATCATTTTGGCACAAAAAATTTAAATTTGAGCAGATGCAGTTATAAAAGTCAAAACAAGATAATAATTTAAATATTTTGTTTCTCTAAGGTTTTTGGGGGGGGGATCTATCCCCTAATCCCCCCATAGTTACGCCACTGTTGACGATGTCATAGTAACATCGAAACCTAGGTCGGGAGTAAATCTTATAATCGTGGAAAATTCCAAATGTTTATTTCAATATCGATATATAGACTGGAAAAAATATTCCGCTGCACCGGCGAGCGGGATGGGAAGATCGAGCTCACACAACGGCGAGATAATGGAAGGACGACACGACACGATAAGAACACTGAGATGGGGTTAGAGAGCCGTTTTGGCGATGCAGTTAGCTCAGCTAAGAGCAGACAAATGGAAGGGGTCAAGGAGGAGGAGTAGATGCACGGATAGTCCGATAGAGAGATGGAAGAAGAGAGAGAGAGGATAGGAGGAAGACATGGAGGGAGAGATGAAGCCAGAGAATAGGGGATGGAGAGAGAGAGAGAGGATTGCGGTGTGCCATCCAAAATCCCTCATTTTGCCACCACCTCCCTCAGCGCCACCTCGCCCCTGCTGCGTGGTGCGGCGGCAGCCATTGTGATGCATGGCTCGTATGAATAAACATCAAATAGAGAGAGAGAGGGAGAGGGAGGAAGGGGGGGAGAGTGGATAAATGGCATTCGCCTGTTCGCATTGGGGACGAGCGAAATGTTCCCTCGCCCGCCAAAGGAAAAACTCTCTTTCGGGCGTTCGGGGCGCGGAAGAAAAGAAGTCTGGAAGTTTTAATGGCTTGAATTGGTAAGCATGTGTATTGGCTCCGAATTGTACGTGCGCACGTTGCTGGCTAGCGATGTTTTTGGGGCTCCCGCAGGAGAGCGGGGGGGAGGGGGTTGAGTAGGGGGGTGGGAAAGGATCGAGAGCGATATCCACACGCGGGGTGGGTGCTCGCAAAACTAACTGGGGGGGGGGGGGGGTATTTCGCAGTTGGACGAAGCGGCGGAGTTAGCATTTTGATGGTACAGAGTGTTAGGGGGGGCATGGGGGGGGGGAGAGGAGAGGAAAATACATACAAGCAGGAAGGGCTTTGCTGTGCACGGGAAGAGAAAGAGAATGACGTATGTAATCGAGTCCTCACGGTAGGCTGGGCCGAAAATACACTCCCATTCGGATTAATTGTTGAACCGGAAAGATATATGTTAAAACCGATAATCTCTCAATGGCGCCGGAGCGATAAGGGCCAAGGGAGAGAGAGAGAGACTTTCATATAATAAGTATTTCTTTCGCGGGGCCGCACGAAAGCAAATCGCGTCCACTCGAGTGACCCAAATACAGTAATTTGGGCTGATAAGCGCGGACCGAAATTATTATTACGGAAAATCGCCGCAATCTGTCCGCAGACCCCGGTGCGCACTTTGGCCGCCCAAAGACGAAAGGGAAAAAACGCGGCTACGCCGACAATATAGTATTTCCCGATCCACCGGCATTACTTGTAATCCGTGAATTATCCTTTTTATTATTACGCGGAGATATCAAACGCTTCAGATTAACCACGCGCGACAAAGAATAATTCGGCCCAAAATATAACGATGTCGTTCCCGCAGGAGTAGCAATGTGTTTACGGCCAGAAATCTATTATCCGCGGGAAAACATCCCTGTTAATGACAGCCCGGAGGAATATTGAGATTTAAAATACCTTACGCTTCGGCATACAGCCACAACCCTCAATGGATTTTTTTGGTGATTCTCAGACTAAATCCACTCTCGACTCCACCAACGCAAAGAAATTGGGGAGTAACATAACGAGATTGCAAAGCGAGAGAGAGAGAGAGAGGTTCCTGGACTTGATTTTTTATTTGCATCCCTTCCCTTGCTTCATAGCCTCCCGCTCCAACCAATAAATTGATTATAAAAAAAAGGAGAGAGCCAAATGGAAATCGGTACGGCAGGACACCAGGTGAGTCAACTGACTGCGTTAAAAGAGGCGGGAAGGAAATAAAAAGATGATCGGGGAACACAATCGCTGACTTACGAGCGCGAGCAAGATAATTTTTTTTTCGAAACGGAATCCAATACGGCCAATCGGCCAGGGATATTCCGCGCACCCCCCATATCTCCGCGGGAATTTCAGCGATATTCGCGCGCAGACACCGGCGGCGACGACGAGGAGCTCGTGCTTTTGTCGTCCGCTCCCTGCGCAACAAACCAATTTATTTGCTCGGCCCGAGGGGGAAGGTGCGGAGAGGGAAAGTAGTGGTCCATGAAGGATGAATGGGTTTTGGGGACAGGGCAAGGATCCAGGGGAAACAGCGGCCATAGGATATGTGGGGGGGGGGGGGGGGAGGCAAGGGAGAGGACAAATTCGACGAACACCGGCAACCGAAGAGGGACATACGGGAATAAGAAAAAATTAATGGCTTTCATTACCGAGAGAATAATTTGGTGGCGATTGGGCGGATGCCGGCAAAAATGGAAGACAAATTGGAAAAAAATCGTAAAAAAAGAAACATTCTTTCCTATACGAGAATCATTCTCTCGTATACATGATACAAGGCGGAGTAGGTGCCCCACAGGAAAAATAATAATTCACACCAAAGGGGGCTTCTTCTGTGTCGGTTATTGGAATCAATGTATAACGAACTGCGCAATCTTTTTGGGCCCTCACTTGGAGCGGGGGGAGGAGTTCCCACCACCCCCAGAAGTCTCCCTTGCCGATTACAGCGCCTCCAATTGGTATACTTTCCACCTAACACCTCAGACGAGGGCACCGCATAAGTCTCACTTTGACTGGGCACGGTGAGGCAAATGGGGAAACACCGTAGGAGGCTGTGACGCCCTCGAAAATGAACGGCAGGTGCGTAATTACGTAATTAATGCTTTTCCAACAGAATTTCTCTCGAAAGGCTGAACTCGAAATTCAGCTCCAGCCAACAATGCTTCACCTGCATGTTAATCTAGCCGACTATGAGATAAGTTCATATTTTGGATCTAAGAGCCACGAAATCACAACTCTAACGATGCTTATTAATCATGCCTTTCGGAGAATCAAATTTAAACCCGCAAATTTCAACATGATCCTGCGCTTTTTAAGTATTTTACAGATTATATTTTACCAGTATTTAAGATAAATTAAATTGTTTTCCGATCTTTTGAATCGGCTGTGTCAAAAAAACTAGTAACTTCTGGATGCATTAGTTGAAAGTGAATTTACAAAGACTGTGAGTACAAATATTGATAGGTGTGGTTGAAAAGAATCTTGGTGAAGTTTCGGTGACTGATACACCCTATGTATTCGAAAGCCGGCCTACAGAAAATATCTCAAGATGTTGTCTAACCAGTGTACTTAAAAATATTCAGGTCTCCCAAGATGGGAATACATGACCACTACCTGAAGGGCTTGTCTTCGACAAATCACATAATTCATACCTAGTCCTGGATCTAACACAGAACAACTGAGGATAATGCCCTATAATGGAACCAATACATGATATTTGCAATTATTTTTGCCCTCTAAGATGGGAATACGAGACAAAAATCACCTGAAGAACAATTCTTTTACTAAAGTAAGAATACACACTCGTCAGAATTCGCTCGCAGGAGAGAGGTAGCACAATTTAGGGTATTAGTATACTATACAAACCAATCAAGGATGGTGGGGGGGGGGGGGGCAAGGATGAAATCCTATGGAAGTACCTATCAATGATACATGTTAACATAAATTTCCCTCAAAAGAGAATACACGACATGTAGCACCTGAAACAATGCACATCTTGTACACGTCTAAGACTGCATAACCATATAAATTCGTGGGCTAAAGAAAGGATAGCACAACATACTTATGGTGTGATGATGAGTAGGAAAACGGGTTGATATTCATGGCAGGATCTGCTCGTTTGGTGGAATATCATGGGGCCCTGCGACGCCTCCGCGGCCCTGAGGTTTGGGGGCTTATAGGAGGGTGGGGACGAGGGATTATGAAAGAGACAAAAACGGAAAACAAATCGAGCGAAAAAAATCACGGGGAGGCGTGGAGAGGAAGCTTCGCTGGGAGTGGTGGTTGTGGCAAATTGGCGAGGACCGGCCCACACCACAAACCCTCCAAAACTCACCCGCCAACCTCCCACATGAGCAGAATGGGAATAAAAAAAAGGGGTGCATACTTAGGCAGGACACGCTGTCCGAAATTATCAACCAATCAAATAAATGATCCCCCCCACACCGCCCCCACCCACCGATCAATCATCGAATCAATCAGATGCGCGCTCAATAATTCGTCCGATCAATCAATTTGCAGGGTGAAGGCTCCGTAGGGTGATGAGCACGAGGCTGGCGGTGGAGGGGGGATCAAAAGAGGAGAAGGCTGAGCTAGGAAAGTCGTTTGAAGTCATGTGTTAAAAATGTTTGCATAAAGAGATCGCCCACCGTGACAAAATCAATGATCACTGTAAAAAAAACATTGTGTTTTCAATAACCGTTCCTTCCACGAAAAAATAGCTTTAAATTAACACACAGATATATAAGGTCCTAAAACTCGCATTTATGCCTCAAAAAGAGGCTCAAATCTACTGAACCGAACCATAATACCTCTTCCCTCTAAACTAAATATTTTACTCTAAATTGTAGTTATAACACATTCCGTGCGTCAATCCATAAGTTGGTTCGGGTAGGTAAAGGTAGACCACATTCCGCACTATGCCACAGCATTGTGAATGCTATACAATTCTGGGAAGAGGGACATGGATTTCCCTTCTCTGGGATATCTTCCCTAGCGAGGATTTCAATTGGTGCCTTCCAATGATATCATCTGGATTTCAAGCTTGGTCCCCTGGATCAGCAATGAAAACTTCCACCTCCTAGCCCTCCAAATTATAATGATTTCAACTGAAACTACGAAGCAATCGATAAAAATAATCAATCGCCCCCGCAAATCATTCTGTTTAATTCTCCGAATTTTTATTGACACATTTTTTAAGGAAGAATTGTAAGCAAGTACTGGTGAGTTCTAGGTAAGCCGAATGAAGTAGAGGCTGGAGTCGGAATCCGCGAACGTGAGCCGACGCCGCACTGATGAGTGGGGACAGTATCGTATAGTTTCACGGAGGGGCAGTGGAGGGGGGGGGGATGCCGGAATGTGGACGAAGGGAATGGTGTGACGAGAAAGAAGCCTCATCCGTCCGCTGCGGGGCAGAGACGCGGACCGGAATTGCTCCGATGGATATCCCATAATAACGTAATAAATGCTAAGTGCACAAATGCTCAATTCCGAGGCAATTCATTCGGCGGGAGAGGGCCCGAATATTTCCGCCCCCCACGTCACGAAATATCCACCGCTGCCGATATGCACGACCCACGGGGGAAGGGGATGGGGGCGTAGGACGTCCAGCAGGAAGATGCATTATTACGCCTGCTCTCATCCCAGGGGAGGAATAGTGTCACCGGTGGGGCAGAAGGGACACCACGCGACAACCACGACGAGGGGGTAGGGGCAGCCGTGTAAGCTGAATGAGGGCAGGCGCGGGTGGTGCGGGCTTTTTCGGGATCGAATCATATTGCAAAAGGGAATAAAATATCATTTTTCTACGCCAGCACTTTTCCATGTGCGAGGTGCCCATTGGCCACACAAACAGCAAGGAGAAATTCGCTTACTTGTCTAACTTAACTCACTGCTTTCACAATTTCTGTTTCATATTATCTTGGGCATACAATGAAATTCACGTCTCTTCATTAAAATATTTATGTCAATAGTTATGAATGATAATCCCAATGACATGAGAACGAAAAATATTAATGAATATTCGATGAATGCTGGTGAAAAGCAGATGGAATCGACAAAGAATATTAAGATATAGACTTCATAATTCGATTTCAGGTTCATGTGAGCTTTCATCAAAACAGTTTCATAAAATACGAAGACATTAAGCATTCCACCTTGGAATTCGAATATGGAAAACCTATTTACGATGACCCCTAGTACAACAATGTACATCTAAACGACCAAATCTAACGAGAAAACTATCACACAGCCTCAAATGTATCTATAAATACCGAAACGAAGTCTCTACTTTCACATTGCTCTTCGTTTTCATTCTATCACATCACCCGGCAGAGGCGATAAATGTGGAGTGACCGCTGTCGGCCTAGAAAACCTCTCCCTATACTTTTCAAAACGATACCACGTGCACTAGGACAAGAATTGGTAAATTAGCCACCGACATTATACACACGTGCGGACTTCGGGATTTCATTCTCTCATCAACAGCGAGAAATAAGTATACATCACGTTCTCAGGCTTTACTTGGTGGAGCCACATCACGATATATAGAATAAAATCACTGGGTGGTTTCCGGAGGGTCGGCCGCAGCGAAAGGGTTAAGTTCCACAGATATTTCTTTCAAGGTTTCCACTGCAAAAGTCATTATCGAGGAAGTCAAGGCTTACCTTGGTAATTGAGGTAATAAAGGTGCACCTATATTATCTTGGTAATGACTTTTGCTTTCTAAACCTTGCTTGGTACAATTAAGAAATATTTGTGGGACTTTGGCTAAGTGATTTTATTATATATATATCGTGAAAAAGAAGAGGTTAGGATACTGGGGAAGGAGAGAAGTGGTAGCGATGAAAAAACCTATCAATTAGCCCCGAACCGATAACGAGGAGGCCGTGTTGATATTTTTTTAAGCCAACCTCAGGCAGTAGTCCCCCCCACACCTATGACCCACGTTGTACCACACACACGAACGAATAAAATCCCGCCATCTCCGAGACCGCGCGCACCTCACACACAATACAGAGGAAGCAATACCCTTCCCCCACCTACCCATGCCGCTTCGCCATAAAGCGAAATTGCTCCCTTTCCGTCTATTCATCCACGTAACGGCCGGCCGAAACTCAATCTTCTCGTCATCTGTCCAGTCGCCGGGAGGAGAACGGCCAAGTTGGTGCGCTTTGAATGGCCAATCAAGGGCTCGCGGAGGAACGTTTGCCGAGGTGGGGGTCGCCAGCGCCAGGGGGCACTGTCCCCCTCCAAAATGGAGGTGGGAGGGATAAAAAAGAAGTTCTACGACCCCCGAATCGGGGAGAAACAATTTCGCGACCGGACCGTCGTTACCGACTTGGCCATCCCAGGTAATGTGCACCTCAAGTGATATTATGACCCGGACACTCGCGTGACGGCCTCACGGGTAAGTGAGAACTTGCGACATAAGTCATTGCCGAGCCCGAAACACAGCGCATTGGACGAAACGTGAAGCGATGCATCTGTGATATGACCGCTACGGCAGCGTGGTATAACTGCCCGCAGAAGGGAGGTGATAATACTTAAAACGCGAATTCCTCAATTACATACACTCAACCACGATACGCATCACTTCCAGGAAGTTTTTAATGCTCATGTTTATGTGCGTACAAATATCTACATGAATATCAAATCTCATCATCACTTGTAGTTAAAGATATACAGGTAAATGAATTCTGCGGAATTTAGGCAATGATTTTTATAACCACAGTAACAATAGATAGCAACTTAAAATAGGTTTAATCAACGCAAATGTTGCTTCACTGTGCACTGCTAGTCCTCGTACCCTCTCATGAATAATGACAAGATATTTCATTTTTTAAACGTGCAGTCAGAGGATTTACTTGGTTCATAACTATCTTCTGCCATAACCGTAAATTACAATTCAGCAGCAAAATGTAGCTCTTCCTGCTCCCGATAAATCACCAGGGAAAACCTATCGTGAATAAGATCAGAACTTAAAACATAAATAGATACTTGTCATCATTTACTGCACAAGAAATCGACCGTTCAGACAGATTGCCCCATACAGCATGATGTTCGTTTCTGCGGTCAAGAAGCATAAGAATATTGGTGAATAAGACGACTAAAAACATCGTGAAACACAGCTCACAGTGCGGGTACTGCACATTCGCACAAAAAAAAAAAAAACGTTTTCCTGTGAACATCTGGCAGCAAAAACTCCATTTGAAGCGATTGTGGATTTAACCCTCTCAAGGAAGTCACAAATAAAAACACAGCTAGATCCTCACTAACGAAGAGGAGTTAGCGAAAAGTTTCAGGCTACAAAAATAATAAAAAGAAGACTGCACCCCGTAAAAGAGCAAAGTAACGAGAGAATGAGAGGCAACCACCAACGGGACACGGGAGGAGGTGAACTTTTTCGCGATGCTCCGAATCTTATAAGAGCGCCGTACACAACCGCTCCAAACGATCTACTTTACTACCGATAATACTACTACTACGTTAATACTACCGCTGATGCTACTACGGCTTGAGTTAGTAGCGACACCACACGCTCCCCTTGCGAACCGGCGGGGAAAAGAACTTCCCTTTCACTTCCTGGCGGGAAGAGGGTAAGAGGAGGGGGGTAGGGATACGACCCTGGAGAGAAAGGGCACCGTGCCCTTCCCCCTTTTTTATTCCCTCCCACGCCCCCTCCTGATCCCTCGACTTGGGGTGAAGGGCGGGAAGGCGGATAATAAAAAAAGAAAGAAGGTTAGGGGCGGATGGATTCCGTTGCCTCCCCTTCCCCCTTCCTCATATCCCGCCACCGCTAACTCGTCTGGGGAGATTTCCCCCCTCTCCCTCTTGCCCCGAACGGCTCCTCTTCCTCCTCGTGGCGTCGCCGTGCCCGAGTGAAGGTGCAGGACCTACCTCACCCCGCCCTCGCACGACCTAGGTCCGGATTCGGGATTCTTCCTCTGGGAGACTTCACTACTCCCGAGTGAGCGGGGAGGACTGGTTCGATTGTTATCGATGCATCGAAACATTGCGGATTGCATCGATCACGATCACCGGTTTCGGGATTCTTCTTCTCAGAGACCTGACTCACGAATGAGTGGGGAGGACTGGTACGTAGACTAGTCCGATTGTCATCGATCTATCGAAACATCGCAGTTTGTTTCAACCATGGCCCTTATATAAGGACCCTGGTTTCAATATCTAGTTTCACTTGAATGGCATTCAAGGCAATCAGCGATGCTGGTTGCGAACAAGCATTGATGTCATCAAAACTGGCACATGGACTGGTTCGATTGTTACCGATGTATCAAAACATCGCGGATTATATGGTTCACTAGTTTCACCTGGATGGCAATCAAGGTAACCGTGCGATGATGGTTGCTGACAGACATTGATATCATCATTACAATTACCAATATATACTCCTTAATCATGCGATTGATCAGGAATTTTATCAACGGTCAGTGGATTGATCACTTATTTGGCGATGACTTTCAATTACTGAGGGCCATAGATGACCTTTTATCGATATATCATCAACAAAGATGGAGAATATCGATAATCGACAATATTCGAGTGTCAAAGGTTATCATTAATGCCGAGCCTTATTTATGAGCGAACAATAAAATAGGCGAATATTTTCGAAAGTCAAACAGCCACCGACAATACAAAGGAATCATAATAATATGGCCCTAGGGATCGGAAACTCGTGCAACGAATCACACCACATAATCTTCGCAATCGAAACGCGAATGACAAATCGTCCGATCAAGCATGCCAAAATAAGACTAAGAAAGCGCATGGATATGCGTGGGTGGGAGGCGAATCTAAAAGCGGCAAGGGCGCATGTGGGAACGAGAATCGACTTTCGTACGGGCTCCCACTTTTTTTTCACCGTTTTCCTTTATTTTTACGCCCTCCCCCGCCGAGGTTACGACGCTCACGATGACTCTCCGCTTCTCAACGCCTCTTCCTCCCTCCTCGCCGACCCCTCATCGAACCATTCTTCCCGAACCCACTCACACACACACACACCAGTCCTCTAAAAAGAAGAACTCCCGCCGATTCGGCAATGCCGCGGATCGAGCTGGCAATAAGGATCTGCCATCCTTCCGCTCTCCTGCGAAAAGGAGTGAAAGGAAAACGATACGGCGGCGACGATACGCTCGTCGCTTACCATTTGTTTCTTTTTTTTCCTCATTCTTCCCATCGCCGCTTTTCCTTTTTCCCTTCCATTTCCCCACGACTTAAAGGAGCCCCATCGATGAGACGACTATCGCGGATCCGCAGTCAAAGGATCGCCTACGACACGAAATGGCGCTCTTCAAGAGCGGGGAAAGGAAAACTTCCATCCACACCTTCCATCGACTCTCTTTGTAAGAGATCTAAATAAGCTGAAAGGTAAGTCTACCGTAACAATGATCATTCAGCTCATTTTTCAAATCGCTCATAATTTGAGTATCATAAGATCTAATGAAAAAATGGCATGATATTTCACTCACGAAATTGACGTGAAAACATTTTGTGCGTAAATTCAAAGATGGAACGCAAACGAAGAGAGCACGCGCGAGAAAAAATAAAATGTTTGCAATCAAGGATGTCACATCAGAGACTGTTAACGTGCAATGCTGTCAACTTGGAATTTGAAAAAGTTTAAAAATTAATTAACGAGTACTGTAGCCATTTCCGCAAGAATATTAGGAATTGTGAGCTAAATAAAACAAAATTGCAGAAATAAAGGCATGAAAAAGAAGGCACTATAATTACAACAGTAGAGTTATATTTGTAGCCTTCCAAAATGTAAATAAATGAGGTATTGGTGGAGCCGTTAGGGGCTAAGGCTTTGATTCCTAACCTCCAACAGAATTCAAATAATGTTTTTCACACATAATGGTTAATTATAAAATAAAATCAATTACATTTAAAACGCAGAAAATGGAAACTGAAACACTAGGAAACGGGATTTTAAATCGAACAATTTTGCAAATTCAACCACGACAACCTCAGAGCCCTAAAAACGTTTAGTTATCTACTACCGCAACAGACATCCAGTAACATAGCTCACGACGAAATTTTCTCCATAGAATTCCCAGACGATATCATAATCGAATATTGCACTGCCGTCTTTACGTCACGTATTCTGCCTTTAAATTTTTTAAACAATCTTTATCCATTTAATAACCTTTATCAAAAACAACATGGCAACCTCTTTTTAAACAAACAATAAACAATCTAAAGCATCAATCAAGAAAAACATAAATTAAGATATAAATTGATAAAATCCAAACCACATGACAAACAAAATTAAATGAATAAAGTCAAATAAAATTTTCTCCATAGAGTTCCCAGACGATATCATAATCGAATAACATCGTTCGCTCAGCTTTTGTCTCTAGGAATCCAAGTATTCACAAACTTAAATGCGACACGCACGTAAGAGAAGGTGAGTTGCACAGGCGAAGACGCCGGGAGTGAAGGAGCAGCTCGCCGTGAAGTCAAGGGCGACACACACTCTCCGGGTCCACAACATTCCCTCACGCCTGGCCGCGCAACGGAGAGGAGCGGGAAAGCCAGAAAGAGTGGGTCGAGTGCGTGAGACGCGGGAAGAGGGAGAAAGAGTGGCCGTCGGATGAATGGGAAGGAGCGTACTCGGCTTCTTTTTATTTTCCCTCGGACCCGGATCAAACAGAACTCATTAGCATTCCACGCGGGAGGTCGAACGGGCGGCGCAGAGAGAGAGAAGAAAAAAAGGCGGGAGGAGGGTGCGATGGCCGCGAGCAGCCCGCCACCTATCCGAGCCGCCCCAAGGTTGCGGTCTGGATAACAAATGCCTCTCGCCGCCCGCCACTCCGATACGGGAGAGGTGGTGGTGGTCCACGGGAAGGCGTTGGCCCGTGGCGATGGCCGGCGCGCTCACGGCTCCTGCGGTCCAGGGAGGCGCCCGAGAAGAAGCGGACCCGGAAAATGAAATCATCCGGAAACGATGGAGACTGGAGGGCTTGCGACGTCGCGACCCGTCAATATACATATACATTTCCAAGCAATTATTCATATTGGCATTGCCGTCTTTACGTCACGTATTCTGCCTTTAAACTTTTTTCAACAATCTCCTACCTTTATCCAAAACAACATGGCAAACTCTTTTTAGACAAACAATAAACAATCTTAAACATCAATCAAGGAGCACATACATTAACATATAAATTAATAAAATCTAAACCCATATAACAAACAAAATTAATTGAATAAAGTCAAATAAAATAAAAAGAAAATGAAGTTTAAAAGTCACGGCGTTACTGGCTTAAGAATCTCACGGAAGTCCGGTCGAAAATTCTGCGTATCCAGACGTATTGTTGTCTTTCCACTGTTGTCTTACATTCTTTTTGGTCATACAGAGTACACTCATCGTGATTATTTTTCATTGGATCTCGAATAAGAAAAGGTTTCCTTTCATTTCCTTTCCTTTCAAAAGGGCATTATTTTCTCACAAGTCAATTTTTCATACTAGAGATACAGTAATTGACAAGAGACCAATTGCAGAGATAGAATTTTCACATGTGAAATATAGAGAAATATTTAAATTCGTCAGCTCGATACAGCCTAAAAATTATACTACAACTGTCATTATGATAGCACAGAGTTAAACAAACGAAACGTCAGGAGAAAAGGCAAAATACGACCGGCCATACAATAATGATGGGTTCTCAATAAGTGAGGAATACTATCGCCAAGGAATATTGAAAGACATGAAAAACCGAACCACTTTATTTCAACTGAGAAATCAGGGCATGAAGCATTAAAAGCATTAAGCTCTCTCCATCACTGCGCGGTGGTAACCTAGAGCACACTTGAATATGGAATAGTAAAAACACACCAATAACTAAAGCACGACTGATGAATCGAATCCTAATCTAATGATTCGAGCGAATGTCAAATTCAATGATTCGATGGGATTAGATGGAATAAACATCGATGCTCAAATCCAGGAACCATCTATAAAAATGTAAATGATAACAAAAATAAGTGTGATGCTTGCAGAAGAATTATATAGACATACACAACCGCAGGCAGTAATAAAAACGATCACCAAATGGTTAAAATTGATACATCCTTTTCATATGTTACTATTCAGTCGGATACCTTATAGATAATTAACTAAATTAATTTGTCTTTTCGATAACTGTACCAGGGAAAGAATGGACTCAAACACGCAGCAGCATTTCATAAACTTCAGAATGAATTTAAACCTCCCATTTGGTGATTAAGCATCTCTAAAATTGAAACGCTCAGACAATAGAGTTGGATGCCATTTAAATAATTTCTCCATCAATTTTGAAAATTTTTAAGCAAAGCCTTTTACGACCGCTTGCGGAAGTATAAATCGGAGCAGAGATTTCCATAATACTTAGTTTCATCAGCACCTCTCGCAATTCAGCGGAGATAGCGAAATTAGATTACGACTCAGGATAAGGATGGAACTCATTATTTCCCAACCGCTTCTCTAACTCACGCAGCAGGTATATTTTAATACAAATTACAAACCTGTTCAATGGGTTTCATAATTCAAATTGCTTATATCCAAGGCATAAAGCAATTTGAATAACACAAAATACAAGATAAATTACGCAAAAAAAATACCGTGCTTAAAGAAATATCACATTTTATAATTTACATACATAATTTAATACGGAGGGAACGGACTAGAGAAACAGCTTTAAAGAAATGCAAAATAGGAATGATGATATGGGGTAAAAAAATGATATAATACGCAGTTCCCACCGATACTTAGCAGAAAAAAGAGCTTACCGCACAGGTGCTCCTCCTAAAGACCCCAATGAGTAAGCAGTAATTGCATGCACATTTACTATTTACCCAGAAATATGAGTTGCGTGAGCAAGCAGGTGTTTGGTGCATGGTAAGTAATTTGTCTCCTACCTGAAGGAAGTCTCACATGACAAAAGAAAAAGATAATGGGATGGAATTTTTTCAAATTACGACGACGGAAAACTTTACGAAAAGAAAATAGACAAAAAAGAACCAGCTGCTATACATTAACTTCAGGCAAACGAACGACATGTTTACGATCCAACACATGCCTTAAGTACTGAAAATTCATAGGCTGTGATGTAAGGGAACAGAATAATTTCATTGAAAGATTTAAATATTCAGAGAATTATTGATTGAAGATTTATTCAAACGTCACGAAAAAATAGACAAAAAATAACCTGCTGCTGTTCACTAACTCAATGCAAACGAAAGAAATGTTCACGATAAAACACATGCTGCAAGAGCATACCGATGTATGTGATGGCTTACAATGTAAGGGAACAGAATAATGCCAATGAAAGATTAAAATAAATAAAGAGTTAAATGATGAATGATCTATTCAATATTTAATGACGCTTCTTCGCTGAACAAATTTTATTTTCACAGCTGACATAGAGCTTCGTATACTTTGGGGAGCTCCTTTAGCAAACGCGGACACAAAAAGCATCGTGAAATCTTAAAATGCGCATTCGGAACTCAATACAAATAGGTAATCAGAATAAATAACCACACACTCCGAAAAAAGGTGCTTTATTTGCCCCGCTCTAAATTTCTCCAGATTAATCGGAATTTTTCAATTAGTAATTTCGTGGAGCAAATAAAAAAAATGAGCCAAAAATTTGATTAAAAAACCGAGAAGGACACGAGGCTAGTCATAAATTGAGTATAAAGGCAATTTAATTCATCGGGTTCGCTCCCCACACCCCATGCTTCTTGAACGGCGACGGTCGCAAATGCATGCAAATAATTATTTCGCGGCCACGCGGATCATGGACAAACAAAAGGAAACAGGGAACTACTGGAAGCGGGACCTCCGTCAATAACATCGGATATTGCGCATTGATTATGAAACAAGAGAGAGAGAGAGAGGGAGAAACAGCAACATATATGAGGAGAGAGAGAGAGAGAGAGGGAGTGCGAATTGAAGAGAACACTTGGAACAACAAAGAAACCCTTTCGCCATTCCCGCCAACGCCGAGCGCCCCACCACCGACGAAGGCTCGAACAAACAAAAGCTCGACGCCAATTCGCCACCAGAGGCGCTCGTGATGGCTGCACGGGCGACGTTTTTTAAGTCTTAGGCGGAACAGAAAAAGGGATAGTGACCGAAACGAAACTAAAGCTCATCCCAATAAATTCTCAATAGTTCGTCCGCAAAGGATAAAAGTTGGAACGAAACGAAATATAATTGAACGCAAAGGAACTGAACCACGAATATGAATACTTGCTCTTCGTCGGAATTCGAGTCTGGTTCCTAGTCTTGAGAGAGGCTACAACGCCGTTTATGATCTTCACCCGCTTTTAAAGCATTTATGTATCAAAATAATATTGGCTTATTAAATAATTTTTGGGATTTTAACCCTATATATTCATTAGCAGAGACGCAAGTACCACCAGCAGTACAGCGGACGTCTTCAAGCCATATAAGTGTAGGGGGGAGAAATTGGCTTGTGAGAAAACCTACTTCCAACGATTGGCCACCAAAGACTCGAGCTTCCACAGATGATAAGCTGACGGAACTATTGTCCATGCAAATGGACCAACGCGCTTAAAAACCCCGAAAATCACTGCTGAATCTTCAACCCGCCACGAAAGCCTCCACGACCCTTTGTGTAGGAGGTAGAAATAATAGTATAATATCGTTTTCTCAGGAAGCATTACACCCAAGATTAGGCGTTTTCTGCAAAATATGCAAAAGGACGAAGTTAGAGAATCAGTAATTCTGACAGAAAGTTTCGGCGCCCTCTTTGGAAAAAGATCCAGCATATATACTCGTGGGAATCATTTCGTTCTGATTACCCTCTACTCCTCCACGTCTATCGCGCTGTCACGGGGCTATTGACTGCGGGGTGGTTTTGATCCGACGACAAGATGGCCGAGAGTCGATTGGTAAAGAAGGCTACTCCACCACAACGTAGGGTGAGAAAGAATATACAGAGTGGGAAGGCGGTTGGAGAGGGTTGGTAGTATTGGCAGAACAAGAGCTGGAGGGGGTTGGAGCTCGTGGAGATAATAAAGAAAAATAATGAAACGAGAGGGGAGCAGGGAGCGTTGGATGAAGGAGCAGGTGGCTCCACAGATGTCTGACGCCTCGCACCCGGAAGAGGCGCATTAAGAAAATAATAATGTGAAAAAAAATAAAGTGAGAAACGAACGAGGAGGCAATTCATGATGCGAATAAGCCGTGGCAAACGCGGAGGGGTAAAAGAGGGGGAACAAAAGAATGAGTTATGCCCGCAACACACGACGGATGCGGCGCTATGCTAGGAAACTCAAGTGTACGTGTGCTATGTGTTCAACCATACTCATCTCCACGCATACCGTTCACATTTTTTTCTTAAGGCAGTGGGGACAACTAATGCCATAGATATTGGCAATGAGAAACAGGTAAAAAAATTCTCAATTTTTATACATAAATTCTAAGTTTTGAACTCAAACTCAGCAATGAGATGAAAATTTTAAAAAATAACACCAGCTGCTCAACGCTTGCTTTATAGTAGCAGTCTTTAGGTCACTGAACTACAGAGAGGAGAGTGGCCAAAAACATTTTCCAATCCACGCACCAACTTAATAAATTAGGCGCGTCAATTTCTGTTTGCCTCAACCGGTATTCGAACTGGAGAAGGCGCGAGTTTCAGAATAATCTTTGCAATAACTTTGTCTGCACAAGCGTTTGACTCCGCGTAAGTTTATGGTTTGGTGGCCATCGATTTATTAATAAAGGTATCCAACCAGTTTATCTAGGTTTAATTGGAATATTTCGCTAATCATTCCGGAATGCCTCCTTTCCATAACTTCACTAAAATATTTTTAATGGATTAATTTTGATACAATGTATGCATCAAAACGGTATCGATTCAAACAAGTTAATTTACGTGCGACTTACACTTAATTTAGGCTTGTAATGGTATGCCGACGTTTGGGAGATTCCTGGGGACGCATCAAGAGTAATTCTCCAGCCTAGAGTGCGCGTGGCAGCATATTCGCCTCGTAAGAGAGACACATGAATGGCGCGTGATAGTTAGGCGGCAAGACGCATGGCCTCGCCTCCGGAACGGATAAGGCGACGTCGACGCAAACGTCCCGACGCTTGACGTCACGGCACGCTCACGAGCCGAGGCTATATTATGTTCCCCATAAACCTCTCCCGCCTTCCTCACTTGTCTTCTCTGAGAATTATGTTATCTATCCTCCTTCACTCCCCCCCGCCCGCATGACTGCGACAGGGACCCCCTCATCACGGCAAGGCACTAAGGTAAACACACGGCGCGCCCTGCCGCCAGAGGGCATCCGGTTCTCAATAAAACTTTGCGCGCTCACAAATATGGCGACCGCGCGCGCCCCGCGGGAGATGGCGCTGGGTGTGAGGGAGGATATTAATCGCCGCGATTATATTTAGTGAGCAGCGGTGAAATATGAGCGTCCAGGGATGCCACACCACGAGCGTTAACGGGATGTAAACGGGCGCTCGTCCATTTTTTTAACCAATTTATTTATTCATTTGTTTATTTATTGCCACCAACACAATGACGCTGCGATGAAAATAAAAGGGGCCTCTTTTAAAAAAAGGCAACTAAAAACGATGATTCCACACGATTAACACAGAATCGGACGGTATCGGCAGTTTTCGCCGAACGAAAAACCTCCTGAGTTGGTTTGTATTTAAGATACAGACCTCTAAGAGTGGCACACTAAACAGCAATTTTATATCGCATTTTATATTTTTGCTCATTGACTCAAAAGAATCTATTCCTAGCTCTCGATCAACATTGTCTTCCAAGTTTAGCAAAAGGAATTGCCTATTTTGGATTACATGGAGAAAGAAGACTGTGGATTGTGACGGATGTAACGATTCATTTTTTTATGTTGTAAGAAAAAAGCAAGTAAAGACGTTTGATTATACGGGTAGGGAAAATATTTTTTTAATAATACTTACAAGGGAAACCTTTTCGGCTGTGTTTAAATGGAAACATACGTTCCGAAATTGATATTAAAATTCACTCACTACAGTTCTATAATTCTGTCCGTTCACATCATAATAATCATTCTGAAGAAATCAAGAGATAAAATTACACATTGATATCCACGAGAGCAGTATGTATACCTTTTCAAAGTGCTCTTATTTGTGGCTACACCTCCAAGCCGCCGTTAAATGTGCCACGCAGCGTGATAAGATACACAAAAGCGTTTCCATGGCAGAGGCGATGATAACCAGATGCTTTCAAGTGGGTAAGCTATTGCGTTCGCAGACCTCCCGATGGAGTTTTCAAACACTTCATCCATTCTTCGCGTCGAGAAAACTATTAGTCATTTCATTTATCCCTACCTAAACGCATAATAGAATTTCTCCGAGCTGAAGTGTGGGTAAGAGGTAGACAGCAAAATTGCATTAAATAAGAGCAGCCTTTATCAAGTAAAAGCGCAAATTGATGGTGCCTAGGGAAACAAGATTACTGAAGGAAGTATATGAGAGCTCTTTGCCACAAGTACCCTGTATTTCCTCTCCCAGAAAAATGGTTGAGATCTGCATTAACACTGCTCAGAACATTTTGCCAATTTTCAATTAAAAAAAAATTAAACAATCCTCGTAGAGGACATAACTAATTTATTCCATAAAAATAACATTTTTATTTCCACTTAGATAAAGCAATTAATGCCTATATAATTTAATGGAATTTTAGATTCATCAAATTAGTAACGAAATGATGAATACATTCAATAGAAAGACAAAAGCAGGAAAGGATTCTATTGCATTTGACGTAAGACTTTATGCTTTAAGTAACAAGAAATATTCCAATGTGTTTTCTAGAGTTGAAAAAGGGTATTATTAATGATTTCTACACCTTTTTATGGGTGAAAAGAAGGAAATCCTATACTTTAAAACATAACACCCACACCTATCACCAACTTCTGTAAGAATATCCTATAAACGCGATCAGTAAATAAGTGGTTTTGACCGCCAAATGTACCCGTACCAGGTTCATCGTTTCCCTATCTCGAGAGTAACATGAATGAAAGAACTGACGAGGAGGAAGCTGGTGTATCTTTGGCACTTCTCCAAGGCGTGCACGCCAGTAAAATGCTGCTCGGAGTCCGAATGGCGTCATCTAGAGAACTATATAGACCAAGTCGCACGATCGATGTCCCTTGAACGTCTTCGCCGCTCTGCCGATCACTCGTTCAACACACATGTCCGCACGATATTTCTCAGGCCCGTCACCAACATTTCCAACGATTCAGAGTGCGCGGAATGTATGCTTTAGTTCGCTGGGTGGACGTCAAGAAATAAGCCGGCAGGACTCAACGACGCGATATGGTTCGGTGACAAGTTTCGGTACGAAGGAGTCCAATACCTTTTCTAAAGGGCAGTCACCGTCACTTTATTTTCCGCAGACTCTTCGATGGGCAGCAAATTTCCGACCGGGACTCACTGAAACACATTTCCGCGAAACATGCCAAAAATTCCGAAAACCTAAAATGTACCAATACGAGGCTGCATCACTGTTTCCTTGCACTCGCTGATGCCTGGCGAGACGGCGAGAAATATTGAAGTGTTTGCAGCAATAGACGACAAAATACTACCTGAAATTGACTAAAAAATAAAAATTAAAAAGAAGAACTTTGTGCTTTCACATTAATATTTTCACATTCAATTTAATTATGAATCGTTCTCACCAAGTTACGCCTCAAACAATCAAAAAATAAAAAGTTAACTGAAAATATCTATAGAGCAAATGAGTGAGCTTTCAATTGCTACAGCAGCCCTACTCAATGGATTTGTCCAATTAACATAAATTATGATTGCAAGTAGAATGAAGGATTGCGTAAAAGAAAATCCCTAACGTGAAAAATGATGTAGGGACTTCGCCAATTCCTTTAAGATTCACTTTTTAAACTATGATGCTTAATTAATGAAAAAGGAGAACCACCTTAACATTTCGAGCATTAAATAGATCACAGACTTTATTTCGGCGAGGCAAACATCTTATATATACTCGTCACTATGAATCATAATTGTTACAGCTCTACTGCACTAGCTTTCTCAGTATAGGCATACATTTTTGTGCATGTGTCGGTTGGAGAACGAGACCATATGCTGGAGACTGAGAGAGGGTTGATGGCTATAAAACCACAATATCAGAACCCATGCGTTATTTACTAAAAACAATAGGCAAAACTAATTAAAGAAAATGACCAGCTACATGACACGACTTTCTAACGAGGTATGCTTAAGATCAAACAAAGATTCATACTAAAACTCATTCATCTTAGAAAGAGTTTTATTAAAAGATTGAAGAAAAGAATAACTTTCAGAACACTTCTGTGGGTCGGTACTGACTACGATAAACAGTATCCGGAAAAAAGAAAGTAAAAAGGTAATAAGAGACAAAAACGTGAAGAGGAAAAGACAGAGGTCTGAGGCACAAAACGCGACCGCTCTGTGCAAAAATAACTCGAATAAAGGCGGCAAAGTGAGCACAACGTTGACGCCTCAACACAACCCGGAAGGGGATAAAGAGGGAACGGAGCGAGCCACAGCCATTTGGCTGTGAAAGCTTGCAAACAAATAAAGATGCAACGGCCTGTGTATATGAGTGTACGAGGGGAGAATGCAACCGGGAGAGAAAAGTGCGAAAAGAGAGCGAAACACAAGAAGAGACGCCGAACGTCTGGAAAGAGAGAAAGAAAAGCGCGGCGACTCGAGGAAAAATACCCACGCCGACATTTAACCCTGACAACCGTCTCAGAATTAAAATAAAGATTGAGGAGACCGAATGATGTAAAAAAATGTGGAGGGAACATCCCGTTGTGTGTGTGTGTGTGTTAGCCGGGTTTGAAAGAAAGAACACGCTGGATCTTGGCGAGTGCTCCATTCTCCGCAGAAAACTCCGTCCCCATTGAGACAACTCGGACGGCATCCAGCGACGCCGGCGAAGCGAAGTGGAGAGACGGGACGCTCGGAGCCGAAGAAGACGGAAAGAGAAGGAGGACAAAAGGCGAGAGAGGTGGTCTTCGAGCCAGAGGAGTGCGAGAGCGGGCAGCTAGTGATTGAAGGAAGTGGGAAGAATCTCCCCTGGCAACAAGCTTCAATGAGAGGAGCCGAGAAAAATGGCTTTGTCACTTTTCTCTCTCGCAACGCACATCTTGCGGAATTAAAGTCTTCTCGGAGAAAAGCTTTCTCACAAGTTTTAAGGGGAGTTAGCATTGGAAGAATTAAGCGAGAAAAATAAGAATTTTTAAATTGAATCACTCGAGTATTCGACTGTTGGGCAACGAAAAGGCCGAGGAGCACCTTTCAGTGATAAATAAATTTTGCTTACGACCAGATATTTTTACTCCATTGAAAATTACTGAAGGCCGTTTTATCAAACAATATCATTGAATATGGGCCTTTTATAACAATTTAATACCCCTACACACAATGAAACTGTTTTCAGTAATCTTTATTAGGATATGGATACAGCAATCACATATGGCAATACAGCTTCCAAGAGAGGAAAATAGTGTGCTAAATTGAAAGGTTACGAAATAGAGAGCATGTATGACACTTTACGATGAGTGTTAAAAAGGAGTTATTTTTGAGTTTACTATTGCATTTCCCAGGCAAAGGTAAAGAGTTGTCTACAAAGAATTATGCTCCATTTCTTTAGCTAATGATAGAAATTCATTCATAAGTGTAAGATTTTAGTGGTTTCCAAGCTTGTCTAAATTGTTCGAAGTTATACGGAGGGCTTAAAACAGTAAAATACTACCAAGTTGGAAATAAAATATGGAACAAGATTATAAACTTGCCTTTAGGTATTTGTTCTTTCCTCGAAAAATTAAGTATTTCAAAGATACTATGCTGTAGTATACGCCTCTTAATTTTTAAAATTCACAATATGCATTCTGACACTGTTGTCCCAACATCCCCAAATCCACGCCGAGCGAGGGGGCAGAGATAGAGGCAAATAATAATTACTCCGAAAATCATATATAATCATTCCAATCCATCAACCATCAAGTTGAAACATAAGGAGAAGCATGCCTCAGCTGTGGTTGCAGTAACACCTTGGGACGACGAAAAGTACGTTCGCTGGCAGACCATCAAGTCGTGGAGGGTCTGCAAGTGTTTGAGGGGGGTTGGCGACCCCCGCTCACCCGCCACTAGCGCGGCCGAGTGGATGTGAATGGCGGTGAACGGTCGGCGGGCCGCGGGGAGGCGGCGTGCGAAGGAGGCGGCTTGAAATGTGGCCGCGAAGACGTGTGAATGGACGAGAGGGGGGGGAAGGAAGGGTGAAGGCGGGGGTGGGGGTAAGGGATACGTCACCACCCAAGGGTGCCACTCATTGCGGACGGAAGAGGGCTGCCAACCGCGCCTGCATCGCCAAGAATGGGTAAATGCAGAACATTGGCAGTTGGTGCGGGCAGCAAATATGAAGATTCACCAATCAAGAGATAGCTAAAACAATCTTATAGCTACATCCTCAAGCAAAAAAAAACAGATGAAGCCTTCAACGTCCAACGAGCCAATAGCCAATTCACCATATTTTTGAGACCATCCAATTTTGCATGCCCCCGTGTACCTCGCCGCCGTGATGGAGTACCTGTCCGACGAAGTCCTGGAATGAGCAGGCAACGCTACCCATGACAACAATATATAACCTTCGATGCTACCAAAGCCATCACTTAATTTTTCCCAATGCACAGGTACATTATTGAATACACGTTCACTAAAAATCGAAGCAGAAATCCCAAAAATTTGTAAATGGGAATAGGTTTGGGAATAAGAATTGTCTTAGACGAGAGAATTAAAATGATTAATTACGGCTGAAGTGAACAGCCAGCAGATATGGCATTCTAATTTGAACCCACCACAAATATTAAATTGGTTAATTATTGAATTAGTAAACCAGATAAGAGGAACGGAAAGGTGGGCATGGAATAAAGTGAAAAGTATGTATAGCATGTAAGCATATTTTCGCAGTAAAGTACAAATCGCTATTACAATACCATAAGACGCAAAGGATTCTCTAGATAACAATTCACCACCCATTTTATAGTTTTCTGACGCTGTATTTGCCAAGAGACAGAGCAGACAACTATTTTATAAAATCACTGCCTTTCTTATGCAAGAAAACCTCTCACAATAATAGTCGGATTAAGACAGCTAATACATCACAGGAGGTTTTGTAATTTCCAACTTTTGTGATACAAAATTGACTAACTGGAAGAATTAAAATTCATACTTCGACGAAAGCACGTGTAGGTAAGATGCCAGCACAATACTATGTTGCATCATTAGCAATCATTATGACAATTATCGACGTTACATGGAACAGTTTCCTAATGGCAACATTTCACATCTTCTTTCCACCATTGGCAACTGGAAAATCTATGAGAACTTGGCAAACATTTAAAATCTGACACGCCAGATAGCGACGCAAGCAATTTATTACATCAGCTAATCGTTCTTGTACTCATGACAAGCAATCAGTACCTACCTGGTTGCTTCGTAATTCATTCATAATGCATTCGAGCCAAGTACTGTCTCTATAAAAAATTCTTGAATAACGACTTCCAATAATCATTAGTTTGATCGTATCCTTCCTTCCACGCTTCAACGAT